>NC_141696.1:1029280985-1031680985 GCF_964263255.1 Lissotriton vulgaris | reverse complement strand
TACAGCGTATCGAGCTCTTGTGCTCCGAGATCCTGGTCTTTATTCTTCTCGTGGTCATCCCCACGTATTTCTTATCGCAGGGACAGCTGATTAAGTATATGAGGTTGGAACTATTACAGTTCGTAAACCTGCGCTGTTCCCATGGATGTTCTGTCCCAATGTTGATCGTAGTCGATTTACGAGTCTGGGGGCATGCTGCACATTGTCCACATGGATGGTGTCCGATTACAGCAGGCATATCCCACAAAGTGCCTCTCGTCTTTGGGATTTCAATCTTAGGTCTTGTGTGGACCAATTTATCCTTCAAATGTTGTCCCCTTTTGAAGGCAAATAGGGGAACGGGCAGTTTGTCTTTTACCGTATTAAGAATGCCCCAGTGTTTCTTGATGATGCTAGTGATTTGGTTTGATAGTGTACCAAATGTCGTTACACAGGTCATTCGTTCTGTCTTTTGTTTGGGAGGCATTATTTCCAGTAAACTTGCTCTGTTATTGTTTGCTGCTCTTTTCTTGGATCGGTTTACCAGTTGTTTCGGGTAATCTTTGTCCAAGAGATCTCGTGTTAAATTCTTAGCGTGTGTTTCAAAAGATACCTTGTCTGTGCAGTTTCTCTGCATACGCAGAAATTGCCCATAGGGCAAATTATCCCGAAGGGACTTTGGGTGGCAGCTATGGTAATTTAACAAAGAGTTCCAGGCCATAGGTTTCTGATAGAGCTCCGACCTGAGGCCATCGATTGTGCCAATGATCATTAGATCTAGGAAAGCCAATCTACATGCATCATATTCCATGGTGAATTTAAGATAACGATTCTTCTGATTCAGCCACTCATGGAATTCTTTGAGTTGGGTTTCATTCCCACGCCACACCACAAGGATGTCATCGATGTAGCGTTTCCACGCTCGCAGACACAGCAGATGGGGGTTGGTGTCTGCGAGCACGTGCTGTTGTTCAAATTGGTGCACGTACAGATTAGCGAGACTAGGGGCAAAAATGCTGCCCATACTAGTCCCACTAATCTGCAAATAAAGAGAGTCCTCAAAGGCAAAGAAATTCTCCGTCATGGCCAGTGTTGCCAAGGTCATAATGAGTCTGACAGGAGTTATGGAGTTTAAGTTTTGTGATAGTAACAACTCTTCTATCACTTGTAGAGTCTCCGTTTTGGGTATGGACGTATATAGACTCTCGACATCGAATGACACCAATAGGTCTGTGTTGATGTCGTATTCAATGTCGGGTAACAGTCTTAGAACATCTTTGGTGTCTTTCAAGTAAGAGGGCATCTCTTGCACCATAGGTTGGAGAAACACATCAACAAAGGTCGACAAAGGTTCCAATAGTGAACTTATCCCAGATATTATGGGGCGGCCCGGGGGTGGGCGTTGGACCTTTTGTATTTTTGGCAATTGGTAAAAATACGGGGTAACCGGATTGGATACTTGTAGGTATTGGCCCTCTTTGGGAGTGAGCCAGCCTTCCGCTAGTGCTTCTTCAACGATATGAGCTATGATATTGGTTAGTCTAGCCGTCGGGTCTTCTTTGAGTTTTCTGTACGACCGACCATCGTTGAGCTGACGTAAGCACTCATTGCGATATGTTTCCACATCAAGGATGACCACCCCTCCCCCCTTGTCTGCAGGTTTTATCACAATGAGGGGATTCTCAGTTAGATCTTTAATAGCATTTTGTTCATCTCTGGTCAGATTGGAGAACGTCCTCTGCCTAACAGTGAAGAGTTCTCTTATGTCATGATTGACCGCTTCTTCGAAGGTGAGTACCTTAGGAGGTTGGCCTAAAGCAGTTGGATTAAAAGTCGAAGGTTTCTTTAATCCAGTGTTATCTAGGGCACTACCTTGTGAATTTTCAATGGTTTTATTGGCAAAAAGAAAATGTAGCCTGATCTTCCGGTAGAGTCTACTTAATTCAATTTGGGCCTGGAAAGGATCCATGCGATTTGTTGAGACGAAACCAAGGCCTTTGTTTAATACTTGCTCTTGGGTCTCTGTTAGTTGTTGCGAGCTCAAATTTATGACTAGACTGGTCCCGCTGCGGTTGATGGTTGCTCCTGTGGGATCTTCTTCCCACTCCTCAGATCCATGGTCTGGGGTGGTATGTTCCAGCAGACCTGTCCTTGTCTGGGAGTTCTTTGACGGCCCCGGCTTTTCCTGCCCCCCCCTAAAAAAGACTGTTGGTTGTGGTCTACATAGAATGGGGGCTGACCGTATGGGTTCATCATAGGCGGAAAAGGGGGTTGTCCCCACGGTGAGGGTTGCCACCACGGTGGAAATTGTGGTTGAGGGAAGGTTTGATTGAATCCTCTCCACCCTCTCCTGTTCCCACCTCTACCTCGTTGTTTAAAAGATGACTGGCTGGTATTTGATCCATCGGAATCACTAGAGACTCCATCGGAGCTAGAGCTCCCATAGTTGGACCCGCCTTTGTATCCAGCTTTTTGGTTGGTGGGACAGAAGGTGTCGCTGGTGTATGGGTACACCTTTTCCATTGCAAATTTAGCAAGATCTTTTTTAAACTTCTCCAGTTTTGTGAAGAGTATCGAATCTCTAAACTCCTTACTAGACTTATTGCCATCTTCTTGATGTTTGGTAAATATTTTGCTAGATGAGATCGTTGTCTTAATTTGGCCCTCTAAGACCTGAATCTCTACCATTATCTTGTCTGCTGTCTTTTTCGCTGTTTTAATGATCAGGCATAACCAATCGCGCGTGCATTTCCACGCTATAAGCGACCAGTCATGAAGGAAGGCCTTGTCGTCTAAAAAGAGACGGGGGACATTCCCTACTATGAGGCCGTTTGGTGCACAGTTGTTTCTCAAGTAGTAAGCCATGATAATACCATGTACGCACACTCTCGCATGGTTCTTTTTTGGAATGAGTACTTTTGCCCAACCATCCTCAGAGCCGGTAGAAGTGGCGGGTATCGGAGTGAACATTTCAAGCATGCTAGGATTATCTGCAAGCAGTGTCTGGATTTCATCCTCATCAAAGGCTAGGCCTAAATTTGTGGCCATGATTCTTCCTGTGTGTCTCAAACTGTGCTCCACAAGCTCCTCTACTCAAACAAAACTAAAATCCAAGCACATAAGTGAGTCAGAAAATTAATAACGCCCGCAGTCAGCTGACTACACTAGAACATTAATACAATAAGGAGGCGTGTAAGGGAAATATTTATTGACCTTGCATTGTTATAATCCCTGCAGACAATGAAAAAACTATGTATAACAACGGGTCAAAAAAGCAAAATTAAGCTATCTATACAACTATGTGCTATTGATAGGATACAATCCCTGAATCCAAGGTATTCATGGTGAAAAATATATGTTCCCATCAGATACCCGTCCGGTACCGCCCTACATCATTTGGGATCCTTCACCCAAAGGAAGTGGAATCAAGTCCACTGTGGATTAGGTGGATTGTGTCCTAATCGTATTTGAAGGATGCAGTGATGTCTTAAATGAAACCTATGTGTTGGTATCAGGGGGCAAAAATAATTAGCAGTGCAAAAAGTGCTATATGTAGCGTGTGATCAAGTGAGTTAATATTGGGTTGTGGGAGTGGAAAGAAGAATTTTAATAAGATCCTACCCGCACCATAGGTTAAAAAACAGGGCAAAGTAGTGTTAACAAATAACTACTTAGGTCTAATCTAGGTCGACATGTTTCTGCAGTTTTGGAGGCTCACAAGATACCTGTCTGCTTCATCAGGACCTTAACAATAGTATGCTACTGCTGATAAATGTGTATTAAGTGATCAAAATCATATCAGCTGAAATCGCCAGTCAAAATGATCCAAATGGTCACCAAGAGACGGACAGACATACACACAAAAAAAAGGTACACAAAGTCAATAACGATAGCTTCAAACACAAAAAGAAAATCTGCTGATGTTACATATTCTGCCAAGTGATGTTGGTCAGTGGATGTTTAACAATCAACCTAAAGGTCAGGCAAACAAATCCTGGTGTGAAAAAGATTACATACACTCACCCACAATCTGGGGAATGAGCTCTCCACCTCACCCGGCTACAGCTCAGGTACAAATGGAGCACCGCTCTGTTAAATGTGAAAGGAAAGAAATAGTGAAAGAGGAAGAGCTCTCTTAGAACTCAATTAAAACACACACACTTTTTCCCAACCTGTTCGCTTTTCGGCTGCTTTCTATTTCAGCCCGGTATAGGGAAAGACAATAATATTACAATTTGGCACTTTAAACCTTGATATTGCGGCTAGATTTAGTGCTTAGATGAATGTAAGCACGATTGCCTACATGTAAACAAAGATCGAACACAGTACCCGTGTGTATTTATCGGGTGTTTGGGCTAAGGGGAACCAACGAAAAAATATAGAGTTACGAAGGGATCTCCCTCTTAAGCCTGAAATCCCTTTGTAGCAGAGGGGTCAATAGAGCCCGTTTAATGCGTTGGTCCTTAGTCCCCCACCCGCTTACCTGTCCGTTGGTACTCCTCGCCTTCGTCTAGGCTGTCAATGGGAGGTACCGGAGCGGACAGGAAGCAGAATATTTAAACTCCTTCTCATTGCCGGCAGAGAAATCATGTGACACTCCTTGTCGCGTGCGCCGGGACTACACCGGTGATGGGAATTGTGGTTTATATGCTTGTATCCTTTTGCCCATGGTTCTATCACGTGGCACTCCTTGTCGCGTGCGCCGGGACTACACCGGTGATGGGAATTGTAGTTTATATGCTTGTATCCTGTTGCCCATGGTTCTATCACGTGACACTCCTTGTCGCGTGCGCCCGGACTACACCGGTGATGGGAATTGTAGTTTATATGCTTGTATCCTGTTGCCCATGGTTCTATGTGGTCGATCTAATCCACAATATAGTGCGTTGTCAGATTTAAGCTCCCACGCCCGATCTACAGTGGATATTTGAAAAAATATGAGAGTGCCTGTTCCATGAACCTGCAGTAGTTCTTTGAGAACCGAGGTATATGTTAAGATCTCAGCAGTTACGATTCCATTGTTGCTCGATATACTGTATTAGTCTGCAGGTTGGGTTTAGAAAATAAGGAAACCAGTAGACCTTTATCTTGATTTAAAAGACAATTGCTATCTTATATATGCATTTTTTATATTGTTTTCAAATCTCCATTACCATGATGTTAGTGAATGGGTAACAATAATCATAATGGGAGGTGGAAAAATGCATACTGATATTTTGCAACGTTATAGCTCAGAGATGCAAAATCTACATCATCTTATGCAATGAACAATATACCAGAAGCCTACAGCGACATCCATGGGATGTCTTCATTCAGACCTGTTATATCAGTTTGAAGTTTGTACACCCATCTTTGTTCTCTTTTATGTAAGAAGGTGCTTATGTCTGTAATGTGTTTAGGGATTACTGGTTGTTCTAGCACTGTCCAGTGCAAATCGGTGGGGGCATGTTGGGCCTCTAGAAAGTGTTTGGTCATTCGTGTTGTTTGTTTGTTACAGCGTATCGAGCTCTTGTGCTCCGAGATCCTGGTCTTTATTCTTCTCGTGGTCATCCCCACGTATTTCTTATCGCAGGGACAGCTGATTAAGTATATGAGGTTGGAACTATTACAGTTCGTAAACCTGCGCTGTTCCCATGGATGTTCTGTCCCAATGTTGATCGTAGTCGATTTACGAGTCTGGGGGCATGCTGCACATTGTCCACATGGATGGTGTCCGATTACAGCAGGCATATCCCACAAAGTGCCTCTCGTCTTTGGGATTTCAATCTTAGGTCTTGTGTGGACCAATTTATCCTTCAAATGTTGTCCCCTTTTGAAGGCAAATAGGGGAACGGGCAGTTTGTCTTTTACCGTATTAAGAATGCCCCAGTGTTTCTTGATGATGCTAGTGATTTGGTTTGATAGTGTACCAAATGTCGTTACACAGGTCATTCGTTCTGTCTTTTGTTTGGGAGGCATTATTTCCAGTAAACTTGCTCTGTTATTGTTTGCTGCTCTTTTCTTGGATCGGTTTACCAGTTGTTTCGGGTAATCTTTGTCCAAGAGATCTCGTGTTAAATTCTTAGCGTGTGTTTCAAAAGATACCTTGTCTGTGCAGTTTCTCTGCATACGCAGAAATTGCCCATAGGGCAAATTATCCCGAAGGGACTTTGGGTGGCAGCTATGGTAATTTAACAAAGAGTTCCAGGCCATAGGTTTCTGATAGAGCTCCGACCTGAGGCCATCGATTGTGCCAATGATCATTAGATCTAGGAAAGCCAATCTACATGCATCATATTCCATGGTGAATTTAAGATAACGATTCTTCTGATTCAGCCACTCATGGAATTCTTTGAGTTGGGTTTCATTCCCACGCCACACCACAAGGATGTCATCGATGTAGCGTTTCCACGCTCGCAGACACAGCAGATGGGGGTTGGTGTCTGCGAGCACGTGCTGTTGTTCAAATTGGTGCACGTACAGATTAGCGAGACTAGGGGCAAAAATGCTGCCCATACTAGTCCCACTAATCTGCAAATAAAGAGAGTCCTCAAAGGCAAAGAAATTCTCCGTCATGGCCAGTGTTGCCAAGGTCATAATGAGTCTGACAGGAGTTATGGAGTTTAAGTTTTGTGATAGTAACAACTCTTCTATCACTTGTAGAGTCTCCGTTTTGGGTATGGACGTATATAGACTCTCGACATCGAATGACACCAATAGGTCTGTGTTGATGTCGTATTCAATGTCGGGTAACAGTCTTAGAACATCTTTGGTGTCTTTCAAGTAAGAGGGCATCTCTTGCACCATAGGTTGGAGAAACACATCAACAAAGGTCGACAAAGGTTCCAATAGTGAACTTATCCCAGATATTATGGGGCGGCCCGGGGGTGGGCGTTGGACCTTGTGTATTTTTGGCAATTGGTAAAAATACGGGGTAACCGGATTGGATACTTGTAGGTATTGGCCCTCTTTGGGAGTGAGCCAGCCTTCCGCTAGTGCTTCTTCAACGATATGAGCTATGATATTGGTTAGTCTAGCCGTCGGGTCTTCTTTGAGTTTTCTGTACGACCGACCATCGTTGAGCTGACGTAAGCACTCATTGCGATATGTTTCCACATCAAGGATGACCACCCCTCCCCCCTTGTCTGCAGGTTTTATCACAATGAGGGGATTCTCAGTTAGATCTTTAATAGCATTTTGTTCATCTCTGGTCAGATTGGAGAACGTCCTCTGCCTAACAGTGAAGAGTTCTCTTATGTCATGATTGACCGCTTCTTCGAAGGTGAGTACCTTAGGAGGTTGGCCTAAAGCAGTTGGATTAAAAGTCGAAGGTTTCTTTAATCCAGTGTTATCTAGGGCACTACCTTGTGAATTTTCAATGGTTTTATTGGCAAAAAGAAAATGTAGCCTGATCTTCCGGTAGAGTCTACTTAATTCAATTTGGGCCTGGAAAGGATCCATGCGATTTGTTGAGACGAAACCAAGGCCTTTGTTTAATACTTGCTCTTGGGTCTCTGTTAGTTGTTGCGAGCTCAAATTTATGACTAGACTGGTCCCGCTGCGGTTGATGGTTGCTCCTGTGGGATCTTCTTCCCACTCCTCAGATCCATGGTCTGGGGTGGTATGTTCCAGCAGACCTGTCCTTGTCTGGGAGTTCTTTGACGGCCCCGGCTTTTCCTGCCCCCCCCTAAAAAAGACTGTTGGTTGTGGTCTACATAGAATGGGGGCTGACCGTATGGGTTCATCATAGGCGGAAAAGGGGGTTGTCCCCACGGTGAGGGTTGCCACCACGGTGGAAATTGTGGTTGAGGGAAGGTTTGATTGAATCCTCTCCACCCTCTCCTGTTCCCACCTCTACCTCGTTGTTTAAAAGATGACTGGCTGGTATTTGATCCATCGGAATCACTAGAGACTCCATCGGAGCTAGAGCTCCCATAGTTGGACCCGCCTTTGTATCCAGCTTTTTGGTTGGTGGGACAGAAGGTGTCGCTGGTGTATGGGTACACCTTTTCCATTGCAAATTTAGCAAGATCTTTTTTAAACTTCTCCAGTTTTGTGAAGAGTATCGAATCTCTAAACTCCTTACTAGACTTATTGCCATCTTCTTGATGTTTGGTAAATATTTTGCTAGATGAGATCGTTGTCTTAATTTGGCCCTCTAAGACCTGAATCTCTACCATTATCTTGTCTGCTGTCTTTTTCGCTGTTTTAATGATCAGGCATAACCAATCGCGCGTGCATTTCCACGCTATAAGCGACCAGTCATGAAGGAAGGCCTTGTCGTCTAAAAAGAGACGGGGGACATTCCCTACTATGAGGCCGTTTGGTGCACAGTTGTTTCTCAAGTAGTAAGCCATGATAATACCATGTACGCACACTCTCGCATGGTTCTTTTTTGGAATGAGTACTTTTGCCCAACCATCCTCAGAGCCGGTAGAAGTGGCGGGTATCGGAGTGAACATTTCAAGCATGCTAGGATTATCTGCAAGCAGTGTCTGGATTTCATCCTCATCAAAGGCTAGGCCTAAATTTGTGGCCATGATTCTTCCTGTGTGTCTCAAACTGTGCTCCACAAGCTCCTCTACTCAAACAAAACTAAAATCCAAGCACATAAGTGAGTCAGAAAATTAATAACGCCCGCAGTCAGCTGACTACACTAGAACATTAATACAATAAGGAGGCGTGTAAGGGAAATATTTATTGACCTTGCATTGTTATAATCCCTGCAGACAATGAAAAAACTATGTATAACAACGGGTCAAAAAAGCAAAATTAAGCTATCTATACAACTATGTGCTATTGATAGGATACAATCCCTGAATCCAAGGTATTCATGGTGAAAAATATATGTTCCCATCAGATACCCGTCCGGTACCGCCCTACATCATTTGGGATCCTTCACCCAAAGGAAGTGGAATCAAGTCCACTGTGGATTAGGTGGATTGTGTCCTAATCGTATTTGAAGGATGCAGTGATGTCTTAAATGAAACCTATGTGTTGGTATCAGGGGGCAAAAATAATTAGCAGTGCAAAAAGTGCTATATGTAGCGTGTGATCAAGTGAGTTAATATTGGGTTGTGGGAGTGGAAAGAAGAATTTTAATAAGATCCTACCCGCACCATAGGTTAAAAAACAGGGAAAAGTAGTGTTAACAAATAACTACTTAGGTCTAATCTAGGTTGACATGTTTCTGCAGTTTTGGAGGCTCACAAGATACCTGTCTGCTTCATCAGGACCTTAACAATAGTATGCTACTGCTGATAAATGTGTATTAAGTGATCAAAATCATATCAGCTGAAATCGCCAGTCAAAATGATCCAAATGGTCACCAAGAGACGGACAGACATACACACAAAAAAAAGGTACACAAAGTCAATAACGATAGCTTCAAACACAAAAAGAAAATCTGCTGATGTTACATATTCTGCCAAGTGATGTTGGTCAGTGGATGTTTAACAATCAACCTAAAGGTCAGGCAAACAAATCCTGGTGTGAAAAAGATTACATACACTCACCCACAATCTGGGGAATGAGCTCTCCACCTCACCCGGCTACAGCTCAGGTACAAATGGAGCACCGCTCTGTTAAATGTGAAAGGAAAGAAATAGTGAAAGAGGAAGAGCTCTCTTAGAACTCAATTAAAACACACACACTTTTTCCCAACCTGTTCGCTTTTCGGCTGCTTTCTATTTCAGCCCGGTATAGGGAAAGACAATAATATTACAATTTGGCACTTTAAACCTTGATATTGCGGCTAGATTTAGTGCTTAGATGAATGTAAGCACGATTGCCTACATGTAAACAAAGATCGAACACAGTACCCGTGTGTATTTATCGGGTGTTTGGGCTAAGGGGAACCAACGAAAAAATATAGAGTTACGAAGGGATCTCCCTCTTAAGCCTGAAATCCCTTTGTAGCAGAGGGGTCAATAGAGCCCGTTTGTTGCGTTGGTCCTTAGTCCCCCACCCGCTTACCTGTCCGTTGGTACTCCTCGCCTTCGTCTAGGCTGTCAATGGGAGGTACCGGAGCGGACAGGAAGCAGAATATTTAAACTCCTTCTCATTGCCGGCAGAGAAATCATGTGACACTCCTTGTCGCGTGCGCCGGGACTACACCGGTGATGGGAATTGTGGTTTATATGCTTGTATCCTGTTGCCCATGGTTCTATCACGTGGCACTCCTTGTCGCGTGCGCCGGGACTACACCGGTGATGGGAATTGTAGTTTATATGCTTGTATCCTGTTGCCCATGGTTCTATCACGTGACACTCCTTGTCGCGTGCGCCCGGACTACACCGGTGATGGGAATTGTAGTTTATATGCTTGTATCCTGTTGCCCATGGTTCTATGTGATCGATCTAATCCACAATATAGTGCGTTGTCAGATTTAAGCTCCCACGCCCGATCTACAGTGGATATTTGAAAAAATATGAGAGTGCCTGTTCCATGAACCTGCAGTAGTTCTTTGAGAACCGAGGTATATGTTAAGATCTCAGCAGTTACGATTCCATTGTTGCTCGATATACTGTATTAGTCTGCAGGTTGGGTTTAGAAAATAAGGAAACCAGTAGACCTTTATCTTGATTTAAAAGACAATTGCTATCTTATATATGCATTTTTTATATTGTTTTCAAATCTCCATTACCATGATGTTAGTGAATGGGTAACAATAATCATAATGGGAGGTGGAAAAATGCATACTGATATTTTGCAACGTTATAGCTCAGAGATGCAAAATCTACATCATCTTATGCAATGAACAATATACCAGAAGCCTACAGCGACATCCATGGGATGTCTTCATTCAGACCTGTTATATCAGTTTGAAGTTTGTACACCCATCTTTGTTCTCTTTTATGTAAGAAGGTGCTTATGTCTGTAATGTGTTTAGGGATTACTGGTTGTTCTAGCACTGTCCAGTGCAAATCGGTGGGGGCATGTTGGGCCTCTAGAAAGTGTTTGGTCATTCGTGTTGTTTGTTTGTTACAGCGTATCGAGCTCTTGTGCTCCGAGATCCTGGTCTTTATTCTTCTCGTGGTCATCCCCACGTATTTCTTATCGCAGGGACAGCTGATTAAGTATATGAGGTTGGAACTATTACAGTTCGTAAACCTGCGCTGTTCCCATGGATGTTCTGTCCCAATGTTGATCGTAGTCGATTTACGAGTCTGGGGGCATGCTGCACATTGTCCACATGGATGGTGTCCGATTACAGCAGGCATATCCCACAAAGTGCCTCTCGTCTTTGGGATTTCAATCTTAGGTCTTGTGTGGACCAATTTATCCTTCAAATGTTGTCCCCTTTTGAAGGCAAATAGGGGAACGGGCAGTTTGTCTTTTACCGTATTAAGAATGCCCCAGTGTTTCTTGATGATGCTAGTGATTTGGTTTGATAGTGTACCAAATGTCGTTACACAGGTCATTCGTTCTGTCTTTTGTTTGGGAGGCATTATTTCCAGTAAACTTGCTCTGTTATTGTTTGCTGCTCTTTTCTTGGATCGGTTTACCAGTTGTTTCGGGTAATCTTTGTCCAAGAGATCTCGTGTTAAATTCTTAGCGTGTGTTTCAAAAGATACCTTGTCTGTGCAGTTTCTCTGCATACGCAGAAATTGCCCATAGGGCAAATTATCCCGAAGGGACTTTGGGTGGCAGCTATGGTAATTTAACAAAGAGTTCCAGGCCATAGGTTTCTGATAGAGCTCCGACCTGAGGCCATCGATTGTGCCAATGATCATTAGATCTAGGAAAGCCAATCTACATGCATCATATTCCATGGTGAATTTAAGATAACGATTCTTCTGATTCAGCCACTCATGGAATTCTTTGAGTTGGGTTTCATTCCCACGCCACACCACAAGGATGTCATCGATGTAGCGTTTCCACGCTCGCAGACACAGCAGATGGGGGTTGGTGTCTGCGAGCACGTGCTGTTGTTCAAATTGGTGCACGTACAGATTAGCGAGACTAGGGGCAAAAATGCTGCCCCTACTAGTCCCGCTAATCTGCAAATAAAGAGAGTCCTCAAAGGCAAAGAAATTCTCCGTCATGGCCAGTGTTGCCAAGGTCATAATGAGTCTGACAGGAGTTATGGAGTTTAAGTTTTGTGATAGTAACAACTCTTCTATCACTTGTAGAGTCTCCGTTTTGGGTATGGACGTATATAGACTCTCGACATCGAATGACACCAATAGGTCTGTGTTGATGTCGTATTCAATGTCGGGTAACAGTCTTAGAACATCTTTGGTGTCTTTCAAGTAAGAGGGCATCTCTTGCACCATAGGTTGGAGAAACACATCAACAAAGGTCGACAAAGGTTCCAATAGTGAACTTATCCCAGATATTATGGGGCGGCCCGGGGGTGGGCGTTGGACCTTGTGTATTTTTGGCAATTGGTAAAAATATGGGGTAACCGGATTGGATACTTGTAGGTATTGGCCCTCTTTGGGAGTGAGCCAGCCTTCCGCTAGTGCTTCTTCAACGATATGAGCTATGATATTGGTTAGTCTAGCCGTCGGGTCTTCTTTGAGTTTTCTGTACGACCGACCATCGTTGAGCTGACGTAAGCACTCATTGCGATATGTTTCCACATCAAGGATGACCACCCCTCCCCCCTTGTCTGCAGGTTTTATCACAATGAGGGGATTCTCAGTTAGATCTTTAATAGCATTTTGTTCATCTCTGGTCAGATTGGAGAACGTCCTCTGCCTAACAGTGAAGAGTTCTCTTATGTCATGATTGACCGCTTCTTCGAAGGTGAGTACCTTAGGAGGTTGGCCTAAAGCAGTTGGATTAAAAGTCGAAGGTTTCTTTAATCCAGTGTTATCTAGGGCACTACCTTGTGAATTTTCAATGGTTTTATTGGCAAAAAGAAAATGTAGCCTGATCTTCCGGTAGAGTCTACTTAATTCAATTTGGGCCTGGAAAGGATCCATGCGATTTGTTGAGACGAAACCAAGGCCTTTGTTTAATACTTGCTCTTGGGTCTCTGTTAGTTGTTGCGAGCTCAAATTTATGACTAGACTGGTCCCGCTGCGGTTGATGGTTGCTCCTGTGGGATCTTCTTCCCACTCCTCAGATCCATGGTCTGGGGTGGTATGTTCCAGCAGACCTGTCCTTGTCTGGGAGTTCTTTGACGGCCCCAGCTTTTTCTGCCCCCCCCTAAAAAAGACTGTTGGTTGTGGTCTACATAGAATGGGGGCTGACCGTATGGGTTCATCATAGGCGGAAAAGGGGGTTGTCCCCACGGTGAGGGTTGCCACCACGGTGGAAATTGTGGTTGAGGGAAGGTTTGATTGAATCCTCTCCACCCTCTCCTGTTCCCACCTCTACCTCGTTGTTTAAAAGATGACTGGCTGGTATTTGATCCATCGGAATCACTAGAGACTCCATCGGAGCTAGAGCTCCCATAGTTGGACCCGCCTTTGTATCCAGCTTTTTGGTTGGTGGGACAGAAGGTGTCGCTGGTGTATGGGTACACCTTTTCCATTGCAAATTTAGCAAGATCTTTTTTAAACTTCTCCAGTTTTGTGAAGAGTATCGAATCTCTAAACTCCTTACTAGACTTATTGCCATCTTCTTGATGTTTGGTAAATATTTTGCTAGATGAGATCGTTGTCTTAATTTGGCCCTCTAAGACCTGAATCTCTACCATTATCTTGTCTGCTGTCTTTTTCGCTGTTTTAATGATCAGGCATAACCAATCGCGCGTGCATTTCCACGCTATAAGCGACCAGTCATGAAGGAAGGCCTTGTCGTCTAAAAAGAGACGGGGGACATTCCCTACTATGAGGCCGTTTGGTGCACAGTTGTTTCTCAAGTAGTAAGCCATGATAATACCATGTACGCACACTCTCGCATGGTTCTTTTTTGGAATGAGTACTTTTGCCCAACCATCCTCAGAGCCGGTAGAAGTGGCGGGTATCGGAGTGAACATTTCAAGCATGCTAGGATTATCTGCAAGCAGTGTCTGGATTTCATCCTCATCAAAGGCTAGGCCTAAATTTGTGGCCATGATTCTTCCTGTGTGTCTCAAACTGTGCTCCACAAGCTCCTCTACTCAAACAAAACTAAAATCCAAGCACATAAGTGAGTCAGAAAATTAATAACGCCCGCAGTCAGCTGACTACACTAGAACATTAATACAATAAGGAGGCGTGTAAGGGAAATATTTATTGACCTTGCATTGTTATAATCCCTGCAGACAATGAAAAAACTATGTATAACAACGGGTCAAAAAAGCAAAATGAAGCTATCTATACAACTATGTGCTATTGATAGGATACAATCCCTGAATCCAAGGTATTCATGGTGAAAAATATATGTTCCCATCAGATACCCGTCCTGTACCGCCCTACATCATTTGGGATCCTTCACACGAAGGAAGTGGAATCAAGTCCACTGTGGATTAGGTGGATTGTGTCCTAATCGTATTTGAAGGATGCAGTGATGTCTTAAATGAAACCTATGTGTTGGTATCAGGGGGCAAAAATAATTAGCAGTGCAAAAAGTGCTATATGTAGCGTGTGATCAAGTGAGTTAATATTGGGTTGTGGGAGTGGAAAGAAGAATTTTAATAAGATCCTACCCGCACGCAAGGTTAAAAAACAGTGCAAAGTAGTGTTAACAAATAACTATTTAGGTCTAATCTAGGTCGACATGTTTCTGCAGTTTTGGAGGCTCACAAGATACCTGTCTGCTTCATCAGGACCTTAACAATAGTATGCTACTGCTGATAAATGTGTATTAAGTGATCAAAATCATATCACCTGAAATCGCCAGTCAAAATGATCCAAATGGTCACCAAGAGACGGACAGACATGCACACAAAAAAAGGTACACAAAGTCAATAACGATAGCTTCAAACACAAAGAGAAAATCTCGTGATGTTACATATTCTGCCAAGTGATGTTGGTCAGTGGATGTTTAACAATCAACCTAAAGGACAGGCAAACAAATCCTGGTGTCAAAAAGATTACATACACTCACCCACAATCTGGGGAATGAGCTCTCCACCTCACCCGGCTACAGCTCAGGTACAAATGGAGCACCGCTCTGTTAAATGTGAAAGGAAAGAAATAGTGAAAGAGGAAGAGCTCTCTTAGAACTCAATTAAAACACACACACTTTTTCCCAACCTGTTCGCTTTTTGGCTGCTTTATATTTCAGCCCGGTATAGGGAAAGACAATAATATTACAATTTGGCACTTTAAACCTTGATATTGCGGCTAGATTTAGTGCTTAGATGAATGTAAGCACGATCGCCTACATGTAAACAAAGATTGAACACAGTACCCGTGTGTATTTATCGGGTGTTTGGGCTAAGGGGAACCAACGAAAAAATATAGAGTTACGAAGGGATCTCCCTCTTAAGCCTGAAATCCCTTTGTAGCAGAGGGGTCAATAGAGCCCGCTCGTTGCGTTGGTCCTTAGTCCCCCACCCGCTTACCCGTCCGTCGGTACTGCTCGCCTTCGTCTAGGCTGTCAATGGGAGGTACCGGAGCAGACAGGAAGCGGAATATTTAAACTCCTTCTCATTAGTCGTCGGAGAAATCACGTGACACTCCTTGTCGCGTGCGCCGGGACTACACCGGTGATGGGAATTGTAGTTTATATGCTTGTATCCTGTTGCCCATGGTTCTATCACGTGGCACTCCTTGTCGCGTGCGCCGGGACTACACTGGTGATGGGAATTGTAGTTTATATGCTTGTATCCTGTTGCCCATGGTTCTATCACATGACACTCCTTGTCGCGTGCGCCGGGACTACACCGGTGATGGGAATTGTAGTTTATATGCTTGTATCATGTTGCCCATGGTTCTATGTGGTCAATCTAATCGACAATATAGTGTGTTGTCAGATTTAAGCTCCCACGCCCGATCTACAGTGGATATTTGAAAAAATATGAGAGTGCCTGTTCCATGAACCTGCAGTAATTCTTTGAGAACCGAGGTATATGTTAAGATCTCGGCAGTTACGATGCCATTGTTGCTCGCTATACTGTACTAGTCTGCAGGTTGGGTTTAGAAAATAAGGAAACCAGTAGACCTTTATCTTGATTTAAAAGACAATTGCTATCTTATATATGCATTTTTTATATTGTTTTCAAATCTCCATTACCATGATGTTAGTGAATGGGTAACAATAATCATAATGGGAGGTGGAAAAATGCATACTGATATGTTGCAACGTTATAGCTCAGTGATGCAAAATCTACATCATCTTATGCAATGAACAATATACCAGAAGCCTACAGCGACATCCATGGGATGTCTTCATTCAGACCTGTTATATCAGTTTGAAGTTTGTACACCCATCTTTGTTCTCTTTTATGTAAGAAGGTGCTTATGTCTGTAATGTGTTTAGGGATTACTGGTTGTTCTAGCACTGTCCAGTGCAAATCGGTGGGGGCATGTTGGGCCTCTAGAAAGTGTTTGGTCATTTGTGTTGTTTGTTTGTTACAGCGTATCGAGCTCTTGTGCGCCGAGATCCTAGTCTTTATTTTTCTCGTGGTCATCCCCACGTATTTCTTATCGCAGGGACAGCTGATTAAGTATATGAGGTTGGAACTATTACAGATCGTAAACCTGCGCTGTTCCCACGGATGTTCTGTCCCAATGTTGATCGTAGTCGATTTACGAGTCTGGGGGCATGCTGCACATTGTCCACATGGATGGTGTCCGATTACAGCAGGCATATCCCACAAAGTGCCTCTCGTCTTTGGGATTTCAATCTTAGGTCTTGTGTGGACCAATTTATCCTTCAAATTTTGTCCCCTTTTGAAGGCAAATAGGGGAACGGGCAGTTTGTCTTTTCCCGTATTAAGAATGCCCCAGTGTTTCTTGATGATGCTAGTGATTTGGTTTGATAGTGTACCAAATCTGACCAACATCACTTGGCAGAATATGTAACATCACGAGATTTTCTCTTTGTGTTTGAAGCTATCGTTATTGACTTTGTGTACCTTTTTTTTGTGTGTATGTCTGTCCGTCTCTTGGTGACCATTTGGATCATTTTGACTGGCGATTTCAGGTGATATGATTTTGATCACTTAATACACATTTATCAGCAGTAGCATACTATTGTTAAGGTCCTGATGAAGCAGACAGGTATCTTGTGAGCCTCCAAAACTGCAGAAACATGTCGACCTAGATTAGACCTAAGTAGTTATTTGTTAACACTACTTTGCACTGTTTTTTAACCTTGCGTGCGGGTAGGATCTTATTAAAATTCTTCTTTCCACTCCCACAACCCAATATTAACTCACTTGATCACACGCTACATATAGCACTTTTTGCACTGCTAATTATTTTTGCCCCCTGATACCAACACATAGGTTTCATTTAAGACATCACTGCATCCTTCAAATACGATTAGGACACAATCCACCTAATCCACAGTGGACTTGATTCCACTTCCTTCGTGTGAAGGATCCCAAATGATGTAGGGCGGTACAGGACGGGTATCTGATGGGAACATATATTTTTCACCATGAATACCTTGGATTCAGGGATTGTATCCTATCAATAGCACATAGTTGTATAGATAGCTTCATTTTGCTTTTTTGACCCGTTGTTATACATAGTTTTTTCATTGTCTGCAGGGATTATAACAATGCAAGGTCAATAAATATTTCCCTTACACGCCTCCTTATTGTATTAATACATGTCTCCTCCCCATGAAATAGGGATTGGATCCAATTTGATAAGTGTAAGTAATACTGCCATACAGAAACAGTACAAAGTCCAGCACCACACTTGCCAAACCACTAATTCTGCATCAGCTCCCATAGGAAATAATGAAGGTATTGGCTTAACAGTAATTTAAACAGAAAATAAAAAAAGGACAAAAATATTAATTGAACTTAGTATATCAACATTAAGAAACGGATTTAAACAAAATTAAGTTAATAGTGTAGTAGCTTCATTTTTTATTTGCTCTTCATTTAAAATAAATATATGAATTTAATTTATGATAATACTTAACATAAACAATTTGTACTAACTTTTTCCAAGTTCAATAAACATTTTTACTTTTCACTATAGTTTACCATATTAAGATCTAAGCCTCAAAAACAGAGATTTCCTATGCCCATTGCGCCTCCTCCTTCTTTCTACAAGAAACAATCAAACCTACATTGAAGTGTCACCTAAAGCTCTAGTCTTTTAATGCTTATATGGGTGTGATTGATGGTTATGTTTAGATCGGATAGAAATGACAACTTGCTTTACTATTACTTAGGACTGGAAATGTGTTTGATCATTTACTCCATTATACCTCTGCTAAATGAGGAGTCTCCAAAGAGTATCACATTACTGTGAAACAGAAATAAATTACACTTTAAGAGGAAAGTGAATTTTTTATTGCACCTTCACAAAGTTTTCACGAAGGTACAACGACCCAATGAACCTGTAGATTTGTATGTCACTGCTTTGAACCCCTTCAATTGAACCGTGATTAGTTAGTCATGAAATGCTACTCACAGAAAGTATAGGAGCAACTACTTGCCTGTAAAGATCCCTCTGTGGATCAAATTCAAGATATTGCCAAGAAAGATCTGTCCTTCTGAATGACAAGCATGTTGGAAGTTCAATAAACTGGGTGATTTTAGAAAAGTTTGTAGAGGAGAAAGCCGTATGAACATAAGAACATAAGAAGTGTCTCTGACATCTTGGATCAGAGTCACTGTGAGGAGTTGGAGGAAAAACTGCATGATTTAATGTTGTCGATGCAATGTGACATGGGTTGTACTCAAAGGACTGGTTAAAGTTTTTCTGATGCACGTATCTCTGTTTGCATCAATGTTACGCAAATTGGTATATTGAGTTATTCCAGAGCTTATTTCACCATTATTTTGTGTCACATGCATAGAACCTTCTCACAACAGTCTGGTACTTCCACCTAATGTGACCAGAATAACTTTTAAAGTGAACAAAATTGATTTATTATGATATTTTTGCGCAGAGATTAAGATTGAAGGTAGAAAAATAAATGGTAAGCGGTACATGTCAATGAATTAATGTGGTGGAGTGCAGTGGCAGCTGCTTCTGAATGGGGTGTGGCGGAGGGGAGGGTGGGGTCGGGATAAAAAAGTACCTGCTTTTCTGCTGCATCTGCCACACGCCTCTCCTCCATCTTCTTCCCGGCTGCTGCCTGCAGCCTGCACCGGAAGCACCCTGGCTTACGAATCTGCCAGTCAAACACAACTCTGTTGGAGCAGCTTCGTGATTGGTCTGAGCAGCCTGTTTGGCGCTCAGGCAGTGCTTGGGGAGGCTCTGCATGTTCTCCACGGGGCTGTGCAACACTACCCAATGTAGAACATGCCAACTACGCATGACTGTTTGGCCGGCCCTAGAGGGCCGGCAAAGCATCATGCACATGCTCCCTCTGCAGCAAGCCAGCCCCGCCCCGCCCAGAGTCACAAAGGAAAATAGATTGCAATAACTTCTTTTTATTACCTTATAATTTTTATTTTCCACTGCTCAATGAGCAGTGGGGCAACGCTCCTCCGCCTAAGCAGAGGAGTCGCTACTGGTAGAGTGGTCGCATCAGACAAAACTTCTGTATAGCAATAGGACCTTTAGAAATGTGTCCTGTATCTTTGGTTGATGTGATACTGAGTGTTACTTGTGGATCTATGATTCATGAATATGTTGTGCTTTTATTTCCTCGCCCAAATAAAATTAAATTGGCATTAGGGGCAGGTAGAACTTCACTTGACCCTTAGGTCCATGTAGGACAATCCCTGGCAATAAAATAAATACAAAAATCTATTTGTTGTAGGATTCATGAATTTAACTCAGATTAATGAATTCTGAAACATTCCTGGGTGCAGTGGACCCTCCTGCGTATCAAGATTTACGAATCCTGAAAAACGAAAGAAAAATTGAGTGATATTTACTTATGGCTAAACTTGACGATTGCCACACATGGTGGATGGGAGCAGGGCAGGTTGACCATTCAGTCACCTCTGCCTAAAGCTGACTGAAAAAATAAAAGATCAAAGTGAAGTTATGGCAAGCTTTGATTATGACCCATTAAAATATGTTTAAAAAAACCTTAGAAATTCACTAAAAAAACTGTGTTAAATTGGACATATGAGGGAGAGCTAAAACTGAAAACAACATTGAAGTTTACAGACATGCAAATTAAAATGTCTCTGCAAATGAAACTAATCTTATTTATCCCAATAATTTACAACACCTAAAAGCATAACATTATTAAACAACTGTATACTCTCAATCAAATAATTAACACTGCATTCATAGTTGTCTCTTTCATAGTGTTAAGGGTAATTTGATAAGTATTGCCACCTGTAAAGTTATTTATGACATTTGTCACTTTTCTTGTCACATCCGACTTTAGATAACGAGCATTGCATCTGATGTGCGAATTATGGTTTGCATACCTGTTTTACGAGTTATGGATAGCAGCCATAACTATGTTCAAAAGAAGACACAAAGCAAACAGTGGAAATAAAACAGCACAGGAAGGAAAAATGTTTCATATTGTCCCAACAAAGCACACAAAAAACGTAAACAAACACCTTTCCAATACAAAGGTACATGCAACTATGCTGATCAAGAAAGCTGATGCCAATCAAGGAATACTGAAAGTTCACAAGACAAAAATACTGCTACATTTGTCACTCTAACATACCTAAAATCCCTGGTCGAAACACTTAATGAACAATGCCCAGCGCTTCTCGGGAGACGTAGCGGCCTTGTTTACATGTATGGAAGGTTTTTTCCTAATGAAAATAACATTGCCGAAAACCATAGTTTGTTTGAAACGGAATCGATAGCTTGGAAGCGAAGCCTTTCAGTTGGAAAGTGACTAAGAGAACCACTAATATATGTTGCTTGGCAACCAACATTGATGTCAGAGAATATCAGCCAGCTCTGCCTCTAGAACAGTTCACGAATCGAGGAAAGGTAAAACACCTCATCAGAGGCAGCGGTCACACTTCTGCTAATACGTATCTCCATCATAAATTTAGATTGTGCATTCCCTTCTTTACTGACAAAGTACGGAGACTAAAAAGGAACATAGAGGGAAGAGGCCTACCAGCAATCGCCCCTTTTCTAACTGCCGTATTCTCAGTATTCTCACGCGTGACATTTCAGTTTTTTTCAATGTGCTGACGTGTGACATTTCGTTGCCTGACGTGTGACACTTTGAGTGACACAACACAAGTGGAAGACATACTGATCAGGACCATTTCACATATTCTCCTATTTTTGAGCAATGACTGGCGGTTACCTAAAAACCACTCGCCACTGCCATGGTCATCAAAGTGCTCATTGAAGTGCACTAAATTGTTTCTATTTTCGAACAATGTTGTGCTGGGTACATTTGCAGTTAGATCCTAAAGTAACCCTATTTCTCTCTTATATATGAAAAATCACGAGTGGGTGGAATGCCTCAATGAGTCTGGGCAGTGGGTTTCTCATGCAGCCCTGTACGCTCTAAACCGGAGCAGTAATCGACGTTGCAGGCAGCAGCATAACGTATGCCTACACCCGAGCCTGGGAGGTGGGGGATTTAGCACAGAAGATATACCACGCAACACAGCTTTAGAAATATTTTTACCTCTTGTGATTGTAATAAGGGTTGTGAAGAGGGCACAGAGATTTAGATGAAAGCCAATGCCCTACAGCCTTTAATGCAACCAAGCAAATGGTATTAACAGGGACCACTCCTGGGAAGAGGACACTTTGAACCACAGAACAGAAGGGTTTTTGTCTAAAAATCAGGCCTCGGTGAAGAGGTCAGTAACACAAGACAGTGTTCTAGAAAAGTTCTTGACAATTTCATGTCAAATGCCTTTCCACTCCTCGGGGTCACTCCCCAAGATCCTCTCCCCCAACAACTTTGACAGAGGTCATCAATGCATGGAATGGGTACTTTTGTGCAAAGCTACCATGTGGTCCCATAAATGTGCAACATCGGCAGCCAGTGTTCAGTTTTACTTACCGCACAATACAAAAAGTGAAGTGGAGGGATGAATACGCTCAAAGTCAGCATAGGGTGCGTCAAATTACTCCTATTCCTTGGTACACAGTCCCATCTGATTTATCTACGTCTCAACAAACCACATACCATCGTTTATTCCTGGTTAGAACAATTATTCATATCTTTTCATTGTTTCTCCATTAGATCGACATAAACAGACAATACACAAGGTGTACAAAAATACATTAAATAATCACAAGCAACAGCAATTGTTTCCTAACCCCCGATATTACAATGGCAGTGTTTGCTTTCTACACACTTGAGGTACCACTTATACCTCTACACGCTTTTCATAGTGTGCACATCCATTTTTAACACAATATTCATAATTTTGTGGATTCCTCCTTTCTTCAACTGTCATAGCTTTTCAGTCCTGTCGTTCTGGCCTCATCAGGACAATTTTTGAATTTAGAAGTTTATTGCACAGTTAATTAAAACCAATGCGATACAGTACACAATAGCAACATTAAAATACTCATAAAAACATGCGTTTAAGATCGATTCAATTCTATATTGCAGAAAACATAAACAGTTCAGCATATAAAATGATTTTGTTTGCTGGCCGCCCTCGTTAGGCCTTCTGTACTTGTCATCCACTTTGTAGCCTGTTAGTCTGTTCATGTTTTTCCACAAATTTCATTAAAGTTTTCAGGCAATTCGTAAATTAAATCATGTGTCCTGTTTGTAAAAAATTAATTGGTCAGCTTTTGGTAGTTTTTTTCCACTGCTTTTAAAAATTTCACAAAACTACAGCTGAGCTGAGGATCCTGTGCTGAGAAGCAGGTTAGCACTGCACTCCTTCATGTGCGTACCCCCTGTAAAATAAAATGGCGTTTCAGCAGGAGCTTACTTGCTGAAACGCCATTTAATTTCAGGACAAGGATAGAAGGACCAACCTAAAGCACAATAAATAAAATAAAAACTACATATACATAACCTAATCAGAAATGTGTGGCATGTGGCAGCTTATATTGGCTGTAATTCAGCTTTCCGCTCTTTTGGAAGGGTGCTTGCCTGGCAGTTTAGAATGCAGGGGCGACTCCTCCACCTTAGCGGAGGAGCATCGTCCCACTGCTCTAATAGCAGTAGAAAAAGGAACAATAAAATGATAACAACTTCATTATTATCATTTTATTTTTCATAGTTGTGGATCTGGGTTAGGGCGGGCGGGGCTAATGTCACAGGAGGAGCAGTGGGGAGAACTCTCTAAGTGCGCATGACGGTTTGACTGGCCATCTTGGGCCAACCAAAATGTCATGTGCACTTTGCATGTTCTCCACCAGGCTGTAATACACAGCCTGGGTGGAGAACATGTATAGGATCCCAGTCCTCCTCTGAGTGCCCAACCACAGTGCTCAGACCAATCACAATGTTGCTTTGCAGGGTTGCGATTGGCTTAGGGGAGCCTTTATGCTTCCTGCTTCCAGTACTCGCCAGGAAGAGAAGCAACAATGGAGCGACGGCGGCCGTGTAAAGGTAAGTGGTTTTTAAAAACTTTTTTGTTCTTTTTCAAAACCCCGGTCATCACCCCTGTTCCCTCCCAGCTGCCACTGTCAAAATGGATTGGTTACATGAGCAGGATCAGTACTATTTTGCATAAGCAGGCATCTGCTGAGAGTGGCAAAGTGGGAGAAAAAACAATAGACTGGAATGTTGCTCAGAGCAACCCCCAGCAGCTGGGATTACTTCAAGCATTCCATCCATGATCTCATTTCCCATTGCAGTTGATATTCTAAGTGTGATGGGTATGCTTAAGCAGATTTTCCGGGTTTACTGCGCCATAGGACTCATTATGTGATCGCCAGTCACTTAGATTAGTTCAAGCCTTTCCTCCAGCACCTCATTGTATGTTGCCGGCTGCAGTTTAAATACACCGCAGTAACACGTGACCTGAAAAAGCAACTTTGCCATGTAGAAAAACCTATTTTATATATTTATAAGTTACTCCTAAAGTGTGCCTTGTCTGTGCACAAGGCAAGATGTCCAATAGATTAAGAAAAAGGCAAATAGCATGTCTAAAAGGCATGCCCTCTCAGTGACTGACGACCCAACAGTAATCCTAGATAACACTTCCTTTACGCTGACCTAATCTTGTATTATTTCCAGCATATCTAATTATGAATCTGCATATAATGACTGAGATTACCCCATCACAGTATGCTGTGTAAATAAGATTTAATTGAGGTAAAAATCCTATTGCGAGACTTGAGACCAACATGGATGAACTGAAGAAAAGCAGATAGTGTGTGAACAACTGGTACTGATTATCAACTCGAAATCAATTATTACCCATTCGGGTGGTTTCGGTAAAATGTTTAGCATGAAATGCATATTTTTTGTAATTTTATCTAACAAGAGAAGTTCCTTAGACAGTGGGGCTACTATGCATGCAGTATCCAGTTCCTTTTACTACCCAACAGTCCACTACTGCTCGATGTTGGTTTTGAAATCTAGAGGGAAAGCATTACACACTTTATCTGCAATTTCTATTCTATTAGGCCCGTTTAAAACGTTTACATTTTTAAAAAATATCTTTTTATTGAATAAACAAACAAAAACATAAACAAATAAAAGAGCAGTATCATTGTCTTCAAGTAAACAAAGTGAAAGGGTACAGTATCGTTCAGTACGCGACAAAGCGGCAATTACATTATATCTCGACTCATTACATTCTTGGCCTTATGGTTTCAGTTCATCCAAGTGGTCCCCTGCCTGCTGAGAAGTGTCACTAAATGGCTTACAAATCAACCCCCCACTTTCGTTCCATGCTTCCTAGATTCTGGTCCATTTTTGTGGGCATCCTCTTCCCTCGTATATCACCCTCTCCGTCTGCATGCTCCAGTCCATGTCTGTCTCCAAATCTCTGAATTTGAGCCTAGTAATTCCCTTCCAGGATCTTGCTATGTTGCGTTTTGCTATCATGCACCCCAGGGAGACCCATATTCTCTCAGACTATGATAAGGCCATTGCATTTCACATGTTAAGAAGGCACCATCGAAGCAAGACCTTCATTTTTTTATGACATGTAAACAAAGTGCCAATGTTACCATCCCCCAATATGTCTGGAGAAGCGGGCAGTCCCACACTTGGTGCATGTACGTTCCTGTCTGTCCACAACCCCTGGGGCATGCAGTGGAGCCCTGGGGACCATTTTGGCCAGCACTGAACATATATAATATGATCTATGTAGGAGTTTGAGTTGGATAAATTTAAATCTGGATCGGATCCCCACCTCTCGGGGTGATGCTAATGCCTCCTGCCAATTCTCGTCAATGATATCCCCCACATCCTCCACCCACTTTGCTCTTTTTTCCCCATTGTACCTGGAGTGTTTTTAAGTATTTTTCTGTATGTCAGGGAAATCGCCTTCTCATGGAGGTATTTGTCAAGAGGTCTATCTTCTAGTGGTGATGAGATGAGTAGGTCGGTGCCCTTGGGTTTTGTCCCATGTAGTGCACTCCGGGCCTGTCGGTATCTGAAGTTTTCCCCAGTATTCAGTTTGTAGTTTTGTTGGAGGTCACCAAAATGTGTCACCTTCCCCCCACCCACACATCTCCTATCAGGCCCCACTTGTCAAACCCTGGGTGTTTTGCCAATATCCCCAGCCGGTCTGTTTCCAGCAAGGGGGTGACTTGTGTGATCCTGTTTTTCCACCCCAGAGCAGTTGTAGCCATGTGCCATAAAGTAATGGTAGTGGAGGTTGGAGTGTAATGTGGTGTGTACTTCTTACCTCCATAAATTGCTCTGGAGTAGTCCACAGGGGTCATATTGTATCTGCCCATCCTATAAGTTGGATCCATTATGGACCGATGAACCCAGTGGTTGGTGATCACCAGTTGAGAGGCCCAATAGTAACTTTTAATTGCTGGCAGGGCTATTCCACCAGCATACCAGCTCTTCATTAGTTTAGTCCACACTATACAGGGGGCACAGCTGTTCCAAAGTAGTAAGAGCGCCTCTGACTTAATTAAATTCAAATAATGAGTTGGAACCAAATAAGGTGTGCTCTGCAGAGCATAAACAAAGTGGGGAAGTGCCATTTTTATATAAGGCGGCCATACCCAATAGCGTGAGGGGCAAGGTCTTCCGATGTTGCACGTTGTCCCGGAAACGCCGCAGAGGGGGAGCCAGATTGTGCTCATAAAATGTAGAAGGGTCAGCCATAGTATATAGCCCCAAGTATCGAAATCCATCAGTGACATTTCTGGCCGCACTTCCTCTAGGGATGGTGGGGCAGCCCCCACATAGGACATACGCCAGCGACTTTTCCCAGTTAATGACATACCCTGAGTACTTTTGGAAAAGAGTGAATATGTGTAGCGTCTGTTATATAAAGAAGCAAGGTCTGGCCAAATAGAGCAGTATATCATCGGCATAGAGGCAGATTCGATTCTATCCTCCCACTCTGACGTCCAGTTAAGGCCTCTGATGAGGAGATCACCCCTAATCCAAATTTCCAGGTGCTCAAAGGCAAGTGTAAAAATTAAGCGAGAAAGGATACAGCCCTGCCTGGTTCCCCTCAGCAATGTAAATGTTGTTGATCTCCCACCATTTACTATGATTCGGGCCAGAGGTTCAAAGTAGAGGAGTCGCACCCAGGATAGGAATCTCTTCCCAAACCCAAATCATTCAAGCACAGCCTAATAAAAAAGGCCATTCGATCATGTTGAATACCATCTTTGCATCCAGATACATAATCACTGCATTTTCCCTAATTGTTACTGCCCTACCCATCACACTGTGAATGCGTCGCAGATTGAGGGTGGTGTTCCTGCCAGGCATAAATCCGGATTGATTCAGATGAATTAGCTTGGGGAGCAGGGGAGATATGCGCAATGCAAAAATCTTAGCGGGTATTTTAACTTTCGGAACTAGGAGGGAGATGGGCTGATATGAACCACATCGCTTTGGAGCTTTTCCTGTTTTAGTATGTTGGCCATTCTAGGCCTGCGGTGCAGAATACCCATAGTCAAACTGTTGTCATACATTCTTATAAGATAGAGAGCAATAGTGGAAGCATTTGCTTTATAAAGTTCAATTGGAAGGCAACTAGGATCCATGGCCTTCCCGGACTGAAGCACCCCTATTGCTTTGATGATCTCCTCATTGGTCAAGCAGAGTCTACATTCTCGACGTCTTGAGACTTGAGAACTGGTTATGTAAGGGTGGTCGGCAGTTCATGCGCCTCTGCGTACGTGGAAGCCCTTGTAGATGCATATATATGTTTAAAATTATCAGCAAATGCCTCTGCAATCTCCGTTCTATTGTGAAGCCTACTCTCATCTGGGTACTTGATCACAGAGACCCGTCTATTGGCCTTCTCCTTCTAGCCAGGCCAACAATTTACTCACTTTATCCCCACCTTCGTATATGCAGTGTTGGGTGGCACATACTTCGGCGATATCTTTATATTCTTTTTGCTTCATAAGCAGTCTGTGTTTGGTGTCCGGAGCATTGGCTATTACAAAGTCACACTCCAATTGACTAATCTCACCCACTATATCTAGTAATTGCTTTCTCTTTTCCTTTCTGTGTCCAGTGATCGCTGAAAGTACCCTGTCTGCACCACTGTCTTATATGTATAGTTTAGTATAGTTTATTTAAATAGCCCAGTTAATTAAAACCATTGCTAAAATATCAGCATTAGCACAGTTATCACATTACAAAACGAAACTGGAAAAGCACTCAGTCAGAATAAAAAAAAAGAAAAAGCTATGCAAATAAAAACAATCTTATAGTTATCAGTGTTTTCGTACCGCTAGTCTGCACCAAAAATAAATTAGATTAAAACAGGTGCTACACCAGGGGACAGAAAAAGTCTGTAATGAGTTTTTTGGGGGGGAGGGAGAGGAAGTGCTGGGGCCAAAGAGGGTGAAAGGAGATTGTCCAGGAGTCTCACAAATTTTTCCAAACCTTGCAAGCGCTTGAATGTCTGAGGAGGTAAAACACAGGGCTGTTGCCTCCCAGCATGACCTGGTACCCCATTTTAAAAATATGGGTTTTAGGAGTGTTCTTCTGGGGGCATCCATGGCAGGGCAACAGCACAAAAGATGCAGCCATGATTCGGTGTGGTAGGAGCACAGTCTGCAGGCCCCCCCTCCTTTGAGGGAGCCCATTTGGCCTGACCCCAAAGTACATTCTTGACAGTTCTCAACATATCCATCCTATGGTGAGCCAACGCCAACTGAGCCAAGTTGATTGTGCCCCACCCAAGCAGACCTCAAAAACCAAGGCCCATGACCCTGACAGTTATATTAAACCTAGGTCCTGGTCAGGGCCATTTTGTTGAGTTTCGCTTCCTTGAAAAAGCCTATGATAGTTGGGTCTGTGAGTGCCGGGGGTTCGACATCCGTCTAGCCATTCCCAGGTTTCCTCCAGGGTCTGAAAGAACCAGGATCTCCCCTCCGGCAACACCCGCAGTTTAGCTAGGAAAAGCATTGCGTATGTGATATTTTTATCCCGGAGTGCTCGTTTCACATCTAGGAAAGAGCTCTTGATTATCTGAACCTTCCCTGTGATTGCCGAGTTCTCTTGAGTGGGGGGCTGCACACACCATTTGAAGGATGATGTCTCTGTCCCTATATTTGAATATTCTGGCCAGGATAGGACAAGGAGGTGCGCCGGGTTTTGGCAGGCCTCCAGGATCTCTATGTCCACACTCTACTGAGAAGTATTTGGAAAGGGACCGAGGCTGTAGATGGTTTTGGATCAGGTCTTCAACAAATAGGTCTGTGGTCTGCTCCTCTGATCTCTCTAGCACACCAAGAGTTAGATCACTGTTCTGGCGTGCGCAGCCCTCATAATCCTCAAATTTCTTCTCCAAGTTCAATGTTTTCATCTGGAGCTACTTGACCTTCTTTACCGACATTTTGAAAGAGTTCCGGGGCAATGATATGGACTCTTCTGTAGCTTTTACCCTATCCCCAAGGTTTCGTAGGTCAGCATGCATGAGTGTCATTTCAGCTGTTATTGAGTCTATCTTATGTTCAATCACCAAGCGAACCCCTTAAATGGTTTCCATGATGTCCACTAGAGTCGGAGCCCCCTCATCTGATTGTAACTTTGCACCCTGAAGTGCGCTTTTCTCCTCTGTACTTTTGGATCTGGCGTATCTGTCTAGCTTTGTTTGATGCATTTGTTTGGGCCCTCTTACTGTCGACATAATTATCCAGGTCCCTGATGCGAGTGACCCCCATACTAATGGCCCATACTAATGGCCAACTTGTGCCCTCACTGTACTCAAAGCAGGAGGATCGTTAATGAGCAGATCAGGCACTCCTAGGATTTCAGGGAGAGTCTCGCCTTGAGTCACTAACTGTCCACGATGAGCCCCGGGGCTAACCCGTCCTCACCGCACTTCAAAAATGGCGACACACCACTAATGATCACAATATGTTATGGCACCGGGGGAACAGTCAAAAATCTCCTTCACCCCTCTGTCCAGATCACTTATCGAACATTCTGCTGTGACCACACCTGGGATTGTTCCGCCTGCTGCTCATGACTCACACAGTCCATTTAAAGACACAGCACAAGACAAGGGTAGTTGCAAGTATGCGCTGCTGTTCAGTCCTCGCTGAGAATTTGACCCTTAGGCTGTGTTGTAGGGTACACAGTCAAAATATCGAGTTTGAAATTTTGACATACTAAAATATCGTGTTTGAAATATCGAAGGTGCAGAATATCGATGCCAAGAATATCGTTGGACAGAATATCGACCCTAAGGTAAGTAATATCGAAATTCTTTATATCGATGTAAGTAATATCGAAGTTAGTAATATCGATAGCGTATATATATCGATGTAACTAATTGCGATGACACTAATATCGATATTTGTATTTTTTTTGTTTTTTATTATGTATGTGTTATATGTTTTAGTGAAGTATTCAAAATAAATAATATTATATGTGTATTAATTTTATATATTAATACATTTTTTTATAAGTAAATTATATGTTTTAGTACCGGAGCGGGTAGTGGGTTTATAGGGGAATAGGGTGGGAAGTGATTTATTTGTAATTACTAAAATATTTTTTTATGTAAAATGTATTTTGTAATTAATTATTAATTTGTAATTGATTATTTAAATTGATAAATTAATTATATAATTGGTAATTAATGTTAATTTTAATTAAATGTTATGTTTTAGTATTAGAGCGGGTTGTGGGTTTATAGGGGAATAGAGGGGGAAGTAATTTAATTGTAATTAATAAAATATTTATTGATGTATAATTGATTTTTTGATTAATTATTAATTGGCAATTAATTATTTTAATTGATAAATTATTTATATAATTGGTAATTAATGTGAATTTTAATTAAATGTTATGTTTTAGTACTGGAGCAGGTTGTGAGTCTATAGGGGAATAGGGGGGGAAGTAATTTAATTGTAATTAATAAAATATTTATTGATGTATAATTTATTTTGTAATTAATTATTAAATGGCAATTAACTATTTTAATTGATAAGTTAATTATATAATTGGTAATTAATGTTAATTTTAATTAAATGTTATGTTTTAGTACTGGAGTGGGTTGTGGGTTTATAGGCGAATAGGGTTGGAAGTAATTTAATTGTAATTAATAAAAAAAAATTATGTATAATTTATGTTTTAATTAATTATTATTTGGCAAAATATTATTTTAATTGATAAGTTAATTATATAATTGGTATTTAATGTTAATTTTAATTAAAGGTTATGTTTTAGTACTGGAGCGTGTTGTGGGTTTATAGGAGAATAGGGTGGAAAGTAATTTTATTGTAAATATTTAATTATTTATACATTTGTAGTTATGGATAATTAATGTATTAAAAAATTATTATTTTGTAATGATTTATTTTAGTAGATGATTATTCTTTAAATTGTCAATTAATATTTGTAATTTTTAAAATATTTTTTAATAACTAGAACAAATAAATAAATAATTGTTAAACATTATTTTTTCTAAAAATATTAATTTGTATAATGTTTTTTAATTTTTAATATTGATTTACATTTAAATAATATTTTATTGTTATGATAAATACATTATTCTTTAATATGTATTATTTGGTGATTAATATTTGATGTTGATGTATTTGAAAAAATAATTATACATTATTTTAAATATAAACATTATTTAGAAGTATGTGACAATAAAAATCTATCTTATTAAACGTGTTCCCTACTGTTGCACCCTTTGGAGTTGGAATAGTAATTTTTCCAACTACGCTATCCAAAGCTTTCCCTACTGTTGCACTCTCTGGTGTGGGAATAGTAATTTTACCCCCTACACTATCCAACGCATTCCCTACTGTTGCACTCATTGGAGTGGGAATAGTCATTTGTACCTATCCGCTATCCAACGCTTTCCCTACTGTTGCACCCACTGGAGTGGGAATAGTAATTTTTACCCGTGTGCTATCCAACGCTTTCTCTACTGTTGCACTCACTGGAGTGGGAATAGAACTTTTTAAACACTCGCTATCCAACGCTTTCCCTACTGTTGCACTCTTTGGAGTGGGAATAGTAATTTTACTCCCTACACTATCCAACGCTTTCCCTACTGTTGCACCCTTTGGAGTTGGAATAGTAATTTTTACCTTTACGCTATCCAACGCTTTCCCTACTGTTGCACTCACTGGAGTTGGAATAGTACATTTTACCCATACGCTATCCAACGCTTTCCCTACTGTTGCACTCACTGGATTGGGAATAGTAATTTTTACCTACCCGCTATCCAACGCTTTCCCTACTGTTGCACCCTTTGGAGTTGGAATAGTAATTTTTACCCTTACGCTATCCAACGCTTTCCCTACTGTTGCACTCACTGGAGTTGGAATAGTAATTTGTACCTGTATGCTATCCATCGCTTTCCCTACTGTTGCACTCACTGGAGTGGGAATAGTAATTTCTACCCACCCGCTATCCAACGCTTTCCCTACTGCTGCACTCTCTGGAGTGGGAATAGTAATTTTACCCCGTACATTATCCAATGCTTTCCCTACTGTTGCACCCTTTGGAGTTGGAATGGTAATTTTTACCCTTATGCTATCCAACGCTTTCCCTAATGTTGCATTCATTGGAGTGTGAATAGTAATTTTTACCTACCCACTATCCAACACTTTCCCTACTGTTGCACACACTGGAGTGGGAATAGTAATTTTTACCCGTACGCTATCCAATGCTTTCCCTACTGTTGCAATCACTGGAGTGGTAATAGTAATTTTTACCCACCCGCTATCCAACGCTTTCCCTACTGTTGCACTCTCTGGAGTGGGAATAGTAATTTTACACCCTACACTATCCAACGCTTTTCCTACTGTTGCACCCTTTGGAGTTGGAATAGTCATTTTTACTCTTACGCTATCCAACTCTTTCCCTATTGTTGCACTCCTTGGAGTGTGAATAGTCATTTTTACCTACCCGCTATCCAACACTTTCCCTACTGTTGCACCCTTTGGAGTTGGAATAGTAATTTTTACCCTTATGCTATCCAACGCTTTCCCTACTGTTGCACTCATTGGAGTGGGAATAGTAATTTTTACCCACCCACTATCCAATGCTTTCCCTACTGTTGCACTCTCTGGAGTGGGAATAGTAATTTTACCCCCTACACTATCCAACCCTTCCCTACTGTTGCACCCTTTTTAGTTGGAATAGTAATTTTTATTCTTACGCTATCCAACGCTTTTCCTACTGTTGCACTCACTGGAGTTGGAATAGTAATTTTTACCCGTACGCTATCCAACGTTTTCCCTACTGTTGCACTCACTGGAGTGGGAATAGTAATTTTTACCCACCCGCTATCCAACGCTTTCCCTACTGCTGCACTCTCTGGACTGGGAAAAGTAATTTTACCCCGTACACTATCCAATGCTTTCCCTACTGTTGCACCCTTTGGAGTTGGAATAGTAATTTTTACCCTTACGCTTTCCAACGCTTTCCCTAATGTTGCATTCATTGGAGTGTGAATAGTCATTTTTACCTACCCGCTATCCAACACTTTCCCTACTGTTGCACCCACTGGTGTGGGAATAGTAATTTTTACCCGTACGCTATCCAATGCTTTCCCTACTGTTGCACTCACTGGAGTGGGAATAGTAATTTTTACCCACCCGCTATCCAACGCTTTCCCTACTGTTGCACTCTCTGGAGTGGGAATAGTAATTTTACCCCCTACACTATCCAACCCTTTCCCTACTGTTGCACCCTTTGGAGTTGGAATAGTCATTTTTACTCTTACGCTATCCAACGCTTTCCCTAATGTTGCACTCATTGGAGTGTGAATAGTCATTTTTACCTACCAGCTATCCAACACTTTCCCTACTGTTTCACCCACTGGAGTGGGAATACTAATTTTTACCCGTACGCTATCCAATGCTTTCCCTACTGTTGCACTCACTGAGTGGGAATAGTAATTTTTACTCTCCCGCTATCCGACACTTTCCCTACTGTTGCACTCTCTGGAGTGGGAATAGTAATTTTACCCCCTACACTATCCAACGCTTTCCCTACTGTTGCACCCTTGGGAGTTGGAATAGTAATTTTTACTCTTACGCTATCCAACGCTTTCCCTAATGTTGCACTCATTGGAGTGGGAATAGTAATTTTTACCTATTTGCTATCTAACACTTTCCCTACTGTTGCACCCTATGGAGTTTGAATAGTAATTTTTAGCCTTATGCTATCCATTATAATTTATAATTATTTATGTATTTTAAAATATTTTTATTATGTTACATAATGTTGTGTTTAAATAATTTTTCAAATAATGAAAGTATATTTCATTGTTTGTATGTATTAAATATAAATAATTATTATTATTTATGTTGTTATTTTATGAGTGTTGATGTATTTGTAATTTATAGTATTTGTTAATATTTTTAAATTAATTAAAAAATTTATACATTTTATAATTAATTAAATATATATTACATATTGTACGTTTAATTTTAATTAAATGTTTAACATTAAATATTTATTATTTAATCATTTTAAACATTCTAAAATATTTTTACATAAGTTTAAATTATATAAAAGTATTATTTACTTTATATTTCTTTTTTTAATAATAATAAAAAAACTATATGTTTACTTACGTTTTTTTTAACATCGATATTTTATTTTCGATATTTTTGTACTTACCATGTTGTAGATAGTGTGTCGATATACTTGCCTTCGATATTCCAACATCGATATTTTGAGTGTCAATATCCTGTCTCTCGATATTTTGTCAGATTCATGTCACTAGAGGATATGGAGGAGCACCCCCGCGTATCTTACTCGCCGTTCTACTCCAGCAGACCCCCCCCATGCAGATGGAATGATTGCCACTTGGTGTTCAAGAAAGAAGGGCCTTTAGAACACAAGCTTAGGCCTCAAGTTCGCTGTCCGTCAGGCCCCGTAACTCACTCTCATAATGTGGCATGAGAGGGGGGAGGAGAACCATGCTTCTCTCACAGCAGTGATCTCGAGGCCTCCGGTCCGCTCCTGGGGCCAGGCGCAGTCCGGTGCTACAGGAAGGTCACCGTCCCGTCAGGCCAGGCCAAGCGAGTGACGTCCAGCAATCCACCCCCACCGGGGCTCAAAGCGGCCTATGTCAGCACCCAACTACAGGGGAGTGATCAGGAATATTATCAGGCAGGTCGGGCCCGGCCACACATAGAGAGCAACCATGAGTTCGGGCGGGCCTCACCTCCGACAATGATAGTGCTCGGACGTTCCCTCAGTGATCTCCTTCCCTGGGGCTCTTTGTTGCTTACGTTGCTCCCCGTATGACTTGGCCGTACGGTCTTCAGGCTGCGCCCAGCTCTCACCGTTTGCTGTCCAGGTATAAAGCCGAGCTCAGTGGGCATGGAACAGGGACTAATTGTGTGCCAAAACTGATTTTTGTGCAGATAATGGGGGATTAAGCTGTTGGATGTGCAAAGCCCCTCAAAACTTTTGCATTTTTGATAATATCAAGTATATTCAAAGATGTTCTTTGAAAATATTTGATGTTTGACAGAGGACAGGCCCCACTTCTTTATTTGATTTTTTAAATTATAATTATTTTGTCCTTTTGTTACTGACAGGCCGAGAGTTTAGACAATGGTGTGCATGACAGGGCTGGCTCATATGGGAAATATGTATTAAGTGTGTAAGCGCACAGGTCAATTTTAGTTTTCGGGATGGGGGTGGTTTGGGCCTGCAGGCTCATATGGGAAATATGTGATAAGTGTGTAAGCGCAAAGGTAATTTTTAGTTTTGGGATGGGGCGGTTTTGGCCTATAAATATATTATTGTGTACCAAAAGTGCACCTATACTTTTTTGAGTCCATGGATATATTTGCACCAAATTTAGCAATCACTTGGCATTAGCAGTTATGATCTTATTTGTCAATTTTCCTGCTGATGTGTTCAGGGGGAAACTAAAATGGAGCACCAACAACCCTTAGAACTGTTGCAGCCAGTCCTAAGGAAAAGTAAAACCAGGCAAGCTGCTACAATTTCTGGGTTTGGGGCTGTAAGACTCCTGGTTTGGGACGCATCACACATTGTACCAAAAATAAGGGTCTCGGGGGCATGGCTTGAGCGCTGGCTGTGATGGCTGCTCGTCTATGAAGCTCCAAACCATCGAGGCCTAAAGCCACCAGACTATCCATAATCCATCCGGTAATTATCCCCAAAATGGTGGCGGTGGAACATCACAACCTCCTCTACAGGGTGATTGTCAGCTGAGGCACCAGCGCTGATGATAACGAAGGAAACTCCCTGAGGGATGTGGGCACTGTTTGGAAGGCGCTGTGCATTCCTTGATAACTCTCCTGGCTGAAGGGTGAGTAAGCTCCTGGGTGCACCCAGTAAGGAGCCGAACCACTCCTAGGCATCGGAAATGGAGGGGGCACATGAGGGAGCCACCGGACCAGAAATAATCCTGGGCGGGTTGGAGTGGCCTTGCCTGACCCACTGTGAAAACGTGAAGAAGCGCCAGCTGCCTGCCTGGTAGTAGTTAACGTTGTGTGCCCCGGCGGACTGCTCAAGGTCGATACAGCAGTGTTGAAGCAGTCACGCATGGCCAAGAGGTGACCACTATAGCTGGAGTGATCACAGGGAGTGGTCCCGGGCTCGGCAATTTGGTAGTAAAGAGGAAACTGCGATATGGTGGTGTGAGACCACCCAAGAACATTAGCCAAGCTTACTGTTGGTGGATAAGCGCGTTGGGCCCCCTCACTCTCCCTCTTCCCTCCTGGAAGTATTTGGTGATCACACTGTAGAATAAATTGTGAGGAGTGGTTACGATCCCCACGGACCTGGCAGAACTAGTACCTATTCCTGAGATACTGACAGGCGGTGTGGCCAAGAGAGGGGTGTAAAGACAAGCAGCGCCCAGCAGGACCTAACAGGAGGAGCAAGAGGGGGGATATTCCTCCCCTAAACCAAAGACCTGCCGAAATATTGTAGCATTACAGGAGCCACCATTTGATAGCGGTCTTGAGGGTGCCGGACTCTTTGACTCCGGACGGCTCCCCCAGTAGATTATTAAAGGGATGTGTGCACAAGTTTAGAAAGTTGGCAGGAGCCATGGAGGACTCCCCTTGGCAACACACCCACACCATCATGTTGGGGGCCAAAGGACAGAAAAATACGCACCAAACCAAGTAATTATGCCACTCAGAAGCAGGGCGAGGTGGAGGCTGAAAACAATGGAGAATTGGACTCACTGACAAATCCAGCCACAGGAGATCCTATGCTTTCGGATGTCATGGCAGCAATAGCAGGGATCTGTACCTCGCTGGAACAATGAATGGGCACTATGACAGTGGAAATTACATTGATGGGTAGGGCAAGATGGCGCCCGCGGCGTCCATTGCTTTGGACGGGTGAGCTGTTTGCTTCTGGGTGCCTAACCCCCCCACTATGGTGATGTTTATTTAATCCCACAGGAGAGAGAAGGTGAACAAAACATCTTACTTGCCTGATGCAGTATGCTGGTTGTCACATCTGCAGTTATATCGGTTGAGCTGTGCCGTCAGTATCACTGCAGCCGGTGGAGCCACACTTGGAGTTGGCGTCGTTCCTTTCTACCGGTGTCTATACACTAGGGCAGCCGCATAGGGATGCAGAGGGGCGTGCAGTCAATGCCTCCCAAAGCGGTGAGAGTGAGGACTCTGTGGGCAATGCTGATATTGCCGGTAGTGGATCTAAGAACAAAGGGAGCATAGTGAATGGATCTAAAACTCCAACGAAAGATGTTGTGGCAAAAGGAGCAAAGGGAGGAAAACTGATGGAGAATGCGGGTAAGCGCACTATACCACTATTGTTTTCCGCTGGTAAAGTAAAAAATAAGGGGACAGGTGTCCAATACCCCGGAGCATCTCCCTGCCGCAGAAGTGGAGACAAATGCAAGGCAGATCTTATCATAAATTAAGAGGGGGAGAGATGACCCGTAAATTTGGTGACATTGCTTATGTTATTATAGATCCATTATCTCTACATGGTGCTACACAAGGTATCGGAATGGCTTGGCTTCAGCCGCAAGCAACATCTTTTAAAATGTGGCGAGCCCGGTTTCACAATATATATAACTTGGAGAATAGTTTGTATTTGGTGAAAGGATCAAGGAAGCGCAAATTAGGTATCTATGTATGGGGGCGAATGATTGATCACATGAACTGCTGAATCAGAAAGACAATGTAACTTAATTTAATGATGTTTTTTGGTATAATTGAATGAAATGAATTGCTTTTATGCCTTGTTATCAGATATGTGTTTTATTTATGATGTTTTGATAAAGTGGATACAAAAATAAAATAAAAACAAAATTACATTGATGAGAGCCGACCTGCCGAAGACAAGTGAAAAAAGTGAAATCCATGAAAGTGGTGATCGCCAAGGTCAGTAGTGAAACCCAACAGATGCGAAATGAGATCAAGGAATTACAGGCAGCCCAGAAACAAACACAACATCAGTTGGACAACTATGAGGGTAGATCATGCCGCAACAATGTAAGGATAATTGGGGTCCGGAGAGGGCGGAGGGGCCAGCAGTGGACATATTCATGTAGGATTTAATACTCAAGCACCTCAAATCAAAAACTCTGTTGAATTATTTTACAGGTGAAAGGGTGCATAGGGTGCCAGGGGGCAGGCCCAAACCAGGGGCTCCCCCGCGTCCAATCCTGAGACCGCGAAATAATATTTGTTCTTTGTAATGAGCCAGGTTTGAGGCTGGGCCTTTATTGGTTGGTAGGACATCCATGAATGTGATGTTCAGTAAGCAGTAAACTCTAAACAAAATACAAATCTAATAAAAGAAGAGACTATTAGATCTAACTCAAAAATATTTAGTACTAAAAAATCCAGCAACCAAGCCACTCCACTCACTAATGCCCAAAGAAGCACAGACGTTCCCATTGCACTACTCTTCCTACCCACACCACTCAAAACAGATCAAACTCAAACTACCAAAGCCAACTACAAATTATGCATTCGCAGACTGTACAAAACACTCTATATTACCCCTTCCTCAGCGTATACCACCCACACCACCCATAACAGCCCCACCTCTACCTAATGTAACTAGCCCTCAATACGACCAAATCATTTAATTCATTGTTTCCTGTTCTCTCCTAATGCCTTCCTATTCCCTTTCATTGTCTCAAGGCACTTGAGTACCTTGTGTAAGGGTCCCATAGGAAGACTAAGTAAAATAAATGAATTGCTGCTTCTGTAAGCACATGATGGCATAATCACAGTCACATAACTTTGCAGGCTAAGGGCACTGAAATTATATGATTCTGCATACCTGATATTTTTATGCGTAATTACTATTTGCAGTACTTTCCATTAATTAGTGCACCACCGTCTATATAATTACTTGTCAGAACCCCTTTCAGAGATCCATGGGGTATGCAGGGTCAACTGTGTCCAACCGTAGTGTTAGAGGCCTTTTGCCCCTGTTATTCCATGGCCTGCCCTACTATTGATCCTGAGCAACTGGGCCAAGTACCCCTCCTACACTTGACTCTCAGTGGTAGCTGTCGTCGATCAGTGAAGACTCCCTCGTGGTGAGGGAGTGTAGATACAGGTCAGTCAACATGGATAATAACCCGAAGAGAAAACAGCATGAACAATACATTGATGTCTAGTTCGATACTTGCTTTTATAGAACAAAGAAGTCTTTTTTTAACTCAACACATACAAAGGCATACGACATTTAGAAGCAATAACACAATCTCCCTTGAGGTCAGCGCTCTAGTAGTCATCAGGCAAAAACCTGTCCCACCCTTTTTTGTTTAAAATGTTCAGGGTTATTCCCCATTTACAGATGGCTGAATCTAGTGAATGCAAACTTTTATGTTTTACTCAAGAGTTCTCTCTTTGATTCTTTAGTAATTAGTTAAAAGTGTCTATGGTGCCACAACACTGTTAGCAGGAAGTCCTCTGGAGCCCCAGGGGCCCAGTACCCGTCTTACCCGCTCCACTGGAATGGCAGTGTTAAGTGGTTTAATAAGTCCCCTCGCATTGGGTGCTCATGAACCCGGACCATGTACTGTGATGTCAGGCCACTTGTGGTGTACCCGGCAGCACACGGGGGCACAGCTTCTCTCTGTCAAGCAGTGCTGACCATTTATTCCAGTGATCGGAGATCCTCTCACTCAGCAGACATAAAGGAAAGTTGCTATTCTCCCTAGCTGAGGGGGTGGGGTGGAGTGGTACTAGTGTGATCCTCCGACTCCTGACCAGAGCTCAAACAAGGCTATGGTGCCCTCAACAGTATCTTGGAGATCTTCTGGAAATCCATCAGGTGCAAGTCACAGCATGTAGGGTTGACCAGCTGGTCACAGCAGTATTCATTTGATCTGGGCAATGAACCTAACCCTTGGCAAAAGTGGTACCAGAAGCCCCTCCTTGAATACAGGGTAGGAGCTGTACTCAGGATCCCCTTGCATACTCTCCTTATGAGATCACTCTCACTACAGCACCCCTTCCTGGTCACTAATTTCATCAGTCACAAGCTCAACGCTCCTGGCCCAAAATCAGTGTTCCAGTCACAACCTCTGACATTCGGGGTCTCAACAGCATTGTGGTGCGGCCTTGTGATTCCTGCACAGCAATTCTGATATGGCTCAGAGCAAGGCTGCTTTCTCCTGGCATACTGGGGTCCCAGAGCCGATATTGCTCACAGGCAATGTCACAAACAGTGGAGAGACTGACACCTCACTCAGAGAACGAGCTCCCACCTGGACCTTGTTCCTTCAAATTCTCCTTCACTAGGCACTTGGGCCTTGGCAAGCAGGCAGGAGGGGGTGCCCCAGGCTCCTGGGCAGGCGATCTTAGTGTCCTGGGTGATGTCCTCACACTCAGCAGAGAGAAAAGCATGCCTTTGCTCCCAGTTCTAGTCACAGGGAGAAGTGTCGCAGAGCTTCCCCTTCTCACACAACCCATCTGGCTGCTTGGCATGTAACACCTTTTATGAGAATCAACCTCCCCTTCTGATAGCCCTTTTTCAGTCTCCAAATGTGGTTTAGGGTCTGAGTCTTTGAAGTTTTGTGTTTGGGTTGTGCTATATTTGAAGTGGACACTTCTCTTTTTCTTCTTTTTCAAATGAAATATGTCTTTCACAGCAGGTAAGACTCTAAGGCTGTCGACACCACTCATTAGAATGACCAGCAATCATACCTGGATATCAGTCACAGTGATATGTGCTTCATAAGATTAATCCAAGCCCTACTCTTTATTATTCCCTTTTCAGCCCCATCTCTCTTCATGAGGTGTGTCCAGGTCCCAATCTTGTGATGTTTCACTGAATCAAAGAACAGTCTTTAGAAGTGTAAAGGGTGTAAAGGGAGTCTGTTACTTTATCTCTGGTGGGTGTCCCACTCAGCTCACAGGAATGCAGCATTACACAAATCTGTCTGGGGGGATTTCTATCTTCATATTTTCATCAATCAGGCCTGAGCTTCCCAAAACAGAACACAGTATCCACCATGTAATGTATCACTGCAGGCGCACTTTTGGTCCAGCACTTATACGTCTTGAATTTGGCTATGTTTAACTCAGCTCCTACTCATGAGGTCCACCTCTATTGGATCCGATTGTTTCCAACGTGAAGTCTGTCCACAGATCTTCCTATATTCATACTCTGGTCAGACCATTTAACAGTCCCATTTGCTATTAGGATCCTGTCTTCTCCTTCGACAGGGCTGACCAAACCAGCAACCAAGTCTTGGAGTTGGTTTAAATTCAATGTTCTGGCTTTGAACTTGCAACTTCAGAGAAAACAGTCAACTCTGATCAGGGTTTATTAGATTGTTGGATTACAAATTCTTTAGAGGCAATGCTACCGGCCACATTTAATCACTCGGCAAGATCCCTCCAACATGCCCCCTGGATCAATGAAATGCATTGTCTGGACAAAAAACAATGTAAGGGCCTGGAAATACTTTGGAGAAAGTTTTATGATGATGATGATTCTAAAGCTAAATATAGAACACTGATAAAAAATGACCATGGACTCTGTAGAACAGAGCGACCACTGTTCTTTTTTGATGAAATCATCTTTACTCAAATCTGTCGTGATGCTCTTCAATGTGGATATAGAGGTCTCCGACCCAAACAAAATGTCCCCAGCACCATCGCTTTCATTGATTCAATGTAAAGAGCTGGCCCATTTTTCAATCAAAAAGGTGGCAGATATCCATTCATCTGTCCAAGGACCATACGGGGGAGTGTAATCTTCTGACTCTGCTGTCCACAGCTGCCTTTTAAATTCTACCTGAAAAGGGCACAATGACACCATGAATACATCTGGCTTAACCTCTAACATTAAGTCATGGTCCTCTTAGTATATTTCCACCTTTTTGGCTATCTTACAGTCAATCAAATCAGGCTCTCCACTAGATCCCCTATCTCCCATGAAGCTCGGCCTTTTGAACCCAAAAGGTATTACAGGTGGTGGTGAATCTCCTTAACTCTTATCTATGGGAGAGCTATGTTCCACAGAGCTGGAAGTATGCTGTGGTTCTACTGCTCCTGAAAAAAACTAATCCTGATCATACCAATTAGTGAATTTTTTTACCAATTTCTCTGCTGCCCATTTTCTCAAAATACTTAGAGTAACATCTGAACGCACTGCTCACATCTTTCATAGAGGTCAAAAACGTCTTATATCCTTCGCAGTTGGGATTTAGGCCGGACACAACACTGAATCTGCCCTCGTAGGACTCACTAAACATCTTAGATGATTCCTGGATAATGGGCAGAACAGCTGCATTTATTTTTTATGTCTTAGCCCGGCCTTTGACACTGTGTCCCATTCCATCTTGCTCGATAGACTAACAACACTGGGCCTTGAAGAATTAGCTCTGCCTGGATAACATAATTCCTAAAGGATTGGACGTTTCTGGTCTTCTTGCACAACATCAAGTCTGTATTGATGACCTTAACTTCTAGAGACCTTTAGGGCTCAGCTTTGAGCCCAATGTTATTTGTTATTTATGTTTGCCTACTGGCAGATGTAGTGAGAGTTGCAGTTTGAACATATTTTCTTATGCATATGACACCCAAATTATTTTTATTGTCAACTACACAGGGTCATGGACTAGGCACTCTTGATCTGGGCCTTAGTCAATTCTCCTCATGGATGAAGAATAACTCGCTCAGCTCAACCTCAATGGTGATAAGATGGAGGTCATGATCCTGAATAAGAATGCTCAACTCTGGGGCCCACAATACTTGCTGGAAACCCTAGGGGCATGTGTCCTTTTTGATGACTGAGAATCTTTCCATGAAACCTAAGGTGGTCAATGTTACCTCCAGCTATTTTACTGTGATCAAGTGGGTAAAAAAGATCATCTGAATGCTTCCCTAATCAGCCCACAGGAAAGTGATCTAAGCTGTAATCCTATCTAGATGAGATTATGGCAATATCCAGTATTTAGGAATAGATAAGGCTTCCGTCCGATGATTGAAGATACTTCAGAATTTAGCCTCTAGACTTCTGTCAGCTTTTGAAACACGCTTTGGTTTCACACCTTTTCCCATGAGCTTCATTGGCTTATGGTGACCAAGTGTATATTTAAAGCTCTTTAATTAATTAATTAATTGTGGGTTTGTAATGCGCTAGAATCGACTCCCGAAGGAGTATCTCTGCGCAGTAGACTGCTGGGGAACCCGTCCTGGCTTTCCCTGTGAGATAGTCCCTACTGGGTATCTCCAAGGTGAAACCAGGCATCCCCGGCGTATGTGGGGGGCCGTTGTGGAGATGAGGCAAGCTAATGCCCAGAGTTGCCGAGTGTGATCCCTGGTTAGAGTAGGCACCGAGGTGAGAATTATCGAGTCCGCTGACCCTGGTCCACGACCCTGCCGCGTCGGGAATTGAACCCTGGTCCCAGGCCGTCCTCTGCTCTCGTGTCTGCCGCCTCTAACCATTGAGCCACACCACTCCACTTACTTACTTACTTACTGTGAGCCACACCACTCCACTTACTTACTTACTTACTTACTATATGTATAAAGCCATAGCCACAGTAGGTCTACGATACATTTAGGGTCTAGTGGTACCTTATCAGCCCAAACGAATGCTGAGGTTACAGACATAGACCTTGCCTGCTGTGCCGAGGATGCGCTTGGCCCATATGGAAGGCACTCCTTTATATTCCTGGGTCTAAAATTGTGGAACTTCTTTCCAGAGCACCTGATAAGTTCCACTTCACTACTTGCATTCCACGAAGGCCTGAAGACATGGCTGTTTTAAGCTGTCAATTTGCACATCCTTATCATGCTCAACGTCGGGAAACCTTTTTTGGGTAGCTGTGTGCTTTATAAGATGATAATAATGCCCTTACATGTACACATGCATTCAACACACACTGTTCAGTTCTGAAGGTTTTCTATATTAAACCCAGGTGTAGGTTTTGCAAACACATAAACCGCCAGGACACATAGTCACCATGTGAGCACTGAACAACACTTCACCCTTCATCTATTGTACTTCATGCAAGCACACATACACTCGGCTTATGCTTTCATTGCATACGCACAGCACGGCACTACATCTTTCTTGTTGTGTGTTCCTCACAGGCATTCAAACACTAAGAATGTGCATAAGTGCTGCTCCTTCCCTGTGCTGTACCCTTTTCAGACGTACTTACAACCAACACAGAGTCACTACTACTTCACTAGGAAGCACGCCACATCTACATGATGTAGGCCAAGGGTGAGTTAAGCACACAACAGCAGAACTTTTAAAAAGTGTGAGTGACCCTGTGGGCCTCACTCCAGAGTCACAAGATAAAGAGGTCCTGATCACTACACGGTATGCTGCCACCACCACACCTGTTCTGCTTAACTCCAGGTGAAGGCGGAACCCTCCACCACTTTGAAGGTAGCACTTTGGGTGCCCCTCCCAATCCAACAAAACCACAATCCATGAGACAGGACTATCTCATGGTGCACACATATGATCTGTGTTTGCCTATCACCAAAAAATCAAAATTAGGGAATCAGACAACAGTACATGTTGGCACTCAGGGCAAGGCAAGCCGTTTTAACAACAGAGGACTTTTCAATCCCAACTTAATTAATATAACGATTCCTGTTTAAACAGTTGGACAAAGTTTTAAAAAAAAACTAATGAGGTTATCCTTGGACCAGACACTATAAGTGTGAGTTTAAAAAGAAGTGACCTAGCTGCAATACTAATGTGCCACAGAAAACATGAGGTCCATTAATTTGGGAAGCACAATTATAGATTTCATGAAATTGAGGTAAGTGAACCACGTGGTTTTTGGGCTACTATTGGCTGATAATAATTTCAGTGACTCTGATCTTCCCCTGCCTGACTCCTAAAGTCCTGATCCACAGCTGGTAATTCTATAGCAGTGCAAGAAATGTTATTTGTGGGTTAGTAAGTGAGTGGGATTCCTCTGCTAGGTACAGTTGATTATAGGTGATTGCTTGCGTTAAGGTTGGGTTTGGCTATGGACAAATTAGGTGGAGGCTAAAAAAGAGCTGGAGAAAGGGATAGCATATGAAGGAACCTATGACAAACAAATGGGAGAAATATGGCACATGCTGTGGCAGGACGGGGGTCGTAGGTGTCTGTGGGCATTGGGCAGCACACCTTTTCTATTCGAAAAATTAAATGGCATAGTCAAAGACAGAGACCTAGCAAGAAGGTTACTTTAAAAAGTTCTGGGCAGTGGAAAGGACTTAGGAGCAGAAAAGAATACCTTAAAAAATCCAGCAGTTGTCATTAGGAATGGAATTCAACTTACAATGTACCCCAGCCATCACTTGCTCCTGTCTCCCCTGAACTTGGTCAGCCTGGTACACCTAGTCCTCCTATTCTGGATCTGTCAGATTGTCAAAGTAATGATATAATCATTGATGAATATAGATCTCAATTAGTGCAAATTATGCGCCAATTAAAGAAGGGGAACTATAGTATTGCCTCATACACGAACCTTGTCTGAAATGGAAATGGTTTTTTTTTGAAAAACGGGTCTGATTAATAGTATTGCCTCATACACGAACCTTGTCTGAAATGGAAATGGTTTTTTTTTGAAAAACGGGTCTGATTAATATTATCGTCGTAAGTTCCCCTTCTTTAATTGGCGCGTAATTTGCACTAATTGAGATCTATATTCATCAATGATTATATCATTACTTTGACAATCTGACCCGCTTTTTCGAAACATTTGCAACCCTCTCTTTAAATCTTCAGAAATAACACATCTGAAGGAGAAATACATATGGATATGAAATTGGACAGACTGGAAAGCCCCAGATGTCCTAGTAAGTTCCCCTTTGGTCTCCTGTCAAACATACTACGGATAGGGTTACATAACTAACCCAGTACTGATACATATACCCCCTTTTTCCAAAACATTTCTAGGTCAATTTTAATCTCAGAGGAACCAATGATGGTCCAACTCTAACAGGCCACTAGACGGCCCAACATCAAGTAAGAAGCCCATGTCTACACTCAAGCAGTAGTAGTACAAATTTTGCCTCGAACGCAGGGTTTGATACATTGCTTTCTACACTTATATCACTTTCAGGCGCTCCTGCATCTCTTTAAGTCCTGAAGAAGACCCCAGAATGAGGCTTCAATCAACCCTTAATCCAGGGGTCGAAACGTAGACCGGATTATACTTTACCCTCTTAGCATAGGAAGCAACCCGTGGACACATACAGATCCTATGCTAAAGAGTTATATGGAACTAATGAACAAAATTAGTCTGTAAAGGTTGCATTGAATTTCACTGTGATTGAGTATAGTCACAACACCCTTTACCCAGTCCTCACCTCCACCCAACCACACCCATCCTACCTAAACTGTCTCCCTTTCCGATCACTTTGTGAGCGCATACAAAATGTTCATTGTATTGATAATATATGTCAACTGAACCCACAAGATAATGTTGATACCAAAACTATGGAGATTTATACCCGTGTTGGTGTTGCTTGTTCCAATGAAGTAATTGGTCGCTAGCTTTATGTATTACTTGTGGCACTTGTTTGCTTTCTTTTCAAATAACTTGATTGCTATAATGGTTGAGTAAATAAATACTCTCTATGTACTACTCTGAAGGAATCCTGAAACAATTCATTTATGTATAGGTTCCCAAGATGAATGCTTGTTGCTAATCAATAGACCCTGACCATTTTACACATACTTACTCTTAAAAAGGCCAGTCTGTAAATTGTGCCAAAATGCATCAGACACTTCATATTATCAAACAAAGCAACATTCGAGAATGTCTGTGGTTGGTGATTGTTGGCAAGTACAACTGAGATGGCCCCTTTAACGTACAGTTGTTGAGATAGCCCATCTCATGTAGCTATTGTAAGACTGAAATACCCACCTGTTTACGTAAAAGAGAGAAAGGTAGGCTACCCAGACACAGTTCTTCTAAGGAGCTTAGATCATCAGTCACCAGAATATACTACTTACCAACAATGACAGTGACTATCCTTTCTTATAATGTGATCAGCTGCTAGCCAATCCCACCTTCCGAATCCCTCCAATCCACAGTTCTTCTTCGGATGACCCTCCAACACTATTCATGTAATTTTAGAACATGGAAAGAAGGGATTATCTCACTAGGAAACCAGAGCCCCTTTTATTTTGAATCTTTACATTTGACTTGTTGCTCATTTTAAATCATGGCTCAGCCAAGAACTTTTGTCTTTACTAAAATGATATGCATAATGTACTTACTCATAGGGGCTTTCAGCCAACTCTCTACATCCATTAGTCTGGTATTGTGCCATTCATATTTTGCATCTGCCCACTACAGTACACAGCATAGGACAATGTATCAGCTCACTTCAGTCACTGGATAACATTACTGTGAGTGACTGCTTTCTGATCTTTCACTAGGAGCACATCCTCACACAAAGTAGTTGTCCTCAGTGCCGGGACTATTATGGCAATGTGTGCATTTTGAGCCAAAAATATTTTCGCTTTTACCCACTTTTTTTAGATTGAGTCACCCAACACTAAATTTTCCAACAACCATGACAGATAAAAATTAACATTTACAAAGCCAGACTAATTGGCTACGGCCAATACTTGTTCCACTTATTGGTAGAAACCAAAAAAACCTTACATTCCTTGACTTCTGCCTGCTGGAAGTGATCTTGTAGAAAATCAGAAATATTGATGTACATAAGCAACGTTCATTTCCCTTTTCCCACTCCTCTCCCTGCGTGTACCATGAATACCGTAAAGCATTAACTACATCCTACTGCCAGCAAAGGCCTGTACCCACGTATACATGGCAGCCATTTTAGGCACCCTGGCCCTTTTTCCCGCCTAAGATTAGAATCACCGGCTCCCCTTCTACGTGTATTCGAAATCTCTCTCTCCCTCACATGCATAAACCATGAAACCCTCTCCCCTTTACGCGACCCTGCCCTGAAAGGCAGCCCCCCCCCCCCTTTTTGCTCGACCCACGCAAACCCCCCATTCCCTCTTGAAGAGGCATCCTTCGCCTTAGCTGACGTGGCCCTCCCCAGCTGCACCTGACTGCCCCCGCTCTCTCATGTACGGGTCATAAGATCTCTCTCGCTCTCTGTGTGACTCTACCCTTGTGTCCACCCTGGCTACCCCTCCCTTCTCCTCACGCGGGCAAGTCATAAACCTTCATCTTCTGCAAGACCCAGTCCTTGAGAGTCACGCCAGCGCCTGACCAACACCTCCTCTCATCCCATGAATGCCCCTCTGTTGATAAACCTCCCCTCTGCGCTGGATTGTCCACGCGGCATGAATACCACTCCATTGATGGCCCCTCACCCCGTGTCCGACTGTCCACACAGGTCCGAGGCCATTACCTAAGCCGAGAGATACCATTTACTGCCCTTATTGTATGAGGTCGCTCTCCTTCAAAGGACCCTCTATTTATCCAGGCCTCCCCACCCCCCTGTGACATGATCAGGCGCACACATCCTAAGACTCGACGAAACACTCAGCTGCGTGATGACCCTCTCCCTTATCAGCAAGTTGAGGACCTCCATTGTGAAGGTATATGGGGGTGGGATTACCACGAGGATTATAGGGACGTCTTTCTTTTGCGTCATACAGTCCTGATTGTGTTATCAAGTGTTCTGTAGGGTATAAAAGCACGAGTCTCAGCTCACTCGTTAGAGCACCTCCCGAAAGACACTGTGTTTCGTGTCCGAAATGACTTGCTCTCCTCATGAGAAATAAACTCTGTTCTTGATTCCTGCTTCCAGCGCCCGTCTCTTTATTTTGATAACTATTCAACATGGGAACTAAGAGGCGGTTTGCGCCAGCAGCCTGGGCATCGATAGGATTATGGGCTCGTTTTCAACAATTGGCGTCCCAACGCGGGGTCCATCAGTGACATGGGGTACGGTAAGAGAGATCCAAACGAAGAAGTGAACATCTAAATGATCGGAGCATGCCTGCCTTGAGAGGGCTCTCGCCCGGCTGCCGATCGACAGAGCTTCACCAATTCTGAACGGACCTCTCTTGCAGTGACCTATTGTCCTGACTGGAATCCCACAGGAATGCTACATGGAGTAAGAGAACGAACGGGCGCTGGGGGAGGAAGTCGAAGAACTGTCCGTATGGTCCGGTCCGGGTAAGATTAACTAGGGCATTCTTACGCCTGATTGGTAGGGTGGTTCTATCCACCTGATTATTGATTGATTGTATTGAAAATCGGTATTTGTATACCGAAATTGCTGATTGGTTGTATTGAAAATCGGTATTTGTATACCGAAATTGCTGATCGATTGTATTGAAAATCGGTATTTGTATACCGAAATTGCTGATTGATTGTATTGAAAATCGGTATTTGTATACCGAAATTGTTGGTATTGGTTCATTTAGCTTTGAGGGCTATTTGACATATTGGTTCTCTTCTGAGAACGAGACATTCTCTGTTTTCAAACAGCGGCGAATAGGAACGTCGTCCCTCTTTGCAGATAGAGAAGGGTAGGTAATACAGACTTTTGTCCCCGGTATTAATCCGTCGTGCCTACTTTTCTCCCCACTGAATTGTTTGAAGTCGATTAATAACCGATTGTTGTTCTTTAAGAATTGTTGAAGTCGATTAATAATCGATTGTTGTTCTTTGAGAATTGTTTGAAGTCGGTTGATAGTCGATTGTTGTTCTTTGAGATCTTCCCTGTCTACAAACTGAGACGAATAGAAATATTCTGTCTTCCTTTTTGGATAGCGAAGGGCAGGTAATGCAGACATTTGTCCCCATTGTAATCCGTCATGCCTGTTTTTCTCCCCACTGATTGGTTGGTTGCCTGGACATTGTTGTTCCAGGAATTGTTTCGTTTGAGGTATTTTCTGCCTGCAAACAACGTGGAATAGAAATATTCTATCTAGCCTTTGCAAGTAGTAAAGGGTAGGTTATGCCCCTTTGTGAATTCGTCAGTCCTACCCACTCCCCACTGTTTGGGGGGTAGCTCGCATGGTCCGCCCAGGAGACTACCCTTATGGAGGGCATATGCTCCCCGCTCATGGGCCATTTAGTGGAGGTAGACCATCTGGTCCGTCCAGGAGGCTACCCTAGTAGATGGAAGTACATCGCTCGGTCTGTCCAGGATGATACCCCAATGAAGGAATATATGTTCCCCTTTTGATCGATAATCTCGTTCCACCCCGGACCATTTATTGGAGGGAACTCGTCTGGTCCGCCCAGAAGTACCCCCTAGTGAAAAGGACACATAAAAATATGAAGTGATCACCGTTCCCTACTAACAGAAAGCCTTAGCTCGAAACACGCTAAGGAAGAGAAAGAAAACTAAAAAGAAATCAGGCTAAGTCAGTAACCCCCTGATGAGCTTTTGACTTCACTAAAAATAAGAAACATTAGAAATAGTTCATAATAAGAAATATAAAATGGCGAAAGGTTTGGCAGCAAAGATAGCCACGAGGTAGCTAGGCTTCAACGCCTGTTCCTGCTCCCAACATGCCTGCCTCATTGCCCGCCACGCCCAAATAACGATCACATGAAATAGAAACAATCCAATAGGTACCTACCCCCATTCCGGAAGTTCCCAAAATGCAACAGGTCCGCAGTTACACCCATCCGGAAGGTGAGGCCTCGAGGCACGAGGGGCTCGCCTGACCACGGTCGGGAGGAGATGATGTTGGGCAGGCGGTCCAAAGAATGGCAGAGTCCTCTCCTTCTCTCCTCTTCCGCTGCCCTGCAGGCCACGGGGGGGGGGCTGTCTTGCTTCAGCCACCGACCACCCCCCCCCTTCTGTCTCTCGCCTGGTCCGACCCACGAAGAAGGCAGAAGCCGAAGGCGAGAATGGCGGCAAATCAAGTAGTCCCGCCACACGTCAAATTCCTGGATAGTTACAGGTAGTGCTGCCACATGTCAACGCCTGGACAGTTCCAGATAGTCCCGCCACATGTCAAGAGAGAAGGGGGGGCTGTCGGGCTGTCTTGCCTCAGCCGCCGACCACCCCCCCCATCTTCAAATAGCCAGCACGGCCAATATCGAAACGACGGAGCCGGATAACGGCGCGGGGTCGCTGGAAGGGGGAGGTGACGCGAACGAGCCTCCCCCACCTCCCTCCAGGTGGAGGCTTCCAGCGACGCCCCAATGCTCTTACTTAAAGAGGGTCAACATCATAAAGCGGTCCTCTGCCCAGGACGGGCACACGCTCCATGCCTTCTCCCCTCAACCTTGAAGATTCTATAAGAGCCGGGGGGCTCCGATCCCTCCGCATGGGTGCCCCCGCCCCCTTCACTGGGAACCACGACACCGGTGCAACTCCTGCCGGCACCAGCCTCGGATTGGAAATGACTAAAATGAAGCCACGGCACGGACTTGTTCAGTTCCGGAGGAACGCCAGGATGACCCGGTAGGAAAATTGTTGCCGCCCTTCCCACTCTTTGACTCATGGTCCATATTTGCTAAACCGTTAACAATATAACACAAAACTTTTTGAACTGCCAACGGAAAGTTCTGGGCCAACCACGCGAGACTAGAGACTCTCTGACTGTACTGGAACTTGCCTGACCCCACCTAAAATGGCGCCGCCACAAAATGAACGTATTTGAATAAAACTTTGTTGCACCCAGATTGCGCAGCTTGTTGTCCCGAGATCTATGTGCAGTTTTTGGATAATGAAAGTAGATATGAAGGGCGTTGAGTATGTGCTTGGATAATGAATTGACTTAGGGTGGGTACTGATTATGATTTGGAAAATGAATTGGTGTAACAGATAACGAATGGGTATTGGATAATGAATTTTTGAATTAATTAAAATGAATTCTTGACATGCGTCATGCTTGCTCTGTAAGAAGATGTTAATGCGATTTTATTTGCACTGCTGCATTTTATGCAATGAACTGCCACCAATTTCGTTTATTAAAAGTATTTTGAAAAAGAAAGCATGGTCGTAGCAGTTGCATTTATGAGTTTTGGATGCCTTACTACTGTGAACGAAGAGTAAGTATGATGAAGGATGTAGATCAAAAGGGATCAGATATTTAGCAGCTACCTTATGTGCCACAGGCAGCCGGAAAAGTGTTTCAGATACCCTTAAGATGACACCGCAGAAAATGCCACCTGACCGTCACCCTTGCACCCGATAAAGAGGGTTACGACCAAGTAGCTCATGTAGATACTCAGATCGTCAATGATTATCTATCTGACACCACTGGTCCCTCTGGGCTGAAATGCCGAAATGGCAAGGGAATGCGGTACGAGGAGGTAGGGCGAGTATATGGTAGGTAAAAACATTTTCGAACTACTGCATGATGATGTGCTTCGAATGCTGCCCCCCCCCCCACCCCTTCTTTTCCTCCCTTCTGCAGGACACGTCAGAACGTCGGCTGAGGTGTGGAAGAGCGACGGTTGGACCACCGACGAAAGAGGGAAAGGGGGAAATATGAGTTTAGTCGTTATAACAATAAGATTTTAAAAGACGTAGGCTTAACATGACTGTTCCTCCTTAGGACATAGCGACTGAGAGGATGGACTGACATAGAAACTGAACAGGTACTGAATGACGAAAAATTGACTAGAAATGACGTGTTAAAATAATGTAACTGGACGTTTGACTAGGTAGGGAAAGGACAAAGAAAATTTATACGGGTGAGGGTTGCCACAGCACCACCCGTCTAGGAAGTTAGAGATGTTGCTGATGTTCAAAAATGCACTACCCCCTTTTCTCACACTCTTATAGATATAGCCAAGCTGTCCGACTGTTCTCCCGATCAATACTTGCCGTTGCCTCAGCCTGGAGAACTTCCCACCAAAGAAGGGAACAGAAAAATGGCTTAAGATCCAACCATGGGTAACTAGCACGACCAGGTTAATTACTGATCGACCAGCCGAGGTGTGAGTATTGGTAATTAGGGAACACTCGCAGGCGTGACAAGCGAGAAGGGAAAAGGGGGAAGGGTAGAAGGAACCAAGCACGTAGATAAAACAGGATGGTAAAGATACGTAGGATATACATATAAAAACAGATCTTGTAGGCTAACAATTGTTTCCTGTCTTGTCGTAAATGTCTTGTATATGTGTAATACATGTGCCGTCTACACTGTGTGAGTTTGTGCATAATGTACGGATTTATGTCTTCCCTCTGTCTGTATCTGCATGTTACCTAAACCTTTTGCTGTTCTGTGTTGTAAGCGCACTAAATGACCTATTTTTGTACACGTCTCTCTCTCTCTCTCTCTCTCTCTCTCTCTCTCTCTCTCTCCCTCTCTCTCCCTACATGTCATACGTGTACCGAATGGCTCGTTTAGATTGCGGACGACTCTCACTCTTTATGAGAGTCTTCCTATTCTCTCTCTCTTTTGGTAAAACTGTGCCCCACCGGCACCAGTCTGATTTGATACATATTGAACGCGAAGGTGTTCAGCGAAATTGACCGAAACTAAAATGATTGTATCTCGCCATATTACTGCCTCTCCTTTCTGCAAAATGAATGAACTTGAATTGGCTGAGAAGGAAAGGACAGGTAAGACGACTAAAGTCCCCCAAATCTGGCCATTTATAGGGGAACTGTATGTCAATGGCACCTTGTGTCTGTTCTTCAGAGACGAACGCCACGTCCAGATTGAACCCCCAACGCCCGGATTGCCCCACCTTCTTTTTGCACCCAAGCGCAAACGCCCGAAGCATCCCCACCCCATATTTTGATAAACCCCAATTGCTGTCCCGAATATAAACTTGATGCACATGAGTAGCTGTTGACCCTCGAGAAGACCCTGTTTTGCCTGACTCTCGATAATGGCACCCCCGCCCTGTTCGTAAAGGTTAGCCAGTCCTGATGGGAAATGCTCTGTAAATGCTGAATATGATGTGATACACAATTAATGGGAACTTCATTTACCTCACTTGATTTATAAATAAGACGATGAATAGACCTGCCATGAACCCAGTAGGAATACTGACACATGCACTGCTTGGTAATGGACATCTGACTGTGACCAATGAGCGTATCTCCCAAATGCGTAGAATTGAGGGAGGAATTCACATGCGTAGATATCTTCTTTTGCCATTTCACTGAAACCTTGTCTTGTACCTGTTCAAAGATTCACGATCACCGAAGGAGATGGGTCAGAAGTGACGTACAGCCTGGCTGCGGATCTTGGGACTCGTGTGACCTCGACCAAAGGTGGAGCCGCAGAGCAACAGGATACGGGACGTGACCGCAACTTCAACGTGGAAAATGAAAAACGGCGGGCCACCTCGAAGCCACCCGCCTGCCAAACCCACGTGTGCCTGGAGTCTCCGTCCCCCTTCCTTGAGCCCGATGGAAGGGCCTGTCTGCTTGTTATCCTTTGCTCCCTTGGTCCCTTTTGTGTGTCCCAGGAACTCTGACCCAACTCCACCCTCTCCCCTATCGACTATTTGGACCACACTCACCCTCTTTTCCACGTGACTTTTCGCCAAAGGAACGAACAGCATCCCACTGGGAATAGGATGCTGCCATAGAACTATGGGTGCCGAGCATGAGGCGCCACCAACCGGATTGTTTAGGGAACAGGACTGTGGTCTAACAGCAGAGGACTGACCGCACCCTGCAACGCGAAAGGATAGAACAGAGCTGGACCTATAGCTCCACCGCCGGTGCTCAACAGCGCCAACGAAAGTACTCGGACTAGAGCCTACCAGTGATGGCTCCCTGACAAAAAGACACTGGGACGAAGAAATATTGTATATTGAACTGAATTCCGCTCTCAACTACCTGGTCAAAACCGTTCATTGGTTACATTTTTTAGTCAGAAACATTTATGCTATGTAGTGCTTTGAAATGGTAGGAACTCGACAAATGCAATATCCTATGTGCCGTATTCTACCAAACACATCAACTGTCCATGATTATATACCATACGCTAATGTTGACACTGCTAATTCTGCGACCATGCCTGTTTATATGTACCATCATCGATCACGAAAATGAACTTTTGCTATGTAAAAAGGGGCGACTGTAGAAAATCAGAAATATTGATGTACATAAGCAACGTTCATTTCCCTTTTCCCACTCCTCTCCCTGCGTGTACCATGAATACCGTAAAGCATTAACTACATCCTACTGCCAGCAAAGGCCTGTACCCACGTATACATGGCAGCCATTTTAGGCACCCTGGCCCTTTTTCCCGCCTAAGATTAGAATCACCGGCTCCCCTTCTACGTGTATTCGAAATCTCTCTCTCCCTCACATGCATAAACCATGAAACCCTCTCCCCTTTACGCGACCCTGCCCTGAAAGGCAGCCCCCCCCCCCTTTTTGCTCGACCCACGCAAACCCCCCATTCCCTCTTGAAGAGGCATCCTTCGCCTTAGCTGACGTGGCCCTCCCCAGCTGCACCTGACTGCCCCCGCTCTCTCATGTACGGGTCATAAGATCTCTCTCGCTCTCTGTGTGACTCTACCCTTGTGTCCACCCTGGCTACCCCTCCCTTCTCCTCACGCGGGCAAGTCATAAACCTTCATCTTCTGCAAGACCCAGTCCTTGAGAGTCACGCCAGCGCCTGACCAACACCTCCTCTCATCCCATGAATGCCCCTCTGTTGATAAACCTCCCCTCTGCGCTGGATTGTCCACGCGGCATGAATACCACTCCATTGATGGCCCCTCACCCCGTGTCCGACTGTCCACACAGGTCCGAGGCCATTACCTAAGCCGAGAGATACCATTTACTGCCCTTATTGTATGAGGTCGCTCTCCTTCAAAGGACCCTCTATTTATCCAGGCCTCCCCACCCCCCTGTGACATGATCAGGCGCACACATCCTAAGACTCGACGAAACACTCAGCTGCGTGATGACCCTCTCCCTTATCAGCAAGTTGAGGACCTCCATTGTGAAGGTATATGGGGGTGGGATTACCACGAGGATTATAGGGACGTCTTTCTTTTGCGTCATACAGTCCTGATTGTGTTATCAAGTGTTCTGTAGGGTATAAAAGCACGAGTCTCAGCTCACTCGTTAGAGCACCTCCCGAAAGACACTGTGTTTCGTGTCCGAAATGACTTGCTCTCCTCATGAGAAATAAACTCTGTTCTTGATTCCTGCCTCCAGCGCCCGTCTCTTTATTTTGATAACTATTCAACATGGGAACTAAGAGGCGGTTTGCGCCAGCAGCCTGGGCATCGATAGGATTATGGGCTCGTTTTCAACAATCTAAAAGACATTTGGGCTTCTAAAACATACAGGGCTTCAGGAGTACATCAGGTGTTTGTGCACATTTACAATACCAATACAGGTACTTTAGTATGACAAAAGGGGCTGCAGATGCTCGTGAACTCCTTTCTGTGAGAAAATTAGCACCACTGCACATATTGCACTGTCACTATCATAAGGAAATGTTGCCTAATTTGCATTGGTTTGGCCAGTTGTAAAGGAGGCAAACATTTTGCCTCTGTTTCTGCATGGTATTATGGATGCAGAGGCAAAGATGCAGTTATTCCCCCCCCCATAGGAAAAGGGAGAAAAAGTGTTCCATGGATCCCCCAAGCAACCCCCAGCAGATACCTGCATTTACACACTGCACCTACCTACAGGGGGATCTCTGCCCCCGTTGAAGTGTAAGCTGGGTGCCCCCTGGCCTGTGAAGAATAGAGTGCATGCTTCCAACAGTTGCTTTGCCTTCACCAATATGCTAATACCAGTGCAGGCTGTCTATAGGGCATCACATTACTTATAATTGGGTGGCCAGTCTCTGTTTGCGCCTGCTGCACCTATTACCAGTGAGTCATGGCGGAAACGGGAACAGTGCGCCCTAAGTATAATACCCCCAGGATTGCCACTTACCAGTCTGATGGAAAATAAAGTTCTCCATGTGTAGAGACAGCTTTAATAATTGTTGCTATCTCTAGAGTGACATGGGACTTGCAATTAGAAATGTGCTGTGTGTGGTTTACTGCTTACATATGCTGTGCTATTGGAAAAACATATTTAACACTACACATTCAGGACGATGCATGCTTACCTACAGATATCGATTTTAAAGAAATGAGCAACTGTATCCCCGTTTGAATGAAAATAGTATTTTCTCAAAAAATAAGCGCATCCCAGGTGTTCGAGCTAGCACTAGCCCACACAAAGAACTCATTATTTTTTAACTTTTGCTAGTTTTACATTTGAGAAGTTTAATCCTGTACTCTAAACATAATGCATTTTCTGTTTCTTATACATTTTTTTGAAGGCACTAGCCTGATCAATGAGGTGTCACATAGTGGCCAAAAAGTTTTTTTTATGCAACTCTGTGTCAACCGCTGTTTGAAATTACTTAAATCATCTAATTGTTTAATTTTTTTAGTTATGCGTTTACGGTGTTGCAAAGGTTCTTCTCTATTTGTGACACCAACCCAATAAAGAAGCATGTTTGAATTGGCACTTACTCGCTCATACATCTGAGACAAACATATAAACCTCTCACTCAGCCATGAAACATACATTATACATCTACATTCGTGGCCTAGTGTTTGATATTCTCTTTCATGGTGAGGACGTAAAGTTGTGGATCGCATCTCTTTTGCCAATTGTATAAGCATTCATATTCTCCTCCGCAGAAACGGATGTGTTTTACACCTGCTCCTGACTTAAAGGCTGCTGAGTACTAATGCGAGGTTCATTCATGTGGGCCCATCAATACTCAGGGCCCGATTCATAGAGGTCAACTTACACTTTAGTGTAAGTTTACTACTTTTTTGTGTCACAAAGGTAAACTTACACCAAAAGTATAACTTTAATACTTTTCCGCAGTTAGAAAGGCAAGTTACTACTAGTATAGTAAGACTTTTCATCGAGGTTTACCTTTGTGAATACCAGGCCTTCAGTGTGTAAACTTCCTGGGGAACCCAGCATATATCCGGTGTAGGGCTAAGCAGCCAGGGTCAGTGGAAGTAACAGAGGTGGGGCCGGGTTGGGGGAGATTCCGACAGAAGATAATGAGGGAAAATAAATGATTTTTAAAATTTTCCCTCTGCATCATCACTCAAAATCCCCCCCCCCCCCCCCCACCCCCAACCTGGCCCCACAGCCCCACCGCTGTTACCTGCACGGACCGCGGCTGGGGCTAAGTCTAAAGCAAAGCCCACCACCAAGGCTAGATTGCTGGGGTTGTACCTAGCATGCTCACACTTAGGTCAGTCCACAAGGCATGGGAGAAGTCAGTGACAACTGTCTAATGCTTCTAACAAGTATTTCCTGTTGTTCCTGGAACCTCATGAACTACATAATCCTAAGACTTTACTCAGTTCCAAGAATCCTCCTTTTCCCTTTGGCACTCATAAAGAAGTGAACGCTTATTCTTGAAAGGTTTTGTAGGGCAGAATGCTCGGTTACAGTAAAGAATTTAATGGTGTTGCCATTAGGAGTGTGCAAAATTACAGTAATTTGTATCAACATCAGTAAACGAAATTTCTGAAAAATTATGTGTAATTACACAACATGCAAACTTGGATCTGGTGAGGTTTTTAGGTGCGGAATGTGCCCTGCCAGTCACTTTGGACATGAGGGGGCACACATAAAAAATAGCTGACCGTGTTCTGTTTTTTCATAGTTCCTGTCTGTGGATTTGCAGTAAATTTTATCCTGAAAAGTGCATTCACTGCAAATGGCACATAACTATTAGATGTGGCATATTAGCATAATTTGGAGAATTTCGAATAACATGAAATTACAGGGAAAAAAAATTGCCGGGGCCTAGTTATGTTTCGTAAAAAAGATGAATACTTTAAGTTCCATTTAAAAGATTCATATTTTACTATTTATGTGTATATCACTAGGGAATCACCAGGCAGGTACATCTACAAGGACTTATACTTCATCAAATTAGCACCAAGGAGCACTCTGCTTTATAATAATTTGAACATATGTTAAATGCCTGAGGCATAAAACAGCTCTAAAGATTCACTGCCTTGAAATATATTTTCAGTAAAATGAAAACAGCTCATATTAATGCGTGCTTGGGTACAGAACGACAACCTCAACTCACCTTATTCATAACACAACAAACACTGACCTTGGCTCTCTATTTTTCTAGCAAGTTAGTTCTGATGTATAGTAGCACATAACCCTATGGCATAAAGACACAGATTTCTAAAGGTTTTGCATGGGGTTTGTGTCAGTTTTTTAAAACTCAGGCAAGACCCCAAAATCCTGTTTTGGATGAACAAATCAACCCAAATGGCGATTTGCATTGGTTTGGAACCAAAATAACTCAATGAAGCGTATGCAGTGACTTGCATTACTATGCATCAGGGATGTGTTCCATGGGTGGTGCATTGGCATCCCTGTGCATCCATCAATGGATTCAGATGCAAATTCATATTCACTGAGACTTGCAGGCATGGATTTACTCTAAAACCCAGCAGCTTCTTCAGGCTGGTGTAACAATGAAAAATATCTGTAGCGCTCCTCTTTCTTTCCTCTTTGTTTTTTTGCTGCAGAATGCAGCAAAACAACACAGAGGTGATAGCCTTACAGTATAGTTCTTACTGCAAGGGGGCCATTCTTGTACAAAACTATTGCGACCCCAAAGCAGACACACTTACACTTTGGCTCAGGGGAATGTTAGTTGGTTCATAGCTGCAAAAAGTCTACCCATGTGTACAGGAAGGGGAACTGCACCATTTCTTCGAAGATATGGCCCAGTTCTGCTCGCCCCAGTTTATACAACACAGTGGACCTACTTTGCCGGATGCCCTGCGTTACAAAAACATTTAGTTAATGTAGGCCTTAGTTCAGATAAAGTCGCAGTTTAGTACACCCACTTGAGAAAATGCTGTCCTTAATCTTCCTGTTAAAAAGTGCTTCCCTGGAGTGCTCAGATCTCATCAATGGTCTGTCATTCACTTGACTGTACACTATGAATCATACTCAGGCATTCCTCTCTGCCGAAATTTGCACACCTGGTTTGTAGTGTTCTATTAATGTTCCTTTTGAATGTTAGGCACTCTCTGTTACTCTGCTTAGATTGAGTTCATTGTTCAGTCTGACTTCTTTCCTGCATTGCTGACAATGATTTTTAGTAGCAGATTTCTATTTAGCATGATTGCACGGTCAGGGATTGGGAGTCTTGGCAACATTGAGTGGTAGCTCCAGCTCAATGTTACTTGTATAAAGGCCATTATTTCAAGTTAGGTTCTAACTTACTCTCAGAGTTTGAGCCAAAAAAAATGCTAGTTTTTATGTGTTTAATTTTTTAATAAGGTAAGATATACAGTGCATTGATGCTGACGCCGCATATTATGACTGTAGCCAAATGATGCATTAGTTTGATATCCCTCAAAATGTGATCAGTCTTCCTTTGCTTGAATTTCAGATTTCCGTTGGGCCGAGAACAATGGTGGGGCCATTGAGATTGCTATAAAAGCTTGTCAAAGCTGGTAAAATAGTTCACATGCTGGAATCCGTCCTCCCCGCTACAGCCCAGAAGGTACCAGGACATCAGATGTATGGTCGGTACAATCATGCTAACACTACAGACAGAACCATTAACTCTCTCTCGGTAATAGTGTATATTTCCAGTAGGCTGCTATCAATAGACAGTTCATGACATATGACCTTTCTTCCTTTGGGATAATGTGGTCTATTATCTTGCTAGTGGTATTTTTAATTCACCAAAACATCGTTTGCTCATTATACAAATCATAGGGTCTTTGGAGACTGTTGTTGCTGGTTTGTGCAAGACCAGCAAATCGTGGAGACCCCTCTCCATGCTGTATGAGAAAATGTCGAGGACAACAATATTGTAGGTCCACAATATCAATGCCTAACTATCAGGGACAAATTAATGAGATGGTAAGTGTATATATACAGTTCGTTGCAGAATCTTGCGCCTGGACTCTCGAAGTTCGGTGCTAAACCATCTGGCTTTCTTGGCACGGGTATTGTTGTTTTTCGTGAGGGGGGCTATGGTGTTGGTGCTGTCCGAGATCCATCTATGCAGCGTTCGGGCTGCAGTGTTGGGGTCGTCATTTTCCACTATGGTTGGGGTGGAGTTGTTGAGTGAGGAAATGAGCTGCTCGTCGGTGATTTTGGTCCAGTTTCTTTGTGGAAGCAGGTGCTGGTGTCTGTGGATGGTGGGTGTTCTGAAGGTGGAGTGGACGCAACTATGGTCGGTCCATGGGAGTTCGGTGGTGCGGCTGAAGGTGATGGAGTTTACTGTAGTGGAGAGGGGGTCGAGGGTGTGTCCTGCTGAGTGCGTGGGCTCGGTCACGATCTGGCAGATTCCAATGTTGTGGAGGTTGTCCAGGAGGCATGTGGTGTTCGGGTCCAGTTGATTGTCGAGGTGGAAGTTGAGATCTCCCAGCAGGGTGTAGTTGGTGGATGCGATGGCCTGCGGAGAGATAATGTCCGTGATGGAGTTGGTGAAGGGTCCGCGGGTTTCCACGGGGTCGGTAGATGAGCGTTCCTTGGAGGGTGGCAGTGGGGCTGGCCGGTATCTTGAAGTGAAGGTGTTCCATCAGTTCTGTGGGCTCGTCAGGGAGTGTGCTCAGGCGGAGGCTGGATTTGTGGACAATGGCGATTCCTCCTCCTGGGTGGGTGGGGCCATCCTTCCTGTAGATCTTGTATCCTTGGGGGATTGCGATGGTGATGTCCGGTCCTGAGGTGGCGTTGGTCCAGGTTTCGGTGAAGAATGCTGCGTCCGGGGTGGTGCTGTCGAGGAGGTCCCAGATTTCTGTGGCGTGTTTGTGGAGGGATCGGATGTTGAGGAGAATGCATTGCAGGGTCTTCGGTTCGGTTGTGTTCTTGTGGGCAGGTTGTGCTGGATCCGTGTTCTTGGCGGTGCTGCAGGTGTGCCGGCAGTGGTGACAGCTGAAGGGTCCATGGGTGTCAGCTGGTGATGCTAGCTTGCAGTTGTTGTTGCAGCCTTGGGTTGAGTGCGTGGAGTGCTGCTGGGTCATAGCGTTGGTGGGGCGGAGGTCAGGGAGTCTTGGTGCTGGTCGCGGACGGGTCGCGGACGGGCGCAGACGTGCTTGCCTTTGACGCGCCTTCGGTGCACCCGCAGCCCGCGGCCACTGCGCGGCCGCGCAGTGGCCGCCATTAATTAGGAGTCGGGGAGGGCTGGACAGCTGGGAGGCGGGAGCGGGAAGAGGAGCTGGATTGTGACGGTCATCCTGGGGGGGCGGGGCCGCGGGGGCAGCAGCGGCGGGGAAAGGTAAAGGGAGGAAAGAAGGGATAAAGAAAAAGGGAAAATACGCAGAAATAAGGCACAAAAGAGCAGAGATGCAGAAAAGGGCAGAAAGGTGAAAGATGGAAAGGGTAGAAAAACGATTGAAAACGAGTGAAGGAGCAGAGGGAGAGAAAGGGAAAATCGTCAGAAATAAGGCAAAAAAGAGCAGAGGTGCAGAAAGGTGAAAGATAGAAAAGGTAGAAAACAAGTGAAGGAGCAGAGGGAGAGAAAGGAAAAATGGGCAGAAATATGGCACAAAAGAGCAGAGATGCAGAAAGGTGCAGAAGGGTGAAAGATAGAAAGGGTAGAAAAACGAGTGAAGGAGCAGAGTGAGAGAAAGGAGACCGAGGTCCACTGGACCACCAGGGATGAGGCGCATAGAAACCTGCGGGTGGAGGAGGGCCTCGATCACTAACACTCAAGAGTGCAGGGGCAGGGGCACCTCACTTAATAATGGAGCTGCGAGGGTGGGAGAGCAATTTCAATGATAATGAGTCAGTGGTCTTGCTCGACTGTCCCCGCAGTGGCCGCCATTAAGTAGGGGTCGGGGAGGGCTGGAGAGCTGGGAGGCGGGAGCGGGAAGAGGAGCTGGATTGGGCCGGTCGCGCTGGGGGGGAGGGACCGCGGGGGCAGCAGCGGCGGGGAAAGGTAAAGGGAGGAAAGAAGGGATAAAGAAAAAGGGAAAATACGCAGAAATAAGGCACAAAAGAGCAGAGATGCAGAAAAGGGCAGAAAGGTGAAAGATGGAAAGGGTAGAACGAGTGAAGGAGCAGAGGGAGAGAAAGGGAAAATGGTCAGAAATAAGGCAAAAAAGAGCAGAGGTGAAGAAAGGTGAAAGATAGAAAAGGTAGAAAAACGAGTGAAAACGAGTGAAGGAGCAAAGGGAGAGAAAGGGAAAAGGGGCAGAAATAAGGCACAAAAGAGCAGAGATGCAGAAAGGTGCAGAAGGGTGAAAGATAGAAAGGGTAGAAAAACGAGTGAAGGAGCAGAGTGAGAGAAAGGAGACAGAGGTCAACTGGACCACCAGGGATGAGGCGCAGGGAAACCTGCGGGTGGAGGAGGGCCTCGATCACTAACACTCAAGAGTGCAGGGGCAGGGGCACCTCACTTAATGGTGGAGCTGCGAGGGTGGGAGAGCAATTTCACTGACAATGAGTCAGTGGTCTTGCTCGCCTGTCCCCGCAGTGGCCGCCATTAAGTAGGGGTCGGGGAGGGCTGGACAGCTGGGAGGCGGGAGCGCGGAGAGGAGCTGGATTGGGCCGGTCTCGCTGGGGGGGGAGGGGCCGCGGGGGCAGCAGCGGCGGGGAAAGGTAAAGGGAGGAAAGAAGGGATAAAGAAAAAGGAAAATATGCAGAAATAAGGCACAAAAGAGCAGAGATGCAGAAAAGGGCAGAAAGGTGAAAGATGGAAAGGGTAGAAAAACGAGTGAAAACGAGTGAAGGAGCAGAGGGAGAGAAAGGGAAAATCGTCAGAAATAAGGCAAAAAAGAGCAGAGGTGCAGAAAGGTGAAAGATAGAAAAGGTAGAAAAACAAGTGAAAACGAGTGAAGGAGCAGAGGGAGAGAAATGAAAAATGGGCAGAAATAAGGCACAAAAGAGCAGAGATGCAGAAAGGTGCAGACGGGTGAAAGATAGAAAGGGTAGAAAAACGAGTGAAGGAGCAGAGTGAGAGAAAGGAGACCGAGGTCCACTGGACCACCAGGGATGAGGCGCAGAGAAACCTGCGGGTGGAGGAGGGCCTCGATCACTAACACTCAAGAGTGCAGGGGCAGGGGCACCTCACGTAATGGTGGAGCTGCGAGGGTGGGAGAGCAATTTCACTGACAATGAGTCAGTGGTCTTGCTCGACTGTCCCCGCAGTGGCAGCCATTAAGTAGGGGTCGGGGAGGGCTGGACAGCTGGGAGGCGGGAGCGGGAAGAGGAGCTGAATTGGGCCGGTCGCGCGGGGGGGGGAGGGGCCGCGGGGGCAGCAGCGGCGGGGAAAGGTAAAGGGAGGAAAGAAGGGATAAAGTAAAAGGGAAAATACGCAGAAATAAGGCACAAAAGAGCAGAGATGCAGAAAAGGGCAGAAAGGTGAAAGATGGAAAGGGTAGAACGAGTGAAGGAGCAGAGGGAGAGAAAGGGAAAATGGTCAGAAATAAGGCAAAAAAGAGCAGAGGTGCAGAAAGGTGAAAGATAGAAAAGGTAGAAAAACGAGTGAAAACGAGTGAAGGAGCAGAGGGAGAGAAAGGGAAAATGGGCAGAAATAAGGCACAAAAGAGCAGAGATGCAGAAAGGTGCAGAAGGGTGAAAGATAGAAAGGGTGGAAAAACGAGTGAAGGAGCAGAGTGAGAGAAAGGAGACAGAGGTCAACTGGACCACCAGGGATGAGGCGCAGGGAAACCTGCGGGTGGAGGAGGGCCTCGATCACTAACACTCAAGAGTGCAGGGGCAGGGGCACCTCACTTAATGGTGGAGCTGCGAGGGTGGGAGAGCAATTTCACTGACAATGATTCAGTGGTCTTGCTCACCTGTCCCCGCAGTGGCCGCCATTAAGTAGGGGTCGGGGAGGGCTGGACAGCTGGGAGGCAGGAGCGGGGAGAGGAGCTGGATTGGGCCGGTCGCGCTGGGGGGGGGGAGGGGCAGCAGCGGTGGGGAAAGGTAAAGGGAGGAAAGAAGGGATAAAGAAAAAGGAAAATATGCAGAAATAAGGCACAAAAGAGCAGAGATGCAGGAAAGGGCAGAAAGGTGAAAGATGGAAAGGGTAGAAAAACGAGTGAAAACGAGTGAAGGAGCAGAGGGAGAGAAAGGGAAAATGGGCAGAAATAATGCAAAAAAGAGCAGAGGTGCAGAAAGGTGAAAGATAGAAAAGGTAGAAAAACGAGTGAAAATGAGTGAAGGAGCAGAGGGAGAGAAAGGGAAAATGGGCAGAAATAAGGCACAAAAGTGCAGAGATGCAGAAAGGTGCAGAAGGGCGATAGATAGAAAGGGTAGAAAAACGAGTGAAGGAGCAGAGTGAGAGAAAGGAGACAGAGGTCAACTGGACCACCAGGGATGAGGCGCAGGGAAACCTGCGGGTGGAGGAGGGCCTCGATCACTAACACTCAAGAGTGTAGGGGCAGGGGCACCTCACTTAATGGTGGAGCTGCGACGGTGGGAGAGCAATTTCACTGACAATGAGTCCGTTTGGCAAATTTTACACTCCACCTTTGGAGCATTAACCTTTTTTTCACCTGGTGGTATGGTGAAAAATTTCCAAATGAAGTGCTCCTTCATCTTGGGCTGAGGAGGCTCCTCCTCAATGAAGTCATCTGAGTCCTCACTGCTGCTGGGTGGTCTGGCAGCCATTATTTTCAATCAACAGAAGAACAGAAAGGAACAGGTCTTGCTGTCTCCAAAGTGAAAGAAGAAATGAAGGAAATGGGTGGGGTTTTCATTAGTTGTAAAAAAAACTGTTAACTACCAATGAAAAGAGGTATTTTAAGGTCACATGACTTGACACGCTGACGCTGCGCGCACGGGAGCGCTTCCGGGGGCGCTTACGCGGCGCGAACGTAGGCGCTTCTTGGGATGTTTACGCGGCGCGAACGTAGGCGCTTCCGGGGGCACTTACGCGGCGCGCATGAATGACGTTTTGCTAGCTTTTCGGAAATGCATTTAATGTTAAAATACGGTTATTTAAAATCAAAAATACTAATTTTATAAGTATGCCACTGAATATCTTGCATTATTATTTAGTATAAATACATACTTTTTTCCCGCACGCGGAAATTGCGTTCTCGCTGCGCTCTCGGGTGAGCTTACCGGTGCTCGCACCCTGAGCGCTACAAAACAAAATAATTACAAAAAAAACCTACATGAAAAATACATTGAAAAAATCATTTTTGAGAAAAAAATATGATAATAATTAATAGTTAAAAAAACAGCTAATAAAAAAATCAATAAAAAAATCGTAGGTTACAAACTCGACATACAAAGAAATTAAAATTTAAAAAACCTTTGAAATTCACTGAAAAAACCATAGGTTTCACAATCGTTATAGTTAGGAATTAGCATTTAAAAAAACCTTTGAAATTCACTGAAATAACTCGTGCGCCCGCAATCCACTGCTGATTATGTCACATATTACATAATTCGTGACATGGTCAGTGACACCACTGTTTACATCACTGATGACATCTCAAATGACATCACTGATGACATCATCCATGTGATACTATAATGCTCCTCCTTACACTCTAATCTAACCTTTGATACATCCAGTGTTGAATAAAGACTACCATTCCAGAAACCATTGATACACCAATACCAGTTACTACATACACACTCACAGATTCCTAAGTCTGCACACACATCCACTCCCGCTATTTTAACGCTGCAATTGAAGACAAGTTACCGACCTCATGGGGACAATCAATTATTGTGCCACTATTTAAAAAGGGTTCCAGGGCAGAAGCACGAAACTATCGCCCAATTTCGCTTTTGGACTCGTCGTTAAAGATTTTGAGTCGCGTACTCCTGGTGAGACTAGAAACCTGGGTAGAAGACAACAATATCCTCTAACCTATCCAGTACGGATTTCGAAGGGGCCTAGGAACTATGGAGCAGTGCGTGAACCTGGAACTTATTATCGGCAAGTACACGAAAGCGAAGGAAGGGAATTTGTTTATGTGCTTTGCCGATTTAAGTTCCGCATTTTATCTGGTGGAACACGCACTGCTCTGGCCAACACTTCTTGCAATGGGCGCACCCCCAGAAATCATTCACCTTCTGGCCAGAATGTATAGTAGTCTTACAAGTAAGGTCAGATTTGGAACAGATGGTGAATGTACCCACTTTTTTAAAATTGGAAGAGGCATCCGTCAAGGGTGCGTGTTAGCCCCACTTTTATTCTCTCTTAATCAGGTTGATCAATTTTTACGAGAATCTAATGCCGATGCACCGATAATTAATGGAAAGCAAATACCCGTCCTCTTATATGCGGACGACGCGGTCCTGATTTCCAGGACCGCGAAAGGATTGCAAAAGTTAATTGACAGGTTTTATATTTTTATACAGGGTAGAAAGCTTAAAATTAACAAGGGTAAGACGATGACTATGACCTGTGGAAAGAAAATGAGGAAAAATAAGGCATTCTTTCTGGATGGGGAAAAACTCGAGGCTGTCCAGAATTTTTGCTATTTAGGCATTACCTTTTCAGGTGATGGGAGATGGGCCAATGAACAGTCTTGTGTTGACCTGAAAATGATCAAAAATGTAAATTGCATCTTTAGATTTGCTTCAAAACTTGGGGGTCGTAGAATCCGTGAGATGATCTCCATCTACAATTCAAGGTGTATGGCCTCCGCTCTGTATGGAGCTGGGATATGGGGCTATAATCCCCAAATCGCCCTGTCCATTCAGCGGGAGGAAAACAAGTACTTGAAACGACTGTTATGCCTCCCTGCTGCGGCCTCTAGCGAGATTACACACAGAGAGCTTGGTCTAAACTTTGTTACAGATTTGATTGCATTGCGTCCCCTGTCCCTATGACGATCCATATGGGCCAAGGAAGAAACCAGGTTCACACAGGAATTAATTGTGGATTGTATCAAACTTGATCGTCACTCTAATATCCCTTGGCTAAAACATATACAATTTTGGTACAAGACCCTCTTGGGTCAGGATATTTTTAAAGATACCTTAACAGAGTCAATTTTAACAAAGCGTGACCTCAAATCCACTTACCTGGTCCATGTAAAAGGGACTAGAATGAACAAGTATGCAACGCAAAGTACGTTTAATTTATACATGGAATACAACCTCAGCACAGGTCTATCTTCTTACCTTACATTTGTTAGCATTAATTCCCATCGCTTTGTCCTTGTGCGCTTGAGGCTGGGAATAGTTCACCACTTAGTGGCTTTCCCCACTGTAAAAAAACCTGGGACATGTCCGTGTCCATGTGACGGAAAATCCAAACAGAGCATCTGCCATTTTCTACTATTTTGTAATTTTTATACTGGTTTTAGAAAGTTTTATCTGAAGCAATTGTTTTTAAATTATAATATGTGCAATACAAGAGCCGCGATGCAGCTGTTGTTTAATTTAGCCTCCCCAGACGTGTGTTACTATGTGGCTACCTACATTTTAAAATGCACATCACTAAGGAAATCAATCATAATATGATTTTATTTTATACTTGAATGTGTACTATTTTGTGTGTGATCCGCGCAGAGTCAAACTGTTTACATATGTATTTATTTGCTATGCACTTTATATCGCATATTTGCACTTGTTAAAAGTATCATATGTATACGATAGGGTCGGTATTTTGCACTTTACACTAGCGTTTTTGCACAAATTTGTATTATTATAATATTTGCTGCTACAATGTTTACAGTGACTGAATAGCCTTTTGCACTCTAATGAGTTACGCTTGTATAATAATATAATGCAAAATGAGTTTGGTGTATAGTCATTGATATAATTTAAACTGTTTCATCATAAAACCTACATAAATGTTATTTTTTGAATTGTATTTATGTATGTTGCTATATGGTTGTACTTGTACAAACCAAATAAAGCATTATGAAACTGAAACTGAAACACACATCCACTCATTCACCCATACAATCATTCATACATACAGTCATTCATCAATATAACACTATCATATGCACTCATACACCTATACAGACACTCACACACTGCCACTCATCCATGGAGTTACTCCCAAACCTAGTCAGTCATGCAAAGAATCGATCACACTCCCATTTCCTCATCTATACAGTTATACGCACATAACCTTACTTTTTCAAACATATACTAACACATACTCTCTTTTACAATCACTGATACAAGTACACATTGATCTATACAGTCACTTACGCAATCACAGGCTCTCATGTATAGTCATTGATATATGCCAACTCTCCTTTCCTTTTGGGCATAATTTAAAGACGCTAGCCTCACCTCGGATTGCTGGTGGGTTCTGCTCCCTGCTGCCGCTGTTGCCGCTGCGACTGGCCGGACCCGCTCCGCGGGTCCCGCTGCGCGGCTGACAGCCTTGCCATCGTCACTTTCCAGTGGAGATTTGGGCGTTTCTGCTGACCGGCAGGGCTGCGAGCTCCTAGCGGGGGACTCCGAGGACCAGGAGTCCCCGCGCGCCCATTACCACCTGGGCTGCTCTCCCTGCCGGCTCCACCCCCATCCTTCCTTCATAACCGGCGGCCCAACCCCGGTCAAGCGGATTCCTTTTGGGCATAATTTAAAGACGCTAGCCTCACCTCGGATTGCTGGTGGGTTCTGCTCCCTGCTGCCGCTGTTGCCGCTGCGACTGGCCGGACCCGCTCCGCGGGTCCCGCTGCGCGGCTGACAGCCTTGCCATCGTCACTTTCCAGTGGAGATTTGGGCGTTTCTGCTGACCGGCAGGGCTGCGAGCTCCTAGCGGGGGACTCCGAGGACCAGGAGTCCCCGCGCGCCCATTACCACCTGGGCTGCTCTCCCTGCCGGCTCCACCCCCTTATCCACCAGCCTCATAGACATAAAAGCACAGTAACATCCCCGCTGCGCGGGAGCGCGCGGGAGGGCGCCGGGAGAAGCCCGGGACAAGGGCGGGACCGTTTGAGGCCGTTCGAGGACGGAGAGGACTGGCCTGGCCCACCCCCCTTGGCTCTTCGCAAGGTTATCGTCCCTGGGCATTGACTCTAGTGAGTACCATATAGAATCTGCAACTGTCACGCATTATGTGTACCCGGGGGAGTCGCAGTAAGACCGCGCTGGGTTTAACCAAGCCAAAAGGCACCTTGGACGATTTCCTCGTAAAAACAAACTTGGCAATAGATGCCGAAATCTCAAAAATGCAGAAGAGGGTCTCCATCGAGTTAGATGCTGCACGCAGACTTTCCCAAACATTTGCTAACTCTAAAAAATCCTCCCTGGGAAATATTGCGTCTGCTGCATCTCCCCAACAGGTGGAACGTCCGCCTCCTTTACTGATCCTTGCCGACGTCCATCATTCCCCCCTTCCTTCCTCTCCTCCAGCATTAGATTCCTCATTTATTTTCTCCCCCATGACCGTCCAACCTAGTGAAAGTGACCCACCCACTGACCAGGGAAATCCCACCACCTTCCCGGTTATAACTGCTCCCTCTTTTTCTGTACCAAAAAGTACAAACCCAGGTCACCAAGCACCGAGGAAGAAAAACAATGTAAAATCTGCCTATGCTCGTAAAAAAGCCAAAGTTGCAAGGCAGCAGTTTTTCAACCATAGAAGACCATTACCCAATGTAGGGGATCATAAACAAACACCACCCCCAGCTATCCACCAAATAGGGGGAATAGTAACCTCACTACGGCTCCTGTGGTAGAGAATCCCATTACCCCCGCAGATAATCCAACACTGGGAGGGTTAAACAAGACAGAGAGGAACGAGGATAAAGTGGGTGATGACGAAGATTTTCTTCAGACAGTCTGGGTCACCTTAAAACAACTACTGACACCTTTCGAACTCAGACTGTCACGCATTGAGAGTCACTTACTCGAGATGGATAAAACGTTAGTATCCCTGGCCACGCTTAGCCTAAAACAGCTGGAAGCCGCACATCCCCATATCAATGAGAGTCCACCTCTGGTTAGAAATCCCGGCATCCAACCTGCTCTAGCCTCTAACATTGGCACTAAAACAGCTACAGCGCCTAAGGAGGTTTCTTCAGCCCCTTTGACTCTCCCTGCACCCGTGTCCCCCCCCGTTATCCAAGCCGACCCCGATCCCCAAACCGAGGACACTTGCAAATGTCGCTGCTAACCCCCCAAAAATAGAGGAAAAACCCCCTAAAAAACTTCTTCAGCCCAAACCCCCTCCTAGAGCCGAGCAGAAGGCGAATAATCCCATCACTCCTCTCCTAGAGTGCACACCAAATTTACACCCAAATCACCAGAACTTTCGCGGAGGCTACATTGATCTTCCCCCTGAGGCTGGGCCCTATGTGGTTATCTTGGCAGGGGTACCACCGCTTGCCCCGGATATTGTTGAAACCCAGTGGTCCTTAAAAAACAAAGTGATCCACTGGTTAAATACTAATAGGCAGATCCCTCACCCTAATAGGAGTAGGGTACTAATGGTCAGGAGAGTCCCTTGGGTGGGCCGTACCCACAAATCGATATCAGGAGACTGTATCGTGGTGTCTTTTGCAGACCCTCATACAGCCCACCTCATTACCACATGGGACCAATACGTGACTGAACAGATCATTGTCACCAAACCCCTAACCTTTTTCTACCCTCCAAAACAGCTAGTAGAGTATCCTGGGGCTTGGACCACTATCCACAACCACAGATGGAAGGGCCAGATGCAGGGATGGCAACACGCCAATGATGGGTGGGAAGGTATACACACCATGAATAGATTTGGATGCTTAGATCAGGTGGACTGACTGGGAACAGTAGATCAAACACCCCGATCAAGCGATCAGAACCATGTAATGATTACTACTAATAGCTACTCATCGCCACCCATAGCTAAGAACCTGACCCATTCGATGGTGGTTCCATCCACCTCTGTCCAGTACCCGCCCCCTGTGCAAGCTACACAACACCTAGACAGGGCACATCTCCAAGATCAGGTAGAGTTAATAGAGAGTGAGGGCCACATACATCAGGTAGACAGTGAACCAAAACACTCATTATTGTCCTGGAATGTAGCAGGACTAGGCAATAAGATCAAGCACATACCCTGGTTGGAGACGGTCCACAAGCATGGCATACTTTGCCTGCAAGAAACCTGGCTGGTGGAACAAAGGCATATCCTGGGGTACCGAACGTTCCATACACCTGCTGTTCCCGCCATTCAGGGCCGCAATAAAGGGGGTCTGTGTATATACGTTTCGAATGTGGGGGACATAAAAGTGTATAATTTTCACTCAGACCAATACTTTCAAATTCTTTCTTTTAAATGGGGCACCACACAAAAGGTTATACTGGTGAATTTCTATAACAATATGCCACCTAACGAGATGGAACCCATCTTAAATAAAATGCTAAACCGCATCCATAAAGTGAGGGACCAAAACGCGGGAGACCATACAATTATTTGGGTGGGAGATTTTAATTGTGCAGTCTGCCCACTTTCTGAGTTAGGTTTGTGCGGCCTTGCAGATCGTGAGGAGGACGGTCCTTTTCACTTCTCACACACCAAATTGGGGTCTCTCCTTAACAGTATTATGTTTGCTTTTGACCTCACTTTCGTTAATCAGGCATGCTCTCCCCCAGTTCCCTTTGCCCCAACATATAATGGAAGAGGTTGTGAATCCACAATCGACTTTGCACTGATATCCCCCACCGCGCCCAACTTTATAACCTCTTGGGAGATAGGGGAAGATCCAATGAGTGACCATTACCCTATTACCTTTGGGGTTAGGCTCTCAGTGGAGAAACTAAAGGAACCTAGTGGCCCACTATATCCATTGGAGGTCACCTTAGCAAAGATAAATGGTTATGTGGTAAAGTGGGAGAAATTAAACCCCAGCGTTTTCTTCCACAAATTAATTTCATCCTGCCTTGAAGACATATTCGTCTGCTTAGAAGTAGATGCGGAACCTAAGGCGATTATGGCAGCTTTCGCCAATATACAGGAGTACCTAAAAGGCGTTTTAACTAAGAGCCACAATAAGAAGGGGAGATGTGCATCCAGGTGGTTTGATTCTAGGTGCACAGCCGCCCTAAAGAACTTGAAGAAAGTTTTAAACACCATTCCGAAAAATAGGGCCCAAATCTCTGAGGCTAGACGAGAGTACAAGAGAGAAATTAACCTCCGGAAAGCAACCATAAAAAAGGAGGCCTGGGAAGCACTGGGAGAAGCTGCCAGGAATAAGGACACCAACCTTTTCTGGAAAGTGATTAGATCAGTATACAACCCAAAGCATACTGATAATTGCATAGATGTAGCAATTACAGCAGAGCTCTGGGTTGAACATTACGGGAAACTCTACACCGACAGACAGGGGAACAGCATGAATGAAGAAAAGGCACTCTCATCACCGAAGAACTTCATGCGGGACTTCCAGCAAAGCGATCCCCTAGTTTCGCCGTATCCAATTGACTTGGTCTTTACCACCCTAGAAGTTGAAAATGCAATCAGGGAAAGTCCTTCAGGGAAAGCTCCTGGTCCGGATCACACACCAGTGGATGCCTATAAAACAAACTTGGAATTTTGGGCTCCGCTTTTAACAAACGTTTTGAACATGGGAAATAAATGCGGCTTAATTAAGACCTGGTCAGATGCCATTGTAGTTCCCATCTTCAAAAAGGGAAACAGGGACGATCCGGCTTGCTACCGTCCCATATCCTTACTAGACGGCCTCATGAAAATTGCAGGAAGGATCGTTCTAAAGAGGATCCAGCACTGGGAGGTAGAACATAAGGTTATTTCGGAACTCCAATATGGATTCCGAAAGGGACTGGGCACCCAAGAGCAATGCCTAAATCTGTCCTTACTAATGTCCAAATACACTGAGGCTAAAAAAGGGGATCTATTTGTTACATTCGTTGACCTTAGCTCAGCATTTGATTGTGTGGATCATCTGCAGCTCTGGTCAACTTTGGAGCTCATTGGGGTGGATCCCACAATAGTGGTTTTTATCAAAGAACTTTACAGAGATGCTGGTGCCAGGGTTAGGTTCGGGACTCAGGGGCGGTGTGCACAGAAATTCCCTATAAATAGAGGGGTTAGGCAAGGTTGTATACTCGCGCCCCTTCTATTTAGTTTTTATATTAATTCTGTTGTAGAAAACCTAACAAATCTCCAGAATGACTATCCAGCTGTCAATGGTAGGCCTGTTCCCATCCTATTATATGCCGATGACGCGGCTATTATGTCTAGGACTAGGGTAGGGTTGCAGAGAGCGGTAAGAGAATTTTCGTCCTACATGGGGAAAAGAAATTTGAAAGTGAACATCTCAAAAACTTTCTCCATGCCGTGCACCCTAAAGAGTATAAGGCCACAATGCTCGATATACCTTGACGACCAAAGAATCGAGACCACAGACACTTTTTGCTATCTGGGTGTCGTTTTTGAGAGAAAAGGAGCCTGGAAACATGGAGTAACGGCTAGGAGGCTTGCCTTTACCCGTGCTATTGGTGCCCTGAGAACTTTTGCAGCGAAAATTGGGGGCAAACCGACTGCCGAGATGATACAGATTTACCAAGCAAAGTGTATAGCGACAGTCACTTATGGAGCAGGCTTATGGGGCTTTGAAGATGTGTCCTCCCTCCAAATTTGCGAGAATCTTTTTATCCGTTACCTATTGGGGGTGAGCAAATCTACTTCAACCTTCATTACTCATATTGAGACTGGCCTCAAATACCTTAGCGACTTCATAAAGCTGTCACCATGCTTGCTTTGGCACAAATTTGGACTACTAGGGAATGCCAACTTAACAGAGAACTAATCAGGGATTGCATGAGCTTGGATGCCGCATCCAAAATCAAATGGTTGCGACATGTCCAGTTGATGTTCGCCAAGGTTGGTTGTCCGGAATACTATGATGACCCAGAGTCCCTTGAAAATCTGTCCAGGTCGTCTCTTAAAAAACTTTTACTTACCCACCTGGAGGGTGTTAGATGGGATGCAGTGCGACTCAAAAATACTATCTTGAGTTACCAAAGAATTACTCCTACCGAAGGTTTGCAATTGTACCTCAGGACGGAAACGGCACCTTACCCTCGTATGCTTCTCACCAGGCTGCGCCTAGGTACCTTTTTTCGCATGGTCACCCTCCCTAAACAAAATGACTGGACTGCCCCAAACTTAATTTGCCCATGCGACGATCACTCATCACAAAGTAATATTCATATTATGTTCTTTTGCAATCTGTATTCTGCCCCAAGGAAATTGTACTTATTACCTCTTTTAAAACACTGGGGCATAAGAACATGCAAAGACGCTTACTTTAAATTACTTTTGTTAGATGAGGCGTATGTCATCTTTGTCGTTTCACGTTTTTTAATTTCAGTAATGAAATATAGAAATTCTATGATGTAACTCTTACATGTTTTAACCTTTGCTTATGTTTTTACATGAGGTCAACTGCTGTAATTTCATTATTGAATCTTATGATCTGGAAAACTGTCTTATAGAATCTCACAAAAACTTCGTTGGGGACATCTTTTTAAACTTGCTGTATAAAATGTACTTGTATGCTTTTATGATTTTATCAAACAAATCGAATAAAGCTAAATTTGAAATTTGAAATATGCCAACTCTCACATGCACAGTGCTTTACATATGTACTTACTTGGACATGTAGCACTGGGATATCCATTTACTCACCAACACACCCATGCTCACAATCAACCGCCCATACAGCTGTTTCCACATGCACTCTTGAACCCATACACCAAGTGAATCAACTGCTCACACATCTATGCACAATGTCACACACCTTCCAGCCACTCCCACACACACTCACCCTCACATACAAATACTTGTGCAACCAATCAATAACCCATATAGCCACTCATATAGCTACTAATCAACACATGCAGCAGCTTACACAACAACAGACATAATGATGCACACATTCAGACAGTTTACAGGGAAATTGCCTCCTTCAGATTTACCACGCTGACATGCCAAGAGATTAATTAGCTGAGATTCCAAAACACTGTCTTGCAGTTTCATTTTATCCATAAAGTCCCTGAGTAATTAATCGGACTAATATTGATTTTACATTTTCATTTTCTTAATTACTAAATCCTTCATGCAGACACTCATGCATACACTCATTCCTCAATATGTAAAACATATTTTAACTTTACAGAAACACACAGACACTGGATGATGTCATCAGTGATGTCATCAGTTCTGTCATTTGAGATGTCATCAGTGATGTCATTTGAGATGTCATCAGTGATGTCATCAGTGATGTCACTGACCATGTCATTAATGATGTAATATGTGACATCATCAGCAGTGGATTGCGGGCGCGCAAGTTATAGTGAGTCCAACTAACTATAACGTGGGAATTTCAATAGTTTTGTATGAGTAAAATTTTCAGCTAACTATAACTGGTGTGAAACCTATGGTTTTTTCAGTGAATTTTAAAGGTTTTTTAAATGCTGATTCCTAACTATAACAAATGTGAAACCTATGTTTTTTCAGTGAATATATATATATATCTATATTACCTACTGGCTATCGCCAGTAGGTATATATAGTTAGGATTTTTTCCCTATGGGATTTTTGAAAATTCTATGTCTAATAACTTTGGCGTTTGTGGACGGAATCGGCTGAAATTTTCAGGAAAATGGCACATTTTGTTTCTGAGCAGCCCTTGAAAATTTGGGGGGGTTTTGTCGAGGGGGGGCCGAGAAAAAAGGGGGGTCCCAAAACGCGTTTTTCCCATGTTAATTTCCATAGGGCGGTTGGACTCACTTTTAGCTCGAACGGCTGAATGGATTTGCACGAAACTTGGCAAAATTGTAGGGACTGTTAGCCCGATGTGCCTTTGCTAGGTCTCAATATATGTGCTCCAGTAGTTTTTGAGAAATTAACGTTTAAAACAAGATATATATCTGTAATAGCGCTCCGGGCAGCGATCCGGTCCGCTTACTTTTCGCGAAACGGAACTTTGCGCGCAGAAAGCTGATTGGCTCTCCGGTGTCTGTCAACATTCTAAACAGTCCGGAGCGGCCGCCATCTTATCTCTCGCTAGGATCGAGAGAGAAGAAGAGGTGAAAAACGAAGGGGGAATTTAATGAAAGGGGGCAAGGTATACCCCTCTTGACCCCCTAGGAATGTTGTTGGGGTTATTAAAGGGTCCCGTGGGGAAAATAAAAAAAAAATGATTTTTCACGGTAGAAGCGCTTCACGGGCCGCGAACTGGGCCGCAAACTGGTAGCGAAACGGGAATTCGCCATTTTGTGCTTCGTTTTAATTGTTTAGAGACAAAAATTATCGCCGCACATCGGCCACAATGCATGAATATCGCTGAAAAGTCAGCGATATTCATGCATTATCCAGCAAATGCTCTTAGCCATGTTATCCACCTTCCATTGGATAACATGGCTAAAAACTGTTCTGTGCGTGAGCTTTTTTTTTTTTTTTTTGCTGCGTGACGTTTGTTAACGTTCGATTCGATGGAAATCAGGAAGTGTTGACCACCATTTTGTCACTGCGAGTAAATATTTTGTTATAAATGAATCCTTATTGATAAACATTGTCTGCGCCATCTTGCGTTTTTGTCCAATGCCACAATTTTGTCGTGCACGGCAGCCATTTTAGATGCCTTGACCAGGGCCACTCTCTGCACGCCGCCGATCCTCAGCATGGCTCCCCACCCTCGCAAGCATCTCCCCCACGCACTGGTCACCCCCGCTCTTTCTCTCATGCATGGGCCATATACTTCCCCCCATCTGCGCTGCTCTTCTCTGAGAATCACACCCTGTGCCCGCCCGACACCTCCCTTTCACCCTATTCACTACCGCACCCTCTGACACTCCTCTTCCTCTGTGTCCGATTGTCCAGGCCGGACCTAGGCTATCACCTAGCCCTGCGGATGTAGTTTATGGCCCCAGCTGTAGAGTATCCAGACATGCCAACCCTCCCGATTCAGGCGTGAGACTACTGATTTCAGTGCTAGTCTCCCGCCTCCCGATTCCTGCAAGCAAAAACCCGGGGGCATATTACCAACAACTAGAGATAATTTTTGTCTCTAACTTGTTTAGAGACAAAAATTATCGCCGCACATCGGCGAATTTTATCGCACATAAACCTTGCTATTAGCAAGGTTTATCGCAAATGCGATAAAAAACGGCCGCAATGCATGAATATCGTTGAAAAGTAAGCGATATTCATGCATTATCCAGCAAATGCTCTTAGCCATGTTATCCAACTGCTCAGGGTAGGTGTTAGGTTTTGGAGATATTCGCGCTTAGCACGAATATCTCCAAAAGTTGGTAATAGGAGATAGCGATGGTTAGGGACTGTTTCCAGTCGCTAAAATCTTGGCACGCCCACTTTGCATGTCATTAGTGATAAATATCACTGATATGCAAAGCGGGGCCCAAGATGGTCGCTATCTCCTTTTAGCTGTCACTAACTGGTGTTAGCGACAGCTTGGTAATAGGGAGATAATTTTATCTCTTTTTTTTTTGGCTTTTAAAGCCAAAAAAGCGGAAATAAACCCCCTTGATAATATGCCCCATGATTTCTCGGGGGTTTCAGCTGACAGGGCTTGGTATTGTGTTACGTGCTAATTCTTCCAGGAAACGTCAGAGGGTCGATGCAGGGGTTCTAGAAGGGGTGATAAACCATTTAAGCCTCATGAACAAGCGCATGGTCTTTTAAAGATTTGTGAAGTACTCGGGGCGGCGGTGTGTGTGTGCCCTCTTTCAGGAGCGGGCGGGGGGGGGCACTGCCAGCAACTTGCCAGGCCAGGCAGTGTTCAACACGTGCATCACCCTTTCTCTGCCTGCTATTGCGCTCCATGCTTCGGAAAGGTAAGAAAAAGAACGTGCATTTGAGTTTGAAATGTCCGATCTTGTAGCAGTACACTTGCAAAGCCCACACATGACAATAACCCGATTCAAGGCCCCATTCACCCGATTTTTTAAACATATATAGCACTCCAACAAAGTTAGATTTTAAAACTTTATTAACTTTTAACTATAATGAACGGAACAAAAACTGTAAAAACATTTAAACATTTTTCACCCAAAAAAGCAACAATGGTCAGAAGCTGTTTTTTGTGCGAATAGTCCCAAGGCAGCACAACGTGCAGAGTTCTGGACGGCACCCAGGTGATGTCGCCTGGGTGCCGCACTGGTTTTGGGATCCTACAATGCTGCTCCGAAAATTGGCGTGGGGCGTCCCGGGTGGGGCGGGGGGAGGCCTCGTCAGTAGCGGTCTGTTGTGCGAATAGTCCCAAGGCAGCAGAACGCGCTGAGATGTTGATGGCACCCAGGTGATGTCCAGTAAACTGCCGCACTGGTTTTGGTATCCTACAATGCTGCTCCGAAAATTTGCGTGCGGCGGCCCGGGGGGGGGGGGGGGGGCGTGGGGGAGGCGGCGTGAACGGGCCTCCCCAGGTGGCGGCCATCCAGCTGAGTTGCGCCCGCTCTTGCGGCTACAGCGTCTCGCTCACCATGTTGTTGAGTTGCTCCCACTCTTGCAGTGCAGCGATAGGCGCCTGCCACATGACTCTTAAAATGGCGGACGGCTCTTCGGTTTTGGGCCTGGTCCACTGAAATGGCCCTGGGACACCTTGGAACTCGGACGCTTGCCTGCTAGGGCTTGGGCGCCATTCTCGAAAAGCGTCCCCTCAGCCGTGAAGATTCTACAAAAGTCTTGGGGGCCCCCGACTCCCGCAGGCTTCCGGTGGGGAGCGGCTGCCATGATTGCTCGCGGAATGACCACGACGGAGCCACGAGATGGTGGTGCTCTCATGCTGACGCCAGCTTCAGTCTGAATGATCCAGAAACAAGGTGGGGCTTTCATCGTTTGGGAAAAAAAAATGTTCTAAACCAATGAAAAGTGTTATTTTTAGGTCATATGACCAAGCCTTCCATCTTTAGGAAACCAAAAGTAAAATGATCCAATGAAAAGTTTTATAAACAAGTCACATGACCTGTTATGCGGCATAGGGCTACAAAAAGCGTAGAAAATCCGTTGGCACGTGAGGCGGCGTCAGTAGCGGACCGATGTGCGAATAGGCCGAAGGCAGCACAACGCGTCGAGATCCGGATGGCACCGAGGTGGTGTCCAGCAAATTGCCGCACTGGTGTGGCCATCCTACAATGCTGCGCCGAAAGACGGCGTGTCCAGCTGAGTTGTGGTCACTCTTGCGGTACAGTGACTCGAACGTGCCGAGATCCGGATGGCACCGAGGTGGTGTCCAGCAAATTGCCGCACTGGTGTGGCCATCCTACAATGCTGCGCCGAAAGACGGCGTGTCCAGCTGAGTTCCGGTCACTCTTGCGGTACAGTGAGTCGAACGCGCCGAGATCCGGATGGCACCGAGGTTGTGTCCAGCAAGTTGCCGCACTGGTGTGGCCATCCTACAATGCTGTGCCGAAAGTCGGCGTGGGGTGCCCCGTTGGCTTATGAGGTGATGTCAGTAGTGGACCGATGTGTGAATAGGTCGGAACCAGCACAAGGCGCCCTGCACTGTTGAGCTTTTTTCAATGCCTGTTTTTTGTTGTTTCCCCTCCATCAAAAACAAAAAAAATATATAAAACTGTGCAAAAATACAAAAAAATGTTTAGAAAAGCAGTGCTTGTAAGACTGTCTGAAGCTCTTTTGCACCTGCTGCAGCTTCACTATTGCCCTGGTGTGGACAAAGATCGCCCATGACTTAGGCTGATTGAGAGTTTGTAGAAAAATGGCTTCAGATTTTCCACATATTACTCTTCAACATTCTTCCTAAATGTAACAATGTGAGACTCACTAGGAGAACGGCTGTTTATCTTTCCTTTCAAAATGCTGCCAACAATATTTTCTGAATGGAAGACACCATCTTGTAGCATAAAGGGCCGAAAGGGGTTCTGGTCTGGCCGATTGTTGGTGGAGACATTTTGACTATATCTTGGACCTGCCCGGCCTCGCCCAAAATGGCGCCGGTATAAATGGGACTCGTAACTCCTTGCCCGCAAATGTATATCTAGAAAATTTTATTGTAAGTGGCCCTGTCTTATTTTAATTACAAAATGTACGTCCACCGATTCCGCAACTGTTAGACACCTTAGTTCTTGCAACCTAATGGCCCGCTCGTTACGTTCCTCTACAGTGTAAATGTCTCCTCATCATATACGATTTCAGTTTGCTCCGTGGCCGGCCCAGGTGGTTATAGGCCCGTATTTGTATACTGACATTTTCACAATAAAGGTTTTTAAAACAAAACACGGTAGTAGTATTTACATTGGTAAAGTTTTTACTTTTAGTCACTGTTTTCGAATCAGTAAAAGGCAAGTGAAATAAAGCAGTCCAATTACATGACGGATAAAAGGTATAATATGTAGGAACGTAGTAAAGATAAATGGTCAAGGGCAGTTGTGTTTTCCACTCCTGCAACATAAAGTGATCGATAAGAATCTGATAATCAGGCGTATCGGCGACTAAGACAGCAGGCCGAGTCTCTTTTACTCAACGGCTCCGTCATGGAACGAAGAAACGCCCTTTTTCTCGAAAAAGGAATATATTTTACTTGCAGGACAGTTGTAAATTTTCCGGGAAAGTACATTAGCCTGGAATATTATAACATATATGTTTTAAAAAAAATAATGTTCGAAAACAATAAAAAGCGTAATTTTTAGGTCATATGACCAAGCTTTTCATCATTAAAATAACAAAAGTAAAATGAACCAATGAAAAGTTTTATTAACAAGTCACATGACCTGTTATGCTTACGTTACGCGCTGCGCGCCGCGCCCCGGATCACTTCCGGGTGCGCTAACGCGGCGTGTCATATAACGCATTACGCGACAACGTAGGTCAAGAATATAGTCAAAATGTCTCCACCAACCAGCGTTCGGAACACAACCCCTTTCAGCAGTCCAAAAAGTCCTGTTAAATGACAACAGAGGGGACAGGCAACAAGAACCATCAGTCAAAGAGGGGAGGGCAAGTTCTTCTCTTCCGGGTCATGTTGGGGCGCTACCGGAACTGATCGAATTGGTAGTCTACAGTGTTTCTGGATGTTTCAGACTAAAGCTGGCGTCAGCATGAGAGCACTACCATCTCGTAGCTCCGTCGTGGCCATTCCACGAGCAGACATGGCAGCCGCTCCCCACCAGAAGCCTGTGGGAGTCGGGGGCCCCCAAGACTTTTGTAGAATCTTCACGGCTGAGGGGACGCTTTCGAGAATGGGACCCAAGCCCTATCAGGGAAGTGTCCGAGTTCCAAGGTGTCCCAGGGCCATTTTAGTGGACCAGGCCCAAAACCGAAGAGCCGGCCGCCATTTTGAGAGTCCTGTGGCAGACGCCTATCGCTGCACCGCAAGAGCGGGAGCAACTTAACTACATGGTGAGCGAGACGCTGTAGTCGCAAGAGCGGGCGGTAAACAGCTGAATGGCGGAAGAGGCACAGTGTAGCAAAAGCGGGCGGAATGGCAACTAAAACGGTAAAGGGGCGCCCCACTACAGCGTGTCTTCAGGTCAAACGGATTGTGGGACAAAGTCCAGAATAGAAGAGTCATCAAAAGGCAAAAAGTTCCGCCGGACCCCGGGAGCCGGCCGCCTATGTCGGGGGCGATCTCAGGCTCCACCAGTGCTATAAGACTTGGGGAGGGGGTCGGAGCCAAGCGTCTTCTCCGAGTCCGTGCCATCACACCGCCCCTCGGGGGCCTCCGTCAAGCGGTTTAGGGAGGTACCATATAACATTGTTTTCAAATGCAGTCAGGTCCACAAACGACCCTCACTTACTTTGAGAATAGTGAAGCTGCAGTAGGTGGAAATAAGCTTCAGACAGTCTTACAAGCACTGCTTTTGTAAACATTTTTTGATTTTTTTGTATTTTTGCACAGTTTTATATATTTTTTTTGTTTTTGATGGAGGGGAAACAACAAAGCACAGGCATTGAAAAAGGTTCAAACTCAGAACTCTGAACTATGGCACCCAACATCCAGGACTTTCCATCCGGATCTTGGCGCCTTGTGCTGCTTCCGACCTATTCACACATCGGTCCACTACTGACATCATCTTATAAACCAACGTTATGTAAATAGTTATTTAATAAAATGTTTTACCCTGTATCTTTGCTGGTGTGTTGTCTATATTTTTAATATTTGCATAGGGTTTGTCGTTATTTTGGGCGGGGTGGGTGACGGAGCCGAGCTGTCTTGCAGCCCTCATGGTGTGGAGCTCAGTTCATCTCACTATTTTCGTATTTCTCATGAAGGGTTGTTTATAATATTTCTATTTTAGCGAGGTCAAAAAGAGATCCAATTAGTGGCCTACTGATTTTGCTCGATTACTTTTATTTTTTTACACGATTTTTCACGATCTGCAAAGACTAAACAGAGTATTGCGACTTTGTGCTTGTTTGTAAATAGAGAATGAACCAAAGAGAATCAATTGTAAAACAGTAAATGCTTGGATAATAATCAATCAAATGGAGAGACAAGCAGGCAGGACGGATTACAACGGGGGTAAAGGCCTGCGTTAACTACTCTTCACTATCTGCAAAGAGAGAGTACTACTAAGAGAAAAGAGGGGAGGGGGGCAGCGTTCAAAGCACATCAGCGTGCATAAATACGAAAATGTTTTTATCTATCACGTACTTGACATTTTAAAGCTTTTCATATTTGCTATTAAAAAACCAATGAAATTCACAGAAAAAACCATAGGTTATAGTGGATATATAGTTAGGAATTTGCATTTACAAAACCTTGAAAATTCAATGAAAAAACCATTGGTTTTAGGCCATATATAGTTAGGGATTTGCATTTACAAAACCTTATTTTACTCGCATAAAACCATTGAAATTCCATATATAGTTATAAGCGCTAACTATATATCGCGCACCCGCAATCCTCTGCTGATGATGTCACATATTTGATCATTCATGACATGGTTAGTGACATCACTGATGACATCACTGATGACATCTCAAATGACATCACTGATGACATCACTGAAAACATCTCATTTGACATGACTGATAACATCACTGATGATATCATTCATGTGATAATACCATGAACCTCTTCAGACTCTAATATAACCTTAGATACAATCAGTGTAAACAGACAGTCACAGACTGTCACTCATCCATGGAGTTACTCACACACCTAGTCAGTTATGCCAAAAATCAATCACACCTCCATTTTCTCAACTATACAGTTATACACACCTTACTTATTCAAACATATACTAACACATATTTACTTTACTCTCTTATACAATCTCTGATACATGTTCACAATGATCCATACAGCCACTCACACATTCACTGGCTCTTATGCACAGTTATTTATAGATGTCAACTCTCACATGTACTGTGTTTTACATATGTACTTAATTTGACATGTAGCACTGAGATATCCATTCACTCACTAATACACTCATGCACAGTCAACCACCCATACAGCTGTTTGCACATGCACTTTTGAATCTATACATATAGTGAATCAACTACTCACACATCTATGTACAGAGTCACACACCTTCCAGCCACCCATACACACACACTCAGTTTCCCATACAAATACTTGGACAACCAATCAATAACCCATACAGTTACTCATATAGCTACTGATCAACATATGCAGCAGTTTGTAGAACAACAGATATAATGATGCACAAATTAAAACAGTTTAGTCACTAACCCATGCACTCAGTGAGACACATTTAATCACTCACTCAATCAGTCAGTCATGCACCTAGTAAATCCTTCATCCAGACACTTATATATCCACTCATTCTTCAATATGTAAAACATATTTTAACTTTACAGAAACATACAGTCACTGGATGTTGTAATCAGTGATGTCATCAGTGATGTCATTTGAGATGTCATCAGTGATGTCATCAGTGATGTCACTAACCATGTCATGAATGATGTAATATGTGACATCATCAGCAGTGGATTGCGGGTGCGCGATATATAGTTAGCGCTTATAACTATATATGGAATTTCAATGGTTTTATGCGAGAAAAATAAGGTTTTGTAAATGCAAATCCCTAACTATATATGGCCTAAAACCAATGGTTTTTTCATTGAATATATATATATATATATATATATATATATATATATATATATATATATATATATATATATATATATATATATATATATTACCTACTGGCGGTCGCCAGTAGGTAGTTATAATTAGGACCTATTTTCCATACGAAATTCGTAACATTCTATTCCCACTAACTTTTGCGCCGATAGACGAATCTTCTTGAAATGTTCAAAACTTACGGTAACCTCCGGTCCGCTCCTATCCTGACAGTCTTTGTAAATTTGGCAAGGAGGTAGTCCTCAGTTCGGACTTGTGCCTTTTGTATAAATGGTGTGAATGTGTTCAGTAGTTATTGAGAAAATTACAGTTAAAAGTATATATATATATCTATGGGCGCGGTGGAGTCGTGCTTGCTGCGCACCCTGAGCGCACCCTACCGATCACCGGCTGAATGCTATTTGGCTGTCAAGTGGTTGTCAACATTCAAAACTAGGAACTGTTGGCAGCCATTTTGTGCCTCGGTAGAAGCGAGGCTGTAGAAGTCTGTGGAATAAGTGTGCAAAACGTATAAAGGGGGCAGGGTAGAAATACCCTAACCCTCTAGACCTGCTTAGGGGGTCCCAGAAGGACTCCCAAGCCCCCCCAAATTATTATTATTTTTTAAACCGCTAAGTGCGTGCAGGGTGCACAGATCCTGCCGTAAAAAAAATAAATAAATAGAACAAAGCTTCTTTTATATTTAGCCCCCGGGGGGGGCAAATTCCGGGGGCAAAATTATTCAATTTAAAGGGGCCCCAGAGGGGCGCCCCAGGAACCGCCACCCCCCTGGGCTACAAAATAAATTGTTGGGATGGGCTCAAAAGCCCCTCCCAGTATAATTTTTTTTGGGGGGGCTCAATGGCCCCCCCAAGCCCCGGGGACCACCACCTCAGGGGCTCCATGTATTGTGGGAGGGGGGCCGTGCAGCCCCTCTCCTGGAGCCCTCGAGTGCCCTGGGGACCGCCGCACCCAGTGCCGGCTCCTGCAGTGTCCTGGGGTGCCCACCCCAGGACACTGTTGTTTGCTATGAGAGGGCGGGAGTCTCCTGCCCTCCCATAGCAAACGTGGTTTGGATTTTGAAAGAGAGAACAGGGAAACCTCCTCTCTCTTTCAAATCCAAACCATATTGCTTTTCCACATGGGGAGTTGCATTTTAGCAGCTCCCCATGTGGAAAAGCAATGCTGGCTCCCGAACGATGCGGGGAACAGGCTTGGACCGTGGGGGCATTGGGGCTCCCCCCACAGTCCGCAACATTTTTTAAGCCCCGGCGGATGGGGTCCCCGGGGATAATAAAAATTAGTGATAGGGGCTATTTTTTTTACGGTAAAATTAGGAGTCGTGCATCCAGTGCGGCGCTCAGGACGGCCCCCTGGTGTACACGCGTTGGAAGCATGACTACTAATCTGTAAGCTGCACGACTCCAGTGTGTTTGGTGCCCGATTTCTAGGCGTTGCATGCACAATTCTGACGCATTGGGTGCACTACTCCAAGCAAAAAAAAAAATATTTAAGAGATATTCATCAAGCTTATGTGTTTAGATCTTGGGGGCTCTAAAAAGAGCTGTTGTGTTTATTGACAGAGTTTTGGTACCTACAAGTAAGTACCAATGTAGAGTCTACAGTTTATGAGGAAGACTCTGTTTCCCTTATCTGTAAAATGTACACCATCTCTCCTATAGATGCCATCCATATTGAAACACAGATTGTTGTGGTATATTGACCCCATTCTATAGTCTTGGAGAAAAGCAGAAACAGATTTATTCACAAGTTTCCTAGCTTTCTCAGTCTGCCGACAAAATTGATTGGACCAGTTCCATTTCTACCTTTGGCACATGTTAGAATAAACAAAGGTAGTTTGGGGGAAAAGTGAAATCAATTCTCCAAAGGTGTCCTTCATAAGCATTTCCAGACCTACCCCAGTCAAAGTGCCTAGGTCATTGCCACCACAGTGCACAATTATGAGGTCAGGGTATTGGAGATGCAAAAAGGATTTAACCAATGGCATCAATTGGTGCTACTTTAACCCTCTCTGTCCAATTCATTTAATGTCTATATTTGGTAAACCTAGGTCTTTGTGAATTCCTTTGTTTTCTGTTTACCTTTGGCTCCAGGAAATATAGCTGTGTCCACAATCCACACTCTAAGCATCTTGAAGGGAGGTCTGGATGCACTCAGATGGTATCTGTAAATGAAATGGCAGTTTGAAAAGTAAGGGTGGATTAGATGCAGTTTTGAAAAAAGAGAAGAAATGATTGGCTGTTTGACAATATTTTGCACTGTAAACTAGGGTGCATGTTTCTGTTTTTTAAAAGCATGATTCTTATTGGTTAATAAAAATTGATTGAAAGTAACAATACATAAGATAAGCTGATATGTTGAAAAGTCAAGCACACTTGCTGTTTTGATTAGCAACATTGTGTGGTGAACTTGTGACCTGTGTGCTCAGTTAAGTGTTTCATGAACAGTGTCTATGGTAACAGGAAAAAGGAAGATTGGGGGTAGGGTTCAATTTTATGTCAATTGGAAAGGGTTGAAATGTGTAACCAATAGAAATGTATGTTTGCTTTTGAATTAATGTAGGAAGGAATGTGATTTGATGATTAGATGTACATGTGTCGAAAATGAGAGGGAAAGTTTGCCATTCTTTGGTTTTGGTGAGAAGTGTACAGAACAGAGATTCTGTATAAGAAACTTTGGTGTGTGACTGACATACTTCTTAATCTCCAAAGCAATTTGAAAGGTGCTGTATTAATTTGTGAGGGGATGTAGGCGGTGTACTTTGATTTTACTAATGTGTTTCTCCTGCTAAAGTGTAGAGAGTACTTTTTTTTCTCTAGAATCTTATTGTGAGTGTGTGTGCATTTAGAAACGATTCTGAGATAAGCATGTGTGTATTTCATGTGTTTGCAGACAGATAACTCTGCTGTTATCATGTTTTTGTAGAATTAGAAACCAGTCATGTTTTATGTATTTGCAAAATGAGTCGTTTCTACAATAAAATGCAGTACTCCTTCTAGACTATGAAATGTGTTTGATAAAATGCAAGGGATAGTGTTGTTTGTCTAGAATCACACAGAGAGTCTTGTGTGCTTTTAGGAATCATTATGGTAGAAGCACTGTATACTAATGTGTAGTAGAACATTTTATGCAACGTATACAGTCACCTTATGTCTTGTAGACTAGAAAATGTGTTTTGGTAAAATGCAAGGGATAATGTTGCTTGTCTAGAATCAAATAGTGAGTCTGTGTGCATTTAGGAATCACTCTGAGATAATTATTTTGCTACTTCTTGTGTTTGCTCACATGTAATTGATTAAAAGCCTATTGTGTTCTCACATTTTGGTAGAACTAGAAAATAGTCGTTGATTATGTGTTTGCAAAAAGAGTTTAGCTTTCATAGTAAAAAGCAGAAATGAAATGTGTGGAATGGATCTCTCTAAAAAAAAGAGAGTTTTCCCAACTCAACCCAGAAAGGACCGGGAAATAGCACAGTAAAAAAGAAAGATTCCTTTCTGTGTGTTTTTAGACTCTTATATGTGAATTAACTAAATATAACCATTTGTTTAGACCTGTTTCATAATAATAAGGAGCCCTATGTAAAGATATAGTCATACCATAAGTATGTATGTATCTTAGTAATCATTTATTTTATATTAAAACAGACTTAAAATCAATACATATTTGTTTGTCATACAGTAAAAGAATTCATGATTACATCCAGTATTTACAATAACATTGCATACAATTACCTATTACACAATATACAACTATTAAAACATTTTGCCTTCTAATTTTATACATAAAAATAGTCAGTGTGTCGACGCGTTTCGGTGCTTCGTTTATTAAGCTGCACCTTCCTCAGGACCGAATCATTTAAAAACAAAGAATCTTCTTTTTATTAATAGATTTGATTTTATGGGTACCAGATGAGTATCCCTGGGGTCACATTAGACGTAGAACTTCAGTTTCAATTGTCTATGTCATCCGAAGTTTCGATACATGGGTTGCCGTGCTTTACTTTGATTTACACCGATAATAGGACTCTCAGGCTTTATCAATTTCCACCTTTGTTGGCAGGGGGGTATTATGCCACCTCTGTCATGTCCTAATTGGATCTCTCTTTATGGCCTTTGTTGGATCCTCTGTGCCTTTGCAGCATATAACAGCGGTTCCCCGTCCCGGTCTCACTGGTTCCCGGAGTGTGGAATGGATGCCTAATGTGTTTGCAGACACATAAGTACATGTACTGATGCAGTGAGCTGGGCTTTAGGGCACGCAGTGCTTCAAATTCCTATGTCTTATGTATGTACTCGTCTAACCACCTTCACACTTGTGTTTCAGACCTACATTTCCCCAGTCAGTATATATACACTCCATTTATAAGAAATACTGTTATTTGTCTACAATCACACTGTGAGTCAGTGTCCATTGAGAGACAATGATTTGGTTGGTTGATGTGTTTGCAGACATATAAGTACAAGTACTGTTGCAGTGAGCCAGGCTTTAGGACACGCAGTGCTTGAAACTCCTATGCACTAGGCATGTAGTAGTCTAACCTCCTTCACACTTGTGTTTCAGGCCTACATTTCCCCAGTCAGTATCTGTACACTCCATTTATAAGAGATTCTGTTATTTGTCTAGAATAAAACTGAGTCAGTGTCCATTTGGGAAAATTGAGAGCGAATGATTTGGTTGATTGATTTGTTTGCAGACATATAAGTACAGGTACTGTTGCAGTGAGCCAGGCTTTAGGGCATGCAGTGCTTGAAAGTCCTATGTACTATGCAAGCAGTAGTGTAACCATCTGCACACTTGTGTTTCAGGCCTACATTTCCCCAGTCAATATCTATACACTCCATTTATAAGAAATACTGTTATTTGTCTAGAATCACACTGTGAGTCAGTGTCCATTTGGGAAAATTGAGAGAGAATGCTTTGGTTGGTTGATGTGTTTGCAGACATATAAGTACATGTACTGTTGCAGTGATCCAGGCTTTAGGGCATGCATGCTTGAAATTCCTATGCACTATTCAAGTAGTAGTGTAACCATCTTCACAGTTTTGTTGCAGGCCTACATTTCCCCAGTCAGTACCTATACACTCCAATTATAGAAAATACTGTTATTTGTCTAATATCACACTGTGAGTCATTGTCCATTTGGGAAAATTGAGACAGAATGATTTGGTTAGTTGATGTGTTTGCACACATATAAGTACACATACTCTTGCAGTGAGCCAGGCTTTAGGGCCTGCAGTGCTTGAAACTCCGATGCACTATGCAAGTAGTAGTCTAACAACCTTCACACTTGTGTTCAGCTCCTCATTTCCCCAGTCAGTATCTATACACTCCATTTATAAGAAATACTGTTATTTGTCTAGAATCACACTGTGAGTCATTGTCCATTTGGGAAAATTGAGACAGAATGATTTGGTTAGTTGATGTGTTTGCACACATATAAGTACACATACTCTTGCAGTGAGCCAGGCTTTAGGGCATGCAGTGCTTGAAACTCCGATGCACTATGCAAGTAGTAGTCTAACCATCTTCACACTTGTGTTTCAGGCCTACATTTCCCTAGTCAGTATCTATACACTCCATTTATAAGAAATACTGTTATTTGTCTAGAATCACACTGTGAGTCAGTGTCCATTTGGGAAAATTGAGAGAGAATGATTTGGTTGGTTGATGTGTTTGCAGACATATAAGTACATGCACTGTTGCAGTGTGCCAGGCATTAGGGCATGCAGTGCTTGAAACTCCTATGCACTATGCAAGTAGTAGTGTAACCATCTTCACACTTGTGTTTCAGGCCTACAATTCCCCACTCACTATCCATACACTCCAGAAAACACAGTGTGACTGCTGTTGCAATGTCATAGTGACAGTACCATGTAGTAATCCATTCAGTAAAGTAAAAGTCAACCAAATAAAAAATTCACCCAGTCTCTCCTTATAGTACTGTAATCATTCGGTTAGTAAGCATGTACTCATGCACTGAGCCAGGCTTTAGGGCATGGAGTGCTTCAAAGTGCTATGCACTTTGCATATAGTAGTCTAACAACCTTCATACTTGTGCTTCAGGCCTACAATTCTCCAGTCACTATGCAAATACTTCAGAAAACTCACTGTGACTACTGTTGCAAAACCATAGTGACTGTTTATGTATGAATAGATTAGTACCATGTACAAATCTATTCACTAAAGTAAAAGCCAACCAATTATGAATTCACTCAGTGTCTCTCCTTATAGTCTTGTAATTATTTAGTTATTCTGCATATACTCATGCAGTGAGCCAGGTTTTAGGGTTAGGGAGTGCTTCAAACTGCTATCCACTATGCATGTAGTGGTCTAACCACCTTCACACTTGTGCTTCAGGTCTATAATTTCTTAGTTAGAATTTATATGAAATGGGTTTGTATAGTAATAGAAAAGTATAATTTATAAAGTTATTAATAAACAATTATTTATGATTATTTTGGACAGATACTGTTCATTATCATTAAATAAAGTTATCATGCCGGATAACGAAAGAAAAAGAAAAGGTCAGAAAAAGGATACTTACTTGAAAAAAAACTCAACCACAAGTATTGGATGACCAACATAATGTGGCTAAAAAGAGAAAAAATTCTGGTAAGACAACAAAGAGCTTTCTTAAAAATATTACCAGACTCAGAAAAAAAACCTGAAAATTTCAAAAGCACTGAAAATATTCCAAGCACAAAAAAAGTGTAAAGAATAGGAAAGGAAAAAAAGGCAATATATATACAAAGGATACAACTTACAGCAAAAGAGGGGAAAATCAATATAAAGAAATTCGTAAAAAAATATTTTATAACAGAGTAGTACATAATTTGATGAAAGATACGAAGAAATAAAAAAAAGAGAACGCTATTTTATAAAAAGAAGAAGCATATCAAATCTATTGTTGAAAAGTCTTTTGATGTAAAAAGGAAACTATTAATTTTAGTATTAAACAGAATTCGATCACTAGATAAATCAAGCCATTTAAGGAAGGCCAAAAGTAAGAAGAAAAGAGTAATTAACAGAAGTAATTTTTGTGATTTCTTTTAGGGGAATGGAAACACAGTTCAAGTTCTGAGCCTTTTTTTAGTGAAGAGAGTTATTTTCAGACCAATGATTTGTTGCATGCAGTTGACACCAGTGGTTGAGCTTATGAGGTTAGAAATGGTTGTCTAATTGAGAAAGACAAAATGGTTCCCAAAAATGCAGAAGAAGTGATAGCTGATGAAGTTCTAGGCAGAGATCCTAAATCCCCAGTGTACACTTGGGATTGCAGTGGTATTTGTAGTGTACGACAAGAATCTATTGATAAATTATGCAGTTTCTTACAAGCATATAGTAAAAAAAGTGTTAAACAAAAGATTAAGGTTTTGCGAGGACTAGACCCTTGCAGAGTGAGAAAAATACTGGTTTGCATGGGCATTCTCTGGCTTGTCTTTCTAAGAAAGTATGGTAAAGTGTTTTTCACCATTTCAGGATGTTGGCAGTACATCATACTCAAATGCAGAAGGTAATGAGAAGATTTTAATATGCAAAAAGTCCAGCACTAGAGTTAAATGGGTTGAACAGTGCTCTTTTGCATGGGTCAGTAGCAAATGTGAAGAAGGTTTGTGATGACATTGAGTTTTATTACTTTGGTCCTGAACAAGAGAGTGAAGAAACTCAGACATTAATAGAAGAAAATGTTGGAGAGAATGTTGAAAATGTTGAAAATAGTTGTTCAAAAAATTTTGAAGGTGAAATTACAAAGTTTAAGGAGATTTCAGGTGAAAGGCCAAATTTTTCTTGTATTTGTTGTCGACGAACTCATTTTGCAAATCAGACTAGGAGTGTTGATCTGTATTTAAAAATTGAAAAAGAAATTAATGATAAGTGGAAGGAATTTGCAACCTATTTGTTGGTAGAGAATTGTTTTGATTTGGGTTACGATCAGCGCATTTGTAAATTTTGTTATAATAAATTAGATGAGAATAAAATGCCCGCTAGATCTGTGCATAATAATTTAGAGTTAGTTGCTATTCCTCCAGAATTGATAGATTTAAACACCTATGAGTCTATTCTCATTCAATGTGTGCACCCGTTTCAGGCTATTGTTCGTATGGAGCCTAAAACAGGTAAATTGCCTCCTTCAGATTTACAAAGAGGATTAAAAGGAAGAGTTGTGTATTTACAGTTAGATTTAAAGAAAAATATTGAAATTATTAGTATAGAGAGTGTAGAAAGTGACCCACTAGTTATTCTTGTTAATGGTGTGCCGACTAAGAATAAGAAAATCTGGTAGGAGTTAGTGGATGTTAGGAAAGTGCAAAAGGCAACATTGTATTTGATAAAAAAACAATACATACTATAAGAATGTTTATATGGGAGAAGAAGAAATACTTTAACAGAAGATACTGAAACATCAAGTGGACAAATTGAAAAAGTGGTAATGTTAAGATGTGAAGAAATCTATGAACATTACAGTGTGCATCCGCTTCATTCAAAAGATGAGGAATACTATTGAGTTGTTCCAAATGAAGGAAGTCCCATAAGTGTATCGGAAGAGAGCTTGGATGCTCGTTGTTTTCCACAGTTGTTCCCAACTGGAAAAGGAGGATGATATTATGAACGTCCGTTGCAGATTCCTGCATCTGAATATTAGACAACAAGATTATAAGCAGAATATCCAAGATTTCAACGATGTATCCCTTATACATTTCATCTTTTGTTTGAAAGTAACTTGTCTGGACGTTCATATGCAGTCAATCACATTTTAAAAACTGGAATACATCCGTAAAATGTATCTGCAAAAGATTTTATGGATAAAGTGCACCAGAGAGATGATCATTTAGAATCTCAGCTCATTAATGGCATGTCAGCGTGGAACTAATGAATATTGGTCTCGTCTTCATGAAGAACTGAAATGTATGCTACGGAACTTAGGAACTCCTACATGGTTCCTTACCCTAAGCTGTGCTGAGTTCGCTTGGGATAATTTACTTGAATTTCTTCGAGAGGCAAATTGCAATATAAAAAATATTGAAGACAAGACACAGGGAATTGTGCTCTTTGGATCCTGTTAATGTATGCAGGTATTTCAATTATAGATTTGAAGCTATGATTTCTTTTATCTGCAATAAAAAAATCCTCCTCTTGGAGAAGTTGTGGAGTTCTTTTGGAGAAAGGAGTATCAAGCAAGAGGTGCCCCTCAGATTCATATGCTGTTATGGATCAAGGACGCTCCCAAATTTGGAACAGATGCAGATGATACTGTTTTGACTTTTATTGAACAATGTGCAACATGTGCTGTACCCAAAAACACAGAAGAAAACAACTTAAGAGCACAAGTCCTACGATTCCAAAGCCACCGATGTGGACAATATTGTCGACTAACGTTAAAAGCTAAGGATAAGTTCTTTACCAAATGTCATTTTGCATTTTCACGTCCTGTAATATCCGATGGAAGAGTAAACAGTTTTATGCCATCTTTGCGACATACCATCACAAGAAAGTCTCCAAAAATTACCTACAATTTAAGAAGAAATGAAGAGTCAAAATACATAAATGACTACAACCCATTTATTTTGTCCATGTGGAATGCTAACATGGATATTCAGTAACTTGTGGACAATTCCATTGCTGGTGCTCGATATGTAATGTCCTATATTACAAAATCAGAAAAGACAGAATTGAAAGAAATGTGAGAAGAGATTTCTCAGCTTCAGTTTGAAGATGTTATCCCATCAAGTAATCAGAGCATATAAATCCTCAGATCGGTTATCATCTGCAAGTCTATACTCCAAATGTAGAGGAATCATTTGGGTTAGTCTAGGTCTTGCAGCAATTCAAAACCCAGTACAGAAATCTGTACAAGAATTTGAATATTTAGCAGAAAAAGAGCCAGAAAGTACAGATATTGTGAAAACAAATATGTTGGATACATATTATCCAAATAGAAGTCATCATCTTGAGAACATGTGTCTCTATGAAGTGCTGCAAAACTACACTTTTAAACGGAATATTACAGAGAACATCAGTGATGGAAAAAAAATTCCGAAGGATGTTTGGTGAAACAAACGAAAGGAAATTTGATTAATCATAGAAAGCTGAGTTGCGACACTGCTAATAAAAGGGAATTTTACTATTTAGCCCTTTTACAACTGTTCAAACCATGGCGTTCAGAACTGGAATTACTTGGATATTTCCAGAGCTATGAAGATTCCTTTAATGCTTGTAAAGATAGCATTCAATGCAGTGCTTTTGAAAATTATGTGAAAATGTTGAACGATGAAATTGATCAAGAATCTACAATTGCAGCTGAGATTGCTAGAGACAGTTCTTAACCCCTTAAGTGCTGCCTCGGTGCATTGGCCGACGGCAGCACTACCTCCCCAGTGCTGCGCACGACCATTGGACGTCCATTCAGCACTAGTTCCAATGGACAGCGCAGCACTGGGGAGGAATGTTTAATAGCATCTATGAGGTTAAGACTGTCAAAGTTCTGCTGCACTGAGTCAAGATCCACCAGGACAACTAATTGTTAAAAATATAGCAGCAATCGCCATGAATGAGGTGGAAACAGCAATGCATCAAGCTCAAGAAGATGTAACAAACTCAGAAAACTTGGAAGAACAACTAAATGTTGAACAGAAACAAATATATCAGCAAGTGAGACAACAGATTGACCATGGATTACTTCGTGAAAAGAAAGAGTGCTCATGCACATGCACGTCATTTCCACCTATCCGAATGTACGTGAGTGGACAAGCTGGAACAGGAAAAGGTTTTTTAATTAAAGTAATTACAAGTTATCTACAGAAAACAACTGAGTCGCATTTTCCTTGTGTTGTCACTACTCCAACTGGATTGGCAGCACACAACATTAAAGGAATTACTTTACATCATTTACTAATGCTACCAGTAGAGCATGAAAACAAATTAGAATACCACAAGCTATCTGGAGAAGTTTGTTGTGAGGTTTCAAGAGTCTTGAAGAAAATGAAACTTCTCATTATTGATGAGGTAAGCATGGTATCAAACGTAATGCTTGCCTTTGTGCATTTAAGAATGCAACAAATTCCTAAAACAGAGTACGACATGTTATTTGAGGAAAACACGTCATAGCTTTTGGAGATCTACTGCAACTGACTCCTGTAAACGGACAACCAGTATTTAAAATACTTGCGCATGAAAACACCAGAAAGTCTCTGGGTAGTAGTGGAAACGTGAACATTTGTTCATATTTTGAATACAAATAACTCATTACAAATATGCGACACGCAAATGATGTTGATTATGGGACTATTATTCAAGATATAAGAATTGGACTACTGACTGGACATGGCAAACAAGCTGTGCAGAGTCGATTACTTTCCAATTTGTTTCCAAATGAAAATATAGTTCCTGGAGACAATATACATGAAAATTGCATAAAACAAATTTGTAATCTACTGCAACTGACTCCTGTAAACGGACAACCAGTATTTAAAATACTTGCGCATGAAAACACCAGAAAGTCTCTGGGTAGTAGTGGAAACGTGAACATTTGTTCATATTTTGAATACAAATAACTCATTACAAATATGCGACACGCAAATGATGTTGATTATGGGACTATTATTCAAGATATAAGAATTGGACTACTGACTGGACATGGCAAACAAGCTGTGCAGAGTCGATTACTTTCCAATTTGTTTCCAAATGAAAATATAGTTCCTGGAGACAATATACATGAAAATTGCATAAAACAAATTTGTAATCTGCTTAATGCTAACACTGCGTGAGTGTTCTATATTCAACTAACAACTTTTGAAACTGGAAAATGAAGAAATAATAAAAATGGAAGCCATCGATAAAATAGAGTATGAGGGAATCACTATTATTTTGACAGAAAAATTGAAGACAAAATTGGATTCTTTAGAAAAATCAATATCTAAAACTGATAGTTTAGAAAAGAATCTTGTAGAAACTTTTGAGTCATTTTAAGGCATAATCTGGACGTAGAAAAAGGTTTAGTTAATGGAGCATTGGGCAAAATTGTGGATTTTGTTAATTATCAAAATAAAGATGGTATTGACATTTTCAAAATGTAATTTGATCAGATTGAAGAACTTAAACAAATTGGTTGTTGTTCAATTCCTTTTTTGGCTTGTTAAAGATTTATATGTCCATAGAAAACAGTTTCCAGTTTCTATGGCATATGCAGTGACTATTCATAAATCTCAAGGTTTAAGTGTTGACTGTGCTTTGCTGAACATTGGAAATACTGTGTTTAAAGAGGGTATGGCATATGTTGCTTTGTCGCAAGTCAGCACATTATCTGGTTTGTTTTTGATTGATTTTGATAACACAAAGGTTACTGCAGATGCAAACTGTGTCAAAGAGCATAATAGGTTAAGAAAAACATATGCTCCCAATTTAGGTCAATATCCTGTATTTGAAAAGCCTCTGGTTAATCGAAAAAGAAGGTATGAGAATATCTGTACTGAAGGTGTAGAGAAGGGAAAAAAACAAGATAATGTTGTGATTGCAAGCAAAAAGAAAAAGGACACTGTTGAAGGGCTTGTTGGTTATCAGTTTTAAAACAGTTCAGGTGTCCACTGCTGTGCTAATGTAGTGGTGAATATTGTTGTTTTTCTTGAAGGTTTGCAACAGCAAATTATGGAGAATGTTCCTTGTTACATTCTGTTCATGAAAAATTGAGAACTGATAAAAGTAAAATACAAACTGTTTCTGATGTTCATGATCTTTTGGATGTATGTTCTGGTTCTACACAATTTACACAAAATATCCAACAAGATGCTCAGGAATTTCTAATGTATATGTTTACCATATTGGAAAATGAAGGTGTAGAAATAGAAAATATTTTTGGCCTTTGTTATAAATGGGATCATTATTGTGAAAATTGTATGTATACATGTACCACTAATGATGACACTAAAACTATATTTGACATTACCAGACTGTAAATCAGTGTCTTTCAAAAAATTAGTTAAAGCTGCAAATCAAAACATGAAGTGTAGCCAATGCAAATCAGAAATGTTATCAACATTATTTTTACAAAGAAATGGTCAATATATAATTTTAATGATGCAATGTTATACAGCTGACAGAAGAAAATTGGAGACTTTAATAAAATATTTTGTAGCTACTCAACTATCAATATCAGGAAGGACTTTTTTAGCAGTCGCAATAATTTTCCATGATGGTCCTTCCACAACATCTGGACACAACACTGCCTATCTAAAAAGTGACAAAGGCTGGACACTTTGTAATGATTCTGAGTTGGTTTTCAAACAAAGTTTGCCTTGTGAATTACCAAATTCCTACCTAATATTTTTAAAGCCAAAGTTTTATGAAGATAATACGGCCTCTGAGGAATTTATTATTATGATTGAATAGAATAACCATTGGACAATTTACATAAAAAGGAGTGCAAAAATACCATTTGGCTTCAAGGAATGGTATATTTTTTTATTTTTTGAATTATGGACTTTTTCTTGCACAGTGTCTCAGTGTATATTTTTAACCGACAACATTTACAGTGTTTATAAATGTAAGTTATACATTTTTTTTAGCTGTAACCATTTTATATATGTGTGATTTGTAATATCCGGTATTTTACGGGGGATGGATTGTTGTTTTTTTTTAAACAATCTAATTGATTGGGTTTTTTTTGCTCGCTGTTATGTGATGAGTACGATTGAATTCACTGTATCTAGTGAAATTCAATATATTCTGAGAACAGCAAAAAAGTCAAAGAAATTACTTTGTTAAATGTTAAAATTTGCTGTTCTGTTAAAAATGTATTATTACATGTTATAACTATATTTCTTTTCTTTTACAGATCCTAATTTTAAAATATGGAATTTACTATATTTTACATTATAAAAAACAACTGAATAAAATGTGTAGCGTTTTCTAGATGTATTACTGCTGAGGTAAGTTTAAGTAAGTCTTAAAATGCACAATGGACTGTGTTTCCACACTTAAAGCACATCACTAAGTGTTTTGGGACATGTCGCTGTAGGCCCTTTCCATTCTCTTCAGTCATATATAAATATATATAAACAGAAGTACTTATAAATGTATCTTGTTCTCTGTTAGCAGTACAGCAATTTACTTCTATAATAAGAATTGGCCTAGCCATTAACTCTCTTCCTTATTTACAAGGTGAGGAAAAGGCATTCTATATACCTTTTGTTTTCCATGTGAATATAATCTCATCATACACATCACTTTGCGTTGGAAAGGCGGTCCATAGGTTTTGCTGTGTGTGTTTGCACAAGACATATGTCCAGTTTTATCAAAAATTATAAATATGGCCATGTTTGTGAATGCTGCACCATTCTGCAATTGGTGTAGCAAAGCACAACAAGGATAACTGTTTTCACTTCTCCTAATTTATTCTCTTTCAATATATGCTACAATGCACACTATATATTGAAGGAGAAAAATGCTTTTTCTGATTGCTTTTGTGCAGAAAGGTGTCCCTTCCTGCACAAAAACATTCTCCGCATGATATGGACATCCTTGCACCATGGTGCAAAGGTGCCTGTGTCACCATATGGCTGCAGTGTATGCAGCTGTGCCGAGGAAAGCACAGTCTAGCAACTTATTTATGTACATATGTTACATTCCTGTGCTTTGGAAGTACCATAGCATGCTGTAGCTAAACAGTTTACAGTGTCATGCTGCAGCACTTCCTTATAGTTCTGCTCTTATGCATTCACCACACATCTCAAATGCATTCTTTCAGTCAATTATGCACTACACATACATTCATCTAAAGTTTCACACACTAGCATACAAGCTTAGCTCTTTTTTAACCAGAGTAGGTAGTTCTGAAAATAACTTTATTTTGTTTTGTAGTTTTGTATTTTTTTTGTTTTTTGAATGATTTTTTAGACTTTTTGGGTTTTTTTAAACAGGGAAACAGGACGAACAGAACCAAAAACTATGAGGAGAAAAAAAAAAACCTAACAAAGGTGGTTATCGATAGCCCGACAATCAAGGTCCACTGATTGTTCTCCATAAGCAATTAGACGATTGCTTTGTACGCAATTCATCCTCACTCTTGCAAATTGGGGACGTATATCTGGTGGTGAACTCGAAGTAGACGGTGCTGTCCCAGATGTGCTTGGAACAGCTGGTGGTGCAGAAACATTTTCTTGTAGCCTTCTCATCTATCGTGCAAAGTTCACAGGATGGCGTGTCCGCAAGTGCTTCCTCATGCTAGCTGCCCCACATGAGTATTTTTTGTTTGGGTCTCCTCTGGAGAGGACATCCTTGCAGATTTTACATGTGACCTTTGTCGCATTCACCCTTTTTTGCCCAGGTGGGAAAGTGAAAAATATCCACAGTATAGATGTATATCTCTCTGGAGGGGGAGGTTCTGCAACAAATTTCTCAGTGGTAGAATGTTCTGAACCTGAAGAATAAGGTTGGTTTGTAGCCATTTTCAAAATTATCGGGACAAACAGGTCTGCAATCAGCAAAAAACATCAGTTCTTCTCAGCAGGTCTTCTCCTAAGAAAAGGTCTAAGAATAGTGATTGAAATGAAGGGGGTGCTTCATTACTTACAATAGGTAGTGTAATGAACCAATCAAATCTCTTTTTTTCTGGGTTACGCGTAGGGTGCACGGACGCAGCTCGCACCCAACTCGCACCCAGCGCAACTTCGCGAAATTGCATTTTTAAAGTAATGTAACTTTTTTGAAAGTTAAGGAATATTATTTTTAGGATTAGTTCATATAATGTCTTGTCTTAATATTTATATTAAATATATATATATATATATATTTATTTTATTTTATTTTTATTTTCAAGAGTTTTATATAGCGCTGGCTAGACCCAGAGGTATCAGAGCGCTTTACATGTGCATCAGATCATAGTTACAGGTTACATCATAACAAAGGTTACATAGTTCTTAGAGCATGGCCACATAGTTGCTGGTAAGGTCGAGATAAACAATAAGCACGAATACGTAAGGGGAAAAGCAGGCAAGGTGAGAGATTCAGGGGAGGGGGGGTTGCAGCAGGGAAAGTAGACAGATAATGAAGGCGGGAAAGAGGAGGATAGGCTGAGAGACACAGCATGGGAAGAGGAGGGGAAGGGTGACGGGTACACAAACCGGTAGACGAGTCAAGGCAAACGTCCAAAGTCCAGTAAGCTGTGATCCCAGGGGAAGTGGCATCACTTCCCTATCTCTGTTGCGAGAGGCTCCCTTTGCGCAGTGGACTCCCTCAGAGAGGTCTCTGAGACTCCAAGACCTACATACTGGATCCTTTCCCAGAAAGGGGAGAGGGAGTGCTTTGGCAAGGGGTGCCATACCATACCTCAAGTGTGAGTGGCTCCCTTGGCGCAGTGGACTCACTCAGCGGGTTCAATAATATATAGGAAAAGATCAAACAAGAAAACATTATATCAAACAGTCAGCAATACATTAGGGGAGGAGAGAGAGGAGCAAGAAAGTAGTGGGGGGAAGGGAGGAGGGAAAGTGAGGTTGGCTAGACCCAAAGATATCAGAGCACTATACATGAGGATCAACAATGTATCAGAGAAGATCAACAATTACACAAAACATCAAAAATAATAGGCAATACATTAGGAGAGGAGAGAAAGGAGAGAGGAGCATTGGAGGCGGCGGGGGAAGTGGGAAAGGGAGGAAAGAGAGAAAAGACAACAAGGAGAGACAAGAGGAAGTCTGTCTAAAGACCGACCGGGTAGGTGACGACCAAGGAGGGAATCCACGGTCCATCTCCCCTATAGCTAAGCCATGTAGCTCCATCGGGCATCAGACAAAATAGTTCAGTCTCAATACTAAGAGAGAGGGGGGAAGGAGAGACATAAATGGAGGGAGGATGTGGGAAGAGACGACAGGAGAGATGCAAGGAAGTCTGGCTAAAAACCGACTGAGTAGGTGACGTTCAAGGAGGGAAATCCCGACCTGTCTCCCCTATAGCTAAACTAGGTAGCTCCATCGGGCATGTTGTGGCGGTAGCGCACCCACTGCGTCAGATGCGTGCATGATGTCACGTGCAACCGCACGACCGTCACATCACGTAATACGTACATGTCGCGTATGCGCTATAAGTCGCGTACCAGTCGCATAGCGTCCGCGTTGGGAAAGTCGTACTCATCGCACACACTACGCGGATCCTACACAGCAATCCTAAAATGGCAGACACGTTTGGCGCAGTGAACGAGAAGGGTGCACGTTCGGTGCCGACTCCAAAAAAATCAAAAAGAAAATAATAAAAATATATTTAATAGAACATCAAATTATATAAAAAATATATATTTTAATTATTTTCATTTTAGTAAATATGACTAATGTCATTTAAAAAATGAGATATCTAAAAAAAATAGATTAAAAAAATGTAGTAAAACAATATGAACAAAAATAAATAATGAATACATTTTAAAATTATTAATGAAAACAACCTTGTCATTCATTGAAAAAAAACATAGGTTTCAGACATGTTATAGTAAGAAATTATCATTTAAAAAACCTTTGAAATTCACTGAAAAAACTAAAGGGTTTCAGACATGTTATAGGTAGGAATTATCTTTTAAAAACCCTTTGAAATTCACTGAAAAAAACATAGGTTTTAGGGATGTTATAGTTAGCTGGACATTTCACTCCTACAAAACGATTGAAATTCCTCCGTTATAGTTAGTTGTACTAACTATTACTCGCACGCCTGCAATCCACTGCTGATGTCACATATTACATCATTCATGACATGGTCAGTGACATCACTGATGGCATTACTGATGACATCTCAAATGACATCACTGATGACATCACTGATGACAATATCCACGTGACAATCTGATACAGCTCATCATACACTAGTATAACCTTTCAACACTAATTATAAAATATGGAATACCATATTTCAAATCATTGACACACCAATACAAGTCTCTAAAAACATACTCAGTGATTCGTACATCTACATACACATCTAAACACTTACCTGTTGATTCACTCATTCATGCTAACAAAGATCAATATAAAACTATTAAATATACTTATATACCTACATTGACATTACACACCAGCACACATCCTATTCTCTTATGCAGTCATCCTACTTACTTATGCAAACAATTGATCATACTTACATTTTCTCAGCTACACACTTATACAAACACAACTTCATTTATTGACATAAATAGTAACTAATACTTAGTATGTTATAAAATCACTATTACAAGTATACATTTTTCAATAAAGTTATTGATACAATCACTGAGTCTTATATATACTTATTTATATACAACAACTGTCACATACAGTACCTTTTATATTTCTACTTTGTTGGATATTTATCATTGAGAAATATATTTACTTATCAGTAAATCACACATATTCATTATCCCATACAAATACTTACTTAACTAATTAATACTAATATAAACTTTCACACACCTAGTAATCAACTTATGTAGTAGTTTACACAACAACAGATAAAGTAAAATAGAAATCCACACAATTGAATCGCTATCCCATATATTTAGTAAGACATTTTAAATTACTCACTTAGACAGTCAATCACAGTGCTACTAAATCCACCATCGAGAGTTTTATACATCCACTCATTCTTCAATGCACATTGTTATATATATAATACTTATTTTAAATATCGAACCAAACAACATTCACTGGATGATGTCATCAGTGATGTCACTGACCATGTATTGAATGATGTAATATGTGACATCATCAGCAGTGGATTGCGGCCGCGCGAGTTATAGTTAGTACAACTAACTATACCGGAGGAATTTCAATGGTTTTGTAGGAGTGAAATGTCCAGCTAACTATAACATCCCTAAAACTTATGTTTTATTCAGTGAATATATATATATGTTGAATGGCAGTTCATTATGGATGGATGGAGGCAGTTACTTTAACATGCGTCACAGAGCCTGCACCCGACGAGACTGTGTGGTTGAGAGCGAGGGACAGGAGCTGGTTGTTGCCCTGCACAGCGCCGTGATTCTCAGCCTGATGCCAAAATTAGTCAGCCGCTTACTTAAAGCAAACTACTACTTGGCTGACCGGAACTTTCAATGTAACTAAGAACGAACTGCATTCTGGAATCTGCAGTCTCAACTCAAAGAATGAATGGAAGGGACCCGTAATCAATTTGGTACAGGTGTGATCCAGCCTACTTTAGGAGCGGAAACAAATCAAACTGAAATGAGCTAAAACTTACGAAAAAGATACCAGGGAATCGAGAGCCCCGGAGGCATTTGAAAAAGGCTTCGCCTAAACGCATCATGCCAGTGTTTAAATAAACGGTTCCAGAAACGTCCCTTTGAGCCCCCGCGTCTCCTTTACCATAAGAAGATATTTTTTTGCATTTTTGGCATGTTGCCAATGACACGCAGCGGGGACCCTCCCAGGATGGTTCACGGGGTCATTGGTACTTACTCGGAACCGCCACGCTTCTCGCTGCAGCAGTAGCTTCGCTGTCGAATGGCAGTTCATTATGGATGGATGGATGCAGTTACTTTAACATGCATCACGGAGCCTGCATCCGACAAGACTGTGTGGTTGAGAGCGAGGGACAGGAGCTGGTTGTTGCCCTGCACAGCGCCGTGATTCTCAGCCTGATGCCAAAATTAGTCAGCCGCTTACTTCAAGCAGACTACTACTTGGCTGACCGGGACTTTCAATGTAACTAAGAACGAACTGCATGCTGGAATCTGCAGTCTCAACTCAAAGAATGAACTGAAGCGACCCGTAATCAATTTGGTACAGGTGTGATCCAGCCTACTTTAGGAGCGGGAAACAAATCAAACTGAAATGAGCTAAAACGTATGAAAAAGATACCAGGGAATCGAGAGCACCGGAGGCATTTGAAAAAGGCTTCGCCGAAACGCGTCATGCCAGTGTTTAAATAAACGGTTCCAGAAACGTCCCTTTGAGCCCCCGCTTCTCCCTTACCATAATAAGATATTTTTTGCATATATATATATATATATATATATATATATATATATATATATATATATGTGTTTGTGTATGTATGTATATATGCAGTTTGGGGTTTCTAATAACATTAATTGTGCATTACAAATATTCCCAAGTAAGTCAGCCGGAATGGTGTCCACGACAGACGTACTTCGGGACCGTGAAGCAGCGCTGGATGCTCTGTTTTTGAATTTGCCCGAGCCAAATGTGTATCAAGAAAACACAAGTGAAAGAACAAACAGCACTAATGTCTTAAAAACAATGCTTAAAAGGTTGGAAAAACTTCAACGCACCAAACTCACCAAATGTTGGTAAAAAAAGTCCCTAGAGAAATACAAGGAGGTGGGCAGAGTCCCTAGAGGGTTGCGGGCTCTCATAGCTCCATCTTTTGAGAACCCCAACTTCTTAATATTAAAAGAGTGGGCAACCAATAATCTGGACGCATCCATGAATATGGTGTGTATTTTGATTAAATATGCCGAAATAGACAGATCTGACATTGTCGAACAAATATATAAACAGAATCTTGAACTGGAGGCATTGAATCAGAATGAATCAGTGGAGTGTAAAACTTTATTGTTTAGTTAATTAAAACCATAACAAAAATGAACATGGAAGAAATTTTAACATTACAGTGAAATCAATAAAATTTCTGCATCGTACAGTTTAAATTGCAAAAGTTAAAATGATGCTGGTAGGAGCTGTATCCAATTGTTTGTCATTAAAATAGTTAATAAAACTGAGCATCTTATTTTAAAATATCAAGAGCTGTCAGCCGCTTTTCAAAGGCTATCAAGAATTTTATAAATTTGCAATTAATTATTGGGTCACTTGAGTCTAAGGCACCAATAATGGCAGATCTACAGGTGCGTAGACCTTTGGCCTTAAAAATGTTTTTTAGAAAAAGTGTTCGCTCCTGGGTCAGTGATTTGCAGTGGCATATAATGTGGATTATATCTTCTTTTATAGTGCCACATAGTCGGCAGGTATTTGCTTCTGAGCGTTTCCAGACAGGTTCATCAGCCACAGTTGGTAGATTACCGAATCTCACTGCCATCAGCCTTTTTTTTATAAACACAGAGCATGTTGATGCAAGGTAGGTAGCCGGGATGAGATTGTTATAGCTGTTAATCACGGTCCAAGCGTGGGAGCGGGCGGCAAAGATGGCTTTATCCATGATTAATGAATGGAATTTGGCCGCTTTTTTTAGGACCTGTTTAAAGGACGTGAATGGTAGATTTTTTTCCCACAAGGTTACCATGCATGTTTGCTCCAAAGCGCCTGTCAGATATTTGTTTGCGGCAGAATTTTGTTGATTTTGTAATTCCTGCCATAACAAGCTGTCCAAGGTGTTATTTGTAGAGTTCAATTTAATTCTATACCATACTCTAATACTTGTGTAGAGTCTTCCGAGTGTCTCGTTCATCAGGCCAAATTCTAAACGCGTCTGGGCAGGAGAAGATGAGCGTGGAAGTTGCAAGACCTTCTTGTAGATTTTTGCAGTAAGGCTGTTTAAAGTAATATCATCCTTACCCTGCATAGCTATGCTTGCGTAGGATAGTGTTGGAAGTACTTTGGTTGCCATTACTGTTAGTAGAGGTTTCAGTGAGGGGTCTTGCAGCTTTTTTGCCAATGAGCTAAGTGCAAAAAGTAGTGCTCCGGCTCTCTGCTTCATATAGTTTTTTTGGGCGTTCAGGGTGAGCTTGTCATCGAGGTAGTATCCTAAGTATTTATAGTCTGTGACTCTTTCAAGTGATTTTCCCTCAAATGATATGTTAAGTTGCACAGTACGATGATTGGTTATTGACATAGTTTTTGTCTTAGATAAATTCAGAGTAAGGTTATTTGCCTTCAGAAATTGTGATGTTACTGCCAGTAACCTGGACAGGCCCACTTTAGTTTGGCTCAAAAGAACGATGTCATCAGCATAAGCCAGATGGGTAAGATGACGGTTGCCAAGTTTTGGTGCATGCGCATTACAGATGTTTAAAGATCCTGAGAGGTCTGATATGAATAGATTAAAAAGCTGTGGTGCTAAGACGCAGCCCTGTTTTAAGCCAATCGATGTGTATACTTTTCTTGATAGATGTGATCCATCCCCTAACTTGATTTGTGTCCAAGTATCTGTGTAGAATAGGAGTAGCCCCCTCAGTACTTTCTCGGGAATGGCCCAGGCTTTCAGCTTCGCCCATAATAGCTTGCGGTCAACGCTATCGAAGGCCGCCTTCAGGTCGATAAAACAGAGATTCAGGTCCTGCTTCGAGCGCTGGCATTTTTCCGCTATCATTGTTATTGTTAGTATATTAGACGTAGTTCCGATACCTGCTCTAAAGCCAGTTTGATTTATTGGAATTATTGCTTTATCGTCTGCCCAATTTACCAGGTCTTTTAAAAGGAGAGAGGCAAAGTATTTGGCTTCGATGTCCTGGAGTGTTATTAGGCGGTAATTTAAAGGGTTTGCCCTGTCTCCTCCTTTGTGTATTGGGGTGATGATAGAGCCTTTCCAGCTTTCTGGGATGCGATTATACCTTTGAACGTCTGTAAAGAGCTCTTCGAGATGTTGTGCCCAAAGGTCTGGTGAATCCTTAAAGGCAATTTGTGGGATGCCATTCGGGCCCGGCGCTCCATTTCTTTTTCCATTTCCGATGATGTCTATGATCTCGTCAACATTGTACCAGCCTTCTGTGGCTTCAGTGCGCGTATGTGTCCTTTGTGCTGTTGTCGTGCGGTTAGTGTGATGATGTTCATCGCAACTGTTTAAATGTGGCTCCGCAGTTCCCAATGTCTGTTCTGGAGCTTTCCGTCGGTTTTCTTCAAATTTTGTCGACAGGAAAGTTGACCATACCGTTTCTTGAATATTCGAGGACAGAACATTTCGTGGCCTTGTCAGCTGGTTTATTATGGTCCAGAATTTGTTCGAGTCCTGTAACTTAGAGCTGGCCAGTAAGTTAATCCAAAAGTCATCGTTCGCCTTCTTTTGCAGCTCCCAGATTCCTTTTTTATATAATTTTCTGTGGACACGAAACGTATTCAAGCAGCTCGGGTCATTCACTTTTAATTGCAGATTTTTTTGGCTTCTACGCAAGGCCCTTCTTTGTTCATTTAGTGCCCCGGGCAGTTTCTTGGTCGAATGCTTAGTTTTTACCGATGTTTTTGTTGGTTTCATTCTTAACTTTAATTTTGCAAGAAAGAGAGACCAGGCTTGTATCTTATCTGTTGTAGCTCTGTTTGCCTCTTGGAGAGCGTCCTTTATTATTAAGGTCCAATTCAGTTTAGTCGAACTGTTCCAGTGTATTCGTTTCTGGTTGGTTGTTCCCAAATAGCCTTCCAGGGAATACACCGGTTGCAATGTATCTGAAGAATAGTTGAGTTTCAGATGTTGCATACTATGATCACTCATTGTTGTATATTCGATATAAAAACTGAGTACTGAAGGAAACAGTGGAAGACTTATTATCGTAAAGTCCAATGTGGATTGACTACAAGGACCGTAGAACGTTTTCTTTGGTGGGTTGTCTTTCTCTGTTCTGCCATTCAGTACTCGCATACCTAGGTACTCTAGGTCAGTTACTAAGTGAGTGGCTAAGCTATCCTTTCGGCTCTTTGTTGCACCTGTTGCTTGCTGGGGGACGTTCCAGTGTATGTTGTCTGAGGTTAGTATCTCATCTTCCTCTGGTGTATAAATCAGATTGGAGTTAAAATCTCCTGTTAAAATGATGTTCCAGGTTGGTTCAGAGCTCCGAAATTTTAATATTTCCTTGCGTAATAAGTTGAATTTTGTCTTTTTTACCTGATGATTCGGTTGGGTGTAGTAATTGATCAATATTGTCGTTTTATGGCCGTACTTTTTTTGGCCTGACAATTTGATTAACTGTAAACTTGGATCTGGCGATTGAAGTTGTTCTGACTTAATTTTAAGAGCAGTAGACACGTATACCATTAGGCCTCCGATTGCTCTTCCGTAGGTTTTACATTTTTTAGCTGGCACCGTGTAGTGGATGTAGCCCGCCAATGCAATTTCTTCCTGCAGCCATGTTTCTTGCAGGGCAATTATGTCGGCGTTGTCCCATTCATCCAAGGCGAGACCGTCGTCCAGCAGTCTTTTTGCGCCTGCTACTACTTTATTTCTTTCTTGGCCGATCGGTCAGTTAGGCCGTTTATTGTTTAGTATGTTAGGGAGCCAATTCCAAGAATCAGTTATGTTTAGCTGTTCTCCCACTGTAACTGCGCTTGCCTCTATGCGTTTAGGTTCTGCCTCGCTTCTGCCTTTGGCGTTATGTAGTATAGAGTGGACTGTTTTTTTTGGGGCAAGGTCTGCCAGTCTTCTTATAAGTTGCGTGCCACTATTTGTCTGTAGAGGAAGCGGGTATCTTGGGGCAGTTGGCTGTGATAATTGAATGCCCCATGCTTGGAAGATCTCCGTATGCCCTAGAATAGCTTGGGCTATAGCAGCGGAGGTCCATGTTGTCCTTGTTTGTTCATGCGTTGTTGTATTAGAGCTACTTAGAAATTCTACCCGGTCTAAGTCGGATGATTTGATAGCGCTTAGTTCCTTAATTTCTTTAGTCAGTTTTAGGATATTATTCCTATTTAGGATATCGTGTCTGCCTTGGGTCACGTACTCGGGGGTAAAGATAATTTGGCAGCTGACATTATCCGCATTGGTCGTGTCTATTATTGGATTTATTACTGCCTCTTTGCTTAGCCGTGACGTTTGGAGCTGATTGTGCTGGATATCAGGTGATAAATTGATGGTATCTAGTTTTTTGGTTTGTCGCTGCCGCGACTCTTGGTCGTGTCATTTTGTTGTTGGTGACAACGAAGCTCAGCTTTGTCTGAGTCAAATTGCACTGGCTGCCTGATGTTAAGGTGTGGGGGCTTAGCTCGGGGTGTTGGATGGTGCTATGCAATTCGTCTCGATGTGCTGGATCTGTGTTGTTTGCTTTAAGGCAGTGTTTTTCAGCTTTGCTCTCTCTCCTGCTGTTGTTGGTTGCTAGTGCGTTCTTGGGCAATTTTGTTTCCATCGTGAAGTGCTCGAAGTTGAGCATTTTGAGGGTTTAATGATGATGTTGTGTTGGGCGGGTGTTTCCGCCAAACCGATTTTATTGATTCCATAAGTGGCATCGGATCATTAGATGAACTCCTGTTTAGTACATTTTTTGACTGCTCGTTGTGTACTTGAACAATAGTTTTGTTGTTTTCAGGTGCCGGGGATATTTTGTGCTCCGGCCCTTTTGTAGTCAGACTGGTCTGTTTTGAGGCAGGATTTTGATCGAGTGTTTTCGTCAACTGGGGGTTTTCCCGAGATTCCAGTGAGCTTTGAGGGTTGGGTTTCGCGTTTAGCGAGGTTGTGTATATATATTGTCCGATGGTTCCTGCTTCAGCCTTCTTAGAGGTGTCCATTGTGCCTAACTCTGGTGTGTTTTGTGTATGGTGTTTTAGAAATATAGGATAGCTGCTATGGCGTCGGAGCACGTCATCTTCCGTTTTTTTGTTTCTTGCTTTCCTTTCTTTTTTCTTTTGTCTTTTCGTTAAATTTTGTGTCTTTTGCTTGGCCGTGGTAGATTCCGTCGCTGGTTTTTCTGGTGTGTTATCACTGATTATATTGATCTCATGCCGTGATGTCTGTAATTCAGGTGTTTTTTCTTCTCGAGGTCTGTTGCAGCCAGATTGTTGATCTTCAAGTTTGACGGTCTTTAAGCTTTCGGTCGCTCTGTCACAGCTTATTGCTTGCTTGTTTAAACTAATGATCTGGTCAAGGACCGTTGGTAGGGTGCTCAATTTATCCAGAATTGGGCCGCAAAGGCAAATTTGATGCTGTTCGGTCAAGATGGATTGCGCCCTTTTAATTAAGTTATTAAGGTTATCCAGTTTTGTATTTATTCCTGCTATATAGGATGCAATTATGTTCATCAGATCTATTTGGATGTCCAACTTGTCGGATTGCATTGTTAACGTTGCCGTAGCTGTTTTTAGTGCTTGCAGGAGAGGTGCCACGAGGGTCAGAGACTCGTCACCTGTAGGTGAATTTGTTTTGTCGTCGTGTCTTAGCGAGTTGTTAAGATCCTTCGTGTTATTGAGTGGGACTTGTTGCCCAGCGGGGGCCTTTGAACCGTGTGCTGGGTTGCTTTTTGGGATGTGTGGGTATGGGGCTTCGTCTGACTGGAGTTTTTCAGGCTCTACAATTCCTATTTCCTGGTTCAACGGGTCGTAGGGGCCTTTTTCGGCTGATAGCTCTCTCGCTTTAATTTTGTAAAGTAGTTGGTTGGTGGTGGGCCATTGTTGTGTCGGATTATTCAGACTTGAGTTGTCAACAGAGTGAATTATTGCAAATGTGGTTACACTTGTTGGTCCATTTGGCGGATTTGTATTGTTCTCACTGCTTGTTAGGTGATCTTGACTTTTATTAACAGGACTGTCTTCAGTAAGTTGAACAGCTACTTTTACAGGCGAGGTTGAGTGTGTACATGCGTCTTTTGTTGACTGGAAGCTGTCTTCTGGTTCTATCTCAGGATCAATGGGGTTTGTAGGCCTGCTACGTCGGTCGTGGAAGAGAACAGTACCTCGCCTGGATCTTTCAAAAAGTTGAATCTTAGGTCCTTTAAAGAGTTCTTGTTCGCTATTGATTTCTCGAAGAGAGTTGCAATTGGTGATATTAAGGGATTTTTCAGGGTGCTATTGGCTTTATTTGCAGATGATTTATCGAGTCTTCTCCGTTTGGCTGAGATCTTCCGTGCTATCGGTTTCTCGCTAGGTGCTTTTCTTATTTTGCCGGACCTCATTGTTTGGGCTTGCTGGCTTTGGGTTACAGCAGCGTTGTTATCGCAGCGCGGGTCGCCGCGTTCACGCTGTCGTGCAACCTATGTGGTGCTTAACCTCCTCCTGCACGATGCTGTGCACTTGCTGCCCCGGAGTTGCCTGTGTGGCGTTGGTTTCACAGTGTGGATCAGATCTTTACGATCACGCTGGCGTAAGTCCTACGTGCAGCTTACGTGCAGCCTACGTGCAGCCGGCCGTCAGTGTTCCTGTCTTGTTTCGGCTTGTCTGGGCTTGTGCTCTTCCGCCGGCACCCACCGGCTATCCGGACGCAGGATTTGTTCCAGGGGTCTAGATTACGCTGGGAGGTTGTGCCCCCTTAGTAACGGCCCGCAGTTTTGCTCTGCTCTGCTTGCGCTCACCCTCTCACTCGCGCTCGCGCTCCCAAGCCCGTCTGCCCCAGTAGGGACAGCTGCCGTCAGGGAGAGGGCGGGGGCGGTGTCAGAGGATGGTGCGTGGTGATATGGCTTTGCTTGCCTATTTTGAGCAGGTATGTAGGACTGCTTAGACTGGATCCGGGTAATACACGGTAATAAACGGTGCCTTTAACTTGGAGGTGGGCCACTGCCTATTTATCGAGCCAGCCTTGGTCAGGTCGGTATCCGCTTGTTAGTTCATTGCTTTTATTTCTGTAGTTGGCTGTTAATTGTTGGTTTTCCTGATTGTCAACCAACAAGGGATGGGTCCACCAATGTGCGATGAGACAGGCTTTGTTGGTCTACGCTAGGCTGGACTACACTTATCACGACCGGCTTGAATGCCTTAGACTGTCCTTCAATCTTCAGCCTCTGGCCTCAGTTGGCAGTTAATAACTGTTAATGACTGTTTGTTGGCTAGCTGGCGCTCCGCTCCGTCCCCCCTGCCCGTTTTACCGCTGTCTTTTGCTGCCTTGACCTCCTCCCCTCCCCCTCGTCTTGCTCCTGGGGGTACTGGGTGGTGCTTAGAGGGGCTGCTAAAGATAGATTAGATGGATGAAATGGAATCTTGTCAGCAGTGTCTGTTAGTCTTTGGGCGTGTTTTTTCTTTCCATTTTCTATTGAAAACACAAGGATGCAGGGTAGCAGGGATGGGCTGCCTCTTGTACTGTGCTGTCTGACCTGCCACTGGCCACAGGACGTGTTGCTCGCAGGTCACGAGCAGAACAGCTGCTCAAGCGCGTTCGGGCAGTCCACCCCCGTGTCCTCACTCACTCACTCACTCACCGGATGCTGTGGGCAGGTGGAGGAGTTTCGAGCTGAATTGCTGCAGAACTGCTGCAGTTGGATCCTTCAGTACGCAGCGGTACACAGCACCTGCTTCCTGGGTTGAGTGCGGCTGTAGCTGAGGTAGGAGCAGGTAGTAGCATTCTCTACCGCGATCACCAGCCAATCAGTCAGCCGATTTGCCGGTCCCGGCGATCAGAAGGGGTTTGCAGCCGGGCGCACTCCTGTTCACCGCGCCACACCACACCACGCCACCTGACCCGGCTCGGCATGGCCTGGGTGCTGCACTCCACGCCGTGTCCTCGCCGTATCTCTGCTTCCAGCACACACAGCACACACAGCAGCAGCAGCAGCAGCAGCTCTATGCTCCTCTCCGCTCGTGGGTCGCCCGTGAATCCGTGAATCCGCTCGATGCTCTCCGCTCTCTGCTCTCTGGCGCCACCGCCTGTCCAAAATGAATCAATACAAAAAGGAAGAGATGACATCAAGAAACGTCTTGACAAGCACAAGGAAGTGATTAAAACTCGCAAAGCCTTTAAGTTCGCCCGCGATAAGCGGGACCACGAAACTGGAAGAATATTTACTTTTTTGAAGAAATTTGAGTCAGTTAAAAGGCAAGCTATGAATGGAAAAGCACACCTGGTGCAGGACGCTACTGGCCAAACTAAAGTGGTCTCTTCTGATACAGAGTTAAGTTCAGCCCTCAGTAGTGTGGGTTCGGATGAAGGCAGTGAAGTAAATCAACGGCAGCAACCACAAACCAACTTCAGCCCCTCTGAAGAATTGGAGTTTATAATCGAGGACCAGTGGCACACATTGAGGCCAAAAATACCCCAGAACCCAAATGCCATAGGTGGAATGAACAGCGCAAACAGAGGCGGGCGCAAAGTGAGATGGCTTCAAAAAGAAAAGACAAGGGATGGGGAATCAAACCTTGGATCAGTAAATGGAAGTAAGGATGTGCCCACTAATACGGTTATCAATTTGACTGATGTGGATCCTAATGTGGCAGAAATGCTACTTTTGGCGTTGGGGCTATCGTCTTGCCCTAAGACAGGTTTCAATTATGTGCAATCACCTATTGACATATTTAAATTTATCATAAAGTTGAAGCTAATAAAATTCTACTAAAGTAATAAAGCTGGTGAGAAGGCCTGGTCCATCATTGCAGAGGACCAAATGAGTTTACAATTTCAGGCCTCTGAAACAAAAAACAGGGAATTGGAAATGACTCAACGGGAGCAAAAAAAAAGAAAAGAATTACTGTTTTCTTTCTTTGCTGCATTTGTGGTTGTCTATAGCAGTATTTATTAAGGTGACGCTAAGTTCACCATAGCATAAAGTTTTGCCACACAAAATGCAAAGAAATTTGACCTTGCCAAATTTTAGTTGAATATTTGGCACCATTTGCCGTTCTTCTGGTCCAGAATGTGAGGGTACTGAAGAGGAAGTGCTGGCCACAGGGGGTGGGTTGTGCCGAAGTTCCCGGACTTCAGCCTGGGCCAAATTATTGGGATGTTATGTTATGTTATGTTATGTTATGTTATGTTATGTTAAGCCGTACTTTTTGAGCGCACGGCTACCCCAAGAGGGTGTCCCGGCGCTTTAGCAAAGAGGCCTGAAGAAACCATGAAACCAAAGGCAGACACGCTATAGTCACGATGATTACTTAGTGAAGAGCAAAGTCTTCAACTCCTTCCTAAAAGCCAGAAGGTTATTCGCTTTCCGAAGAGAAAGTGGGAGCTCGTTCCACAAGCAAGCTGCCACATGTTGGAAAGATCGGCCGCCCATCCGGGCACGTTTGACCGCAGGCACCTCCATTTTGGCCAAATCAGCTGACCGCAGCGTCCTCCGTGGCACATAGAAAGCAATACGCATGTGGCGGATCATGGTATAGTTACCAAAAGAATATTTCTTGAAGGGATTGCCCCTGGAGAGAACTTTGTCACAGATGAGACAGGTGACTTTGGGGGCGTTCACCTTTTTTTGGTCATCTGGAAAAGAAAAAAATTGGCAAATGAAGTGCACTTTGACGTGCCTTTGTCTTGGTTCTTCTGGGAGGTAAACCCTTTGATGTTGATCCTCCTCCTCTTCTTCCTCCTCTTCTTCTTGTCCTCCAAGAAACTGTGGTGGTGGACCTTCTTTTCTGGGTGGTGGGGGTGGTGGTGGGGGTGGACCAGCTGCAGCAACAAGTGAAGCCATTGTCTCCTCCAAAATAGCTCTTGCTCTCTCAATGAAGAAAGTAAGAATGAGGAAAAAAGGAGGGGGCTTTCATTATTTGGAGAAAAAAAATTAAGAGAACCAATGAAAAGTGTTATTTTCAAGTCACATAACCCGATGCGTTTTACATTTCATTGCTGCTTCAATTATTCCTTTTCTGTCACTTCTTCATTTCTTCTTTCTGTTTTTTCTCTCTGTCATTCCACATGTTTTAACCTTATTCACTATCATACACCTTGTTTTATTCCTATTTACTTTCGCTCACTGTTTTTTTAACACCTTCCCTTAGGGTTGTTGTTTTAGTCCGGTTCTATCCCTACCTCTCATTCCACATCCTTTACTCTCTTTCTTTTTAATTTGAACATTCACTCACATTCTCCAAGTAACTCTTGTTTATTATTCTTCTACTCTCTTTTTTTCTTTCACTTCCTTATCTATTTTCTTTTTCTCAATTATACCCTCTTACATCTTTTCTTTGTATAATTATCTATTATACAGTATCTCTGTGTTACTCCCTCTAGCTGTCTTTCTTTTAACATTATTCTCTCTGTCTCCTTCCCTTATACTCACTCTTTATTTTTTTTTAAAAAAATTTTTTGGTTCGCTTCCGGTTCGCGCACCACCGCGCGAACCGAGAAGCGAATAAAAAAAAAGAGATTGCCAGAGTGCTAAACATTTTAGCAATTTTTTATAAATGGGAGGTAGTTCTGAAAAGAACTTTTTTTTATTGTTTTTGTTTTATATTTTTTTTATTATTTTTCTGAACATTTTTTTATTTTTTTTTATTTTTTGAACAATTTTATATTTTTGGGGTTTTTTTTGGGGGGAACAACGAAAAACAGGCATTAGAAAGGGCTCAACAGGAGCAAAAAAAAAATTACTTCTTGGGGCGTTTCGAGCACTTGTGGTTTTCAAATGCTCTATTAATTAAAATCATACTCCTCTCCCCATAACAAATTAGTGCACCACAATAAATGCACACTAGCTTCAGGTGCGAAAAATTGTTTTGAATACTTGGGACCGTCTCCCTCGCTTCTGGTCCCGATAGAGTTTCCTGTGACGATGTACTGGCCACAGGAGTTGGTGCGTTATCCTGGAGGTGACGCACCTCAGCAACGCTATAATTGATTGGATGCCACCTCTGCATGTGGCGGTGCATAGTATAGTTTCCAAAACTATACTTTTTGTCTGTGCCTCGGGATAGAACTGCATCGCAAATGAGGCATGTCACCAGCCGGGCATTGACCTTTTTTTGCCCTCGAGGGTAAGAAAAAAATTGCCATATAAAATGGTCTAAGCGGTGGGATTGCCGGGGCTCTTCACGCAAGAACTGCCTCGGCTCTACCTCCTCTTCCTCTTCTTCTTCCTCTTCCTCTGGGTTTGGAAGGAACTGTGCTGGTGGTCCTTCCTTCCTAAGTGGTTGTGGTGGTGGTGGGGGTCCACCAGCTGCAGCTACTACAGATGCCATGACTGAACAAGCTGAAACAGGTCTTCCTCTCACAAAGATTAAAGTCAGAGTGAGGAAAAAAGGTGGGAGCCTTCATCATTTGGGAAAAAAAAAATGTTCTAAACCAATGAAAAGTGTTATTTTCAGGTCACATGACCCGATGCGCTTACGTTACGTGCTCCGGCGCGCTTACGTTATGTGCTCCGGGCCGCGCCACGGAGCGCTTCCGGGTGCGTTTACGCAGCGCGTCATAAGACGCATCACGCGGCTACGCGATACGTCATGCTTACGCGACGCGTCACGATGTTGTTTTCGATCGCATTGGCACCGGGGCGCTTAAAAATAGTAAGCTTTCTGGGGCGCTCACCGGGGCGCGCACCGGAAGCGTTGCAAGACAAAAAAAAAAAATATATATATATATTTTTAAATGAAAAATTGTAAGGACTGATAGCTATGTCTCAAGATATATGCTCCAGTTGTTTTTAAGAAAATTAACTTTAAAAAAATATATATTGGCCTATATTTGGTCTTTATATATGTTTGAGCCCAAATGTAGCCCAATGTAGCCTGATGTAGCCCAAAGATGGCCACCAGAGACAAAAAAATACAAATGTAGCCCAAATATCAGCCAGATGTAGCGCAACTATAGCCCAATGAAAGTATGTACCAGAGTGTTCTAAAGAACAACTAGAGCGGTAACAGTCTTACTTATAAAGTGAGACTTTTAGTTAGGAATTAGCATTAAAAAAACTTTGAAATTCACTGAAAAAACCATAGGTTTCACACCAGTTATAGTTAGGAATTAGCATTTAAAAAACCTATTAAATTCACTGAAAAAACCATAGGTTTCACACCAGGTATAGTTACCTGGAAATTTTACTGGCATAAAACCATTGAAATTCCCACGTTATAGTTAGTTGGACTCACTATAACTTGCGGGTGAAATGCACTGCTGATGACATCACATATTACATCACTCATGACGGTCAGTGACATCACTCATGTGAAACCTATGGTTTTTTCAGTGAATTTCAAAGTTTTTTTTAATGCTAATTCCTAACTAAAAGTCTCACTTTATAAGTAAGACTGTTACCGCTCTAGTTGTTCTTTAGAACACTCTGGTAGCGCAGCGGGCGCGACACGCGAGGTGCGCACGGAAAGCTGATTGGCTCTCCTGTGTCTGTAAACATTCGAAACAGTCCGGACCGGCCGCCATCTTGTGTCTCTGTAGGATAGAGACACAAGAGGTGAAAAAAAAGGGGCAAAATGACCATAAGGGGGCAGGGTAGACCCCCCCTGACCCCCTAGGTTTGATGTGGGGGCCATAAAAGGGCCCGCGGAGCAAAATATATATATCTTTTTTTTTTATTTGCGCGGGGAGCGCCCGGTACGCGCACTGGGGAGCGGACCGGGGAGCGGCCCATTGGGAAAGAAGAATGACAGAGTTTTAAAAAAATGTAGCCTTTTTTTATAAATTGGAGATAGTTCTAAAAAGAACTGTTTTTGTTCTTTTTGTTGTTTTATATTTTTTTATTGTTTTTTTTAAACATTTTTTACTTTTTTTGGGTTTTCTGAACAGTTTTATATTTTTTTGTATTTTTTATGGGGAGAAACGAAAAAACAGGGAATTGAAAATGGCTCAACTGGAGCAAAAAAAAAAAAAAAATTAGAGTTTTTTTGGGCATTTGTGGTTGTCCCCAGCAAGGGCGATGAGCTTTATGCTCAGTTCACCATAGGAGATGGTCTTCCCACAATGAATACATGTTATTCGGAAATCCGCAAACCGTGGCTGAATGCAAGGGATCGTCTCCCTTGCCTCTGGTCCCGACGGAGTGGGTTGCTTTCTTTTGGAGGTGGTGCTTGTAGATTGGGGAGGGTTACTGGCCAGTTCCCTCATCTCTGCAGCAGAATAGTTGATCGGATGCCTGCGCTGCATGTGTCTAATCATGGTGTTGTTTCCGAATGAATTTTTTTTATTCGGGTTTCCCCTAGAAAGTTCTATGCCACAGATTAGGCAAGTTACCTTGGCCGCATTTACTTTTTTCTTCCCCTCTGGGATCGAAAAAAACTCCCATACAATGTGTGGTCTTGGATGGTATGGGGTATTGTGTTCTTCCAGCCATCTTCTCCTCCCCTCCTCCTCCTCCTCCTCCTCCTCCTCCTCTTCCTCCTCTTGTTGACCACCAATGTAATCTTGTGGTGGTCCTCTTGTTGGTTGTGGTGTTGGTGGTGGTGCAGATGCTAAAGCTGCTGCTGCTACTGTAGCCACTTCAAAGTACAAAATATACCTCAAAGATTGCAAAACAGGTCTTCCTAAGTCAAAGGACAAAGTCAGAATAAGGAAAAAAGGTGGGGTCTTTCATTATTTGGAAAAAAAAAGGCCTGAACCAATGAGAAGTGTTATTTTCAGGTCACAAGACCAGGGATTTCATCATTATGAAACCAAAACTGTTCTGCACCAATGTTATTTTCAGGTCACATGACCGACGCGCTTACGCGACGTGCCCCCGGTTGCGCCCGGGGGCGCGCCCCTGGTTGCGTCGCGTAAGCGCGTCGGATGTTTACGTTGTGCGATCGTATTTGCTCGAGTGCTTCCGGGTGCACTTACGCCGTGCATATCACGCGGATGCGGCTAGGCGATACGTCACGATCATGTTTTCATTCGCGACATTGGCGCTAACGGGACGCTTCCCGGTTCGTGCACCGGGGCGCTTCAAAAGACTACGCTCTCCGGGGCGCTCACCGGGGCGGGCCCCGGGAGCGCTCCAGGGTAAAAAAAAAACATTAAAAAAATTGTTTTAAATACAAATAAAATATAGGATTCATTCATTTTCAAAAATATTACATTTCATAGCTATAGACATTTGCTATTAACAACATTTTGAAATTCAAAGAAAAAACATAGGTTTGGGGCCTTACATATAGTTAGGAATTAGCATTTAAAAAACCTATGAAATTCACTGAAAAAAACATAGGTTTCACACTAGTTATAGTTAGGAATTAGCATTTCAAAAACCTATGAAATTCACTGAAAAAAACATAGGTTTCACATCCGTTATAGTTAGGAATTAGCATTCAAAAAACCTATTAAATTCACTGAAAAAACCATAGGTTGCACACCAGTTATAGTTAGCTGGAAATTTTACTGACATAAAACCATTGAAATTCCCACGTTATAGTTAGTTGGACTCACTATAAGTTGCGCGCCTGCAATGCACTGCTGATGACGTCACATATTACATCACTCATGACATGGTCAGTGACATCACTCATGATAGTAAATACCTTCCAAAAAAGAGCTTCTTTTTTCTTCTTTGGAGGCTCTTCCGGAATGATATCTTCTGAAGAATAGGTGGAAGATGAGTCTATTGCTGTTATTATGGTTACCTTTCTTCTATTTGACAGGATTCTCAGAAGAGATGGTTCTTGTTAGAAAGTCAAAGTAGAATAAATAAAATGGGAGGGATTTTTCAACATTTGGTATAGGATGTGTTATGAACCAATACAGTACAATACATATACTTTCTGGCTCTTTTTCAGGTAGATATTCAATATTTTGTACAGATTTAAGTACTCGATTTCGTGTTGCAGTAAGACCTAGACTCACTCAAATGATTCTTTTAGATTTGGAGTAAATATTTGCAGATGATAAGCCATCTGAACATTTTAACGGTCTAATTTGTCGATGAGATAATTTCTTTAAATTGCAACTATATATTTTCCTACTTAGACTCTTCTCGAGGGAAATCTCTTCCCACATCTCCTTCAATTCAGTTTTTTCTGGTTTTGTTATGTAGGATGTTATATATCGAGCAACAGCAATGGAATTGTCTGCAACATATTGAATGTCTATGTTAGCATTCCAAATGAATAAAATTACTGGGAGCATCTTTGATCCATATCAGCATATGTATGTGAGGAGAACATTTCACTTGATACTCCTTTCTCGAAACGAAATCCAAAACCTCTCCAAGAGGAGTTTTTTTTTTATTGGTGATAAAAGACATCATCGTTTTAAATCTATGATTGAAATACCTGAATACATTAACTGGATCCAAAGAGCACAATTCTCCAGGTATCTTGTATTTAATATTTAGTATATTTGGATTTGCTTCTCGAAGAAATTGAAGTAAATCATCCCAAGCATATTCAGCAGAGCTTAGAGTAAGTAACCATGTAGGAGTTTTTAAGTTCCTTATCATACATTTAAGTTGTCTATGACGACAGTTCCAGTACTCATTAGTACCATGGTGACATGCCATGAGATTAATTAGCTGAGATTCCAAAACATCTTTCTGCTGTACTTAATCCATAAATTCCTTTGTCGAAACATTTTGCAGATGTACACTTGTTTTCAATATATGATTCACTGAATAAGAAAATGCAGACAAGTTACTCTCAAGCAAAAGATGAAACAGATATGGAATACATTGTCGAATTCGAGGATCTTCTGCATACAACCTTGATGTCCGGTATTTAGATTCAGGAATCTGAACAGGTCAGTCATCATATCGTCCTCCTTTTCCTGTTGGAAGCAAATGAGGGCAACAACAAGTTTCCAAGCTTTTTTCGCATACACTCATGAGACTTCCATTTGCTTTTTTCATTTGGAATAACTCTATAATATTCTCCTTCACTTCTTTGGAATGAACTGGATGAATACTATAATGTTCGTAGATGTCTTCAGTTCTGGAGTCATCTATTTTTTCAATTTGTCCAGGTGTGGAATCTCTTCTTCTATAGTTATTTCTTCTTCTCCCATATATACAACTCTACTGATCGCAGAATAGATTGAAGGCAGTTCTCAGTACAGATACTGAAGACAAATTTGGAAATCTGAATTCAAGTTGTGAACCCTGATGTCCGCAGTGTAGATTGAAGGCTCTAGTGAGCACAGTTATAGATGAATGCTATTTGTCACATTCTTTTACAAAATCGAAAGACATAGAATCCATTCGTCTCTACCTTAAAAAAAGCAAGGCTAGATTCAATGTTTTCTGTAGTAGTGGCGCTCCTGGTATCACATTTTGAACTCTACTGACCGCAGAATAGATTGAAGGCAGATCTAAGCACAGATACTGAAGAGAAATTTAGATCCAAAGTTCAATGCAAGTTGTGAACCCTGCTGTCCGCAGTGTAGATTGAAGGCTTTTGTTGACACAAGGATTGATGAATGCTATTTTGTCACAGTTAACAGAATCTGAGGACACAGTACAATTGTCTCTGCCTTAAGTAAAGCAAGGCTAGATTCAATGCTGTCCTCAGTATAGACGGAAAGCTGAATTCAAGTTGTGAACCCTGCTGTCCGCAGTGTAGATTGAAGGCTCAAATGAGTACAGTTATAGATGAATGCTATTTGTCACATTATTTTACAAAATCAGAAGACATAGAATCCATTAGTCTCTACTTTAAACATAGCAAGGCTGGATTCAATGTTTTCTGTAGTAGTGGCGCTCCTGGTATCAAGTTTTGAACTCTACCGACCACAGAATAGATTGAAGGCAGTTCTAAGCACATATACTGAAGACAAATTTAGATCCAAAGCTGAATTGAAGTTGTGAACCCTGCTGTCCGCAGTGTAGATTGAAGGCAGTTGTTGACACAAAGATCAATGAATGCTATTTTATCACAGTTAACAGAATCTGAGGACACAGTACAATTGTCTCTGGCTTAAATAAAGCAAGGCTGTATTCAATGCTGTCCTTAGTGTAGATTGAAAGCTGAATTCAAGTTGTGAACCCTGCTGTCTGCAGTGTATATTGAAGGCTCTAGTGAGCAAGGTTATAGATGAATGCTATTTGTGACATTCTTTTACAAAATCGGAAGACATAGAATTCATTAGTCTCTACCTTAAGCAAAGCAAGGCTGCATTTAATGTTTTCTGTAATAGTGGGACTCCTGGTATCAAGTTTTGAACTCTACTGATCGCAGAATAGAGTGAAGGCAGTTCTAAGCACAGATACTGAAGGCAAATTTAGATCCAAAGCTGAATTCAAGTTGTGAACCCTGCTGTCCGCAGTGTAGATTGAAGTCAGTTGTTGACTCAAAGATCGATGAATGCTATTTTGAGACAGTTAACAGAATCTGAGGACACAGTACAAATTACCCACTGCTATTCACGGGTAGTAGTTACCAAGCAGGTTCAATAAAGGGCCTGAACTTTGAATTACTTGAAGAATAAGTGATAACCCCAGTCAAGAAAGGCAGCAAGTATGCAAATGTCTTACTGTTTTCGGCTGGGGTAGTTGCTACAATAAAAAGGCTGGATAAAGGGCCTGCACTTTGAATACGAATATGAATTAGAAGAACAGTTGATAACCATAGCCAAGAAAGGCAGCAAGTAGGTGTGTGTACGTGTAGATGATGTGTTGATTGTGTGGAAGGTGAATAAGTTAAAAAATAAGAAAGGTTGCAAGTGTGCAAATTACTCACTGCCTTTAGCTGGGTAAGTAGTTACAACAAAAATGCTTGATATAGGGCCATGGCTTTGAATCAGAATATGAACTTAAAGAGTAATTGATAACCCCAGCCAAGAAAGGCAGCAAGTAGGTGTGTGTATGTGTAGATGATGTGTCCATTGAATAATGTAAAAAAGAAAGAAAGGCTGCAAGTGTGCAAATTACCCACTGCCTTTGGCTGGCGAACTAGTCAGAACAAAAAGGCTCGATAAAGGGCCTTGACTTTGAATCAGAATATGAAATTGAACAATAATTGATAACCCCTCTGAAGAAAGGCAGCAAGTGTGCACATTTTCCATATGGCTGAGATACCCGCCACCCCCTCTCGACACAATCCCCAAGGATGGGAAACCGGAAACAGTTCTGAACTTTTGGAAGGCGGGAGGGAGTGACCCTCCCGGCCGTATTTATTAAAATATGAAACAAAATGAAAACATTAAAATAACAGTTTCATATTATGTACAATTTCTTTTCCACATTACGATGTTTGGCTAACCTTAACATATTTCTAATACAAAGGTTCTCCTAGCCGAAACTAACATCCTTCAAAACATTTTAACTTGAAATTGTACATCCTAACGTTAAGGGCCAACGGCAAGGTCGTAACCGGTGTCAGACCCCTAAACCAGAATTACCCCCCCCCACTTGCGAGGGGCGACCGCACAGAGGCTGTACCTCATGTGCATCTACCAATTTCCCTTGACTTGACGGGGGCCCCAATGAACTCGACGCCATTTAATGGTCGTCCGAGGACTCGTGTGAGGTGTCTAGAAGGTAGCGTAAACCCCCCTCCCCACCCCACACAACTTACCACATCTGCCGTCGCAGGTGTCCTGGCCCCGGGAAATTCCCAGGAGGGGCCCGTAGCCCCTCCTATCCAGGAAGGGGCCTTGACCGCCTTCCCTTTCCTTCCGGCGGCCCATCCTTAGAAGGGACCGCCTCCCCGTTGAGGGGCCAATGGCCACCTCCCCCGGGCGCTCCCATCCGTAATGGGTGACGCCCCCCCCATAGGGATCTTCCAATTACTGCTCACCGATCATGACCTTACCGCCCGACCAAAATAAATACGACAATTAACTGAGATCACTAAATTAAAAACAACCATAACTGCTTCACGTATGATTACTGATCAACACTCGTGCAATAATACTTTATTCAAAATTAAAAACATACTGTATAGAATCCTTCGCTTTATTGCATACTCAAATAACACATTAATCATCACAACCTGTAAGAAATAGAGTTACCACATCAAAATTTTATTTCAAAACCACTTGCTGTCCTCAGGGGCTGGTGGGTGGGTCAAAATTGGCTCTTCGTTCCGTCTCGAGCTCACGTGCAGCGGGGAGGTGCAGCTTCAGAGCACAGGAACAAGAGGATGCTTCCTTGGCTTGTTGCTCCTTTTATCCATCTTCGGGGGGCGTAAACCCGCCTCCGCCCGCCTCCGGGGCGTGGCTGGCGGCTTCAGTGTCTAGGACAACCCACTCCAGGGCGGGAAAAAGCGCGCCCCGGCTACGCCGCTTCGGGCATACCAGCCGAGACTCGCCTCCCGCCCAAGATGGCCTCCCGGGGGGATCGGGGTACTCCACCATACGTTCGGGGGGACCGAGTGGTCGCCCCTTTCCATATGGCTGAGATACCCGCCACCCCCTCTCGACACAATCCCCAAGGAGGGGAAACCGGAAACAGTTCTGAACTTTTGGAAGGCGGGAGGGAGTGACCCTCCCGGCCGTATTTATTAAAATATGAAACAAAATGAAAACATTAAAATAACAGTTTAATATTATGTACAATTTCTTTTCCACATTACGATGTTTGGCTAACCTTAACATATTTCTAATACAAAGGTTCTCCTAGCCGAAACTAACATCCTTCAAAACATTTTAACTTGAAATTGTACATCCTAACGTTAAGGGCCAACGGCAAGGTCGTAACCGGTGTCAGATCCCTGAACCAGAATTACCCCCCCCACTTGCGAGGGGCGACCGCACAGAGGCTGTACCTCATGTGCATCTACCAATTTCCCTTGACTTGACGGGGGCCCCAATGAATTCGACGCCATTTAATGGTCGTCCGAGGACTCGTGTGAGGTGTCTAGAAGGTAGCGTAAACCCCCCTCCCCACCCCACACAACTTACCACATCTGCCGTCGCAGGTGTCCTGGCCCCGGGAAATTCCCAGGAGGGGCCCGTAGCCCCTCCTATCCAGGAAGGGGCCTTGACCGCCTTCCCTTTCCTTCCGGCGGCCCATCCTTAGAAGGGACCGCCTCCCCTGTTGAGGGGCCAATTACTTAAAGATAGGTAAGTGTATTAGGAATGGAAATATACATACATTTGGCCTTCTGAAACATATTTGAGAGGAAGATCTGGAGGACCTGTAAAAATATATGAAAGCACATGAGCTTCTAAAGAAGAACGAATATGTACATCATACGTTATTAGCCATAATATACACTATTTACATGTAGCAGAAACTAACCTCAACAGGTAGCCAAAAAAAGTAACATTTCTTAAAGAAGAAATTAGTTTAACAACCTACCACAAACCTTTCTCAAACACAAAAAGTTTCAAATTATGTGCCAATACTGAAAAAATTAAAGTACCGTCAACAGAGAATTTTTTAGAGAGTTTACGCAATCCATGCTTGTGGAATTCAATAACACCATCAGGATACACATCATGGCTTATATAATCCAGTAGCTCTTGGTACTTAGTGGCATTCATTTCTATGGAAAATGAAGATAAACGTGAACAAACTTTAGAAGAACAGCATTACAGATGTAAAGAACACATTTTGTATGCTCACATTCAAGTATAAAGACATAAATGACTATAACGATGTGTAAATATATAATTATTAAAACAACTATCACCGCGTCTTCACAGATCAATACGCCCACAAAGTTTAAGTGAGGGATACAGAGTACAGTCCATACAAAGGGGCAGGTAAGGCCTGCCAAATGGATGCAGTTTGAAAATTTGGCAGTTTTAGAAAGGGCGATCAGGCACTGTAGTGCGAAGCCTCACTTTTTTTTATTTAAGGTTACCTGTGTGGGTGTGGCACAATTACTGTTGCAGGCCCACTAGTAGCATTTACCTGAGCATCCCTGGTATATATAGTATACTTTTCTATCAAGAGTAACATAAATATGATAGAGAAATTCATGCACGCACAATTTATTTAAAAAGGCCTAGGAGTGCTCCGTGACGCAGAAGGAAATATTATGATCAACCATATATGATCAATAAGAATAGAGGCTTGGGAAGGCCAAGTGAGGTAGCAATAAAGATTAAAAGTCAGGGGAGGATTAGGAGGGTGCATTTACAATGAAGTATAAAGCATTTGGACCACAAAAATAAAGCAAAACAGAGCTGGGAGGGGCACATGACTCAGTCAAAAAATAATACTATTATGAACGCACAATTTATAACAATACAGTCTAAAAGCACGTGACACTTCAAAAATACAACACAGAAATTCATGCACGCACAATTTATTTATAAAAGGCCTAGGAGTGCTCCGTGACGCAGAAGGAAATATTACGATTAACCATATATGATCAATAAGAATAGAGGCCTGGGAAGGCCACGTGAGCTAGCAATAAATATTAGAAGTCATGGGAGGATTAGGAGGGAGCAAATACGATGTAGCACAAAGCATGTACCCCACAGAAGTAAAGTAAAACAGAGCTGGGAGGGCCAGGTGACGCAGTAAAAAAATAATACTGTTAGAAACTCACAATTTATAACAATACAGTCTAAAGAATGTGACACTTCAAAAATACGACACAGAAATTCATGCACGCACAATTTATTAAAAAAAGAGGCTTGGAGGACCCGTGACGCTGAAAGAAAAATTTCCATTATATACGCACAATTTAAAATCATTGAGAGCTGGGAGGGCCACGTGATGCAGAAAATAATACCATCATGCACTTACAATTTATCAGAATAAAGGCCATAGCACGTGCTGTACCATATAAATACGACACAGAAATTCATGGACACATTTTATAAGAAATGAGGCCTCGTAGGGCTCTGCAGAACCGAAGGAAATATTACGATCATGAACAAAAGATCAATAAGAATAGAGGCCTAGGAGGGCAACGTGATGCAGAAAATAATACCATCATGCATTTATAATTTATAAGAATAAACACCATAGCACGTGGCGTACTATAGAAAAATGACACCGAAATTCATGCACACACAAAAGATGCGTGCCTGCTGGGCCTGGGTTGAGGATGGGACTGCCTGAGGGTAGGGACTGGGCCGCTGGGTCTGGCGTGGACTGGGCTTGGAGCGGAGGCTGATGGTGTGACAGCTTTTCCTACCTTTGCTTCTGTCGTTTCCTGTCTTTTCTTCAAAGGCTGGTGCTTTGGCTGGGCCTGGGGCTGGGCTGGGCGCGGGTGCCGCCACCACCACGCCTATGGTAACATGGCTGGGTGGCAGCAGCAGTGACACCATGTTGTCTCCACGAGCCTCCTCCGCTCGAGCAAATAATTTGTTGTACAATCGACGAAGAGAGTCTGTCTGTCACCGCAGCACAGGCAGGCAACAGAGAGCGTGCTTACTTCAGTATCTGCATTATATGGGAACTACGGGGTCCGACCAAACTAAGTCCAGGGCCGTCATTGGTAGCGTTTTCGTGGTCTAGAAGAATGACGGCCCTGGGGGACCTCCCATTGGCTAATGTATTGGCTTCCAAGCTTAGTAATAGCAAGAAAACTATGTGGTGACATCTGGGAAGTGTGGGCGGGCGTGCACCGAGCATGTACAAGTGTGAGTGTGAGCACCAACAATTAACAATAAAGAGAGAGGGGGCGGGGTTTTCATATGCGCAGAGGCAGACCCAGAATCGGATCTCCAATGAGTGACCACTTTTAACCGTTCTCGTAGTGCGCCCTGTGCTCTCATTTGACAGTGAGAGTGATCGCACCATACTTTGTACTGCTAATCATTCTCAGCGCATATCCGCGCATATGCTACGAATACGCTTTGACGTTACGCGTCGCATCAAAGCTTCCGTGTGATGTCCTGTACGGTGCCCCATACACGAAAGGGGCAAATGTTTTTAATTATTTAAAAACATATATTTATGTATTTAATAAACATACTAACAGAATACATTATCTAGAGTAGTTTTATAAACTTTGAACAATCATATATTACGTTTAAAAGCAATTACACAAATTTTGGTGGAACATTACGTGTACTCGCATCGTAAAAGCACTGTAAGCTCTACGTAAGCGTACGCAAAGCCGTGTGACTTTAAAAGAAGGGATTTGATTTGTTCATAATAGTTCCTATTCCAACTGTTGAAAGTTCCATCCCATTTTATTCATTTTACTTTGACTTTCTAAGAAGAAGCATCTCTTCTGAGAATCCTGGCAAATAGAAGGAAGATTACCATAATAACAGCAATGGACTTATCTTCCAGCCATTCTTCAGAGGAATATTTCATTCCTGAAGAACCTCCAAAGAAGAGGAAAGAAGCTCTAATTTGGCAGTTTTTTACTTTTCAAAAGGGCAAAAAAAGGTTATTGCTCCAAAAGTAACCTGTAAAATTTGCCAAACAACTCTTTCAAGGGGTGATCCATCTAAAAAATACTCCTTTGGCACAGCAAATATGGTGCGACACGTGAAGAACCCCAACAACTTTGCTTGAGCTGCAACACAGTGGTTGCAGGACAACCCACCTGCTACTACATCAAGCACATCAAGTACTGCAGCAGAATTTTCAGCAAGCAGTCCACACCCACAAATTGATCCTGATTTTGCTGACATTAAAATTGTATGCATTTATTGCGATAAACTTTTGTGTTATAGGGAACAGTCTATTGACCTGATAAAACGCAGGATGCAAAGCATCGCTGTCCTCAACATTAGTTTTTTTTTCATTCTTTTGTTCCTGTTGGACACTTTTTGGGTTCCAATTCCCTTTTTTTGGTTTTAAAAAAAAACTTGTTGACAAAACACAAAAAAATAGAAAACTATAAACACAAAGTTCTTTTTAGAACTACCTTCACTGGTCAAAGAAAGAACTATATTTCTATGTCAGTGTATAAAAGTTCCTCAGAATGAATGTGTAGTTCATAAATGAATGAATGAATACATTACTAGTGTATCGCGAATGTGAAAGTACAGAAATATAAAGATGTGCTACAGCATAAATCTATAAGATGTTTACCTATAGTGTACTTTAGTACCTCCGAAGCACTTGAATATAACATATCCATATAAATATGTTACAAGTCTATGCTTCAATTTGCACTGCTGGTGAAACTGCGTGGGTGAATTTGTATGTGTTAGGGGTGGATTTACAACCCCCTTGTGCCTCTTTTAGCACAGCCGTTACGTCACTTTTGGGATGCACTGGTAGTGCAAAAGATGTGCATGGTGTGTGGAAGGTGCATCACATTATAAAGCCCTGCACTAGAAGGAGGTGATATCACAGTACACAATAACTGTCATATCTCTGGGAATGTACCACTTATTGTACATCTGCTGATTAGTGTTTTAATGTAGTGAATGGATTCTTTTAGAATAGTGTACAGATAAGCACATAGTGCTGTATGGTCACTATAATACTGAAACAGAAGTGTGATAGTGTTTACTGGAAGTGTAAAGATACATATTGGAGAATTGAAGGTATAAAAGACAAGTTTGCCGGTACATAGATGACTACATGCAGAGTCTATTGGGGTTTTGTCATGAACTACTGAACGGATTTACTCCATTTAACAAAAGCACAATCTGCGAACCCAAGTCTACCTCACTGCCAAATTTGGTGTAATTACATTAGCGTATGTGTACGGTATGATTATAAAAAAAAATTATGATATAGGAATTATATAGAATTCAATTGTAATATATTTTGAGGAAAAAATAATTAATAAAATAAATATTTTTCAATTTAGTTTTGTTATTACTTTACATTAAGAATAAGAAAAATAATTTAAAAAATAAAATGAATTTAAATATTTATATTAAAATTTCTAGAAATTAGCATGAAAAGAAAGAAATATAATAATTAATAAATGTAATAATTGTCATTTACAAAACCTTTGAAATTCACTGAAAAAACCATAGGTTTCACACACGTTATAGTTAGGAATTAGCATTTAAAAAACCTTGCAAATTCACTGAAAAAACCATAGGTTTCACACACGTTATAGTTAGGAATTAGCATTTAAAAAATCTTTGCAGATTCACTGAAAAAACCATAGGTTTCACACATGTTATAGTTAACTGGCCATTTCACTCATACAAAACCATTGAAATTTCCCTGTTATAGTTAGTTCAGCTAACTATAACTCGCGGGCCAGCAATGCACTGCTGATGAAGTCACATATTACATCACTCATGACATGGTCATTGACATCACTCATGACATCACTGATGACATCTCAACTGACATCACTGATGACATCATCCAGTGAATGTGTGTCTTTCTGAAAAATATATATTTTCATATATGTATATCTAAAGGTCGACGGAAGAACAAATGGGTAAATAAGTGTCTAAATAGATGGGGGCCAAACTGAGGAAGACATCTACTCAAAGTACGGGCTGAATGTGGCAATGATTACAAAGCTCATCCAGGACCTTGACCCCCTGATGCAGCACCCAACGAGGAGGACCAATGCCGTGCCCACCCATGTCCAGGTCTTGTGCAGCCTGCTCCTCCTGGCCTCTGGAAGCTTCCAGGGGATAGTTTCCGTTGCAGGGGGAATCTCCCAGAGCACCATGTCCTGCTGCCTAAGGAGTATCCTGGAGGCCATGCTGACCCGGCTACACCATTACATTAAATTCCCAACCACCCAACAGGACTTGAATCAAACCAAGCTAGAATTTTACAACATAGGGCAATTCCCCCATGTTACTTGATGCATTGACTGTACCCACATCCACATCTGCCCACCCGCAGAGACATGTACCGGAACCGCAAGTCCTACCACTCACTGAACATCCAGATGGTGTGCAACGCTAAGACAATCATCACCGACATAGTGGCACAATACCTGGGGAGCACGCATGACTCCTTCATATTCCAGCACAGTGTCATGCACACATGACTGGCCACGGGGGACTATGGAGAAGGACACCTTCAAGGTAAGTACACATGCCAACAAACAGTACATCGAGACTATGTAGCTGTGCATGACAGGAACTCACCCTCTGCTCCTTTCATTCAGGTGACAGCGCATACAGCCTCCGTGAGTACCTCCTCACCCCATACCTCAACCCTGCCACACCACAGCAACGGCGTTACAATGCTGCACACATTCGCACTAGAAATTGTATTCAGCGGACATTTTGGCTTTTAAAGAGCCGATTCCGCATTCTAGACAAGACAGGTGGGGCCCTCAAATACCAGCCTGAGGTCTGCTGCCGCATCGTGACCGTGTGTGCAATACTCCACACCATTGCTACCAAGCGGAGGATACCTGTGGATATCTCTGGCAGTGAGTCAGAAGGGGACTACCGCCAACCTGCACATGTGCATCATGCACGCTGGGAGAATCCTGCTGATGGACACAGGCGCCGTGACCAAATCACAATGAACTGTTTCTAGTGCACCCATTCCCCTCACACAACACTGCACTCATGCATGACAAATGTAATAATGACATGAGCCAGATTTATGTGTACTACAATTTTCTTAGATATGACATGCGAACTGTATTCCCTCATACATCCCCATGATAGGGTAGAGGGCGTGCTTGTGTAATCAGCATGTCCCTGCTGGCAGAGTTCAATGTGTCACTGGCGCCTCCGGCCGGAGCCCACCTTTTGCACTGTCTTATTCAGCTGCAGGTGGATGGCTGCCAAGTGCCGTGCCTGCTTCTGGTGTACTGCGAGCATGCGGCGTTCTATGGCCAGCCAGGATCCCATACATGTACCCCCCTGCCAGCGCTTGTTGAGGTGTCACGTTGCTGCCGCATCAGTCCGCTGGACTGGGATCGCACAGTGGCTGTGCGCCTTGTCTGCCTCCTGGCTGCTGGTGGTGTGGCCTGTACCACTGCCATGGGTGTCACTTGGGGTGGTTGCTGGGCACCTGCGGCTGCAGGGGTGGCCCTGTCCACATGGGGAGGTGGTGGTACTGCTGCTGGTGGCTGAGATGGTCCGGGTCGTGGGGCAGGATGGCCCTCTCCCTCGGTGTCCTCAGGGTTCTCCTCTATGTGTAGGGCCTCACTGTCGGTGCTGGGTTGTTCAGACGCACCTGTGAGTTAAATGGGTGCATGATTAATGATATGTATCTTGCACATGGGATGTTGCTACATGCATGCAGGCTTGCATTCCCTGACTGGCTTTCAATTGACAGGTCTGGCTGTGTGGGGCTATCCGGGAATTGTGGTCACACTACAAGTCCCACAATGCAATAGGGCATTTCAGGTGTGCATGGCCTACATTGCTGGGGTTATCAAATACCTAGCTCTGGAGTCATGGGCATTGTTAGGGGACGGGGTCGCAGTCGCATGGCACTTACCTTGGGATTGTTGGGTGGGTCGGGAGGAGTCCAGCCGGATGACCCCCACGCAGGTTGCAGGATTTAGGGTGTCCTCCACAAGGTCTTCCAGTGGAGTGTTGGGTGCAACAGTGGGCTCTCCTCCTCCGGTGGCAAGTCGCTCCCCCAGCCTCTCGGCGATAAGCTCTTTGGCACGCCCTCTGAGGTCATACCACCTCTTTTTTAATTAGTTGATGGAGCGCTGGGTCACTCCGACTGAGTTAACCTTTGTGCGGATGCGCAGCCAGATGTGCCGCTTGTCCGCCTCAGGCACCCTCCACGAGTCCTTTCCAAAAAGGCGATCATGGTCCTTAGAGACTCCCTCAATGAGGTACTCCAGTTCCTGCTCTGAGAATTTTATTTTCCTCTTTCTTCCTGGTGCACTGCTCCCTGCTGCTTCCTGGGACATTGTCAGTTGTTCTTTGTGTCCTGGTGTGGTGCTGCAGGTAGTCTGTAGTGGATCTCAGGCCAGTGCTGCTTCCACTCTCAGGTTCACTGATCAGAATGAGGGAGGGAGCTGCCTACTTCCTGGTTGTGATGTCATCATTGGGCTCGAAATTACGATTTCGGTAATTGCGAGTTCGCAATTTCTACATGGAAAACGGGCAAATCTGCGTTTTTTCTGCGATTTAGCGAAAATCGCTATCGGCATTTGCGGCCGATTGCGATTCGCTTTTTGTAATCGCTTTTCTTGATGCATCCCATTCTGCAAATTCTAAATTGTGATTCGGTATTTTTCGCTATTTAGAATTCGCAGAATATAGGATTGATGCATCTGGGGGTAAGCTCCCTATTTTGATTCCTTATATTTTTGGCATGATATTTTTCCTCTAGATATTTTGCCCCTAAATATACTCTTGCCCCTTCTTCCTAAGCTCTGCTAAGCTCGAAGTTGTTACAGAAATATTTTAACCAGAACTCTTTGAATCTTGCCGTAGCCATTAATAAAATAAATGACCAGGTTCTTCGAGTTATTAATTCTATTTTTCATACTATACAAACATTATATGCACAGAAGTCAACCCTTACTAAGTACTCTATGCCTTGCAAAACAGTTCATTATTAAGAAACTCTTCCATATAGATGCTTAATTCAAAACAAAATAGTTTTTTTCCTTGGCCTTATCTTTAAGATTTAATATATTTTGCTTACTAGTGTGAATATTTTCCTGTGTGAATTTACTGCAGTCATTGTTCACAGTCCAGTTTGAGCCCTTTGACAGGCAGTCTTCAAACACTTCAATTCACAGTCAACGTTTCAGTTTCTGTTATTGTGGGAACACCATGCGCAACCTCTCCATTCTAGGGTTGGAGCACTGTCATCATGCAATACAAGATTCCCACAAGCTGCCACAATATTGGCACAAATTATCATCCCCATAGTTAAGTAACATTTACATCCCCATCACTTTATTCATTACATAGTTTCTAACATTTGTGAATTTGTAACTCAATTTTAGGAGCACAACTTTATGCAGAATATGTGAATTCCTTGCATTGGACCTTGGGCTACAGTCGTATGTTGTGTTAGTTTAGCCTTTATATATTAAGGGGCTGATTATGGCCACGGCCAGAGGACTGCTGTAGCTGCAGTGGCAGTTCAAGCACCACCGCCCTGACAGTTTGACCGCTGTATTATAAGTGCAGCAGAAGGACTGCTGCAACCACTGTGAATCATGGATCCTGCAGCGGTGGGGCAGAGGTCTGAGGCTGCAATATGCTGGCGGTGTTGCTACGGTACTGACAAGCATATTACTAGTTAACTTACTGCCCTCCCTTTAATGGTGGTGAGTCCTCCATGAAAAGGGTGATGGTGAGGAAACTCAGAGAAGCAAAACAGGGCCACCTGTCACTTCTGTGCACAGGACGCATGCAGGGGGGCATGTTGTGCCCCACTGTTTTTTTGCACCCCCTGTTCCTGTACAAAAAGAAATACACATTATGCATTTCATTCCATGCAGAAAAGGGCTGCGGATGTCTCAAGGCTGTGCAAATCTAAGGCACACTTATGTGCCTTAAATATGCACCACCATGGGCCTGTCACAGCAGGACAGTCCGCACAGGATTAACTCATAATCCAGCGGGTGGTCTGACTTCAGGTTTGGCAGTCTTGTAACTGGGCGCTGGAGTGGCGGTCCGCTGCAAGACCACCAAACTTGTAATCAGGCCCTAAATGTTTAATGGTATACACAGAATCTATTGAAACCTCCTAAATGCCAAAAGAAGGCATGTATGGTATAAAAATGCATCCAAAATAGATAAGACTAGTTAGATGCTAGAAACAAATGTTCAGGAACCATTTATTTGTTTTATATCACAGGCATTCAGTTGCAATCAATACCACAATTATTAAGATACATCTGAATTCATTGTACTTCCCCTTACCTGCACTGCCCTTTTTAAAGGATAATATCTTCTAAAATTCGTGTTTTTTTTTCTCAATCAATTATCCCTCATATCTGTAAATTGAGAGTATTTCATATTTTTCTGGACTTTGCTAGTTTCACATCGTTAAATTATCAACATATTTTTCCGTTCCTGGAATTAGATATGTTCTCTTTGAGCCCTAGTAGATAGTGCTAGAGCTAGTGTTCATTTTTAGAACATAGGACATACAACATCAAATAGGCAAGGGATATATAGTCCCTTCGAGATTCACTTTGTGTGTCATTTGAGCAGGATGAGCTAACTGCTCACCCACCTGGCACAGCAGATTATATGTCAGATTTTCACTCATTCAGATACCTCCCACTTTGCTTCACCTCCTTTATTTTCTTGTTATAAGTGACAAGCATCTTTCTCTGCTTTCCAGTACTTAATACTCATCAGGATGAAAAACTGACAATGTTTAAAGATACACACGCATTTCTAATTACACAGCGGCTTGCCACACAAGGAAAAAACAATGATTTCAGAGAGTAATATTACATATTGCAAAAGCAGGTGAGGCGGAAGAAAGTAAAGAAACTTAGGGACAGATTTACTAAGACCTTCTATTGTCGTTGCTTAATGCAAGGCAACTCAAGGCAATGCAAGGCCTTAAGTGTTATTTAGTAAGCCACACAAAGACCACCTTGTGTGGTTCTGCATGGCTTAGTAAATCCATAGTAATGCAATGATGTGCAAATCACTGCCTTGCATTACTCTACTTTGGAAAGTTATTCCAATGGGTGAAGCATAGGGTTTCTCATGCATCCACCCACATTGTCTTGGCACATTTCCATATTTACAAAGATTTGTGAACCTGGGAATGTATTAAAATAGTATGCCTTCACAAAAAAGGTGTAACAAGGAGGATCTTTATTTCCCCTTGCTATTTTCTCTTGTTTATTTTCTCTATGTTCAGACAGGAAAATGCCTCAAAGGATTGTTTTTGTGCAGGAAGGTATCCATTCCTCAGCAAATCAAATTCTGCCTGTAAAGCACGCATCCATTCACTGTGGCGCAAGAGTGTCTGCATTGTCGCTAGGCATTACTTAATGCGTCAGAGCAGGGAGAAAGCAAGAATGCTTTATATCTTAGTAGATATAGCACATCCATGCTCTCTCTCTCTCTCTCTGTCGCACAGTGCAGCAAGTTGTCATGCTGGGTTGCAATATGTAACATTTTTATAAATCTAGCCCTCAGCATCCATCATATAGTGCTGCTCACAAGAGCTCCCAATTCCGAAAGGAATTTAGCACAGAATTAGCCCAGAGAGATCATGATTCATATCACAATTGAAAACTGTTCTTATCTCTCCAAAACTCTAGCCTCTAGTACGCCACTCAACCAAATCACCGTGATCTTTGGCAGTACTTGTAGCAATATTCTTACATATCTTTCTCTGCCTTGGTTGTAGTCCAGTGATATTTTAACTTCCAGGGGCTTTATTACATTAATCTAGAGAACAGTCCTGGTTTGCCTCGGATGCAACCAATTAACATCTTGCACTGTATTCCATAAAACAATAATATGCATACTCAGTACAGGGGAGGAACTCTTCCCTCAGTGGGGACAGTGAAGTATTGGAGGACGGACCTGCATGATGTTAAAGAGGGTCAGTGTTATCCCTACGGATAGCCAAAGCTTGTGATTGCATCTGACTTCAGGCAAAACTTGGTGGTCACTGGAACCCGTGCACCGCCTCCTAAAGGGTGTCTTTGAGGAATGAAATATTTGTTCTCTAAATCCCTACGTGTCAGGGAGTTAGCCTACCTACAGAAAACCTGTCTGTCACTGCACCAACATCGCTGATATGGAGAGCAATTCAGATTCCTGAATTGCATGGGACCACACACCAATGCAACAGAAGGAACACCTGCTATAGATTGCAACAGTGCTAAATGGGTGCTTCTATGCTCAGTATTGAATAAGGGGCCACACATGAATCTTCCTCCATTTCTGTAATAAAGAGGTTCCCTGAGGGGGTTCAAAAATTGGTCCCATGCCCGTTGCACTCCCGAGCCTCTAAGGTAGTAACAGCATCCTCACATGACTGTGTCCTTTCTCATCAGCTAAAAATGATCACTGTTTCTACCCTACTTCCAGGCTAGGGCACGTTCCATTGCCACCTCAGGTGTAGCCTCATGTGGCCATGTTTTGGTGTCAAATGAATCGCAACCCCCTTCATGAAAATGCACTACAAAACGCAAGTCCCTGGTTAAGATCTAAAGGAAAACACTAGTTCATATGGGTTTCTCAAAGTTGTCAACGTGGTGGAGCCTATGAATCCAAACCATTATATTTAAAAAATCAAGGCAGTCAAATGAAAAACACAGTGAAGATTTTAGAGCAGTTTGTTATGCACTCAGAAAAAGGCCAGGAAAGGTTCTGGGCTGTCTTTTAAAGATCAAATGTAATGAGCATTGGGGCGTGGCTTGAGCGCCGCACAAGATGGCGGCTTAACTGCGGAGCTCCGGACATCGAGCGCCGACACCAGCGGCTCTCTCCTCTCCAGCTACACCATTCTGGACGCCGACTGCATTTTCACACGTCGGAGCATGAGGTGAGCAGACTGATACCGCCTGCGACCCTCTGCTCCGCTTAAATGCACTTTCTGCGTGACTAACGCGGCGCGCTTCCCAGCGGCCGCCATTTCCTCTCAACTCTGCCGCGTTTCCGACTCTGTCAGCGGAACACCTGCGCCACAGTGCGGCGCTTTCCAGGCGATACGCGCTCACTGCAGCAATGATGAAATATACAATGTTCCTGTTCTTCAGTGGCTAATGCTTCCTGTTGGCGCTTTTCAGCCTTTAGTACCTCCTTTTTCTCAAGCTTTATCCACACCAATGCTATCTCAAGCTGTTTTTCATCATTTGGACGCCGCTCTTCAATAAAAGTCACTGAACAGGATACCGTTTGTTCTGGCTACCCTCACTTATTACTATCAATTCTCCCACATGATGCAAACGGTTTCCATTATTATGTTCACCATATGCAGTGCATTTCCAGCTGTGTTATTTTATTGATGCCTTTTGTGTGCTGCGTTTTCCTTCACATGTGTACACGGCCCTGACATCATTGTGTTGGAGCTCTATACTCCACAACATTGCTACTTTCTCAGTTTGAGGAGCGCCGTCTTCACACAACATATATCTACGGAGTCTACAGGTACATTACTATTTATCTCCCATACCATATATGGGGAAACTGCGCACTCTCAAGCTCACGGCTTCCAAAACCAAACTGCCTCTTTCCTCTGACTCTGACTCAACGTCGCCAGTCATGGAGGACACTATTCCTTCTAAAGCGGATATCACTCGTGGGGCAATACCTAAGGCTACTGTCACCAGTAAACTTCCACAACCTGGCTCCACGAAGCGTCACAAGAAAGATCCTCCATCTCCAGGTTCTGAACCATCTTCCGCATCTATGGATCTCATTCTTGAAGAACTCCGAGCTCTTAAACCCTTTATGGCTGAAACTACAAAAACATTGCAATTTCTTCATGATAAATGGTCCACTCTCGAATCCAGAGTTCTGTTAGTGGAACAATCAACGGAGGCTCTACAATCTTCTTGTTCTAGAATTTCTACATTGGAAAAGGATGTCTCTCTCTTAAGACGACAGACAGAAGAGTTGGAAAATAGAAATCGTCGCAATAACCTACGCCTTTATAATCTTCCGGAGCTCACCGAAGGGTCCAATCCAACCTCCTTTTTCCAAACCTTTTTACCGAAGATTTTGGACCTTCCACCCACTGTCACTCTTAATATTCAACGTGCTCATAGACTGGGTCCGAGAGTTTCCTCCAAACCACGTGGAGTCATCATGCTCTTCCTACAATATACCGATTTACTTCAAGTTCTCTCGGCAGCCAAGGCAAAGAAACAGATTATTTGGGAGGGTCATCGTCTGTATTTATCTCAAGATGTAGCCAAAGTGACAGCTGACCGAAGGAAACAATTTCTTGATCTACGACCACGACTGCGCGACCTTGGTGCCAGATTCGGTCTCCTACATCCTTGCCTCTTCAAGGTTACGTATAAAGAAAAGACAACGACTTTTGAAGATCCACGAGTCCTTGAAGACTTCCTTCGTCATCATGAAACCATCAACATGGACACTGCCAGACCAGTTTAATAATTCATGAGTCTTCTTGATTGATTGAGTATTTATCCTTTTGTTTTCCTACTGTGCCTAGTATCGACTTCCCATATCCTACTGTTCACACATATTCCTTGTTTATTATGTTATACTGTTGCGTAGTTCCTACAGTTAGCGTTCTTATGTACTCCTAACTTCTCTCCTCCATTTTTTGTCTCATCACAGATTCTCTCCTTCTGTTCCCCATCCCGGTGTAGTTTTCTGCTCCCTTCAATTGATCCTAAGCTGGTTCCTCCGGTGTTCGATGACGTGAGTTTCTGTTGTTGATGTCGTCCTCTTCTGGCGTCGTCACCCCCCAGTTCTCATTTGTATTTGTTGTAATGTCTCTTCTCTTGCCTTGCTCTCTTCTCTTCTTTTATACTCTTTTCTTTCTCTCATATTTTTCTTACTCTCACCTTTTCTCTCTATCTCTCTCTTACATCTGTTCTTGTAATCTTACTATTTTCCTCAACACTTCTCATCTACCTTTTTATTCCACCTTATCTTTTCTCTTATATCATTCTCATGCTAATCTACATTCCGAGTAGTCACCTGGAATGTTAAGGGGTTAAATAACCCCATTAAACGTCAACGAGTTTTAACGCATTTAACCAGACTTAAAACAGATGTAGCCCTTCTTCAAGAATCCCACCTTACAGATTCAGAGGCTACTAAACTTAAAAGATGTTGGGTGGGTCATGTTCTCTATTCACCTGCTGCAGGTAAGAAAAATGGTACTGTTATACTCTGTCACAAAAAGTTAAATGTTTCAATTGTATCTCAAGAGTGTGACGATGATGGTCGTTGGGTAATTGTTAATCTTCTTATAGATAAAATACCTCTAGTTATTTTCAATGTTTATGCCCCAACTGGTGTTGATAAAATGTTCTGGCCTGCTATTTCGGACAAACTTGTTACCCTCAATGACCAATACGTTATTCTTGGTGGTGACTGTAACCAAGTTTATGACCCCTTTATTGATAGAAATTCAAAAGTTAAATTTGTTCCTTCCAAGATGCACACCCAGTTTATCTCCTCTATACAGAATAATGCATTAGTTGACATTTGGAGGCTTTGTCACCCTGACCTCAGAGAATATTCTTTTTACTCCCCTACACACCACTCCCAATCGCGTATTGACTACCTTTTTCTTAGCAAACCACTGGCCCAACTCGCCCTTCATTCAGATATAGGCTCCATCCTAATTTCAGACCATGCCCCCGTTTTTGTAGACATCGATCTTCTTCCCTACTCCCCTCATTCAGGCCGTTGGAGATTTAATAATTCCCTACTTCTTGATTCTAAGTTTTGCACCCAATTTAAACAATTTTCCACTGAATTTTTTACACATAACCATCTTCCTGATTCCCCCTTTGTCATGATTTGGGACTCGTTTAAGGCAGCTGCACGAGGTTTTATCATTAATTTCGTTTCCCAAAAGAAAAAACAATCAATCTCTAAGTCAACTCAACTCTTGGATAAAATTAAGAAATTGGAATATGCATACTATACCTCAAATTCTGAAGCTTCTTTACGTGAATTAATCGCAGCCAAATTTGACTTCAATAAATTCACCACCAACGCCGCCTCTAACTCTCTTCTAAAATGCAATTCCCGCTACTATGGCGGACAAAACAAGATGGGCAAACTTCTAGCTAACTACCTTAAGATACGTAAAGAACGTACAAAAATTGAATCCTTGCAAAACCCAAATGGAGTATCTTTTTTTAAAGATAAAGACATACTTGCTCAATTTGTTTCCTTTTACCAGAATCTTTACACCCCAGAATCTATTCCCGACCCTCAAGATCTTCTTTCGTATTTTCAAAACATCCCTCCTCCAGAAACTTCCCATCTTGACTTTCACTCATTGGACCTGGACATTAGCAAATCGGAAATTTCTCATGCAATTTCTATTCTTCGCCGAGGTAAAGCCCCAGGGCCCGATGGTTTTACCATTGAATTTTATAATCACTTCTCCTCTCTTCTTCTCCCAAAATTGCATTCCCTATTCCAATCTTTTGCGGCCTCCGGATCCTCTCAAGGAACTTTCCAAGAAGCATTGATTTGTTTAATACCTAAACCAGATAAAAATCATACCCTTTGTAAGAATTACCGCCCCATATCACTAGTAAACACTGATTATAAAATTTTCGCCAAAATTATAGCTCTCCGACTAGATCCCTTATTACCTGATCTTATAGGTCCTGAACAATCCGGCTTCGTCAAGGGTCGCCTATCATCAGATAACTCTCGTGTCTTTTTTAATATCCTGAGTAAAGCTCCATCCCTTTCCTCCCCCCTTGCTGCTATCTCCCTTGACGCTGAAAAAGCATTCGACAGAATTGGTTGGGACTATATGTTCCAAGCTCTCCATTGGTTTGGCTTCCCCCCTAAATTCATTTCTCTAGTTTCTCTACTATACTCCAGCCCCCATGCTTCAATCTTCGCAAATGGTATGATTTCTGATTACTTTCCTCTCCAAAGAGGGGTTCGTCAAGGATGCCCACTGTCTCCTTTATTATTTATTATGGCCCTAGAACCCTTTCTAACTAAGATTAGACTTGATGACACGATTACTGGTTTCCAATATGGTACTCAACAACAAGCTAAACTGTCTGTATACGCTGACGACATTTTATTTTATTGCTCAAATCCTCAAACAACTCTACCTTCCTTCCTTAGTCAAGTTTCTTCTTTTTCTACAGTATCAGGATATCGTCTTAACATTGATAAATGTGAAATTTTGCCTTTAAACCCCCTTTGCCAAAAACATCTCTTTGACTCTTCTGGTTTTTCCTGGCAACCCACAAAGATTAAATACTTGGGTATCTGGTTTGCCCCCCGTATTCCAGACACTCTTAAATTTAATTTCGAATCTCTTTCTAACAAAATCAATACATCAATAACACGTTGGAATCCTCTGTTCCTTTCTTGGTGGGGCCGTCTAGATTCCATCAAAATGATGTTAGCACCCCTAGTCCTCTATTCTGTTTCCATGATTCCCATCCGTATTCCAGATCATTACTTCAAATCGATAGACTCCCTTCTATTAAAATTTTTATGGAAAGGCAAAAAATCTCGGATTGCACTCTCTTCCCTGAAAAAAGACAAATCCCTTGGTGGTGTCAAGTTCCCCCACTTTAAGTCGTATCATAACGCATTTTCATTAAAACAATCTATGAAATGGCTCTCTTCAGATCTCCCCCGCATTCCTCCACTATGGCTCACATTGGAATCTTCTCTTCTGCATCCTTACGATTTTCGAGAAGTTCTATCCTTTACCTCTAAGGTGTCATCAATATGTTCCCCCATCATCTCTCACTCTTGCTCTCTTCTTCGCCCATATTTATTATCCACTTACCCATCTGCCTCCTCCACCCACGCGCAACCTATCTGGCATAATAAATTCCTCAAAATTCGCAATCGTTCCTTATATTGGAAATCCTGGCATTCCCTTGGTCTAAAATGGATCTCGCAACTTCTGTCGGACAATCAGCCTCTTTCTTTCCAAGATCTTCAAATTCAATTCTCGTTACCTGCCTCATCCCGTAAACAATATTTATCAATACTCCCATCCCTTACTCAATATCTTTCTTCACTCCCAACCTCTAACTCTATCCCTACCACATATCTATCGATTTCTAATGCTATTGATCAATCTCTTTCTGCCTCATTTATTTATAAATCTCTACAATCCTCTGTTGATCGTTCAAAATCTAAGGTTGAGTTGGCTTGGGAAGAAGACTTCTCTCACACGTGGTCCACCATTTTATGGGACAAAATTTGGTCCAAGATTCACAGTACATCCAGGGCTGCAAATACCACACAAACCTTATTCTTTATTTATAATCGTTTATTATTCACCCCGTTGCTCCTGTCCTCCTTTTCCCCAGACACTCCATCTACTTGTTGGTCCTGCACATCCATTTCAGCTGATTTGAAACACATGCTATTTGAATGTCCCCCTATTTTACGTTTCTGGCACTTAGTTTGGTCCCAGCTACAAAAAATTTTCAAATTTACGGTTTCATTCTCCATTTCACACATTTTCTTAGGTTCCCTATCTCCCACCTTTGTTGAGTCCAGCTCCAACCACAAATTACTTGACTTATGCATAGCCATTGCTTTCCACCATATCACATCGCATTGGAAACAAGCTAAGGATGTTTCTTTTACTGCATGGTGGAATGCAGTGTGCTTTAATCACCGACTTGACACTAATTTTGTCTCTCCTATCTCCTTAGCAATCAAACGTGATCTCTTATGGCTTCCCCTCACTGACTATCTATCCTCAGTTGCTAAACCTTCTCCTCCACTTCCAATACGTACGGTTGAAGTTTGTAAACCTCCATAAATGCATTACCTTAATTTATTCAATTATCATATTGTTATTTACAGCAAATGTTTTATCATATTTTTAATCTATTTTCATATTTTAAGATGTCTCCTCATCCTCCTATGTTCCTCATTCTCATTGCTTATTTATTCATATTTTATGCTTCAGTTTCCTAAATGTAATTCGTTCATATGTAAGATTACTCTCATTTTCTCATAACTTTTGATTGTTTCTTCATTTTCTGTCTTTGTTCCTTTATATTTCAATAAACTTCAAACTTAAAAAAAAAAAAAATGTAATGAGCATTCCCCGAATGAATACAAATAACTTGCTAACTTTTTTTTATCTGTCACAAGTGTACATTTACTTGCCATTTTAAAATTACAAGCTAAAATTGGAAAGTGCTTGTTACGTGTTCTTTCACAAGATTAGAAGTGTGCTTCCAAGCATACTTTAATAATGCTTCCAGCAACTTTATTTGTATTTTTGGAGCGAGAATGTTATGAGTTCAGAATTAATAGCTCAAACAGTTTTGACAACAATCACAAAAATACATTCCACATGCACTAGTGAACACGCTCGCATATCACATGCTTCAGAACTATGATAGATGTCATGTTTTTGCTTTTGCGTAGATCAGAGCGCCGTGGAATCTGCTTGGGCAGGCTCAAGTGCGTTTAAAAGCCGAGAGACATGAAAAGCCTGGTCTACATTCTCCATCTCAGTTGTGGTAATGCAACTTACGTGAAGGAAACTGTTCTCACTATTGTTTGGCAATACTGCAATGTATTCATTTATATGTCTGCTCTCGTTATTAATAGCTTCGTGGGAATACGAAGTCCGTGGTCATTTGACGGATATATTATATTCCAGCAGGGGACTCACCCTAATGGGAAGCAGATGTGTATTCCGCTTGACAAACTGGTGGGAGGTAGGTCTGATTTATAAACAGAAGAATTGAGACCAGAATTACAAATTTCCTTGGTTTCCCAGGACATTTTCAGGGTCTAACACCCTGTAACTCCCCTGTATGAAACAACCCATACCCCCAGTATATGTAACTTTAGGGGGCAGGGTTATGTAATGTTGAAGGTGATGCAGCCTGGCGACACTGCAGAGAGGTGCCATGCAAGTTGAGTAGAATGCAAACAACCAGCATGCATCCATGTACGTCGCCAGCCAACCCTTTTTTTCATTCCCTTGCACTACACCTGGCCGTCAGGGTATGCATGTGTGCATACAGGTATTTGCAGAGTCACCACAGGTGTGATTAGAAAAATAATACATTTTTCCCAAAATTCCTTATATTTGGAACAAATCGCTGTTTTTATTACAATATGTCTTAACAGTCACTATAGAAAAGTTTGACAACTGCTGCAGTGTCCCATGTCAAACACTTGAGCTACTCACAAATGCAGCCTTCCATTGGTATGGGAGGTCCTGCTTGGAATGGTCACCGGCAGCGAGGTCTGACTTGGGGTTCCCCGGAGCTCATCATCATTGGGTTACTCAGGGCTCATCTTGGACCAATGAGGGTTCTGTGTAGTGCAACTCATCAGTGTCTCTGCAATTCTTGTGGGGCTCTGGGTGTTCATAGAGTTTCTCAAGCTGGGTTGGGTACGACTTTCAGAAAAACTAAATATTCTGGGTGCCTTGGTGACCATTTCTCATGCAGTTACCATGGTGCCTTGTTGGTCAGTCACTTGAAGGGGGTATCATTCATATTACTGGTGGAGCGTCCCACCTCTTTAACAGTTTCTTATCGTGAGCTAGTCACCCTCTGGGATGTTGGACTGTTGTGCTCTGCATGATGAGCTTGCTTTGGCGTTGGTACATTCACGCCAACATTGACTCATCTGTCCATCCATGGGTTTGGGGTACCATGATCCTGCATGGGGAATGACTTCCCTGATGGCCCTATAAAATAGAACATCTGTATGCCCAGAGAATTCGGTGATAACATCATCGATTTCCTGTTGTCCTTCTACCCAATGCAGATGGCTTTGTTTAGTGTTCTCATGAGTCTTTCTACTTCTCCATTAGCTTGCGGCCATCAAGGTAATTTCTTCTTGTTAGTTACTTTCAGTGACTTGTGATACTTAAGAAATTAAGAAATTTGTAGCTGTGAAAAAGAGAACCACTTTTCACTCTTCAGCGTTTGGGGAATTCTAAAGGTAGCAAATATTTTGTCGAGGCAGTGCCTGGTTAGGTGAATGTTACTGGGAACTTAAAGTATGCATCTGACATTACCTACACATGATGCTCAACTGGCAAGGAGCCACAATCTACACTGATATCAAACCATGGTCCTCTACTACATTTCTCACTGATGACGGGTGCGGACCTATCAGGCACTCAGCTTCCTTGGAACCACTGGCATCTAGATTTGAATTCTTCCACTTCAAACCCCATGGATGGGAGCCAGATTTTCCATCATATTCTTGCTTTGGTTTTCATTACCCAGGGTGTTCTGCATATGCCAACCTCACCACCTGTTGATTCATCTGCCAAGGAATAACAGTTATGTGTCCTCTCAAGAGCACAACTTCATCAATGATGCTAAATTCATTGTAGACTTGCCTGAACACCTTAAGGCCTCACTGATAGAGGTCATCATGGTAACTGGTATCTCTGTGAAAGTCCTTTCACATGTTGACTCTTAGGACTGTGCAGGTCTTCTAGGGTCTAAATTGGAGTGACTTGATGCACCAATATTCATGAGACATACCATGAGAGGGCTCCCTACTTCTGCTATTTAACCCCTTCGATGCTGATGACGAGCTGAGCTCGTCATCAGCTATGGCGCTCGTATGCTGATGACGAGCTGAGCTCGTCATGTAACGCGGGTTTTTGAGAAATCCAGCACACAGCGGGAAAACCGCGAGCGCGCAAGGGATTAAGTAATGTAATCACTTGCTCCTGCAGTGGGCTGTAGGCACTGTAAGAGGCAGTTGGCAACGCTCATGCATCCTGTTATGTATCCAATGGTCAAATAAGATTTTGGAGCTGGAGGAATCATTTCTTTGATGTGCAGGGGTGGGTGAGGAGCTGTCCCGCCGAAGAAGGGTATAAGTGGCTAAGGATCAGTAACCACTTGGAACGGCAGCCATAGTGGCATAGTTGGAAATGATTACAGCCCAATTAAATCATTAGCACCTCCTTTTCTATGTGGCAGTACCTTGTATTTGTTTCTGTGAAGACAATGGATGTCCATCAATCAGCATCTACCTGCTGCACGAGCACTGCCCATAGCCTAATATGATTGATGCACCCAAATAACATCCTGCACTGTATTCCATGGTTAGGAATATGGTTGGTTAGGTGATCAATGTATGGGATGATGTGAGGCTCCCTTTTGATCTCTGTGTTCAGTATCTTCATGTCAATGCTGATTCGAATGCTGCCAGGCTTCTTGGGCTTTTGTTCAACTACCATTGTTGGTATCCATGGGGTAGTCCTGGCGACTTTCTCAATGACATCTGCCTCTTCCATCTTTTGTAGTTCAACCTCTACTGCTGTGTGACATTGGAACAAGACATGGCTTTGGCCTGTGCCATCTCCCCTCTGCCTGTGCTATCTCTCCCCTCTGCCTGCGCCATCTCCCCTCTGTCTGCAGCATCTTTCCCTCCATCTGTGTCATCTCTCTCTCTGCATGCACAAACTCACCCTCTGCCTGCGCCATCTTTCTCTCTGCCTGCACCATCTTACCCTCTGCCTGTGCCATCTTACCCTCTGCCTGTGCCATTTCACCCTCTGCATATGCCATCTTTCTCTCTGCCTGTGCCATCTCCCCTCTGCCTGCACCATCTGTCCCCTCTGCCTGCATCTTCTCCCCTCTGCCTGTACCATCTCTCCCTTGGCCTGTGCCATATCTCCCTTTGCTTGCGCTGTCTCTCCCCCGGCCTGCACCATCTCTCCCTCGGCCTGCGTCATCTCTCCCTCTGCCTGCGCCATCTCACCCTCTGCCTGTGCCATCTCACTCTCTGCCTGCACAATCTCACTCTCTGTCTGTGCCATCTCAACCGCTGTCTGTGCCATCTCTCCCTCTGTCTTGCTCATCTCACCATGTGCCTGCATCATCTCGCCCTCTGCCTGCACCATCTCCCCTCCGCCTGCATCATCTCTCCCCTCTGCCTGATCCATCTCACCCTCTGCCTGCGCCATCTATCCTTCTGCCTGTGCCATCTCACTCTCTGCCTGCACCATCTCACTCTCTGTCTGTGCCATCTCACCCTCTGTCTGTGCCGTCTCTCCCTCTGTCTGCGTCATCTCACCATGTGCCTGCATCATTTCTCCCTCTGCCTGCGCCATCTCCCCTCCGCCTGCATCATCTCTCCCCTCTGCCTGATCCATCTCTCCCTCTGCCTGCTTTATCTCTCCCTCTGCCTGTACCATCTCTCCCTCCGCCTGTGCTATCTCTACCTCTGCCTGCGCCATCTCTCCCTCTTCATGCGCCTTCTACCAGCTGCCTGCACCATCTCTCCCTCTGCCTGCATCATCTCTCCCTCCGCCTGCACCATTTATAGAGGAGACGGTGTACATTTCACAGATGAGGGGAACAGAATCTTCCTCTGTAACTTAAGACTTTGCATCGGCACTTACTTGTAGATACAAAAAAACACACAATGAACACAACGGCTCTTTTTTAGAGCAAACTGACATCTAAACACTCAAATTTGATTTTTAACTGTATTTTTTTTATTAATTTTTTGTGAGGTCCGCGCCCCGTGCGCGCACCCCGCAAAGGTTTTTTTTTTACCCTTTGGGGTCCTTCAGGGACCCCCTGAGAAGGCCTAGGGGGTCAGGGAGTCTCTACCCTGCTCCCTTTTCAAGTTCTCAACTTTCATCTTTCACTCTCCTATGAAACTACACAAAATGGCGGCTATAGGGTGCGCGCACCGAGCATACACCGTGCACTCACCGTGCGCGCACCTACCAAATGTTTATTTTTTTTTAAACATTTTTTTTACCCTTCGGAGTCCTTCAGAGACCCCCTGAGAAGGCCTAGGGGGTCAGGGACACTACTACCTCATGAACTACAAATAAAAATAGAAACATTTCTCAAATAAATTTTTAATTTCTAAATATAAATGTATTCTTCTGAAATTTCATAATGTAAAACCACTTCCAACATCAAATCATCTGGAATTTCTTCTTCGTAAGTCTGCAAACATGATTCTTGGAACTCCACCATCTCCAAACATTCCAGAAATTCACTGTACAAAGACTGATCAAAAAAATCACTTGTGCCATCTCCTCCACTAAGTTCTTCTTCATTAGTGCTGTCATAAAACGGAACAATCAAATCTTCTGATAAAGTAGCTGAAACTTCAAACATGATTTTTACTGTCTCCTCATTGCGATCCATATTTTTAACACATTTGTAGCTATAACTTGCAAAAAAGACACTTTAATTTATCCATTTAAGTAATAGATAATATAAAACTAGCTTTAACAACTATTCTGTCACAATAGTCCCTAAAACACACTAACTCACATTATAATTATTTCAGGGTTTACGGCAGTGCAGTGGTATTTTTCTTATTAACTTAAAGTGTACAACATAGTTCCCCTTACAAATTAACAACTCACCTTTTAAAATACGCGTAGAGAGAGGTAGAGAGGTAGAGGTGTAGAGGTAGAGAGGTAGAGGTAGAGGTAGAGACTAGTAGAGAGAGGAGTAGAGAGAGGTAGAGAGGTAGAGAGTAGAGAGTGAGTAATAGAGAGTAGAGAGAGAGTAGTAGAGAGCAGTGAGAGAGTAGCAGAGAGTGAGTAGTAGAGTGAATAGTAGAGTGAGTGGTAGAGAGTGAGTAGTAGAGAGTGAGTAGTAGAGAGTAGTAAGGAGTAAGTAGTAGAGTGAGTAGCAGAGAGCAGTAGAGAGTGAGTAGTAGATAGTAGTAAAGAGTGGGTAGTAGAGAGTAGTAGAGAGTGAGTAGTAGAGAGTGAGTAGTAGAGAGTAGTAGAGAGTGAGTAGCAGAGAGAGAGAATAGTAGAGAGTAGTAGGGACGAGTAGTAGAGTGAGTAGTAGAGAGTACTAGAGAGAGAGTAGTAGAGAGTGAGTAGTAGAGAGTAATAGAGAGTGAGTAGTAGAGAGTGAGTAGTAGAGTAACTAGTAAAGAGTGAGTAGTAGAGCGTAGTAGAGAGTGAGTAGTAGAGAGTAGTAGAGAGTGAGAAGTAGAGAGTGAGTAGTAGAGAGTAGTAGAGAGTGAGAAGTAGAGAGTGAGTAGTAGAGAGTAGTAGAGAGTGAATAGTAAAGAGTGAGTAGTAGAGAGAGAGTAGTAGAGAGTGAGTAGTAGATAGTAGAGAGTAGTAGAGAGTGAGTAGTAGAGAGAAGTAGATAGAAGTAGAAGTGATGTCATTTGAGATGTCATAAGTGATGTCATCAGTGATGTCACTGACCATGTCATGAATGATGTAATATGTGACATCATCAGCAGTGGATTGCGGGAGCGCGTGTTATAGTGAGTACAACTAACTATAACGGGGGAATTTCAATGGATTTGTATGAGTAAAATGTCCAGCTAACTATAACTGGTGTGAAACCTATGTTTTTTTCAGTGAATTTCAAAGGTTTTTTAAATGTTATTTCCTAACTATAACGAGTGTGAAACCTATGGGGCCTTATTTACGAGCCCCTTGCGCCTCCGGAACATCACTTTATGTGTATATATATATATATATATATATATATATATATATATATATATATATATATATATATATATATATATATATATATATGTATATTACCTACTGGCGGTCGCCAGTAGGTAGTTATAGTTAGGACCTAGTTCCCATAGGAAATCCGCAACATTCTATTTGGAATAACTTTGGCACCGTTCGACAAATACATGCAAAATTCTCCAAGAAAATGGGCTGCTCTGCTCCTTCCCTGAAAGTTTTGGGGTGATTCGTGAAGCGGGGCTGAGAAAAAAGGGGGGGCCCAAAACGTGTTTTCCCCATGCAATTTTCCATAGGGACCTGTGGCAAGGGCTACAGCCCGAACGGCTGAACGGAATTACACCAAATTTGGCAAAAAGGTAGAGTTTGGTTAGCAGATTACCCTTCTTTTCAAATGGTGTAAATTCTTTCAGTAGTTCCTGAGAAAATCAAAAGTAAAATCATAGATATGTCTATAGATGAAGTACTATACTCTGTACTGTACTCTGTACCTTCCCGAGCACGAGTTTCATGCTAATTGGCTCTCAACACTCCAAAACAGGAAGTGTTGGCAGCCATCTTGTGCCTCGGTAGAACCAAGGCACAAGAAAGCAGTGAAACAAATGTGCAAAACACGCAAAGGGGGCAGGGTAGAAATACCCTGACCCCCTAGGCCTGCTCACGGGGTCCCACAAGGACCCCCAAGACCCCAAATTATTATTATTATTTTTTTAAATCACGGGGTACGAAGTACAGTAGTCTGTACGGTACTCTACTGTATTCTGTTCCTTCCTGAGCGCATACTGGAGGTTCCTGGTGGGCTAATTGGCCAACTATCAATAGGAGCACAGAGGGAATCAAACAGGGTCACCCTCCACTCTAAACTAGATACACAACAAAAGACTCTGTCGAGCGGACGTCCACATATGTCAGTTACTCGGAGATAGACCAGTCTGAGTGTACTGATAACTATTCCAGTCCCTTATAATTTGTAAAGGAATACTTCACTGCGCTGCGTCCCAATTTTAATGTTAAAACAGCCCAACTTCCTTGATAGCGACACAGAACAAAAAATGCAGATTGTCTGACCCTCCACGGTCAATAACAATTATCCACACCAGCAACGTTAGATCAATATCTATATAGAAAAAATGTGTGAGAAAACAAATGACACCTCACGGAAACACCACCAACGGGGTAACTGGTATGTAATTTCCAGACAAGCCCCTGTCTCATCATCGGTAGTCACTTGTTTCTCAAAGAAAGTAGAAAAAAGAGTGTCCAAAACAAACAACCAAGGAAGTGTGACAAACAGTGGGAAGCAGAAGCATCTGCTAGTGACAAACACAAAACATAAAGAAGTGCACACAACACAGCAACCAAATCCCATTAACCAATTTTATTCGTAGGGAAAAAGGTGTGCTTTACCAATAAGAAGGCTGGTAGCTATTCCTGCGTACCATTACCTATTTAAAATGCTGACATGTTTCACTGCCACCACAGTTTTGGCAGTTTCATCAGGGCTGCACTATATGCTGCCACTCCACTCTTGGACACTTGTTCTGTGTTAACTGCCAAGGAAAAGGCACATATAAACAATTAAAAGCATGTAAACAGACTCAATAATACCCGTATAGGTAGTGCTGTATGAAGCCCATAGTTACCAAGAGTCAGCCTGGTTGGTCATACCGGCCGCCCAGGGGTAGAAACGGATGCTGGGGTACTCCTAATGTGAGTCCTCACCTTCACCTGGCTTTAAAGCTCTGTAGGCATAAAACAGGATACCTATGTTTAGTAAGCTGCAAGCTTACTTCGTTCTAGGGAGCAATTTCACACCATCCAGACCAGCACACCCATTCACCTGGTCTCTCCTCATAGGGGGACATGAAGTTAAACATCACGCAGAACCCTCCAGGGGATCACCAACCAGCTGTTATTTCAAATCTTACCCAGGGCTTATAGCGCTAAACATTCACTCTTCAAAAAAGACACTACGTGATTGAAAATGTGTCTATTATTCAAACCGGCTTGTGCAACTCGCCTGCAAACCTAGTGTGGTTTTGCTCAACAATGCAGTGCTACGTTATGAGTCTTACTAGCGCGTAGAGCTAATCAAAACCTCGGAAAGGCTAGCCGGAGAGTCTATACATGCCCCGACCCTCTCGCTGCCAAAGCGGCACACTCGCGGTCGACACGCAACACAGTACCCACTCTCAATGTCAAACCCCCAAGGTACATCTCACCGTGGTGTATCAAGCACAGCGCCTCGTCTCATCCACGGCATGTGTACCGCCGACGCGGTGAAATACCCAGCACTCCACGTACCCGCCCACTCCAAACGGTCACATGACCGGAGGCAACAAGCGGCGGACATCTTTGAATGGTGCGCGATGCTGCACCTACTGATACAATCCTTTGCGGTACAACCCAATGTTCTAATGCCACTTGTAGAGGTGAAGGAACCAACAAAAAGATACATTGTAGTGGATACACACCCATCTAGCGTTCTGCTCGCAAACATAAACTAACTGGCCCCCAGGGACCTCCAGTATGCAAGGGGAATTAGTTCCCCCTCTGCAAACGTGCCAGCGGTCTGCGTTGCAGAGAGGTGTAAAACGGGGCATGGCCTCATTACACCTCTCTGCAACGCAGCCCCCTGGCGCATACTGGAGGTTCTTGGTGGGCTAGTTGGCCCCCCGGGACCCCAGTATGCAAGGGGAATTAGTTCCCCCTGTGCAAATGTGCCAGAGGGCTGCAATGCAGAGAAGTGAATGAAAGGGGCGTGGCCTCATTACACCTCTCTGCAACGCAGCCCCCTGGTGCATACTGGATGTTCCTGGTGAGCTAGTTGGCCCCCAGGGACCCCCAGTATGCAAGGGGAGTTAGTTCCTTCTCTACAAATGTGCCAGGGGGCTGTGTTGCAGAGAGGTGTAAAAAGGGGCGTGGCCTCATAACACCTCTCTGCAACGCAGCCCCCTGGCACATACTGGCCCCCCAGTATGCAAGGGGGATTAGTTTACCCTCTGCAACCGCACCAGGCGGTTGCAGAGAGGTGTTATGAGGCCAAGCCCCTATTTACAACTCTCTGCAACCCAGCCCCCTGGTGCATACTGGAGGTTCCTGGTGGGCTAGTTGCCCCCCATGGACCCCCAGTATGCAAGGGGACTTAATCCCCCAATTAGGAACATGCATGTTTGCACAGTGGTGAAGGTAGGGGGCGGGGCTTGAGGTGCTATGTGTGCAAACATGCCCTGTGGCGCGTTTTCAGTTGAGAAATTAATTCCTTTTCAATCCAGAGGACCCCTAGGGGCCAACTAGTTCAACAGGTACCTCCAGTAAGCACCACGGAGCTGTGTTGCAGAGTGTTGTAAAAAGGGGACGTGCCCTTTGAGCACCTCTCTGCAACGCAGCTCCCTGGCGCATATTGGAGGTACCTGGTGGGCTAGTTGGCTCACAGGGGACCTCAGGATTGAAGAGGAATTAATTCCCCAAACTAAAACGCGCCACAGGGCGTGTTTGCACACATGTCACCTCAGTCCCCGCCCTCTTCCTTCACTATTGAGCAAAATATTCCTCTAAAATCAGCCGAACTACGAATTCCGATTTACTCACCTGTTATCCGGAGAGACCTCAGTGCTGCATCTTTCAGCACACTACTGATCCTGAAAAGTATTTATAACCATACTTACAGTAACTTTAATTTCCTTCCATAGGCTAACATTGACTGGTTTCACTTGGAATTTTTTTTAAGTGTGGAGTTTTAGAACTTTAAAAAATTCCTCAAAAATCAGCCGATCTAGGAATTCCGATTTACTCACCTGTTATCAGGTGTGACCTCAGTGCTGCATTTTTTTAAAACCACTACTGATCCTGAAAAGTAATTCTAACCATACTTACACTAACTTGAATTTCCTTCCATAGGCTAACATTGACTGGTTTCACTTGGAAATTCTTCTAAGTGTGGAGTTTTTGAACTTTAAAAAATTCCTCTAAAATCAGCAGAACTACGAATTCCGATTTACTCACCTGTTATCTGGAGAGATCTCAGTGTTGCATCTTTCAGCCCACTACTGATCCTGAAAAGTATTTCTAATCGTAGTTAAAGTAACTTGAATTTCCTTATATAGTCTAACATTGACTGGTTTCACTTGGAATTTTTTTTAAGTGTGGAGTTTTAGAACTTTAAAAATTTCCTCAAAAATCAGCCGAACTAGGAATTCCAATTTACTCACCTGTTATCAGGTGTGACCCCAGTGCTGCATCTTTCAAACCACTACTGATCCTGAAAAGTAATTCTAACCATACTTACACTAACTTGAATTTCCTTCCATAGGCTAACATTGACTGGTTTCACTTGGAAATTCTTCTAAGTGTGGAGTTTTGGAACTTTAAAAAATTCCTCTAAAATCAGCTGAACTACGAATTCCGATTTACTCACCTGTTATCTGGAGAAATCTCAGTGTTGCATCTTTCAGCCCACTACTGATCCTGAAAAGTATTTCTGATCGTAGTTAAAGTAACTTGAATTTCCTTATATAGTCTAACATTGACTGGTTTCACTTGGAAATTCTTCTAAGTGTGGAGTTTTGGAACTTTAACAAAATCCTCTAAAATCAGCCGAACTACGAATTCCGATTTACTCACCTGTTATCAGGAGAGACCTCAGTGCTGCATCTTTCAGCTCACTACTATTCCTGAAAAGTAAATTTAACTGAACTTACCAGTAACTTGAATTTCTTTCCATAGGATATCATTGCCGGCTATATAAAATATATATAAATTAAAAAGATATAAAATAAAATAAAAAAATATTACAATTTCAATATTTTTGAAATCATTTGTTTTCAATTTATATTAAAATTTTGTAATGCAATTTAAAAAATAAAATATCTAAAAATAAATAATTTACAACAATGTAGTAAATTAGTATAAAAAAATATAACAATTAATACATTTAACAATGATCATTTATAAAACCTTTGAAATTCACTGAAAAAACCATAGGTTTCAGCCATGTTATAGTTAGGAATTAGCATTTAAAAAACCTTAGAAATTCACTGAAAAAAACATAGATTTAAGCCATGTTATAGTTAGGAATTAGCATTTTAAAAAACCTTAGAAATTCACTGAAAAAAACATAGGTTTCACACATGTTATAGTTAGCTGGCCATTTCACTCATTCTTTGTTCAACTAACTAAAACTTGCACGCCCGCAATGCACTGCTTATGACATCACATATTACATCACTAATGACATGGTCAGTGACATCACTCATGAAATCACTGATGACATCTCAAATGACATCACTGATGACATCACTGATTACATGATCCTTGTGAAAGAGTGGCAGACCTCCTCTCAGCGTAATATAACCTTTGATACACACATTCAAAAATAGAAACTAAAAATGTCAAAATAATGGAGACACCAATACCAGTTACAACAACCTATTAGGTGATTCCAACATCTACATACACATCCACTCATTCACCAACAGTTCTATTTAGTCAATTATACATGTACTCACTCATCATATGTACTCATACTCCTATACATCCTGTTACACACCGATACTCATCCAAAGAGTTACTCACACACATACTCACACATGCAAATAAACTATCAAACATCCATTTACTTGCATATACAGCTATACACACACCACCACACTTACTTCTGCAGAAACGTACACATACTTACTCTCTTAAATAATCACTTATAGAAACACATACTTATTTATACAGGAACTCTTCTAATCTCTCACTCTAACATATACTCACTTATATATATATATATATATATCAATACTCACATATACTAGTTTAAAACATATGTACTTACTAATAAAGACACTATTGAAACAGTAATTTACTCATTAACACACCCATGCACACACTCATCCACCCATACAGTCCTGCACACATGCTGTCTTCAAAAAACATACACTGAGTCACTTATTCATGCATCTATACGCTAAGTAATATCCCCCACCGAATCATACAGACACTCATATCGATACTCAAAAAACAAACTAATTACCCATATACACACTCATGTAGCTACTCACCAACCTATGCAGCCACCAAAGTGAGACACTGATACAGATATTTAAATATTTAATCATTACTCGTTAATACATCTATTCACTAAGATACAATTAATATGTCAGTTATACAATACATTTTACAAAAAATCATCTATTTAGACACTTATTTACCCATTTATTCTTCTGTCGACCTTTAGATATACAACATAAAAAATATGTATTTTTCAGAAAGACACACATTCACTGGATGATGTCATGAGTGATGTCATTTGAGATGTCATCAGTGATGTCACTTACCATGTCATGAGTGATGTAATATGTGTCGTCATCAGCAGTGCATTGCGAGTGCGCGAGTTATAGTTAGCTGAACTAACTATAGCGGGGGAATTTCAATGGTTTTGTATGAGTGAAATGTCCAGCTAACTATAACATGTGTTAAACCTATGGTTTTTTCAGTAAATATATATATATATATATATATATATATATATATATATATATATATATATATATATATATATATATATATATATCAGCACCGACCTCCTTGAAGTTTCAAAGAGAGGAACACCACAGGACTCCAGGAAAAGCTGTTATAAATCCTTTTAATTTCGGCATTGTAGCATGACGCGTTTCGTTTTATCAAAAAACTTTTTCAAATGCTGCCGGGATTCAACACCAATGGTTCTGCCCGCCCTCCTTTTAATGTTCGTTACCTTGCTACGATTGGTCAAGGAACCACAGGTGACTGAAGCATTGGGGAAAGCGAAAACCCTTTGTGGATTCTCGCGGAGCAGACCCACATTGGTTTTGTATGAGTGAAATGTCCAGCTAACTATAACATGTGTTAAACCTATGGTTTTTTCAGTGAATATATATATATATATATATATATATATATATATATATATATATATATATATATATATATATATATATATATATATATATATATGTATATGTATATTTCTTTTTTTTGTGGAAAAGATAGTCCAAAGGGACAAACCTTGCACTATCATGGAGGCTAAAATCACTAGACTTGGCCATAAGTCTAACGCAATTGAGATAATCGTATCCTTGATCACAGGCACCCAATTTAAAAGTGCTGCATTTTGCTCCAATTCACTCAATTAGTTTACTCCAATGTTATTTTATGTTATGTTATGTTATGTTATGTTATAAAAAGGACTTATAGAGCACACAGCTACTCAGCAGAGCATCCCGGCCCTGAGACAAGAAGGGGGGGAACAGCAAGCCTAGAGTGCAAGGTCCTTATTCGCTTGTTGGAACATCCAGGTTTTCAATTGTTTCATAAAGGCCAGTATATTTGTGAACAAAACAAGAGATGGACAGAATGTGGATCAATGTCACACATTCACCCCAGTCCAAAGATCTGGGCCCAAATCCATCGTTTTTTTGCACTCCACACCATCCTGGGTTAGACAATGGCGATATGCAAATCAGCTCTGACCCTGTGCCCCATGGGAACAGTCCAGTCCGAACTACAAAAGCCATGTCCTTCCCAGAACGGAATCAAGCATCCGAGGACCGGACCGGTTTCGAGGTAACACCTCTCATCAGCCCGGCTAGCTTGACTCCAGTGGTGTGGAGTGCCTGGGACCCACGTCTGAGCATCCCCAGCGCACTTATGGCGGCAATTGCAAACAAAACAAGAGATGGACAGAATGTGGATCAATGTCACACATTCACCCCAGTCCAAAGATCTGGGCCCAAATCCATCGTTTTTTTGCACTCCACACCACCCTGGGTTAGACAATGGCGATATGCAAATCAGCTCTGACCCTGTGCCCCATGGGAACAGTCCAGTCCGAACTACAAAAGCCATGTCCTTCCCAGAACGGAATCAAGCATCCGAGGACCGGACCGGTTTCGAGGTAACACCTCTCATCAGCCCGGCTAGCTTGACTCCAGTGGTGTGGAGTGCCTGGGACCCACGTCTGAGCATCCCCAGCGCACTTATGGCGGCAATTGCAAACAAAACAAGAGATGGACAGTATATTTGTGGCCTGCCTAAGCAGGAGTGGGAACCTGTTCCAGAATCTATCCATCAGCACCTGGAAAGAGTGACCGCCGCAGTGGGCTTTGAGGGACCTAGGAGTGACAACCTGAGAGATCTACTGGGTACATAGTATGAGATTCCTCTACGGTTGTAACGCGCCCCAATGCCATGCAAAGCTTTGAAAAGCCAGGACCAGAGTTTTGGAGAGTATTCTGCATCGGATTGGCAACCAGTGCAGATTCTTCATATGATGGTAAATCTGGTCATTGGAACCGAGGCTCAGTACTGCCCTAGCTGCTGTGTTCTGCACGACTTGCAGTCTGTTGAGCAAAATTTCTGGAAGGACAAGAGAAAGGACATTGGCATAATCCAATCTGGAGGTGATGAGGGCCTGTACTACCATCTTTCTGTGAGGGATAGGTAATAAAAATAGGAACCTGCAGAGCATTTTCAAGAGACCAAAACATCTCCCTGAGGTTCCGTGACGATTGTAAGTGGTGTTTTCGACTCGCACGAATATGGTCGAGTCTAGTATCTATGAACCGCAAATGACGAGTTTTGTAAGTGTGCGCAGTTTCGCTGTGCTAACTTACACCGTTCGTTTGTTATGTGGGCTTTTCATCTGTACCCACGGGTTCCATCTTAGATACGGCATCCATTTTGTCTCTTGCCCTCAAGTAGTCAGCGAACGGACGCTGTCCGCTTCGCGACCCTGGGACTCCCAAGATATTTGCGGAAGACACATGTCCTTTGAAAGTGTCTTTATGATGAGGGGGTTGCTACTGTAAGGCAGGTGGCGCCGCTCGAGGCTCATCTTGCCGCACGGACTTATTGTCTCAGCCGTGCATCTCATTAGGCACGTCCCTTTGATGCCTGTATCTCGTGCTTCCCGGCACCTCCCCTTTTACACCCTTTCCGATCTCCCCACTGTCTCCGTCTTCCTCTGCACCTGTCTTCGTTCCTATTTCGATCTACTTTACTGCTGATTGGAATTTGCTAATGGTGGGAAGATGGGTTTTTACAGTTGGGAACCGCCAAAATGTTTCCGCACTTATGTTCCGGATCTTGTGTGTTTCAAAGTGATCTAAGCGACCCCTCTGAGAGCGACTTGTGGGAACCAGGTTGTAAACTATTGTGTATCATGTTATCCTATGGGTAAAAACTGTATAAAAGGAGCGATCCACAAATACAATTTGAAGCAGTCTCCCCGAACTACACTCGATGTACTTCCTGTGACTTCTGTGTTCCCTGCAGTAAATAAACCTTGACTCTTTGACGCCGAAGGAAGTGTCCCGTGTCTCTGTGACTTGTACGCCGGAGCAGGTTACCCACGAAGGTTTCAGGTGTTGTGCCCTGGCACCGCTGGGTCCAAAGAACCCAGTCCTTCAGTTGGCGCCCAACGTGGGGCTGCATCAGTGGTACCGGTCCAAGCCCGATGATCGTGAGGAACTTCGTGTGAAATCTCCGAGGGAAGGTGCACCCCGCTTCATCGATCCTGTTGTCGAAATAAGTGGCCCGAAGACTTTTCCCGCGAAGATTCCCGCCTCCTAACGGCTGCGACGGACTGCTGCCCTGACTGTAGACCTGTTTTGGCGCCTGGCGTAGACCTTGGTATAGCGAGACGATTGACGGGCCTTCCTGAGGACGCCATTGATCTTTGAGTTAAGTATTTGTGGGTCGCTCCCAGAGTTCTTGGTTGTAGACACTTTAGCGAGTGTCTTTGTTGTAAACACTTTAGCGAGTGTTTTTGTTGTAGACACTTTACCGGGTGTCTTTGTTGTACACGCTGTGTGAGTGTTTTTGTCGGTGACACTTTGCTAGCGTACTTTGTTGTTGTTGTATTTGTTTGACGACTGCAGCCGCCAAAGACCGAGGGTTTAGTTCTTTGCTGGGACTTGGTAAATCCCGAAATCCCGTAACCCTTGAAGTTTGTGAAACTCGGCTAGTGTGCAAGATGCCTGGTCGCAGTACTTTGTTCAGTTGCTTTAGACCTTATGGTGCGGATTCCCTGCTGGAGGACTCGTGTCCGATACCTCCGGTTGGAACTCCTACATATGACTTATATAGCAAACATGGGCTAGGCCCGATTGCTTTTAACGATTATTGGATCAAATATACAAAGAAAGACGGCGATCTTCGTTGGCCACCTCACGGTAGCTTCGAAGCGTCGATCTTAGATAATTTGGAAATAAAATTGTTCGAACGTAAATCAAGGCCGGCCATGTTTGATGCCTTTCGGTTCTGGCGCAAAGAAGCCCGACAGAAAGAGATCAGACAAAATAAACGTAGTCAGCGAGATACTGTTGCTACTATAGTGAAGAAAGCTGAGCAGTTTCAGCGTGATAAGGAGGGTAAGGATAAGGAAGTGTTTGAGAGATTACAGCGTATGTCCATAGACAAATGCTATCCTGTTTTGCCTACGGAGTCGGATAAGAAGGAAGAGGCAGTTGAGGATTCTTTAATGTCCTATCTTATGAAGTCGCCACCTCCGTACGTACAGGGTACCGCAGCTCCTGTGGTCCCTGCCGTACCTGTTCTTCCACCTGTTATTCCTCCACCAGTTCCTCAACCTGCACCTGCTCTTCCGACTGTTCCTGCTCCTTTGCCTATTTCTATTCCTACTGCTCCTCCGCTTCCACATACTCCTGTTCCCGCTACTGCTCACGCTACTGCTCCTGTGTTGTTAACCCCTGTTGCTGCTAACGTCTCTACTCCTTCTCTTGTTAGTCCTGTGTCTTACTCTTCTCCCTCTACTCGTAATCGTGATTCTCCCCTTGCGACAAACTTCTTTCAGTCGCTCGGACCTGTTTTTGGGTCTGCAGGTTCTGATGGTCCACAGAGACGTAGCCAGCTTCCTGGTAATAGAGAACGTGTTGCGCTATACAATATGGCGATGGGTTGGATGATAAACCCTGTTAGAAATCCACCTCGTGTTGTCCTCGAAACGTTTGATCAATTCAACATACCTACTCAGAGATATGTGTTTGATGAAATGTGCAAGTTCTTACATGATCAGATAGCGGCCAATGCGCCTGACGAGGTGCTGACCGCCCTGTCTGAACTCCGGCTTCAGTTCGCAACTGGACTGATAGTCGACACTAATGTCCGACGTGCTATTGAGCGGTTGCTATCTCTTCGTCCCGCTCCTATTCCTCATGCATTGTTCGTTGAGGACATTGAACAACGAGATGGGTCTGGCCAATATCCTATGCGTGAAGTTCCGCCAGTTTGGGTACCCGCTGATAATACTAATGCTAATGCTCCAATACCAGCACATTTCCAGAGAGTGTGGATACACCTCCCTTGGAAACGATCGGAAGTGCTTCAGGTGAAACAAACTTTGCCTGATCCTCGCAAAAATCCTGCGGGGTATTACAAAGAATTATCGCAGCTCGTAGACGCTACGATAATGAATCTGGCCGATATCGACATGTTGTTTGGCAATGTCGTACCGCAACCGGTATGGGCCAAGATTCGTCACCAAGATCACGCGAATGAATTAGGTGGTGATTGGGCTGCCATTACAGCGGCAGACGCTGGACAAGTGGCTGCTACTAAACCCGATCAGTTGATTGAACTTCTTCCCCAGCGAATCATTACATTAATGAAAACGCTTATGCCAGCTATGAGGGTAAATTGGGACAAGTTGTCAGCCTGTAAGCAGAAGAAAGATGAGAGTGTTTCAGACTTCTTTACGAGGTTCGAGGAAACATTCGTCGATCATAGTGGGCAGGATATGGGTACTGAGGGTGGACAGAGGTTGTTTGTGGATAAATTCGTATCGAACTTATTGCCCGACTTGAGCCATAAATTGAAAAATTCAGAAAGTTCATGGGCCGTTTCTACCTCAGCTCAGATATTGGCTACGGCACAATATTACGAGAATAGAGAAAAAGAGGAAAATGACCGTGCCGATAAAAAGACGAAAGAGCTGAAAACTAAAGTGTTGTTACAACAAGCATATCCGCCGCGTTCTAATCAGAATGCGCCTCAGCAGAATAGATCGCAGTCGCAATCGAATCGATCGCAGCCGCGTAATGATTCATCTTTTCAGAGATCTTCATTAGGGTACAATCAATGTGCTTATTGTAGACAGGAGGGACACATTAAATTCAATTGTCCTGCTTTAAATGACCGTAGTGGTGGTAATTCGTCTAGAGGAGGTCGTGGTGGTGCACAGCACGCATCACGTGGTAGAGGTCGTGGTGCTCAGAATGATCGCTCTGACCATTCATCAAATTCTAATAACTGTTTCGATCAACGTGGATCATCGCAAGGACGATCTGCGCAGTACAATGTAGACGATTATTACGTCGATCAGGGACCTGACGATAGTAATTACTAGGACAGCCAAAGACAAGGAGAGGGAGTGGTATCAGTTCCGGTTGATCAGAGAGGGCCTTACGTCGCAGTTGCTACATCGGGCGTCGTTGAGCCTTTTCTGTTGGACACTGGTGCAGCGAAAAGTTCTATCATACATTCGAAACTCCCTGGCGCACCTTTGTCTGGCTTAACAAATGTTTCCGTTGGATTCTTTGGCGCCCCCGTTAGCAATCCAGTTTCGCGCCCTTTGCCCCTTAAAATTGGGCCACGTGAGCTCGAAGCTCCATTGATTTTGTCTACTGGTTGTGGCGAAAATCTTTTGGGTCTGGATTTGCTTAAACGCTTGTATGCGACTTTGTATTGTTCTCCTGCGGGTGTAAAGCTTACGTTCGGAGAGAGGGTAGTCTCTCCCATGTACTTGTCCCTCGATAAGCTTCCACCGGAATTGAGTTCTCTTCCTGCATCTTTGTGGGCGGCGGGTCCAAATGACGTGGGCCTACTTGATATCTCCCCTTATGTTGTTCAGTTGAAATCGAATGTGCGATTGCCACGTATTCCCCAATATCGTATCTCCCTTGATGGTGAACGAGCTTTGTTAGCGATCATCTATGATTTGATCGAGAAAGATGTCATTGAAGAAACTCGGGGAAACGTGTGCAATAGTCCTGTACTGCCCATTCTTAAACGTACTGATCCTACCAAACCGCCTGTTTATCGTTTTGTTATCGATTTACGGGAGGTGAATAAAATTGTGGTTCCTCAATTCCCTGTTGTGCCTGACATTACGGCGCTACTGACTCTGATTCCAGCTACAGCTTCATGGTTTTCGGTGATTGATTTGAAAAATGCGTTTTTCAGCATCCCGATTGCCGAAGAGAGCAGGGACCTTTTCGGTTTCTCTCTTGGTGGACGTAGCTTCCGGTTCAAACGCGCTCCTCAGGGCTACTGTGAAAGTCCATCGATTTACAGTCAAGCTTTGAAGGGTCAACTAGATGCGTTTAGGTTGCCGGTTGGTGCGGCTTTAATCCAATACGTCGACGACTTATTGGTGGCTGCTGATACTCAGGACATTTGCAAAATTGCTACAGTGTCGTTGCTGCAACATCTCTGTGAGTTAAATCACAAGGTGTCACCTTCTAAACTCCAATATTGTTGTCAAGAAGTAACCTACCTAGGTCACTTATTGTCAAAGGAGGGAAGGAGATTGACCCCAGAGAGAATTGCAGCGATTGCGCGCATGGCTGTGCCACAAACCCAAAGAGATGTGCGTGCCTTTCTAGGTATCACATCGTACTGCAGGCAGTGGATTCCTAATTTTTCATTGCTAGCGAAACCATTGGTGGCTCTTACGTGCAAGGATGTTTCGACTCCTTTACCATGGACGGAAGAATGTCAGAAAAGTTTTTCTGAATTACGTGATTCATTGTGTTCGGCTCCTGTGTTAGGTACCCCTGATTACAGTAAACCGTTCACGTTATATGTTCACGAGAGGGAAGGTTGTGCTTTAAGCGTCTTAACGCAACCTTTTGGTGGTAAGCAACGTCCATGTGCATATTTTTCCTCGACCTTAGACCCAGTAGCTAGAGCATTGCCGAGTTGTTTGAGAGCAACTGCGGCAGCTGCGGTCTCCATCCGACAATCAGCAGGATTGGTCATGGATAATATGCTTACGGTGATGGTTCCGCATGCAGTCGATACTCTTTTGAACCGTACGAAAACTCAGCACTTGACGAGTGCGAGGTTATCTGGGTACGAATTGACGCTCTTGGCAAGCCACATTCAGATAAAACGTTGTAATGTCCTAAATCCGGCAACTTTGTTACCAATTAGTGCAGAGTCAGATGCAGTAACAGAACATGACTGCTACTTGCGGACAGAGGAGGAAACAAAAGGTCGTGTGGACCTTAAAAACACCCCATTGGAAGACCCGGATGGCATCCTGTATGTGGATGGGTCATGTTTTAAATTGCCGAATGGTGATGTGACTACTGCTTATGCTGTGGTGACATTGAATACTGTTGTTGAGACTGCGAGATTGAATCAGAATTCTGCCCAAGCTGCAGAGCTGATCGCTCTTACTAGAGCATGTGTATTAGCAAAAGGTAAACGTGTGAATGTGTACACCGATAGTCAGTATGCTTTCGGTGTAGCGCATAGTTTCGGACGATTGTGGCGAGAACGTGGTTTCTTGACGTCACATGGCATGAAAATACAGCATGGCCAGCTTGTGAACGATCTTTTGGATGCATTGACTTTGCCTGCTCAAGTTGCAATTGTTAAATGTAGTGCGCATCGTAAAGTGACGGATGATGTTGGTCGTGGTAATGCGTTTGCAGATGAGATTGCTAAGGAGACTGCCCGGAACCTTAGCACTCGAATGTATGTGACGAATTCGGTTAGGTGGCCTACAGAATCAAGTATGTGTGAGAATACTATAGAGAGTGTGAAAGCAATTCAGAATGAGGCCACCGACACTGAAAAGATGAAGTGGAAAGAAAGTACGGGAAGGTTGGATGTGAATGGTTGCTGGATTGATTTGTCAGATCAGAAAAGATGGATGTTGCCTGATGCGTATGTACTGGCCGTTGTGCAAATGGCACATGGGTTAGCACATATTAGCGCGAAAGGTATTTGCAAGTTGTTGGCTGATGTGTGGAAGAATGATGGAATTACTAAGTGTGCTGAACGTTTGGTGAAGAATTGTATGGTGTGTATAATGTACAATCCTGGCAAAGGAACCCCAACTCCCCCTGGCAGTTTTGCTCCTCCTTTGTATCCCTTTGAGGTGATCCAATTGGACTTCATCCATATGGAGCGATGCAATAACCTGAAATACGTTTTGGTTGTGGTTTGCGCATTCTCCCGATGGATCGAGGCCTATCCCCTCAAAGACAATACTGCTTTGTCTACTGCGAAAATCCTACTGAAGGAATACTTTCCTCGGTATGGAATGCCTAGAGTCGTGTGGTCAGATAACGGAAGTGAGTTTGTTGGAAGTGTGATGAAGAGTGTGTGTAAGGGCCTTGGAATAAATCAGAAATTCCATAGCGCCAATCATCCCCAGTCAGCTGGATTGGTTGAAGGGTACAATGGCACCCTTAAACTAAAATTAGCGAAGATTCAAGCTACGACTGGACTTTCGTGGCCTGATGCTTTGCCTCTAGCATTACTGTCAACTAGGGCGACTGTACACTCCCGAATAGGGCTCAGTCCCTATGAAATAGTGTTCGGCCGTCCTGCGAATGTGTGGGGGGTTCCTAGGCCAGGAATATTCTCTGATCTTGAGTTTCCGATGTTGATTGATTACTTACATGACTTGACTGCTAAACTGAGGTTAATTCATCAACAGGTTTACGACGCCTTGCCGACGCAGACGGAGGGTCCAGGCCACCAGCTCCAGCCCGGAGATTGGGTGGTTACCCGAAATTTTTCACGAAAAAACAATCTGGACCCTCGCTTCATCGGACCTTACCAGGTGCTCCTGGCCACGAGGACTGCCGTTCGTCTTGAGGGGCGGAAAAATTGGGTACATGCTACCCATTGTAAGCGAGTCCCTATTCCTTTGTCGGCAGACCCGTGGGTAAGGAAAGGCATTGCGTCAACAGAAACAGAAACATTGCCGGCGTTTGTACCTTTTAGCGACGCACAGCTTGTTGGAGAACCCTCAGCGCAGCAGAAAGCCACTGTTGAACATTTGTCAGCAAGAGACTCAAGACCAGACCAACGAACTGATCAGCAGGACGCTGTCTCTTCGACAGATCCTTTGTTCGACGTGCAGACACGTCCCGGGAAACATCGATATTCTTTGCGATCTCACACTAAGGACAAATAAAAATTTGCTTGCTTTGCTGAAATTGATAACTGCAATATCTTCGTTTCCCATGATCAACTTTGAACATTCGTATCATTGAAAATTGTTTTGTATATATATATATATCAAGCTTCTTCCTTGTATCTTTTTCTTCCACAGCTGAGAAATATTGTGCTAATATATACATATTGTGTATTGAGGGCCGTAGGGCCGCGCGCGTACTTCCTTCTGGACAGTAGGTCTTGACACTAGGTTAAAGACCGTCGGTTCCTAGGAACTCCTGGGGATTGACTATTGCTGCACAGAACGAAGTGCGTCAAGAAACGTTGCGGACGGTCGTAGGGAAATGGCATTTTCGAAGCTGAATGATTTGGAAGGAGCTCAGGCATATAGAGTCAAGCTGCAGAAACTTAGTCGTACGAAATGTTTTGTATCCCAGTTGTTTGTTTTGTTTTTAACTGCTTCTGCATTTTTGGCGGGTGGGGTGTATTACACTATGTCTTACTTCTTACTTCCTACCCCTACTCCTACTCCTTACCCTAACATTACTTCTACTGCTTCTCCTCATTCCTTTCATATGTTACCGGAACACGAACAGGCTAGACGTGTAGAATTCCGCAACAATTCCTTTATCCAGCTCCTCCATCAGCATCAGTTAGTGGTTAACACTACTAATTGTTGGGTGTGTGGGTTGATGCCACATACTACGGGTAAGGGAATTCCATATCTGGTGTTACCGTATAGTTCCCAAGGGTCAGCTCGAGCATACCAAATAATGCTTCGAAGCGCACTAGGTTTCCACCCCTCTTTAGAACGTTCCCCCAAACCGGGTCCTACCTCATGGCAGTGGGTGGTATCGATGATAATACAGGATTTGGAAGATGAGATCTATGATGCTTATCTCATCCCCAAGGCAGAGGTACAAGCCTATAGGGCCTCGGATAGAGTGGAATATACTGCGTTCATTAATGAAAAGCAACTTAAAAGCTCGCCTCCAATATGGGTCGTACCCCACACTGGTAATCTTTGTATCGTGGGTCGTGGTTCGCAAGCCTCACTTGGAGTAAGTGCTTGCACTGAAAGTTACGTTCTGTCAATGTCCCCGATCCCTGTGCTTCTGGCTGCCAAGGGTACGTACTTCATCTGTCATGATCGTGCATATACATGGTTGCCCCCAGACTTTATGGGCTCGTGTTTCATTGCAAATCTGTTGCCTCCGACGTTTACTGTAGATGCCGATTATCATAAGACTAGAGTTGTACGAGGCGTAATTAGCGAAGAGGACACTGCCGGTCAAGAGGCAGGAGACTTTTTCAAGGGTTTCCTCCCGTTTTGGGGACCTATGGTTAATAGTAGGAACCTGAGACATTTGACTCGAGTGGTAGAATCGACAGCTAACATTACTGCCAGTGCCCTTGGTAATATCACCACAGAACTTCAGGCGGAGAGACTTATGACACTACAAAACCGTATGGTTTTAGATGTCGTTTTGGCAGATCGCGGTGGGGTATGTAAAGTGATCCATTCGAGCTGTTGCATTTTCATACCTGATAATGCTCCTACTGTCTATCAAGCCATCTCGAAGTTGCATAAGATCTCCGAATCCATACACGTGGATGTAGGGGATTGGACGCTACTTGGTTGGTTTTGGGGCCTGGTGTCGACTTGGGGTTGGAAGATTCTGACGATCATCGGGGTTGTGGTAGTGTTCCTGTTCACGTGTTGCCTTTGTGTGCAGTGTGGTCCTGCCTTATGTGGCCTCTGTGCTACAACGTGTATGAGACAACCATCTGTTACCAAGGGGACTCGGTTGGACAGAGCTATGCTACAACGACATCTTGATGGTCTGATGAATATCGAGTATGATTCCGACTAGTGCTTGCCTACATGAGGGCAAAAGGAGCGTCTGAGGTTCCGTGACGATTGTAAGTGGTGTTTTCGACTCGCACGAATATGGTCGAGTCTAGTATCTATGAACCGCAAATGACGAGTTTTGTAAGTGTGCGCAGTTTCGCTGTGCTAACTTACACCGTTCGTTTGTTATGTGGGCTTTTCATCTGTACCCACGGGTTCCATCTTAGATACGGCATCCATTTTGTCTCTTGCCCTCAAGTAGTCAGCGAACGGACGCTGTCCGCTTCGCGACCCTGGGACTCCCAAGATATTTGCGGAAGACACATGTCCTTTGAAAGTGTCTTTATGATGAGGGGGTTGCTACTGTAAGGCAGGTGGCGCCGCTCGAGGCTCATCTTGCCGCACGGACTTATTGTCTCAGCCGTGCATCTCATTAGGCACGTCCCTTTGATGCCTGTATCTCGTGCTTCCCGGCACCTCCCCTTTTACACCCTTTCCGATCTCCCCACTGTCTCCGTCTTCCTCTGCACCTGTCTTCGTTCCTATTTCGATCTACTTTACTGCTGATTGGAATTTGCTAATGGTGGGAAGATGGGTTTTTACAGTTGGGAACCGCCAAAATGTTTCCGCACTTATGTTCCGGATCTTGTGTGTTTCAAAGTGATCTAAGCGACCCCTCTGAGAGCGACTTGTGGGAACCAGGTTGTAAACTATTGTGTATCATGTTATCCTATGGGTAAAAACTGTATAAAAGGAGCGATCCACAAATACAATTTGAAGCAGTCTCCCCGAACTACACTCGATGTACTTCCTGTGACTTCTGTGTTCCCTGCAGTAAATAAACCTTGACTCTTTGACGCCGAAGGAAGTGTCCCGTGTCTCTGTGACTTGTACGCCGGAGCAGGTTACCCACGAAGGTTTCAGGTGTTGTGCCCTGGCACCGCTGGGTCCAAAGAACCCAGTCCTTCAGTTGCCCCCCAAGGGTACGTACTTCATCTGTCATGATCGTGCATATACATGGTTGCCCCCAGACTTTATGGGCTCGTGTTTCATTGCAAATCTGTTGCCTCCGACGTTTACTGTAGATGCCGATTATCATAAGACTAGAGTTGTACGAGGCGTAATTAGCGAAGAGGACACTGCCGGTCAAGAGGCAGGAGACTTTTTCAAGGGTTTCCTCCCGTTTTGGGGACCTATGGTTAATAGTAGGAACCTGAGACATTTGACTCGAGTGGTAGAATCGACAGCTAACATTACTGCCAGTGCCCTTGGTAATATCACCACAGAACTTCAGGCGGAGAGACTTATGACACTACAAAACCGTATGGTTTTAGATGTCGTTTTGGCAGATCGCGGTGGGGTATGTAAAGTGATCCATTCGAGCTGTTGCATTTTCATACCTGATAATGCTCCTACTGTCTATCAAGCCATCTCGAAGTTGCATAAGATCTCCGAATCCATACACGTGGATGTAGGGGATTGGACGCTACTTGGTTGGTTTTGGGGCCTGGTGTCGACTTGGGGTTGGAAGATTCTGACGATCATCGGGGTTGTGGTAGTGTTCCTGTTCACGTGTTGCCTTTGTGTGCAGTGTGGTCCTGCCTTATGTGGCCTCTGTGCTACAACGTGTATGAGACAACCATCTGTTACCAAGGGGACTCGGTTGGACAGAGCTATGCTACAACGACATCTTGATGGTCTGATGAATATCGAGTATGATTCCGACTAGTGCTTGCCTACATGAGGGCAAAAGGAGCGTCTGAGGTTCCGTGACGATTGTAAGTGGTGTTTTCGACTCGCACGAATATGGTCGAGTCTAGTATCTATGAACCGCAAATGACGAGTTTTGTAAGTGTGCGCAGTTTCGCTGTGCTAACTTACACCGTTCGTTTGTTATGTGGGCTTTTCATCTGTACCCACGGGTTCCATCTTAGATACGGCATCCATTTTGTCTCTTGCCCTCAAGTAGTCAGCGAACGGACGCTGTCCGCTTCGCGACCCTGGGACTCCCAAGATATTTGCGGAAGACACATGTCCTTTGAAAGTGTCTTTATGATGAGGGGGTTGCTACTGTAAGGCAGGTGGCGCCGCTCGAGGCTCATCTTGCCGCACGGACTTATTGTCTCAGCCGTGCATCTCATTAGGCACGTCCCTTTGATGCCTGTATCTCGTGCTTCCCGGCACCTCCCCTTTTACACCCTTTCCGATCTCCCCACTGTCTCCGTCTTCCTCTGCACCTGTCTTCGTTCCTATTTCGATCTACTTTACTGCTGATTGGAATTTGCTAATGGTGGGAAGATGGGTTTTTACAGTTGGGAACCGCCAAAATGTTTCCGCACTTATGTTCCGGATCTTGTGTGTTTCAAAGTGATCTAAGCGACCCCTCTGAGAGCGACTTGTGGGAACCAGGTTGTAAACTATTGTGTATCATGTTATCCTATGGGTAAAAACTGTATAAAAGGAGCGATCCACAAATACAATTTGAAGCAGTCTCCCCGAACTACACTCGATGTACTTCCTGTGACTTCTGTGTTCCCTGCAGTAAATAAACCTTGACTCTTTGACGCCGAAGGAAGTGTCCCGTGTCTCTGTGACTTGTACGCCGGAGCAGGTTACCCACGAAGGTTTCAGGTGTTGTGCCCTGGCACCGCTGGGTCCAAAGAACCCAGTCCTTCATCCCCACTACCGACTGTACTTGGGGTTTAATAGATAGGGCCGCGTCCATTTTCACTCCCAAATTTTTTACAATCTTGACTGCTGACTGGGGAGAAGACATGTCTGGGGGCCACCATTGTTTCCATGCATTCAGAGGGGGGGTGCCAAAAAAGAAAATTTCTGACTTTTCCGAATTACATTTGAGGTGATTAAGTCTGAACCAGGCAAAGGTTTCCCCCAGACACTTGTTAATCTTCTCCCCATTAAACTCCTCTCCCTTCTCACAGGTGAACAGCAGTTGAGTGTCCTCGGCATAGGATATAATTGTGGCCTCACCTGCTTCACTCAGTGAGGCCAAGGGAGCCATGTACAGATTAAAAAGTACAGGGCTCAAGATAGATCCCTGTAGCACACCTTCACTCAGGGGCGGCATACAGGCTGAAAACGGAGATGACCAGACCTCTTGATGTCTAGCCTCCAAAAAAGAGGAAAACCACTTCAGCACTCTGCCCTTAAGCCCGCACTCCTGAAAGGAGGAGGCCGTGGGGCACTGTGTCGAAAGCCACAGAGAGGTCCAGGACCGCCTTGCCTCCTTTATTCAGGGTCTCTTTGAGGGAATCGCAGATCTCCAGCAGCACCATCTCAGTGCTAAGATTCTGCCAATGATCTCCTTTTATTGTAATCAAGTGACTTTGCATAGCATTATGGGACTAGTAGTTTGGGCATACAAATTCAAACCCAAGTGGGTGTTGCACTCTTGAATACACCATAAAAATATATCCATTACCATGTGGGCAGAGAGTTTGCCACCAAAATTATTTTAAAGTTCCCTCGATGTTCGTTCAGTCTAGAAAGATAAATGAACAAACTGGTCCACTTTCCCTCTGCCGCAACGCAGGCTTCATGGCGTAATATTTTTTTCACAAATGTTTGTCTAAAGGGTGGAAGCCCGCACTCTCATTGAGGCTCCGAGCAGATGACAGGCTAAAATCACAGGACTTGGCCTCAAGCCTAAGGCATTGTGGATAATCGTATCCTTGATCACAGGCAGCCAATTCAAAAGTGCAGCATTTCCCTCCAAAAAACTCAATTCGTTTTCATCAATGATCTCTTGTTATTGTCATCATTTGACTTCACATAGCATTATGGAACTAGTTGTTTGGCATACAAATTCAAACAGAAGTGGGTGTTGCACTATTGAATACACCATAAACACATGTCCTTTGCCCAAGTGGGCCGACGTATTGCCACAAAAAGTATTTTAAAGTCCCCTTGATGTTCCGTTCAGTCCAGAAAGATAGATGAACATATGGATCTGCTTTCCTCCGCAGTGATGCAGGCTTCATGGCTTGGACAACTGTAATATGTTTTCGCAAAAGTTTGACCAAAGGGAGGAAGCCTGCACTCTCTTTGAGGTTCCAAGCAGATGACAGGCTAAAATAACAGGACTTGGCCTCAAGCCAAATGCGTTTTGGATAATCATATCCTTGATCACAGGCAGCCAATTGAAAAGTACAGCATTTCGCTCCAAACCAGTCAATTAGTTTATTCCAATGCTCTCCTTTTATTGGCATCATGTGACTTCGCATAGCATTATGGGACTAGTAGTTTGGGCATACAAATTCAAACCCAAGTGGTTGTTGCACTCTTAAATACACCATACAAACATGTCAATTGCCCATGTGGGCAGAGAGCTTGCCACCAAAATTAAATTAAAGCCTCCTTGATGTTCCATTCAGTCCTGAAAGATGAATGTACAAACAGATCCTCTTTTCCTCTGGAGCGGTGCAGGTTTCACGGCATGAATCGCCATTATATTTTTTACAAAGGTTTGTCCAAAGGGACGATGCCCACACTCTCATTGAGGCTCCGAGCAGATGACAGGCTAAAAACACACTTCTTGGCCTTAAGCCTAATGTGTTTTGGATAATCGTATCCTTGATCACAGGCAGCCAATTAAAAAGTGCAGCATTATGCTCCAAACCACTCAATTAGTTTACTCCAAAGATTCTCCATTTATCGTCATCATGTGACTTTGCTTAGCATTATGGGACTAGTAATTTGGGCATTAAAATTCAAATCCAAGTGGGTGTTGCACTCCTAAATACACCATAAAAACATATAATTTGCCCATGTGGGCAGAGAGCTTGCCACCAAAATAATTTCAAAGCCCCCTCGATGTTCCGTTAAATCCAAAAAGATGAATGAACATACAAATCCGCTTTTCCTCCACAGCAGTGCAGACTTCACAGCTTACACCACAGTAATACTTTTTCAAAAATATTTGTCCAAAGGGACAAGGCCTTCACTCTCCAAGTGGCTCCAAGCAGATGACAGGCTAAAATCACAGGACTTGGTCTCAAACCTTACACGTTTTGGATAATCTTATCCTTGCTCAAAGGCAGCCAATTCAAAAGTACAGCATTTCACTCCAAACCACTCAATTAGTTTACTGCAATGATCTCCTTTAATTGTCGTCATGTGACTTCTCATAGCATTATGAGACTAGTAGTTTGGGCATACAAATTCAAACTCAAGTGGGTGTTGCACTCTTAAATACACCATAAATGCATGTCCATTGTCCACGTGAGCAGAGAGCTTGCCACCAAAATTATTTTAAAGCCCCCTCGATGTTCTGTTCAGTCCTTAAAGGTAAATGAACAAACACTTCCGCTTTTCCTCTGCAGCAATGCAGGCTTTACAGCTTGGACCGCTGTCATAATTTTTCCACAAAGGTTTGTCTATAGGGACTAAGCCCACACTCTCATCGAGTGGTGCTATGCAAAAAAATGATGGGTGGAATGCTGAAGAGATCATAAATTCACCCCCAGTCAAGAGATATGGGTTAAATCCATTTTTCTTATGCTCACTATGCCACCCCAGTTTAGACCTAGCCATAAGAAAATCAGTCTTGACCCTATGCTACATGGGAACAGTCTAGACCGAACTGCCAAGCCAGGTCCTCCTTGGACCGGTAACAAGCATCCTGGGACCGGTTTCTGGGTATTACCCTTCATCAGCTAGGCTAGCTTGAATCCGGTGGCACAGTCAGCAAGGGACCCACGTCTGGGCATATCCATCCCACTTAGGGTGAAAAATGCTACACAAACAAATGATGGATGGAATGCTGAAAAAATCATACATTTGCCCCCAGTCAATAGATATGGCTTAAATCCATTGTTCCTATGCCCACTATGCCACCCCAGTTTATACCCAGCAATATACAAATCAGTCTTGACCCTGTGCCTCATGGGAACAGCCCAGACCAAACTGCTAAGCCAGGTCCTCCCTGGATGTGAAACAAGCATCCTTTGACCGCTTTCGGGGTATTATCCTTCATCAGTTAGGCTAGCTTCAATTCCGTGGGACAGTGAGCAAGGGCCCAAAGTCTGGGCATACCCATCCGACTTAGGGTGAAAAGTGCTACGAGGCTCAGAGAAGATGACAGGCTAAAATCTCATGACTTGTCCTCAGGCCTAATACGTTTCGGATAATACTATCCTTGCAACAGGCAGCCAATTCAAAAGTGCAGCATTTCACTCCAAACCACTCAATTAGTTTACTCAAATGATTTCCTTTTATTGTCAATGTGTGACTTCGCATAGCATTATATGACTAGTAGTTTGGGGCATACAAATTCATACCCAAGTGGGTGTTGCACTATTGAATACACCATGAAAGCATATTCATTGCCCATGTGGGCAGAGAGCTTTCCCTACTGGTGCTCTCACTGAAGTGGGATTAGTAAATGTTTCCCCTTTGATATACAACACTTTCCCTATTTTTTAACTCACTGGAGCTTGGAATAGTAATTTTTACCCCTCCGCTATCCAACACTTGCCTTACTGTTGCACTGACTGGAGGGGGAAAAGTAATTTTCCCCCTCCGCTTTCCAGCACTTTCCCTACTGTTGCGCTCATTAGAGTGAGAATAGTAATTTTCACCCCTTCGCTATCCTACACTTATCCTACGGTTGCAGTCATTGGAGTTGGTATAACAATTTTTACCCATTCACTATCCAACACTTTCCCTATTGTTGCACTCACTGGAGTGGGAATAGTAATTTTTATCCCTCTGGTATCCAACACTTTCCCTACTGTTGCACTCACTGGAGTGGGAATAGTATTTTTACCTCTCCGCTATACAACACGTTTCCTACTGTTGCACTCTTTGGAGTGGGAATAGTAAATTGTTCCCCTCTGCTGTCCAACACTTTCCCTTCTGTTGCTCTCACTGGAGTGGGAATTGTAATTCTTACCCCTCGCTATCCAACACTTTCCTAACTTTTACTCTGTGGAGTTGGAAAAGTAAATTTAATTCCTCCCCTATCCAACACTTACCCTGCTTTTACACTCACTGGAGTGGGAATAGTTATATTTACCCCTTTTCTACCCAACACTTTCCCTACTGTTGCACTGATTGTATTGTGAAATTTAAGTTTACATTTTTTTTAATAGTTTAATGATTTAATTTATTATAAAATTGTGTTTTTTATATTTTAAATCATTAACATATTGTTATTTTTAATAACATTTTAAACTTTTAACATAAATTAAAAATAATAGCATATTAATGGTTTTAAAGTAGATATACATGTATAAAATATTGTGTTTGTTTATTTTTTTTAGTTATATTTTAGTAAAATGTATATTAAATGTATTTTATTAAGTTAAGTATAAGTATAATAGTTGATATTGTTGTCTATATTTTTTACTCTATATTTTTTACATTGATGTTGTGTCAGTGAACAATGTAATTATTTTGCAATGTGAATGTAGCCAATATTGTATACAGAAACATTCTTGGCTACTTATATACTATTTAAAGGTTACAATATTATTGTTTCCGATATTTATGAAACCTATATTTATAACAGTTGAATTTTTGTTGTGATAGTTGTGATTTTCTTAGTTAAGTATAGAAAGACAATATTTTTACAAACAATATTTATTTTCCAATATATTTGTGATTCGATATTGTGTCATTGATCTGCTCTCTATGGTAAATATCCTACCTAGAGTCTTCCTCAGCAGAACCATTAGACCTTCAGATCAAATTATCTTCAGTGCCTGCACTCTATAGGACCACACCCTATTGGCCACTTCTAAGGCAACAGCGTGTCTACCAGAAGTTAGGTGTTTCCCCTTTAGCACCCATCTAACACAAGGCCAATACATTTCATTGAAACTCTCTCCTTGAGGGACTTTAACAAGCCATCCCTCCATCATTCTCAGAGGGAGTGGAGAGATTAGTGTGCAGGGACCCTGTAGTGTAGTTCCTATTTTCCCTATAGGCCCTGCGCATTGGAACAACATAAACAGCAGTGCAGACGTCGGACTGCGGTCTTCTAGGTCTCTACTGACTATGTTAGACTTAATTGGGTTTGTACCAGCTAGCTCAGAGGTCACTGGAAACTTTCTTGACTGAATAGTAAGTGATCAGCTTCCCTGGCTCAGACAAGAAGGGATTCAGTTTTCCAACAACCGCGTTAACATGACAACTTTGCTCCTCAGAATAAGAGTCAATCTCTAGAGTCGTGTGAAACAATAGACAGCTATTTCACTCAGTCAGTTATGCAGGATTACTTTCGCCAGTTATGCAGGGAATAGAGAGACGGGCGTTTTCAATAAAAGGTATTATTTATTGAACAGTCTTCCTTCTCATGCAAGAGAAATGAATTGCCACAATTGCAAGACTTGTTATTATAAAAAGTGCGTACAGTAAAAGGAGTATTGCGAAATAATACTGTAAAAGCATTGATATGGTTTCTTGGCCATTAGATGGTTAAAATGAATAAAATATATACATTCATATATACATTTGGCTAACATCCTCAACTGGTGCTTCTAACTACGCCTACCTACCCCAGTGTACCTGACCTAAGCCTAATACTTGGGAGGGAGTAAGTAAGTAAGTAGCAGTTTAAGTTAAGTTGGTTTTGCCAAGGGTTTGCTTCAAGAATTCTCTATAAGGGTTTAGTCAGCACCGTACCTCTGGAATAGAATGTTGGAGGTCTGGTATCTCCTCTCAGGACTCGATATTCCAGTCACCCGCAAGGGTAGGCTGGAAACGCCGGAGCTGGATTTTCTCGGCAGGAGACTTTCTCAGCGCGTCAAGGAGGAGGGGCAGCGTCCGTGGGCTTCTCGCATCTGCTGGGCTCTCTGCAAGGGGACAGCTGTTCTGCTCCAGTATTCACCACCACTGTGTTTGCTTAAGGCAACATCGGTATTATTTATACCTGAAAGGTGCCGAGTTTGACGTAAGTTTTTGGACATAAGACGTCAATAAAGATGTCACTAAGAACTGGTCGTTCTTACAGTGCTCGCAAGAGTTCTATTAATAATCAAAACAAAGCAAGCGGGGCTTTCCCAGGTTGCTGGGGGTTTGAGCTGTCGAAACAACTCGGTGTGTTATCTAGGAATCTAAGGAAGTGGCTTCTGCTGTGTCATGTATTGTAATGAGCTGTAGAGGGGAAACAGCCGTTACAACGCAACTATTACAACGCACACCGTTACAACGCACACCATTACAATGCAGGATCCTTTACAACGCATGCCTTTACAACGCATGATATTACATAGCAGATGCTATTACAACGCATGCCTTTACAACGTAAATATAGGTGAGTATATCATATTATTTAACCTTTTTTTTTAATTTCAAAAATATTAAAAATAATTACAATAAATTAATTTAGGTTATTTTATATATATAGTTTGGGTTTGGGGGTACAGGGGTATTTTTAGGTTTCAGGGTTGGGTTTGGGTTTTGGGGTACAGGGGTATTTTTAGGTTTCAGGGCTGGGTTTGGGTTTTGGGGTACAGGGGTATTTTTAGGTTTCAGGGCTGGGTTTGTGTTTTGGGGTACAGGGGTATTTTTAGGGTTCAGGGTTGAGTTTGGGTTTTGGGGTACAGAGGTATTTTTAGGGTTCAGGGCTGGGTTTGGGTTTTGGGGTACAGGGGTATTTTTAGGTTTCAGGGCTGGGTTTGGTTTTTGGGGTACAGGGGTATTTTTAGTTTTTTTTTTAAATACCTAATCTTTTTTTTTAAATATATATATATATATATATATATATATATATATGTACACAATAATTATTTGAAAATAATTTAATTTATTAAATTAATTTAATTTTAATTAATTACATTTTTTAAGAAAATAATATACTTACCTATACTTACGTTGTAATGGCATGCGTTGTAATAGCATCTGCTATGTATTGTCATGCGTTGTAAAGGTATGCGTTGTAAATGCATCTGCGTTGTAAAAAATGCGTTGTAACGGTGTGCGTTGTAAATGTTTGCAGTGTAACGTCATACATCCGCTGCAGAGACGAGTTACTGAAATATGGCTCTGATCGTTTATGCCATTATAGGGATATCTTTTGATTATAGCCGTATAGGGGCATGAGGTCACAATATTGATCGGGGTCCTAGATAGAACAGAACATCCACTCCACGAATTTATGTCCATCAAATTACTAAAAACCAAAGCAATAAGATGCACGTGTATTCCTACCCACCCCAAAATACATATTGCATTTGAAATGGCGTATATGAAATACATGAGAATATAGGTACTGTACGTTTTCAAGCATAGTAATCATTCAAAAATTATTGCATATGTAATCAGTTGAACGATTTTGTGAAAAAATTGCACATGAAATGTCTCTTAATACAGAAAAGAAGGGCAAGACTATTTCATCACATATAAATACAATTTCTGTAAAATGTGCTAGAGGCTGAGGTAAAGTTTTTGTCTCTAGATCTACTAAAAATAGAAGCTCTGTTCTTTATGAATAGTTCTACTTTAAGCAAAGTACGTGTGCCAGAAAAAAGGTAAATATTTTGGAAAAAATAATTTCATGGTGAACGGGGAAAAAATAGTTTAAAATGCTTTTCAGTAGCTTTTGTTTATCAAAGCTGAAGGCCGAATCAGAGTTCATTTTGTTTTCCAAAATCCATTGTTTCTGTTCAGGGGAGAACATCATATCAGACAGGCTCTCAAAGAATAGGTCTACATATTCAGGTGACAGTTCGACCAGGTTCGATAGTGCAGTAATCTGGCAGTTGTGAGAATGATTGCTATCATCGATGTCTGGATCAGCAATGCTCACAGAAGGTCGTACCTGGGTGATGCTGCTTTCATTTTTTGCTTCACTGCCGCCACCTAGTCGTAGCGCAGGAGTCTCAACGAATGCCGTCATCAGGATTGGTAGCCACTGGGGACAACACGATGCGTGAGCCGTTACAGGACTTTGCAAAGTATCGATATCCATTGGTACTGCTGATGGTAGTGCAAGACAGGTGTCTAACACACATTCTTCTGCGCATTACATACATTGAAGCACAGGTAAGATGCAGGTTGCCATATAGGTCTGAATAAAAGAAACCAGGTCATGTTCAGATCTCTCAGCCGGGCCAATCCAAGGACCTTAGTTATTGCTAGGATCGTTTCTTCCATCCTTGCCGGAGTCATGTCTGTGTTTTGGCTTGCCATATTGGAGCAGAAGGGTCAAAAATAAAATGCCTGCTACGAGTCTCAAAAGTAGTGGTAGGCTGCCAAAGACTGAATGGACAAAATTGGGAATAATGCTCAGAACTGCTTTGAATGGTGTTAACAGTCCCGAAAAGATTGTCTTAAATACGTTTGAGATACCAATGGCATCTGACCAATTTAGGATTTGGCTGAGCATTTCAGTGAAATGCACGGGGCAATTTGTTGATAAAAGTTCATGTATCTCCGATGTTGTCCTTGCAACTTGGAGATCATACGTTTCTTTTGCTGACGTGATGGGCACTGTTGTCTGCAAAAGCACAGACTTCATTCTGCTTAAAGTATCAATTCGTATAGAAGAGATATTCAACGGAGGCCAAATCGGAGTCTCGGAATCTCCAGGGCCGTTTGGAAACAATGCTTGCATACAGCAAATGACCATGGAAGTCACGCTTACGAGATATGCTTTCCCTGGCACCAAGCCACAACAGCTGTGATCCGTTATTAGAATGTAACTCCCGTTAGAAAGTTGCCTAAAGAAGGGCTCTATCATCGTTGCAGGTGTGACGTGCTGGTGGCATGAAAGGTTGTTTGAAGTCCCTTCACAGGCCCCATGTAAATTAATACCCTGGCACAAAAGTATACCGCTTAGTGAATGTTTGCAATTTTCACCACTAAGAAATACATTTTTGTCGTTGTTACTGTAGCATGTGTGTGTATATGGTAATTTCCATGATGACTTAATGTACCCTTTACCCAACCTTTCATGCTGGCCTGTCGGTATATACTCAAGGCAATTTTTAAATCGGAAGTTGTTATCGGAATTGTGATAATCCCGTGTAATATCCATTTATTGACAGGTCTTTCTGACATTGTCAATGGTAATCTCTCAAGTTTTTCGATGCTCAGGATTGTATAGTCTGCTCCTTTCTGTGCCAAACTTATTTGTTTATCAGTGAGGTTAAAGATAGAAAACAATGACGTTGTGTTGATTAAACGCCATGGCACATAGCCTGAACGAAGATTTTGCAACGTCCAGCCGAGCTGTACAATAGAACGTAATTGGGACTGGCCATGTTGTAACATTAGCAAGTCTTTACCTATTATATCGATGGCAGATGATACAATACTGTCCAGTGAATATATTCTGGAGGACAGAGTCATTAACCCATTGTCCACAACGGAAAGTGATTTTTCCAAATTAATACGATCAATTTCTCGTATTTTTTCTGCTGTTTCAATTTGCATTACTTTCCATGCCTCGTTGTATGCCGCATATACACTTGCCGCTATGAAACATTTTTGACGCTGTTTGCGTGGTCCCATAATGAAATCGCGCAAATCAGCACCATCTTTAAGTAAAGATAAGTGTTGCTTAATTTCTGCCAGTGTGGATGTTTCTAGCCATTCAAGGCACAGTTTCCCTACACTTTATGTTGTTACTATCCCTGGATGTTGTCTCTGGGAGTATCTAGGGTCTGGTCTGGTCATTTCTAACCCCTGTGTTTTGTTCAGGAATCTATCTTGACAGTTATTAGTGTCTTCTGACCAGATTAACCACTTTTTCCAATCAGGATGTGTTCTGTTTTGATGTAAAATTTGGTATACGTCTATTTCAATATCTGTGGTAGCATTATCAGGTATTGGCTTTGGAATAGATGGTTTGTTTAGGTCCTCAATCTTAGCTAGGCCAAGACAGGTTGTTTGGTGAATTGTGTCATTTAAGAACATTATTTGTTCTGGGATCATGCAGGCTCAAAATAATGCTTCTAGGCCTTGTACCTGCCAATCTTTTGTACCCCAGATTGTTTTTATTTCAATGTTGTTTTTCCAGAAATCAAAACCAAATGTAATCATTTTTTCATGAAATGCTTCTGAATATATCAATGTAGTATTTGTCAGCATGGTTTTCGTCCCTGTTTTATCTAACAGTGTATAATAAAATGTTTCTACATTACTTATGTTGAACCCTGAGAAGTATTGGAATTTCTCATAAAACGTTTTTGAACTGCTTTTGGGTAGAGTAGCACAATGTTCCCATTGGTTATATTTAAAAACATTTCTAGGTTGAGCAGATTTATGTAAATAATGGTCTGCGTAATGTGAAAAACAGTACATCTGTTCATAATTAGATTAACCTTGTAAATAATCATGTTCTGTATATTTTGCTGACAACACTAAATCCGACATCATATTATTTATACTTTCAAAATCCCAATCATCAGAGAATGTACTTGGTTTTACAAAGTCACTTAATGAAACCTTGAACTTGTGAGGATATTTCAAGATCTCGACCGGGCCATATATTCCATAGTCAGTCTTGTCCCACACTACCCCGCCGGGTATTGGAATGGCTGTGACATTTACTGATGATAGTTCTCTTTTCTTGACGTGAGATGATTTGTGAGGTTTCAGAACTAAGTTGATGTTCTGACTTGCTGTGTCCATTGAACTGTATTTTCCCTCAATGAATTTTCCCAAACAAAGTACCATGATGAGCCAAAGCAGGAGGAAAAATACACCTAGCCCAAACCAAAACTCTAACCATGGAGAAATAAGATACGTTTCCTTGAGTTGATGAAAGAGTTCTGTTGCATTTTCTTTAAAAGTCTTTGTTTCTGGCGTTACTTCAGGGTCGCTTTGATCTTCAGAAAAGTTATCGAAATTGATGAAGTAGCCAGACGCAGTTCTGTCAATTGTTGGAATTGTTTTTTCCATTTGCCTTTCATTAGCACATTCTGATGCCACATCATTGTAGACTGGTGTTTCATGACGAACTGTTTCAATTTGAGTTCCAAGAGGCACGAGTTCCATGACATTATTGCATAGTCCTTCTCTGTGCACTGCAGGTTTATCAAATGTGATTATTCTTTCAGTTTGAACTTCTTGGATTGTTGCAAATTTGGGTATTCTGTTATTTCTTGGGAGTCTACTTGGCCTACTGTTGATTATAGGCCACATGCTTGTGGTTTCACCAGGTCGATGGATACAACTCGGTTCTCCTTTTTACCAGCAAGGGGCGGTAGTACTACTGATCTTGTTCCGTTGATTGCTAAGACAGGTACTGCTTTTCTGTAAGAAGGCCCAAATTCCTTCTTCACCACTATTTTTTCTCTGACCAGATCCCCAATCTTTGGAATCCAGACAGGTCTTGCTGGGACAGGTGATGTGTCTTCAGTGGTAGATGGATGTTGCTTTAACTTTATGTTGCTTAAGGATTTTCTTGTTTCATTCAAGTCCTGTAAAACAGCCAAACGATCTTTGATGTCAAAGTCTTTTTTTTAATCTTTTACCACTGAAGCCTGACTATCAAGATCCTGAATATACATTCTAGTTCCGAACAATAGTTCGTACGGGCTGAAACCTTTTAGAGAATTTCTTGGCAAGTTATTAAGACTACGTTGGACACTTGTTAAATGTTTGACCCACCCATCACCCGAACCTAATACCTTTGCTGTTATAGATTGCTTTATGTCTCAGGTTTTTTTTTCCACTACCCCATTACCCTCAGGATGGAAGGGACAAGAGAATCGCAATCCCTGCCGATTCGCGTCAACCGCGACTTCATTGGTTCCGTTGTTATTGCCATTTTCTGACATTGTATTACTGAAGGTTTGCAGAGCAGGTTTCCAAGGAAACAAAGATTAGGTGCACAATATTTTGGAACACTGTATCCTTCAACATTGAATAAACCAGAAGCTCTACATAGGAATCTCTTCCTACTAAGTTCAGGCGGATTTTAACCTTTCACCCACTCTAGACGTCTATTGGAGTATTTATGGGAGAAAGGGTCTGTGTGAAAAAGCACGACTGAGTTACTCTAACGTCTTGCGTTAGTTTTATCGCCTTACCAAACGTGGGTCTGTACCAGCTAGCTCAGAGGTCACTGGAAACTTTCTTGACTGAATAGGAAGTGATCAGCTTCCCTGGCTCAGACAAGAAGGGATTCAGTTTTCCAACAACCGCATTAACATGACAACTTTGCTCCTCAGAATAAGAGTCAATCTCTAGAGTCGTGTGAAACAATAGACAGCTATTTCACTCAGTCAGTTGCGCAGAATTACTTTCACCAGTTATGCAGAGAATAGAGGGACGGGCGTTTTCAATAAAAGGTATTATTTATTGAACAGTCTTCCTTCTCATGCAAGAGAAATGAATTGCCACAATTGCAAGACTTGTTATTATAAACAGTAAAAGGAGTATTGCGAAATAATACTGTAAAAGCATTGATATGGTTTCTTAGCCATAAGATGGTTAAAATGAATAAAATATATACATTCATATATACATTTGGCTAACGTCCTCAACTGGTGCTTCTAACTACGCCTACCCCAGTGTACCTGAACTAAGCCTAATACTTGTGAGGGAGTAAGTAAGTAGCAGTTTAAGTTAAGTTGGTTTTGCCAGGGGTTTGCTTCAAGAATTCTCTCTAAGGGTTTAGTCAGCACCGTACCTCTGGAATAGAATGTCGGAGGTCTGGTATCTCCTCTCAGGACTCGATATTCCAGTCACCCGAAAGGGTAGGCTGGAAACGCCGGAGCTGGATTTTCTCGGCAGGAGAAAAGACAGCGTCTTTCTCAGCACGTCAAGGAGGAGGGGCAGCGTCCGTGGGCTTCTCGCATCTGCTGGGCTCTCTGCAAGGGGACAGCTGTTCTGCTCCAGTATTCACCACCACTGTGTTTGCTTAAGGCAACGTCGGTATTATTTATACCTGAAAGGTGCCGAGTTTGACGTAAGTTTTTGGACATAAGACGTCAATAAAGATGTCACTAAGAACTGGTCGTTCTTACAGTGCTCGCAAGAGTTCTATTAGTAATCAAAACAAAGCAAACGGGGCTTTCCCAGGTTGCTAGGGGTTTGAGCTGTCGAAAGAACTCGGTGTGTTATCTAGGAATCTAAGAAAGTGGCTTCTGCTGTGTCATGTACTGTAATGAGCTGCAGAGACGAGTTACTGAAATATGGCTCTGATCGTTTATGCCATTATAGGGATATCTATTGATTATAGCCGTATAGGGGCATGAAGTCACAATATTGATCGGGGTCCTAGATAGAACACAACAACCCTGGAGGCACAAATCCACATAGTCTAAATCAGCAAATATCTCCAGGAGTCAAACGTCCTTGAGGACTACAGATTCCATTGTTTTTCAAAGATATCCGTTGTGCAAGGTTCGCAAGTAAGGCTGAAAATTTACAGAAAGAGAGTCCCTCTGCCCAATGCAAAGATGGCTCATCATCACTCCACCCATGCCTCAGACCTCCTTTACATCATCTTGGGACATTCCATATAGTGATTTTAAGTGCCCAGTGCTCACACCTCTCTTTGAGCCTTAACTTATCCCTCAACCTCACAAAGCAGCCTTGTCCTTTCCCTCAGAAAATTCAAAAAAGAGTCAGTTATGGTAAAGGTGTGGATGCCTCCCTTTGTTTCTTTGGAACTGGGAATGCTAAGACTTGTCAATCAGTGGTAAGGAATTTAACCTTCACAAATGTTGCCCTCACCCTTTTCTCCTTCAGTAATAGACGTAATTCTCTCCAGATGGGCCATTTGTATGAGAAAGGCTTTAAGCTACCTGCTGCCTAGTAGACTTATTAACAAGGGCCAGTAGGGTGAATCAATTCCAAGATTGAATTAAGGGTGGACCATAAAAAAAGGTGGCAGAGAGGAAACAAAGGGGGCCCTACAGGGCACTGTGGTGCCTCACGCCCTGTGAATGCACAAAAGTGGGCACAACATGTGCCCCCCTGTGTGCATGCAGAGCAGTTCCTGCACGTCATGGACTTTGCAGTCCATGACGTGCAGGAACTATTTTTGGAGTTCCCATTGTGGTGCCGATTTACACGGGAATGTCAAAGACAAAGCCTGACAGACAGGAGGAAACTCCTAATCTGGTAGGCGGTTTTACCATGACTTTGGTAGTGTAGAGATGGTGTAACAGCTGGGCGGACCCTGCGCTGCACCCCCAAAGCCATAATCTGGCCCAAAGTTGTTATTTTGATGCAATTTATGTCTACAGTGTAAACACATTAAAGGACTACAGACTGTCAGTAAAGCACTTCAGACTTACACTACAATCAACAACTGATGGGAGCATTTATTTAAATATATAATTAAACAACTAGGCCTACACAAGCCATAAAAAATGATTAAAGGTACTAACTCTAACAGGCTACTGGTGATCACATAATATGAAGATTTAAACTGTAGTCCTACCCATTCAGCATGTTCTCTTGAATACACACGGGTACATGTGATGACAGGCAGCCAGCCCATAGCCTCTTATCCTAGTGTTGCTATTTTGTGTGACATTGGTAAATTCTTGCTTTAGGATGCTATAATCAAACCGACTCCACTAAACACCATTGTGCGGACAGAATGACTGATTGTTCACGTTCTTGCCGATTTTTCCCACACCACATTTGAATTCATGTAATGAAATAAAGGAAGGTTTGAAATGCATTTAAATAGCACTTACTACACCTGACGAGGCGTTGAACTGCTTTATGGTGAGTAGCACGCTACTCGGGAGACCAAAGTTAGTGGTTAGTTCATCAGTTATTGGGATTCATTTTGCAAGCTCATTCCATGCACTCAATCCAGTTTCTTTATAATAAATTCCTGACATAAATGTGATAATTCGAGGAGAATATGACAAGCAAGTTTTTGCTGGAATTCAGAGATATTGTTATGGTTTCCAAAAAGATCTTAAGACAGAAGAGGCAGACAGATGGTGGAAGGAATTAAAGCTCAAATTTGTATGCAGGCTGTTAAGCAGGTTGAGAATTTGTGCATGTATTTGTGGATGTAAACCTGATGAAAGAAATGATTTCAAATTCTGCTTCCAAGGAATGTAGCTTATACAGTTTTTCTAGAGGCACTTTAAAGCTAACACAGAAACTTCCAACGGGAAAAAGGAAACACGGCGCATGCTAAGAGCACTTTACTCCCCTTTACTTCAAGCAGTGCAAGAAATATGCATATCCTCTTGCCTGTAATTACAATGTGAGAGCACCCCAGATATACCACTTTTATATATACCTACTACAGCAGTATATTCAGTACTATAAAGTATTTATACCGTTTATGCAAATCATAATCGCTAAACATTAACTATACGTACGATATAAAAGATATGTTATGTAAATACCCAACAACTTAAAAATATAACAATGCAAAATTGAGAGACACATGGCAGAAATCATTAGTATACTCAGTGCATATATGTGACATTTTCAAGTATGCGCAGCGCATGTTTGTGACCCATTCAATGCCCGGTTCGGAAGGTGGTTTCCGTCCATCCACCTGAAGAGCTCTCCTACGGAAAAGGAACCATGTCCAGCAGAATGGATGTGTCTGAGGACACTTTCACATTTCAAGATCTACCTTGCCTAATTTACAAGAGCCTGCTAAAATGAAAATCCTATATCCTACATAATGACAGTACTTCTTTTTTTCCTCTGTGGTTAAAGCCAAATAATGTTTTAGAAACCTTGAGATGTGGAGTAACCTGATGCTGATTGAATTATTATTGAGAATTATTATTGAGAGTTTGCTTTATCTGGGTGAGTGATATAATTGGTGCTATATACGTTACCTGTTTTTTTGACTGTTTCTTCTGGAAGGTGGAGGTGATGGGAAGCAATCAGCCACGCAATGGTAGAATTCCATCTGGGGGAGTGGGGTGTTGTTCGGGGTGAATGCAACAGCAGTTGTAAAAACAAAAACAAACTGATTACTCTAGCTGAATTTGGCGTTAATGAAAAACACTTTGGGGCATATTACCAAGCAATAGCGATAACTATCGCTATTGCTTGGTTAGAGACAAAAATTTACCCCTGAGCTGCGGCGATTTTTATCGCAGATAAACCTTGGTATTGCCAAGGTTTATCGCAAGTGCGATAAAAATCGGCCGCAATGCATGAATATCGCTGAAAAGTCAGCGATATTCATGCATTACCGAGCTAATGCTCTTAGCCATGTTATCCACCTCCCATTGGATAACATGGCTAAGAACTGCTCAGGGCAGGTGTTAGCTTTTGGAGATATTCGCGCTTAGCGCAAATATCTCCATAAGTTTGTAATAGGAGATAGCGATGTTAGCGACTGTTTCCAGTCACTAACATCTTGGCACGCCCACTTTGCATGTCATTAGTGATAAATATCACTGACATGCAAAGTGGGGCCCAGGATGGTCGCTATCTCCTACTAGCTGTCGCTAACTGGTGTTAGCGACAGCTAGGTAATAGGGAGATAATTTTATCTCCGCTTTCTTGGCTTTTAAAGCCAAAAAAGCAGAGATAAACCTCCTTGATAATATGCCCCTTTGTTTTTGTTTGGATAATGTAATACAAATGAAGCAAAAAAAGGAAGAGTGAAGAAAACTAATTGCTTATTTAATACATTTAAAATCTTCCCATGGGACTACAGAGCTAAAAAAATTGCTTATTAAGGGATACTATCCACCACAAAAATAATTTCTATTTAAGGTGTGGTTCTATAATGCAAAACAAATTCTGGCAGAGTAAATCACGAAGATCAATGAAAAGGCCCAAACTTAGTTTAATAAAGGAGGATTCCAGATTCATGCAGTTTATGATTATGTTCCAAAGTGTGATGACCCTCTGATGCTTCTACAGCTTCTATTTAAACTACCTGGCTGGATGGTCATCCGATTTTATGTGCCTTTAAATCTCTGTGTTCACAATTGCAATTTAAAATATATATATATATATATATATATATATATATATATATATATATATATATATATATATATATATATATATATATATATATATATATATATATATATATATATATATATATATATATATAATGTTTTTAATAACATTTAATTTCAACACAATCAACTGTTGCGGTGGATCAGGTCATAATGCCAGTATATTAACAGCAGTTCAATAATTTAGAGGCACCTTCAACAAAGTGATATATTTTATGGAATGAGTTTCAACCATCCAATGCAGCTCGGTTCCGGGAGTCATCTCATGCGACTAAACTGGTGCTTTATATCACTAAGTGGCTTGCCATTAATATCTGGGGCAAATCTCTGTCAAATCTGGATCTTCATATCACCTCTCGTCATCTACCCGGACGGGCAGGAGGGTTGACACCACCCACCACGCACTTCATTCCACTTGCTGCAGACCTTTACCCACTTCCCAGGGCAGCCTCCATTAGAGTAAACCGTCTTTTCTGCTATCATGCATAAGTCCCTTTCAGCCTCCCAGTCTTTGAGGCATGGTGGAAGCATCACCCCCCCCAGTTTCAAGTTATGTGTTTTTTAGCAACAATCAGTCCCAACATCATCCATAGTTTCCCCATCAATGTGAGTGTCAATTCTTCCCAGATATTTAGGAGGCATCATTTTGACGTTGGGGCTATCAACGCCTTCCACACCTCAATCATTTTGGCTACTATCTCTTTCCAATAGGGTTATATGGCAGGGCATTCACACATAAAGTGAAAGAAGGTTCCTCTCTAGTTACACATTCAGCGACAATTCTCAATGTCCAGACTCTCCATTTTATGGAGTGTTGTGCAAGGGTAGTGAACCCTATGTAACGTCTTAAGCTGGACCAACCTAAACCCTGCCTTAACAGCCCCTTCTCTGGGTGAGGCGAATACTTCTGTCCCCCAACATCTAGTGTCACAATTGTAATTAATACATCATTTACTAGCTCGACCCAGCTGACTCTTCTTAGTTCTCATGCAAGCATAGGTATGTACCAACTTGTCAGCACGGGCGGAAGGAACTGACATCCACATATCTCCTACAGCTTATCTGTAGATAATGTGTATTGGGCAACAACAGATCCTGCTACAGACTGTTAGGAATACATTTATATTTCTAGGACATTGCTGGTACTCTTTTAGCCAAAAGACATACAGAAATAAGAAATGTACAACGTTAGGTGTAATCTTTTTTCACATATTAAAGACCAGGTTTCATCCGGAATATACGTAAATGGTAAGTGGTGATATAAAAATAAGTTCTGATTAAACTAAAGTCACAATAGATGAATAATATGAAAATTGACAACATAATAAGTGCCAGGCTTTGATGGACTCCCTTCTTTCTTTTCCAGTCCTAGCTAATGTATTTGTTAGCATCATAATTTTGCCACAAATAAGAGCTTCCAGATAATGCTAATATTTTTCAGTCTGATGTCTGCCCTAGAACAGACTAGTTCCTATCTCTGTTATCTTGTCTGTTCATTTAAGAAATCTGGGTAGATAAAGTCTGGCTTGAAGACCTAAAACTTACCAACATGTATCTTCATTCAACTGGACCACCTCTTGAGGCTGTGCCTATATTACATTTGATGTTTTTTTGCTTTTCTACTTTACTTCTGGGTATTATTTCCTTACTGAGTCTTTGGTTTGACCTCTATGCAGTTCCCATTTTCTATATCCAGAGCAGTTCCTGCTTCGGGCCCTTTGTTTAATTTCTTTTCAATGTCCTGCCACTGGGATACATTGCCTACTTCTATGCTACACTCTACCTTAACTTGCCTTTGACCCAATGCCACTGATAATCCTAATATAGCCAATGAGCTTTAAAGTTGCTTTTAACATTAATAATCCGTGCTTAATCAAACATGTCCTGCCTTGCCATGGTACTCCATGTACTCTATGGCTAAATCCTATTGTAAGAATTATTTGGCTAAAACAACAAGATCTTTCAGATAAAAAAAATGTAGGCGTCTGATGAAGAATAATATTTTACAACTTTGAGTCAATGCTATATCAGCAGTGCACTTGCCCAGCCACTAACCCATCAAAGGCAATATACGAAGTAGTAAAGAATGTTAATGGCGGGAAAAGATTCAATATCATTCATTTAGAGACCTTCTCTTCACAACTCATTCCCTTTTTATTTCAAGAGACAATTGAACTCAACAGAAATTACATGTCAGACAGTAAACCTAGGGAGGACCTTTTGCCATTTGAGGACATAATGCCTCAGTTTTTTCTATGTCTAGTTGCGGCTGTATTCATACTTTTAAATGAGGCTTTCCTTTGGAGACCATGTTCTCCTCACAGGAAAACGTTGAATACCTCTACAGTCCCAGCAAAAGTAGCTCCTTCATTCCAACAATCCATCGTTCTTGAATATTTTGAGGCCTCTCTTATACCCCTGAGTTCACGCTACTTTATTTCACTTTCAACAGACTGCATATGTGAGGAAAAACACCTGCATGCATTAGTGGGAGAATTCGCTTGCTTCTGTTTTTGAAAAATAAAGCTGCCTGCCATTACAGAGACAGATTCTTAATTGAAAGATATAAGGAAAAACTTTAGCTTAAGCTGTGCCCATTGTTTAACAATATGTCATTGCAATTATTAAACTTCTTTATGTTTCCTTTCCGATGATTATAAACTTACATTACATTTGCCTGGATAAGTCTCGATGTTTTTACCCTCCTGGATATACACTGTAAAGCACGGGATGATGATGCCGAACGTGTTTCCATAACAGCGTATGTATGTGGTTTAGATTCCGTATGTATGGACAATCTATTATACTCAAGGATTATCCATCATACCCACTTTCCAAAATCAACGGAATGAGCAGACCATATAATATTGACACAGTATCTCTGAAAAATAAGCATCTAGCTGTTTGCATGTAATTGTTTAACGGCGCTTATAAATGTGAGTTATTACATATTTGGATAGTTTTCTGCTTGTAATTCATAAAATCATGATAGTTCTAATGTGCACCCATTAAAACAGGTTTGTGAAATATATCTCCTTTGTAACTTGCCACAGAGGATATACGTTCTATTTTCCCAGTTTTGAAGACAAAGTGCTATTAATATGGATATAGAAGAAACATCCACATATTCCCACTGTTTATTGTGTCTCAAAGTATAATGTTTGATTTAAACTGTGTTCTTTTATTTGACTTCCCTAAGACTACGTCTCTCTCTCTCTCGTTTTCTGTCTATCTATCTATCTATCTATCTATCTATCTATCTATCTATCTATCTATCTATCTATCTATCTATCTATCTATCTATCTATCTATCTATCTATCTATCTATCTATCTATCTATCTATCTATCTATCTATCTATCTATCTATCTATCTATCTATCTGTCTGTCTGTCTGTCTGTCTGTCTATCTATCTATCTGCCTATCTCTCTGTCCATCCATCCATGCATGCATGCATCCATCCGTCCATCCATCCATCCATCCATCCATGTGTATCTATCTATCTATCTATCTATCTATCTATCTATCTATCTATCTATCTATCTATCTATCTATCTATCTATCTATCTATCTATCTATCTATCTATCTATCTATCTATCTATCTATCTATCTATCTATCTATCTATCTGTCTGTCTATCTGTCTATCTGTCTATCTGTCTATCTGTCTGTCTATCTGTCTATCTATCTATCTATCTATCTATCTATCTATCTATCTATCTATCTATCTATCTATCTATCTATCTATCTATCTATCTATCTATCTATCTATCTATCTATCTATCTATCTATCTATCTATTCTATTTGCAATCATCATAGAGCGCCAGGCTTATACTACTATTACAAGGCAGCCATGTAACTTCTGTAATTGTGGTTAGGAAAGAATTCCCATTGATTTTTCTTATCTTTTTTCTAAATACCTTTGTCCTGCTTGAAAAATCTGTACACAAAATTTTCCCAATATACATTGACTTTAGGTGCTTCATGGTATGTAACATACCTATCTCTCGAGTGGGGGTGGGCTAACTATTGGTATCCCAAATTGACATTTCCAGTTTTACCTCCCATACAGGGGCGTAGCTAGAGCTTCACATTGCCACCCCTGGCCGGGGGGCTGGGGAAAAAGGACAGGGAGCAGCGGGGGTGGATTGGCAGGGTTCAAGTTACGCCACTCTCTACTCCACTGCAGGTGAAAGCAAAGGTCGGAGCGGAGGTGCTGTGTGGGTCCACCCAAAATTTTCACAGTGTGAATGCAAGAAGTTGGGCCACACAGAAATATGCTGAACGTATCCCGGTGTCATTTTCAGACTCCTGGACACTTTCAGCAGCACCTGCACATTGTCTGCTTTTCATTCCCATCAGCAATATGCTGGAAGCGAGGGGGGCTTTTTTATCTTCACCTACAGCGATAAAGGGCGAGTTAAGGGGCCATTAGGCCTCCTTTTGATGGAGTGGCCTGGAATCTTACACTATGTAAATGCAACAGAGGGAAACAAAAGCACACAGCTTGTTATCTCTTCACAGGTGCTTAAGAGAGGCATGCGTTTGACTTTATTAAGTCCCTTTATGTAAGTGCATGAACTGTAAGAATGTCATATGTGTTGGTCTGTCCCAGTATTTACACACAATTTAAATGTGTAAAATTAGTTGAGGCATCAGGATTGCGCCACTTTTGTTTAGCACAACCCCAAAGCGAAATCTAATTTGTTAAATCTCATAATGCGCTCAAATGAACTCATGATATGTGATGTCACTTACTGTGATGCCACGTGTGAGGTCATGCATTGTGACATCACAGGCTGTGATGGCACAGACTATGATGTTACTTGCAAACTGACTAACTAGGTTACAGCCTGATTCATGTACGGGCCGTTTTGCGTGGCCCTAATAGCGAATCATAGCGACTCGCTATTGAGGACACGCAAAACGGCATTCATGTAGGAATTGCTAAATCAATAGCGATTCCTACATGTTCTCTATTTGCGAGTAGCAATTTGCTACTCGCAAAATAAGGAATTTCTCCCCATTCATTCCTATGGGCCAAAAGGCCCATAGGAATGAATGGGGAGTATCCCTTATTTGCGAGTAGCAATTTGCTACTCGCAAATCAGATAGCGATTTTAAGGGTGCCAGGGGTGTCCAAAGGACACCCTGTAGCACCCCTAAAATGCACATTTGAACAGGTGTTGCGCACACACATGTCCAAAGGACATGTGTGTGTGCAACATGCAACTTAGAAAAATGCTTTTAAAAGCATTTTTCTATGTTTTTGCTATTTACCGAGAGGTCTGACCTCTCGGTAAATAGCGGCCCAATTTTGCTAAATCGCAATTTTTGCAAGTGTCATGAATAGCATTTAAGGAATCTCTAATAGAGATTCCTTAAATGCTAATCCTCGCATATTTGCTAATTCCTCATTAGCGATTTTAGCATTTGGGATTGTGAATCCCAAATGCCAAAATTGCACTCGCAAAAGGCAAGATTCTGAGAATCTTGCCCTTTGCGAGTGCAATTTTGCTTCATGAATCAGGCGGATAGTCCCCCCCCCCCCCTACATAGTGGAGCTGTAAGAAAGTCCATAGCGTAAAAAAATACGATTTACATATTTTTCCCCACAGTGCAGGCAGTTTCATGTTTTCTCATCCACCACATGCATTCCAAAAAGGCCTGCCCCGCGCCCTCGCCTCTGGGTAACTTCATGTGGTGTCAGTCATCCAGCACTGCAGTCCACAAGTCATTCGAGACTCCTTTGAAAAGCATCACCACCGACCCACCTGTGGCCCCCCAGGTCAAAACTAGAGATCCTTCCAACTGTCAGTGTCACCCATATCCAGTGATACCTTAAACTGACAGCCGCCCTTAAGTTAAATTCCTACTGCTGCTGTATAGAACAGAGGAATACGAATTGAAATGTAATTCATTTTCACTTACCTTATTTAGGCTATCAGTGTCATAGCTGCCAAGGTTTCTGATTGCTATGTGTGACATTTTCAGAATTTCAGTGTAATAATGAGTGACATTTCAAGGACTAGGAGTGACACTTTCTCCCGAGCAAAATCCAGCAATGAAGAGGGAAGTATATTAAATTAAATTAGAGCAACACGAAAAATGTAAAAATGCTGCAAAGCACTAGAAATGCATTAAGCCTCAGGCTGAGAGACAGATAAGTCTAAGTCTAAGGCATAGCCAGCAGGTAGGGCACTGTAGTGTTTCTAATGTTATAAACGAGTTTCATGCCCGCTTCCAATGCCACCCCTGAAGTGACAGTTTTGGGCTGATTGTTTCAGGTTTTCTTCTGGGTGTGTTGGGTTTGCTGCACTGGGTTGTACTCTTGATTTTTCTTATATTACCATAAACCTTTCCTGCAGTAAAATCACACATGGACGCTGTCTTCCAGTACACACCCTGAAGTGTAGGTGTGACAGGTTCACTATATGGGCTACATTGTTTGGCATCGAATTCTGGTGCTGTGCAGCAGTTGTAAGATATTATTAGATCTCCTATTGCTCAAATGGGTGATTATTTTGATATAGGTATGTTTCCCCTGTAGTCTTTGCTTGATTTTTACCTCGTGAGAAAGTGTCACTCTTAGTCATTGAATGTCGCTCATAATTACACTAAAATTATTAAAATATCAAACAAAAGAAATCTGAAACCTTGGCAGCTATGCATTATTGCCAGCAAGGACTCTTATTTTATGCCCCTCTTTAACTTCCAGGGCAGCTAAGCACACACTTACTTGAAAGGAAATTGTAGCTGTGGCCATCTCAAGAGCAGCTTTATTTCATAAGATGCGGACCGCCTGCCTTGCCTCTCTCTTCCTGTAGTATCCAGCTGCCCACATCAGGCTCTCTCTAGCTGGCAGGCTCAGTTGCATGGGTCATCATGGTGGTGGGACAGGCTGGGTCATAGGGCGCATGTGATGCAGTGAGCCATTTCCGAGTTCAGCTGCTGCCCAACTTAACGAAAGTGAAAGCAGTGACTCTCGAGTCGTCTCGAGGAGTCACTGTAGTAGTGCGTGGGCTGGCCAAACAAAGATCCCCAGGGCCGTCATTGGTAGTGCTTTCTTGCTGCAAGATTGACGGCCCTGGAAACCACATAAGCAGTATGGCTTGCAGCGCACCGCCGCCACACCATCACTAAGCTAGGTGGTGCAGGATTTAGTTGCATTTTATTTTCAAATACAAGTGCGAGCACTGGCTGCTCAGCAACAACCGCCACACATGTGCCTGCCGCCTCCAAAATTGTGCCGCCTGGTGCGGACCTCCCCCCCTCACCTCCCCCTAGCTACGCCAGTGCTCCCATAGCATTCTTTGAGCATCCATAAAGAAAAAGGCTGCATGAACTAGATTAAACTTGCATATAAATAGACCTTTACTCAAGGAAGTGTAGCTGCTTGGTTTGGTGTAATGGTGTAAACATTACCATGTATAGTGGGTTCTAGTCTGGGTGCAAAGAGGCTAAATTTTAGAGCTACTGGAACCTTTAATTTGCAGTAACTCCATGGATGTGTAAACCCAAGAAGGATTCACAAATACATTCATATATTAGAGCCACAGAATTAAATGAGGCTGTTTTTCCTCCCATTGTGCAGAATACATTTGTGTATCTTCTGCGCTCTGACTTGCTGCCTAGCACAATAAAATGTATGTTGCAGCTACCAATATTGAGTGATAAGTACTAGAAAAAATGAAAACTGAAATCGGTGATCCAGCATGGGATTTTGGAATCCTGTAAAATTTAAAAAAATTAAAATATTCATTGTGCTATTGTTGTGCTTGGCCAATGGCCACACAATGGCACTAGCCGCAAGCAGTGGGTTGGAAGCAGGGCCTAGCTGTATTGCAGTCTGCTACAAACCCCTGCTGTGCATAGCTAAAGTCCTTGTAAAGCAGAGAAATGACTTCTGTGGCATGATGAGCCAGTGTGGCCTAACCCTACTGCAGATTTCTGAAGTATGTGTGCAAATGAGCTGGCCTCCTACAAAGTGTCAGGTGCAGAGCCTGGCTAAAGTTCAACCATTGCTACCCAACCCCACTATGCACAGTTAATATCAATTCATTGTGGTGGTTTCAGCACCCATGGAGGGTTTACACAAAACCCAACCACAGAGCTGTCCCTGTGGTCAACCCTCTATGCCTGCCCAAAGAACATGCATTGCGGGGCTGATTACTCATGGTGGGTAGGGAACAAGGAAATGTTGCATGTGGTACGGGACCAAAACAAAAAACAAATGCTCACTGAGAAAATGGTTAAAGTGAAGTTATTGTTGGATTTAGTTACGACACATTACCATATGTTTACAAAACGACTATGCCCCTACTAGTCCTGGGACTGCTGCACCGTCGCTGGTTGTCCAACCACTGCCTCCTCGGCAGGCCGACTGCTTGATTACAAATTGTGCGGTCAGAACACCACACAAAGACTTCCAGACTTGCTCCACCGCCAGTATCATAGCTCCTGCAGCATTGTGGACACAAGCAATCAATGGAGCTGGTGCCGGCATCAGCATTGCAGGAAACAGACAAAATATCAACTACAAAATATCGAATGGACATAATATCGAGTACAAAATATTGGTTGGACAGAATATCGAATGGACAGAATATAGACATCAAAAATATTGTTTTGAAGGTAAGTAATGTAATATCGAATTTTAAAATAAAGATAGTCAAAATATCGAAGTACATATTATAGGTTAAGAAAAATATCGAACTTTTAATAATATCGATTTTTTTATAGTGTATTTTATGTGTTAAAAGTGTTTATTTATGTTATAATGTAATTTGATTAATCAATTTAATGTTATTTAAATTTTGCGTAATTTAATTATGTAGCGGGTTGTGGGTTTATAGGGGAATAGGGTGGGAAGTAATTTAATTATAATTAAATAAATATGTACATTTATTTATTGGTAATTGTTTATAATTAATTGTTCATTATTTTATATTTAGTAATGAATTACATTTTAATTGCCAATTCATTTTATTTAATTAATTAATTGATAATTATGTTAATTTAACTAATTTAATTTCTGTAATGGGTTGTGGGTTTATAGGGGAGTAGGATGGGAAGTAATTAAATTATAATTGATTACATATTTAAATTTATTTATTGGTAATTGTTTATAATTAATTGTAAAATATTTTTATTTGGTCATTTATTAAATTATAATTGCCAATTAATTGTATTTAATTGATTAATTGATAATTATGTTAATTTAAGTAATTTAATTTCTGTAGCGGGTTGTAAGTTCATAGGGGAATAGGGTGGGAAGTAATATAATTATAACTAATTACATATGTTAATTTTTTTGTGTATTTATTAGATTTTAATTGTTAAGTAACTGTTTTATTACTAATTATTTAATTGTTATTTTGTAATTAATTAGTTTTAATAGATAACTAATTGTAATGATTAAATTAAATTAGTATTTGTAATTAATTAATTATTATATTATTTTAAAGTGGTAATTACTTTTAATTAATTTTTTATAGATATTAATATATATATATATTTTGAAATAATATATGAAGTATCTACTTTCCCTACTGTTGCACTCACTGGAGTGGGAATAGTAATTTCTACCCCTACGCTATTCAACGCTTTCCCTACTGTTTCACTTTCTGGAGTGGGAATAGTAATTTTAACCCCTACGCTATCCAATGCTTTCCCTACTGTTGCACTCTCTGGAGTGGGAATAGTAATTTTTACCCCTACGCTATCCAACGCTTTCCCTACTCTTGCACTCTCTGGAGTGGGAATAGTAATTTTTAACCCTACGCTATCCAATGCTTTCCCTACTGTTGCACTCTCTGGAGGGGGAATAGTAATTTTTACCCCTACGCTATCCACCGCTTTCCCTACTATTGCACTCTCTGGAGTGGGAATAGTAATTTTTACCCCTACGCTATCTAACGCTTTCCCTACTGTTGCACTCTCTGGAGTGGGAATAGTAATTTTTACCCCTACGCTATCCAACGCTTTCCCTACTGTTGCACTCTCTGGAGTGGGAATAGTAATTTTCACCCCTACGCTATCCAACGCTTTCCCTACTGTTGCACTCTCTGGAGTGGGAATAGTAATTTTTACCCATACGCTATCCAACCCTTTCCCTACTGTTGCACTCTCTGGAGAGGGAATAGTAATTTTTACCCCTACGCTATCCAACGCTTTCCCTACTGTTGCACTCTCTAGAGTGGGAATAGTAATTTTTACCCCTACGCTATCCAACGCTTTCCCTAGTGTTGCACTCTCTGGAGTTGGAATAGTAATTTTTACCCCTACGCTATCCAACGCTTTCCCTACTTTTAGACTCTCTGGAGTGGGAATAGTAAGTTTTACCCCTACGCTATCCAACCCTTTCCCTACTGTTGCATTCTCTGGAGTGGGAATAGTAATTTTTACCCCTACGCTATCCAACGCTTTCCCTACTGTTGCACTCTCTGGAGTGGGAATAGTAATTTTTGCCTCTACGCTATCCAACGCCTTATCTACTGTTGCACTCTCTGGAGTGGGAATAGTAATTGTACACTTCCGCTATCCTACGGTAATAATATTGGATATTTTTTATTTATATTATGTTACTATATATACATGTTTTAACAAATATGATTGTAAAACATTTTTTTATAACTTTAATTAATTATGTAATTATTATAAGGTTATTTAAGTATTTTTAAGTATATTTTAGTAAATAATTTTTAATAATAATTTAATTTACCATTGTTTTTAATAAAGTCGATATTTTTGCAAACTATATTTTTGTAAACTATATTTATTACTCGATATTTTTGTACTTACCTGTTTGTAGATAGAAAGTCGATATTTTGTCTGTCGATATTTTGTCGCCGATATTTTTGGTAGTCGATATTATGACCCTCGATATTATGTCAGTGATCCCAGCATCGCCATGGCCATTACGACCTGACTTTCTGCTGAGCTTTCCATGGCAGCGGCTTGGCAATTTAGCCCATGAGGACTGTGGCTGGGGCACATGTTGAGCCCCTCCTATGTTTGCGCTGGTGTATGTGCACTGTGTGCCCTGCACAACATGGTGCATGGTAATAGCACACCTGACATGCAAGTGGAGCTGCAATGTGGCGGCATGTGCTTGAGGCTCTTTCAATGAGCTGAAGCCTGCCATGACCGTATCACCTCTGCCGCAACACCGCCAGCCCTGCAGCAAACTTCTAATGTGGCATTTTGGATGCCACCAGCTTGGCGGCGTTTCTCCCAACCACTGTTGTTGTGAGCAGGTGGTCCACCCGCACATCTATAATTGGTCCTTTATGTCGAAGTTACGTTTAGGATCACAATCCATACAACAACAATGCAAATCACAACTCGCACACCATCTGCAATGCAAGTTTTCTATGTAACTTTCTTGTGATGCCTAAGAAGAAGGTGCAAAAAATGCCCAAGTGGTATAGGAGTTAAATATCAAATGTGGGCTGAATTGTATATTTACATCTTCCTCGGGAGCCAGGAGCACTCCTGTGCTCTGGCTGGGCTGCTGTTTAAATGCACTACAGAAGCACATGGCAAGAAAATGTTCCTTTGTGATGTAGGAATTGTGTTTTTCTATATTTGTGTTTTTCTATATTATTAATAAGTCACGCCTAAAGCATTTGTTTTATTCCCACTAGGCACACTGCCTAAAAGTGCAACACAGTCGATTTAAAAACTCCTCCTTCAAAGTAACTTAAACTTGCATTTTCACTTTTGGTTCAGTGACATTATCCCTAAGACATGCATAAGGTGAACCTCTCTGCCTGCCACAATGTAATTCAAAGTATTTTTCCACTTAATTTTCAAAATCCGACTTAATGGTTAAATACACTTCAGGTTGCCTGATCCAAAACCAGTTTGAATATAGTTCTACCACTCGTCACACCTACCGAGCTGAAATACAGTTTTGGAATAGAGTTGACTGCCTTGGCTCTGAAGATATCGCCATGCCTCCGAGCCCCGGCGAAACAGGGGAGGTGTTAACTTCTGGCCACTCGGCAGGAATTAGTCGCTAGGCAGTGATGCGGGACAGTTGTAAGAACAGAGGGACGCCACATCATGCCTTCTGTTCATTTGGGCAGTGCAGAGAAGTTGAAAGTTTATTTAGGTACTTGAAGAACACGTTTCTTTCACACAATGAAGCAATCATAAACCTACATTTTTACTAAAAGAGTGAGAAAAAGTTAAAATATTTGTGTCTTTGCCTAGATAGCGATTATTGTAATAAAATACATTTATTTCTACGGCTCTGAAATATATATTTATGGCCTATTTATCCGTATTACATTGCTAACAAAAACGTCATTTCTACCTGAAAAACCAAATCGTGTTGAATATATTTCTTGCTTGCTAGTAGTAAATAGGAGGACAATTACAATTTAACAGGACCCATGTACCAAGATTAAAAGTAGGAAAACATGAATTGCAACTTATAATGATTCGCATTTTGTGACTTCTTATTTGGAGTGTTCTAAAAAGTATTGTGTAAAAGTAGTCGCAATTTGCAGACTGACGTATACTGAATGCATTGCTATTTCGCAAACCGATCCAGGTACTAATGTGCAATATGACCTACATCATCAATTTGCATGAAGGTAGGTCGCAAATTACAACCCACTACGATTGGAGAGTATCACAGGGATGGTTTCTTACTGGGGTCAGCCGACCACCATACCTGCCATCGTTTTTTGATAAACCAAACCTTTTTTTTTAAAAGCAGCCATTTTTCCTTATAGGAAAATGAGAAGAGTTTGAAAAAAAAAAAAATGTTCCCCAAACCTTTATTAGGAGAAGGCCATGGTCGCATTTACCACTGTTTATTCCTTAAACCCCCAGATTTAGTGAGAGTTTAAAAACATTAAACTTTGTACATGAACTCACCATTACAATTGAATTTAATGCAGAGATGAACAATCTACTTGTGTTAAGGAGGTTTATGGAATGAAGGTCGGGGGCGTTCATGATTAGTTCTTCTATGCTTATGAAGAGTTTACAGTTAGATTATGCTTATTAGTAAGCTGGAACCGGACAGCGGGTCACAGATCAAGTGCCTACTTGAAAAATATTAAGAAGAGAGGCCTGAGCTGTTAAAAATTATATTGCCTCCACCTTGATAATTTCTCCTGTTTATGGTCAGCTGTAAAATGAGCAATGTTCTAGTTTTATTTGATGAGAATCATTGGAGTACAGTTTTTTTTTGTTTATTTTTATTTTCTCCCAAGTCATATATCTGATATGACTAATTTGAATCCACATATTGCCAAGACCTCTAAATGCTTTCTTTTGTGTGTGAAATTAAGAGGAAATGCGTTTTGAAATATACGATTTTATTTTACACAATAATGCCCAAACTCCTTTTTAAGTGTTCAAGTTTAAAAGATGGGGAAAGGAGCTGACAAAATTCCTTTAGAACTTTCAAGAGAAATAGTTTGTTACCACCAGTGTTGGTTCACAGAAATTGTCCTCATTCAAAGAACTCATTTTCATCTAGAGAGCCTATGTTATTGGTGATTGCAGCATTGTTGTCTTTTTCAGTGATACCAACTGATATTTGTCAATGTCAGTCAATTGGCAAAGGGAAATCTGACTTTACTCACACACTATATTTTTGACCAAATAGCTCTCATTTGAACCAGAATGTGGCTTGACATTAAACGCAAGTTTTAACGGAATTGATCAGTCAGCTTCCTTCTGCCTGTGAGCAGCAAGGGGTGAGGTGCAAGTCACACATCTATAGGTCACTCAGAAATTGTTTCCCTGCTTTATGGATTTTTGGTTTTCTCTTGACTACATGTTTTTAGCATTGTTTCATTGATTATATTATTTTAATCTGGATGATTTTGCAATTATTTTTATGTAACATATTTGCCATTCAATGTATCTCCAGAGATTATGTTATTTTTGTTTTGCATTGTTTTTAAACCAATATATTTTATGATAATGGACAAGATCTTCCCATTTATCAAAGAACAAGTGATAAAACCCCAAGCCCCTCCCCAGGCAACGCAGAACACCATTAAACAATCTATCAGACCTCCAAATTCCACCCCTAGCCATGCACCGCTATCATCTCAACTAAGTTGCAAACCAGAATTATATGCCACCCCCCCTTCGCTCGACGTAGCTATAAGACACGCCCCCTCCATCTTCTCCATCGCTTACACCCATCACGTCTCCAGATCTTACACCCATCACTGACCCTCTCACCAACCCATTAATGTCACAACCATTAGCTACAATTAAGCTCCCCTCCCCAACCGATTCCTCCTCAAAGCACTGCCCCCTGACTACTACACCAGCACCAACACCTTTATCAGATTATGCATCCTCCCCTAGAATTTACACACCGTCCCCTAGGGCCATCAGTACTCCATGCAAAACCAGCACTACCACAATCACAACCTCTCAACACACCGATACGCCTCCTCCATCCACTATCCTTTCTCCCACTGTCGCCACTATCCCATGCAAAGTCTTTACTCCCGCGACCATTACCCCAACACACATCTCTATGCCTCCTACACCCGCTCCACATTCCTGTCCTCGCTATGGTATGGAGCTGGAACCAGATAGGACGCGCCACAACAGCAACATCCTAGAAGATGCTCCCCCCCTTACATCCACATGAGATAAGTACAACTCCCACACCAATAACACTCCTCAACTCTTGCCCTCACACTCACCAGACCCCAGATTTGACGAGATCATACTCTTGTTACGACTACTCAGTGAAGAACTTCAAGCTTTATCTGAGGTCCTTCTTAGCAAATCCTGGAACACTAATTGTGCACAACAGAATAAAGCAAACTGTCACCTGACTCACTCAGCAAATAATTAGACATTTTCGAACCCTAGATGGAAATTAGTTCCTCTTCAAAATAATTCAACCCGCCCAATCCGAAGAATACATTTGTTATCGGAGCAGGACTTACTGGCTCTACTACAGTCATATGAGCCCTTACTACAACATCACAACACTTTGCCTCCAGATAGCTCTCACAATTTAGCTCCAATCCCTACTATTCCCCCCAACACTCACAGATTCAACAAACACAACCCTAGAGGCATCGTCGAAAATGACCTTAGACAAGTTCCCCTCAGTCAGGAACCCACTACATCCCTCATTTCGCCCTCCCTTAAGTGTATACTAATAAAATGTAGATCAGCCTCAAGACACGCAGACGAAATAGCTGACCTCATTCTCTCATTAGAACCCGATTTACTCATGCTAACTGAAACCTGGTTAAAGGATTCCTCTACACCCTTCATTGACATACTTGTGCCTCTGAACTACAACATCATCAGACTCAATAGAATTCAAAAAATCAAAATCAAAAATATCTTTAATTAGATATAAACATATATCTTTAAAAGAATGACAAAATTCACATTGTTAAAACACAGAGTGGTAGTGATAAGAGAAAGGGTAGCTTTAAAACATATTGTGCAAGAAACTTTTCTCATCAACCCTTTTATGATATACCCATTGTCGATGGTACCATACGTATGAAAGACAACCAGCATTCCTAAACCTCTATATTAAAATTTCATTTCGTCCTCCCTTAAAATTAAAATCTGTTATAAAGTGCATTAAAGATTAAAAGGAGGAGGGGGGCGCATTAGCAGGATCCATTTTGATTAAAACTACGGTATGCTAGCTGAATGAATTTTGTGAGTTTTATAAAATAAAACAGTATTTTCGGGGTTCAAACCCACCATAATCGCTTGCCTACAGGACCGGATCCCAGCCTATTCCATTCAGCTTTGAGTTTGGACCTGCGTTCAGAGTTAAGGGCTGGGCAGAGACAGACCACATGCAACAGAGTTTCAGCTGTTTTGCCACTTCCTCTGCAAGTTAGATCCTCCGCCATGCGTCACCACGTGGGTATATCTTGCAGAAATAGCCAGTCACCCATTCTGATAGCGGTAAGACTACGTTTTAAGTACAATAAATATGTACAGGCCAAGTAGGTGGCAGGGGCTAGCCGACTGTACGAATTTAAAAGAGCCCAAGCATGACTGCGTTTTGAAAAATTTGCTTTATCCATAATGAGAGATTTCATTCTCACACATTTTTTGCTCCCCATTTTAAAAGCTGTCTGACTGGGGTTGAGGGCCCATAGGTAACTCGCTGACATTTGCTGGATTGCGTCCTTGAAAAGGCGACCAAACGTTCCGCCGGAATTTTTCTGGGAGATTTCTAACCAGACTAGGGATTCTAATGGGCCAGGGTCCGCCTGCCTCAGTTTGTGACAAAGGTTCAGGTATGCCCCGGTGTCGGAGGCATCATAGTTTAATAGCCCCATCTCTAGTCTTATCTGTGCAGCAGATGCAGACTTTGGTAGCTGGAGAACCTTTTTATAAATGTTAGTCGTGTGCCTATTCAAAGTCTCTATGCCACATGATAATGTGAGGCCAATTTTCGCTCTCATTACTTCTAGAAGAGGCGATAGCTTTGGGCCTGAGAGTTTTTTTGAGAACTTGCCTAGTGACACCGCAAGGGTCGTAGCTTTGACTGTGATCTCACTACGCTGTTTTGTGAGATTGCGTTTAGAATCCAGATGGACACCTATGTATTTATACGACTGACCTGTGACGAGGCTTACATTGTTAAATGTCCACCAGCGTAACGTTTCTTACCAAAGGGGACAACTTGCGTTTTCTCTAGATTGACCTCTAGCTGGTTCATGATCGTATAGCTAAGCAATTTATCCAAGAGCCTTTGTAGCCCGACCCTCGTAAGACTAAAAAGAACCAGTTCGTTGGCATACAAAAGGTTGCTTAGTGCCAAGCCTCCCACCTTTGGAGGATGACTGTTTGTGTCATCCACGGTCGTTGGCAGGTCTGCTATGAACAAGTTGAAGAGAAGGGGGGCCAGCACACATCCCTGCTTCACGCCTCTAGTTGTCATAATTTTCCGCGAGAGATGTGTGCCGGACCCCAACTTCACCCGGACCCAGGTGCGGGAGTGTAGTTGGATGATTGCCTCTAACAAATTCTCTGGAATCCCCCACTTCCTTAGTTTTACCCATAAAGCCGCCCTGGGGACTCTATCAAATGCTGCTTTGAAGTCGACAAAGCAGCAAAACACTGACCTAGATGTAAAAAATGCCTTGTCGACAATAGTTGATACTGCTAACAGATTTGTCCTGGTCCCTGAATTAGCAACGAACCGTGTTTAATTCATCAGCATCAGGTTGTGGTCTTTTACCCATAGCCTCAGGTCCTCCAGAAGGAGGCCTGCATAGTTATTGGCCTCAATGTCCAAAAGAGCGATGAGTCTGTAGTTATTCGGCGAAGCACGAGATCCTGATTTATGAATTGCATGGATGATGGCGCCCCGCCATGAGTCGGGGATTGTTGCTATTCTCAAAGCGTAGTTGAAAAGTTTTGTTAGCGGTCCAGACCAGAAGGCAATGTCCGATTTAAACAGGCTCTGTGGCAATCCATTGGGGCCTGGCGCGCCGTCAGCTCTTGCTTTTGTTATAGCTTTGACAACCCTTTCTTGTGTCACCTGGAGATCCTCATAGACCGGGTGTCAGCACTCGGTGGGTGTACTTCGCTTGATACCAAGGCCCGTATCAGTCTCTTTAGGAGTACTGCTTCCTGTGAGGCCTAGATGTTCTGGAGACTTAAAGTGATCCGTTAGAAATAATGCCCAGTCTGATTCCTGGATATTTGCAGATCCAAACGTTGATGTGCTACAATTGGAGCGGTTGATTAGAGCCCAGAATTTTCGAGAATTTTTGCTTTTGCTCTCCCACACCAGTGTGCACCAGAATTGGTTATCGTGTGATCGTTTAGCTTTTCTAATCGCCAACTGAAACGATTTTTGGGCAGTTTGGTAAAGCATTAAACGCTCACTATTCCCCAGAGATTTTGACAGTGCCCACAGGGCGTTGTTTCTAACTTTCTTGAGTGATTTGGTCAGGGGTGAAATTGTAAATTGACGAGCCTGGGTTGCCATTTGGAACTGCTGTTTTGCAGGGAAAAGGTTGGTCAGATGGGAACAGAGCATTGACCATGTTGCGGTCGGAGAGACCTCTTGCTCGGTTCCGTCTCTTATGATGTCTATGCTTACACGCAGAATATTCGGGCTAATATCTTCACTCCACTTGAGGCGCATTAAGTTTTCCGTGTATGTTCCCCGGTAGGTTGGAGGGGCAGGTTTGTGATTGTCTGGACATGTATTGAAAGATATGACCTGGGGCCTATGGTCGCTTTCGATTCGTGGGCAGATGCGGAAGTTAGCTAGACATTGAAGCAAGGCGGCGTTGCAGATGGTATAATCCAGATAGGATTGCTTGCTGCCATTAGTCCAGGACCAGTTGGGGGGTATCGCCTGCCGACCTACCATTAATAACAAGGTATCCTGCGCTATAGAATCTCTTTTTTTTAAAAAATTTTAATTTTATTTTTTAGAAAACAATTCCATTAAAATGTATCCATATATTTTAGATAAAAAAGAAAACACATTGTATAGTTCAGCTAGCAAAGAGGGCGACAACAAACAAGAAGAACGGATAGGAATAAATTACATACAGGAAGCAAAAATATACTGATCACTAATGTTAACACTACGTAAGTCGATCAAACACACTGACTCACGTTTCCTGGGAAGACAAAAAAAAGACAAAAAAAAAAAGAGGGAGAACACATTAGGAAACTATACATATCAATTAGACGGGGACAGAGCGGACCAGGCCGTGATGGGAGACCAAATCTTTACCCCCGCATCCTGGACTTAAGCCCCCTAGTAGCATAAATCACTGACTCATAGTTATAGACTGCCAGGAATCTAGCGAGCCAGTTTTGGAAGCACGGAGGATCTTCCTCTTTCCAGCGAGTAGCCAAAATAATGCGGTATACAGCAGAAACAATAAATAGCATTACTACCTCCCTGTGGTGCAGTCTCAAAGTGCAATCATATCCCAGCAAAAAAATTGTAGGTGATTTCAGCAGATCTCATCCAAACACCTCCCTCCAAAACTCCCAAATCATTTTCTTAAAAAGCCCTAAGCTGTCACATTCGTAGAACATATGCACAAGAGTCGCAGGTCCACTTTTGCACCTAGGGCAGCAATCGCTGTCAGTTTTCCCCCAAGCATGCAATTTGGCCGGTGTATAATAAAGATTAGAAACTGTTTTATACAGCTGAGCCCTAAGATTGGTGGAAAGTAGAAATTGGGAGTCCATTGTCAATACCTTGTCTTAATCCACATCTGGATTGCCTAAATTACTAGCCCAGGTTGCTTCTGTACGTTCAGTATCATCTGGCGCGTTGGCGAGTAAAGCATTATAGAATGCACCTATTCTAGAGGAAGATTTCTGGATATCTTCTAACAGGGGAATTCTGTTCCAGTTTATGTTAGGAAGCAAATGATTAATGCTTGATCTAACCTGAAGAAATTTAAGATAGTCGCTGCTGGGTATGCAATATTGAGTCTGGAGGAGACTAAAATTAAGCTTTTTCTCGGGACCTAGAAGATCAAAAAGAGATGTAATTCCATAGCTCTCCCAATTGGCAAAAGTCCCATCATTAATGTTTTGCGAGAAGAGAGACGATTGCCAAAGTGGGGAGTATCGGGTATATTTAGGAATTTGCAAATATTTTGTTATTTTAGTCCAAGCTTTCCAAGCCCCTAAAACAATCTTGAATGTAACTTTTTTATAATATCCAGGGACACAGTGTCTAAGTAGAAGTCCTCTGGCTTTAGAACCAAGGGCCAGCTGGTATATTGATGGAATGTCCGCCCCTGCTTCATCCTGTATAGGACTAACCATGGGAGCAAATTGCTGTATAAATGCAGCCCAATAGTATAGGAACAGCTGAGGGATAGCCAGACCACCACGATTGTAAGACAGGGACAAGTATTTTAGTGATCTTCTGATCTTGCCATACTGCCAGACGAATTTGGAGATTTGAGAGAATTTTGATAAATTTATCATCTACTAATAGGGGAATGGTACGGAATAAATATAGGATTTTAGGGAAAATAGTCATTTTAATATAGTTCCCCCTACCTATGATGGTGAGATGAAGACTGTTTACCCTAGCAAGATCCTGTCTGATTGTATCGATGAGGGGTTCATAGTTGAGTTTTACGATGTTTTGAGTTTCGGCAGTAATATGCACTCCAAGATACGAAGCCTTATAGGCCCGCCTAGGGTCAGAGCAAAGCGTGTTTTGTGTACATAAAATTACTGTCTTACTTCTATTTAAGGAGTATCCTGAGTAAGACCCAAATAAGAATGCAGTTGCCTCTATCTCTGCTAGGGCTGTCTCCGGGTCAGGTGTTAAAATGGCAACATCGTCCGCGTATGCAAGGACTTTAGTTTCAAAAGTGCCTGTTACCACAGGGTAAATTCTAGGACTAGCGAGGATTTTCAAAACCAGGGAATTAATATACAAAGCGAAGAGAATTGGCAAGCATGGGAACCCCTGTCTTGTTCCTCTTGTGATATTTATCACGCCTGATTCCTGCCCCATTAAATGTAATTTTGCTGTTGGATTACAATACATAGCTTTAATTGCTCTTATAAGTAAAACCCCAAAATTATAATGTTCCAGAATGGCCCACAAGTACTCCTAGGACACTCGATCGAATGCCTTCTCGGCATCGAGAAGGATCATTGAAGCTTGGCCCCCTGTTGCAGACATGATGTCGAAGATCGTAATTGCTCTGCAGGTATGATCGGTAGTGCCCTTCGCAGGGATAAAGCCGTGTTGCCATGGACTGACCAGTTGTGCAATGACTCTACTCAGCCGGTTAGCCAGGATCTTTGAATAAAGTTTAGAGTCAGAGTTAATTAATGAAATTGGATGATATGAAGCAGTGAAGTCGGCAGGCTTGCCTTTTTTAGCAAAAATAATAATACTGGCATCCTTCAAGGACTCTGGTGTTCTTCCACTCTATTGTATTCCCAGGAAGAGGTCTAATAAAAGTGGGAGTATTATTTTGCCTAGGACTTTATATAGTTCCAGGGGGATTTCGTCGGGGCCAGCTGCTTTCCCGGACGCCAGTTCCGACAAAGCAAGTTCCAGCTCTGAGATGGTGATTTCGTTCTCTAGGTAATTCTTAGTAAGGCTATCAAGGCTTTTATCTGGGCAGGATAGGAAACTAGTAAGAAAGGTTTTAACATCTTCACTGTTGTGATCCTGGTCCTCTTGATATAGGTTCTGATAATACCCCTGGAACACTTTAAGTATGGCTTCTGTTTTGGTATATTCTATGTTGTTCTCTTTTATTGAGGTGGTTGCATTCAGAGAGGCCTGCTGTCTGGTTCGTAGGGCTAATTGTTTCCCTACTCTTTCACCATTCACGTAAAGGTTCTTACGCTGAGATCAATAGGACTCTGCCGATTTTTGTGTTAACACTTTATTAAGCCTGTTTTGCAGATTAAATTCTGACGAAGTATATGTGACCCATCTATGGTCCTATTCTCGGCGTTTGCGGTTGTGTGTGCCGTTTCTAGGTCAGCTAATTCTGAGATTTTCCTATAGTGCTCGGAGGCTTGTTGCTTCTGTAGTCTAGCTACATAACTAAGAGTTTCCCCCCTAAGAGCAGCCTTATAGCTGTCCCAAACTATGTTTCTGGAGGCGCTAAATCGATTTATATCAAAATAACTCTGGGTCCAACTCCTAATATACGTAATATAATCACTATTGGCCAGCAGTTTCCGATCGAATGTCCAGTTGCGAGTCTTCCGAGTTGTAGGAGACATATTTACTGTCAGAGCCAAAATGTTGTGATCTGATATCAGCTTCGTGTATTTTGTGATGGTGGCTTCATTTGAGATATTTCTAGTGGTGAAAATATAGTCAATCCTGGTGTGTTTATTGTGAGGCTGAAAAAAAAAAGTGTATCCTGGGTCTTCAGGACGCTTTAGGGACCAAATATCTACAAGATTATGACTGGTTATTAGTGAGCTAACTGCTTTGAATACCCTGGGCTTGCGGCCGGAATACTTTGGATTGATTGTATTATTAAAATCTGAACCTAGTGAGATATTAAAATCCCCTGTAAGAATTAGTGGACTGGGCCATCCTGCTAGATCAATTTCTAACGTCTCAAATATAGATGAGTCATCCAGGTTGGAGCCATAGGCCGAACATATTGTTACTCCGAGAGTCAGCTCGACTATTGCCCATCTACCATGTTGGTCCTGAGCCTGTTTAGCCGGCTTGCCTAGAAACCTTTTACCTAGGATAGCAACACCCCGTGTATTAGCTGTATGTGTTGTGGTTACTAGGATATCGTACCGCTGGATTTGTAAAAAACTTCTATTATTCCAAGTCAGGTGGGTTTCTTGTAGACATATGATGTCTGGTGAGTGTCGCTTAATTATTTCAGCAAGTCGGCCTCGTTTGTCCCTATCTAGAAGCCCAGCAACGTTCCAGCTCCAAACAGTTATCCCCTCCATTGAATACTGGATATTATTCCCACGTATCTTATCGCTGAGTTTATGTTCATTTTAAAAGAAATGAGCTTGTAAGAGGAGTGCTTTTTTCTTTGCATTGGAATTGTTTTCTTTTTTTTGTGTTTTCTCCCTTCTCCCACCCACCTTCCCCCCACCCTGTCTCTTCCCCCCCCTCTCATCCCCTCCCTCGCTCCCACATTAAGGCAAACAGACTCCATCGGAGTCCTAATAGCGATGTGTGCGATCACAGCAACCGAGTCCCGCTGACATGCTAACAAAAAAAAATCGCTTATTACAAACCAAGAAGAAAAAATAAGACGGAGCTCGACTATAACACCAGACCAGCTACATAAACTTTGTTTTCTTTGTTTGCTTTGTTGCTAGCTCTTAAAGAACCACAGTAAACATATACCTTGAGGTGAAAAAAAAAAAAGAACAAACAGTCCACCTCGTGCTACCCTTCAGACTGCTTAAGATCGTTTACTGGCTAGCATTGAGCTAAAGTGTCGTTTAGGAAAAGAGGCCACAAAAAATAAAAAAATAAAAAAAGGGGGGAAACGAAAAAAGGAGAATTTTTTTTTTCACAATGTGGCCTATTAATATCAAATAGTTCATCTGTACACAATGCTGAGTCAGTACATGCGTTACCCTAGGTGCCTAGACCAGCAAATCACTTTACCCCCGCATCATTTGAGCTTACATACGGTAGATTTCAAAATTCTGCCTATGTTAAGCTATTCAAATATTCTTGGGCTTTGATTTCAGAGTCAAAGAATCTCGTCTGACCCCCAAGAATGACCTTTAGGCATGCGGGGTTATTGAGGTAAACCGTCGCCTTTTTATCTTGAAAAGGTTTAATGAGCTGGCGTAGCCTCCACCTCCTCTCGACCGTGGTATGACAAAAATCGGGTCTTGAAAAATAGGAGATGTCATTTACGGTACGTTTGGCATCTGGCCTAGCTTTCTCAGAGACCGCCTGTCTCAGCAAGAAGTTCCCAAAATAAACTAGGATAATAGGCACCAGGTTACAAGGGGGTTCTCAGTGTGAGTGGCATACGGTGTGCCCTCTGTATCTCGACATCCCAGTTCCATTTTGACAGCTCAGGAAGGGAGTCTCGTAGCAGGCTGATAACAAAGGAACAAACATCATCCCCCTCGGCTTTTTCGGGGACACCCAAAATGCGGAGGTTGTTCCTGCGTTGGCGATTTTCAAAGTCCTCCAACTTCCATCGAATTTACCCAATTTGTGCTTCATTGGACTCAACTCGTTCTCTGATGGCGACCACCTTGGTCTCGTTTGTTGAGGTTCTATTTTCTACTTCGGTTAACCGATCGCCAAATGATCCACATGTCTTAACTAACTTCCTCACTACACCTTGCATCCTTCGAAGTGCTGCTTGTGCTTTTCGCCCATCCTGGGAGGTCTCTTCTTGATGGGCTGCAATTGCCTGTAGAACAGCATCTATATATGGTGGGGCTGATACCAAGGTAGAGGCAGTAGTTGCACCGTAAGTGGGGAGAACGAAGGGGGTTAGTTGCTCAGTATGTGAATGATCCCAATCAAGGGCTGCCCCATGGGTCTTACTGATCCATTTTCTACCTGCTTTTTGCCTGGGTTTGACAGTCAGGGCATCGTCAGCTTCAGATTGGGTATCAGATTCATCAGTGAGATACGATGTATCCCCCCATTCATCCTCCTCGAGCTCGGCATCGTCAGAGAAGGAAAAAAAGTCAGTGATCTCTTTTTCTGAATCTTTTTCCAGGTCCCTGCGCTATAGAATCTCATTGCACAGAGTTCGCCCAACCCGCATTGAGCTTGGTTGGGCGGTTTGGTTTGAATCATGAACTCGGTGATAGGAAATAAAAAAGGCCCATCAGCATCTGCTGGTTCCCCTTGGAATAGGTTGATGTTAAAGTGTGGATGTTCCGAGACTAACTCATTCATGATTTCTGTTAGGCGTGCCAGATGATCTTTTTTGTGCGTGTACTGGAGTTGATGTACACGTTTAGGATAAAGAGTGGGCGCTGTTTCCGCCATGAGTTAATTTTTACACCAAGTAGCCAGTCTTCTTCAAGTGGAAAACGTGAAATTGGACCTTTTATGATGTCTGATATGTATATTGACAGCATGCCTTTGGAATGGCCGAAGCGGCTATCCCTGAGTGCTGGTTTCCATAACTCAATGAAGCCAGTAACTGCACATCCTTGTGTGGCCCAAGTTTCCTGCAGAGCTATTACTGCGTGCTCACACAAGAAGGCGAAGGTGTCGGGGTTCGTAATTTTTTGATGAAGGCCGCTTATGTTCCAGGAACACATTTGAAAAGTAGGGTCCGCTTGTGAGTTAGATACGGTTGTTAGTACAGCTGCTGGGAGATTTGACTTTACCGGGCGTTTGTGGTTGTGGCCCACGGACTCTGATTCGAGAGGTCATTCTTTGCTTTTCGTTGACAAGATGGTTGGGAGCCATCCCCTTACTTGCCATATGTCTTTGTTAGGGACCGCTTTTGGCGAGGTTTTATGATCTTCTTCCGGTCCTGACGCGTTTTTTAATATCGAGTACGGTTTCGGATGGTCTTTCCATCTTATAGTTCCCGCTTTTTGGGGTGTTGTTGGTTGGTTTAGTAATGCGGTTGGATAGCCTGGTGTGGAGTATGGGTACAGTCCGACGCCCCATTCCCTCAGTGTGGCCTTGTGGTCCAAAAACACACCTGCCCAGCTGGCCGACTTGAGGGTCACCAGGGTTACCTTCGACGGTTGGACACCTCTTGGTGGTAGGAATTCAATAGATTCTATATCGTCTGATACCAGCTGCGAACCCCGGAATACCATCTACCAGTTTTAATATATTCGATCTGTTGAGGATATCCTGGCGGGCCTTCGATGTGTATTCAGGTGCCAGTAAGATGTGAGAGGGTGGTAATTCCTTATTGGCCTCCTTGTATTTTGGGCTGGGAGCCATCTTATTCGATTTATTAATTAACAGACCATCCTCCGATTCCTGCTCCAGTTGTGTTCCCCCCGAGCACTGGCAGTTTATAGGAAGAGTTGTTTTTTCATTGTATATTGTTTTTGTTGGGATCCTTCCTGTTATTGTGGTGACCGCCCGAGACGCGGTTAAAGCTGGCACTGCTTTTAGTTTTGCTTGGAACTCTTTGGGCCTCTGTGCACTTAATTCCTCGATGTTCGTACTTGGCTTTACTGAAGCTGTGCTGAACTCGTCTGTTGCTGTTCGAACTGCTGGCTCGCTTACCTCTTGTGAACTCTCTGCAATTTGTTGAATATCATTTGCAGGTAAGTCCCCGTTTAGATTGATCGCACTAGGGGTTCCTAAAGGTGGAAGTGCGACTGCCTTACTTAGAGACTGTTTGTTAGCTGCCGTTGCAAATAGGGGGTAATATTCCGGGTGAACAGCTGTTGTTTTTGCCCTTGCTTTGTTTCTGGCGTTTGCACTCTCTCTTACTGAGCTGGATTTCAGGAGCCGGCAGCACTTCTTGTTTAGGAGAGGCCAGGATCACTAGGCTGGCTGTTGACCCATCGCTGAAAGATCCGTGCGGGTGATATGCCCACTTGGGCTCCCGGCATTTTCAGTTGCTTTATAATTCATAAGATAGGTGGTGGTATCGCTTGCATACACCTGAATAATTTCTCAGTAACCAGATTCTCATCCCCTGTATTCCCCTCCTGTGAATATATATATGCCTTGAAATCAATAGCAATGGCAAACATATATGCTGTCTTCACAATCTGTATCACTCACCTGGTGATGACCTCACTTTCACCGAACACTTCATGGACATAGTCTCCACCAATGCTGGACATCAAATTACCCAAATATTTCTTGGAGACCTTAATCTCCACTGGAATGACACCAATGATGCAGTGGTCAATACCCTCAAAAACTTCCTCGCTGACCTCGACCTCATCCAAATTTGCAACAGCTCTACACATGATAAAGGTGCAACCCTTGATTTAGTAATTTCCAAAGCGGAGTCCACACAGCTAGACATGATCCACCCATGCGACTGGTCTGATCATCACATCATCACCTTCTATATCAATGAAACAGTGAAATATAATTCTGTTCAGCCCTCAAGACCTAAAGTATGGAAAAGGGACCTGAAAAATATCGACCCTAACATAAACACTGCTCAGAGCTACAACTTACTTCTTCCGCCAGAAGGGATATCAGATGTTCATGAGCTCACCAACCACTACTTCAATTCCACGAATGTAATTCTAAATGAGGTGGCGCCCCTTCAATTGAAGAGAGTCTCCTCAAAAGATTTTAAGCCTTGGTACGATGGAAGATTAAACGAGAACAGACGAGCCCTAAGAATGACTGAACGCAGATGGAGAGATGCTCTGTCCGCCAATCATCTCATGATACTAAGAAAGAAGAGAAATGCATACTATAGAAAGATCAAGCACACTAAAGCAGACTCCTTCACACAAATTAGACCAGGCAAAAAATCGTCCCAGAAAACTTTTTGAGCTAATCAAAACTCAGTCGAAAGAGGCACCTCACCTCCCCCTAGATAAATGTGGTCCACGACCAAATTGTGAAGAATGTGCCACCTTCTTCACGCAGAAGACCGAAACCATAAAAAAAGACCTGCAAAACGATTTAATCACTCACACGGCCTCACATACGAATACCTCACCCTCCCTTCTGAATGCTCCACAATAAAACACATCAAAGTTCGAATTAAAAAACATAGCATCTTGGTCATCTTTTAATACCTACAATGAAGAATCTATTCTTAAAATGCTTACTGCACTGAATCCGGCTAATCACTTCACTGACCCGCTCCCTCCAAGCCTAGTAAAAGACTTCATCCCGTTTCTGTTGCCTCTATGGACCAAGATTATAAATAACTCCCTAAGCCAAGGGTGCATTCCTGACACCCTCAAAGATGGGCAGGTATCCCCCATCCTAAAGAAACCTACAGCGGTCCCTGCGAACTTAAGCAATTACCGCCCTATATCCAACATCCCTACCCTGTACACCTCCAGCTGGTAAGACATATTGAACACTTTAACCTATTCAACAAATACCAATCAGGCTTCCGTGCAGGGCACTGCACTGAATCAGCCATTACTCTATTAATTGATGATGCTCTACAAATCCTAGATCAGAACGGAGCCTGCTTACTCATCTTGCTAGACCTTTCCTCAGCCTTTGATTCCGTCAAACACGAAAACTTGATAGACCTTCTGCAACACAGAATGGGACTATCTGGATCAGTTCAAAATTGATTTTCTTAGTTCCTTCCAAATAGATCGCAACAATTTAAGGTCAACCTCGCATTGTCCAAACCTGTCCCTGTCACAGTAGGAGTCCCTTAACGATCTTCACTATCACCAACATTGTTCAGTTTATTCATGGAACCACTCATTGAATCTCTCAACTCGTCTAACATGCAATATCACATGTACGCTGATGACACACAACTATACATTAAGATTCATACCCTAGAAGACATCAAAGCTCTCAACACAACTCTCGGAAACACTCAGATCTGGCTGGCCAAAAACCATCTAAAACTGAATGCCCTCAAAACCAAATTCCTCCTAATCGCTCCTCCTGCACAAGTACCCACAATGTAAGAATTGATCAAACACCTCACTGCACTCAACTGCCAGCCTCTCTTCGTTGACTCAGCAAAATTGCTGGGAATCACACTGGACAGAAACCTCAATATGCAAAAACACATCAGCAACGCAACAAAAGAAGCACATTTTCAGCTACATACTTTGAGAAAACTGAAACCCTTCCTGCCGGAAAGGGACTTCAAACTGGCAGTACAAGCTCTGATTATCCCAAGAATTGACTACCGGAGTATCTCTCTCTGCGGCCTCCCCAGAGTGGCAACAGCCCCTCTAGGAGCCTCACCGAACGCGGCTGCAATACTTATCACAGGCGCCAAAAGCTCACACATATCTCCTGACCTAAAATCCCTTAATTGGCTACCTTTTGAAGCTAGAATACACCTGAAAATAGCAGTTATGACACATAAAGCCATTCACTACAATACACCTAGCTATTTGGCACAGAAACTAGAGCCCTCATGTGAGGTTAGAGCCTCAAGAAGTGCTAAAACCCTTCTACTAAAACCACAAACATTCAACAAGAAGAAAACATATACCCGAACCTTCTCAGGGATGGCACCCAGAAAATGAAATGCGCTACCCCCAGAAACCAGACTTAATCCTTATACGGCATCTTTCAAAAAAGAAGTGAAATCTCTCCTCGTGGCTAAATTCTAAGCCTGGGCGTAGTTCGCGTAGCCGCACTCCGCGGAGCTACGCGAAGATGCACTTGCACTCCGCGAACTACGCATAACTCCGCGAACATGCGTAGTAGCTTGCTTGACCCGTTCGCCAGCCGTTTTTCGTCTTCGGGAGCGCCGTGGAACTCTGGAACCTGCTCGACACCACATCTCCAGACGTCGCCATCCTCACGGAAACATGGATGAATGCCTCCTCAGCGCCCGACATCGCCGTCGCCATCCCGGACGGATACAAGATCACCCGGAGAGACCGCGTCAACCAGACAGGAGGAGGCATCGCCATCGTCCACAAGAACACCATCCGCATCACGACCCACTCAGACAACACCCTCACAGCTGCCGAACATCTTCACTTCCAGATACACACTGACCCCAAGACCACACTCAGAGGCACCCTCATCTACAGACCCCCAGGACCTCGCACACAATTCAGTGAAGACATCGCAGACTTCATCAGCCCGCACGCCCTCGCCTCCGCTGACTACATCTTCCTAGGGGACCTCAACTTCCACCTGGAGAACAACAACAACAACAACAGCACCACCCTGCTGGACAACCTCGCCAACCACGGACTCAAGCAACTGGGGAACACCCCCACCCACTACGTCGGACACACAATTGACCCAGTCTTCTCCTCCAGCAAGTACATCTCCTTCCGCCACTCCTCCGGACTCCACTGGACAGACCACAGCTGCGTCCACTTCAGCTTCAGAAAGACCACGACTCACCACCACCCGCAACAGGTTCCCAGCAGGAGCTGGAACAAGATCACCACCGACCAGCTCACCACTTCACTGAGCCAGAACCCTCCCGCCAGCTCAACGGACTCCAACCAAACAGCCAACAACCTCACACAGTGGATCACCAACTGCGCTGACGACCTTGCTCTTCTGAAAAACCATCCCAGCAGGCCCGGCAGCAAGAAAGCCTCCTGGTTCAACGACGACCTCAAGAACTCCAAGAACTGCCATACCCTCGAGAAAGCCTGGCGAAAAAACCTAACTACAGACAACATGACCGCCCTCAAGCAAGCCACCGGCTAACACCACCAGCTGATCCACACCACCAAGAAGACAGCATTCAAGGAACGTCTCGACAACAACGCACACAACAGCAAGGAACTCTTCAGCATCATCAAAGAGCTCTCCAACCCCAGCGCCGGAAACAACGACATCACTCCCTCGCAAGACCACCGAACCGACAAACCCCACGACCACCCTCCGCGACTGGACCCCGGTCAGCACCGAAGACACCATCCACACGATGAACACCATCCACTCCGGATCACCAACCGACCCATGCCCCCACCACGTCTTCAACAAGGCCGACTCCGTCATCGCACCCCAACTCCGGGACATCATCAACTGCTCCTTCAGCGCCGCCACCTTCCCGGAGAGCTGGAAGCATGCCGAACTCAGCGCCCTCCTGAAGAAACCATCAGCGGACCCCGCCGACCTCAAGAACTACCGCCCCATCTTGCTCCTCCCCTTTCCTGCCAAAGTCATCGAGAAGACCGTCAACAGACAGCTTGCTGCCTTCCTCGAGACGAACAGATCCCTCGACCACTCACAGTCCAGCATCCGCGCCCACCACAACACTGAGACTGCCCTCATAGCAGCCACTGACGACATCCGAGCCCTGCTCGACAACGGGGAAACAGCGGCCCTCATCCTCCTGGACTTCTCCGCAGCATTCGATACTGTCTGCCACCGCACCCTAGTGCAGCACCTCAGCAACATCGGAATCCAAGAGAAGGCACTGGAGTGGATCAACTCGTTCCTCACCGGAAGAACCCAGAGAGTCCGTCTCCCCCGTACAGATCCAAGGCCACCGAAGTCATCTGCGGCGTACCACAAGGATCATCACTCAGCCCCACCCTCTTCAACGTCTACATGAGCCCCCTCGCAGCCATCGTACGCCAACACAACCTCAACATCATCTCCAACACCGATGACACCCAGCTGATCCTCTCCCTCACCAATGACCCAGCCACCGCCAGAACCAACCTACACGAAGGGATGAAAGACGTAGCCGAGTGAATGAGGAACAGCCGCCTGAAACTGAACTCAGACAAGACGGAACGGAAGTCCTCATCCTTGGATCATCACCCTCCACCTGGGACGACTCCTGGTGGCCCCCTGCCCTGGGCAGCGCACCGAAACCAACGGACCACGCACGCAACCTGGGCTTCATCCTGGCCTCCTCCCTCTCGATGACCAGACAAGTCAACGCCGTCTCATCATCATGCTTCAACATCCTACGCATGCTCCGAAAGATCTTCCGATGGCTCCCCACCAAAACCAAGGAAGATGGTCACACAGGCACTCGTTACCAGCCTACTGGACTTCGGAACACCCTCTATACCGGAACCACAGCCAATCCAGAAAAGACTCCAACGCCTCCAGAACGCCTCCGCACGACTCATCTTGGACATCCCCCGACACAGCCAAATCTCCGGACACCTGAGAGACCTTCACTGGCTCCCTGTCAGCAACAGAATCACGTTCCAACTCCTCAACCACGCACACAAGGCCCTCAACGACCTGGGCCCCAGGTACCTCAACAACCGCCTGACCTTCTACACTCCCACCCGCCAGCTACGATCGACCAGCCACGCCCTCGCCGCCGTGCCACGCATCCTAAGATCCCACATGGGAGGAAGATCCTTCTCCTACCTGGCAGCCAAGACTTGGAACTCCCTCCCCATCCACCTCCGCCTGACCCAAGACCACCTCTGCTTCAGTAAGCAACTCAAGACATGGCTGTTTGAGCAGTAGCGGACCCCCCTCCCCAAGTGCCTTGAGACCCTCTGGGTGAGTAGCGCGCTATACAAATATCCTGATTGATTGATTGCCTGCATGCTCGGGATGTGTAGCGCGCAAAGTTACCCATGAGGTTTGTCCCGCCCGCTCGCGTCCCCTTATTTCCGGTCACTACTAACGTGTTCGCGAGTTATTCTGTGCCACATTGCAGTTTCTGCGTGTTCGGCAACTCGATCTTACCGACAAGCATCCTCGCACACGCGAAAATGCTATTGAGCGCGCGAGAACTACGCTACGCAGCAGTTTGCGGAGTATTCGACAACTTCGCGTTCTCCGCGGAGCGCGGAGTTGCCGAAACTCCGCAAACTCCGCGAACGGAGCGTAGTTCTTCGCCCAGGGTTACTAAATTCACTTGTACATGGATTATGACTCTATTGCTACATAACGTATTTTCTTCACAGATCCTTTTACTGTATATTGGCCAGTCTGGTCTCCTGGATACTGTATTTATAGCTTTGCTTGTTATGCACTGAATGTTTTTTTTTTTAACACCCATATATCTATCTATGATAGTAGGTTCTAACATCAAGGACCAGTATTGAACCCTATGGTATCTTTTTTGTATTTATGTAACTAAGGGCCCGATTCACAGAATGAACTTACTACTTTTGGCATTCACAGAATGCACTTACTACTTTTGGTATTCACAGAATGAACTTACTCATTTCGGTATTCACAGAAGTTAGGACTACTAACTTTAGGACTCCTAAATGCCTTCTGTGAATACCGAAAGTCTTAAAATTAGGATTTTTCTCAATTTAGTAGTAGTAAAGTTAGGATCCTAACTTTAGGATGCCTAAATGCCTTCTGTGAATACAGAAAGTCTTAAAATTAGGATTTTTCTCTATTTAGTAGTAGTAAAGTTAGGACTACTAACTTTACTACTACTAAATTGAGAAAAATCGTAATTTTAAGACTTTCGGTATTCACAGAAGGCATTTAGACATCCTAAAGTTAGTAGTCCTAACTTTACTACTACTAAATTGAGAAAAATCGTAATTTTAAGACTTTTGGTATTCACAGAAGGCATTTAGGCGTCCTAAAGTTAGTAGTCCTAACTTTACTACTACTAAATAGAGAAAAATCCTAATTTTAAGACTTTCGGTATTCACAGAAGGCATTTAGGCATCCTAAAGTTAGGAGTCCTAACTTTACTACTACTAAATAGAGAAAAATCCTAATTTTAAGACTTTCGGTATTCACAGAAGGCATTTAGGAGTCCTAAAGTTAGTAGTCCTAACTTCTGTGAATACCGAAATGAGTAAGTTCATTCTGTGAATACCAAAAGTAGTAAGTGCATTCTGTGAATGCCAAAAGTATTAAGTTCTTTCTGTGAATCGGGCCCAATGTCAACGACCTTGTAAAGCGCTCTGATACCCGCAAGGGTCTGGTTCGCGCTATATAAAACTTGAAAATAAATAAATAAATAAATAATTAATTTTTGATGGTGTCCTTTGGCATTATGTTCTTTCCCATTCATGAATGCAATACATTTTTTGCATTGCATATTTATTGGTGATGTTTTGCCTTTCTCCAAAACGTTTGACAGATGCATTGTTTTTTTCTTTTTTGTATTATATGTTCCTAACCCTTTCATTGTTAGGCATTTTCCCTCTAGAATGCTAAGCCTTTTTTTTTTGCTTAACTTTTTTTCCACATTAGGTATCCACGCCAAATTAGCTTCCTTTCTTTCAACATCCTGGAGATTGTAAATGTACTTAGCGCTTATGAATTCCCATAGAAGGAACTGAGAAAATAGGCACACTTTAAGTACAGGCTGGGGCTTATGGTAAAAATAGGAAAAAGATGCTCCACAAAAAACTGTTTAATTTCTTCCCTAACAATGGCATCAAAACAAGGATTGCTGTGCTAAATTCATCGTCTTCACGAATTTCAGGAACATGAAGTATGTTTTATCACAGTTTTGCCATTTTTCCTCTTTTTTGTTCTGTCAACCGATTTCCACTTTGTGGTATAAGCCAGGGTGAAGCCCATGGGGGATCCCAGAAAGCTATAGTTTTCTGAAAAGTAGACACAATTCTGAGTTCAACAGTGGGTCATTTATGCAGAGCCTTTAAGGTTTTTTCAATGAAACTTTGGCCCTCATCACCATGGCAGGCGGACTGCCACCGAAAGGCCGTTGGTATCAGTCTGCCCACCATCTAGAACATTGGTCCGATCGCTGCATTACAATGCAGCCAGTCAGACAGCAGATATCGAAGGTAGGACCCCCCCCCAGACAGGATCAAAGATCCCATTGGGACAGTGGCCAAATTCCTAATCCCTCCAATGGAGAGGTGCATGTGCAGACACCGCCGTTGAGATTAGAATAGAACTTTCCGACTGCCCGCAGCAATTTATAACTTTATGTCACTAATTTCACTAATTTACACATAGTCTATTATGTCCGCTAGTCCCTTCTTGTTGCCTGGATATATAGGGTTTGTAGCTTTTCCAGACATCTGAGGTACCTCGAGCAAGCAACTGAACTACATTTACAAGACCTTTTTATTGTGAACCGGCTATAGAGCATTCAAAATGGTAATATATGAAGAGAAAAAATTGGGCATCAAGGAAACCTATGTAATTCTGAAATAGACCCCAGATATGGCGTTTACGAGCAATGGTTATTTGTACATCTTTGAATTTGTGGGTATCCATACTAGCATGTGATTCAGAGAGCATTTTTCAAAATGTTTTCTTTCTTCCACACTGGAATATATTTAGTAGGCTCAAATGCAAAGAGATATGATGGATCATAGTAAATGTTCTACTATTCTGTGTCCCCATTTCTACCAATAAAAATTATACTTCACTTGTGTGGTTAGGTCAGGTGTCTGTGGCAGGAAAGGGACTAAAACACAACATTGACACATCACATTTTTTCCACGGAAATCTAACCTTTTGTTTGCAAAGTGGTGATTTTATTGAAAATGCATATATGTCTTTCAAACAAAGGGGGTCATTAGGATGGCGGACGGACCTGCGTCCGTCCGCCACCCCTGAGGTAGAGTAACCGTCTGCATGGGCAGCGGCGGTCCCTCCATGCAAATTAGGATGTGACCGCCAACCTGGCGGACACATCCCGTATCTTTAACCTTGCGGCGGGTGATGCTTGAAGCAGCACCCGCCGCAAGGTAAAAAATCCATGTATTGCATTCACATGCACAAAGCGGTGCCTGCCGCTTTGTTCATGTAAATGCAGGGGGGTACCATAAGTACCCCCCCATGTGCATCCCCCAACACCTGACACCCTGGGGGCCCGCAACGGGCCCCCAAACTGAAAAGACCACATGCCTTTCCACGGCAGAAAAGCCGCCGTGGAAAAGCATGTTTCCTGCCCCATCCTAATATGGCTGGCGGTGTCTGATAAACACCGCCACCATATTTTCCACCACGGTCGGAAGGCGACCGCAGCGGAAAAGCGGCGGACGGTTTTCCCCTCTGCCGATGACCCCCCAGCCATCCTAATCTGGCGGGGGGTCTTTGGAGGCACTGCTGCGGTGATTCCGCATCCTCCGGGCCGGCGATGGCTTCACCGCAATCCTAATCGGCCCCAAAGTTCGGCTTGGCTAGATCATAGCTATTTATAAATTTTGGCCGTGTTTCATTTCTTTACAAATGTTTATCAAATTTTTATGGCGATGGAACTATTATTATTGGCATAAAGAATGAATCTACACAGTATGAATTGTGCAACTATAACTTATTTTGTCACATCTCTAGCACATGCTCAAGACACTGGATGGTCTTTGGATTGAAATGACTTTAGAACATAGCATAGAAGAACTGAAAGAAATGGCAGACATAGAGAAAGAACTGCTAGGTTGTGACAGGCTGGAAGAAGCCAAATCTACCTTGAACAAACTTAACAAAGCCACCGCAGCATTTAACTCAAAAGAACTTCAGAAAAAAAGCAGACAATGTTAAAAAATAAATTTGAAATTTCACCAAAGAAAAGGCATACCCATACTTTCTAGATGATTGCTATATGCAGACAAGTCACCTGGGTAGATATAAGGACAACAGGCGGATCACTTTCACAGAATCCTCTGGGGGTAAAGAGAGCTCAGATGTTCTAGGAGAGGAAACCATTGGACAAACCAACAACCAAGGCCCAAATAATTTTTAGGCCAACCACCGAGAGGCACAGGCAAAGGAAGGGAAAACAGAGACAGGACCTGGAACCAATACTCAGAGGATCATCAGACTCTTAGATGATACTACAAATGGGGCCCATTCAACCAGTAGAAAGGAGTACAGAGACAAATAGCACTTCCCAATGTATTCCGATCTTTAACTTATCCCGCCATACACTCACCTCAGAGGAGACATCCTTACTCAGCAAAGGGTTATCTTTAGTTCCATCATACAAATCGGGACTATTTCAATCTGAATTGCACAGGTTCTTCAGAATTGTCAGACTCAAACAATTTTTTTCTGACAAACACCCCCCTCCGCCGTTGTCTGCATCCTTTCTCAGGCCAGCATTCACTTTCATACCTCCCAAAACAACCATGCGGCAGAGATTTTGCCATTTGAGAAAGTAGTTCTCAGTGACGTCACCATCCTAAGATCTACAAGACCTTTCACGCCATACAACATCATACTGCAAGAAAGTCACATACTCAACAGGCTTAAAAAAGAGGCTTCTATTATTATCAATCCAGCGGATAAAGGAGGCAGAATTGTGATTCAGGATAGAGAATGCTATGAGGCAGAAATAATGCGACAACTGTCTAACACTAGTCACTAGAACCAGAATACTAGAGTCTGTAAAATAAGTCTTGGATTCAGGCTTTCTCACTAAACATGAGTTTTGTTTTTATTTTTCATAAAAAATCTCCACGTACCCCTGTACTATATACTCTCCCAAAAATACACTGAAACTCAAGCTCCCCAACAGGTAGACATAATCTATCAGGGTGTGACTCAATTCTAGAACCACTAGATGAACATATAAATGTCTTCATCAAATACTTTTTCCCTCTCCTTAATATGTATGTGACAGTGCCTTCATGATTGATCTCATCGAAGGCATATTATTTGACCCCATGCAGGAAGTGACTATTGATATATAATCACTTCACACAAACATTCCACAATAACAGAGCATTGAATTAATGAACAATATCCTCAACTCCCGTCCAGCTCCAATTAATGTACATACTGATTTCATCTTAGAAATTCTGGAGATAGCCCTAACAACAAGCTACTTTATGCTCAACCAAGTCTATGACCAGCAGTGCTTAGGCACTTCTATGGGAACAATTTTCTCTCCAAATTTAGAAAACATGTATGTAGCACAATTTTATTGCTATAACTGATCAAAACCCCTTTGCAGGATAATATGCTGGAATATTTATATTAATGAGGTTTTTTTGATATGGAGGGGTACTCAACCTGACCTACTTACGTTTGTCCAGTACCCTAACTGTAGCCAACCTTTCCTTCAATTCACATCTAATCACAGCAATCAAAGCCTTCCCTTTCTAGATCTGGAAATAAAACACAGTGAAACCAATCTCATTGTTTCCCTCTATAGCCAGCCCCAGCCATATGCAAATCAGTCTTGACCCTGTGCCCAATGGCAGCAATCCAACCCTAACTGCCAGGCCAGGTCCTCCCTGTACTGGAAGCAAGCATCCTAGGACCGGTTTCGGGGTTTCACCCCTCATCAGCCAGAATAGCTTGACTCCAGTAGCATGGAGAGCACGGGACCCACGTCTGGGCATAGCCGTCCCACTCGGGGTGACAAATGAACAGAATGCCGAACAATGTCATACATTCTCCCCAGTACAGAGATCTGGGCTTAAATCCATTGATTATTTGCTCACCATGCCATTCCAGTTTAGACCCAGCCATAAGCAAATCAGTCTTTTCCCTGCACCCAATGGAACAGGGTGACATACCCTGAAACCATTCCCAAGATGGTTGCTTCCGGTCCAGGGAGGACCTGGCATGGCAGTTCGGCCTGGACTGTTCCCATGATGCACAGGGTCAAGACTGATTTGCATATGGCTGGGTTCAAACTAGTGGGCAAAAGAACAATGGATTTAAAACAGATCTTTTGTCTGCGGGAGAATGTTTGCATTGTCAGCATTCCGTCCATCATTTGTTTCCTCTAACGTCTTTGTTAAGCAACAACCAATATACCGTTGAATCTCACATTTTCCCTTACCGTATTTTCCTTTGCTCGTTTTGGGATTTTCTTCAAACTTGAGATCTATACATTCTTTTTCATCTCTTGTTTGAGAGAAACTTTTCATCACTCACAAATTGTTTGTTTTCTTAAGTGAATTTGTTGAAAATACAACTCTGTCTTTCAAATGAAGCTTGGTTCAGCTGAATCATAGCTATTTATTAATACTGCCTGTGCTTCAAATTGTTACAACGGTTTATTACATTTGAATGCTAATGGAAATAATAATATTGGCATAAAAGACTTGTTTTTAGAAATACAATTGTTCCAAGGATAGCGGTAGATTTTGGGGATACCTCAACTGGCACCTAGGGAAATTTAATAAACCTGCACATTTTTGTAAACTAGACACACAGGGAAATTCAGAGTGAGTGACTTTTGTGGCTACCACCATGTTTTCCTACTCGTAAGCCTTTGCAAACCTTGAAGTTTTAATACAAACACACATTTTCCTCACATTTCTGTGAGGAGAATATTTGGACTCTGAAGGGAGCCACACATTTCCCACCACCTATCACTTCTGCTAGTCTCACTATAAACATTTTACCTAACTTGTGTGGGTAGGGATAGTGCCTGTGACAAGAAAGGCTGCAAAAATGCAACTTGGACATATTCAATTTTTCCATAGAAAATTGACCCTTTTTCTAAAATGTGACTAGCAGTCGATTGTGGGCCCTAGCACAAACAGTGCAGAGAGAAACATAGCAAACTTCTACATTTTAAAACTAGACACCTAAGGGAATCGAGAGTGAGATGATTTGTGCGTCTCCTAACAGATTGTTCTACACAGCAGCCATTGCAAACCTCAATGTTTGAATAAAAATCCACTTCCACACATTTCTGTGAGGAAAACTGATGTAATCTGCAGGGAGGCACACATTTCCTACCTCGTATATTTCCTGCAAGTCTTCCAATTAAAATGGAACCTCACTTGTGTGGGTAGGGCTAGTGGCCGAGGAAGGATAGGCCCCGAATTGCAATATGGACAGATCTATTTTTCCATGGAAATGTAACCCTTTTTTGCAATGAGGCTAGCTGTGGATTTAGGGCCCTACCTCAGCCAGCACCTAAGGAAGCATGCAAATTTCAGAAAACCAGATCTCCTTGGGGAATCCAGTGTGGGGTAACATGCATGGTTCTCATGAGGTGCTCTTACCCAGATGCTCTTGCAAACCTCAAACTTTAACAAAAAAAACATATTTTCACCATAGTTCTGTGATAGAAAATTCTAGAATCTACAAGGTGCCACACAAGTTGGGTAACATTTTATCAGGATAATTGGGGGAATTTTGGGTGACAGGAATGTTGTGGCTTTCTGAGATTTCCAGAAGTTTACATTACAAAAATACGAGGCCATTGTGAGATTTGGGCCAAAGTTTAAGAATTACTCATCATTGTGGGTAAGAAACATTCATGGGATCCACATGAAGAAAACCACCCAGGACTTTCCTTCCTTCCAACCAAGAATAGGTGCACCAGTCTTTGTACCCCCTCCTGCAAAGGATTGTGGGTCTTTACTAAAATGCTCCACCAGGGGACAGGAAGACCACTGTACACCAGTGGAAACATTTCTACATAATAAAAAAAGGGTGGGCAGCTCACCCAGGCATCTCTCCTTGCCCATAGTCCACAATAAACTCAACAGATTTTCTGAGCCCTTGTTGCAGATTGTTCATGTACATCCTTTTCTATATGGCACGGAAAACACTTCCTGGTGTCTAGTGGGCTTTTTGTCCCCCAGCAGGGCTTATTCAAGCTAAAAACCTTTTATCTGCCCCCAGGGAGCAGAAAGACTGTTTATATATGGGAGTGGAACCGTCCCCTCTCAGAGAAACATTGGTCCTTCTTGGACCTAACAATTGCAGGAGCAAACGTATAGAGAGAGATCTGGCTTTCCCACAAGTACAGGGTATGAGGGCTTTACTCCTCCTCAGTAACAGCAACCCCCCTAAAGGTATGGATGCTACAGTGCTCCGACATGGCTTCACAACATTCCCTTCCCCAATGACGCGATGGTGGACAAACCAGACTTCCCCCGGGTATAAACCCGAAATATGTCAGCAGTGGCTTGAGGAGGGCTGTTAAAGGGCAGGCTCAATGTTTGACCACAACAGAATCATTCTCTTCACTCAACTTCAGAGGGAATACAAGTTACTGGCTTCTGACCTCTTCCCGTACAGTCAGGCATTACACTGGGTGACCTACCCGGATATGAGGCCAGGAGCATATCGCCTCTCGCTTCCAATGACCCAGTTTGAAAAATGGCTTATAACTAAAAAAGATGATAAATGCATAATAGCGGCACTATATGCTCTCCTCCCCACATCCCCTTTAACCTCTAAATCCAAGGGGCAGCTGAGATGGGAGGAAGAACTGGGTCAAACACTATCTGTGAAAGAATGGCAGGATATACACTACCCAACCCATCAGACAGCACACAGTATGCTGGGCACTGAGGCAGCCTACAAAGTGGCATCATATTGGTACCTAACAACGACCCGACCATGAATTGAACACAGATCGCTTGGCATCCTGCTGGTGGGGGTGCAGGCATACAGGTTCCCTGATACACCTTAGATGGCACTGCCCCAAACCGGCAAGATACTGGGAACTGGTCCTTACCTACATAGACAAAGCTTTTAATACTGCCATACCATGCTTCCCAGGCTACACCCTCTTAGGTCTCCACAATCCCCTGTCCTTTCCCTTGTGCGCACTCAGAGGTAGGCAAATAGCCTTATCTCACAAAACTGCAAGACTGGTCCTGCTAGCTAGCATTAATGGGCCTGGGCGCCTTGGACTGGGCAAGGGGCTCTAGGATATCTCACTTACTACAGCACGGGGACACGCCGGTGGGCGTAACCAGGCACTTTACAAGCTTTTTTATGATTATTATTAGCTCATTGGGGCACCAAGATAGTTCCAGACCACACAGCAGGGCTGAGGAGACTGTGGATTGCATTAGCTATGGAGTGCATGTCAATGATGCTTGACCAAAGCTAAAAGCTACAGGGAGCTCTGGGCACCAATTATCACAATCCTAGCAAAAGAGTTCAGGGAAGTGACGTGTCCCCAATTTTTACAAATCTTGCGCCTAGCGTCTATTGAACAGGAAACTACCACATAACCAGGTTGCAGAGCAACTACCATGTCCGTGCTCAGACACAACCCTTGCTGTGCACCGTGGACACTAATCAGGAGCACTTGATGGTGCGGAGGAGGCTTAGGAGGTAGGAGTGAGGTGGGTTAGGGTGGGACGTTCTTCTTGGGATGTTGCTTGTTTTTTTCTTGTTTTCTTTTTAGTTTCACATGGTCACAGCACAAGCATTGCACACTGCTTTTCACAGGCATGAACTCTGGCTCTTTCTACTATTTTTTATTCAAGAAACTAGCTGCCAGCCTCCAGGTTGTAGGCACATAGCTCAGCTCCCTTCATTTGCATTTTATTCGCTGCCAGCCAATGGTTGTAGGCATAAGCTATCTTATGACTTGATTCAAATACATAGAATTGTTCCATAAATCTTCCCTTCCCAGTTGTTGTAGAAACTACACTAGAAGCAAGACATGTTAAATATATAAGGAGGGCTGTGCCCCACAGGCATCAATGGCCTTTCTGCATTCATGGGATGCTCTGTTGTCGAGTGGTAATATTTAAAAGGAGAAGGGGCCCCAGCCCTTCAACTTGAGCTTTGAAAGGCATAGAGGACCCCATTCCCTAGTGCAGGCTCACTCACTGTGTCCCGGGGAGTTAGCCCGAGGGACCCTTACTTTTCCCTTTTTGCAATGGACCAGGCAGAGAAGACACATGTCTGCTGCCACTTGGTGCGAGTTTAAGAAATTACCGGTGTTCCTCAGGGGGTGGCAGAAACCCCACTAGATAACGGGGTCTTTAAATAAAGGCCCCAGCAGTCTGTCTACCTTTTAGAGAGGAAGGCTGGTGGGGGGTTGCCCCAATCTGCACACTTCAGGGAGCAGTAAGCCCATTAGAGCAAAGGTTTGTAAAACAAATGGGGTGAGGCAGAGTGCACTAGCTAATTTGCTGTTCACTCACCCCTACAACCTCCAACAGACTTTGGTCCTACTGAGGGCAGATTGGGGATCTTTTCCTCCAGGTGTGAAGTGGGACAATAAGGAAAGCCCACTAGATACCAAATAAATATATAAATATATAATATATAAAAAAAGAAATGAGGTGGGGCTGACGTGTCTTGTCACCAGCCGCTCCTACCTAAAGGCTCCGATAGTCTTTCTACACCCCAACCCATTTACGCACAATCAGCCCTCCCATTGCAAAATGCCACAAGAGCTGGAAATGTTTTTAAAAAAAATAAAGAGATAGAGCCAGCCTGCCTTGGCATACGTGTGTGTCCCACTACTGTAGACAATAACAGATTGAACCCCTTGGGGTTAAGAATAGCCCAAATCTGCCCTCCAGGGCCTGATAGCCCACAATAAACCAGGTACTTATAAGTATATTAATAAAAATAGAGTGAAGGCCAAACCTCACAGGAATTCGACTGTGCCCCAACTCCTAAACAGACTTTCTGCCTATCCGGTGGCAGATTTGGGTGATTACTCCAATCTTTCCTACATAGCGGGTTCCTAAGTCATCTACACATTAGAGATTTATAACTATATACAAATGAGGAAGGGACCAGTCAACCCAGACTACGGGCCATACCCCACCCCCTAAAATCTTTTTCTGCTGCAAAAGGGTAATATTGGGTGAGCAGAAAGCATATTAGAGCCCTTTATTTTGTTCATAAAAATATATATATGACCCAGAGGTGGTTGCCACTGGGTAGTTATAGTTAGGTCTGCACTTCCATAGGAAAATCATTTTCGGATTCCTAATAACTTTAATACATTTTGGTGAATCTTTATAAAACTTTCCACAACAATGTTTCACCCACATCAGCCCCTTCCAGGAAAAAATTTAAGGGTGATATGTCAAACAGGATCCAAGAAAGATTGGATTGTTAAATGTGTTTTACTCATTTTTTATTTTTTGATAGGAAAAGGGAACATTGATACCACAAAATACTGCTGAACACAATCATACCAAATTTGGCAGAAAGTTAGATCTTGATCTATAAAGGTTGTTTTTAATAATTTGGTGTAATTCTGTTCAGTAGTTTTTAAATAATGAAGGCTCAAAAACATGCTACATTTGACACTGAGAAGATCTGATTGACTGCCACCACAAAATGGATGTGGAGGCAGACATCTTAGGACTCAGCACACAATTCCACGTATTTTTTTTTAAATGTTAGATAAAAGTTGCCAAAATAAGGATACATTGCCCAACAAAGCCTGGTGGGGGTCCCAGAGGGACCGCCTGGGGCCAAAAAATATTTTTTAAATGATACCATGAATTTAGAAAGAATCAGTAAATCCATGTCATAATTTGTTTTTATAAGTGCAGGCTCCTGCTCTACACATATAAACACCACCATATAGGCATGGGCCCTAGGGGGCTTAGAGTTAAATATTTAGGTGCATGGCCCAATGCCTTGGGTCTAGCATGATAAGAAATGGGAGGGGGTGCATGCCTTGGGCGAACATAATAAGTAATGGGAGGGGGCTCACAGCAACCCTCTCCGAGGCCAACATTAAAAAAGGGAAGGGGCACTGCATTCCTCCCCAAGCCTGAAAACTACAGAGGGACATATTCTTTGGGGCAATAATTTTAAATGGAGAAGGGGCCACAGCCCTCCACCCTAAACATTGAAGGCACCAGGGATCCCATCCCCCAATTGATGCTTACTCACTGGTTCCCAGGAATTTCTCTTCCTGCAACAGACTAGGCAGGGAAGATGCCTATCTGCTTCCACTTAGTGTGAGTTTTAATAATGCCCCTCTGGGTGGCAGCAGACACATGTTTCCTTGCCCACATTCTTATGGACAGGGAAACTCAGACTGCTCTCACCCGAACAAAGCAGTGACAAATACCTGCTCTTGCTGGCCCTGAGCAAATTTGGCTCTCCATGTACTGAGGATGGGTGCTGGCAGTGAGCCAAAGGGGCCAAGGGGCCCTGGGCTCCCCTGTCACCCCAACATGATGTTTTGTGGGTGCATCAAGTGAACACCAGGGTACCCAGGTACAGCCCCAGGGATGGGGTCTCCAGGACCATATTGGCTAAGGGAGGGAGGGTTTTATACCCCCTCCCAATTAATTTTATGTTTTGACCCCAGGGATGGGGTCTCTGTTGCCTCTCTTGGCCTGAGGAGTAGGGCCATGTGCCCTGACCTCTTTAAATAAATCCCCAGGGGTTCGGGCCACAGCTCTCTAGAGGCTTGGGAAAAGGGGTCACCTGCCCGCCTTTACTGAAGAAAATAGCAATTGGGATGGGATCCTCAGGGCCTAGAGGAGCTCAGGAATGGGACTGACCAGCCCTCTTTTAAATTTAATATAACAGCAGCAGGTATTGGACACCCTGGGGCCCTAAAAGCTCAGGGAGGTGGGTCTTGGTCCCTCTCCTCAATAAAAGAAAAAATTGCTGTCTCCAGCTTGCACCCATGCTGTCTGTATGCAGTGAGTCTGCAGGGTCCTGGGGGCACTGGGGTTTCCAAGTGACCCCAGCTTATTGTTTTATGGGTGCACCAGGTGGATAATGGGATACCCGCAAAATACCTGGGATATAGGATCCCTTGAGCCACAATTGGCTCGAAGAGGGGTTACACACCCTCTTCCCATTAAAAAAAAAGACACAATACATGGTTACCCAGGGTCCCATAGAGGCTCAATGAAGGGGATGTACATCTTTCTCCCCAATATTTTGATCAAAAGAATTGCTGCCCTCTGCTGGCACCCATGGTGGGAACTGACATTGGAGATTGCATGGCCACAACGAACTGGGGCAGTTTAAACGAGCATATTGTCATGCGTGTGGTGCCCCTTGAAGAGGCAGGGGCACCATCATGCACTTATGTTGTGGGGTGCTATAGGGAGTGCACCAGACCCCCAGCAACATAAAAAACAGAAAGTTTCCTATGTTCTTAAATTTATGACCTCAGGAGAACTCACAATATTTTTTTCAAAGCACTCCAAGCTGGTGCTCTATGCTGTTAAACTGGCGTGTAACAACCTCTTGTTGTTGTTTTTATGACTGTGTGATGCGGCTGACTATGTCAAAAGAAAGAGTCAGAGACATGTTGGTTTTTAAAAAATGTTTTAAAAAAATGTCCGTCCTTTTTCAAAAAGAATCAGTCTGCAAAATTCAATCATAAAAACAATGTTAAGAGAAACAGTGCATTGTGTCAGTTACTGAAATATTCATTTTATTAAAAATATTGTCGATTTTGGGAAAACATTATACATCTGCTTTTTATTGATATGCCTACTCCTTCATTAAGCCAATCGGCACCCTGTCAATGTTTGATGTTGTTACTCTTTGAGGGAGTCAGTAGGTCTGCCTGAGTGTGGCTAGGACCTGCTAGACCATCCGCACACTTAGAATGCCAGACACCTGTGTGCAGTGGGGTTTGGCTGCCAATGAGCTGTTGGCCGTATAGCCCGGCCACAGGTCAGACCATGTAGCCTATACCAAGCTGCGGAGGAATCCATTGTCTTTACATATGGTAATAAAATATTATCTTTTATGTTAAAAAAGCTAGACATTCACTGAAAAAAGAAAGGTTAAAGTGAAGCTACAGTTATGAATTGAAATTTGATCTTACTTTACATAGAAAAGAAGACTGAAATGTACCACTTATAACTATAAGTAATTATAGCTCATGACTTAACCCCTTCCCTGTGGGGCTAATTCCCCTGCTGTGCTGGGGGGCGGGGGGGTGCACACAGCACCCCGGTGCTCTTGACGAGCTAAGCAGAGCGGGGGAATTAGCCCTGCGTGCGAGCGTTGCGGCCGTTATGACGAGCTCAGTTCATCATGAGCACACGGCCACCGTGCTCATGACAAGCTGAGCTCGTCATGAGCATGGGAGGGGTAAAGTATGAAATAATCATTGATATTATGACTACAACATTTGAAATGGCATAACTGATGACATGACTATGCAAGGCGGAGGCATTTGTGTAATGAGTCAACATGTTTCAGCCACTATTGACCATCTAATGGGTAACCTAGGATTAATGCAGTAAGATGAATAAATGAAGTGGATCAATATAAAAAAGCAACATCTTCGTACCACTATTCGTGGTCCAATTATTACCTTATTTTTCTGGAGTAATTCAGCAACTCAAGGGATAATTGTGACAAATGAACCTACACTGTTCCTAGATGAAAAACAATTTAAGAACGATTGGTCCCCGACTGCATGGAGGTGCACCAGTGACTGGATGGTGTTGATAATCAATACAGAGAAACATATATCAGATATTCTACTGATTGAGGTACAGACATTGGAAAAACTACAGTATCATTAACTGTTATTAAGAAACCGTTTGATCAGGCCAAAAAAGGCAATCAAAGAGAGCTTTGAATGCCTCACCCAGAGAAAGATAACACAATTAGAAAAAGTATGGCATGTTCTCACATGAAAGTGTGTTCCAAAAAATCAACAATGCTTAACAGATGACTCCCAACAGAATCAGAAGAAGAAACTATAGAAAGGATGGAGGGAAGAGACTGCAGAATGGACATCAAATTCAGAGGGTTGGAGTGCAAGTAATGATGAGTCTGTACTCTGAAAGACTCTGACCTTGGACATTAACAAAACATTTATGATGAGTTTAGATGTTTATTCTCTATATACTTGTTTACCACAAGATGAAACTTTGGAATTTATACATACCATTCTTAAAAACAGTTCACATGACTATCTCACACTAGTTTCTCTTGTCATGGATTGTCCCAGGTAACCCATGAGATACAATGTCTTTCATATTTCATGTGGCACCTTCCTGCACAAAAACAATCCATGAAGGAGTTTTCCTGTTTCTGAGTGTGGTAGAATGCAGCACACAGAGAAAGTGAAAAAAACTGGAAGAAATAAAGAGATTTTTCCTTGTCACACCTCATATGGGAAGGTGTATCATTTTAGCACATTCCCAGGTGTACCAGGTTTGTGAATCTTGGAATGCATTAACATTATGGGATTTGTGTGGTAACACCCACCGCAATGACCATGGAACTCCTTCCTTGCGCAGAGTAATGCAACATAGTGATTTGAACTGCGTTGCATTACTCCATATTTTTGACTTTAAAGTGGCTTTGCATGGCTTCATAAATATGACTTAGAGTTTTGCGCCGTGCATGTACAATGTTGCATGGTGCAAGCATGACACAAGGCCCTCATAAATATGTCCCTAGCTTTAGATATGATCACAAAATATATGATATTGGGGCTCAGTCCCATTATAATAGGATTTTAGGACTTAGAGCTCTCTGGGTCTAACAGGATCTTAGTAGTTTTTTAATGCAGTTTGCTTCATATATGAATAACTCCGAGTATACTGTGGGAATTGTTCATTTGTATCACATATGTGTCCTTTCAGTCACAACCCTGTTTTCCTACCAGCAGGCCTTGGTTGTAGGTCCTTAAACACAGTACTTGGAGTAAGAGTTGCTACATACATTCTTTCCTTTGGAGGTTGCGTCTAATTAGGGTGAGGACTCACATTTTGGAGGCACACAAACACTTGGGTATCGCACCTAGGATTTTTTCTAATTCAGGTACCTGATATATCCTTTCCAACTATAGCATAATATGTTTCTATATTGTGACTAGCAATTTGTGGTCCTGACAAAAGCCTATGCCTCCTATTAGAGGGACAATAGTGACTGCAACAGGTTGACGCATCACACAGATTGATATATTACACATACTGGGGTTAAAAATCTTTCCCCTTGACTTTTAATCCTATCATTTGGGGACATACAGAATGATAGGCAGTTCCAGTAAACGGTATTTTTATTTTGTATTTTTCTTCACTTTCTTATTTTTGCATTCTACCTTTCACCCACACCACTGCACATATAGGGTGATCATTCGCAATCAATCAATCAATCATAGGCTTATAAGGCGTGACTAATCACCTGTAAGGGTCTCAAGAGCTCATTCCCTGCGCAACATTGTAACCTACACCATAAGAAAACAATCTATGGTGTGAGTAGGAACCCTGCAATGAGGCATGCCATCCAAGGGTTTGTTGAGGGCTCTCGTCCCTGAAATAACTATAGTTTTTAGTGCATGGAACAGTTCTTTCCTAAGACCATGAGTAATTTTTGTGCATGTTGTAATTGGTCTTTCAGGGAGTTGGTGCTCATAAGTCTGCTCCATGGTTTCCCCTTTGTGTCTTGAATAAAAATCGTAGAACATGTGTTACTTCCAATTGAAGTTTTTTCAATGTTTGACTTCAAAATGAAATCCAGTGTCAAGGAACACATTTTGCAAAATGCCCTCTGAATCACGATGTTATAGTTAGCCTCAAATTAATATTTGTACAACCAGTCATTATTCCCAATCTCACTATTTTGGGCACATTTAATAAATGTACATACTTCCTTCAAACATATGTAGATTATAGATTGATGCAAACTTTCCCAATCATCAGAAAATAGCTCATCACTGTTTGGGTAGGGTCGATATTGTTGATTATGTCTCTGATGACAGTTGGGGTCAATTCTCTTAGGACCATATGTATCAAGCCTTTTGCTTATCGCAGAGGCCGAAATTCGCAAAATAAGGAATAACAAAGATTTGCGATTCCTTATTTTGCCATAGCCTTTAAGGAATCACAATTTTGCGATTCCTTAAATGCTATGTATGTAGCATTTTTGGGCTGTGAATTATGGTTAAGAATTCGCAAATTACCACTAACTTGTAGTTGATGGTAACTTGCGAATTCTTCAAAAAATGCACAATTTGCCATTTTTGAAGGTCGCATGTGATGCACACACATGCACATAGGGCATGTATGTGCGCCATATGCACACTCATGTACATTTCAGGGGTGCAGCAGGGTGTCTTTGAGACACCCCTGCACCCTTGAAATAATTCTCAAATTGCGATTAGCAAATTGCGAATTCGCAATTTGAGAATTATTTTGCAATCTTTCCTATGGGCCTCCTGGCCCATAGGAATGCATTGGAAATTATTCCTCAATTGCAAATTCACAAAATGCGAATTCGCAAATAAGGAAGAATAAGGAATCACTAAAAAAAAGCGAATTTTTTCATATATACCATTTTGCAATTCCTGAATAGCGATTCCTTAAAAATCGCTATTTAGGAATCGCAAAAGGGTTTGTTGATACATATGGCCCTTAGCAACATGGAAATAGCAAGTGTGAAGACATAAACAGACTTAATGTAGGAAATATACTTTCACTTGCGTGATATGCTGTAGTCGAGAAACAAGCTGGTAAGAACGAACATGGATAAAAAGTAGTGAAAAAAATGAACTATCATCCAAATTCCACATCACACGAATACCATAGTGAAATTCTCGAATGAGATCAAAACAATACTGTTTCTATTGGTAATTTTGGGATGCAGGCATTCTGCAGAATTCCAAGTAGCTTTAATTCCTAATTTTACAGTTCAATACTAATATAAGACTACACCAGACTTTAACTGGGAAAATACCCAACAGAAATAGCGAATTAAGAGTAATTCCTGCAAGTCTTGAAATAATGTTCAGGTCAGAATCTTTAAGTACACAATTTATGGACATGAAATGACTCCATGAAACTTTAGAATATGTTGATAAATGAAAAATAACGTGGTTAATAAATAACAGAAATAACTAAAATGTCTCAAGCACATATAAATAAACTATTTACATTGCTTATGTATTTACCATGCTACAAAATGAAACGAATTGTGATATTATCTGTCTTTATGCTGTAAGGTTATGTTAAATAGGCTTAAACAGAATGTGAAAATAAAAAATGCAGAACATCAACAGAAGCTTCTTTTATTCCTAAATTATATATAGTGTTCATGACAAATCTAGATTACTAGTGAATGTAATGCTAAATAGTTCCTTTTTTAATTTTTTTATTTGGGTTTTTGGTCTCACCAACATACAAGATGTATAAATTGTAATGAAGGAAATTATATAGCATTGCAGTCACAAAATTAACTGGAGGTTTCTAATACACTACGCAATAAAGTTATAATTGTAATGCTATCCAGCATCTGGAATACATTAGCGACTCTTCCTGAAATTCAGAAATATTAAAAATACAGCGAGTTATGTAAAATTACATGCAATAGTGCTGCAATAAAAACCTTAAAGAAATCTTTTTAGCGTAATGGTCCTGTCATTTTGGAGAAATCCTTCTATATTAAACTTAAAAGTAATGGAACTTTGTAAGTAGAACATGCACATTTTATAATATTAACCCATTGCTGTTTCTGAAGCTAACACACATATGGAGGGAAAGAACTATGACAAACCCCCATCCCCAAAGATTTCACGCAAATGAGTATCTGCCTTCACACTGTGAACAATATTGAACTAAACCTTCATCAGGTAACACAGTTTAGAAAAGTCAATGGGACCGATTCAAAAGCTGCATTTAGTAGTATGTTTAATAATGCTACAATAGTACTACAACATACAAGAAAATGCTATTCACATACCTACATGCTGAGGTTTAAGGAGGGTTAAAGAGGGATTTAGGGAAGTACATGCACTTATCCACAAAAGAGTAATCCCTGTCATAGTCGCAAATTGCCTTTGTACAGTTTTCAACTTTCAAATTCAATGGGGACTATTCACAAGCTGAATTTAGCAGTACTTTTTGTAGCTCTTAAACAGTGCTACTAGGGTACTACAAAATGCTATCCACATACCTTCCAACAGAGGTTCACATATAGGCGCAGGGAAACCCTTGTTGGGTAGCTGAGTGCCATACAAATGTAAAAAATAAATAAATCTCTGCCTCGCTTCTCTATAATGCTCAAAGATTTCCTCCCTGATTGTGAAGATTTACACACACACACACACACATATTTATATGCTTTAGTAGTAAATGTGGGAGGGACAGAGGGAAGTGCCTTGGAAATGGGGACTACTTCAACTACAAAGGAGGTATTTAGGGAGGTGTGAGGATCAGTAAAAGAAGGGTTAGGGAGGGGTTTAGGGTGGGGCATGTACTAATGCACAAAAGATGAATGCCCTGATTAGAATAGCAAATGGTCAGATACCCACCCACAATCACCGCAGTCAGGAGACCGGTTGACAAGCAGGCCCAACTACGCTGTGACCTCCTGGCTGGCAGTTGCAAAGTGCTCCTTTGCAGGGCAATTTGTGCTATTGCCCGGGAAAAGAACTACAGCGTAAACCGGCAAGTAAAGGAGTACTTCCTGCACACATATGCACTATGTGACATGCACCATTCGGTGCATGGCACACAGTGCATGGAGGTGTATAGCGTCACTACATGTGCCCCCTGGGACACTTTACAGTGGCTCACGATGGACAGGGGCCTTGTTTGGGTCCCCCACCAACCATTTCCAACAGCTTTTTTTTTAAAATAAACCTAATGGCATGTCAGTGTGCGACTAATAAATATTGGTCATGGTAAACTCAAGTGCATGTTGAGAAACCTTCAAAGCACCCACTTGGTTTCTGATGTTGAGATGTGCTGAATATGCATGGGATGACCTGCTAGAATTCTTGCAGGAGGCAAATTCAAATATAAAAGACATTCATCTGAAGACGTCAGGAGTACTGTGCTCAATAGATCCTTCAAATGTGTGTAGATATTTTAATCACAGATTTTAAGCAATGATGGCTTCCATCTTGAACAAAACAAAACCTTTTGGCGTAAAGAGTACTAAGCTAGATGTGCCTCCCATATTCACATGCTGTTGTAGGTGAAAGATGCCCACACGTTGGAACAGAGAGTGATGATTCTGTTTTATCTTTTATTAAGCAGTATGTAACTTGCTCCTTCCCAAAGGAGAGTAGTGACAACATATTAAGAGAAAAAGTTTTACGATTCCAAAATCATAGATGCAGAAAATATTTTCAGCAAAAATACAGTGCAAAATGGAAATTTTATAGTTGATGTTGTTTCGGATTTCCATGACCTGTCATCTCTGAAGTAAGAGTCAATAGATTTTTGTCTGCAGTTAGAAATACACTTACAAGGAAATCACAAAAAAATACCGTATTTTCTGGCGTATAAAACGACTGGGCATATAAAACGACTCCCAACTTTTGAAAAGATTATCGCTTAGTTGCATAAGAAGTTTTCTTCTAGCACTCTGTCTGCATTTCTAGTTATGACTTTGTATTCTGTCGATTTCGTTCAGTGTGCGAGGTATCACACTTAGCAGGAGCTCTTCATACACTGACAATTGGCATAGAGGATTGTATCTGCCACACCCTCCACTACTACCCGTGTCTGAGACATATCACACTGCGCATGCTAGTATTTTAGGGGAGATAACTGTCAGTTCAGCTAGTGCCCACTCTCAAGGAGAGAGTGGTTCTGCACATTCTGTAAATGTAGCATATTTTCCTTGGATTATCCTCCCATTGGTGCTAGCCTGGTTCCATGCAGCTATAGACTGCCTTCCTCAGCTCACGGTTGCCTGTACGAAACCCTGAGCATGATGCACTGGGCCAGGGACAGACTAATTTGCATATAGCCAGGTTCTGAGCTGGGATGGTGCAGTGAGCTAAATAACGGTGATGGATCAAGCCCTGATCTTTGTAATGGGTAAGAGTGGTCTGCTTAATTCAGACACTCCGTTCATCACCACCCCCTTTTCTGAATTGTCACAAATTAGACACTTGTCTGGCTTATTTCTGATTGATTTTGATGAGATGAAAGTAAATGCTAATGTGAGCTGTGTAATGGTTTTTAATCGGTTAAGAACTCAATTTGTACCTCATTAAGGCAGTATGCTGTGGTTCAAAAAGTAATACTGTTTCCAAAGTGGAAAATATCTAAACAACCTATCAGAGTTGAACAGAATAATGTATAAAAAGAAAATCAGGATGGAGAAAAGAAAAGAAAACTAGAGCACAATGAGGAAATACAAGGCTATCACTTTGATAATAAATCTGGAGTGAACTGCTATGCAAATTTAGTGTTAAATGGACTATATCATCTGCCTCGTTTTATAAATTCTATTAAAGAAACAGTAGATGAAAGAATGTCTTCACAACTGTGTACTGTACTTGAAGATTTAAGAAGTGATAGAAATAATATACATTCTACAACGGGAATAGGAAAACTCACCAACGACTGTACAGAATTATTAGTCTTCTCTCAAATTCTTCAGCAGAATGCTCATCAATTTCTAATGTTAATGCTGGGACTATTATATGAAGATGTGAATATCAATTAAATATTTGGTTTAAGTTATAAATGGATCCACAAGCCTGAAGATTAGACATCATTTTTTCAGAAGGTATACCAGCAACTCAGGGGCGTGGCCATGAGAGCTTGCTTCTTGCCCAGCTACGCATGTTTACATGTTGGGTGGTGGGAGGAGCGGGTTCTCATGGTCAAGCACCAGATAGCTTTCAGCAACAACATAGTATCTTGGCTGCGCTACATAGACAACGTCTTTTTAATTTAGCGAGGTGATGTTAACAGTGCTCGAATTTTCATTGATGAGATTATTTCTAATGATCTCAATTTGGAATTCAATGCTAACATTAGTGTCACCTCTATAGAATTTTTGGACCTCAATCTGTACATCGCCAATGGCACTCTGCATTCCAAGCTCCATCGTAAGCTAACTGCAGGCAACTCCACGCTGCACGCCTCCAGCTTTCACGCTAGGCACTTCATAACCAGCATTCCATATGCGGAGATGTTACGATTGGCCAGAATTTGCAGTTCCCATGATGATCTCCTTGTGTGCCAGTGTGAAGCGGCCAAAAGTTTCAAGGTACGTGGATACTCAGCAGCTGTCATATGCAAAGCCACTGATAGAGCCAATGCCATTCCTAGGGAAGAATTGCTAGTGGTCCCTTCCACCCCTGAGGTTGTTAGTGCCACTAACATACTGACTGAGCCCAACAGCCTAGTCACCCCCAGACTGATCATGAAACACAACACTGAAGCAAGAGCTATCAGATCAGTAATCAACAAACACTGGGGGATAATTAGATCTGACCCAACACTAAGACATGCAGTGGCTCATAAACCAAACATCACATACAGGAGAGCTTTTTTCATAATGGATGCATTAGTCAGAAATAGTCCTGAGATCCGTACAACACAGAATTGGCTAGCAGACAGGAAGGCTTTTGTTAATTGCCAGAGTTGCAGGGCATTTAATTTTGGTAAGAACATCACGAAGTTAGACTCTGACTTCAGACACGCGCCACTGACCATCAGACACAGACTAATTTGCAGAACGGAATTTGCGGTGCACAGGCTCGAATGTAACTATGGGCTACGTTACATCGGGAGCACTAAACTTCAAGTGCACCTGCGAATACTTCAGCACCTCAGAACAATAGTCAATAATAATCCAGCCTACCCTGTAGCCAGGCACGTCAAGGAGGTGCATAACAACAATCTAGAACACCTCCAATATTCAGTTATCGACTGTGTTTCTCCACTTAGACGTGGTAGAAAAAGGGAGAGGCTTTTGAGGCAACTGGAGAGCAGATATATCCTGCAATTTAATACCAAGGCGCCCGCAGGTTTGAACACCACTGAGGATTTGCACCATTTCCTGTGACACAGAACTGCATTCACACGCTTAAAGTGCATGCCACAAATCTGTAACTTTGTATCTTTATCATCACCTGTATATTTAATATTGTCACCACATGGATCTACCTTTGCACTACAAGTATCCACATGGAATCAAGCCATGCTCGACCACTGAGATGATATCTAGTATTTATACTGTTATTTTGTTTGTTTACAGTTGGTTTATGAGCACAGGCATAATTGGCATTTTGCTCAGGCTGTGGCAGCATGGTTAACACATTTATATATACTTTGTACACGTATAATTACTAATTAGTTTGTTACTGTGCAATGTACAATGTACTGATTATTGATTGTAAGGCATTCTATGTACAGAAATGTTATGCAATGTAGAATTTCCATGCATTTATATTTTATATTTTACAGTTTGCATTTGTATGTCACTTAAATGCTTCTGAGGAGGTATAATCAGTAAACCAACTCGCACTGTATATTTACTCAATTGTACACGCACGCCTTCCTCAATTTGTATATACACCTCCATGTGCATACCCTACCCTCACTCACGCCCCTAATAAATGTTTAGATAAGTGGCAGACAGGTTTGAATTTATGCCGTAATATAGTTTGTTTGCAACTAAAACATACAAGGGTTTGACATGCTTAGCCCATTACCAGCCACTGTTTTTATGTAATTTTTACATTTTGCTTATTGCGCACGCGCTGCTACCCAGGGCAGCATGGATGTTGCGATTTGGCATTTTAACTGTACACTCTTTTGGGCACAAACACAGTTTTAAATATTTGATAGCAGCCTGTAAAACATACATATGATAACTTACGAGGGGATCTTTGCCCAGGAATGTTTGATCGCACACGAGCGGTTGGCTGCATTTGTCAATGCCGTATGTTTTCATACTGGCTGCCATGTGGCAATTGCAGAACGACTAGGGCAATCACCAGATTAAAAGTCTAAAAAGAATCCCTGGAGAAGGCAATTCACTCACTCGTACTGAATTTTCTAAGTACTGCTTGTAATCACTGGTCACAAAGTAATTTATACCGTTCACAGACTTTTTTATTAAAAAAACCCACATGTAGATAAAACAGAATACATTACATAATAAATGTTGTTATTCATAAAAAAGACTGGCACTTCATGCAATAAATAAAAACAAAGTTAAAAATAATTCATCAGTGTATACAGATAAGACAGAGAAGAAAATTACACATTTTAAAGTGTCAACAAATCCTAACAAAGTTCATCACAACTTAATCTAAGGCAAAAAGTACTACACATATGAATCAAAAGCAAAACCCCAAATAATCAAAAACACCTATTTCTGATACTGATTACAAGATTCAAAAGCCCTTACAGTGTTACTGAGACAAATCTCATTTCACAATCAACCTAATTCCAGAGATTTATTGGGCTTGAATTCTAAAAAACAAAAAAAGCGTCAACGCGTTTCGGTGTCACTGCCCTTGGATATTGGCACACCTACTTCAGGACAATTTCGAAGTCATTGGGGGTTAAAATCATGTATCCTTCCTTAAAATTAAAATCCTGTTTCTTTTTAGATGGATAAGGAGCCAAATCCACGTTATGCTGAGTCCTAGATTTTTATCTTTGGAGTATACGTGGTCGTAAAGGGAGATTCCCTTGCCCTTACGTCTCTTCAGGTACGTGTGTTCGCCCTGACCGTATGGTAAACCACCCTCTGGGTGCGGGAGTTTCACTTTTTCTATGGATGAGGCCCCTACGGATATCGGGGGTGACCTCTTCCCCGTGGTATTCTTTCTTTCTTTAGTTTCCCTAGCACCTCTGGATAACGGTGAATGGCTTAGTTGAAGAAATGCCTGATCTCAGCAATAATCTGGTCTCGAACGGCCACGGGTACGTCTGCTCCTGTGTATTTCTCTGTCACCAGATTAGTCAGACTTAAGTTCCCTTCCCCATCCACAGGAAGACCCGTAGCTGAGTACACTCACACTTATTGCATCTGGGTCGAAACGTCAACAAAATCCCCCCATTCAGGCCTGTACCCTATGTACCCCCTACCCTAGACCATGATCACAGATGAAGTATTGCTGTGTTATGAAAAAGCAAGGATAATGGCCACATTTTGAATGACAGCAGGGACAGGCCTTCTCAATACTAAGGACCTTGGTCTTAGCAAGATATGATACAGTAGAATTATTGTTTTCTTATTTTTTCCGACCTTCTTTGTCCTTTCACACTACCTGGTAGTAACCCCCTCTTTTTTCAATTTATGTTTAATTATATGTTCTGAATTAAATACAAATAATTGCCAAAAAGATCATTAAATGTGCTTTCGGCAGAATTATGTCAGTGGATGTCACTGACCATGTCATGAATGATGTAATATGTGACATCAGCAGCAGTGCCATAGAGGGGCATGAGTTATAGTTAGCAAAACTAACTATAACAACCTAATTTCTCTGGTTTTGTTTAAGTCAAATGTCCAACTAACTATAACGTACCTAAAACCTGGGGTTTTTTCAGTGAATTTCAAAGGTTTTTTAAACGCTAATTTCTAACTATAATGACCCTGAAACCTATGTTTTTTTCAGTGAATTTCTAAGGTTTTTAAATGTTTATTTCCCACTATAATGTCCCTGAAATCTATGTTTTTTCCAGTGAATTTAAAAAAAATTTTTAAATACATATTTCTAAATATATAGTCTCTGAAACCTGTGTTTTTTTCAGTGAATTTCAAAGGATTTTTAAATGCTAATTTCTAAGTGTAATGTCCCAAAAATACTTTTGCTTAATTTTTACATTTTTATAAAAATTATGTGATGTTTTCTCTCTACTAAAATATAAATTTCCATTAAAAAAAAAGAAATTAGATCCGCATACAGATCGTGCACCAGTCCCGGAGGGTGCACAAATCAAACAATTGTGCTCCCATATTGGTTAAGTCGTGTATGTTGTTCATTCTATATGCAAAGGGTACGCGGTTCTCGGGCCCAGCTTAATGTCACATACGTATTTCCGGGGGTTGCGTCAGTGCACGAATCCACCACAAATTTTTACGTTTTAAAAGTATATGGATATAACTTTCATATGTATATTATACCAAGAGATTATTCAAATACATTGTAAATATCATATATATGGAATTGTAATAAAGATGCATTATTGTTAAATATATTTTTGGGGAATTGTGTCCGATCTGCGCTGGTTATGCGCCGGGAGCGCAAATCTTATGTGACTGCAAAAGAATGAATTTCATTAGTTTAGAAGCTTTCGATTCTCGAACTTGAAGGATCCCACCCTTTTTTTTCATTCTTTCAAGTGCATCTCAGAAGACACACCTGTTGACTTTTGCTTCTCTTGTTTGTCTCTTTTTGGTGTCTTTTATTGTTCCATCGAAAAATAAGATGACATGCACCATTTGTAAAAAGTAAAGGTGGGCGGAATTTGCGTAGTCCCGCTACGCAAAGCTCCACGAAACAGTGAAAAATATCTGCAAGCACGCAGAGTTCTGCGAACATGTGAAATTGCATGTTCTGCCCGTTCACAATGCTATTTTCCTGTTTGTAAATGCTGTTTGAGTCCTCGGGGGGAAATATCTTGCGAACACGCATTTTGAAATCAATTCCACATTCTCCGCAAAAAGCAAAATTGCCCAAATTCCGTGAGCGGAACAGAATTTACCGCCCAGGCCTAGTAAAAAGGTCCTCTCATGAGGATGAGAAAAAAATATTCTTGCGGCACATCATCTATGCTCAAGCATTTACAAACAATGCACCCTCGGCATCTTGCAAGAGAACAACTGCGACGTGCACAACAAAAGCAGTCAAATGAGGAGAACACAGCTAGACCTAGTACCTCATCTGCCGCCACAACATCTGCACCAACATACATCTTCCCTGACTTTGCTAGAGTGGAACAGCATTGTATTAAATGTAAGAAGACCTTCTGTTTTGGTGAGCAATAAGTGAATGCTGTCCTGGTTGCCATTAAGAACCACCAGTGGTATATATATATATTTTTTTTGTTTATGCAATGACTTTCTAATTGCATCATTTTTTTATGTTTTTACTGTTGGTTCTGTTTATATATTCATTTTTTTACACAGAAAAACACCCATGAAATTTAAAAACTAGTTAAAAAAGCGTATAAAACAAAAAAAAAGATGAAATAAAATGGTTCTTTTCAGAGCCGCCTATTTGGTTATATATAGACACATTTGTAAGTGTTGTATGAAATGTACAAAGTGCAAAATATGGAGAAGTGTATTAGTAGTGCATGTGTGATTGCAGCAGTCCATGTGTACTAGCTGAGTGATTGCATGAATACATGTGTAATGCCTCAGTGATTGTAAAATTGCATGAGTAATGTGTTGGTGCATCAAGGAGTGTATCAGTAGTGCTTGTCTAATTGCATAAGTGCATAGATAATGACTGGCTGATTTTATAAGTGCATGGGTACTGCCTGAGTGATTAAAGGAGTGCATGCGGGTGATTGCATAAGTGCAGGGGTAATGCCTGTGTGATTGGAGGAGTGCATGGGTAATGCCTGGGTGATTACATAAGGGCAGGGATAATGTCTGGGTGATGGGAGGAGTGCATGGGCACTGCCTGAGTGAATAAAGGAGTGCATGGGTAATGCCTGGGTGATTGGAGGTGTGCAGAGATAGATTATGGTTTATTAGAAGAGTGCATGGGGAGTTGGAGGGTTGCATGGATACTGCCTGAATGACTGAAGGAATGCAAGTGTAGTGCATAGGTAATGCTTGGGTGATTACATTACTGCATGGGTAGTGCCTGAGTGATTGAAGGAGTACATGGGCATTGTCTGTTTGATTGCATGAGTGCAAGGGTAATGCCTGGGTGATTGAAGGAGTGCATGGGTAATGCCAGGATGCATGGAGGATTGCATGGGTAATGCCAGGGTGATTGTATGAGTGCCAGAGTAATATCTGGGTAATTGAAGGAGTGCATGGGTAATGCCTGGGTACATGGAAGAGTCGACAGGTAATACTTGGATGCATGGAGAAGTGCGTGCGTAGTTTTCCTATTGATTGGAAGAGTGCATGAGTAGAACCTTGGTGATTGCATGAGTGTACGGGTAGTGCCTAGATGATTGGAAGACTGCATGGGTAGTGCTTGGGTGATTGCATAAGTACAGCAGAAGTACCAGATGTACATGAATGAGTGCATGGTTAGTGCCTAAGTGATTGCATGAGTCTATGGTTAGTACCTGGGTGATTGGAGGAGTGAATGGGTAGTGCTTGGGTTATTGTATGAGTGCATAGGTAGTATCTTGGTGATTGCATGAGTGCATAGGTAGTGTCTGCATATTTTTGTAAGTCTATGGATAATGCTGGGTGATTATATAAGTACATCGTTAGTGCTTGAGTTACTGGATGAGTGTAAGCCTGTGTAATTGAAGGAGTACATAGATAGTGCACGGCTGATTAGAGGAGTGCATGGGTAATGCCTAGGTGCTTCGATGAGTGCATCAGCAGTATCTCTGTGATTCCATAAGTGCATAGGTAGGGTCTGGATGATGAAGTTCATGGGTACTGCCTGAGTGATTGAAGGAGTGCATGGGCAATGCCTGGGTGATTGCATAAGTGCAGGTGTAATGTCCGGGTGATTAGAGGAGTGCATGGGCACAGTCTGAGTGATTGAAGGATTGCATGGGTAATGCCTGGGTAATTTTATGAGTGCAGGGGTAATATCTGGCTGATTGAAGGAGTGCATGGGTAATGATTGCTTGATTGCATGAGTGCAGGGGTAATGTCTTGGTGACTGGAGGAGTGCATGGGTACTGCCTGAGTGATTGAAGGAGAGCATGGGTAATGCCTGAGTGATTGCATGAGTGCAGGAGTAAAGTCTGGGAAATAGGAGGAGTGCATTGGGTAATGCCTGGGTGCATGGAGGAATGCGTGGGTAGTTACTGGGTGATTTGAGGAGTGCATGAGTAGAACCTAGGTGATTGCATGAGAGTGCAGGCAGTACCTGGATGATTGGAAGACTGCATGGGTATTGCTTGGGTGATTGCATAAGTGCAGCAGAAGCACCTGAGTGCAAAAGTATAAGTTGTGCCTGGGTGAATATTTAAGTACATGAGTACTGGCTGGATGGTTGGAGGAGTGCAGGTTAATGCCTAGGTGCAACAGGGAGTGCATCAGTAGTGCCTGTGTGGTTACATGAGTGCATAGGTAGTGTCTGGATGTTTTTTATAAGTGTATGAGTATTGCCTTGGCAATTTTATGAGTACAGCGCTAGTGTCTGTATTATTGGGAGACTGCAAGGGTAGTGACTGGGTGAATGAAGGAGTACATAGATAGTGCATGGCTGATGGGAGGAGTGCATGCATGGGTAATGCCTACGTGCATTGAGGAGTACATCAGTAGCCTGTGTAATTGCATGAGTGCATAGGTAGTGCCTGGATGATTTTTTAAATGCCCGGGTACTCCCTGAGTAACTGAAAGACTACAAGGGTAATAGCTAGATGATTGCATGAGAGCAGGGTAATATCAGGGTCATTGGTGGAGTACCTGTGTAATACCTAAGTGATTGCATGAGTGCAGGGGTAATGTTTGTGGCATTAGAGGAATACATTGCTAATACCTAAGTGATTACATTAGTGCAGGTACAATGTCTGGGGCATTAGAGGAATTCATACTTAATACCTCGGTAATTGCAAGAGTGTAGAGGTAATGGTTTGCTGATTGCAAGAATGTATGGGTAGTGCCTGGGGGAATGGAGACTGCATAGTGATTTTAAAACTTGAAGGGTCTTTTCTTCAGGACTCTTAAAACTTCATAACAAGCTTCTCCAGATAGCTTGTGATATTCCAACTTATTTTCATGTTCAACTGGTAGCATGAGTAATCGATGTAAAGTAATCCCTTTATTGGAACGTGCTGCTAACCCAGTTGGATCGGTTACAACTCAAGATAAATGTTATTAAGTGGTCTTTGTAGATAACTCGTCAAAATTTTAATTAAGAAACCTTTTCCTGTTCCGCTTTCCCACTATTATACATTCAAATTGGTTAAAATGATGTGCATTGGCAATCATTTTTTTCATGCAGTAAATCATGCAGTATCTTTTGTGTCATTTGCTGATATATTTCCTTCTCTTCCATAATAAGTTGTTCTTCTAACTTTTCCAATTCAATAATTTCCTGTTGTGCTTGTTGCACTGCTGTTTCTACTCCACTCATGGTTATTGCTGCTTCATTTTCAAGAATTGGTTTTCCTAGTGGATATTTCAGCTGCAATAGCATTTTCTTGTTCAATCTTTTCTTTCAACATTTATAGATAATTTGGGACAATTGTACATTCAATACTATATTTACATATATTAAAAGAATCTTCATAGCACTCAAAATCTGCAAGTAAATCCATTTAAGTACACCAAGGCTTGAAGAGTTGCACAACCGATCCAAACATTCATAGTATCCAATCTCCCAATGGGATAGCATCTTCAAACTAAAGCTGTACAGTTTGATACAAAGATTCTTTTTTTGTGAAATTTCTTGCCACATTTCTTTCAACTCCGTCTTTTCAGATTTGGTTATATATAATGTAACATAGCGAGCAACAGCAATCGAATTATCTGCAACATATTGGATATCCATATTTGCATTCCACATCATTAAAATCACTGGATTGTTGTCATTAATACACTTTGAATCTTTTTTTTGGGGGGGAGATTTCTGAGTTATAGTATGTCTTACTGCCGACATGAAACTGTTCACTCTTCCTTTCGAAATTACTGGATGTCGGAATCCAAAACAATTTTTTTTTTATGTTCCCATTGACTTGTATTTTCGTTGACAATATTTTCCACATCGATGACTTTGAAACCGTTAAACTTGTTGCCTCAAGCTGTTTTTTCCTTCTTTTGGTATGGCACAGGTAACATATTCTTCGATAAAAGACTAAATATTTTCATCCGTATCAGTTCCAAACTTTGGTGCATTCTTGATCCATAACAGCATGGTAATATGAGGTGCACCTCTGGCTTGATACTCCTTTCTCCAAAAGAAATCAATAACTTCTCTAAGAGGTGGATTATTTTTATTGCTGATGAAAGACATCATAGCTTGAAACCTATGATTAAAATATCTGCACACATTTATAGGATCCAAGGAACACAGTTCTCCAGCTGTTTAAAATTCAATGTTTTTTACATTCGAGTTTGTTTCTCGTAGAAATGTAAGTAAATCTTCCCATACGTACTCAGAACAGCTGAGCGTAATAAGCCACGTAGGGGTTCCTAAGTTCCTTAACATACATTAAGTTCTCTGTGACAATGATACCAATACTCATTAGTACCACGCTGACTTTGCAGAAAGAAGTGTAAGATGAACTCCTGCTTTTAATATGTGGTTCACTGCATATGAATGTCCAGACAAGTCACTTTCAAACAGAAGATGAAATAAATATGGAACACACTATTGAAATCTTGAATCTTCTGAATACTATCTTATTGAACAGTATCCTGAAGCTGGAATCCGTACTGGTCATTCATCATATCGTACACCTTTTCCAGTGGGGAAGAGCAGTGGAAAAGAGTGGGCTTTTAAACTTCTTTCGTAAACACTCATGGGTGTACCCTTCGCTTTCTTCATTTGGAATGATTTAATACTAATTGATCAATTTTGGTGGGGTTGTTTCAGTTTTTTCATTACCGTAAAAAAATAGTGGTTATCAGTTGTTGCACATTTTCGCGCCATTGAAAACAACAGAAACAGTGTTTTTCCTTTGTTTATGGAATTTTAATTTAATTATAATTTCTGCTTGCATCCGTATAGATAGCATGTGCACAGGGTATATGAGGTACAAATACATTTTTACTGCACCAGAAGGGGCTACAAAATTAATAGCATTCTTCATTTGTTCTGAATATTGTATAGAAGCATACCATCTAGCAAGTGACAATGATCGCTTACAGGGAAGCTCTTCAGCTCAGTCATCGATTTTGACAGACTCTCATACACCATTTTTACATCTGTAGCTGAAATACTGCAAATACAAACTATATCACTCCAATCTTTATTGAACTTGGTAGGAACTTTTTTCAGCAGCATTCCATGTGACACTGCGTTCCATGTTTACCAAACGTCTGGTGTCATGTTTTCACCACTGTCTCAGATGCTTGGTGACAACATTCTTTTCACATATACCAATCACTACATCTTCCATTGAATGTTTAAAGCTTGGGGTGTTGGCAATTCACTTACAATCAATACTGACTCACTAGAAAAGGGGGCTGATGTGTCAAAGGATTTCACCCATTCTCTGTCTGTGGGTAAATGTGATGGTACATATTAGGAAAGATTCTTATGAAACCAGCCATCAGTGAAATCAAATGTAGCCAAAATATAAAATATGATTGATATTTCCCGATTTGCTTCAGTTTATAAAATAACTAAATAAGACCTAAAACATTCTTTGAAACACTGCATCTTTAGACCAAAGACCACAAAACTGAAAAAAACAAAGGAAGAAGAGACAATGTTTTAGTGACATCCCTACACAACACAACTCAAGCCAAACAATATTAGCCCAGTCTTTTTTCATGCTACCATGTATAACAAAGTTGCATTGTATTGGCCCCTTCAGGAAGAAATACAAATGTTCTTTTCACTCATCTTTTCCTTTCTTTGAATGGCACTTAGTTTGTGGTTGCAAAGGAGTTCTTTCAGTGTTTATATGTTTACACCGGTGATGGCTATTTACCTTTTGGTGGGGTTTTATCAGTTATAATAGGTTTAATCCTAAAACCAGATAGCCTAGGTATATACTATTCATACATTTCTTCACTCCTGGAGTTGTCCTCTTTTTCAATTTGGCCAGTTGAAATGTATATATCATCTCCTAAAGATATTTCTTGTTCTTCCAGACATACATTTTTATAATAAATATTGTTTCTATGAGATATAATGTAGCCTTTTGAACTTTGGTGACATCTACTAACTCTTGCCATTATTTCCGACTCAGGTTCACTTTCCTCTCTCTCTACACCAACAGTTTCAATATTTTTCTTAAAATCTAAAGGTAAATCCGCAACTCTTCCTTTAAAACCTATTTGTAAATCTGTTGGAGGCAGCTTACCTGTTTGAGGCTCCATACAAACTATAGCCTGAAATGGGTACACAGATTGAATTAGAATAGACTCATACATTTTTAAATCTACCAGTTCAGAAGGAATAGCTACCAACTCTAGTGTATTATGTCCACCTCTAGTTGGCATTTTGTTCTCTTCTAGTTTGCTGTAACAATATTTACAAATATGTTGATCACTACCCAACTCAAAACGGTTCCTTCCACTAACAAATAAGCACCAAATTGCTTCCACTTATCATTGTTTTCCTTTTCACTTTTTAAATACACATCAATATTCCGACATAGACTGTTTTTTCACAACAAATTAGCTTAAACTTTTACATTTCTTCTACAAACTTCTGAGTAGTACTCTCTTCCACCTCTTCTTCAACATCTAGACTTATCAAACTCTCACTTTCTCTACACTCTACTTCAGTACTAAAGAAACAAAACTCTATATTTTCACAAACTTTTTTACATATGATACTGACCATGCAAAAGAGCAACATTTATTTCACTTAAAAATAATGCAGGACTTTTAACATAGTACAATCTTGATACTAACCTCCGCATTTCTAAGTGATGTACTGCTAACATTCTCAACTGATGAAAAGTACTTTGACACACTTTTCTAGAAAGACAAGCCAGAGAATGACCCTGCAAGCCAGTATTTTTTATCACTTTACAAGGATCTAGTCCTTGCGACATCTTAATCATTTGTTTAATAGTTTCTCTTACTATTCTGTCGTAAGAAATTTTGTAAAATATATATAGATTCCTGTTGTTTACTACAAATACTACTACAACCGACATATACACTGGAGCTTTTGAACATCTCTCTTGAACTTCTTCAGCTATTACTTCTTCCACATTTCTAGCAACCATCTTTTCTTTTTCAATTGGACAGCTGTTTTTTACCTCAAGAGAATGTCCACTGGTATCAACTGCGTGAACTAATGTATTTTGTTGAAAATAGCTTTCTTCGTCAACATAAAGGTTCTCGACTAGAAGTGTGCTTTCAATCACCCAAAACGTTTTTACAAAAGTTAGTTCTATTAACCAGTCTTTTTCTTTTACTTTTCTCCTTCATGAACTGCATTGTTTTATTCGATGTCTTCATTCTCTTCAATACTAATATAAACAATATTTTCAATTCAAAAGCCTTTTCGACTACACTTTCAATCTGTAGTTTATTCTTGAAAAATACCAGTCTTGTTTTATATTTCTTGCAATATTTCAATAGATTTTTTAGTACTCTTCTTTTAAACATTCTCTTCCTCATATCTTTATATTGTTTCATCCTTTCTTCAACATGAATTGTTTTCTTATAACCTGATTTTGCATCAATCTCTCCATTTTTCTTTTCCTTCTGATTGCTTGTAGTAGTTTTCTTTTTCTTTTCATCATTTTGAATATCTTTTACATTTTTAAAAGACTTTTAACAAAGTCTTTCATTCTATTCCCAGAAGACACATGTACTTATTCTACTATCTACTTTTCTATATCCTTTATCACTTTGGTAATTGCATGAGTACATCAATAATGTCTATAGGAATAAAAGAGTACATATGTAATGCCTGGGTGGTTGCACGACTAAAAGAGTAATATCTTGGGATTTACATGACTACATAGAAAGTGACTGTGTGATTTTATAAAAGCAGTAGTACTTCTTAGGTGATCGCAGGACTACTGACGTAACACCTAAGTGAATAAATTTGTGCAAAGGAAGCACCTAAGTGATTTAATAATACCATGACTACTGGCTAAGTGATTACATACGTACAAGGCTAGTGTCTCTGAGTTTGAAAGAGTACAACAATAGTGTCTGAGTGATTATATATGTGCATTAGTACTGGCTACATGATTCAAACAGTGCATCGGTAAGATCTTGGTGATTGCATGAGTGTATATGCCAATTTCCGGGTGATTGCATGAGTGCAGGGCTAATGCCTGGGTGATTCCATCAGTGCATATGTTCTGCCCCGATCATTGGAAGAATGCATGGATAGTACTTGGTGTTTTTATAACTGCAGAACTCTTGGTGCTAGCCAAATGTAAAACAGCAGACTATTACATGACTCAACCATAAGTCTCTCTATATTCTTAAAAGCATGCATATATATGTCTCTACCTTTTAAAATCATCATCACATCTGAAAGAAATATATATATACAATTTTTCTAAAATATAGTGAAACCTAGAAACTAAGATATGTAATAGATCTGCTTGAGTGATTGCATTACTCCATGCATTGTGCTTGGGTGATTGTATTACTCCAAAGGTAATCACTGAGTAATTACAGGAGAACATGGAGAGAGACTGACTAAATACAAGAGTGCACAGATAAAGGTTTAGTGTATGGATAAGTGTATAAATACCACCTGAAGGTTTACATGAATAACTAAATAGTACCTAGATCAATACATGAGTACAACAGTATAGCCTGGGTGATTATATGACTGTAAGAGTAGAGCCCGGTTTATTACATGAGTGCATGTAAACCCAGAAACTGAGATGTAATAGATCTGTTGAAGGAATGCATAGCTCCATGTGTATTGTATGATTGCAAACGTAGTCACTAGGTAATTGCAGGAGAAGATAGATAGTGACTGACTAATTGCATGAGTGCACACATACAGGTTTAATGCATGGATAAGTGTATAAATATCACCTGAAGGCATAGATGACTTATGGAGTAGTGCCTATCTGAATAGATCAGTGCAACAGTAGGACCTGGTTTATTCTACGACTGCAAGGAGAAGTGCCTTAATTATTACACAAGTGCATAGATATAATCTGCATGATTCTAAGACTGCAGGAATCATATATTACTAGTGGCTGGGTTATTTGCATGGCTACAGAGGTAATATCTGCGTATTTACATAACTATATAGGAAGTGAATGGGTGATTTCATAAATGCATGGGTACTTCTTGGGTGATTACAGTACTACTGAGGTGCCTGCGCGAATAAATAAGTACAAGGTAGTGCATGGGGGATTTCATAACAGCATGACTACTAGCTGCAAAATTATATTTGTACAAGGGTAGTGCCTCCATGATTGTAGGACTGCAACATTAGTGCCTGGGTGATTATATAAGTGCATTAATAGTGACTAGATGATTCAAACAGTGCATGGATAATACCTAGGTGATTGCATGAGTGCAACAGTAATGCCTGAGAGATTAAAGCAATGCATATATAGTGACTGGATCATTTCAAGACTACATGGCAACCACTTGGGTGTTTATATAACTGCATAAGTGTTGGGCCTAGCCAAACATAAAGCAGGAGAGTATTACATAACTCAACTATAATTGTCTCCATATTGTTAAAAGCATGTCTCTAACTTTTCCACTCATCATATCTAAAAGAAATATATATACAATATCTCTGAAATATACTGAAGCCCAGTAACTAAAACATATGATAGATCTGCCTGAGTGATTGCATAACTCCATGGGTAATGATTGAGTGATTATATGAGTGCAAGGGTAATCAATGGGTAATTGCAGGAGAATATGGATTGCGACTGGCTAATTGTATGTGTTAACTGACTAGCGCTATCTCTCATGAGAGGAGCGTCCCCAAGTTGCACTCAAAATGACACGTTCATTGATTTTCATACGGACTCATAGTTTTGTATGTTTCAACCGACCAGTTTATTTAAAAAAATGTCTTTATAATACAATATTCTTCAGTTGGTATTTATTTATTCAACAAAACGTAATTTCTATTGCCCAATGCATTTCGGGCATAGATCTTCATCAGGGGAATTTGTTTATAGCTCCATGAAACTTTAAGAGATATCTGATGCAATGGCAGCGTAGAAATGTTAATGGTGCGAGATTGTCGCAAGATTATCGCATCGTAAACCAATTTACGACCACATGTACATAAGCGGATTCCCATGTCCGTCTCCATTGACGTGCATACAAAACTATGAGTCCGTATGAAAATCAATGAACTTGTCATTTTTGGTGAAACTTGGGAACGCTCCTCTCACGAGGGATAGCGCATGTCAGTTAATGTATTCACACTCAGGAGGGTTACCAACTAGCACCAATGAACATATAGAACAAAGGTTTAACAATTTCTACCATACAGGAGTGCAATTGTCCTATATCCAATTGGACATTCTTGTTGATTGCATAAGTGCACACATTCAGTTTGAATGCATGGATAAGTGTATAAATTGCACCTGAAGGCATAGATTACTTATGGAGTAATGCCTATGTGAATAAATGAGTGTAACAGTAAGGCTTCAGTGATTCTGCCACTACAAGGCTAGTGCCTAGGTTATTACATACCTGCATAGGTACAACCTGCATGATTGCAATCCTACAGGGATAATACATAACTACTGCCTGAGTTATTGCATGACTGCAAGGGTAAGGTTTGGAGGAGTACATAGGAAGTGAGAGGGTGACTTTATAAATCCATGAGTAGTGCCTGGCTAATTACAGAAGTATTAAGATACTGCCTGAGTGATTACAAGAGTGCAACTGTGGTGACTGGATAATTATCATTTCCTGCAAACACCAAAAATTATGCGGTATATAGAAACTTAAAAAAAGAATCCTAAAAAATAATACTGTATGTCAGCAGTTTTTAAACCACACTTTTGTTGGTAATCGCACCGTACGCGTACAGTGATTACACCACACTCTGTATGGTAAATGGTCCTCTACGCGTAGCCATGCACTCGTTACGGATACGCTTTGACCTTGCGCATCGCATCAACGCTTCTACGTGACGTCGTATACGGCACCCCGTAAGCGCACGGTGCAAAAGTTTCTAATTATTCGAAAACGTATATTTATGTATTTAATGTACATATTAAGGGAAGACATTATCTAGGACAATCATGAAAATAGTTTTTTTTAACTTTTAATAAGCAATTATTACTTTTAAAAGCAATTACACAAATCGCAGCGGTACGTCGTACGTACTTGCATCTTAAGAGCACCGTGAGAGCACTGTAAGCGTACGCAAAGTCATGTGACCATAAAAGGAGAGTTTTGATTGGTTCATAATACTTCCTATTCCAACTGTTGAAAGACCCCTCTCATTTTGATCATCGTACTTCGACTTTCCCAGGAAAAACATCTAATCTGTGGAGCTGTAGTCTTTTACAACCAAAATCTACAATGGCTGCTTTTTTGAGGCTTCATCAGTACATTCCTCTAGGGAAGATTGTGTTACTGAGCCACCTCAGAAAAAGAGAAAAGAAGCTTTCATTTGGAAGTTTTCTTCATTTCCGGAGGGACAGAAAAAGGTGATTGTACCGAAAGTAACATGCAAGATCTGTGAGGTTACACTTTCCAGGTCTGACCCCACTAAAAAGTACTCTTTCAGGACAGCCTCAATGGTTTGCCATGTCAAAAATTTGCATCCAAATAATTATGGAAGGATGGCAACACAAAGGTTCCAGGAGAACCCTCAAACTGCAGTTCCTTCTACCTCAACTGCACCACCGCCTCCTCCGAGCAGTCTGCATCCTATTATTGTGCCTCAGTTTGCAGATCTTACAATTCATTGTAAATTTTGCAGAGAACTCCTTTGTTACAGTGAGCAGTCTATTCACCTCATTGTGAAGAGCAAAGAAGAGCATTGTTGCCCAAAACAATAAAAAAGAAAATCTTTTTTCTTACTGTTCCACAGTTTTTTTGTTTCCAGTTTAATTTTTTTGGTTTAAAAAAAAAAAAAAACTAAAAACTTGCTGAAAAAATACAAAAAAATAGAAAACTAAAAACAACAAAAAACACTTCTTTTCAGAACTACCTCCACTAGCTTAAAAAAGAACTATATTTCTATATTAGTGTGTAAAACGTTGTCAGAATGAATGTGTAGTGCGTAAATGAATGAATGAATTAGTACTGTATGGTGAATGGGAATGTACTACAGCACAAATGTATAAGGTGCTTACCTATAGTATACTGTAGTACCTCCGAAGCACTTCAATGTAACATATCCATATAAATATGTTAGAAGCCTATATTTCAATTTGCTCTGCTAGTGAAACTGCCTGGGTGAATTTGTATGTGTTAGGAGCGGATTTACTACCCCCTTGTACCTATTTTACACATCTTTTCCGTCACTTTTGTGATGCAGGGGTGTTGCAAAAGATGTGCCATAGTGCCTGATATTTACAATGTGATGCATATGGAAGGTGCATCACATTCTAAAGCCCTGCGCCAGAAAGAGACTTTCCTGCGCAGAGAGGGGGGGGGAGGGAGTGGAGGTGTTCTAGCACAGGAACACCTCCTTAAAGTGACTGAGTGAAATCTATAAGATTTCATTCAGTCACTTTTAGGCCTATGCTACTTCAAAACCCTGCACCTGCTTGAAACAGGTGTAAGGATTGACAAAGCTTTGTGAGCATAATAGAGCCCCAAGAGCATTGCTGGAGCTGCGTTGCACTTGGAACGCAAGTCAAGCAATGTACCACCTTCACAACACAAATACATCACATATCTGTGACGTTTTTGCTCCATAATACACTACATTGTATATACCAGTTATCCATTGTGCTGATATCACAGTGCACAATAACTGCCATATCTTTGGGAATGTACCACTTATTGTACATCTGCTGCTTACTGTTTGAATGTAGTGAATGGATTACTACACACTGATCAATGAGTCACTACAAAACTATAACAGGAATGACAGAGTGTTTAGTGGAAGTGTAAAGAGAGAGACTGGAAAGGGGCGACCACTCGGTCCCCCCGAACGTATGGTAGGGGGCCCGGATCCCCCCGGGAAACCATTTTGGGCGGGGGGCGTGTCACGGCTGGTATGCCCGAAGCGGCGTAGCCGGGGCGCGCCTTTTCCCGCCCAAGAGGGGTTGTCCTAGACACCTACACCGTTGGCCACGCCCAGTAGGCGTTCCGGAGGAGGGTACACGCCCTCCCGAAGAGGAATAAAGAGAGCAGGAATCTGAAGAAGCCTCCTCTTGTTCCTGTGCTTGGAACCTGCACCCACTCGTTGCACGTGAGCCCTCGACGGAACAAGGAGCAATTTTGAGAACTTGTAATTCTTGTGTTTCTCTTTCAGCGACTTCGAGGCTACGATCCAGGACCGTGTTGAGCAACAAGGATCGAACATCCGATAAGAATGCCTGGCAAGAAGGCTGGAAAGAAGTCGGGGACTGACCAGATGCTTCGTATGCTGATAAAAGATATGGCAAGCATGAAGAAGCAGATGGCAGCAATGAACAATACGGGTAAACCAAAAAAGGTTATAGGCCCGGCATTACCGGGAGTAGTCCCCGCAGGGAGGGGTAAAAGGGTCAGGAATAGGGCGGCAGCGGGGGAGGTCCGGTTCCCGAGTTGCCCCCGGCAAGCCCGGTCATTCCAGTCGAAGCCCCGGTACCAATCCCGGACGCGGGCCAACCGATTCCGGTTGTTGTTACGCCCGCCAGCGAGGAGGATATGCCTCCGGAGTTAGCCGCACAGTTGGTCGCATGGCTCGGCAGAAAGACAGGGGGTGCTACGGCACCGGGAGACACGGCCGAGGAGGCCAAGTTACTAATGCAGCAGTTGCGGCAGTCGCGAGATGCCGCGAAGGCGAATCTCTCTCTTGTCCCCCCACAGGTGCCCTTGGAAGGAACAGCAACCGGCATCGAAGAAGCAGCGGGATCAGCATTGGAGCCGGGTAAGCAGGCATTGCCAATGGCAAGGGAGGGGTCTTTACCCTCGAGAAGGGAAAAGGTGGTCCAGCATATACCACTGGCCACGAAAGAACTGATATGGGCTGATAAGTATGTGAATATGTTTTCTCTGCTCACTGACCATCGCGAGATGGAGTATGTTAAGACTCAGAAGGATTTGTGGCACCCAAGTGTATGGCGAGCCAAAATGGCGGGTTTCAGGGTTGATGAGACTATCTCAAATTGGGCCAAGGCCTTTGCGATGTTTACTGCAATTATTGGGGAACGTAAGCCCGAGGTTTTGACCGACTTGGCCTGCTATCAGGCACGAATAATGGATTTTTATGAGACTTATGAGGGTGATGAGTGGATGGGCTACGATATGAAGTTTCGTAAGGCCAAGGAGTACGATGCATCTCTGACGTGGGATTGTCTCGACTCGATCTCTTGGCAGAAGCAGCTCCTGCCAGGCGCGACGAAGTCTTCCTCGCTAGGCGGGAGTGGGTCGGGGCCTTCCCGCCAACAACCCGCGACGCCCTTTCGAGCGGGCCCCGCAGGCGACCACCAACCAAGGAATGGTGGGAATGGGGGTAAGAAAGGGGTCTGTTGGAATTTTAACAGGGGCAATTGCACAAGGCCACAAGGGTCATGTAAGTTCAGACATGTTTGTGCAGGTTGCGGAAATTCTTCACACCCCGAGAGTTTGTGCAGATCCAGGAAAAGTGATACGGGGGGTAGAGGAGGGGCCAAGCAGGTCTGAGTGGGACCATTGTGTACCGATTCCTACCCCCGTCGATATCATGGCAATGATCCCCTGGCTAAACGAATACCCTGATCATGTCTCCGCTGGGGTGCTGAGGAACGGCTTCTTATATGGTTTCCACATCCCGGCGGGGGATTTTCAGGGGGAACCACTTTGTAGGAACCAACTCTCGGCTCTGCACAACCCAGCGGCGGTTGAGAGGAAGATCGCAAAGGAGGTTACCCTTGGCCGGGTTGCTGGCCCATATAAGCACCCGCCAGTACCTAATTTCATCTGTTCCCCGTTGGGGGTGGTTCCCAAGAAGGACCCTGGGGAATTTAGGCTGATCCATAAATTGTCAGCTCCGAGGGGTCTTTCGGTAAACGATGCGATTGACCCGGGAGTATGTTCGGTGCGGTACGCATCCTTCGATGATGCCGTCGCCATGTTGAATCGCCTGGGGCCCGGAGCACTGATGGCGAAGTCCGATATCGAGTCAGCGTTCCGGTTGCTCCCGGTACACCCAAGGGATCAGCGTCTGTTAGGTTTTGTGTTCCAGGGTCAGTATTACATGGATAAATGTATGCCAATGGGTTGCTCCATCTCTTGTGCCTATTTTGAAAAATTCAGCTGTTTCCTGGAATGGGCATTCACCAAGGCCACTGGCCATAGCCATGTTATGCATTACCTTGATGATTTTTTGTTTTTGGGGGCAGCCAACGACACAACATGTGCGCAGGCCTTACACGATTTTTGCACTCTCATGAAGGTGTTCGGGGTGCCATTGGCACCAGGTAAAACGGTTGGACCAGCTACTTCACTCGAGTTTCTGGGAATTGAGCTCGATTCTGTGGAGGGCTATTTCCGTCTGCCAGTGGGGAAAGTAGCGAAATTCAAGGCTTCCCTGGAACTGTGCATTATCAAAGAGAAAGTCACTCTCCACCAGTTACAACAAGCAGTAGGGCAGCTTAACTTTGCTCTAAGAGTGATACCAATGGCCCGCCCCTTTTCTCGCTCCATTGCACAAGCCATGGGTTGGTCTAAAGGAGGGGCACCACCGCACGAGACTGTCGGCAGAGGTTCGCCAGGACATGCGCATATGGTTGGCGTTCCTGGCGGACTTCAACGGTCGAGTGGTGTGGAACCAGCCGCCAGCGTCTTCAGACGAGCTGGGTTTGTGGACCGACTCGGCGGGGAGCATGGGATTTGGCGCCATCTTCGGTAATCGATGGTCGGCGCAGACATGGCCGATGTGGTGGCACACCAGCGGCCTCACAGGTAACATTGGGTTCCTCGAGTTGTTCCCCATTTTTGTGGCTCTGAAGGCATGGCCGGATGAGTTCAAAGATCGCTCTGTGGTGTTTTGGTCCGACAATGTGACTGTGGTTGAATGTATAAATAGTCAGGCAGCACGCTGTAAGTGGATATTGAGATTACTGAAAGAAATTGTGCTGCTTTGCATGAGACTGAACGTGCAATTCAGAGCGAAGCATGTGCCAGGTGTACTGAACCAGGCGGCTGACGCACTCTCTCGTTCACACATGCAGGCTTTCAGGGACTATCTACCTTCCGCAGATCTAGCGGCGGCACCATTTCCCGAAGCACTCTGGTTACTCGGTGCCCCGGATTACAGGACCTCGTGGCAGCCAGCTTAGCCCTCAGGACAAGGAAGGCATACGAAGGAGCGTTTCGTTCCTATTGTACATTTTTGGGTCCGACAGGGGGGGACAATTGGGGTCTGGAGGATAGTGTGCTGAAGTTTCTAGTAGCACTGCACAGGGGGGGCCGATCAGCGGCAACGGCCAATAGGCACCGGGCCGCCATTTCTTTCATGGCGCAGGCGCATGGTATAAAGGACCCAACATCGTCCTTTTTGGTAAAGAAAGCCCTTCGTGGTTGGCAACGCCTTGAGGGTCGCAGAGCCGACAAGAGGCGCCCGATTGGGTTAGACAGGTTGTCCCTGCTGATGTTGATGCTCCCCACGACATGTTCCTCCCAGTTCGAGGCAGTGCTGTTCCGGGCCGCTTTCGCATTAGCATTCCATGGGGCTATGCGGGTGAGCGAGCTGGTGGCAAGAAACAAGAAAGATGTGGAGGGAGGTCTGTGTCGGTATTGCATTCTGATTAAGAGTGATTCTATGGTGATCACAATAGCCAAGTCCAAGACTGATCAGAATGCTAGGGGAGACAGTATTGTGGTCCAGGGCATGTGCGGGTCCCCCGTGTGCCCGGTAAAATGCTTGGAAGAATATTTGGCGTGAAGGGCGGATACATGGGGGGGTAGCCTGCTGAGACACATTGACGCCACCCCACTGACGAGGTTCCAGTTTCAGAGGGTGCTAACAATGACGATCGCAGCAGCGGGCTTGGACCCCGGCGATTTCGGGACCCATTCCTTTCGGATAGGGGCTGCTACAGAGGCTACAGCCAGGGGTCAGAGTGTTGAGAAAGTGAAACAACTGTGACGATGGTCCTCGAACTGTTATAAAAGGTATGCGCGTTTGCACATGTTGTGAAGCCAATGTCATGCACTCACGCTTCTTGTCTTCTGTTTGGTTTTCAGTTTCGCGAGCATACTATGCTGGGCGGACTATGCAGTCGACCCGGCACCTGGGGACCAGCGGTCAGAGATCACCGGCTGAGGACAGAGTGGTGTGGGTCGTGGGCCACTCATACGTGAGACGGGCCGGGGACGTATTCAATGCAGGTGACGTGATTCACGCAGCTGGGGAATACGGGTACAGAGTGACCTTCCACGGAAGGGGCGGGCTCTGTATTGACCAGTTTCAATATTTTGTCGAGGATCTGTTAGGGCGGCAGAGGTCACCGCCATCTGTAATCATAGTACACCTGGGGGGCAATGACTTGGTGACACTCGGTCGGCGAGTACTACTCGAGCGAGTTCTATCTACTGTTAGCTGGCTGGTGAGGAGGATCCCGGGGTGTACAATAGCATGGTCCCACATGATTCCTAGGAAGGTGTGGCGGGGGGCCTCTCGGTGCCAGCACTGAACCATTCGGTAAAGAAGGTCAATAACAAACTTAGTAGGTTGCTTCGCTCGGCGCAGTTGCACTGTATTCCGCATGGATGTATTCGGGGGGAACACATGTATCTCGATGACGGGGTCCATTTGTCCCGGGAGGGGAATGTCTTACTCATAGGAGACTTCTTAGCATGGTTAAGGGGTTTGTAATAACATGACCTTTGTTAGGAGTTTGTGGGGGGGCCGGATAGCCGGTCAACTATCCGGCCTATGGCGGTAAGGTCATGATCGGTGAGCAGTAATTTCAAGGTCCCTAGAGGGGGGGCGCCACCCACTATGGATGGGAGCGCCCGGGGGGGAGGTGGCCATTGGCCCCTCCCACGGGGAGGCGGCACCCACTAAGTATGGGTCGCCTAAGGGAAGACGGCCATAGGCCCCTTCCAGGGGAGGAGGCGGATACATGCCCCTCCTACGAATTTCCCGGGGCCCGGATATCCGTGACGGCGGATGTGATTGACAGTGTGGGGCGGGAGGGGGGTCCACGCTACCTTCTTACAGACACCCCACACGGGTCCTCGGACGACCTTTAAGATGGCGTCGAGTTAAATGGGGGCCCCCGCAAGACAAGGGAAATTGGAGTTGGCACAGAGGGCACAGTCCTCTGCGCGGCCGCCCTCACACCGTGAGGGGGAGAGCTCTGGTAGTAGGGATCTGACACCGGTTGTGACCTTGCCGTTGGCCCGTAATGCTAGGATGTACAATTTTAATTTAGAAAGTATGCATTTGCAGGATGTTAGACTCGGCTAGGAAAACCTCTGTACTAGAGATTTGTTAAGGTTAGCCAAAGAACATGTCTGCATCAAAATGTAATAAATGAAAATTGTACATGATATGAAACTATTATTTTAATGTTTTAATTTTGTTTCATATTTTAATAAATACGGCCGGGGGGGGTCACTCCCTCCCGCCTTCCAAAAGTTCAGAACGGAGTCCGTCTTCCCATCCTTGGGGATTGTGTTGGGAGGGGGTAACAGGCATCCCGGCCATATGGAAAGGGGCGACCACTCGGTCCCCCCGAACGTATGGTAGGGGGCCCAGATCCCCCCGGGAAACCATTTTGGGCGGGGGGCGTGTCACGGCTGGTATGCCCGAAGCGGCGTAGCCGGGGCGCGCCTTTTCCCGCCCAAGAGGGGTTGTCCTAGACACCTACACCGTTGGCCACGCCCAGTAGGCGTACCGGAGGAGGGTACACGCCCTCCCGAAGAGGAATAAAGAGAGCAGGAATCCGAAGAAGCATCCTCTTGTTCCTGTGCTTGGAAGCTGCACCCACTCGTTGCACGTGAGCCCTCGACGGAACAAGGAGCAATTTTGACCCATTCACCAGCCCCTGATGACAGCGTTAGTACTGCAATAAAGTGATGTGTGTTGATAACAGTCTTTTTTCCCCTTGTATTTAGCGGTAAACAATATAGCAATGTTAGTACTGCAATAAAGTATTTTTCTTGGTGACGTCTTCGTCCTCGATTGAGCAAACTGATAACGATCTTGTTTAGTGAGGTGATAAGGATCTAGTACTATTGACAAATATTGTAATATACAGTTGAAATTTTCTTCCTTAGTAGGTAAACAAATGTCGTATTTATTTCTTGGTCGGGCGGTAAGGTCATGATCGGTGAGCAGTAATTTCAAGGTCCCTAGAGGGGGGGCGCCACCCACTATGGATGGGAGCGCCCGGGGGAGGCGGCCATTGGCCCCTCCCACGGGGAGGCGGCACCCACTAAGTATGGGTCGCCTAAGGGAAGACGGCCATAGGCCCCTTCCAGGGGAGGAGGCGGCTACATGCCCCTCCTACGAATTTCCCGGGGCCCGGATATCCGCGACGGCGGATGTGATTGACAGTGTGGGGCGGGAGGGGGGTCCACGCTACCTTCTTACAGACACCCCACACGGGTCCTCGGACGACCTTTAAGATGGCGTCGAGTTAAATGGGGGCCCCCGCAAGACAAGGGAAATTGGAGTTGGCACAGAGGGCACAGTCCTCTGCGCGGCCGCCCTCACACCGTGAGGGGGAGAGCTCTGGTAGTAGGGATCTGACACCGGTTGTGACCTTGCCGTTAGCCCGTAATGCTAGGATGTACAATTTTAATTTAGAAAGTATGCATTTGCAGGATGTTAGACTCGGCTAGGAAAACCTCTGTACTAGCGATTTGTTAAGGTTAGCCGAAGAACATGTCTGCATCAAAATGTAATAAATGAAAATTGTACATGATATGAAACTATTATTTTAATGTTTTAATTTTGTTTCATATTTTAATAAATACGGCCGGGGGGGTCACTCCCTCCCGCCTTCCAAAAGTTCAGAACGGAGTCCGTCTTCCCATCCTTGGGGATTGTGTTGGGAGGGGGTAACAGGCATCCCGGCCATATGGGGAATTCAAAATATAACAGGTAAATTTGCAGGTGCATAGAACAGTACATGCATAGTAAATATGAGTTTGAAGCAGTCCATATACTAAGGCCTACTTTGCTCCATAATTACTTGGGTACTGACTGCATGATTACAGTTCTGCAAAGAGAGGGCATGACTGAATTTATGAGAGCTTCAGTTTTACCACAGTACATATATAAGGAAAAAGTGCTGAATGGCTCACTACAATATTGAAACAGTAGCGTGAAAGTAATTGTGAAATTCTAATGATACAGACTGGGCAATTGAATGTATAAAAAACATGTAAAGCTGCATAGAAGAGTGCATGCATACTCTATACTGGTTTCAAGCAGTACATGGCCTAAGTCCTACTTTGCACCATGATTACTTGAGCACTGACTGGATAATTACAGTTCTGCAAGGAGAGTGTCTGTCTGAATTTAAAAGAGCTGCATTTTTAGCACAGTGCATACATAAGGGCATTCTGCTGAATACTTCACTACAATACTGAATCAGCAATCACAAAGAGTTTGCTGGAAGTGTAAGAATATAGACTGGATAATAAAAGCTATAAAAGACAAGTTTTCCCATGCATAGAAGACTGCATGCATAGTGTAGAGGAGTTTGAAGCAGTCCATGACCTAAGGCCCACTTTGCACCATGACTACTTGGGTACTGGCTGAATTATTACAATTCTGCAAGGAGAGTATCTGGCAAAATGTACAACAGCTTCACTTTTAGAACAGTGTATACATAAACACATACTGCTGAATGGCTCACTACAATTCTAAAATAGCAGTACCAAAATGTTTGGAGGAAGTGTAAAGATACAGACTAGGCAATTGAAAGTTTAAAAGCCAAGTCTACAGGTGCATAGAAAAGGGCATTTCATATTTATTAACCTTCCCAAAGCCCCAAGCGCCAGCACACCTTTCTGAGGGTCGGATTACGATTTACAAATGCTAGCATTTTTTAAATTAAGAACCATAAAAATAACAAATATTAAACCTTTTTTTTTCTTCTTATGATAACAATATTTTTTTATACGTCTTCTATTTAGATGCTTTTAATCATGAAAATCCAAAGAACACATTTTACAGACTAACACTTTTTAAGCTCTCAAACCTATGTGAATAATAACACCTTATACGTGTTAATATCAAAATCGAAACCTTTACAGTTTCACAGTTTGTAACTTTTCCGAACACGTGCAGACGAAAAACAGTTAAAACGTGAGCATGTGTAAACTGCAAAATGTGCCATCTACATAGGTGGAGCCACATCTTCCTTCCATAGACTACTAAACAACAAAAAAATATATAAACCACACCTACTGTGCAATTAGTTTTGTTTTGCCGAGTTATTTCTGAATCGCCAATCTCTGTTGCAGGTTCCGTTCTCTAGAATTGGATTCTCTTTCTGCATCAACAAACATATTCCGGAGTTGTAAGTTGTTTCAATATGGCATAGGCATAGTACTTAGTTATAAATTGCGACTATTTGTCAATATTTAAACATTTATATGTAGAAAAAAGATTTTATTGCATGTTTTTCACTTTTTCTCTGTAACATCAGCAGCTTGTTCTTAGAAACAGATATATTATAACAAGTATTACTCCTTTTCTGGCTCCTTTTACCTTATATATAGTGACTTTTTATATTATAATATTGATACTGTACTTCGCTCGAGAGGTGTTGCTAACCCGTCGACGCAAACCCTAAACATTTACAATCAACGTCACAATGTTACACTTGTTATAATGTTTTCCCCTAGAGATCACATACTGTTACTATGCATATTATAACATTAACAGTCTTAGTTATCCTAGCGGAATTCACAATCCGTCGTCACAAACAGTAACGATAGGTAAGCAACGTTACCGGCTTGCGGCTTTCAGTCTATTCTGCCCTTGTGATCATATGCTGTGAGAATATATACATATTATTATTCTCACTGTCATGAACTCAGAGGAGTTTATGACCCGCCGCCACGAAGATCTAATTTTTTCACCTCCCGGAGAAAAGAAGTTCAGTAAATAATTACCGCTCGAAACTATTTCATTATGGATGTTCTCTTAAATACATAACTTTATTTTCCTTTTCTTTTTACTGCAACAATGGTATCAATCGTTATATTATAATAGATTGTCCTATTGCAACAGAAGAGGAGCGGGAGATTTTTCAGCGCCATCTGTAATATAATTATCAAATATTTATAAGTATTTGATCAGATATTTTTATATATATTAAAATATAGCTATCATGCATACTTTGTTAATTTAAATATTTAATAAACCCTACATTTCTGAATGTTATTTTCTAATTTATTTGCGATTCATATTCACCTTCTCCCTAAAGAATATATAGGACCTGTACTATATATTATAAGAGTAACATTCTATATATTCTTTAGTGAGTATGTGATTTATTAGCGGAACAGTCTGCAACTTGTAAACACTACGACAACAGGTTTCTGAATTGTACAGAATACAAATTTTAAAAATAATGATGCATGCATTTCTATGTAATATTAAAAAATGTATATTTTACTTGTTCTGGCGATCTGAGATAATGTAGTGCGGGAGTGTTTGTTGTAGCACTTCTATTCTACTTTATCTAAAAGTAACTGATGCCCTCTTACATCAACAAGAATGTGGGGCAACACTTTTACAAACTGTAGCACAAAATAAGAAGTATATAGCCACACTTAACTGATATTTTATGAAATTCCATTTTTGTCACCTCTTTCATATATACTGCGCCAGTTTCTGAAGAAAGTTTATTTGTATTTGCTTAATAAAAACTGTTACAAACCTAGACTGAATATTTTGCTGCGCTACCACACCTCCCCATCAGAAAAGTAAACACTACATTAAAGTAAATAGTACTACTAACAAGTATGCCACCTACAAACTTGATAAATGAAAACTGAGCAAGACACTGTCATTTTTCCGCTGTGATTTATACACCACATGGCAATTATATAGATGGCCCTTGAAACATATATAAAAAATTGTTTACATCATAATTCCTCTCTGCCACCTTATGGGCATTGTACATAGTTAATAGTGTTCCTAACCTGCCCTCTACTACTTTCTTTCCCCATACTCCTTTGGAAAATGCATCACAATATCACTGACAACAATGAAACGTTCCCACCAAATAAGGAGCAAACTTGTGTTCGGAACACTTTAGCCAATAAAATGTCCATGTTGTTCCAAAGACGAGCAAGGAATGACTACTAAGCCTTCTACTTTTAATACTTTATGGCCAATGAACATTAAACTTCAGCTTGGAGCATGTTACCCTAATACTCCCCGAACAGGAAGGAATCCTTAATAAAACTTTGCCACGGACTTCTTCTACAACTGTTCCCATGAAAAAAAAATATATAAATCTCCAGCACAGTAACTATTTGAATTAGCAACAGAAAGGTACTGGCTGTACAAAAAAACGTTAGATTTACCTTGGATCCTTTACAAGACACAAACAAATCCATAATACCACATCTGCAACCCCTTTTCACAGTTTTTTTTAAAATAAAAAGAGGCCTCGGGTGGGGGGGTCGGGTGGAGGAGAAGAAGGTCCCCAGAACTCCGGGGGGCCATGAGCCCCCACATACATATAGTTAAAGATCCGGGGGGTAGAAATCCCCACGCAGGGGAGACCCTCTAGGCCCCCCATTATGAAAATTATGAAAAAAAATTGCCACAGAGATTTAGCCCCCCCAGAGGCTAATTAATAATAAAGCAAGCTTCGCGTTTTTTTCTTTTTCCCCCAAAACACGTACCCTGCGTTTTAAAAAAAATAATAAAATATCCCGCGTGATGTCATATACAGCGCCCCGTACACGTACTAATTGTTCAAAATTATTTATTTATGTATTTAATGTACATATTAAGAGAAGACATTATCTGGGATAATCATGAAAATAGTTTTTTAAAACTTTAAAAAAGCGTATATTACTTTTAAAATCGATTACGGAAATATCAGCCATACGTCGTAAGAGTAAAGATAGTTTGAAGACTTATACATTTTACAAAACAATATAGCACCGCACACTAAAGAAGAAAAGTTAACAAAATTATTGATCCCTCTGCCAACATTTAAAAGTCCCTGGGGGAGGTGGTAAATTAATCGAGACTGAATACGTTAGTACAGCCTACTTTGCTTACCCTACCAGAAAAACACAACAAGAGTACAAAGCCCAGATTTCCATTGTTGTGATTTCTTAGTTGCAGGTCTAGTTGTCAGATCGACACACACTCTCTCATGACTGCTATACACCCACACCACACCCACCCAGCGCATCCGTCACTACACACGTGACCCTATGTATAAAAAAGACGGGCGCACATGTTCTACGCCATTTTAGAGTTGTTCCCAAACTACAGAACAAGGGAGCCCACTACCACAAGCGTGGCCTCTTTGGTCACTGAGTTAGTGGTGCCCAAAGCACTGAGCGGGTGAACAACCTGCGATGATAATGAGGGGAGCACGAGTATGTCGTTAGCCATATACATTTACCACCCATGATAAAGGCATAAGCATAATAATGGCTTTCTGGAGATGGACACGCATTGTAATGGCTGTGGCTTACGTGCTTCAAATTACTTTTTAGGTATACGTGTGACCAAGTCTGATAGCATCGGAGGCCGAGGACAAATAAAGGACATCTCATCGATCACAGACAAGATAGGCAGAGGGTAAAATGAAAGTAAGAGGTATAAAAAAATGGAGGTAAACTACTAAAATGGCGGAGGACAGAGTATGTAATCAATGTTTGGCGCCTCAGGAATCTGATAATTAATATATTACAAAAGTACAGCAGCGGATTAAACACATGGCACGGGAAAAGAAAGCGGAAAATGTAATACCTGAAATGAGGACAGCTTTGCTTGGCGAACTTAAAGAAAAATAAAGAAACATGGGCTTGGAAACAAGGCTGCTCATGCATACAGAGTACAACTGGTGCAGACAAAAAAATGGAAAATTTCACATACTATCATAGAAATATAGCTCTTTTTTTCACCAGTAAAGTTAGTTCTCAAAAAAAACTGTGGGGCATATTATCAAGCCTGGGCGATAAAATTATCGCCGCTTTATCGGCAGGAAACTACTGATAAACTGGCGATAATGGGCATCATATATATATGTCCATCATTTGTTTGACATGTGATTGCACGTTATCACTTTAAATGGGTCAAAAGTAATCAGTTTCGCCATGTGACCAAGGCCGCTGGGACGGGCGAAACGCGTCATGACACACTACCTAATGGATAAATAAAGAATGCTGAAGGAAAGTTGGTCCTTGCCTCGAGTCTCTTTGTAAGGAGCGCTGCTGCGAGGTATTTGCAGATATATATATATATATATATATATATATATATATATATATATATATATATATATATATATATATATATATATATTACCTACTGGCGGTCGCCAGTAGGTATATATAGTTAGGATTTTTTCTCTATGGGACTTTTGAAAATTCTATGTCTAATAACTTTGGCGTTTGTGGAATTTTTCAGGAAAATGGCACATTTTGTTTCTGAGCAGCCCCTGAAAATTTGGGGGGGTTTCGTCAAGGGGGGGCCGAGAAAAAAGGGGGGTCCCAAAACGCGTTTTTCCCATTCATTTTTCCATAGGGCGTTTGGCCGCACTTTTAGCTCGAACGGCTGAATGGATTTGCACGAAACTTGGCAAAATTGTAGGGACTGTTAGCCCGATGTGCCTTTGCTAGGTCTCAATATATGTGCTCCAGTGGATTTTGAGAAATTAACGTTTTAAAAAACAGATATATCTGTGACAGCGTCCCTGGTAGCGCTCCGGTTCGCGAACTTTTCGCGTAATGGAACTTTGCGAAGCGAAGCTGATTGGCTCTCCGGTGTCTGTCAACATTCTAAACAGTCCGGAATGGCCGCCATCTTGTCTCTCGGTAGGATCGAGAGACAAGAGGAGGAGAAAAACGAAGGGGGAATTTAATGAAAGAGGGCAAGGTAGACCCCTCTTGACCCCCTAGGAATGATGTTGGGGTTATTAAAGGGTCCCGTGGGGCAAATAATTTTTTTTTAAGCGAACCGGAACGCGAAACGGGAATTCGCCATTTTGTGTTTCGTTTTAATTAAATTACAAGATGGAGGAAAAACAATGTGAGAAATGGGTATAAGGGGGTACAGGAGACGTATCCTGACCCCCTATGTTTTCTGAGGGTGGCTGAGGATGCTCATATATGTTGATACATGTCTTCCAGCGGCTGCGCGTGAGCGTTTTTTTTTTTTTGCTGCGTGACGTCTGTTAATGTTCGATTCGAAGGAAATCAGGAAGTGTTGACCGCCATTTTGACACTGCGAGTAAATATATTGTTAAAAATAATTGTTATAAATTAATCCGTATTGATAAACATTGTCTGCGCCATCTTGCTTTTTTTCCAATGCCACACTTTTGTCGTGCACGGCAGCCATTTTAGATGCCTTGACCAGACCCACTCTCTGCACGCCGCCGATCCTCAGCATGGCTCCCCACCCTCGCAAGCATCTCCCCCACGCACTGGTCACCCCCGCTCTCTCTCTCATGCATGGGCCATAAACCTCCCCCCATCTGTGCTGGTCTTCCCTGAGAATCACACCCTGTGCCCGCCCAACACCTCCCTTTCACCCTATTCACTACCGCACCCTCTGACACTCCTCTTCCTCTGTGTCTGATTGTCCAGGCCGGTCCCAGGCTATCACCTAGCCCTGCGGATGTAGTTTATGGCCCCAACTGTAAAGAATCATCCCTCTTCAAAGGAGTTACAGTAGATCAAGGCCCCCACCCCATGAGATCCGTCATGCCACACGCGTTCCTACTATCTGATAACGACCCTGTATTGTGATTGGGGAGGGGATTCTCACTATGAGGGTGTGTGGGACTGAGCCTGAAGCGGAAGATTCCAGGGCTGCCTTTTTGTACATCAAAGTCTTCACAATTATGTGTCACATTAAAAATATATAGCACTCCAACATAGTAGGAGAATTATAACACTTTAATAACTTATAAATATATACAACGCTCCAACAAAATAAACACGTTAAAAAAAAAAAATTCAAACAAAGGAACAATGGGCTGCTGTGAGGTGGCGTCAGTAGCGGTCTGTTGTGCGAATAGTCCGAAGGCAGCACAACGCACTGAGATCTGGACGGCACCCAGGTGATGTCCTTTACTTGCCGCACTGGTCTTGGCATCCTACAATGCTGCGCCAAAAAACGGCGTGGGGCGCCCTGTGGGGGGGGGGGAGGCGGCGTGAACGGGCCTCCCCAGGTGGAGGCTCGTCTTCTGTAGTGGGGCGCCCCTTTACCATTTCAGTTGCTATTCAGCGGTTTTCCACCTGCTTTTGCTGCACTGTGCCTCATCCGCCATTCAGCTGTTTATCGCCCACTCTAGCGGCTACAGCATCTCGCCCACCATCCAGTTGAGTTGCGCCCGCTCTTGCGGCTACAGCGTCTTGCCCACCATCTAGTTGAATTGCGCCCACTCTTGCGGTGCAGCGATAGGCGGCTGCCACAGGACTCTTAAAATGGCGGCCGGCTCTTCGGATTTGGGCCTGGTCCACTAAAATGGCCCTGGGACACATTTGAACTCGGACATTTGCCTGCTAGGGCTTGGGCCCCATTCTCGAAAGCGTCCCCTCAGCCTTGAAGATTCTACAAAAGTCATCGGGGCCCCCGACTCCCGCAGGCTTCCGGTGGGGAGCGGCTGCCATGATTGCTTGCTGAATGGCCACGACGGAGCTACGAGATGGTGGTGCTCTCATGCTGATGCCAGCTTCAGTCTGAAACATCCAGAAACACTGTAGACTATCAATTCGATGACTTCCGGTGGAGCCCCAACGTGACCCGGTAGGGAAGAACTTGCCCTCCCCTCTTTTGACTGATGGTTCGTGTTGCCTGTCCCCTCTGTTGTCATCTAACTGAACCTTTTTGGATTGCCGAGTGAGAAAAAAAAAGGTGGGGCTTTCATCGTTTGGGAAAAGAAAATGTTTCAATCCAATGAAAAGTGTTATTTTTAGGTCATATGATCAAGCATTTCATCATTAGGAAACCAAAAGTAAAATGAACCAATGAAAAGTTTTATAAACAAGTCACATGACCTGTTATGCGGCTTTGGGCTATAAAAAGCCTACAAAATCCGTTGGCCTGTGAGGCGGCGTCAGTAGCGGACCGATGTGCGAATAGGCCGAAGGCAGCACAACGCGTCGAGATCCGGATGGCACCGAGGTGGTGTCCAGCAAGTTGCCGCACTGGTGTGGCTATCCTACAATGCTGCGCCGAAAGACGGCGTGGGGTGCCCGGGGGGGAGGGGGGGGAGGCGGCGCGAATTGGCCTCTCCCGCCTCCCCAGGTGGAGGCACCTCATCTGCAGTGCGGCGCCCCTTATCGTTTGACTCGCCGTCCAGCAGAGTTGCACCCACACTTGCTGCTACAGTAGGCCAAAGGCAGCACAACGCGCCGAGATCCGGATGGCACCGAGGTGGTGCCCAGCAAGTTTCACTGGTGTGGCCATCCTACAATGCTGTGCCGAAAGACGGCGTGGGGTGCCCGGGGGGGGGTGGAGGCGGCGCAAACGGGCCTCTCCCGCCTCCCCAGGTGGAGGCACCTCATCTGCAGTGGGGCGCCTCTTAGCGTTTCACTCGCCTTCCAGCTGAGTTCCGCCCGCACTTGCGGCACAGTGCCTTACCCTCCATCCAGCTGAGTTCCGCCCGCTTTTGTGGTACAGCTTCTCGCCCGCCATCCAGCTGAGTTTCGCCCGCTCTTGCGGTACAGTGACTCACCCGCCATCCAGCTGAATTTCGCCCACTCTTGCGGTACAGTGACTCGAACGCGCCGAGATCCGGATGGCGCCGAGGTGGTGTCCAGCAAGTTTCACTGGTGTGGCCATCCTACAATGCTGCGCCGAAAGACGGCGTGGTTTGCCTGGGGTGGGTGGGTGGTGAGGCGGCGCAAACAGGCCTCTCCCGCCTCCCCAGGTGGAGGCACCTCATCTGCAGTGGGGCGCCTCTTTGCGTTTCAATCGCCTTCCAGCTGAGTTCCGCCCGCTCTTGCAGCACAGTGCCTCACTCCCCATCCAGCTGAGTTTCGCCCGCTCTTGCGGTACAGTGACTCACCCGCCATCCAGCTGAATTGCGCCCACTCTTGCGGTGCAGCGATAGCCGGCTGCAACAGGACTCTCAAAATGGTGGCCAGCTCTTTGGATTTGGGCCTGGTCCACTAAAATGGCCCTGGGACACCTTGGAACTCAGACGCTTGCCTGCTAGGGCATGAGCCCCATTCACGAAAGCGTCCCCTCTTTTGACAGATTGTTCTTGTTGCCTATCTCTTCTGTTTTCATTTAACGGAACATTTTTGGACTGCCAAAAGGGGTTCTGGTCCGACCGCTGGTTGGTGGAGACATTTTGACTATATCCTGGACCTGCCCGGCCTTGCCCAAAATGGCGCCGGTATAAATAGGACTCGTAACTCCTTGTTGTGTACTGGTTGCCCAACCTTGATATCACGAGATACGTATGCAGTTTTGAAGCACATGGCGGGCGGATACGAGTACTGATTGAACATTTGGACATCCCTATTGATATTAAGTTCTGATGTATTATCAATTACTGTACTATTGAAAGTTCGAATTAACGTCACCCATGGTACTTGCCCGCAAATGTATATCTAGATAATTTTATTGTAACTGGCCCTGTCGTACTTTCATTATAAAATGTATGTCCACCGATTCCGCAACTGTTAGACACCTTATTTCTTGCAACCTAATGGCCCGCCCGTTACGTTCTTCTACAGTGTAAATGTCCCGTCATCATATACGATTCCAGTTTGCTCCGTGGCCGGCCCACGTGGTTATAGGCCCATATTTGTATACTGACATTTTCACAATAAAGGTTTTTAAAACAAAACATGGTAGTAGTACCTTTTTTGGTAAAGTTTTGAATAATAGCCACTGTTTTCGAATCAGTAAAAGGCAAGTGAAATAAAGCAGCCCGATTACATGACGGTTAAAAGGTCTAATACGCAGGAACGCAGTAAAGATAAATGGTCAAGGGATGTTGTGTTTTCCACTCATGCAACATAAAGTGATCGATAAGAATCCGATATTCATGCCTATCAGCGACTAAGACAGCAGGCCGAGCCTCTTTTGCTCAACGGCTCCCTCATGGGACGAAGAAATGCCCTTTTTCTCGAAATAGGAATATTTTACTTGCAGGACAGTTGTAAATTTCCCGGGAAAATACATTAGCCTGGAACATTGTTAGTGATAAACTATAAATGCATCTGGGTCCTTTGCTTTACAAGTCAGAGTGAGAAAAAAAAGGTGGGGCTTTCATCATTTGGGAAAAAAAAATGTTCGAAAGCAACGAAAAGTGTTATTTTTAGGTCATATGACCAAGCCTTTCATCATTAGAATAACAAAAGTAAAATGAACCAATGAAAAGTTTTATTAACAAGTCACATGACATGTTATGCTTACGTTACGCGCTGCGCGCCGCGCTCAGGATCGTTTCCGGGAAGCTGCGCCTCGCGCACCGGAGCACTTCTGGGTGCGCTAACGCGGCTCGTCATATGACGCATTACGCGACAACGCAGGTCCAGAATATAGTCAAAATGTCTCCACCAACCAGCGGTCGGAACACAACCCCTTTCAGCAGTCCAAAAAGTTCTGGTAAATGACAAGAGAAGGGCCAGGCAACAAGAACCATCAGTCAAAGAGGGGAGGGCAAGTTCTTCTCTACCGGGTCACGTTGGGACTCCACCGGAACTGATCGAATTGGTAGTCTACAGTCTTTCTGGATGTCTCAGACTGAAGCTATAGTAGCTATATGAGTAACTATATGGGTTATTGATTGGTTGCCCAAATATTTGTATGGGAGACTGAGTGTGTGTGTGTGGGTGGCTGGGAGGTGTGTGACTCTGTGCATAGATGTGTGAGTAGTTGATTCACTATATGTATGGGTTCAAAAGTGCATGTGGAAACAGCTGTATGGGCGGTTGACTGTCTGCATCAGTGTATTCGTGAGTGAATGGATTTCTCAGTGCTACATGTCAAAGTAAGTACATATGTAAAACACAGTTGACATATATAAATAACTGTGCATAAGAGCTAGTGAATGTGTGAGTGGCTGTATGGATCATTGTGAACATGTATAAGGGATTGTATAAGAGAGTAAATATGTGTTAGTACATGTTTGAATAAGTAAGGTGTGTATAACTGTATAGTTGAGAAAATGGAGGTGTGATTGATTCTTTGCATGACTGACTAGGTGTGTGAGTAACTCCATGGATAAATGACAGTCTGTGAGTGTCTGTTTATACTGATTGCATCTAAGGTTATATTAGAGTCTGAAGATGTTCATTGTATTATCACATAAATTATATCATCAGTGATGTGATCAGTAATGTCAAATGAGATGTCATCAGTGATGTCATCAGTGATATCATTTGAGATGTCATCAGTGATGTCATCAGTGATGTCATTTGAGATGTCATCAGTGATGTCATCAGTGATGTCACTGACCATGTCATGAATGATGTAATATGTGACATCATCAGCAGTGGATTGCGGGTGCGCGATATATAGTTAGTGCAACTAACTATATATGTGAATTTCAATGGTTTTGTGCGAGTAAATGAAGGTTTTGTAAATGCTAATCCCTAACTATATATGGTCTATAACCTATGGTTTTTTCAGTGAATATATATATATATATATATATATTTTTTTTTCTCCCAAGATTGCTGCTTCCGCGATCCTCAGCCTAGCAAAGCTGATGCCGTAGATGGCCGCAGCCGCCACACTATGTTATCTCTCAGCTTTAAGTTCACATTTATTCTGAAACTTTATTGTGCACTCAGCGAACAAGGACGACGCGTTTCGGCGTTATGCCTTGATAAAGGCATAACGCCGAAACGCGTCGTCCTTGTTCGCTGAGTGCACAATAAAGTTTCTTGTGCTGGACTTACCTGGTGTGCCATTTTTCCTGTAATCCATACACGGATGTGATTGGAAAGCTGAGATATATATATATATATGTGAACAAGGCTCGTGGAGCCGAAACGTCATGGACTTTACCTGCACTAAATAAACGAAAACGAAATTTGACTGGTCCGTGTCCGAGTGCTGTTTACCCTGGCTGGCTGTAACTCCAGAGCGAGGTGGAAGCGACAGAATGGTGAATATATATATATATATATATATTCACTGAAAAAACCATAGGTGTACACCAGTTATAGTTAGCTGGGAATTTTACTGGCATAAAACCATTGAAATTCCCACATTATAGGTAGTTGGACTCACTATAACTTGCGCGCATGCAATGCACTGCTGATGACGTCACATATTACATCACTCATGACATGGTCAGTGACATCACTCATGACATCACTGATGACACCATCCAGTGAATGTGTGTCTTTCTGAAAAATAAATATGTTTAATATATGTATATGTAAAGGTCGATGAAGAAGAAATGTTTAAATAAGTGTCTTAATGTATTTTATTTTAAAAAATTGACTGGTTAACTGGCTTATTAAGTGTATCTTAGTGAATACATATATTAGCGAGTATTGTTTAAATATTTAAATGTTTGTATCAGTGTTTCACTTTGTGTATACGTGGCTGCATGGGTTGGTGAGTAGCTACATGTGTGTGTATATGGGTTATTAGATGTTTTTTTAGTATCAGTATGAGTGTCTGTATGGTTTGGTGGGGTTGTTACTTAGCACATAGATGCATCAATGACTGACTCACTGTTTGTATGTGTTTTGAAGACAGCATATGTGCAGGACTGTATGGGTGAATGAGTGTGTATATGTGTGTGTTAGTGAGTGAATGACTGTCTCACTAGTGTCTTTATCAGTAACTACATATGTTTTAATCTAGTATATGTGAGTATTGATGTATATAAGTGAGTATATGTGAGAGTGAGAGATTGAAAGAGTTCTTGTTTAATTAAGTATGTGTTTCTATAAGTGATTGTTTAAGAGAGTAAGTATGTGTAAGTTTCCTTAGAAGTAAGGTGGTAGTGTGTGTATAGCTGTACATGCAAATAAATGGGTGTTCAATAGTTTATTTGCATGTGTGATTATGTGTGTGAGTAACTTTTGGATGACTGTCGGTGTGTAACAGGATGTATAGGTGTTTCACTACATATGATGAGTGAATATATGTATGAGTGACTATATAGAACTGTTGGTGAATGAGTGGATGTGTATATAGATGGTGGTATTACTGAATTGGTTGTTGTAACTGGTATGGGTATCTCTTTTTTTTGTAAATTTTAGTTTCAATTTTTTTATATGTTTTTCAAGGGTTACATTACACTGAAAGGAGGTCTGTCACTCTGTCACAAGGATGGTGTCATCAGTGATGTCATGAGTGATGTCACTGACCATGTCATGAGTGATGTAATATGTGATGTCATCAGCAGTGCATTGCAGGCGCACAAGTTATAGTGAGTCCAACTAACTATAACATGGGAATTTCAATGGTTTTATGTCAGTAAAATTTCCAGCTAACTATAACTGGTGTCAAACCTATGGTTTTTTCAGTGAATTTAATAGGTTTTTAAAATGCTAATTCCTAACTATAACTGGCGTGAAACCTATGGTTTTTTCTGTGAATTTCATAGGTTTTGTAAATGCTAATTCCTAACTATATATAGGGCCTCAAACCTATGTTTTTTTAAGTGAATTTCAAAGGTTTTTTAATAGCAAATTTCTATTGCTATCAAATACAATATTTTTTATAATGAATCCTATTTTGTATATTTATGTAATACTATGTTTATTTGTCATTTAAAAAAATCAAATTTGCCCTGGAGCGCTCCCAGTGCGCGTACCGGTGTGCGCACCGGAAAGTGCAGTCTTGCGGCACGTCCCGGTGCGCGTACCAGTGAGCGTCCCATTTGCGCAATTGCCGCGAATGAAAACATCATCGAGACGTATCGCGTAGCCGCGTCTGTGTGATATGCACGGCGTAAGCGCACCCGAGCGCATAGATCGCGCCCCGGGGCGTGTAGCGTAAGCGCGCCGGGTCATGCGACCTGAAAATTACACTTTTCATTGGTTCAGAACAGTTTTATTTTTCCAAATGATGAAAGCACCCACCTTTTTTCCTCGTTCTCACTTTGTTCTTTGACTGAGGAAGACCTGTTTGTGAGAAATGGCTACAGTAGCAGCTTGCTCATTGCACCATCAGGATTCAAGCAAACCGGGCCGAAGACGGCTGTAATGCCAGAAACCGGTCCCCGGGAGCTTGTTTCCTTCCCAGTGTAAGAATTGGCTTTTGTAGTTTGGTTTGCCCTGTTCCCATCATGCACTGGGACAGGAACAGACTAATTTGCATACAGCCAGGTTCTGAAACTGGGATGGTGCAGTGAGCTAAAAAACGGTGTTGGATCTAGCCCTGATCTCTTGACTGGGTGAGAGCTTTCTGCTTAATTCAGAGACTCCGTCCCTCACCACCCCTTGTTGTAAATATTTTTGTCCACCCTAAGCGTGGAAGGGTATTCTCAGATGTGAGACCTTTGCTCATTGCACCATCAGGATTCAAGCAAACCGGGCCGAAGACGGCTGTAATGCCAGAAACCGGTCCCCGGGAGCTTGTTTCCTTCCCAGTGTAAGAATTGGCTTTTGTAGTTTGGTTTGCCCTGTTCCCATCATGCACTGGGACAGGAACAGACTAATTTGCATACAGCCAGGTTCTGAAACTGGGATGGTGCAGTGAGCTATAAAACGGTGTTGGATCTAGCCCTGATCTCTTGACTGGGTGAGAGCTTTCTGCTTAATTCAGAGACTCTGTTCCTCACCACCCCTTGTTGTAAATACAGTAGCAGCAGCAGCAGGAGCATCTCAACCACCACCACCACCACAAGGACCACCAAAACACCACAGTGGTGGAGAAGAAGAAGAGGAGGAGGAGGAGGAGGAGGAGGAGGAGGAGGAGGAGGAGGAGAGGCGGTTCCTGCCTGAAGATAATACCCCCTATAAGCCAAAGGAGCACATTGTCTCGGAGTTTTTTAAAATCCCAAGGGGCCTAAAGAAAGTTAATGCTCCAAAAGTTACATGTCTGATCTGTGGCACTGTACTTTCCAGGGGGAACCCTGCCAAAAAGTATTCTTTTGGCAACAATACTATGATTCGCCACATGCAATGCCGGCACCTAAACAACTATGCTGCGGCAGAGGTCAGAGAACTGACCAGAAACCCTCCCCAATCTTCTCCCAGCACATCCCAAAGTAAACAACCCACTCCATCGGGTCCAGAGACAAGGGAGATGGTCCCAAATATCCAACCCCAGTTGGAGATTTTAAAATAGTTTGTAAATTTTGTGGGACTACAATTTGCTATGGAGAGCAAAGTATTAAACTGAATAACCGTGCTGGAGACAACCACAAGTGCAAAAACAAACCTTAATTTTTTCCTTTTGTTTTTTACTCCAGTTGAGCCGTTTACAATTCCCTGATTTTTGTTTGTCCCCATAAAAATTACAAAAAAAATATAAAATTGTTCATAAAAGCCAAAAAAAGTAAAAAATGTTCCAAAAAACAATAAAAAAATATAAAACAACAAAAAGAATAAAAAAAACAGTTCTTTTTAGAACTACCTCCAATTTATAAAAAAATGCTAAATTTTTTTCAAACTCTGTCATTCTTTTTTCCCCATGGTACACTCCCCAGTACGCTCCGCGGTGCGCGTACCGGGCGCTCCCCCCCGAGCAAATCGAAAAAAAAAATATGTTTTTATGCCCCCGCGGGGCCCTTTAATGGCCCCCACATCAAACCTAGGGGGTCAGGGGGGGTCTACCCTGCCCCCTTTTGGTCATTTCCCTCTTTGTTTTTGCCACCTCTTGTGTCTCGATCCTACCGAGACACAAGATGGCGGCCGCTCCGGACTGTTTTGAATGTTGACAGACACCCGAGAGCCAATCAGCTTTCCGCTCGCTAACTCGCGTAGCGCGCTGGAGAGCGCCCGGTGCGCGTACCGGGGCGCGCTTATAGATATATATATTTTTTTGAACCTAAATTACTCAAAATCCACTGGAGCACATATCTCGAGACATAGCAAAGTCACATTGGGCTACCAGTCCCTACAATTTTGCCAAGTTTTGTGGAAATCCATTCAGCCGTTCGGGCTAAAAGTGAGTCCAACCGCCCTATGGAAATTAACATGGGGAAAACACGTTTTGGGACCCCCCTTTTATCTCGGCCCCCGCTCGACGAATCCCCCCAAACTTTCAGGGAAGGAGCGGAGCGCAGCGAGGCAAATTTAAGGAAAATTACAGGCAGATTCCTCAACCGGCGCCAAAGTTATTCCCAATAGAATGTTGCGGATTTCCTATAGAAAACAATCCTAACTATTACTACCTACTGGCGACCGCCAGTAGGTAATATATATATATATATATATATATATATATATATATATATATATATACAGGGTCACCAACTCAATGCACTCGCAGGAGGGTGTTATGGATGCAGTGGTGCTCCGCATTCGTATATCAGCTCCCAATTCTCCCAGGGTAATCGTACCCACCAATGAAGACATCACTCTTGGGGGTGAGTTCCGTAAATTTACTTGAAACGGACTCCGGCCAAATAGACGCGTTTCGGCATCCACCTTTTTCAATGTTTATTGGACGCCCTAGAACCACCATTTTTTATATACACACTACGTTTCAGTGTTGACAAAACAAAGAAAGGACCATGATGTTAATGATAAGAATCACCAATGCGAGAACAAATGGTTCTGCCATTTTCACACTATATAATAGCAGTTCATCAACAGTTGTTAGCATTGAATATGTTTTCAAATATAATGTCATCACAGATACACTATATACAAATTTGTATAGTTGTGCACTATGTATTGTTGCTTGATTTAATATCTTCATAAATGTTCTAACGTAAAGTACCATCTGGTTGGGCAATCTCACCCTGTATGGGTCACTTATCATCCTATACACAAAAATATTTGATGTGAAAAGGACTTGTTCTACCTTGGTGAATACCTTCTAAATTCATCACAACCTTAATGGGCTAATTTCCATCAAACAAGTGTTGTCAACATGTATTTGTTTACATTCTATACACAATTTATTCCTATAAACTAGGTGGAAATGTGAAGCAGTTTACTATACATGTAGTTTCTCTTCCATTGGCTACCTTCTTACCGTGATTATATCAATCTGTGGAAAAAAAAGAAAGAAAGAAAGAAAGAAAGAAAGAAAGAAAGAAAGAAAGAAAGAAAGGAAGAAAGAAAGAAAGAAAGAAAGAAAGAAAGAAAGAAAGAAAGAAAGAAAGAAAGAAAGAAAGAAAGAAAGAAAAACGAATCAAAGAAAGAAAGAAAGAAAGAAAGAGGGGAGGCGAAAGCAGAGTTCAGAAAGAGGGAGATAGGAAAGAGAAGAATAAGGGAAAGGAAAGCAAATGCAATATTGATAGAAGGAACTCCAAGAGACCTTTCTTGGTTAAAGCACCAATGCCAGAGATATCAGAACTATTCAATTCATTCAGAATATTTGAAATATCCTCCTCCCGACATCATGAAATTCAATACAGAATTTCAATCACCTAAGTGAACTGCTAATTCCTCAATACTATTCATAGCCAAAGGTGTTTTGGTCTGTAAATCTATAATGTAGCAGGATTTGAGACGTCTCAGACGTAAAATTCTGTCCCTTCCCCTAGGATGCATTGGGACATGGTCCACGCAGTAAAAGGTAAGAAAATCCCTGTTGCGTTGGTGTACTCTATTGGAGTGTATCGCCACAGGACAAGCCGCTTCCCCATTTGCTATGGCCCTCATGTGTTCCAATATTCAAACTTTTATCAGGTGGATCATGCTGCCGATATATTTCAGGACACATGGTCAATTTAAGCAATATACCGTATAGGGTGTTGTGCATGTTAAGAATTTCTTAATGCTTTGTGGTTTGTCTGTCCCCGGGATACTGTAGGACAGGACTCTTTTGCTTTTTCTGCTGGCCTTACATTTCCCAAAGGGAAAGAACCCATTCAGTGCTGTCAACATGGATTTTGCAGCTTCTTTGGTCTGATGACTGTTGATCAAGTCATTTCTGAGGGATCTAGCTTTTCTGAATGTGACTGGGGGATTAGGTGGTAAGTCACTCCCTATAACCGTGTTAGACAAGAGTGTATGCCAGATTTTTTGTAGAATTTTCTTTACTTGTCCAGCATTCTCATAGAATGTGGTGATCATTCTGAACTTGCCATTGGCTTTAGTGGACCCAGTAGAACTCTTTTGAGGTTTTTTTCAATAGATCTGCCCTTCCCAGAAAGTTAACTCTTTTTAATGCTTGTGCCAGAATCGTATCTCTGTATCCCCTCAAGCTTTCTTTCGCAGCTGATTGGAATTGAGATTTGTTGGAACTATTTCTTTTTAATCTTAATATCTCACCATAAGGGATGCTATTAATGAGTTTCTTTGGGTGGATGCTCATGGCGTGGATGGTAGAATTCCTCGCTGTTGACTTTCTATGCAGTCTAGTAAATAATTTTCCTTCTGTGACATATACATTAAGGTACAAAAAATTAACTGACTGAGGGTTCACCTCACCCGTAAATGTTAGATCCGTCTTGTTGGAGTTTACCACCTCTATGTAAGCCCTTGCTGTCTCAGATGACCCTCTCTAAATAATAAAGAGGTAATTGATCTATGAATGCCAAATTACGATCTTGTTAGTCCAAACACTATTGGACGTGGCCCGGGCTATCTGCTCCTCCCACCAGCCCAAGCATAAACTCACGTAGCTGGGGGCGAAGCAGGTGCCCATGGGCATCCCTAAGACCTGTCTAAAGTGTTCGTTCTGAAAGAGAAACATGTTATTTTCAAGACAAAATTCAATGAAGTCCAACAGGATGACATTATGTTCTAAATAGTTAAAAGGGCATTTATCCAGAAAGAACTTCACTGCCCTAAGTCCGTCTTTGTAGGCGATGCATGTCTAGAGGCTCGTGATGTCGAGAGCCATCAATTGGAAACCGTCCTCCCATTGTATATCACTGATATTTCTTAAAAAGTCTTTAGTGTCTTTAATATACGACAACAGTTTCCCCACCAATTGTGCAAGAAAATAGACTATGTATATTGACATATGTTCTGTCAAGCTCCCCTGCGAAGCAACAGTCAGTCTCCCTGGAGGGTTCAACTAGTCTTTATGGACCTTAGGAAGGTGATAAAAGGTCGGAATCATAGGATTAAGACATCTAAGAAACAGGTGTTCCTCTGTTTCTAGCATGTTTCTCTCATACCATTTGCATGTCATAAGATGATATTTTTTAATGCTCTGATAATAGATCTTCTCATTGATCTTCTCATAGCAATGGATATCTGCCAATTATCGGTTGGCCTCCTTGTTATATCGTTCATGTGTCTTCAGAACAATATTACCACCCTTATCTGATGGCTTGCATACTATAGAGGTGTTTTGGCATAGATTGTACAATGCTGATTGTTGTTACTTAGAAAAGTTGATTTCCCTTTGCGAATATTTATGTTTTTCTCGTCGATGATGTACCAGATCTATGTTGACAGATTCTGTAAAGATGTCTATGGCATTCACCTGCATCTGTGGGAGAAATTGAGAAGTCAGTTTGAATGGACTAAATCCTCCACATTGTTCCACTCCAGCTAGAGCCACTTGTTAGGTTAAGCCAATGATTGTTTCATTGTCACATATATCCTCAGTCCTTAGGTTCTCCAAGATTCCCAATGTTTTTAAATCTTTTCCTGTTAGAATATCCATATCCTTCTGGATTTGGCTTGATTTTTTAGGTCTGATTGTTGCTGGCTTCATTTTGAAGTACTTGTGTAGCTTTAGCTTTCGAGTGAATTTGAAAGGATCCATGCAGGTTTGTGTGTATTCCATAGTTTTCTGGGGGCAGAAGGATAGGCCAAGTTTTAGAACTGATTCTTCTGTTGCTGACAAAGTTTTTGAAGTCAGGTTAATGATGGTCAGGTTTCCATTCTCACTCATTTCTTTTTGTTAAAGAATTTCTTGCTGCGTGTCACAGGTGGAGAACGGTTGCCTGAAGTGGCCCCAGCACCCCTCCTCGTTTTCCTATGGCTCTTTGTTCTGGGGGTTTGCCCCTTCCCCCTTTCTGCCACGATTGTCGAATAAGTCTGAACGCCTCGTGAAAATGGGTTTGTCCAGCTATTGATGATGATCGACTTGTACTCTCCTTGCCAGGTGAGTCATTGCCTGTTACATCTGACTCAGAGGTGTCTCTTGATTCTACAGTCAACTGCGGTCTCTTGAGTAATAGTTCTCTTCTTGGAGTATGACATTTCTTGGCAAAGGTTAATAACCTGCCTTAATTTATATTTATATATGAGCGGATCTGTGAGTGGGTGCATGGGTGTCTGAGTGGATGAGTGTCTGATTTGGTCTGTGAGTGGGTGTGAGAGAGTCTGAGTGAGTTTGTGAATTCTTCCATGTGTGTGTGACTCAGTCTGTGAGTGAGTGCATGAGTGTGCAAGTTGGTGCATGAGTCTTTGAGTGGGTCTGTAAGTGGGTGTGCTAATCTCTGAGTGGGTTTGTGAGTCAGCAGATGAATCTCTGATTAGGTCTCTGGGTTGATGTGAGAGAGTATGAGTGGGTCTTTAAGTAGGTGAATGAGTATCTGAGTGAGTCTGTAAGTGTGAGTGTGTGTCTTAGTGGGTCTGGAAATGGGTGAATGAGTGTCTGAATAGGTCTGTGAGTGGGCGTGAGAGTGTATGAGTGGCTTTGGTATTGTGTGCATGGATGCCTCAGTGGGTTTGTGAGTACCTCTGAGAGTGTCTCAGTAGGTCTGTGAGCGGGTGTATGAGTGGGTCTGTGAGTTGGTGTGCAAGTGTCTGAATGAGTCTGTGAGTGGGTGAATCAGTGTCAGAGTGGGTCCGTCAGTGGGTATGTGAGTACCTGAGTATGTGAGTGGGTGCCTAAGTGTCTGTGTGGGTGTGTCAGTTGTTATGTCAGTGACTGGGCCACAATGCAAATGCACTTGCCTCTTATCCAAAAAGAGTTCACAGTTGTGTACAAAATATATACCCAAGTGGAATACTTTCTTCTGGTTATTTACTAAGTGCTACTTCCTTGGGTTAATGGCCAGTATGTATTTTACACCGTAGCCATGTAATGCAGCACAAGGAACTGTCACCATTGACCTTGTGTTTTTTTGCAAAGTGATTGTTTCTCATGAGTCTTTGTCAGTGCCACTGGAACTATGCGGCTGGTAAGGGCCAAATCCTGTGCATGGTTGAGTAACTTATGCAAAAAAAAAAAAAATGATGCAGCATAATGTGGTGCATTTTATTATGGTATTACTTCTTTATTTTAACATTTTCAAACTTTATAACATTGTTAGCATTGTCTGGACATTGGTTTCACATTAGTATGAGTTTAAAACTCAAATACTGCAATAAGCAACACAAATTTAACTAGTCAGTCTTTAAAAACATATAACCATGCTAAAATTGCCACTGCCGCACAATGACATAATTCCAGTGGCCATGGTCTTTATCCATTATTCAATGGGGAAAAGGGGCCACACTGCCTCCATCCCTGGGCCAATTCTGTGCCTGGGGACCCATTCCCCAGGGCCCGGCAACAATTGAATAGGGGAATGGGGCCAAGCAGATCCCCTCCTCTGTCCTACTTCGGCCCCAGGGACCCTATTCCCTAGGGCCCGTCCTTCAAATGCTGCAAGCCCACAACAGGCATCCAGTCACCATTTTGGGGTCCAAGGGGGGAGGAGTCTGAATGCCTATGCGGTCCATGTGGGAACTGGCACTGCTTTTAAACACCGGGAGCTGCTACACATTCTGCTCTCTTTGTGTAAGCACAATCGTTTCATCTGTTTCGAACAGACAACAACTCTGCTCTCAGCAAGAGTGACCGGTTTCACAGCTCTTACTTGCTGGGAGCAATGTTCTTCCGGGACATAGAAAGAAACAGCCTTGGGGGGTGGTGGTCACCAGTGCCATATATTGATCCTGGAGGGGGGTCACATGACCCTCTCCTTTGTTGTTCATGGGCCGACCTGGGGAGGTTGTAGTCCACAGGGTCATATATGGGCCAGGAGGGGGGTCTTAGCCACTCGTCATCTTTAATTTTTTATTTTATTCCTAGAGCCATTTTTGCCCTGGGGAGGTGGTGGTTCCCAGGGTATGAGGGGTATACACGATGCCCCCAATTTATTTCTACTTTGCCCTACAGAGGTAGTGATCCCCAAGGCCCGGGGGTCCAAGAGGGCCCCGCACAATTTTTATGTTAGATCCCTAGGGACATGGTGATCCCCTGGCTGGTCCATGAGACCCCCCACCTTGTTTTTTTTTATTAAAGCCACCTGCGCCCCCCTTACTTAATTTTATAAAGAAGGGAAGTGCCCCCAGGGCCTGGCCCACCTGGTCGCTTAAGGAAAAACAGGTGATCAGGCCACTGCCATCCCGCTGATTTTTTTAAACGGAGGGGACACATAGACCCCCTCATAGAGCTTTTAGAAGCCCTGGGGACCATTACCTCCCTCGGGCTAAAATAAATAATATGGAAGGGATTCATGCAGACCACCTTGCCCGGCAACCACAACCCTCTTGGGCTAAACCCAAAATTTAAACATTCAGTGGGGGCACGCTGCCTCCCATCCTGGGCCATAAATGGCCACGGGACCACCACCTCCCAAGGGCCAGCCTGTGCACTACAAAGGGGGAGGGCCATGTGGCCCCCCTCCAGACACTATATATACCCATGAGAGCCCCACCCCACAAGGCCAGCTCTTGCTATCTCCTAAGGTGCTGACACACAGTAGATAGCTGCTTGCTTCTGCTTGGCAGGAGCTGACAGCTCACATCAAGCAAAGGCAAACACTCTGCTTCCAGCAAGCAGGAGCTGTCAAACCACTCCCGCTTGCTGGAAGCAGAATTTTCAACTCATGCCCTGCCCACTCTAATGCTGGAAGTGAAAGAGATGAAAATATTGTTCTCACACGCAGTGAGCTACATTTCCAGCAGCTCCCTGTGTGTGAGAGCAATGTCACATCCAGCAGGAGTCAGGGAGCAGGCTGGGACTGCGGGAGCTTTCAGACTCCCTTGTGGTCCCCAACATGCACATTGGGGGACCTAGGTGAAGCCAGGGCACCCAGGGAGATGTTGTTGGGCCCCAAAGATGGTATCCCCAGTCTGAAATCTGCCTATGGAGGGAGCCGTGTCCCCCCCTCCCCGTTTAACTTAGTAATGTGCAAAGGTCTTCCTGCATTTATGGACAGCTTTACAAAAGAACCCTGAGCACGTTTCCAGTCAATTTTGGTGATGCATTATTGATGCAGATGAATGCAAGGACATCTCCACCAAAGAAAGAGGTACTTACTTCTTTTAGTCAAGAGGAAGTACCCCTGTTTGGTGGAGAGTCACCACTTTGTAGTCTTGTTGTCTTCTCTTGATGAGGATTCACGTAATCACAGATTTATGGTTGAAGACACTAGAGGAACAAAAACATTATTAAAATGACATGCATACAAGGTCACTGGAGAAATTACCCTATGGTCCTTTACGTGGCTGTAGTGCACAGTATGCACAAGACATTTATCACATACCACTTCACAAACCCATTCAACAACTCACACCAACCCTCTCACTCACTCACACAGCCATTGAGACAGTCAATCCCCCACCCACACAGACATTGACACACCCACTCCCTCGCCCATACAGCCACTCACAAACCAACTCACAAGGAATCACTCAGTATTAACCAGAAGACATTACTCTAGTTGGGTAGATGTTTTCAGAAAAAGTGGGAACTCTTCTTGGAAAAAAGGAGGTTCGAGTCAGGGCCTGGTGCGCATTTTACAGAAATCAAACATCAACTGGAAGCACTTGCAAATATAAACTTATCAGGTACCCCAGTTGAAGCTCCACATCAGTAAAACACAAACGTTTATAACTTCTTGGGCTTTGCGAAGGCAAATCAAATGTGTTTCCCCTTGTATTCTTTGTAGAAAAACAAACTAAAATTCTTAAAGGAGGTGAATGCATCATTGATCTAATCGAGCCCAATCTGATCTGAAGTGACTGTGACAAGTGGTTTCTTCCTTGTCACATCCTGGTGAGAACAGAATCAAGGGTTCTCCCTTTTAGGTACCCTAAGAATGCAAATGCCCAAAATCCATAGTGCCATTCACATACCCATTCACTGGCACACACAGGCACTCACATACCCACTCACAGACCCACATAACCACTTACACACCAACTTGCAGACCCATAGCACCACTCATAAACACTGTCACAGGCCCACACAGGCACTCAAACACGCACTCAGACACCCACACAACCACTCACAGAGCTACTAACAGACCCATAGAGCCATACATACACCTAGTCACAGAACCACACAGGCACACCTATTCTGAAACGATCACAACCATGCACAGACCCATAGCACCACTCAAACACAATCACTCTCACCCACTCACAGACCTACCCAGCTACTCACACACCCACACCCATAGTGCCACTCACAAGCCCAGTCACAGACCTACAAAGGCTCTCAAACGTCTATTGCTCATTATGTTATGGTTTAATAAGAAAACATACATAGAATAACCAAAATAATGAGGTCTTCATAAAGAAATGTCTGGGACGCAATGCATTGATGCACATAATCCAGACATTCATAAACTTATGTCTGAAATTCCAATTGTTGATAGATTTAGGATATAAGGACTGCTATGCGATGATTTGTCAGGCGATGTCATTCACCCCAGATTATCCCCTTGGGTTCTGCCAGAGACTGTCACAGCTGCTGCAAGCACACTTCACACTTTGCAGAAGATATACCTCGCCTGAATACTGAAGTTGATAAAGTCAAGTCCCAGAAGAAGATCGATTGACTGCGACTGCAATGGGTGTTCACCCTTTGTAGGGAACTCCATCTTCACGCCTCTACTGATAAGGACATCCTAGTGTCAGCAAGGTATGCAGTGTGTCTTATCTCCCTAGTAAGCTCTAAACTGCAAGTTACTCAGCCTTTCATGCTCTCATAGTATAGCGTATAGAAGCAGGCATTAGGGTATTCATTTCTAGATTACATTCTAAAGACATTCAAACAATGCTACAAATGTCCATTGTACTCTAGTCATTGAAAATGTGTCTCCTTGCTGTTTTTCTTTTTTGTATAGCTGTTTTAGATATACAAGAATCAGAAGGTTCCTGTAGTAATAAATACTTTTAACTTAAATGTGTTCATTCTTCTTATTACAGTGTGTGTGATGCTGTGTTCATAGTGCCCCTGGTCCATTTTTGGGAGTGAAGTAACCTAAAAGCAACAGCTCCATATCAATTACACATTGAGGAGTGTTTGCAAGGCTGCAATAACTTGTTGTTCACATTCATCAATGGTGTATTGAATGAACCCAGTTCACCCATGTCATCAGTAGGGGAGAAAGCACTCCTTGCAGTTACGCCAAAGTCTAAACATATGCAACAGTAGCCATTCGCAATCCTTGCTACCTCATCTTTATCAATGACGTAGGCCATAAATTGTGACTCATTGTAATTGTATGCCATCACAGAGTAGGGATCCTACTGCTGGTCAGGAGACCACCATATCCCCAATTGCATTTTAAATAAAGTTATCTGAAATAAAGGAAATGGTGTTGCAGTTAAAAATAAACTTTCTTTGTTGGTTGAGAGTTGTTTCCCCAATCAACTTTGGGAATGGGTCCTAGGGACGCCCTTTCTTTTATGCAAATGGACTCCCGGTGGCAAAACATAGATATTTGGCAACACCCATTCTGTATCTGAAATGCACGCCTATGCGACACCCATTCCAGATACCATATGGGAAACACGTTTCTGTTTTGCTAAATGTGTTTAGTACATAGAAAAATTGGTCTAGTATTTGCCAAACATTTGTTTTGCAACCGCTAAAACCCTTCATAAATGACAACTAAGGGTGGGCGTAAAATCCGTTTCGCGGGCGAATTTTTGGATTTTCCGCGATCTCGCGATCCGCGAATCTCGCGAAATCGCGGTAAAATCCGTGAATCAGCGGGGACGAATTTTCAGCCAAGCAAGGGTTACAGCAGCAGGTGCAAAAGTTGAACCTAATTTCTTTGTAACCTTTTACAAAAGGGTTACAAACAAATTAACTTCAACTTGGACACCTGCTGCTAATTGCTTCCTGGCGGCTTGTTGCCTACTAGCAACTATTCTCTGACCCTGCTCTGACCCTTGAAGCAGGGTCAGAGAATAGTTACAAGTAGGCAACGAGGCACCTGTCCAAGGAATTAAACCTCATCAGGAAGCACTTACAGATATAAAAAACAGGAAGAAGGGAGAGGATGGCAAATACACCCATTTTGAGTTGTCAGGAGGGGTTAAACTAAAAGAGACCTTTACAGCACAATTTTCATATGCATTTTGCTAAAAATAAAAAGCTGTATGTTCTGTAGGTTCAACTCAGGAATCTGGCCCTTCAGAGATCTGTCCTCTCTTTCTTTCTCTCGTTCTCTCTCTTCCTCTCTCTTTCCCTCTCTTTCTCTCTCTTTCTATCTATCTATCTATCTATCTATCTATCTATCTATCTATCTATCTATCTATCTATCTATCTATCTCTCTCTCCCTCTCCCATAAACGACTGCATGGGTAACTACGCTATGCAAGCGGCTCGCGAAGAGGCAAAAAGCCCCGCGAACACGCAAAAAACCCAGCGAACACACAAAAAACCCTGCGAACACGCAAAAAAACAAAAATCCGCAAATTCGCACAAATTCGCGAATTTTGCAGATCGCGAATTTGCAAATTTGCAAATTTGCGGATCCCGAATTCGCAAAATTCGCCCATGCTTAATGACAACCAAAATTTGGATCATTGCAAATTGGAGCAAGATAACACACTCCCTGACCACTGCTGTGTTTGTACATATTGCAGAGGACACATTGTATACAGTGCACCTAGAACAAGCATTTGTAATGCAATCAATCTTGCTTCTGGGAACCTATATGTATTTAGCTATGCAGCACATCACACTAGATGCTGAAACATCTACTGTTCTTTAACTTGGAGGAAGAGTAAGCACCAAACGGCGTGACACGCCAGGTATGGGAACACATGGAGAGAAATATTGCTTTTCAGCAGGAAATGGTATAGTCCAAAGCTCTGTTTTTAATAGGGCATTCGGTGGTCATATCACTGAAAATACAAGATTTGAAAAAAAGGTTTTTGTCTACAGGTGCTCGTGGAAGACAATTTCTATGGACCAGAATCTAGAGAATGCTAAAGTGATTCTGGTATTTTACAGACCTCTGCTGGTCGTTTTCTATCAAGAAAGTTAAATAGAGGCAGTTGCCAGAAAAATCAAACAAGAAAGTCCCACAGCAGAAAGCAATTCTGATATTTTATTCACCTCTACTGGTCGTTTCTATCAAGACAGTTAAATAGAGGCAATTGAAGAAGCAGAAAGCAATTCTGGTATTTTACTTACCTCTACTGTTGTTTTCAATCAGGGGAGTTAAATAGAGGCAGTTGAAAAGCAGAAAGCAATTCTGGTATTTTACTGACATCTTACTTGTCGTTTACTATCAAGACAGTTACATATCCTCATAGGAGCGTCAAACATTCAGCGCCCAGTGCTGAATGTTCAAAGAACGAATTCTGGCCCGTCGGCCAACGGTCGTGTGCAGCACTGGCAAGGTAGTGCTCGTGACGACCGTTGGCCGACGGCAGCACTTAAGGGGATAAAGGCAGTGGAACAGAAAAACAAGTCCCTAAGCGGAAACAGACAAGTCCTAGGGCTGACCATCAGTGCCCACAAAGTAGACACACACATATTAGTATATACTAAAGTATATACAAGAGGTCTTGAATGCTCCACCTAAAAATGGTTTTCCTGTTTGGGGAGAGGGCATAACCAAATGACAAATGTTTTGCCTAGAGCTCTAAAAATACCTGTCTGCATTTGAAATTACACTTATAATGAATGAATGAAATTATACTTATAAAGCCTTGCTGTTGCTTCATGAGAAGTACCCTGGCACTGAAATACAAAAAAGAGAGACATACTAAGGTTTAGGGAACAAGAAAGTTTTCAGCTTGGTTATAAATATATTTATACTGTGAAGAGAATTTCAAATAGTAGCGTAAAGAAATGAAAGCGATCTGCCATCATATTTAGATTCATGTACTTCGGGATAAAAAGCAGATTTTGCTTTGCAGAGTGAAGTGCTGTGGAAGGTACTTATTTGTTTAACAACTTTTTTTTAAGGGAGGTTTGGAGAAAATCGCGCAAATTGTATTTTTACCAATTACCTAGTGTTGCAGCGGAGGACCTTTTAAGAGGGAGAATATTAAGTAATTACAAAAAAAATGTAGGGTTGATACTTAAATTGAGTGTGGGTACATGTGCATAGATTTGGTCATTATCTGAATGATTGCATGGGCTGTACTGAAAAAGTACCCCATAAAGTATTCAGAACCATCACCAACGAACCAGAATTAGATCATTCTTACAAATTTTACAAAATCGTTTTGTAGCGCAACTCTAGCCCCCTCTCTACTGTGCGCCCTCATGCATGACAGAATATGTACATCAACTCCCATTCTGAACATGTGCTAACTGGTCCCCTAGCACTGCTCCAAACTGGAAACCAAGCACACATTACAGCTAGGATGGCTTAGTGAGCTACAAGCTCACTGCTTAGCTATGCAGGTTCCAAGTTTAAATCTAAGCTAGGCCTACTCAGCCAACCAGCTTTCTGGGGTAGGTAAATTGAGTACTATTAATTTAGGCAATAGTGAAACTAGTATCTAAATCTAGGACAAGTCATTTTAACACACAATGTTTACTGCAGTTTTTGTATTATTTTAATACTGTTGTCGAAGAATGCGGTTATTTGTACATGCTAGTGAACAATGCACCTGCATCTTCTTAGAAGATAGTGTTTTTAGAAAAGAGTGGGCCCAGATAGCCTGGCATTGTACTCATGATTGGGCTCTCTTGATTATAAAAACTGCACATCTCATAGAGATCCAGGCAACAGAAACCCATATTAAGACCACAGTAACGGGTTTTAAGAAAAAACTAGATTAGTTCAATAAAGAAATGAACAAATATAAAGAAAATCTGGCGCAGTCTAAAATACAACAGTTCCGAAAGGATTTTAAAAAATGGTCTCATGCAAAAGTATATCCCTATGCCAGTGCTGACTATATACCACCTGACCGTACCAACTATAATTCTGATGTTTCAGATGATTCGAACTCAAGTGGGTCTAGTGTAGGGAGTTCCGGTAATAAACAACGAGGGAGAGGTCGAGGCAGAAGACCACAAAATAACTCCAATTGGTATCCATATCAGCAACCAGGGAATGGGGGTTTTCATCCAAATCCTTATAGTCACCCACCGTTTCCACCACAGATGGGCTGGAACCCACATTTTGCTCCACCACCCCAGTTTCAACCGAACATGTACCCCCACATTTTTTAGGGTTTGGCCAGAGGGGCCGGGGCAAGAGACGGGGAGGGAATCAAGTCCGCTGGCAGATACCAGAGACAGTGGGAGACAATACACGCAGCAAAACACAGGAACAGAGAGCGGGCCCCAGCAATGTGCAAGTCTAGTTACTAATTTATCTAGCAAAATCCTGAATTCAGATGAACAATCGGTTTTGGAGAAAGGACTAGGCTTTATACCAACACCACGGCTTGATCGTTTCAAACTGTTTTGTGAACTCAATGAGTTTTTTAGAAAACTAAGGCTAAGGGCTTTTTTTGAGAATCGAGATCCTACAGAAAGCCAAGCCTTGAGCAGTGACACTAATTTCAGAAACAGATCAACCTTTACCCCTCCGGCACACCTTTTTCCGGCAGAAATAATTGCTTTTGAACAAGCAGTGTTCCGAGAAGTTGAACACATTGTGGAACCGACACTGTTCAAAAATGTATCCTGTGCCCAATTTAAAGCAATGGAATCTTTGAAAAGGGACCCCAACATCGTGATCAAAAGTGCCAACAAAGGCGGAGGTATCGTCATACAGGACACCACTACATATGACCCTGAATGTAGATGCCTCCTGAGCGATACAAACAGCTACTCGATCCTGGAAGTGGACCCAACATCTTCACTGAGGGATGAGATAGTTGAACTAGTTGTGACAGCAGAACGAGACGGCTACATCAGCAAACATGAAGCTGATTTCCTTATGAGTTCTGAAGGCAAAGTGCCTTATTTCTATTGCCTACCAAAAACTCACAAGAACCGCCTACCGCCACCGAGCAGACCCATTGTTTCGGGTATCGGTTCCCTCCTAGAACCCCTTTCTAAATATTGCGACTTTTTCTTTAAACCTCTTATACAGTCAACAAGTACTTACATTAAGGACACTAAGAGTTTATTGGCAATGCTTCTAACAATAAAACTACCTGAGGAATCATGCTTTCTCGTCTCATTAGACATTGAAAGCTTATACACCTGTATTCCCCAGGATGCCACACTAAAGGTTTTGGTGGATGCTTTGGAACAGACTAGGTGGGAATATAACACTTCAAGACCGTTTATCATTGAATGTGCTACTTTGGCTCTGAAGCATAATTATTTTCACTACCAAGATCAGATCTTCTCTCAAAAGACAGGAACTTCCATGGCCAGTACTTTTGCCCCCAGTATTGCTGGACTATATGTCCATAATTTAGAGAAAACCCATATTTTGTCTAACACTAACCCATACACTGTCAATGTTATCATGTGGTAGAGGTACATTGGTGATGTGCTGTTAATATGGAAGGGCACTGAGGGGAACCTGTTGACCCACATTTGAGGTTTACTCATCAGTATAGTCGCGATACCATAGAGTTTTTGGATGTCACGATCACCAGGACTGGTGACCATTTAACAACGAAGACGTACTACAAACCCACTAGTAAGAATAACCCGCTCCATTTTATGAGTTTTCGCCCCCGCCCTCTGCGGGAAAATCCACCTTTCGGCCAGTATCTATGTATTCGTAGAAACTGTAGCAGTGTCACTGACTATAAGAAGCAGGCCAGTGACCTGACTGAGAAATTATCACACAGAGGGTACCCAAACACAATTCTAAACAAAAGCTGCAGAAGGACAAGAAATCCAAACAGGGAAGCCCTATTAGAAGACAACACAGGAGAAGGGGAACCAGAACCACCACTGACGTGTGTAACAACTTACAGTAGTATATCAAATGCAGTTATCCGGACGATAAACAAACAATGGAGGATTCTGACCAGCAATGGCCAAGAAAGGCAAAAACCACTATTTTCTTACAGACGAGAGAGAAGCCTGAAAGATGCTTTAGTACACTCCCGCCCCAGCATTAGGAATACACCACAGAACCCGAATGTACTTATCACCTCGGGTTTACCACCAGTGATGGGTCATTACCCTTGCAGAGTCATTTGACCACAGCAACCAAAACCCTTAACCTGGAGGAGGGCAAAATCTGGCACCTGAGAAGCCATACCAACTGCAATACAAGCAACGTGGTTTACCTGATAGTCTGTCCATGTCCCTTGAAGTACGTGGGCATGACCACATGGAAAATTAAACTACGTATAGGAGAACACCAGAGCAATATAATGTGCCAGAGAAATACTTCAAAACTGACGGCACACTTCCTAGAATGCGGACATGGTCCGAATGATTTGAAATGGACCATGATAGAACATCTTGAACATAGTAATGAGAGTTCCCTATTTGAAAAGGAACAAAGATGGATACATCGCTTGGCAACTCATCGTGAGGGTCTCAATGACGATATTCCCTGGGGTTCAGTGATGAGATAACACATGACTGCCCAGTATTCATGGAGGGACGTGTCTGTATACCAATAGTTTGAAGCCTTCTGAAGTGGTAATGAGACGCTGATATATTTTATATCCAGTGGCAGGCTAATGCTGACATATCAGATCAGAGTTACCTAATGATCTGCTCGTATTCAGTGTAAGATAGCTGAAAATAACTGCAGGGGATTTTTCAGCAATACATTTTTGCTGCCCCTAACATGAGTCTCTGATAACTGATAACTACCTGTAACCGGTAATATTAGGAATAATTTTACCTCGGTCAAAGTTTTACATTTTTGTAATATTGTTTGCATTCATAACATAACAGGCGGACATATAGAGCCATCTTAATAATACCTGCATCAAGGATAGTAACATCTAGCCTTTTCCACAATAACCAATGGAGTTCGTTTTTTGAGTATAGAATTCCACTCTTTTAGACCAGGGAGCAACTAAATATCATAGCACTAGTTGCTGGAAGATTCCTGTATTACACTAGTCTGTTATACTCCAGATTAACTGGCAAATGAGACCGCTATTGCCTATCTCCTGCTAAATAAAGGTACTGTGACTTTAAATATCCTTGGAAACAACGCGACCTATCCGATCACGTGGGTATCACGTAGGGCGGTGGGAAGTTAAAGATATGTCACTTCCGCGACTCGAGTTGTTTTTCGAGCCGTGGAAGAGACCGGAATAGGTTTCATGTGGGGAGCCGCCAGCTAGCAAGTAAGTTGGAGAAACTTCTGAATATATGTTTTTTCAAACCTTCAATATACACGGAGGGTTCATGGTGCAACATCAGTTACTAATCGGCACGGGGAACCGCCAGCTAGCGATTAAGTGGGAGAAGCTTCTCCATATATGTTTTTACAGACCTTCGACACACACGGAGGGTTCATTGTGCAACACGAGTTACTAGTCGGCACGAATGTAAATGCGTGCAAATTGTTTTCTGCACAGACCTGTTTTGTCGTTTTGCTTTCGGCGAAGTGACGCTTAATATACTTGCATTAAGATAGCACCAAGTCGCCAATTAGTTTCTAAACGCGAAGATATCACTGTGCAAACTTCAAGTGACAGCTCTGTTCCGTGTTTTGGGATAGACAGCTTTGTGTCGGAATAAGTAATGAGACATTTTTTAACATGGACAACCGTTTTGACATGTAAAAGAATAACTCAATTTTATAAATAATGAGACTAAAAAGGAGAATCAGATATATCAGGTCAATGGGAATAAACTTTATTTCTGCATTGATTCTGATAGATGCTGACGTGAAGAATTCCCCCACCCTGGACTCATGAAGCTTAACATTTAGGTTCAACCGAGTAAGTCAACTATGACATTACCATTCTAATGAGTTAGACATTACTCATAATACACTATAGTCGCAAAGTTTAGGTTGAAATAACATTATTTACATTGTGAAAAATACCAATAAAGATTGATTTCAGGTCTTTTTTTCCAAATAGATCCTAGGGCAAAAGATTTGCCTTTACTCAGATTTGGGAAACATTCGGAATATATACTGAGTGAGTCCATCTATATCATTGAATGCATGTACCAGAGTCCTCCTGAATTGAAAAGCGTGATAGGATATTTTATACATTTGGTCCCCAAAAATGTTTTCGAAGGAATACTATTGTTTTTTAAACAGATTTTGGTTAAAGAAATAAAACCTTAATCTCTATATACGGGGTATATAGAAGTTCCCCGGTTTTTACGCGAGACTACATGTAATGCAAAAATGAGAAAGCTAGTACATGAATGATAGTTATTAGCATAATTTCGAGTTTGCCCAGATCATAACGGACAAGGTATTGTTTTGAATATAAATAAATAAATGTACACCTTTTTTCTGTGTCACTGGGTGTGTGATGGGTAGTTCATAATTATAGCTGTAATTGAAGATTCAATTTCCTGAAAAAATATTGATTTATTTTGTATTTGGGTGTTTTTTCGTCTCATTACAGATTCCTTACCCCTCACAAAACGGAGGTTGAGCACCTGAGCTTTTATCAAAAACAGCGATTACAAGTTGGTAAAAATACATATGTAAAGCTGATTATCTTCCTTCCAACGTGAGTAGGCTACTTAGGGTTGGCCGTGCCCATTTGGGAGAGAATTTACCATTGGTCCTGAGGAATGCTGGGTCGAACAGGACCCTAAAGCTGAAACATGTCGACCTATTCTTAGGACAGGGGTTTCAAATTTATTTAACCCCAGGTTGTCCTTACATTCACACTGTTTTTAATTGGGTTCGAATCACCCCTCTATTAAAAGTGTTGGTTGAGGGAGTGGTCTACACCCATTTTAACCTGCACCTTTTTGGTTCATTATACCCTCACACTACTAACCCCAGGAACTCGAGGAAGAACCAGGGCTACCTACTGCATGTGGGTGCCTGAGGGTTCCTTTTTTCTACACTGGGAAGTCACTATTCCTTTGACACAGTTCACTCTCTGATATAAGGCACTTAAAGGTGGTGGTGGACGGGGTGTCTCACAGTTTCCCCTTCTAGAACTTTGTATATATCATAATTTTAGATACTCTTCTGTTGTTTTGAACTATTTGTATATAACACCATCAAACTCTCCCATCTTCAGTGCTGTGACTAGCAGGTGCTACATCATCTAACTCAACGGTACTCATTTGATCTACTTCAGAAGATAAAAAGTCAAACATCTAGGACTGACATCACGACTGTGAGATTGCACGCACACACACATCTCTGCAGATACATGAATCCATCTATCTTACCAGCGAACTCTACACCTTTTTATACCGTCGAAGAGGAAAAACGAGCCACTTGACTGTGTTTCAGTTACGTTACCTTTGTAATGTCTGCATGGCTCGGCCTTTATTTTTTCAGGTCTGTGGATCCAAGTGAACTAAACCTTGGCTGCGATTCCAGAAGGCACTCATGTGTGTAACGAAGACACAGGACTGGTCTTCAAACTTTGAATACAAGACTTCAATCACAGAAGTTCGTTGTTTGTAATTTATGATGCGGTGCACTGTAAGCTCATTCTGTATCCCATGTATTATTTCATCAATATGTAGTACTGTTGCCATATGTACCTCATGCATTATAAACGTCATTAATGCGTGGCGCCCTGACGCCCGAGGGGGATTGTGCTCGCCTAAATAACAATTCAAAACAAACAAATAAATAAATAAACATTCATTCATCTAGAGAAAAGGAGACGCATGTTTCTGCATGCCCCCCTACCCTGCATGCACTCACCGAGGCTGGCTTGCCCGTGGCTTTGGACAGCTGCTGGGTGAGCTCGCTCAGCAGGTTTTCAGGCACAGCGTCCTTGCAGGTTTTTGGTGTTCACTACGAACTTGAGCATCTCATCTCAGAGGGGTGACGAAGGGCCTCCCTGGTTCTGTATGGGCAGGAAGGGCCTCTTTGTTGCGATGCTTCTGCCGGAAGATTAATGTTGACCTCTGTCTGTCCTGCGGTGCTGCTGTAGGGACAGAGGAGCACGAACCTCGATTCTGCCTGGGATGATGAAAGATGAAGGGCCGTCGCAGCCTTTTGTAATGTTTCTAGCTCCCAGGGGTGGCAAATGTGACTGGATGCCTTAAAGAGGAAAAAAAAAATGTTGTGCCGGCATTTTGCCCCGTCGCAGTTAGGAGGCATCAGCTATGTCTTCAATGTTTTGCGGGCGGTGGGCAGAGAAGGCACGGGCAACAAAAAGAGCGGGCGGGAGAGGGGGAACAAATAGCTCTTTAAATAACATTTACCGTAGGTACGGTGTAACACTCCAAAAAAAGGGGCCAATAGCCAGGGGAGGGTACAAATGACGACATGGCCATAATAAAGCGGGACAAATAAGCCTCAAAATCAATCAGAAGGCAGCATTTACGAAGGACCGAGACAGAAGTCAATGAAAAATATGGGAGGAGAGTGAGGGCAGCCGCAGCTTGTCTCTTGAAACCCTACAACGCATGCATGCTGCCACTAAAGCTGAAAGCTCAACCTAAAAATGTGGCCTGTACTGGTCCTTGCATAGTTTCTCGTCATTGTGAAATGTCTTCAATCACTAGCTGGTAATAGCAGCATCTGTGTACTTCAAGATAGGAATTTTCTTAAATAGTTCCAGACCGTAAACAACAAAGTTATTTTAATAAACAATTGAATTCGAATTCATTTTCATGTTCCTGTTTTGAACAGAACAAGTTCCACAAATGGTAGTTTTGCAGGGTAAAACAATTACGGGCTTAAAGACGCGTAGTTGCTTGATTGAAATTAGTGGCCAGGCATTTTTTATTTTAACTTGAATGACTCTATTGTCTTTGCTGTAATGCCTTTCCCTATGTTATTGTGCCTTGAAAATTAAATCAAACAGAAATCGAATTGCTCAATGATACAACAGATTTGAGCTCTTGAAATACACATTCTCAGCCTAATCTGATTTCATGACAGACGGCAATCACATAGTTGTTTTGATGAACAGTTTCCCAAACTTTTATTTTGGCATTTTTTGCAGCATACTTTTCTTTCTTAATTCCTTTCAATACTTTGATCCACGCTCTTGATTTTGAACATAAGATTGTGCTGTGCGTTTGCCAACAGACACTGAGATACGTTCATGAGCAGTTGGCTGCACCGGATGCCTCTGACATTCTTTTCAACCCACTGCTTCTTTTAATATAACACGCTCAGTTGCAAAAAGGGAACTGTGAATGCCCTCTGCGTTTGGCACTATCAGCAGACTTGATACCGTGCCACGGGGATCTGCTCTTGCATGGACAGCTGCCCAAAGTCATTTTATTTGTGCATATATTTATGATAATTACTCTTAAACTGTAATGAGTAAGTCATTTAATAAGCTATTTTGGATAACAGTTTAATCAATTCATTTCACAATTTAGATTGACATTCACCTGCCATATTATACATATGGGTAATGTTCAGTTACTTATTAAGATTTTCTTTCCTTTATGGTGTAATAATATCCAGTTGATCGAAACACGAAACAAACTCATGAGTTTTTTAAAAATAAAGAAGCATTATGTATTATACAAATTAACTAGCATAAGAGAAGATACATTCCTGCCAGTATTCCACAAAGGAAAGAGCATGCAAAGATGTATATTAGGTAAGTAATACTAGGAAGGGATAATCCAGACATCGGTTAAGGGAATTTCAGGACAGGATTAGAGAAAGGCATCTGAAGAAAGCAGAACATAGTTATTTCAGGTTCCCAGATTGATAGGACATGGGCAAAAGTTCAAATTTGTGGAATCGAGCTGGTCTAAAAATTGATAATTACAAAAAATGTAGTGATATGTATACTATGAACAGTAATAACTACAAAAAATGTATTTTTTGTTTTTGTGTAAGCTACTGTGAGCTGTATGTCAGAATATTTTTATAAAAAATATCTTGTCATAAATATAGGGTGTAGAGTTCCTAATATTTAATCTACTGGGGCGAAATTGTTGTAAATTATATTTAGGACACAATATTTTTGTCAGACGATATTTTGGTTACCACCAAAGTAGGATTTTTGTACATAACGTGTTATGCTGGGGATGTGGAATATCCATAGAGTCAACACAAAAAGGGGCACTGTTCCAGAAGGAGTGATACAGAGAGCAAGGGAAAGGGAAAGTGCTAGGTCACAGACTCAGTATGGGGAGTAAGGGGAAGTGCTCAGAAAAGACAATTCTTGTCTCTGGTTGCCCTCACACACCCCGAAGGAAGTCATGCTTCATCATTGGGCGGTTGCTCCTCGTAGGGCCGGTGGTGCAATGCCCCACGGGTCCCCCGAAAGGTCACTTTGGCTGAGATCTTTTAGACAACTGCCGTTGGGTGCATGTGGGTAGAGTCCGAGGGTAAAGTGCTATTGTGCGTATGGTGAGGTTAAAACTACCCAAGGGTATACCAAAATTATTTTTAATGAGAAGGTACCCTTGGTAGAGTAAAACAACCTGTAGGTTAGGAGTTACTAACACAGGCGCAATGTGCCCAGGTAACTGATCAGGTCGACATGTTTCACGCCTATGTTGGTTCAAAGGATCCCTGGCGTTTCATCAGGACCAAAATTAGAGGTGGTGGTGGTGTATTGCACCAAAGTGGAATATTAATAACAGAGGGGTACCATTGGCCCTCTAAATGATCAGAGAGGGCCACTATCTTTAAGGAAATAGGTAGCGGCTATGACTTAATAGTCAAAACAGCCCATTCGATCATGACCGAGGCGGGAGATAAAACTACAAAAAAGAAAAAGAAAAGCAACACACGTTATAGTGGTACATTCGGAGGTAGCGCAATCCTTACTTAGCAGGTAGAGGGAATGCGCAGAATTTTAGTAGGAGAGCAAGAGGCATGACTAAATAATTAAAAAGCTAACCAGTCAACAGTGTGACTCCTGTGGGGTGGCGCATAGCGAGCGCAAGCACAGCGGCATCCCAATCAGAGCTGCAAAATGCACAGCCCACACCGGGTGGTCGCCTCTCTGCACTCAGCTAAAGCGCCCACTGAACCGCATGTGTCAACTGGCTGTGAGGGGCTAGGTACCAGCTTCACACAGATAGGCCACATCATACGCAAGTTGTTGTCACAACTCCATCCTCACACCATACCATAATCGTACCCTGAGGCAAAATCCTCATGATGGCACTGTGTTGAACACATACAAAATGCCTGATTAGGCCCGGGTCCTGTGAGTCAGGGTTGGTTCATGTAAACATCACAAAAGCCTTCATGATTACCTAAGGGAGCCCCAGAGTGCTCCATAAGCTATGGCGTAGGGTGCCCACACCTGAATGGGCTGAAGGCACAAAGAGCGACATGGGCAGGAGGAAGGGAAGAGAAGGCAACAGTCAGTAAAGTGTGCCCCAGACACCGGTTTCAAAACACATTTACACTTAGTTGGAAAAGTAGATTCCCCTGCTGAAAACCGATCAATAGTACTCAGGATTGCGGTCAAGTGCCGGCTCGGGAGATCTGCCCAGTCCTGACGCCTGCTTGTATGTTAAGGTGCCCAGTTTTCTGACTGTTTAAAGTTCCTGGCTGAATGATAGTGAATGGGAGGTTCCCCCTTCCGGCATGCTGACTCATGTTTCCTGGTGCTGCGGCTGCGTGGGAATAGCGTGTCTCGTCGCGCATGCGCAGAGGAGCGCGGCTGTACTGCGCATGTGTCTAGTGAAAATGGGGTTATGGATCTGTACTGGACCTCGCGCTGGGTATTTACAGCCGACGTGAAATGCATTGAGAATCAGGGTGGTGACATAAAGAACCAATGAGGTAATTCTGAATACTTAGATAATAAAATGTTGCGAGCAACAAGCAGTCGGGGCTCAGTGCGATTAACCCCGGAGTTATTGTGTCCCATCTTGATGTTGTGGGAATCAACAGTCACAGACCTAAAGCAACATAACGGTGTAAATAAATGCTGTCTGTAGTGCAGCCCTAGCTCAAATTATAGGCACATAAAACATGAACGGTGTGCCTCATGGGGTGTCGATGTGCTATCAAGAGCAAGGCTGCTGGGTGAGTTATTACGTGCTGAAACAGACTATCAGGCCCACTCGTAAGGTCTCAAGGATGTACAGGGCATACAGATCACAGTGGTAAGGAAAGCCTGAGAATAAGAGACAATGAGTCCGGAGTGGGATCAAAGCTCAACCCATGGAATTTCAACATTAAGGCCAAGGCTGTTAGTTTTAAGGCGGTTAACCCATCTTTGCTCATGTGTGAGAAGTGAGGTGCTGTTCCAACCAGGGTTCGCCTCCAGGATTGTCCAGTTTATGGCCTCACATGGGTGGCCTTGTTCAATGAAGTGATTAGTGAGCTTGGTGACTGTGCTTTTCTGTTCTACGGTGCTTTTATGCTTGGTAATCCTCACTTTTACTGCTCGTTTGGTCATCCCAACTTATCTGAGATGGCAGGGACTTGTGATGATATATCTGCAGTGGGTGGTGTTGCAGTTGGTGTGCTTACGCTGTTACCATCTGAAGTTTCCCAATTGTAATGTTTTGGTGTGTTTGGTCAACGGGCATGCCCCACATGTGCCACATGGATTATGTCCTGTGACTGCGGGGACGTTCCACAGTGTTGTTTCTTTGGGTGTTCTGGGTGCTTGTGGGCGCGTGTGCACCAACTGGTCCCAGAGGTTCTTTGTTCTCTTGAGCGCGAAACGTGGTGGTGGAAGGTCCAGTGAGTCACTGTTAAGGATCTTCCAGTTACGGTTGATTATCTTTTTTATACTGTTAGATGAAGGAGTGTACGTGGTGACACATGTGATCAGGTTGTTAGTTTTGCGTTCCCTCGTTTCGAGGAGAGCTTGGCGGTTGTTATTTCTGGCACGTTATCTGGCTTTGGAAATCAAATCTCTTGGGTAGTGTCTCTCCACGAGGTTATTAGCCAAGGTATCTGACTGGATTTCAAATTCCTTCAGTCTACTGCAGTTTCGTCGGATCCTCAGAAACTGTCCGTAGGGTAGATGTTCTCTGAGTGCTTTTGGATGGTAGCTCTTGAAGCTAAGGAGGTTTTTGCAGTCAGGGGCTTTCCTATATATGGTGGTTTGAAAGTTACCATCCTCAATTCTTATCAGTAGGTCCAAGAAGGGGATTTCTTTTTCGCTCGCTGTCAATGTGAAGCGTAGGTGGGGATCCTTGTTGTTGATCCACTCATGGAAAGCTTTAGCCGTTGTCAAAGAACCTCTCCACAGAATCAAAATATCGTCGATATATCTCTTCCAGGTCACCAGGTTCATCTGAAAAGGGTTGGTATCTTTGAAGATGTGTGAGGCTTCAAAATGAGACATGTACAGGCCCGCCAGACTCGGCGTAAAGATACTCCCCATGCTGCTGCCCTGTACTTGGTGGTATGTCCTGGTGTTGTACATAAAGAAATTGTTAGCTGGTACCTAGCCCCTCACAGCCAGTTGACACCTGTGATTTTCGTGGGCGCTTTAGCTGAGTGCGGATAGGCGACCACCCGGTTTGGGCTGTGCATTTTGCCGCTCTGATTGGGATGCCCTGTGCCTGCGCTCGCTATGCGCCACCCCACAGGAGTCACACTGTTGACTGGTTAGCTTTTTAATTATTTAGTCATGCCTCTCGCTATCTTACTAAAATTCTGCGCATCCCCTCTACCTGCTGAGTAAGGATTGCGCTACCTCCGAATGTACCACTATATCGTGTGTTGCTTTTCGTTTTCTCTTTTGTTGTTGTTTTTTCTCCCGCCTAGGTCATGATCGAATGGGCTGTTTTGACTATTAAGTCATAGCAGCTACTTATTTCCTTAAAGATAGTGTCCCCCTCTGATCATTTAAAGGACCAATGGTACCTCTCTATTATTAATATTCCACTTTCGTGCACCACACCACCACCACCTCTAATTTTGGTCCTGATGAAACGCCAGGGATCCTTTAGACCAACATAGGCATGAAACATGTCGACCTGATCAGTTACCTGGGCACCTTTCGCCTGTGTTATTAACTCCCAACCTACGGGTTGTTTTACTCTTCCAAGGTTACCTTCTCATTAAACATTCTTTAGGTATACCCTTAGGTAGTTTTAACCTCATGACACGCAGGATAGCACTTCACCCTATGACTCTACCTACACTCCCACATGCACCCAACGGCAGTTGTCTAAAAGATCTCCGTTAAAGTGACCCTTCAGGGGACCCGTAGGGCATTGCACTGCCGACCCGACAAGGAGCAACCGCCCAATGATGAAGCATGACATCCTTTAGGGTGTGTGAGGGCAACAAGAGACAAGAATTGTCTTTTCTGAGCACTTCCCCTCACTCCTCATACTGAGTCCGCTACCTAGCACTTTCCCTTTCCCTTTCTCTCTGTATCACTCCTTCTGGAACAGTGCCCCTTTTTGTGTTGACTTTATGGTTATTTAGGAGCACGGGCACTGTACCATTTAGAAGCTCCTTGTCCCCCCCTCTTCTTTTTGATTACGATGTGGAACATCCCACATAGTCCAGCAAGAGAGGCAACTCAGTTGAGCATGAGCTGAATGATTTAAACTCATGACGTAGTTAGAGCAAAATTACAGAACCAGCGCCTGTGCAGTTATTTCAAGCACGCAGTCAGTAGGCTGGGTCACCTGACACCAAGGGCGGATGATATTGTAGCAGAAGTGATTGGTTCAAGATGGTTCGGGCAGGATACCATCAACTGCTGCTGGCTCCAGAGTTGAGGGCCATCACTACTTTATCTACACATGTGGGGCCTTATTTATGAAGGTCATGCGCGCCGGTGCGTGACTTTTAAAATGGGAAAAAGTGACTTACTAGTGGCGCAAGGCCTTCATAAATGAGGCCCGTAGTCCTTAGGCAATACAAATGCCTCAGTTTCAGAGTGTCAAGCATGGCTGACAATTTTCAGGATACCATCAGGGACATGTTGGCTGTACTTGAGGTCGTCATCACCATCAGCGATGACAGTCTGGTGCATCCCCCATCCATCGAACAACATCTTGACAGGCTGAAGGCGACGTTCAAGTTATTTCAGGACAATGGTATCAGTTTCACCATGAGAAGTGTGCTTTTCTCCAAAGGGAGATCTCATTGCTTGAATATCAATTTGCTGAAAACTGGATCATACCGGATTTTGCAAAGGTTTGAGATATTCAATCAGTCGTAGCACCAACCAGCATCACTGGAGTCTGCAGTTTCTTGGGGTTGGCCTTCTATTGTGGCTGATTCATACACAATTTGACCACTCTCACAGGTCTACTATGAGAACTGACCAAAACGATAGCAGTGTCCAAGTCTCCCACCCAGGAGCATGATTTTCAAGCATCTAAACAACCCTTATTAGCGCAAACCACACTGACCTATTTTAACGCTCACCATGAGTCCTAGAATTAAGAAGTGGATTTTTCAGATACAAAAATACTGTTTCACAGTGGAATACCGACAAGGGTCGCAGAATCCATCAGACTATCTCTCCAGGCATGCCAGGCCCATCACTGTTGGTGAAGAGTTGGATGCTGAGGAGGTAGAAAAGTATGTTTGACTGGAAGTAAAGCGGTCAAACCTCTGCCTATATCAATGGAGGATATTCTAGCCCCTACCCGTAAAGATGGCAGTCTTAAGTTAGCTATGTCAGCGGTGGCATCTGGAAACTGGTTTACCCTCACCCAAAATGCCTTTCAGCGTATGGATGGAGCATGTCTGATGTTGTCATCATTGTATCATGTCAGGCAGGAGCCTGCTGTTTTCCCAGTGGGATGTCTATTAAGAGGTCATTGGTAATCCTCCTATCATTGCAAAAACAGGTGGTTGATCTTGCCAACTCTTCCCATCAAGGAGCAGTGAAGATAAAGTTCAGGGTATGATGTAAGTTCTGGTTCCTCAGTTTGGATAACCAGGTTGAATACACTGTGAAACAGTGTTCCATATGTCAAGCCACTGGTCCGGGTGAGCTGCCAGTGCCCCTCATTACTGAGTCTATTCCTTCTCTTCCTTGGCACAAAGCGGATGCTGATTTTGCAAATCTACCCGATGGATGTCATATGTTGGCACTAATAAATGATTTTTCAAAATATCCTGAGGTTGAAATACTAGAGTCAATACCTGCAAGCCAGACGATACCTCGGCTAGAAAAGATAATGGCAAATTGTTGGACTTGGCCCGCAGGGCAGGTTCACCCCTAGACTTTTTGCCTTATTTGTGACCCTGTGTCAGTGATTTTTGGGTCTCTGCGCACTTTCCCCTGAGTCCCAGAGTGAAAGTGCGTGCGTGTAGTATGGCTGGCCTGCCCTCCCGTAGGAATGCATGGGGAATGTGTGTATCCCTGGTAGTTCCTGATGCGTGGGGAGTGCAGGCTCGAGTTTGGTATGCCTGAACTCGTGAGAGTGAATGCTGCAAGATGGTGTCTGCGGCATGTATGTGTCTAGTTGGGAAGTGCTACTTCTGGACATTGAGATATGTGTGCAGTGAGGGTGCTGGAGCGTGATTGGCTGGAGCTGGCTGGCATGCCAGGCTCCAGGAAGTCTGAATGGGTCTGCCCGGTGGTGAGTGGGAGATTAGCATGAGTGATGTGTGGGAGGAGTGCACCTGGGTCCTGGATGGGCTGGGTTTTCCCCACACAATGCTGGCTCCGCCCCCCTGTGGTGTGTCTAATGACCCTAGCCTCCCCAGTGAAAGGAATGGGTGGTTGGGCTATCAAGAGTGCTCCAGAACCAGCTGCGACTGGTTTTCCCCCCACCCTGCACATTGTAACAAAGGGATTTACAGTATAAGAAGGGGCTGTGTCCCCACTGAATTTGTTCTACTTTGGAATCCTGCCAGAGGGGGCTTTTGCCGCTGCTGGGGCCAGAAGGACTGCCACTTGGGGAGTCTCCCTGCCTGGAGACCCAGTGTGCTGGCTCTGGCCCAGCCTTGCCCCCCTGCCTGCCTCCAGCCCTGCTGGAGCCCTGTCCTGTCCTCCAGTGCTGGGGAGCACTGAGGACTTCGTTGCCTGCAGCCTGAGAGCGCTGCTCTCTGCCCTTCAGCGCTAGGAGCGCTGAGATCGCCTGCCTAGCGCTTGGAAACGCTGGATTTTACCCCTAGCGCCTGGGAGCGCTTTTTGCTGCTGTTTAGCGCTTACGAGCGCTTACTTGTGCCTGCAGCGCTTGGGAGCGCTGTGGTCTGCAGAGGCCGGTGCCCACCCGGCCTCCGATCGCCCCGTGTGGTGGTTTGACGGCGCGGGTGCCACCCCGCTCATCGCCGTATTATTTTGCCCAGGTCCGTGATTTATTGGATTCACGAGGGAGCCCACTCCTCGGATCCTGGGAAGCCGCCTGCCTGCCTAAAACGGGCCGCCGCGCTGCCCGCGACGACCCGGAAGTGCTCCGGCCGGCTGGCCAATCAGAGCGCGGCCCCGGAAAGGCCGACCGGAAGTCCCGCCTCCCTCGCCGAGCCGAGAGAGAGCCTGCCGAGGCTCCCCGAGAGGGAAGGAGAGCCCCGGGACCAGCGGGAGAGACCCGCCTCCGTTGAAGACCAGCCGGTGAGTGCAGGTGCCTGCAGAGGAGGGGGGGAGCGTCGGGACACATTGCCGGTGTCCGCCCCGCCCCCTCTCTGTAGCGCGACCTCGCGCCCGCGTGTTGGGAGCCCAGAGAGGCTCGGAGGCATTTTGTGTAGAGCCCAGAGAGGCTCGGAAAGGCGGCATTTGGTTGCTGGAGCCCGAGAGGCTCATAGGGGGCAATTATTTCACGAGCCCTGAGAGGCTCTGAGCGCCCCACCTTCCCTTCGAGTCCCCAGAGGGGGGACTCCCCATAGAGAAGCGCCGCACTTTTGTCGAGAGCCTGAGAGAGGCTCAGAGCGCCCTAAGTGTTCCTGGGTCCCCAGAGCGAGGGACCCCCCAGCCCAGCGAGGCTACACCTTTTCTGTTGCTGGAGCCCTGAGAGGCTCAGCAGCCCCCCTTACTGGTGAGAGAGCCTAAGAGAGGCTCACCAGTGCCACAGTGGTGGTTCTTTGAGCCCAGAGAGGCTCCAACTTTGTGTTAACTTTCCCTGCTCCAGTTGTCCAGCACTTAGTGGACAACTGCCACGTTTAGGCCCTGACATTGGGACACCGGGACAGTCACAGGTGGTGACTTGTGAGTATGGGGTAAGGGTTATTGATTCTGCACCTCTGAATGTATTGCTGATGCGTCATGTGCCTTTACACCTCTGAATGTTGATACATCATGTGTTTTATCCTTGCACCCCTATAGGTATTGTGACATGTAGGTGGTTGTTTTCTCCCTAGTACAGGTGGTGCTAGAGAGGTCCTGTTACCAGTGATTACTGGTTGTATGCTCTACTGTTATATTTTTGTGCTACAGTAATTATTTCTAAAAGTGCTGATACCCTTGACAGTGGTCCAAGTGGCCCTGTCCTGTACAAATATCCCTTGTAAATTTCGCCCGTGCCTGTTGGCACAGTGTAATAAGATGTGTGTTTTATCTGATGTATATTTTTATAATACAAAGGCTATTTTTACATAACCTTGTGTGGAGTGTTTCTTTGTGGTGGGCCTTGGGTGTTGTTGCTGGGGTGCGTGCGCAAATACTTAACTTACATCGCCTCCAAGTTTAGCCTTGACTGCTCGCGCCACGTTACCTAGAGGGCGAGTGAGGGGTTATCTTGGCGTGTAACTCCCTTGCCCTGACACTTAGAACTGGCGATCCCTGACTGACCTCGACGCGAGTCTTGGCCGGCCAGGGTCCCGGGTCTAACATTGGCGGCAAGCGGTGAGGATAAGAATTTGTGTTTGCGTTGTACCACAGTAGCAACTGGCCACTACAAAGCTCTGCATTTTAGATGACCACATTTTTGGGGATTATTGTGTTTTGGTGAAGTTCCATTATTGCTTCTCCTGAAGAGTGTCATTTGATAATTGTGTTCAGTACATTTGTCCCCCGCCCTGCTTCCAGAGTTTGGTACCTGTGTCACATGTGGTCAGGTTGAGAAGTCAGGGGTGGTAGAAACTGCCTTACCGATCCGAGGGGAGGGTGTGTGTGGATGAATGGTGTGTTTTCCTGGACGCATGAGTGAGTTCTTTTTTTAAGGAGAGTGGAAGTTTTGGAATTGTGTACTTTTACTTCAGATTGCTAGTTCCCTTGTGTTGCACGTGTCTGTGAGCATCCTGTCAAGATGGAATCTCCTTTTAACCTGTGTGGCCTGTCTAAGGACAGTGTGCATGAGTTGGTACGGTTATGTAAGGAGAGAGACATCCCAGTGAGTGAGTCAGACACCCAGTCCAAGCTTAGGGATAACATGATCCTGTGGCAGAAGAGTGACTGGGAACGTGAGCACAGTGAGAGGGAGAGGGCCCGGACCGCACACCATGAGGGTGGTGGGTCTGAGGGGAGCCCTGAAGAGTCTGATGTGGAGAGTGAGTTTGACAGTGGATGGGCGCCAGCAGAGAGCGAGTACCCCCGAGATAGGGAGTCCCTTGCTGGGTCCCGTGTCAGAGATAGCACCCCATCCCTTTCCCTGTCCCCAGAGGAGTGGATGGATAGGAGAGAAGAGAGGGAGCACCAGCTGGCCATGGAGAAGCTCAGGTTAGAGTATGCCTGGAAGATGGCGCAGCTGGGTGTGAGTGAGCGGATTGCAGAGGCTGAGAGGGCCTTGGCCAGGGAGAAGATAGCCCTAGAGTGTAGGGTATCCCCTGACCGCAGTCTTAATTTTCTGGATCCCCCAGGGAGGGTGGAGTCCAGTGGTGGCAGCTTTTTGAGTGTTGATGTTGACAGTCCCACTCCCAGTTCCCAGAGTATGGTTCCTGGTTCTCCAGAGGAGGAGAAAAGGTTGAAATTCAGGGGCAGTAGGAAGCTGCCTCACCAGTCGTGAGAGGAATTTGAGGAGGACTGTTGTGAAGCCCTGTGTGATTGGGTACAGGAGCCCACGAAATGTGATTGGGACATATTGTTCGATATGTTTCTCAGAGAGCAGTTGCTCAGTTGTTGTTCCCCAGGGTTGCGGCAACATCTGATGGGGTATGGATTGTCTGAACCATGGGAGCTTGCACTGGAAGCAGACCGCTGGGAGAGGGCCAGAGGTGCTGTACAGTCATTAGAGAGTGAGTCCAACAGCAGTGGTACAGGGAGCTTCCAGCCCAGCGTGGTGGAAGAGGCTCAGTGTAGCCCAGCTAGGTCCCAGTATAGTGGGAAGGGTGAAGGGGCTGACTGCCTGGCTCAGTGGAGCAGGAGTCAGGGGGTGGCTGAGAGCATCCCGAGGCCCGAAGCCCTGTCTCAGAACTTGGGTGGTTTCTTGAGGGAACACCAGGTTAGGGACCTAGGCTGTCCTGTGAGTACACTTGAGGAGGATCTCCTAGTGTCTAGGGAACCTGGAGTGTCTGTAACCAGAACTCCAGGGGTTCCAGTGTCCGGCAGTGTCGCTCCAGTTGTGAGGGCACAGAAGTCCGAAGCGAGGAGTGATTGGGGGACGAGTTTCCCAGTGGATGCACCAGTGGACCAGAGACTAGCCAGTTGGGCTAGGTCTTGGGTGGACCCGGGTGGCGCCACTTCTGGTCTGGGGGATCTTTGCGCACTGTCAGGTGGACAGGAGGCGGGAGATCTGCGCCAGACAGACCGTCACACGACACATGGGTCATGTGTCAGCCTCAGGGGGATTGCGTGTGAGTCCTCAGAAGTCCTGGAGTGCCAGGCAATTATTCCACTAAAGGTTTTAGACCAGAGGTTGGGAGGCCAGGTGCAGGTTCGGCCTGACCTGAAGGGTAGGACGACTGTAAGCAGTGTCCTGACCGGTTCTTCCAGAGGAACTTCTCCAGTTGGGAGAGGACAGACCTCTGGAAGGGGGTGCAGAGGGTGGGAAAGCCCACCTCTGACCCCGGCGCAACCTGAGGGGTTAAACCCTGGGTTGGAGTGGCGTTGTAAGGGTACCCCTCGCAGGAGGAGGAGGAACCCTGGAAGACGAGGTAAAGGGAGGAGAGCCTTCCCTGAGACTCCTGGTCCGCCTGAGGTTGTAGACCAAAGGCTGGTGAACCAGTGGCAGTCTAGTCCTGTCTTGCAGACAGGGAGAGTGGAGAATGGGTACTATGTGCCAGGGGTTACTACCCCCCGCTCTGCGAATTGGCAAGGACCAGTGGCACCTGGGTGGCCCAGGGCCGGGTCCTGGCCGCGGACAGCTGAGGAGTACCAGTGGGGTAGCCCAGTTGGTCCTTACAGGACCTTTAGAAGGAACCCTAGGGGTTCACCGTGGCATAGAACAGGAGAGTGTCCCGGCAGTGGCGGGCCTGCGTCCGTGTTCTATCGCCCCAAGCAGGGAAGTCCATCACGGTGGTGATTGTTCTCCCCTGCGTTTTGGCTGGAAGGGGGTTGTGTTGGACTTGGCCCGCAGGGCAGGTTCACCCCTAGACTTTTTGCCTTATTTGTGACCCTGTGTCAGTGATTTTTGGGTCTCTGCGCACTTTCCCCTGAGTCCCAGAGTGAAAGTGCGTGCGTGTAGTATGGCTGGCCTGCCCTCCCATAGGAATGCATGGGGAATGTGTGTATCCCTGGTAGTTCCTGATGCGTGGGGAGTGCAGGCTCGAGTTTGGTATGCCTGAACTCGTGAGAGTGAATGCTGCAAGATGGTGTCTGCGGCATGTATGTGTCTAGTTGGGAAGTGCTACTTCTGGACATTGAGATATGTGTGCAGTGAGGGTGCTGGAGCGTGATTGGCTGGAGCTGGCTGGCATGCCAGGCTCCAGGAAGTCTGGATGGGTCTGCCCGGTGGTGAGTGGGAGATTAGCATGAGTGATGTGTGGGAGGAGTGCACCTGGGTCCTGGATGGGCTGGGTTTTCCCCACACAATGCTGGCTCCGCCCCCCTGTGGTGTGTCTAATGACCCTAGCCTCCCCAGTGAAAGGAATGGGTGGTTGGGCTATCAAGAGTGCTCCAGAACCAGCTGCGACTGGTTTTCCCCCCACCCTGCACATTGTAACAAAGGGATTTACAGTATAAGAAGGGGCTGTGTCCCCACTGAATTTGTTCTACTTTGGAATCCTGCCAGAGGGGGCTTTTACCGCTGCTGGGGCCAGAAGGACCGCCACTTGGGGAGTCTCCCTGCCTGGAGACCCAGTGTGCTGGCTCTGGCCCAGCCTTGCCCCCCTGCCTGCCTCCAGCCCTGCTGGAGCCCTGTCCTGTCCTCCAGTGCTGGGGAGCACTGAGGACTTCGTTGCCTGCAGCCTGAGAGCGCTGCTCTCTGCCCTTCAGAGCTAGGAGCGCTGAGATCGCCTGCCTAGCGCTTGGAAACGCTGGATTTTCCCCCTAGCGCCTGGGAGCGCTTTTTGCTGCTGTTTAGCGCTTACGAGCGCTTACTTGTGCCTGCAGCGCTTGGGAGCGCTGTGGTCTGCAGAGGCCGGTGCCCACCCGGCCTCCGATCGCCCCGTGTGGTGGTTTGACGGCGCGGGTGCCACCACGCTCATCGCCGTATTATTTTGCCCAGGTCCGTGATTTATTGGATTCACGAGGGAGCCCACTCCTCGGATCCTGGGAAGCCGCCTGCCTGCTTAAAACGGCCGCCGCGCTGCCCGCGACGCTCCGGAAGTGCTCCGGCCGGCCGGCCAATCAGAGCGCGGCCCCGGAAAGGCCGACCGGAAGTCCCGCCTCCCTCGCCGAGCCGAGAGAGAGCCTGCCGAGGCTCCCCGAGAGGGAAGGAGAGCCCCGGGACCAGCGGGAGAGACCCGCCTCCGTTGAAGACCAGCCGGTGAGTGCAGGTGCCTGCAGAGGAGGGGGAGAGCGTCGGGACACATTGCCGGTGTCCGCCCCGCCCCCTCTCTGTAGCGCGACCTCGCGCCCGCGTGTTGGGAGCCCTGAGAGGCTCGGAGGCATTTCGTGTAGAGCCCAGAGAGGCTCGGAAAGGCGGCATTTGGTTGTTGGAGCCCGAGAGGCTCATAGGGGGCAATTATTTCACGAGCCCTGAGAGGCTCTGAGCGCCCCACCTTCCCTTCGAGTCCCCAGAGGGGGGACTCCCCATAGAGAAGCGCCGCACTTTTGTCGAGAGCCTGAGAGAGGCTCAGAGCGCCCTAAGTGTTCCTGGGTCCCCAGAGCGAGGGACCCCCCAGCCCAGCGAGGCTGCACCTTTTCTGTTGCTGGAGCCCTGAGAGGCTCAGCAGCCCCCCTTACTGGTGAGAGAGCCTAAGAGAGGCTCACCAGTGCCACAGTGGTGGTTCTTTGAGCCCAGAGAGGCTCCAACTTTGTGTTAACTTTCCCTGCTCCAGTTGTCCAGCACTTAGTGGACAACTGCCACGTTTAGGCCCTGACATTGGGACACCGGGACAGTCACAGGTGGTGACTTGTGAGTATGGGATAAGGGTTATTGATTCTGCACCTCTGAATGTATTGCTGATGCGTCATGTGCCTTTACACCTCTGAATGTTGATACATCATGTGTTTTATCCTTGCACCCCTATAGGTATTGTGACCTGTAGGTGGTTGTTTTCTCCCTAGTACAGGTGGTGCTAGAGAGGTCCTGTTACCAGTGATTACTGGTTGTATGCTCTACTGTTATATTTTTGTGCTACAGTAATTATTTCTAAAAGTGCTGATACCCTTGACAGTGGTCCAAGTGGCCCTGTCCTGTACAAATATCCCTTGTAAATTCCGCCCGTGCCTGTTGGCACAGTGTAATAAGATGTGTGTTTTATCTGATGTATATTTTTATAATACAAAGGCTATTTTTACATAACCTTGTGTGGAGTGTTTCTTTGTGGTGGGCCTTGGGTGTTGTTGCTGGGGTGCGTGCGCAAATACTTAACTTACATCGCCTCCAAGTTTAGCCTTGACTGCTCGCGCCACGTTACCTAGAGGGCGAGTGAGGGGTTATCTTGGCGTGTAACTCCCTTGCCCTGACACTTAGAACTGGCGATCCCTGACTGACCTCGACGCGAGTCTTGGCCCTTCCAGGGTCCCGGGTCTAACACAAATCATGGTTTATTGAAGAAACGTAGGACTGACAATGGTCCTCCCCTTTCGAGCCAAGAATTTGCAAGGTATCTCGCCTCATGAGGGGTGCACCACCAGAAAATAACTCCCAGATGGCCGTAAGCCAATGGTGAAGCAGAACGCTACATGGGAACTTTAAATAATGTTCTGAGAATCACGCTCTTCAACAGTCAGAATTTGGAGCGCTCGATGTATGCCTTCCTTCGGGAGTATCTTCTCTCTCTGCATGCCACAACTGGAGTGTCCTTCAGTGCTCTGTGCATGGTGGGAGACACAATTTCTCACGTTGGGGAACCATCTGCACTCCAAGAGAAAGCTACAGAAGCATTTCAGTGGTGTCATGTGCAGAATGATAGTATGCCACGGAGAATATGAGATATACTGCAGCAGTTTCAAGTTGGCGACATGGTGCTTGTCAAGAACCAATTCCCAGCAGCACATTTCTGTTACCATTTGAGATCAGGGCATGGAGAGTGAGCACTGATAGAGGGACCATGGTCATTGCCCGGAAGCAAGGGGAAACTGTCTCAAAAAATGTGTACCTTTTCAAACTGTACAGGCAGCCAGATCGGGCCATAGAGTCCTCACATGCATCTCCGACAGTTGAAGATGGAGGTGAGGATGATGATGGGAGACTCCCACATTGTGATGTTTCATCCTCTACTCTGCTATCAGGGCTTGAGTTTGACTGTCACTACAGGCTGATAGAGTCCTCCGAATCCACAGAGGGTGGTGGGAGAAGTCCTAATGATGCAGATCATTTCCTGGTTGTTTCTCCTTCTCATGTTGAGATGAAAGGCAGGGAATGTGGTCCCAGTTGACAAGGGATGGTAAGATATGATTTGCATTCTAGAGCCATGGTCTCCCAGAAGTTGAAATATTTTGTTTTGGTGTAAAGTGAAGCGTTGATATCCACCAATGATGATGTATCGGATCAAGTGAATTTGTAATTTTGTTCATGTGTTTTTAAGTAAGGGAGGAATGTTATGTTGGGGACGTGGGACATCCCTCATAGTCCATTAAGAGAGAGAAGTTATTGGGCCAACCCTGTCACGCACAAGCTGAATGGTTTAAGCTCATGATGTGCAGGAAAAGAAGTAGAAGACCATGGGCCTAATGGTCAGCAAAAATGAAGTCAGCAAAAATAGGATGTCTGACTGCAAAATTTTAGAGGAAGCCATACCAAGGATGCCAGGTCTAACATATGTGCCTCCACCTGAAAGTTGGGAAAGCTATCCAACCCTATGGGAGTTCTCTTCATTAAGGTGGAAGGACTGAGATAGGCCATCAGCATTTGTGTGGTCTGTTCCAGTATGGTGTTTCACTGTAAAGTTCATTCCTTGTAGGGAGATGGACCATCTCACCAGTTAGGGATTCTCAGATGCATTACCATCTATGGCATCTGTGGTCTGTCTGAACCCAGAAGGGAGCACCAAACAAGTATGATCTTAACTTTTTCAGTGCCTTGATCACAGTAAATGCAAATACAACAGTTGATGGACTGAATGCAGAACAATGTCATACATTCACCCCACTAGAGGGATCTGGGCCTAAATCCATCGTTTTTTTTGCTCACCATGCCATTCCAGTTTGAACTCAGCCATATACAAATCCGTCTTGACCCTGTGCCCCATGAAATCAGTCAAGCCGGAAATGCCAAGCCAGGTCCTCCCTGGATTAGAAACAAGTATCCTAGGATCGGTTTCCGGCTTTCAGCCCTCATCAGCCAGGATAGCTTTGGTATCGCTTTGTTCGCCCTAAGTTGGCAGGGTATGCCCAGATGTGGGTCCCTTGCTCACTTTGCCACTGGATGCAAGATAGCCTGGCTGATGAGGTGATGAACCCGAAACCGGTACCAATAATGCTTTTTTCCGGTCCAGGGAAGACATGGCTTGGCAGTTCAGGCTGGACTGTTCCCATGAGGCACAGGGTCAGTCTCATTTGCATAAGGCCATGTCTGAACTGGGGTGGCGGAGTGAGCTAAAGTATGATGATGGATTAAACCCAGATCAGTTGACTGGGGGTGAGTGTTTGATTTGCTCAAGCGCTCCATCCATCACCCACTTTGGTATCACCTTGATCACAGTGAAGGCATCCCTCTCTATTCTACTCACCTATGTTGACTAGGAAGTAATCTCCTACTGATGAAGGATACAGGCTGATCAAGGTCCTCTTAAATTAGGTGAGAACCCATGGCTTCTATGCCATGTTCTGAGGCATCTGTCTGCACAATCAATCAATCATAGTATTTGTACAGTGCAATACATACTTGTGAGGGTCTCAAGGTGCTGAGGGGAGGGGGGTGCTGCTACTCCTCGAAGAGCCAGGTCTTGAGAAGTCTTCTGAAGGTGAGCAGGTCCTGGATCTGCCGCAAGGGGGTAGGGAGGGTGTTCCAGGTCTTGGCGGCGAGGTAGGAGAAGGATCTTCCACCAGCGGTCGTTCGTTGGATGCCGGGGTCAGCAGCGAGGGTGAGTCTGGCTGAGGGGAGCTGAAGGGTGGGGTTGTAGAAGCTGAGTCGGTTGTTAAAGTATGCTGGTCCGGTGTTATGGAGGGCCTTGTGGGCATGGGTGAGTAGCTTGAAGGTGATCTTCTTTTCGATGGGGAGCCAGTGTAGGTCTTTCAGGTGGGGGGTGATGTGGCTGCGGCAAGGGACGTTTAGGATCAATCGGGCAGAGGTGTTTTGGATACATTGCAGTTGTCGCCGGTGTTTGGTCGGGATACCTGCGTAGGGTGCGTTGCCGTAGTCCAACCTGCTGCAGACGAGGGCCTGGGTCACTGTTCTTGTTTCGGTGGGAATGCACGTGTAGATACTGCGGAGCATGCGGAGGGTGTTGTAGCAGGAGAAATAGACGGCGTTGACCTGCTTCGACATGGAGAGGGAGGAGTCGAGGATGGTACCCAGGTTGAGTGCCTGGTACATGGGTGTCAGGGCTGTTTCTAGCGTGGTCGGTCACCAGGAGTCGTCCCAAGCTGGGGAGGTGGAACCGAGGATTAGGACCTCTGTCTTGTCCAAGTTCAGCTTCAGTTGGCTGTTCCTCATCCATTCTGCAACGGCCTTCATTCCCTCATGGAGGTTGGTTTTGACGGTGTGTGGGTCCTTGGTGAGGGAGAGGATCAGCTGTGTGTCATCGGTGTAGGAGATGATGCTGAGGTCGTACAGGCGGGCAACGTGGGCGAGGGGGGCCATGTAGATGTTGAACAGCGTTGGGCTGAGGGAGGGTCCTTGGGGTATGCCGCAGATGATGACAGTGGCTTTGGAGCAGAAAGGGGGGAGGTGGACGCTCTGGGTTCTGCCGGAGAGGAAATATGTGGTCTATTCCAGTGCCTTCTCTTGGATTCTGGCTTCTTAGAGGCGTGATGTTAGTGTGCAGTGGCAGACCGTGTCCAAGGCGGCTGACAGGTACAGGAGGATGAGGGCCAATGTTTCGCTGTTGTCCAGTTGGGCCCCTGCGTCGTCTGTGGCGGCGATGAGGGCTGTCTCAGTGCTGTGGTTTCTCCGGGATCCGGACTGGGACGGGTCCAGGATGTTGTTGTCTTTGAGGTATTGGGTCAGTTGCATGTTGACTATTTTCTTGATCACCTTTGCAGGGAACGAGAGCAGGGAGATGGGACGGATGTTTTTGAGGTCCTTGGGGTCCGCCTTGGATTTCTTGAGGAGGGCGTTGATCTCAGCGTCCTTCCAGCTTTCCAGGAATGTGGCTGTCTTGAACTAGGTGTTGATCACTTTTCGAAATTGGGGTGAGATGGCTGCGTCAGCTTTGTTGAATATGTGGTCTGACAGTGATCCGGAGTGGATGGAGTTCAAGGTCCTGCGGGTTTCGTCGTCGTCGACGTTGGTCCGAGAGGTCAGGCTGTGGATGCGGGTTGGGTACATGGGTGCGGTGGGATCTGGAGTTGTCTGGGTGGTCGGTGTGTTGAAGCTGTTGTGGACGTCGGTGATCTTGTGGTGGAAGAAGGTAGCCAGCAAGTCACAGAGTTCTTGTGAGGGTGGGATGTCATTGGCGTTCGCGCTGGGGTTGGAGAGTTCTTTCAAGATGCTGAAGAGCTCTTTGCTGTCATGTGCATTGTTGTAAAGGCAGGATTTGAAGTCAGATCTCTTGGCGGGTCTAATGAGGGAGTGGTGTCTGCGGGTGGCATCCTTGTGGGCTGTATGGCTGCCCGCTGTTTGTTCGTGGATACTCTTCTTCTGTAGTTTCCCGCAGGTGTGTTTGGAGGTCTGGAGTTCTTTGGTGAACCAGATGACTTTTTCACTGGTGCGCTATTGGAGGGTTTTTTGAGCGAGGCGAGGGTGTTGGTACAGTCGTTAATCCACTGTTGGAGATTGCGGGCGGCGGCGCCTGGGTCAGTGGGTTTGGTGGGTGGGTTCAGGGTGAGGGTGGTGGCCAGCTGGCCCTCGTTGACTTTGCTCCAGCAGCGATGGGGCAGGTGTTGGGCGTGGTGGTGCGTAATGAATTCTTAGGAGAAGGCAGGGGCTTTAAACATGAGTACTATGTAAATGGCCTCCTTTAGGGTCTCAAAATCTTTCTGGCATGCGTCTGTCCAGGTCACCTGATGTGGCTGCTTCTTTGAAGTAAGCTCTGTCAAGGGGGCAAGAATGGTCCATATCCCTTGGCAAATCTCCTGTAATAACCAGTAAGGCCTAAAAAGGCTCTTATCTCTGTCTGGGTCTTGGGGGGTTCCAAGCCAGAATACTTTCAATCTTGCCTGGAGAGGCTACACCTTGCCAACTCCCACTTAGTGACACAAGCACACCCTTGAGCCCTGCCCTATCTGGCACTTATTGGCCTTGATGGTCAGGTCTGCCTTCTAAAGAGCTTGAAACACTTTCTTGAGGTTACACAGGTGGTACTACCAGCTAGAACTGAAGACCACAATGTCATCTAAGTAGGCAGCACTGAAGCTCTCCAAACATATGTACGTACCTGGTTGACCAACCTCTGGAAGGTGACTGGGGCATTCTTCTGGGGTAGAGAACACAGACTTCTTTGTACCCACATTGGTTCAAGGAAATATGCCGGTACTCAGATGTTAAGTCAAACAGGCTGAGGAACTTGGCAGCTCCCATCTGACCTATAAGCTCATCAATTTGGGTGATTGGGGTGCGTCAGTCTTGGTGATAACATTGAGCCCAAAGTAGTCCACACAGAACCTAAGTTTGGGTATGACACCTGAAGGGGCAGCCTTAGGGACCAACACCACTGTGCTGGACAAAGGGTTGTTTGAGGGTTCAATAACCCCTTACCACCAGCATCATGGAGATCTCCTCCCTAAAGTTGGCACTCACCTTGTTAGAAAACCGTAAAATGCATACTTTAAAAGCATGCTGCCTTTAGTATCAATATCATGCGTACACCATGTATGAATAAATGAATGAATTAATGAATGAAAAAATGTGTTGTTCAGTAAATAAAAACTTACAGTAAAAAACATTTTAATACACTTTGTTAGTATTTCATAAAATAAAACCTCTTTATGCAATTTCCTTACCTTTCATGTGTATCCAATCCCGAGCCCTTATTTAAAAACCACATAATAAAAAGTACCATTCCTCAATTCATAAGCACTAAAACATCTCTTCATTGATCAATATTAGTCAATTCCTCTCTGATATTTCAATAAACTTAAAAAAGTCAGCCAGTGAATTTTAAACCTTCTCCCTGCAGGCTGGCAATGACTGCGTGTCGACATGATGGATACATTGACTATTAAAATCCTGCTTTAGCAGCCTCCTATGTTCCACTAATAGCCCCGGGCAACTAGAGATGAAATGACAAATATCTTCTCTGTTATGGTGACAGAGGCGACATGTCCACAAGTCCTATTACCACTCAGCTTTTTCCACGTTGGGGTGTCCCCACGGAATAGGCTGTTGCCTAACTAGAGACGCATACATTTCAAATAGGCCTTTTGGCTATTTAGAACCCCTAGATAGTTCTGAGCTTTGAGCATACCATAAGAAGCAATCACTGTCCATGCATGTTTTTTTTTGACAATACTGTTTTATCCAACTGCAAGGACATTTTTTTGCTGCACCAATTCATCACTTCGTTAAATGCCACCTGTGAAAGGGGTAAAGACCATAATTGTTTAGCCTTAAACACATCTATAGCCAATTTGAAGTATTTGTTAGCCTGTTTATGTTTGTTGTCACTTAGCGCCTCCCAAATCACTATCATCAACGTTGAGTTATTATCATGTCTCAGTTTGTGGCAACATTTCAAATATGCCCCTAAACTGTTTAGGTTCTGTCGTCTAAGGCCAAATTCAAGTCAAATTTGCGTTGGTGATGTCTACTGAGGGAGATGAAACAAGCGACGATAGGTACCTGTCACCAGCATGTCTATAATATTATCAGCACATCCTGAAAAAGTCTATGCTCCATATGTCAGAGATGGAATGTGTTTTACTGACATTACTTCTAGTAATGCTTTGAGGAAAAGGACTTTTAAGTTATTCTTTAGAGTTGCGAATGCTGCAGTTAGTAAATTATTTTTTCTCTGCAGTGCAGCCCAATGATTCTTAACCCGACCACCTAGCGTCTAGTATGACACCCAGATATCTATACTCTGAAACGGATTCTAATACAGACCCTTCTATACTCAATAAACGTTCTGCTGCTAACCTCCATGAAAACAGCCTTGTTTTTTACTTCTTTAAGTTGACCTTTAACCTGTGAGATGAAGTGTATAGAGCAGTTTAGTTTATTTGTCTCTGCAGCCCCACCTTTGTGTAACTTATTAATTCAATGGGATAAGGAAGAAATACAGGCAGAAAATAGGCGAACTGCACCAGTAACTGGCAGTTGTCTCTCTGATGGTCTAGGGTCAGAATAGAGGGGAGGCTGATACCTTTGACTGACTCATCCTGATCCTTAGAAGAAAGGAGGATGGTGAGAGCTTCACGCTCTTCTTTCATCCCATCATCACTAGCTGGGAGCATGGCTAGCTCAGACCTTTCAAAGTGGGGCGTGAGGCAGTTGACATGAAGGACCCTCCAAGGGTTCCTTGAAGTCTTGAGGTCCACCAAATCGGTGACATCACTCATGCGCTCCTTCATCTCAGGTCATAGGTATTGAAGGACCCTGGGCTCCACTGGCTCCATCATCCAGACTTTTTGACGTGACTGAAATGTGTTACTCGACCAGAGTGCTATTCTTGCCATACCACCATTTCATATCCGATTGTCTGGCTTCCAGATTCTTCTGTGCGAGTTCCCAGAAGTGTGTTCTCTGGTTGCAGAGTGCTAGTCTTTAGCTGACCACATCCTGGGGGAGGGGCGCTTCTCCTGGGACCCTTCCCCTGCTCTCCTTCATCAAACTATTGTAGTAGCTCCCTATAGGCAAACAAAAGGCATGGCAGGAGGACATCCCACTTCTATCTCAGGTGCTCTGGTAGGCCCATAATCATGCCCTTTAGGGTTCTGATGACCCTTTCAAGAATCCCATTCATTTGTGAGTGGTAAGGAGTGAGGAATTGTAGGTTACCCAACACCCATTACACATGGCCTTTGTGTACCCTCATGGAGATAGTACCCTGGTCAGATACCATCTCCTTGGGGAAGTCCAGACAGGTAAAGATCCCCATCAGTACCCAGCAACTGGGCAAAGTCACAGTCCTTAGAGGAACACATATTTGGTACTGGGTGGCATGGTCCATCAAGGCCGGGATGAACCTGCTGCCCATGGCTGTCTTGGGATCCAGCGGTCCAATGATGTTGATGCAAATCCTATTAAAAGAAGTGCCAATTGCAGGCAAAGGTTGCATGGGGGCCTCACACTTCCTCCCTGTCTTGCCACTGGCCTGTCTGGTAGGCAAAGACCTGTGGAACTCATCTGAGGCCTTCCTCATTTGGTGCCAGTCCGAGTAGGTGACAAGCCTGCCAAGGGTCTTGACCTGCCTCAAACAATTGGCCAGTGGTACACTTACCCAGCTCCATTAGGAAGGGATTATAGCCACCAAAACACGGGTTGCACCACGCTCAGAAGCCTTAGACTCATTATGCAGGTGACAATACTCAGATCAGTTGTTTACCAGAGACGTCACCAGCTGTCTGGGCCTCAACCTACTGCTGTAGACCAACAAGAGTAGGTTCCGGGGCATCCCCCCTCATTATCAGCCTCCTTCCTAACTGTGGGAGTTTCAGGAGCGCATTACCCATACCCCTTGCCTTTCCTCTTCTTGCAAATACCTGGATCATTCTTCCAGGCTCCTGGTCATTTTGACTATCCTCTTAGGCTACCATGAATCATGTGGTCGGGCACACAAGAAATCCTAACATCTCCAACTGGTACCGGACTCCACCTCCTTCCAGGCGGTATGCTCCAGGTTATTGCTAAGCATGGGCGAATTTTGCGAATTGGCAATTCGCGAATTTGCGAATTGGCAATCCACAAAATTCGCGAATTTGCAGATTTTTTTATTTTTGCGTGATCGCGGGTGTTCGCGAGGCGCTTTGCGTGTTCACGGGTGTTCGCGAGGCGCTTTGCAATTTCGCAGGTTTTTTTTTTTTGCCTGCTTAATCACTGCCACCCTCTTGTTTTTTATGCCCATCTGCCCTCTGTACCACTTGTTTCTGTGCCCTTCTGCCCTCTGCCCCACTCATTTTTTGTCCCCTTCTGCCCTCTGTCCCACTTTTGTGCCCTTCTGCCCTCAGCCCCACTTAGAATGGCACCAGCAAGCTGCCAGCGCCATTCTAAAATAGCTAGAAATAGCTTCAACAGGAAGCACTAATAGATAAAGTAAAGCAGGTGCTCCAGTTGAAGGTCAAATTAAGTTACACAATCATTAATCACCCCAAGTTTGGGGTGTTTAATGATTGTGTAACTGAATTTGAGCAGCACCTGCTTTACTTTATCTATTAGAGCTTCCTGTTGAAGCTGACTTTTGTAACTATTTTAGAATGGCTCTGGCAGCTTGCTGGCGCCATTCTAAAAAAGTTACAAAAGTCAGCTTGAACTTTTGACCCAATCCGTTCCATTCGCGGATTTTCGTTCGCGGATTTTGCTGGAAATTCGCGAATCTCGCGGATTGCGAATTTACCAAAAATCCGCGAAATCCGCGAGCGGAACGGATTTTCCACTCATGCTTAATTATTGCCATGCAGACAATCCACAGACATGGATGGGCTCATTACTGCTCTCAAGGAACTGGAGACCTCCACTTTCAAAGGGAACCAGAGAACCTAGATAGTGACTCTAATGGTCATCAGCTGCAACAACATGGTGAAATACAGGGACTACCTGCTCCGAAGTCACCACATTACATCTGACAGTTGTCATGCTGTTTCAAGTCTCTCTCAGAGCCTCTACCCTATGCCTATTGATGATGACCCACTCCCTGTACTTTCTAGTATTACTAGTAGTGTCAGGACCCTGCATCATCGCTCTGTCACCCACAGACACTAGGGTGAACTCTAATCTGTACTCCACACTGTCTGGGATAATCTATTCCCTAATCACTACACTAGCCAACCCCAGTGACTGCCCACCAGTGGGAGACTGTGCCCACTTGGCATCCCCCTTTAAGTGCACTTTCTGTTGCACTCCCAGCACATAGGATATGCCTTCTCTGAAGGCTTACTATTAGTGGACCATCTCTTCTTCTCTTCAGTCGGGGGATGGGAGGTGTGACCTGAGCAACTAGTTTGGTGCCTTTTGGAGACCTCTTACTCTTATATTTATATTTCCCTCCTTGTTCGGATACTGACCCTGCTCACCCTTGTGGTGATCCTTCCAACATCCCTGCTTATGGAACCTGGTGCTGACCAGTGGTCTGCCTCCATAGCAAGCTCTCTGTGGTCAGTTAGCTTACTATCAATCATTGGCACAGATCTACAAAACAAAAACTCCTTTACAATCAAATTGTACAGCCCATGATAATATTTTACTTCACTGCCCTTCACTCAGTGCTTAATATGTATAAAATGATGTGCCTGCTTGAAAAGATGCTGCAGCCTGCACCTCCTATTCACTACCAGCGCTACCAATGGCAGTACCAACATAACACCCAACCATCACACTCCTAAAAGCGTTACATTTTGCCATCAAGCTTACTCCTTCATACAATCTCAAAGGAGCACTCATCTACAGACCTCCAGGTGCACGATCGGAGTTTCTGTCCTCCTTTATTTCATGGATGGAACCATTAGCAATTGATGACACCTTCATAGCACTGGGAGATCTAAACTTCCATTTAGACAAAACGGAGGACTCTGAAACTCAATCTTTATTAGCAGACTGTGAAACGCTAGGACTAAACCAGCTCATAAATGTACCAACTCATGAGGCTGGACATATACTAGATGGAATTTTCTCTAACATTAATGAGTTAGTAATAACTGATATACTGCCCCTTACATGGTCCGATCACCATGCCATTTTGTGCCAAATTCCTATTAATCAGGTTAATACCCCTAAAGGGGCCCCTCCTACACAGGAAAAGTTTAGAGTCTGGAAGGACATTGATCACGAGACCTTCAGAATGTCCTTGACTAAGTCCTGTCCCGTTATTCTGGCAGAACCCAACGCAGTAGTGGGTCAGTTTCTCAACTGGGTGGGCAATGCGGTGGAGGCACATGTGCCATTGAAGTCCGTCTCTAAAAACAGGAAAGTGCCTTCGGCCCCGTGGTACTCAGAAACCTTAAGAAAGCAAAAACAGATCTGCAGGAATCAGGAAAGAATCTGGCGAAAGACCTACGATAACAAAAGTAAATCCATATACAAGGAAACAGTAGCTGTCTACAAAAAAATGATTCAGGAAGAAAAAAAGAAATATTTTGAACAGCAAATAGAAAATTTCAAAAATTCAAGTAGACAACTGTACGAGGTGGTTAAAGCACTGGCAGGGAAATCGGTAGATCTGAGCCCTCCCCCTTCGCAGGAATTCTGTGACGCACTGGCAGGCTTTTTCTTCTCAAAAGTAAATGATATTTACTCCGAATTTTCAGTAACCAAAACCCCTGTTAATACTAAACCTAAGCACCCAAGTAAGCCTCTCAATTGCTCATTCTCTCAATTCAGGGAGATATCGAAGGAGGAGACAGCGGATTTCATTAGGCTTATAAAAACGGGCACAGCTTTAGATCCCTGCCCCCAAAAAATGTTCTCCCCTGTAATTGACTTGGTTAGTGAAGTCATAATTCAAATCTGCAATGCTATGTTCCATTCAGGGGTCTTTCCGGATAGGTTAAAGAACACCTTACTGAAACCTCTAGACAAAACTACATTGAAAAATTATAGACCAATCGCTAGCCTGCCGTTCCTAGCCAAAGTAGCGGAGAAAGCAATGAATAAACAATTGTCAGAATATATCGAACAAAACAGTCTTCTTGATGACTCTCAATTTGGGTTTCGCAAAATGCATGGAACTGAGACCGCACTCATTAAGGCTGCTGACGATATTAGGACCATCAGGGACCAAGGAGGCACAGCGGTTTTGGTCCTGTTGGATCTATCTGCGGCCTTCGACATGGTCAATCACTCCATCTTGATTGACCGTGTCGAAGAAATGGGCATTCACTCAATGGCTGAGGCTCTACTGGCTTCTTTTCTGTCGGGTAGAACGCAGGCAGTAACATTGGGATCATTTAAATCTGTTGATCTTGCCCTACCATGTGGCGTTCCACAAGGCTCATCCCTAAGTCCGACACTTTTTAACATCTACGTGTCGGACTTAGCTAGGGTTATTAAAAAATACCGGATGAGCCTGACCACATACGCCGATGACACCCAGTTGGTGATTGCCATCAAGAATGATGGTGAAGAAGTAGCCGCTCGGTTTCAGGAAGGCATGTTGGCAATCAAGGAGTGGATGGCGGAGAACTGTCTAAGACTTAACTCAGAGAAAACTGAGGTAAGGATTTTTGGAAAGTTATCTCCGCTATGGTCTTCAGTCTGGTGGCCCACCCCACTTGGAGCTCTTCCAGTACCTGTTCAAAAGGTTAGGAACTTAGGGATAACTTTTGATGATAAACTGAATTTTGCCAACCATGCCAATCAAGTAGCATCGTCAGCCTTTCACAAACTTAGGCTCCTCAAAAAAATCCTACCATTCCTTCCAGATAACGCAAGAAAAACAGTGGTTAGCTCCTTGGTTCTTTCGTCCTTGGATTACTGCAATGGATTATTTGCAAACGCTCAAGACCGGGTGGTGGCCAAGCTACAACTTATCCAAAATGCAGCAGCATGGTTATTATCTGGCACTTCCAAATTTCACTCTATTAAGGAAGTAATCAGGAACTACCACTGGTTAACTGTGAGAAATCGGATCAGATTTAAAACCTTGTGCCTCACCTTCAAAGCATTAAACGGTCTTGGCCCGGTGTTTCTCAAACAGAAACTTTTTTTCTATCAACCTAACAGATCACTCAGATCTGAACAGCTGCACCAATTGGCAGTGTCACGGACCAGGACGGTCACATGGGGTGATAGATGTTTTACTAACACCGCCGCCAGACTCTGGAACACCCTTCCGAAGATGATTAGATCTTCACCGTCATTACTTCAGTTTAGAAAACTGTTGAAAACTTGGCTGTTTGACCAATAATTTTCACTGTATCACTTTTGAAGTCCGATAATGTTTATCACAGAGACAATTAGTAGAGTCATAGCGCCAAGACACCCACGGGTATAAGCTGCACTTTATAAATTTTTAAAATAAATAAATAAATAAAGTGTGACAATTCAGGCTAATTCATGTCACACAAAGCTATAATATTGACTGAGAGACTGGTATTATTCTTTTCCATTTATATTGACTTAATAAACAAGGTTATTGTGCGCATCTCAAAATTTAAAAAGTCAGTGCCACCCTGTGGGGGATTATCACTAGAGCAGGTGCTGACAATTAAGTGCTGGGGCCGAGCACCGGACACCACCAGCACAAATCAAGCACTGCTTTCACCCATCCATCCACTGCCTTGCAAAAGGAATCAACACAAACAACCCAAGTATGTTTGCCTGTTTCTGGCTGTTCCTGGACTGTTGCCTATACTTTTCTGGCACAAAACCATATTTTCTGGTAAGGGCCTCTTTAATTGGGCTGGATACCTTACCCCTGTCCTCCATCTCTATGGCCAGTAGGGGGCTCCTCCCTTGTTAGGTATATGCCTCCACAGACTAGCCCCCCAATCTTCCTCAAGGATATTGTGCATCAGCAAAGCTATCTCATAAGCCTCAAACCACCTATCAACATTGTCTACCACAACAAAGTCAGGCACCAGACCTTTAGGAATGTAGACCCTCATGTCTCAAGAGGCCACTGCAGAAACTTTGCCTGTCTGGTCTCAATGTCCAGCTCCTTAAGGCTCCTCGCATGAGCCAAATACTCCAAAACAATGTTCTCCTCCACAGCCAGTTTCCTCTATCACCTCCATGGCAAATCTCTTTTTCTCAATTCTGAGCTTATCCATTTCCAGTGTTTGTACCCCCCTCTCCACCTTCCTCCTTCTTAGTGCTCATCTTAGCAGGCAACCACCTTTCCTGACAAAAGTACTTTAGCTGGGCCAAAATGTAGTTCTCCAGGTTAGCCAGCTCAAATACCATTTTTGCAGATGATGTAACAGACAGTCAGGCGAGGTAAGAATTAATTTGGAAAAAGCAAAAAGGCCAATCAGGGAGAATTTACTCGAATTGGTCAAGTAGTGTACACCCAATTACTATATGGCACTGCACAAACACAAGTCCTATCCCACCACTGCCAACAATGTTAGAAATTGGGTTTTTGGTTGACTGGGGTGTAAGGCCTGGTCAAGAAGCAACCACAGTGCTAGTCAGGGGAAGGCAGCAGCAATCCCAAATTAACCACAACAGTCAAGTACTAAATGGGGTATTTAGTGACACATTTGGGGGTCTGGAGCCCCAGGACACAAGAAGCAAATGACCCAGTTTGTAACAATGGGTACCCAGTAAATCCAGCTTGCCCTGGAATCCTTGAGCCCCAATTCTCACAGAAGGGACACATGTTTCTAGACATATCCACAGAACTGTAACTATTTGGTCTAATGGCAAATAAGTTCCCTGGCCTATGCATGGTGAATTATGAACTTCAAAAAATTACAATCACCACATCACACAGTTGGGTCTGCCTCCAGGGAACCATAGCATTAGTTGACCTACGTGCAAATCAGGAGGATCCAGTAAACAGTTGCTATACTTATGTTCTTGTAATACTGGTAAGCAGTCATGTTTCAAAAATCAGGAAGGACATCAGTGAAATATTGTCCGGTTTCTTCCTATGCATGGGAGCCTAGAAACACTTGTAAAGACTGGACGTCTGGAAGGTGGAGGGGCCTACCTCTGAAAGTGTGTACCAGAACAGTCACATTATACAGAAGATATTGCAGCTGTGGGACTTCTTTTTTGTCACATTCTATACTGGGAAGTTGATGGTCAGGAACTCCACTGAGATGATGTGATAGCATGGTCTGCCAGGGCAACCCTGTATTTATATTCCCAATTCAAACAGAGCTGCTCACAACAGACTCCATGAATATAGAAATAGAGGTCTTTAATGTGTTATTTCAGCCCATAGTTAATATATTGGCTAACACACAGGGCCATTTACTCTTGAACTTCTTGTCAAGGAAAGTGTGATATAAGTAGTGTAACACTTGAAGGAGGTGAAGGGTCTTCCTGCCCGAAGAGCTCAATATTGTTGCTAAACCAGAATGAAGACCTGGACCAGGGTGGCTAGTTAGCCACACCCCTCACAAAGGGCATCTAGGGAAGGGCATTCATTTTAGTTGGATGCTCTCAAATAAAACTGATCGTATTAATTGGTGTGAGGGTTCCACAAAGAGTGTCTATTGTGAACCCATTTAAGTCGGTAATCTGAAGAAGAGTTCAGGAGGTCTTTTTGAAATTCACCTAGAATAGTACGCATTGGAACAAGTTGATTTTGAAGTCACTGTGCTAAACATTTTTTTAAGCACATGTATTCGTCCCTCTGTGTTAGTCCTAATGCATGTATGCATGTTAACCAATAGGATATGTGCCTCCTTTATTTTGACCTCATCGCCATGTTACTGCTTTTGTAAGTAACAAGGATTTGTTTATTTTAGTTATGTGTACAAAGCTTCCTGATTCAACAACATAGCTAAAAAGGTATTGGTGCATATGCTCCAATAATCCCGGGTTGTAATACATGAACCATCATTGCATAGCCCTTTGAGCAGATAATCTCACAGGGGCTTATGACTTGCTTATTTTCAATGATTATGGGTAAAGTGCTAAATTGTTTATGATGATGTGTAAATAAAATCTGTGGTCCTTTAGAGAACTTCACTAAAATGAAAAGCTCTGTCTCTTGAGCCAGTGGCACCTTTAGCTTCATCCCATTGTATCTGTTGCTTATGAGTTATCAAACATTTAACATGACAATTATATTTCGTGGAAGCGTAGGACAAATTATACTTAAACATTAGGTACCACATTAACATATACGGTTTGGCTTGATGAGATTTATTTCGACATATCATGTCATACAAATATTTAAAGATAATCCATTTACACATAATTCGTTAACATGAAAGATACCATCTTCGTGATATGAGAGACTAAGCATCACAGCATACAAGAGCAAGTAAAACAGCATTATTCAAATACCTTCATGTGATTATGGATACTGGTTGCTGGGTAGTTTCTGGGTACACATTATTTATAACACAAATTGTATACTATATCTTTTCGGGTGTATTCATGATGGAACGAGCAAAGCAGGGTAAACAAGGACTGATAGCTCCGGTCATAAACCATTTACAACAAGTTCGTTAAAATGTAGACAGATAACAATTAAACCGGGTATTCCTAGTACGAGAGCCTTAGCATCGCAGCAGCATACGTGAATAAAATAAAATGCATAAAGCATATTTCTTTGTGAGTTATCCTCACTGAATACAGGGTGCACCAACATGTAAAACAGATGATTTGCTATATCTGTTCTGGTGTAACATGAGCAATGGGCTGCTCAGTTTGTGATGGTCTGGTCCCAGGCATGGAGCTAGGTACCTGGATACTATTGCCCACATCAAACCCAAAATGTGGCGATTGCGCATGCAAACAGGGGCCAGGAATCAGACCTTAAGATTCTCAGTGCTGTAATACTGCTTCTTGTCCCCGGAAGTTTGCATTTGGTTATAAGCCATTTCTTGCATGGCCATACATAGACGGCACAAACAAACAAGACAATGGGTAGGGTTTCTATAGAATCGATGGAGGCTGAACACATCCCTGAGGTCCATTTATTTGTGTAGGATTTTATGACAATGATCCTACCATAAATTGGAAGTAAAGCCTCCTATCATGTGGGGGCAGTTATAGTACCCCAATATGTTTCCAGGGAACAGCATGATTTAACTTCGAGAAACCTTACCATCAGAGTTGTACACTCCACTGCTCGAATGAGGTTCATAGCCATTGCTTTAAAAAATTTCTGCAGCGGGTCTAAGGGTACCTGATGGGGTGACCCATACTTCCCTCATTCCTATGGCAGTCAGTGTATTTTTGACATATTGGAGCCAAATAATTTTGTGAAAACGGTCAGCTTCTTGACATCATCTAGGGCTGAGGCATAGCGGGCCAGATCTGGAGTACACCACAGTCTGCGCCAATATAATAATGAGTGGAGCCTAACTTTGTTAGCTTTCCCTTTCTCTCTAAATCCAACATCGAGGTTTTAAAGTTGTACTAGGCGGAGGGCATGTTGCATTTCTCAAGAATGTATTCTCCAAGCTAGTAGGGGTAGATGTGTTCTAAAATCCCCATAATTCAGACCCAAAGAGAGCTAAGCCCAGAGCTTTGGCCTCATAGATCTGCAAGATCGGTCTGACTGGTTTGTATTAGGACATTCTATGCTCTTTGGTTAATGTGCCAAAATGCGGATGGTGTTTAAGGGCTATTGGGAATCCAATGCATATTTGAGGCCAGTGTTACACCCAAATAGTTGCAGACCTTGATTTTCTGAAGTGGCTTGTCCCCTAGCGTTACCATGCCCTTAAAAGATTTGTGCTGGTTAAACAACATGTACTTGGTCTTTTTAGTGTTTATCACAAGACCACAAACTATTCAAAACTCCTCAAAGCTGACGACCGCACGTTGCAGACCACTAGGAGTTTTTTTGAATGAATAAAGTATTGCTCGCGAACATCAGTATGGGAATTTTCATACCTGCCAGGGATGGCTCATTGGTAGGGCAAGAGGAAAGAAATTGGACACCATTGAAAAACACGGACAATAGCGTGGGGGCCAGGACGAACCCATGACGGACCACAGTGTCAATGGTGATACGTTTGGTGAGACCGCCATGGACACCCCATCAAACCTGAGCAAAGTTGTCTTCATGCAGTCGGATTATCCAAAATAGAAGATCAAGAGGCATGCCCAGATCGAGTAGTACAAGCCAAAGCATTGTGCGGGAGACTTCCAACTTGACACCAAAATTCAATTTATCTAAAAACAATCATCTGGTATTGTGCCAACACCTCGTACTGCAGCTTAGTGTACATCTCGCCATTTCATCCTATCAAGTCCTCCATCAATTCAGATACATTTGAAATTCCACACATACAGTTTTTTATGAGAGTCATCTGCCACTGTTAATAGTACATTGTAGGAAATAATGTTACAGTGTGTTTATCAATCTACATTCCTCAATCTACCCATATTTCTATCTTTGTTTTGTATTGTAATTTATCTTACTTTCTCTCACTTCAGACTGTTAATTTGTACACCTCTCACTTCTGCGCACCTAGGTGTCAACTCACAAAAATTACAGGAGAAAAGTTGAAAACTCTGAACTTCTAACATCTAATGGAAACACATGAAGTCGAATCCCACAACCTTTAATTGTGATGTTTTGTAAACAACCTTTCTTGAAATATGGAAGGTGGAGTTTCTTAAAAACCTGTGACTGACATTAGGCAATTCATCTGTTTCATAAATAGACAAAGGCACTGTTGCTGCTCTGCATTACATGTCAGGAAGAGGGCAGAAATGCTCAATATTTAGAAAGAGAAGGAGAATTTCTGCTCTCTCCTTGCGCTGACGCACTTCAGGCAGTCTAGCACCAAAGAAGGCACCCTGGCACTATGGTGCAAGGGTACCTGCATTGCAAGGAGAATTGGTTTTGTTAGGGAAGGGTCACCTTCCTGCACAAAAACAATCTAGAGGTTTTTTCCTCTTTCCACATGTACTGCAGATTGCAGCACACATAGTAAGAGGAAATAACAAGGAGAAATGTCATGCTCTGAGAGGTGTAGAGATTTCATGCAATCACAGGTTTACAAACCATTGTAAATGTGGGATTGTATGAAATCCATGGGTACGGCCATGTCCCACACATGGGAAGCCTCCAAGAATTATATGTAAGGCATTGCAGCGCAAGTCGCTGCCTGCGAAACATTTTTTTTACAAAGCCACACAAGGTTGTGCAAATCGCCTCTTTTCATGGTTTTGTAAATATCTTTGTGAAATTTGTGTCATGGATGAACCACGGAAGGGATGCAGCCATGATGCAACTATTGGTAAATATGGCCCTTTGTTTACAACGGTTAGGGCACAAAGCTTCCTACATGGGTTGCAGGTAGCCTTATTGGAGTTGGGCTCGTTGCCCCTAACTACCACACAACTGTGTCTCCAGGTTCACCTTCTCTGCTGGCTTTTCAATGCGAACAAGGAGCCGCAATTTGTGTTTGCCTTTTAATTCTTTACTAGGCCAAGTATCATATTTGCTTATATGTTTTGCCTTCGCATTTCACACGTTCTATAATATGTATTGTCATGCATTGGAGAAAAGCAAACTTCTGCAAGTTTATTTATTTAGGGGCATATTATCAAGGGCGTTTATCTCCGCTTTTTTGGCTTTAAAAGCCAAGAAAGCGGAGATAAAATTCTCTCCCTATTACCTAGATGTCGCTAACACCAGTTAGCGACAGCTAGTAGGAGATAGCGACCATCTTGGGCCCTGCTTTGCATGTCAGTGATATTTATCACTAATGACATGCAAAGTGGGCCTGCCAAGATGTTAGCGACTGGAAACAGTCACTAACATCGCTATCTCCTATTACCAACTTTTGGAGATATTCGCGCTAAGCGCGAATATCTCCAAAAGCTAACACCTGCCCCATATCAGTTCTTAGCCATGTTATGCAATGGTAGGTGGATAACATGGCTAAGAGCATTAGCTCGGTAATGCATTAATATCGCTGACTTTTCAGCGATATTCATGCATTTTGGCCTATTTTTATCGCTTAGGAGATACACTTTGATAATAGCAAGGTTCCTAAGCGATCAAAATCGCCGCAGCCCGGCGATACAAATATTGCCGCTAAACCAACATAGCGATAATTATCGCGAGTTGTTGGTAATATGCCCCTTAATTTTTACGTTCGGAGCTTATTATATACATTGCACAGCAAATTGGATAATTGAAGAAAAACGTTTGTGAAAATTAAAGTATTTATGTTTTTTTGCTACGCCAGCAGGTACAACATATAAAATATTATGGTTGATTAGGGAGTATCGAAGAAAATAGTATGCCCATCATTTACATCTGAAATTACGTTCGTATTGTTTACATGGCTTTGTAACATTCAATGTTTTATATTATTCCTTTTAAAATTGTTTGTTTAAAATCAATTCTATATAAAAATGTATAGCCCTGGAAAGGGCACATCAAGCAAATGCGAGCTGGTGAATACAACTACCATGTTTTCATAAATATATGCAGATAGATTTGTTTCCATTTCCAGTAGTGGCGAAACAATCCTAAAGTTTCCTGCCACCTGATTAAAATGTGAAACTAGAAAAGCAGTATGCTGCGGTATCATCTGCATATAAATAGAAATGTAACTCATGATCTGTAATGGTCTGACCTCGAGGAAGCACACATTACACCAGGAGAGCAGAGAATAATAAGCTTGAGACAGATCCCGGTGGAACCCCCGCAAAGACATTGGAGAGGGGTGAGAAAGCCATTGAATAGAATAGAAATTAGTTTATGTAGGTTCATCAGTCTAACACGAAATACATTCTCAAAGTATATAGCATATGCAAAGGTTACAAGATGTTTGGAACTTTAAAAGCAAAATCTCGCGGTTTATCAAACTCTGACAAATGCCCACTGAACTAGAAAAAGGAATGCAATTTGAATCGCTGTTTAAAAGCGGAATGTTTCCCACTGAAACTGACTCCTCTGACCAAAAGTGAATGAAGAAATTTCGGAGCAAGAATGAGCGTGAAGGTGTTATATATTCTGCGGGAGACAAAATGCCCTGTGAAAAGTCTCATTAACCCAAAGGTATTGTGCAACTTAAAACCTGGGGGCTTGTTTACGAGGTGCCTGCGCCACCTGAGCATCACTTTTTCTGATGTTGGGTGGACAAATCACTCAACCATATATATGAGACCACGCAAAAGCCACTTACATATGGAGTAAGACAAAGCAGCGCAAGTCACTGCTGTGTTTTACTCTTCGTGAGAGAGGCGTTCCATGGGAATTGCGGTTGGTGTTCCCACACAGCGCACATGGATTTTGACACTTCCCAAGATTTACAGCAACTTGTACACCAGAGGAAGAGCCAAATCCTTGCCCCCCCCCCCCGAGCAGGGGTAACAAGGTAAAATGTTTTTTTTTATTTTTGCTAGAAAGAAGAAAATGCCTCTTGAGATTGCTTTTGTGCAGGAAGGTGTCCCTGAGTGCACAAAAACAATGCTGCATGCAACGCAGACAGCCTTGCACCAAGGTCCAAGAAATACACTGATGCACTCCACTCTTGAGTTACTCTTATCCTTTGCAAGGAATTCACGGCCCAGCCAATTGTTAGGTTTGCTTTTAAGAAGTCCACCACAAATGATGAGTAGGGTCACTGTTGATATTTTAATTCATTCCATTACAGAAAAAAAGCAGCAGCCGAGGCGTGTTTCGTCCTCCTGGACTTTCTCAAGGCTTAAATTCAAATTCTTGGGGTATTGATAGAGCGCGCAAGGACCAACTAGCTCAGTTTACCATACTCACCTTGGGCCCATATAACGTTCACACTTTGAACTAGTAGTCCTGCCTAAACAATTACTAAATTAGTCACCCTATCAGTTGCCCAGAGGTCCAATTTAGGACTTATACCTGTAAACCATGATTTACCAATCCTTGAGAATCAGAGAATTAGAATAAACAGGTAGTATTTAAACACATTTACTTTTGTATAATAACCACAGACTCGGGGAAAGTTTTAAAACCTTTATCTATGAGAGATTTTCTGAGTCAAAATGAAAGGGTCACAATCTTGTGACCATACATTTTACAAGCAAGAATATAACTAGTAGGACATAAAGTTTGTAAGAAATCACAGCAGCACCTTTAGACATTGGTACCTGGAAAGGGTGAGAAAGGGAAATAGCACATGGACATACCACATAGATTATATTTACCTAGAATGATGCAATGACCAATCCTGGCCACGGGCTGGGGCAAAAATATAGACTAGGACCAGGCTCCCGACCAATCAGGTGCCCACGGGACAAAACTGGTGCAAACCAGGACAGGTGACCTCAGCTAAGTGCAATGCCAGCGTCACACCCCTCTCTCTAGGAAAGCCAATCAGTACCCCTATTGGGTAATCAATTCTTCTGACAGAGTACTCCACCAGCACCTCTGCTCTCGATCGCCTATTGAGTGCGTTGGGTCAGTGACAGGTCAGCTATTTGGACAAGTCAGACAATTTCTCTATCCAAGTCTAATTTAGGTATACCATTTCGAGGGCAATGTACCACCCCTAAATATTGCAAATCTATGTGTTCCCCTTCAGTGATTGGTTGGAAAGACGAGGAGAGGTCATCACACCATACTAAGATGATGTCATTTCAATTCAATTCATATTGATTGAATCCCCACCCATAATTTATTTCTCATGCTTTTATTCCGCCCACCAATATTATTTCATTTTAGCATACAATGTTGAAACATTTTGTCAGTCTTCTTCCTTTTCCCAGGTCATGGGGAGAGGTTCTCAGGCGCATCGTGGGTAAGACAATCCCTGGCACAATTTCAATGCCACGGTTCGAGGTATCTCTTTTCTCCTGGCGCATGTGCAGTATGTATTCTAAATGGTGATTAAAGACACCCCTCAGGCAAAAATAAATGAATGCACTGTTTACCACTTATCTCTACTCTATCCCCATTACTTTATTTTAACTTGTGCAATAATAGTTAAGCAGAACGAACAAGCTTAGTACAAGCTGCAGCTTAAGCATTAGCATGTGAGATTTAAAGCAGCCATTTCTGGCACTAGTGCGCAGAAGCAAAGATTTCCCACCAAGCAGAAAAGACATCACATCACATGAGTGTGGCAGAAGAATGCACAGTGAAATCCCCGCGTAGCAGCAGCCATATTAGTTCATTTGAGTTAATATTAGTAAAAGCACATAGGCGAGCTTCCCCCAGATACTAGAAATGTCGGGAAATGTAAATATTAGTAAACAAAACATGTTGGGTAATATGTTACACATTATTTTGAGAGGGCTGTGTACAAACACGTTTCGGTATATGTGAAACCTTGCTCCATCAGTATGTTCAGTATCATACAATTCGTACAAAAATGTATATGCTAACATTTCTAATGGAATGTAAGTAGAAATATGTAAATCCAACAGTGTAGCTAAGTAATTAGTCCAAATAGCAGCAGCTATATGCTATATAAAAACGTGTTTGTATTTGACTCACGTGTAATCACTATTGACAATTTTTGACAAGCTCTGTTTTCAGTGAGTCAGGACCTTGATAAGTCCACTCTTCACGACGCCGCATTAGCAGTAAATCTCTCAGTCAGGAACAAGTTTTCACCGAAAATAGAGCTTGTAAAAATGGTCAAAAATGATTAACATGTGACTCAAGATACGAACAAGTGTTTTTTGAGCATAAAGCAGCTGCTTTTTGGACTCATCACTTACCTACACTTTTGGAGTTACAGATTTCTACTTACTTACCAAATTAGAACCTCCTAAATAACTAATTGAAATGAGAACCATACAAGAGATATATAAAATATATGTATTTATTACTAAAAACTCTCTTCTAACCTCTATATGAGATTAGAGCACAAGGCATACAATACCTAATCAATAGAGCAACAGTAAACAGCACAATACAAAGCAGGCTCCAGGGGGAGACCAAACCATCTACTAAGAAAGTGGTAGAACAACAATGACTTGACTAGACACAGTGCCTAGACCCCGTAGAATTGCTGGGACCCCAAGAAACCACCCAAAGTAGTGACACAGGGGAACCACGGAGGGCGGGTGCAGTCTGAGAACACAGATGGAAGCTCCATACAACTCTATGGAAAAGTCGCAGTTGGAAAATTACAGTTTACCCGCATGCGCACTAGCGGTTTTCCCGCTGAGTGCTGAGATTTCAAAAATCCTGCGTTACGTGACAAGGTCAACTCGTCACACGCACAGCGCAGGTAACGCCCATGACGAGTTGACCTTGTCACACGCATCGAAGGGGTTAAGGACACTTCGGAGAGTACTTCAAGAAAACCTTTTGGAACATAAAAGGTTCTAAGGCCAGCACTCTTGTGAGTGCCGAAGTACCCGTGTTACCTATTCCAGGGGAGCCGGATGCAAAGGGGTCAAGTGGTATTGGCAACCTTTGTCGTTTTCAAGGTCGTGACTCAAAGAAGTGCTGCTGCTGGGAAGATGAAAAGTGTCCGGTGGAATCCAAGTCTGTATCCAAGGTAAGAAGAACCTGAAATTAGGGGGGACAGATACTCGGTCACTTCAGGGTTACTAGGGGCTCAGTAGACGAATGCCCACCGATGTCAGGTGCTTCAGGTGAGATGACAGGATGCTTGACTCTGCAGGAAATGTTGATGATAACTAAAGTCTGGAGGTGATCTGTCCCACAAAGGATGACGCGTGCTGAGGGGTTAGCGTCTGGATTGAACACTAACAAGCCTTGGCAAATACAACCTATGCTGGAAGAGGACCGGCAAGGTCCTGGAGACTCTCGAAGTTATGGGGAGTCAGGGCATGTTGGGAGCAACCAGAGAAGCCCAAGAGAAATCAAAGTTACCTTCACAGGGACGAACAGGCCAATGGACCAGGGATAGCGAAGGGACCTCAACCTGATCACAAAATATTATTATTATTATTATTCTGAGTTTTATATAGCGCCTGGTTACCAGAAAGGCATCCCAGCGCTCACCAGGGAATGAAACTACAGAGTAATGCGGGGGTTTAAGCAGAAAACAGAAAAGTTTTTAAAAGCTTGCGGAACCGAAGCAGACTGGCTTCCGAGCGAAGTTGTAGGGGAAGAGAATTCCACAGAGTGGCTACGTTTATAGAGAACCTTCTGCCACCAGTTCTTACTTTCTTCACCCTCCCAACCTGCAAAAGATGTTGGTGGTCAGACCGGAGAGAGCGGAGGGCTTTGTAGGGCTGAACCATCTTCCCCAGAATAGGTGGACCTGCCCCCTGCAGGACTTTATGAGCGATACAGAGTGACTTGAACTTCACCCTGTCCCTCACAGGGAGCCAATGCAGTGCCTTGAGCGCAGGGCGAGCAGATTGATGTCTGGGGATACCCGTCAGAAGCCTGGCGGCCGCATTCTGCACTTGCTGCAGTTTGTTCATGGTAGATTCTGGAGCACCCAGGAACAACGCGTTGCTGAAATCCAGCCGCGAGATGATAAGCCCCTGGATGAGAAGTCTCCTAGTGGCCGCTGGGAGCAGCGGTAGAATCTTCCGAGCCGAGCGGAGCAGGCCAAAGCACACGCCAGCAGTCTTTTTGGCATGGGTTTTAAACGACAGGTCCTGCTCAAGCCAGACCCCGAGGCTCTTAATCTCCTGCTTGGGGGTGGGTACAGGTCCAAGGCAGTCGGGCCAGCTGCTGGGAGACAGAGATGGAGAGGAGTTTCCCAGCAGCATCAGCTCCGTCTTGGAGCCGTTGAGCTTTAAAGCTGAGCTGCACATCCATGTGTAGATCTTCTCCAGACACGAGTGCAGCCGGTCAGGATGGTGAGCCGACTGGGAAAGGCCTACCACCAACTGAGTATCATCAGCATAACTGATGATTTTGATACCCAGTGGCAGTACCACGCTCTCCAGGGGGGCCATGTAGACGTTGAATAACGTAGGGCTCAATGAAGAGCCCTGTGGCACACCACACTGGAGAGGGATTGAAGATGATTTTTCAGGGCCTTCCCATACCTCGAATGTGCGACCTTCCAAGAAGGAAGCAAACCACTTGAGGGCCAGACCGGTGATCCCCACCCCTGCCAGCCGTTGGAGAAGCACCTGATGGTCCACGGTGTCAAAAGCAGCACTGAGGTCCAGGAGGATCACTGCCACTGATCCCCCTGAATCCAAAATGCTCCTAGCGTTCTCCACAACCGCCAGCAGGGCAGTGTCAGTCCCCTGGCCGGGACGGAAACCGGTTTGGGAGTCACCTAAGAGGGAATTGGCCTCCAAGAAGTCCGACAAGCGGCAGTTGACCAGCTTCTCAGCGATCTTACTAAGGCCCGGCAACAGCGAGATAGGCCTGAAGTTGGCAAGGTCGGCGGGGTCCAGATTAGGCTTTTTTAAAAGGGCCTTCACGACCGCCCCTTTCCAACTGGGGGGTACTACCCCTTGAGTGAGGGACAAGTTTATAAGGTCCGTCACTGGGCCACCAATGGTAGATGCCACCTGTTTAAGATATTTAACAGGTACCGGATCTTTCGGGGAGCCACTCTTCATGGTCCTCAAAATCAAGAGAACCTCCTCCATGGTAACAGTACCAAAGGAGGTCAGCTCCACTGATCGCATCCTACCCTGCGGACCAGGGATATCACCCGGGGGAGATACCTCACCTGGGTGGGGAAGGGAAGCCAGTATATTATCAATTTTTGTTTTAAAAAAGGACGCCAGTTCTGTGCATTTTTTGCGCGGGTCCTCATGGATGATCTGGGGTTCAGGGATGTTGAGTAATTCCTTGATAACTCTGAATGATTCTTTAGAAGAGTTGGCCGCGGAGCCTATTCTCTCTTCAAAGAATCCAGATTTTGCTGCACGAATGGCGGATTTGTATATACTCAGGGCCTCCCGATAATCCTTCCGCTTCGTTTCACACCAGTCCTTCCTCCAGGACCGCTCTAGCCTCTTGCATCCCTTCCTTAGGGATCTCAATTCGGGCGTATACCACGGCGCCGAACCCACTCTCTTCCCCTTCATAAGTTGTTTCTTTTTGGGAAGAAGGATATCTAACGAGTCCGTAAGCCAAGTGTGTACATTCGCTTCCGCGACTAACGGGTTAGAACCAGGAGGGGGCCGCGTTGCCTCCAAATGTGCCGACCAGGTGTCAATCGAGAGCCTCGACCAGGCTCTTTCCAAAGTGTGGACCCTTGGGACCATTGCAGCTAGATTATCAAATTGCCACACTGCGGGCACCAAGAAATGGTCTGTCCAGGGCAGGGGCAGCGCCGGAGATGGAATAAAGTGGCCCAGGTTAGAGAATATGGGGTCAAGCAGGTGACCCTTCTCATGGGTTGTCCCCGGGTTGGCCAGAGTGATTCCGAACGCTTTGAGATCATCCAACAGATCTACTCCCGGGGCGTTAGAGGAGTCGTCAAGATGGATATTAAAATCCCCAAGAGCCACAAAGTTGGTGGCTGAGGAAGCAAGAAGAGTCGTTGTTTCTAGGAAGGAATTGGGGAAATTTCCCAGAGAGCCAGGCGGGCGATAAATCAACAGGCCCGTCAGAGACACCGTAGATGACAAACGGAGGGTGAACTGACAGCTCTCACAATCAGCCACCCCTCCGTTCTGAACATTACAAGCAAGCGTGTCTCTAAAGAGGATAGCAACTCCTCCTCCCCTCCCCACAGGTCTGTCTAGGTGGGATATAAGATAGCCTGGAGGGAGTGCTCTGACCATATCAGGGCCCGAGCTGGGGGAAAGCCAGGTCTCGGTGAGAAACAGCACATCGAGCTCGTGGTCCAGAATGAGAGAGTTAATCTCAATGGCGTGACTCGGCAATGACCGGCAATTCAATAGCGCGATGGAAAGAGCAGACTTCACAGCCACAGAATTATGACCGGTGCTACAGGCTCTGCACGGTAGAAATGGAGTAATTACCTCTAGTGCGAAACAGCAGGTGGAAGGGTGGGACGGACGAAAGGACAGGAGAGCCTCCCTCTCATAATGATACCTATTGGTAGGTGGCGCCGAGGAGATGGGCATAGTGACAGGCCCTAGGCCCGTCCGGGCCCGGACGGGCACAGACGGGCTGAACTCTGGCGTAACTCCGGCGTCATTACGGCGTCCCCGCTGCGCGTGGCCGCTGCGCGTCAGCATGGCTGTCTAAGTAGACAGCGAGCAAGATCAACAAAGGACTACTACCCCACTGCTCTCCCTCACCAAAGATGGCCGCCCACGAAACACTCAGGGAGTGTAGGTCAGAAATCTTCAGTGCAATTACTGCTCGGGGTAAGGACTATAAGTAGCCTAAAGTACAGCCTCAGAGATTGCCAAAAGGCATATGCTGCTGCAAAAATAGTCGGTGCACACGGGTTCAGGTTGCACGGTCCCCATGAGGGGACCGTGCAACCTCTTTGCTGAAAGAGCAGATCAATCTCAGGGATGCTCAGGAACCCACGTCTTCTGTTGTCAAAATCTTCAGAGTCCTCAGGAGCTCAGGAGATGCACACCAGTCAGATGCATTTAAAGGGCCTGCCTTGCACAGGAGTAAATCCTTTACTCCAAGGGAGTTTAGTCCAGTTAAAAGTTAAAGACCTGTTATCAGGGTTCCCACTTTATACCCAAGGAAGGGGTTGAACAAACTCTGGGGACCCTCCGAGGGAAGGGACAGAACAGAGGGGTGGTTTCACCCATTTCCTTTGTCCAGTTTCATGCCAGAGCATGAGCAAATGGCTCCTGCAACCGGGTTGAGCTGGACTATGCACAGGGACACCAAATGTGTCCCCAGTGCAGACTTTCAGGTACTCTCAGCGTGCACTCACCCAGCCCCAATACACAAAAGCCTGGCTGGGAGGTGGTCACACCTCCCTGTGACAGGAAACCTATTGTCCAACCTTACCCAATTCAACCGCAGCTCAGCAGCAGGAGGGCAGATTTGTGTCTGTGACTGGCAGCATCCATTTTGTGCTGCCCAGGTCGAGAAAGCTGGTATCGTGTAGACCGGTGCCCCATAGTTGTGGTTCTACAAGGGAGGAATCATACCTCCCACACCAAGTACTGGTGTGGAGGAATGATTCCAAGGTGTTTGACACCAAACACGACATGTTTCTAAGCAGCAGTCTTAAGGTTAGCATTTACAGCAAGGTTATAATGCATTTAAATATATATGGTTTGGCTGCATCACAGACAACCCCGGAGAATAGATTCCGAAGGCTGCAGAGGGGCTCTGCTCATGCAGGAGCACCCTCCCACACAAAACCTAGAGCCCTGCCTTCAGGATTGATAAGGCCTGCCATAGGATTGACTGATACTTTTATATGCGCAGTGATTTTAGAATAGATATATGTTACCTATATCTACGTACGGGGTGCTTGCACCACCTTACACAGTATGCAGTAGCAGACCTGTGGTGTCAGTTTGAATGGTCTCTCAGTTATGGCATAATACATGCTGCAGCCCCTGGGAGGTCTCTGGGGTACCTATGCCCTGGGTACATGGTGTACCATACACTAGGGACTGATAAGGGTACCCCAGTATCCAATCTAGAGTGTACCTAATGTACATGCAATCAATGTAGAGTAGAAAGCAGCTTGACTGGTGTCCGGGATATCAGGATCTTAGTCAGACTAAGTCAGAAACAGTGATACATCAGCAAAATGTGGGGGTAACTATAAGAAGCAGATCCTACTCTCCTACATGGACTGACCATGTTTTAATTCCTTTCGAGATTTTAAATCCCACCTCGTGTGTCCTACCCTGCATGCCCAAAAAGTTGTCCAAACACTTGCACAAAGTTAATGACTTGCTTTTGGCTGACACCTTACAATCCATCACTCTTGATCAGACTGGAGTACTAGAGCATGATGCTGCTTTTTCATTGATTGGGTTGAGAATGCTGTTGATACTAAGGAAGTGTACTCTAACAAGAGCCTAAAGCCTTCATCCCCCTGGTTCCTTGATGCTTTAAAACTTCACGAATCAAGCTGTAAATAGCCTGAGAGGTGCTGCAGAACTAGTTATAATGTAGAAGCCAAAACAAATTATCAGGATGCTCTCAACAAATATCATTGAGTAATATACATGGCTCGTGAAGCTTTTATTGCTCTTCCAATCTTTGAGGCAGACAACTCTCTCAAAGGATTGTTTAAGGTGCCTTTTTTTCTCCACGGGTGATTAAAAATAGGCGCACTCCATCAATGGCACTTTGTGGAAGACCTTTCAATTTTTTCAAAATAAAAGTCAGGCTATTTCTGATCTTTTTCCTCAATCTTCCACAGCCTCTTCAAGCTTTCTTTCTCTTCTTTCTACCCCAACCCTGTATTGTTTCTCACCGTCTCCCTTGAAGAATGAGCCAACAAACTTGTAATTTGTAAATCAGGATCTCTACTTGATCCTTGCCCTCAGACTATTCTTAAAATGGTAGTATCAGTGGTTTTTCTCTTCCTGAACAGTGTGCTTAATGAATCTCTTGCTGAGGCAAGGGCCCCCTCTGGATGATGTTATGTTATGTTATGTTATGTTACTATGTTTTTGTATTGTTTAGAGAACAAGGGTACCCAAAGGCGCGATAAGCTAGGGACCTTGGGTGATTATAAATTAACAAAAACAATGTCCCTAGACCAAAGAACAATGAATTTCAATAAATATAGACTCAATAGTTCTATATCCAATGTCCAGCCGGACAGTTTAATTTTCAATGTATAAAGTGCATAAAAGTTAGGTGTGATACAAGTGGGACACCAGCCGGTGCCCAACTAACATACTCGGGGAAGGAACAAACAGGGGAGTCTTAGGCAAATTACGGCAGTCTGAATATCATAAATTATACACAGACAATCCGAAAAATACACATATGCAAATAATAGTATCACAAGATAAATAAGCATTTAGTGTATAAAAGTCGACGACGTTTCGAACCCTATTCTAATTCAAGGTTCATCTTCAGGACAACACAAGATTGCCTAGAAATTATATATATACAGAATGCCCACACCAGGAGCACCGGAGTAGGCTCAGAGATGCACATGATAGTTACCAATTGGCCACTCCCGATGGCCGAAATGTTTTTGCATAGCGCAAATCACAACTGGTCTCTAAGCGCTTTTACAGAAAAAGTACACACCACACTGCCAACCTGAATGCCCTCCGCCATCAAACAGACAATTAGGGTGTTGATGTTATCTTTTTAAACAGGTAGGCCTAGGGTGAAAGAAGGCTCTTTTATTTTCTCTACTTAGGAAGCCTTCTGATTACCCTAAATGTTTTTACATCTTCAGGCCCATTTCACTTCTGGCCACAATACGTAAATCATCTGCTACATAAATTGCAATAAGGTTTTCGTCATGGGTATAGCACTAAGACCACTCTCCTTGAGGTCTCCGAGCATATCAAAAAGCAATCTTTACTGACATTTTTCAGTTTTGATAATGCTTTTGGATCTTTCTGTGACATTTAGATACAGTCTCACATGTTATTCTGCTTGAGAGACTGGAAGGCATGGGCATTACCTTGCCATGTCTTGATTTGAATCCTTTATAAACAGCCACATTCAGGCTGTCTTTCTTCCGCCCTTTATGATTGCAGCAATGCCTTTGGATTGCTGGGTTCCATAGGGTTTAGCTCTCAGCCCTACCTCTTTTAATGTACAAATGTCACCACTGGCCAGGTTTGTGGAGTCTTTTGAAGTTAGAGCAGTTTTATACTCAGATGATACTTAGATGCTTTGGCCTTTCCTGAAAATATTCCGTCATCATTGAGCTCTTTTAAATCTCATCTTAGATTTGTCTTGGAATGGATGAATAACCGTTTTTCGAAGTTCAACTCAGAAATTCTGAGATTTTTTTGTTCATTACCAAATCTATACCTGACACTAACCTCCGGTGGCCATTAGAGATGAGAACCCCCACCCCCACCCCTCTGCCCATCCCCTGTGGTAAGGAACTTAGGGGTAAGTTAAATGCTGAGCTCATTTTTGAAACTCAGATAAAAACACTGTCCAGTTCCTGTTTTTTGATCCTGAGATCCTTGAGCATTTTATTCCCATGGAACAACAACAAATAATTCTACTTGACTTAATCACTTCTAAACTGGACTATGTCAATAGTCTTTATCTCGGTTTTCCTTCTTATCTTATTCAGGGTCATCAGACCATTCAAAATGCTGTTGCTCGTTTGACCCTTAAAATCTCTCCCTGCAGCTCCATCTCAAATCACAATTTTTATTGTGTTTTGAGTAATAAAAGGATCCAGTTTAAGGCCCTTTCTTTTGCTTTTAAGATTTTTATCTCAAGGAAACCTTTCTATATTAGGCACCGGCTCAAGCTGTCCTCCCAGGTACGTTCTCTACATTCCACTAACCTTAAATTGTTTCAAACCCCTCTCATTGTCAAATTGAGAAGACCTGACAGCCAGATTGTGGAATGCCTTACCTCTGACTTTGAGAAGCTCTCCATCTGAAATGGTTTTCAGGAAGAAGCTTAAACTGCTTCTTTTTGACTCTACAATAATCTTTTCTTCTCACTAGTGGACCAAGTATCGTTCTCAAATGTGAGGATGTGGACTCAAGAACAGGCACGGATGAAATTAGGGGCATCTGAGATACCCGATGACTTGACCATCCAAACCCATTTGGCATTTCAAGACTGTGGAGTGTAGTTCCAGAATGTAGTGTTAAATAAGAAATGCCATATGAAGGAAGCACTAGGGATCTGATTCCATGTTCAGTATCACATTTATGTATGATATGTATAATATTGTAAATACATGGATGCAATTGAAGAGGCCATTTGACAAATGAATCGAATCCTGATGTTATAAAAATACTCAAATTGGTTGAAAACATTATAACTAGGCCTGGGCAAATTTTTATTATACCGGAATAACGGAGTCATTTTCGTAATTTTATGTTACTTTTGTGAGACGAAATTACCGACAATTACGTGATTACATCCGCTCAATGCCTACAACACAGGACAGAATGTAAGAGACTGCTGGCTGATTCCGTTCATGTTCTGTTGCATTCAAAGCTATTTTCTTAACACTAAATGTAGCCTTTGGACCATTTTAAATTCAAGGGTGCATTATTCACTAAGAAAATTGAGTTAAACAGTGAGTTACCCTTCAAGTGTATTTCCTCTTAATCTTGCATAATTTGTTGTAATTTTGAGTAAATAAACTACTGACATTTACTCAAGTTACGTTCACCTCTATTTATAACTATGTAGATTGTCTGAGTCTCAGAAAATACATTTGCCATGATATTCAACTTGTCCATCCCGAGGCTCCGTTAGATTGTTAGAATTTTGGTGGGTACAGATGTTGACTGTAATCGTTCTAATGGCTGACTCTTCTTTCACCCCAAGCATAGGAAAACGATAGATCATGCAGTGTATCATCTAAAAACGTTGCTTACTTCAACTTCAATAGTTTGTCCATTTTTTATTGCAAAAACAAATATTCCAATGCAATGATATTTTATTGACTCAGCATAACCCAAGAGCATGTGCTAAATGCATTTTATGGCACTAATAATGTATCACGAGCAATATTGTGCATGGCTATAAGAAGCCTCTCCAAATAAAAGGAAGATATTTAATGCATAGCGTCCAAGCATCAGTGCAATGTGCAAATTCTAATGTGTAAGCTACATTGGAAGATTTACTATTAAAGACGATGCTGCTTAAAATAAAGCTGATCAATTAAGGGATGTTTTTGTACTTATTTGGCCATTTGGTCTTTTTCTGTGCTGTTAGTTATGTCAGAATTGTATCAATATTCATAGATATTTGCTTGTGAATCTGAGGCAGTTGTTTCGAGCATGGAAACGAATTCATACAAGGCCTGTGTTTTGAAAACTGGACATACTAAAAAGGAGTACTGGCTAATTAAGTGGAGATTGTTTTTTCTTGTTCCTAATTAAAATTTTCAGTATCTTATGACAGTATTAAGCACCACATTTGTATGTAATAAATCTAATATAGTATGAGTGGAGGCTTGGGTGCTGAGCTGTGATGCAAGTGAAGTTCTTTGTTGGTCATCCCCATTATGGTACAATAGTTGTATATCTATTGGACTAATGATATTAGGTGGAGTAGTCATAGTGCAGAATTGTTATCAATATGTGAAAAAGATTTAGGGCTTTCATTAGATTTAGCAGATGAGCACTCCATCACAAATGTGACAAATAACCTATCTGTCTTATTACAAACTCGTTATAGTGCAATTCACCAGCAATAAAGCAAGTTATCCATTATGTTTGTGATGCAGTACCGGTCTGCCACACTCTAAATAAGGCCTTTCTCTGAGTCTCTGTGACAGGGAGCACCTTAGTCTCTAAGTATTTTAGTCTCACTTTGTTATGACCACACCTTTGGCCATATTACAGAAGTGCCACAGGGGGCAAGAGCGTTTGCACACCTCCGGGGCACTTTCATATAACAGAAGGGCCCGCAGACACTTGTGAGTCCCCTGGCCCCATGCAAATGAGGGAAATCCTTTGCTTCTTGACTCATGCTGTGTTACAGACGTGGGTGTAGAGGCAAAGAAGCTGTTAGGAGGGGCAATGACTGTGTGCCACTGAAAAGGTGGTGAACTTTCAGTGCGCCCCCTGATGGCAGCCCTCTGGTGGATGGAATGGGGTCCCATGAACACCCCCGGTCATCCCCTTGCAGGCGGGTGCAGTCACTTACTGCATCCGCCTGCAAGAGGACCTCTCTCTAATCCCCCTTAAAAGTACAAGCTGGCTGCAGGCTGCACTGTGAAACATGTAGTGGTTTTCAAAGCAGCTGCTCTGTCCTTCACATGAATGCGCTGTCCTGGGGACAGCACAAGTTCATGACTGCCCTGGGAGAAGTCCATTCATTATGATATGGTGCATTTTGCTAGTTTGCACATGAGGGACATTTTAACACAGATCAGTTGAAAAAATAAGACTGCAAAGTTTCATGTGCAATTAATTAACACTTTTTTTTAAATCTTTGCGCGTCAGACCCTAGGGCCTTTGTTATCAACAACTTTTTCAATTGGATAGGTGCAACACCTTGATGCATCAGGCCCTAAATAACACTTACAAGGCATCTAGAAAAAGCTGTTCAAGTTAGAAAAATAAATAAACTAAAGCAGTACATAGTCAAGACATGATCTCATACTAGTGCTTGGTTAAAAGTGTCTGTTAAGATGATGAGAAGTGTGCAGCACTTACAGAATACAGTTACAGGGAAAGTCCTTTTTCTAAATGGAATTTGACAATTATTACAGAGAGCAGTTTTGAAGGAGTTTGTTTAGAGCTTTTTTGAGTACCATTATGCTGCCCACTTTTGACTGCTTTCCTTTTTTAAAATGTTTGATCGAAATAATTCACCCATCCTCTCATTATTACTATGTGGAATTTAGTTTTATCTCTCGGTAACTTATGAATCATATTAAATGTATAGACCAGTGACAGACCAGTACTAATGTAAAAATAAATACAAAAATATTATTATTCCTTCTCAAATTAAAGTAGTTCTCAGGCTTAGTCCATGAAAAAGTCATTTACAATCCTACAGTTTTAATAAATAGTTTTTGTTTACTTTACGGAATACTGCGTTTCTGGTTACAAGTATGAAAAAGACAATGGCTTGCATGTACAGAAATTTGTGTTATTATACCACTACAACACATTCACAACAACACAAAAATATATTACCACTGCAGCGAAGTTATCACAATGCATTTACCACCACAATGAAGTAAATTGCAAAGAAGTAAGTAACACATTTCATTTACAATGCATTTAAAGGTGTAATTATTGTAATTGTTGAGGGATTCTAAGGCTTTTTTAGAGTTCATGAATGGTTATCAAATTTGGGCTGTGAGGTTTGTTAGGGTTCAAGAATCGGTGGTGCTTAGGGGTGGTAAGGAGTTTTAAGGACTAAAGGATGGGTAATATATAGTAGCAGTAAGGATGTTTTAGGTTTCTGCATGGGTGGCACACAGAGGTAGTATAGAATTTGAAAGTGCTCAGGGATGAGTTGTAGATATGGGTAGTAAGCTTTGTTGGCCTCAGGAATGAGTAGTTCGTACAGTAGCAAGGAGTTTGTAAGGCTCAAGGATAGGTGTTTCATAGGAGTAGTAAAACATTTTAGCTGATGAATTGCGTATATGTATAGTTATGGGGGTTTATGGGCTGAGTACTGCTAATGGGTAATAACTTTTTTGTTGTTTAAGGATAGGTATAAAAGTATGGATATTTTAGGTTTTAGTTATGTGTGCGGTTGAGAAGCAGTATTGAATTTTCATAATTACACTGTGCACATGTGCAGATGTGTAATAGATATACACACACGCACACACAAACAAACACACAGACACACACACATATATATTATGATGCATTGTAATTTAATGCATGGTTGTGGTTTGAACTGTAATAGCTAATTTTCTGAATATGGAAGAGTTATAATCGTAGTCATTGTTGTCCATTCACCGTAAGTGTAACTGATTGTGTTGGTGTATGTTGTAGTAATCTATATTCCCAAAAAGATTGTAAATTATATAATAGAATATAATCATATTAATATTATATATGTGTAGTACAAGATGGAGGAAATAAATATACATTGAGAAGGAATTGCGCAGGAGTAATACAAAATGTATACAACTGGAATAATGTGCACTTGAGCCCTCATCATATTAATTATCTGTAAATTTTCTGAATATTCATCGAGCCCGACTATTCATCCGAAGAGGTTTCTGGAATTTTTCTATTCAAACGTTTTGTGTAAGTCATGATTGGTCAAGCACGTTGTACATAAACATAACAAGTAAACTAAAATGAATGGAATGTGTGGGTTTCCAACAGCAAACATGGACAACTGCACCACAATGATGTGCAAAAACAGAAAAATAGTCACATGGAGAAAGGACACTTGAATGGGTAGATATGCTTCTCTCTAAGTCATTGGGCTAAATCTGCTAACCTTAATTTAATTTAATTTAATCAACTTCAATTCACACTCTAGACACATCAGATAAAAAATAAAAATCCCAGAAGTAAACAACAATGCATGCCACAAACATCATGGCAATCTACCTCTCTGTCGCTCTAGCCTCTCTCAATTCCAGAAGCATCTGATTTATGCAGAGTACTTGCAGAGAAGCTATCCTTCAAAAGTGCTAGGTTATGTAAATTTCAATTAATCATATAATTGAAGAAAGTGCACAAATTATATGTATTGCAAAGGAAACCTTATGCTATAGCAAACACATACACACGAAAAAATACACTATAGGAAGAATAATTAACGTCCCTTTCTTCACTTCCCACAATGAGGCATATTTATGACAAGAAATGTTTAGCCTTTAGTCCATGCAACGTGGTGCATGCATGGCACAACTCTGAAATGCGATTCATGAAGCCTCCCAAGGCCACTCTGTGTGGCCCTGTGTGGCTTTATAAATTTGAAGTAAGGCAATGCAGCACAAATCACTGCTTTGCGTTACTCTGCCCAGGAAAGGTAATGCATGGGCATTGCAAGGGTGTTTCCATGCAGCTCCAATGGATTTTGAAGAATTCCAAGATTTACCATCACTGGTAGACCTTGGAGTGCTCCAAAAAGAAACGCCTTCTCAGGGGATGGTTAATGAGGAGCAATTCATAGAAAGAGGAATATGCCTCTCTGGATGGTTTTTGTGCATAAAGTGCTCCTTCCTAAACAAAAACAATCCTCAATGCACTGCAGGCACCTATGCACAACGGTGCATGGGTGCCTCTGTTGGTGCCAGGCAGCCCATTCCTTCAGTGCCACTGCAGAGGAAAAGACTGGAATGCACAGCATTGAAATAAATATGGTGTACAATTATATAAATATGCCCCAAACTTTGCGAATATACCGTGGCTAACAAGACTACGGTGGTAAGTCCGTAATGAAAATATTAAGGGATAGATCAGCAAAAGTGCTGAAAGAAATTGTGAAGGGCACATAGTGAGCCAGATTTACAAACATTTTGCACTGTGTTTGCTTCACAGACAGCACAAAATGTTTTTTCTTATTTGCTTTCCAGTGCAAAACTTGTTTTGAGCTGGATAGTTGCCTCAAAGAAACTAAAGCAAAAACAACAGTTGATGGACAGAATGCAAAACAATGTCATACATTCACCCCAGTACAGAGATCTGGGCCTAAATCCATCGTTTTGTTGCACTCCACACCACCCCAGTTCAGACATGGCCATATGCAAATCAGCCTTGACCCTGTGACTCATGGTAAGAGTCCAGCCGGAACTGCCAAGCCATGTCTTTCCTGGACCGGAATCAAGCATCCTAGGACCGGTTTCTGGCAATCAGCCGTCTTCAGCCAGGATAGCTTGACTCCAGTGGTGTGGAGAGCATGGGATTCACGTCTGAGCATACCCATCCCACTCGGGTGACAAATGCAAAAACAACAGTTGATGGACAGAATGCAGAACAATGTCATACATTCACCCCAGTACAGAGATCTGGGCCTAAATCCATCTTTTTTTGCACTCCACACCACCCCAGTTTAGACATGGCCATACGCAAATCAGCCTTGACCCTGTGCCTCATGGGAACAGTCCTGCCCGAACTGCCAAGCCATGTCTTTCTTGGACCGGAATCAAGCATCCTAGGACTGGTTTCTGGCTATCAGCCGTCTTCAGCCAGGATAGCTTCACTCCAGTGGTGTGGAGAGCATGGGACTCAAGTCTGAGCATACCCATCCCACTCGGGGTGACTAATGCAAAAACAACAGTTGATGGACAGAATGCAGAACAATGTCAAACATTCACCCCAGTACAGAGATCTGGGCCTAAAGCCATCGTTTTTTTTGCACTCCACACCACCTCAGTTCAGACATGGCCATATTCAAATCAGCCTTGACCCTGTGCCTCATGGGAACAGTCCAGCCCGAACTGCCAAGCCATGTCTTTCCTGGACCGGAATCAAGCATCCTAGGACGGGTTTCTGGCTATCAGCCGTCTTCAGCCAGGATAGCTAGACTCCAGTGGTGTGGAGAGCATGAGACTCACATCTGAGCATACCCATCCCACTCAGGGTGACAAATGCAAAAACAACAGTTTATGGACAAAATGCAGAACAATGTCATTCATTCACCCCAGTACAGAGATCTGGGCCCAAATCCATCGTTTTTTGGCACTCTACACCACCCCAGTTTAGACATGGCCATATGCAAATCAGCCCTGACCCTGTGCCTCATGGGAACAGTCCAGCCCGAACTGCCAAGCCATGTCTTTCCTGGACCGGAATCAAGCATCCTAGGACCGGTTTCTGGCTATCAGCTGTCTTCAACCAGGATAGCTTGACGCCAGTGGTGTGGAAAGCATTGGATTCACGTCTGTGCATACCCATCCCACTCGGGTGACAAATGCAACAACTACAGTTGATGGACAGAATGCAGAACAATGTCATACATTCACCCCAGTACAGAGATCTGGGCCTAAATCCATAGTTTTTTTGCACTCCACACCACCCCAGTTCAGACATGGCCATATGCAAATCAGCCTTGACCCTGTGCCTCATGGGAACAGTTCAGCCCGAACTGCAAAGCCATGTCTTTCCTAGACCGTAATCAAGCATCCTAGGACTGTTTTCTGGCTATCAGCCATCTTCAGCCAGGATAGCTTGACTCCAGTGGTGTGGAGAGCATGGGACTCACATCTGAGCAAACCCATCCCAGTCGAGGTGACAAAATGCAAAGCAACAGTTTATGGACAAAATGCAGAACAATGTCATTCATTCACCCCAGTACAGAGATCTGGGCCTAAATCCATCGTTTTTTTGCACTCCACACCACCCCAGTTCAGACATGGCCATATGCAAATCAGCCTTGAACCTGTGCCTCATGGGAACAGTCCAGCCCGAACTGCCAAGCCATGTCTTTCCTGGACCGGAATCAAGCATCCTAGGACCGTTTTCTGGCTATCAGCCGTCTTCAGCCAGGATAGCTTGACTCCAGTGGTGTGGAGAGCATGGGATTCACGTCTGTGCATACCCATCCCACTCGGGTGACAAATGTAAAAACAACAGTTGATGGACAGAATGCAGAACAATGTCATACATTCACCCCAGTACAGAGATCTGGGCCTAAATCCATAGTTTTTTTGCACTCCACACCACCCCAGTTCAGACATGGCCATATGCCAATGAGCCTTGACCCTGTGCCTCATGGGAACAGTCCAGCCCGAACTGGCAAGCCATGTCTTTCCTGGACCGTAATCAAGCATCCTGGGACCGGTTTCTGGCTATCAGCCGTCTTCAGCCAGGATAGCTTGACTCCAGTGGTGTTGAGAGCATGGGACTCACATCTGAGCAAACCCATCCCACTCGAGGTGACAAAATGCAAAGCAACAGTTTATGGACAAAATGCAGAACAATGTCATTCATTCACCCCAGTACAGAGATCTGGGCCTAAATCCATCGTTTTTTTGCACTCCACACCACCCCAGTTCAGACATGGCCACATGCAAATCAGCCTTGACCCTGTGCCTCATGGGAACAGTCCAGCCCGAACTGCCAAGCCATGTCTTTCCTGGACCAGAATCAAGCATCCTAGGACCGGTTTCTGGCTATCAGCCGTCTTCAGCCAGGATAGCTTGACTCCAGTGGTGTGGAGAGCATGGGATTCACGTCTGTGCATACCCATCCCACTCGGGTGACAAATGCAAAAACAACAGTTGATGGACAGAATGCAGAACAATGTCATACATTCACCCCAGTACAGAGATCTGGGCCTAAATCCATCGTTTTTTTGCACTCCAAACCACCCCAGTTCAGACATGGCCATATGCCAATCAGCCATGACCCTGTGCCTCATGGGAATAGTCCAGCCCGAACTGCCACGCCATGTCTTTCCTGGACCGTAATCAAGCATCCTAGGACCGGTTTCTGGCTATCAGCCGTCTTCAGCCAGGATAGTTTGACTCCAGTGGTGTGGAGAGCATGAGACTCACGTCCGAGCATACCCATCCCACTCGGGGTGACAAATGCAAAATCAACAGTTGATGGACAGAATGCAGAACAATGTCATAAATTCACCCCAGTACAGAGATCTGGGCCTAAATCCATTGTTTTTTAGCACTCCACACCACCCCAGTTCAGACATGACCATATGCAAATCAGCCTTGACACTGTGCCTCATGGGAACAGTCCAGCCCGAACTGCCAAGCCATGTCTTTCCTGGACCAGAATCAAGCCTCCTAGGACCGGTTTCTGGCTATCAGCCATCTTCAGCCAGGATAGCTTGACTCCAGTGGTGTGGAGAGCATGGGACTCACATCTGAGCAAACCCATCCCACTCGAGGTGACAAAATGCAAAGCAACAGTTTATGGACAAAATGCAGAACAATGCCATACATTCACCCCAGTACAGAGATCTGGGCCTAAATCCATCGTTTTTTTGCACTCCACACCACCCCAGTTCAGACATGGCCATATGCAAATCAGCCTTGACCCTGTGCCTCATGGGAACAGTCCAGCCCGAACTGCCAAGCCATGTCTTTCCTGGACCGGAATCAAGCATCCTAGGACCGGTTTCTGGCTATCAGCCGTCTTCAGCCAGGATAGCTTGACTCCAGTGGTATGGCGAGCATGGGACTCACGTCTGAGCAAACCCATCCCACTCGAGGTGACAAAATGCAAAGCAACAGTTTATGGACAAAATGCAGAACAATGTCATTCATTCACCCCAGTACAGAGATCTGGGCCTAAATCCATCGTTTCTTTGCACTCCACACCACCCCAGTTCAGACATGGCCATATGCAAATCAGCCTTGACCCTGTGCCCCATGGGAACAGTCCAGCCCGAACTGCCAAGCCATGTCTTTCCTGGACCGAAATCAAGCATCCTATGACCGGTTTCTGGCTATCAGCCGTCTTCAGCCAGGATAGCTTGACTCCAGTGGTGTGGAGAGCATGGGATTCACGTCTGTGCATACCCATCCCACTCGGGTGACAAATGCAAAAACAACAGTTGATGGACAGAATGCAGAACAATGTCATACATTCACCCCAGTACAGAGATCTTGGGCCTAAATCCATCGTTTTTTTGCACTCCAAACCACCCCAGCTCAGACATGGCCGTATGCCAATCAGCCTTGACCCTGTGCCTCATGGGAACAGTCCAGCCCGAACTGCCAAGCCATGTCTTTCCTAGACCGTAATCAAGCATCCTAGGACCGGTTTCTGGCTATCAGCCGTCTTCAGCCAAGATAGTTTGACTCCAGTGGTGTGGAGAGCATGAGACTCATGTCTGAGCATACCCATCCCACTCGGGGTGACAAATGCAAAAACAACAGTTGATTGACAGAATGCAGAACAATGTCATAAATTCACCCCAATACAGAGATCTGGGCCTAAATCCATTGTTTTTTAGCACTCCACACCACCCCAGTTCAGACATCGCCATATGCAAATCAGCCTTGACCCTGTGCCTCATGGGAACAGTCCAGCCCGAACTGCCAAGCCATGTCTTTCCTGGACCAGAATCAAGCCTCCTAGGACCGGTTTCTGGCTATCAGCCGTCTTCAGCCAGGATAGCTTGACTCCAGAGGTGTGGAGAGCATGGGACTCACGTCTGAGCATACCCATCCCACTCGGGGTGACATATGCAAAAACAACAGTTGATGGACAGAATGCAGAACAATGTCATACATTCACCCCAGTACAGAGATCTAGGCCTAAATCCATCGTTTTTTTGCACTCCACACCACCCCAGTTCAGACATGGCCATATGCAAATCACCCTTGACCCTGTGCCTCATGGGAACAGTCCAGCCCGAAGTGAAAAGCCATGTCTTTCCTGGACCGTAATCAAGCATCCTAGGACTGGTTTCTGGCAATCATCCGTCTTCAGCCAGGATAATTTGACTCCAGTGGTGTGGAGAGCATGAGACTCACGTCTGAGCATACCCATCCCACTCTGGGTGACAAATGCAAAAACAACAGTTGATGGACAGATTGCAGAACAATGTCATAAATTCACCCCAGTACAGAGATCTGGGCCTAAATCCATTGTTTTTTTGCACTCCACACCACCCCAGTTCAGACATGAGCATATGCAAATCAGCCTTGACCCTGTGCCTCATGGGAACAGTCCAGCACGAACTGCCAAGCCATGTCTTTCCTGGACCCGAATCAAGCCTCCTAGGACCGGTTTCTGGCTATCAGCCATCTTCAGCCAGGATAGCTTGACTCCAGTGGTGTGGAGAGCATGGGAGTAAACCAAATGTAGCAATCCTGGCAGACTGGGTGGCAACCAACATGTCATTCTATTGTTGTTTATGTGTTTACTGTTGGATGTAAGGAGCAATTGCACACAACATATCTGACTGTTGGACAAAAAAATGCCTATTTGGGGCACACTTTCAGTAAATCATAAAATTCAGTGGCTAAATCTGCATGGCTTATGTAGATCAGAAGTAATATGTTCTTCCTATGGAATACTAAGGGGCCAATTCAAATCCTGACTGTTGGTCTGTTATTCTGCGTAGGTGATGGAGAAAATCATTCCATTGCCCTGGTGGAGGTACACCCTCCAGGTTTATAAATGACCACCAGCAAATCCTACTATGACCCTCATCAAATATTATTTTATTCCTCTCACTCCATCTGTCATCAGCAACATTGTTAACATCAATTTGCCCCCAATTATGCACCACATGCCCACACTGATCTGGAGATCAAGAGACAAAAGTTCTCTCTAACCCATAAGCAATCTATCTTTCCTCTTTCAGTTCACTCTGCAGTCTCAATGACTCTAGCACTTTATAGTACTATGCTCACCCAACCACGTACCAGGTGCATGGAACAGCAAGCTCAGTGTTGTACCCAGGACCAGAAGTGTGCATGCACACTCAGTCTTTCTTGACGAGCAAATACGTTAATGCATTGTATTACTCAGACAATACTTGTGTCTGCCTGATGACTACTAAAATCTAATGACACAAACAGTGACAGGTTCCACATGACGTTGGTTTACATTCCCATGATAAGGCAAATATTTTAAAACTTCACTACATAACATAAATTTGAATGTGCACATTGCACAAAAAACACAAAGTAATATAACAATTGAGACATAACAGTACGGTAAAAACATGCTTGAAAGAGTTAGAATATAAGTAAATACAGTGCTAAATAGTTATAGTGCTTATTAATAGATTTTCATGACAAGAACACTCATAAAATGATGTTTTATTATTCACCAACTGATAAAAACAAAAGTATCTAAAGAGGAGGCCTAATAGTTCTATTGCCTTTGGTTTAAATGCATTATAATTAAAGAATGCGATAACATTAGCTAGTAAGTTGAAACTTACATTGAAGACCTTAATTATTTTGAAATGTGTAGAAGCAATTTTGGTAAAATGGGTTTTAAGAATAATTTACATGTATGGATGTTGAAAAATTGTAGCAGTAGACCACAGCTAATGGTAATGAATATTGTGTAATAGTACACTGGTGAAACATTTATTATTCATTTATAATGAAATAATCCTTTGATGAACTATATTTGATTCCAATCAAGTTTAACTCATTTAGAGCTGATGTCTGCATTTTAAGCTTCAAACATGTCCTTTCTTGAACTGCAATTTTCCCTTAGCAAGAATAATAATAACTCATTTACATTTTTGCAAATGTTGCTTTATTTCTTCTGTGCATGTTTCAGTATACACACAAAGTCATGGAGAATGGCTCAGTGGGAACATCAACTTTCCCACAATGCCATAGTCTGTTATATTGCATATTTTCAACAGTTGACTAACCTGTGGAGCCCGGAAAAACAATTAATTCACATGAAGTGCTTGGGAAAGAATGCAGAAGTAAAGAAATGTATTTTTTGACAACATATGTAAACTAATCATACAATGGACTGACTAGGGGAGTGACACCACGTAATTAAGGTGCCATAAGGCCTGTAAAAGAAGAAACCCAAAGTCGGTGCAACACTGCACCTTTTTCCCTTCTGACACAGCATCACTATACATTTTTCTTTGGGACAACGCATTATTTTATTTTCCTTTCAAACGTATTCTTTCACCCATTTGCTTTGAATATTAGAAAGGACTAAACTAATATTTTGACTCTGATGATTGTAGAAGACTTTAATCTTGCATCTGATGTTTGTTTAAAACCATTGTCTTTGAATTTAAACTTATGACTAAATGTGTGGTCCAGTTATACATGCTTTATTATTCTTGAATTGACTGAGCTGCTTACAACATTTCTTATTTGTATCAATTTTGTTACATTAATAAAATAACAAACTATCTAAATTGCCTGAGCCTATTATTGTGTCCTAATCTTCTTTATTTGAAACTGCATTGATTTACTGTTTTAATCTAAATGTGTTGCAGAGAAAATCAGCAAATCTTTTCAGAATTGCAAGTTCTGTTTCTTCTATTTTGTTTCTAAGTAGCAGATCGTTTAGTTTGCATCATGCTGATGAGATTTAATTTTTTTTGAAGATTGGATCTCCCCATTGTATACTTAATTTTTAGAGTGTGGTCCTGAGAGTAGTGTTTTTAAATCTAATTTAAAACCTATGAGTTAGTCACCAACTAATGGTCTTTATTGGGTGTGTGATGTTTGTGTCTTGGACATACTAATTCCCACCCATCCTATTGGTGGAGCAATATCCATTAGAAGACCATTTGCCTCTGTATTGAATGTAATGCTGTAATCCATCTAACTATAGGGGGCCAGTGCAGTTAGAGGGCTAGATGAGTAAGTAGTGAAGTGGAAGTTAAAGTTTAAATATTCATACCACTCACACGGGATCAACTCAAAAACAATCCCCTCACCGTCTCCCACTTAAAAACAGCTGAAGGAAAATTCCTTCTTTATAGCAAACATCAAAGCCCGAAAGATTTTAGTGGATGGTCTATGCTGATGGTGATGTGTGATCCAGAGTGTAAGAGGATCCAGTGACAATATCAGCTAAGCTTGATGTTTTATCGCAGAAAATAAAGCATTAACCTTTCAACCTGTAATAGATATTGTAAAGAGCGTATTTTCTTATTCTAGAATGTCCGACTTTACATAAGATTCTTACTTTATATATTAGGATGACCATTTATGTGAAGTCTGTTTCCCTAGCTGGAGAGCTTTTTTTGGGTGACTGATGTTTCTTACCTCTCCACTCAAGCCACTTAGTTGTATGTGTTGTCAAACCAGCCTAAAGATATTGATGACAAGTCTATTCCTAATCCTAACACCTGTGTGCTTCTTGAACCGGTCATTATCATTTGAATTACACATGATTCAATCAATACATTCACTGTTCCTATATCAGGTACAACAGGATTACTTTCGACAATTTCATCTTCCCTCAATATAGTTTCCACCTTTACCTTTCTAGATTCCCTTCTCATTCTCCTTCATTCTAATCACTTTATCCCCACAGCCTTAAATTACTTTACCCTCTAATCTGCAAGGGCCACAGGTATTAAAAATGTAATTACTTGCACCTCCCCTCCACCAAACTTTGATTTCCCTCGATGTGTATTTCTGAGTCTTTAAACCAACTACTCCTGATTTTGACTTTTCTATCTTTACGTCAAATAGAGAGTCACAGGAATATATGAACCCTTCATCACTAACAGTCTCCTTATTCCTATATACTAGTCATGCATCTCACACATAGATACTCCTGTGATGCGGCCACATCTATTCCTGGTTCACAAAACTGCAAGCTAAATAATGAACACAGACCCAGAGCCATCTATACATGTATTTTGACAATAGGCCTCTGATCCTTAATGATGCAGGACTGTGACTAACTTTGTTAAAGGAGGAGAAAAAATCTCTTTGTTCTGGGTGCCAGACTAGGGGTCTGAGAGAAGAGTAAATGTTTCTACAGACTCCAATTATTTCTTGGGGAATTAATGTTCTGTAATCTTGGCTTGATATTGAACGAGATGGATATATTGATTGCTAAAATATTCTTTTTTTTAAAATGCGGTTGTATGTCATAATAATGTATGCAGAAATAATGACCATCATAAATATTGTTTTCTAAAATGTTATCGTTCTCTTTTAGATGCTGAGAGAGCATTTGACAGAATACACTGGCGCTTTTTCATGGAGCCTGTTTGGAAGGGGTGGTTGGGCCTTCCTTTATATAAATGGCCTTTGCAGGCTATAGTAAACCCATGGTGCAGATACGAATAAACATTCATTGAGTGTGGGTATTTCTAGGAAAATTCAAATGGACTTTATTTGCAGACAGTATTCTTGTTTCCTCAACTGACCCTGTTCTATCTTTAGAGCCTCTAGGGCAATAATTTGACGATGTTTGCAAGGCGTTGAGACAGCATATTAACATGCAGAAATTTGAGGTACAGGCCATCAAAATAGCCCCAATTGACATGACTTGTCTAAGATGGCTCTCACATCTCAGATGAGGACTGCACGCTCAAGTGTCAGGAAGCAAAGTTTGCAATTTCGAAACCAGCAATTTAAGTGGCTAATTTTCCAACCCTGCCAAGGATTATATACAAAGGTGTTCACAGATTGCTTCTCGTTGATAACTTGGCAGTATAGCTTGCTACAACCAAAATGATGCTGCTCCCTCATATACTGTTTATTTTGCAACCCTACCCTTTACAAGTTGCTCAGAATACATAGGGAATTTGCAATGTGTATGAACTTTATCAAGTGAGGAAAAAGGTCTAATGTGCTACTGAAAGTTAACTGTAGACAAACAAAAGAATATGGCCTAGCATTCCAGACCTTAAATACTATTATTATTCCTTGCTCCTGTGATCAAAGGCAGAGGCCAAAACGCACCTGTGCATTGTAGTCCATTCCCTAGCTGACAGACCACTGTGAGAAATCCAATAGCTAGCTGCCAAAGACAGACCAGCAAACATGAAATTATGCTGGGTTGTGCACGCAATATTGGAAATCTGTGACCAAGTAGGGATACATCACAGCACTACAAGCTTCTCCACCCCATACACACCTCTGTGTGGCAACATTGAATTCCCAAAAGGCCGCAAAAAATAAATGCTAAGAGCATGGAAGGAGAAAAAAAATACTAATAGTGAAGATCTCTTCACTTATGGTAAAGCAAATACTTTAAGCAGGATAAACAGAACTATGGATTGGGAGAGAAGGAGAGATTTAAATCCAACCAATGGCAGCAATAAATAGTATCTCACAAATTAAGACAATGCCCCACGTCCCCTCATCCCTTCTGAAATGTTACTTTGAAAAGTTTCAGAAAACACATGTTTAATAAAGAATATTTACGGGGGCGTGGTTTCGGCGTCGTTCAAGATGGCTGCCTGAGGAAGTCGCTCCTCCGCACCGATCCTCTCTACAACGGATTACCCCTGCTAAACTTGGTGACTGGGACTTTTGTCACCATCGATATGCAGCGAAACGTGTGGAGCATCTGGTGAGCCTATTTCGGAGACTCTGGCGCCTACGGACATCTCCGCAGCCTCTCCGGCGTCATTACCCGACATTTTACGACTTTCCTCAGCACTTCGCTACGTCGCAGCACCATGGTTTTAATGTGTGAGGTTTGTCCAGCTACTAATGTGACTCCATTGCTTTGAAAACGTTGCCGACCTGGTGAAAATGCTGTCCAGTGTCGTGGCAGATGTTTCCTTTGCCGGCTTCTGCTGTGCTTCCTGTGTTGCTCTTATGCTCGCAATAGTGAAATTTTCTTGAGGAGAGCATCAGCTGTATTATGCGAATGACGGCATAACTTTCAACTTCTAAGCATTATGTTTATGCTCCTTGCGATAGCGATAGCAGTCTAATGACTAGCCACATGCCTTTGCTATAGATTCAGTGTTTTACCTCCAATTTAATGTGTGGTCTCATTTTTACAATTTATTAGTGGGGGTTGCGCTGACAGTAAGTACTGTTATTGTATGGCTGTTATTTAACCCCTTCTGCGGGTTTTTGTCGGAGTTGCTGGATACTATTAACTATGTTGTGCTGCGGCTTGTGAATTTGCTGTATGTCATAGTTCTTGGAACCTCTGCTGCACCACGCATATTATTACTTCATCAGCTCCTCCTGCGGCACTTCACTCCGCCATTTTGAAGCTCTCCAGGTTGGGTCTCCCTATGTTACGGAGTCAGAGTATTTTTGGAGTGTTCCCTATCTCACACCCAACAGACTGTTTTATCTGCTTCCTGTCTCTGCCAATACTGCCAATGTAGCCTATTTACAACGCTGACAGTCTAAATAATTGTTACTTCTGCACTCGCTGTTGATCATCAAGAAGTACCTATGGAACCTCATATATACAATTTCTACATTGTTCTCTTTGTTTGCGGATCTACAGCCTACTGAGCCACGTCTACTGAGCCACTTTTGCTATTTTAGTGTACTGCAATACCCCGTACACTTTGTGAACACTGCATCGCAGGCCATATTTATTGCTCATCTCGTCTATGGGCAGGCTGTGCAAACCCAAAATTGTTTTTGTGCCTTCGATCTCTACTCAGGAAACCTCCTCTTTAACTCCTTGTCTTCCTATCGCTGCAACACTGATGGCAGGCGTGGCACCCAATCGTTCTGCCGCTCATCCTTCTACATCTTCCAAAGCTTTTCCTCCTACTACAGCGCCCAAGCGACTGAAGCAGGATCCTCCATCTCAGGACAAGTCATCTGCTACCATTTCCATGGAACTAATTCTCGAGGAAATCTGCGCTTTGCGCCCATTTGTAGAGGAGACTAGAAACGATATGCAGATCTTGACGGAAAATTGGTCTTCCATGGACAGTAGACTCGCCTCTGTTGAACAACACGTTTTGGTCATTCCAACTAATTCTCAACGAATCTCTGCTTTAGAAAAATCTGTCCAATCCCTTCAGCAGCACACAGAGGATTTGGAAAATCGGAACAGGAGGAAAAATCTTCGCATTTATGGTCTGCCTGAATCTCTTGAGACTGATGATTCTGTAACTTTTTCTCCTCCTTTCTTCCGAAATTGCTCGACATGCATCCTCATACTACTCTTAGTATCCAGAGACCTCACAGACTGGGTCCTCATTCATCTACTTCCACAAAGCCTCGTGGAGTCATTATACTCTTCTTGAAGTTCACTGACTTACTTTCTGTCCTTTCTGCAGCAAGAGCCAAGCGTCAAGAATCCTGGCTTGGTCAGAGAGTTTTTATTTCCCAAGATGTCTCCAGTGTTACTACATCTCGCAGAAAGGAATTCCTGAATCTTCGTGCTCCTTTGAGGTCTTTTGGTGCTATATATTTCTTATTCCACCCTTGTACCTTTAAGGTTACTCACCAGAATCGTATTTGGACATTTTCGGATCCTAATGAACTTAAGAACTTTATTCATATTCAATCTAACGGCAGTGTGGATACATCTACTCCTCCTATGGGATAATTGATCAGTATTAACAATTTGTTTCTTGTTCTTGTTCTGTATCTTCTTCCGGTTCTCCTGTTGGTGTTTCTTTTTACAGGTATTATGTACTCCCTTGATTACTATGTCTTACCTGTGTAGCTATTATCTCTGCTGTATTGGTCTTCTCTAATGTTGTTTTCTCCCTTTCATCTCCTCAGTTACGTCACCGCAAGTTTGTGCTCCTTGTTCCCCTAGCTACATGACTCCTATTCCTTGGTTTCCTATTGGTGTCCGGGTGCGGTTGGACACCTGTTCTTTGGGTTACCCGTCTTGTTGAGTGTCACCACTACCCCAACCATCCCTTTGTTTCCCCCTTCAGGTATGTTCATTTCAGTCGTCCTTTTGGATATGTACTGTCTCTTCTCTTTCCTCATTGTTTTCTTCCTCGTTGTCTCCCCTTCCTTTCTCTTCTTTCAGCATCTTCCTTCTTCTGTTGTTGCTTGTGCTCCTTTTTTATCCTTTCCCATTTACTTTCTTCTTTCATTTGTTGCTTCTCTTTCTGCTTTCTTTTTACTTACATCGCTTTCCCTTTCTTCTTCCTTTCCTTTTTTAACAAATTTTATTTTATTCCTTCTAGCCTTTTATTTTTGTATTCTACCTTCTCTTTTTCCGAGGCACTTATTCTTCTCTTATTCTCTCCTCTCTCACCTTCTTTTTTTGCATTTTTTCATTCATATATTTCTTGTGTCTTTTTGCGGTAATTGCAATGTTTCTGTTTTTAACGTTTTATTTATCATATTTACCTTGTTTCAAAATTCAGAGTTATATCTTGGAATGTTAAAGGTTTTAATAATCCCATTAAACGACAGAGGATACTTGCCCACCTATCTTCCTATACACCTGATATTGTTCCTTTACAGGAGACTCACCTTAATGATGTAGAATCTCTTAAACTGAAGAGGAGTTGGGTGGGTAATGTGTTGTTAATAACAAAAAGAATGGGGTTGCCATTTTAGTCCATAAAAAACTTAAATGTAAAGTTTTGCTTGAGGAGAAGGATTTGGAGGGTCGTTGTATCTTGGCCAAACTGTTGATTGATTCTATCCCCCTGACTGTCTTCAATGTTTATGGTCCTACCCAGCCTGATTGTGTGTTTTGGTCGATCATCACAAGTAAGTGTACACAATACAAAGATGACTTTTTCCTTTTGGGTGGTGATTGTAATCAAAATGTTGATCCCTTTCTAGATCGTAGGTCCAACGTTCGTTTTGTTCCACATAAGTCTCAGGAACAATTTTTGAACACTATATCCCAAGCTAACGTTTCAGATTCCTGGTGACTCACGCATCCAGATTCCCTTGACAACTCCTTTTTTTCACACCCTCATGCGTCCTTTTCTAGACTGGATTATATCTTTCTCTCTCACCTTGTTACTTAGAATCTTCTCTCTTCTTCTGCCGAGCTTCTTGTAATTCCAGATCATGCCCCCATTGTAACAGATATTGACCTGCTCCCCCCTCGCCCCAAATCCTCTCGTTGGCGTTTTAACTCCTCACTCTTACTGACCCCGACTTTTCTTCCTCTTTCCGTTCTTTCACCAATGACTTCTTCCTTACCAATTCTACCCCTGATATTTCCCCACATACTCTTTGGGATTCTTTCAAAGCGACTGCAAGGGGTTTTATTATTGATTTTGTTGCCCGAAAGAAGAAAACATTTATCCAAAAGCGGAAAGCCTCTCTTGCCCATATTAAGAAATTGGAGCACCAGTTCTATACTTCTTCGGCCAAATGTATGTGATCAGATCTCTTGCGCGCCATCATTTCCTTTAACAAGCTATCTACAGATAATGCTTCTTCTATTCTTCTTCGGAGTAGCGCTCGATATTATGGCGGGCGTAATAAGTCTGGCAAACCTTTGGCTAATTATCTTAAATCCCGAAAGGAGCGTACTTGTATTGCATCTATTTTTTCCCCAGATAACTGTCTTCTTCATGAAACCGATAAAATTCTTCAACAATTCCAACTTTTTTACAAGAATCTCTATACTCCAGAATCCCCTCCTTCTCCCTCTATGCTACATTCTTACTTTGAGAAACTCCATAAACCCTGCACCCCAGATCTTGATTTGGCTTCTCTGGACCTTGATCCTACTCTTCAGGAGCTTTCTGTGGCACTTTCCTCCCTTACTAAAGGTAAAACTCCTGGTCCAGATGGATTCCCAGTAGAATTTTATTTACATCTCTCTGATCTCCTTCTCCCCAGACTATTGACACTTTTTCAGTCCTTTGCTTCTTTGGGTTCGGCTGCGGGCACTTTTCAGGATGCTACCGTCTGTCTGATCTCTAAAGAAGGTAAAGACCCAAAATGTTGTAAAAATTAACGCCCTATCTCGTTAGTTAATGTCGATTATAAACTTTTTGCCAAGCTACTCGCTTTGCAACTTGACTCTTTTATGCCGCTCCTAGTTGGAAAAGAGCAGTGCGGGTTTTTCAAGGGTAGACTCACTTTAGATAATTCTCGTCTTTTCCTCAACGTCTTGAATAAAGCCCCTTCTTTGTTGTTCCCTTTAGCCGCTATCTCAGTTGATGCTGAAAAAGCGTTTGACCGCGTGGATTGGTCTTTCTTATTTGCTTCTCTTGCTTGGCATGGCTTTGGTCCCAAGTTCATTTCACTTGTATCTTTATTACATTCTTCGCCCAAAGCTTCTGTTCTGGTTAATGGCCGCCTTTCTTCCTCTTGTAACCTTCAAAGAGGTGTTCGGCAGGGCTGCCCTATCTCCCCCCTTCTTTTTGTTTTGGTTCTTGAATCCTTTTTATCCTCTATTCAACAGAATACCTCCATTTCTGGCTTTCTCTATGGATCAAATCAGTTGAAAGTCTCTGCTTACACCGTTGATATCCTTCTGTTCATTTCAAAACCGGAATCCTCTATCCCTCCTTTATTGGCTGAATTTGATAATTTTTCCCTTGTTTCTGGTTACAAGATTAATTCTGACAAGACAGAAATTCTTCCCTTAACGAAGTTCTGCCTCCCTCATCTTTTCTCTACTACCGGCTTTGCCTGGAATACTACCAAGATCAAATATCTTGGGATTTGGTTTTCTAATTCTATCGCTTCTTCTGTTAGGTTAAATATGGCCGCTGCCCTTTCACGTATTGATCAGTTGTTTTCCTCTTGGAATCCGCTCTTTCGCTCTTGGTGGGGCAGATTGGACTCTGTTAAGATGATGATCGCTCCCATTCTTATCTACATGTTTTCTATGCTTTCCATTCATATTCCTGCTCTATATTTTAAGCATCTTGACTCCTCTATTTCGAAATTTCTTTGGAAGGGCAAAAGATCTAGGATCTCTCTCCTTTCACTTCGTAAATCCAAATCTAATAGCGGTCTTAACTTCCCTGACTTTCATGTATATCATAAGTCCTTTACTCTCCGTCAGGCTTCCCGCTGGCTTTCCAGTGCAGCCTCTCCTCTTTGGCTCTCCATAGAGCAAACCTTTCTATCGCCTTTTTCATTTGACGAGTTAATTCATTTTTCATCCAAGTCCCCTTATGACACTTTCCCATTGTTTAAGCACACTTCCTCTCTCTTGCGCCCCTTATTCTCCTTATCAGTCACTTCACGTGAGTCCTTTTTACAGCAACCTATATGGTATATTTCGCCCCTTCTTATTAATAATAGGCCTATATGCTGGAATTCTTGGAGGAGGAAGGGTATCATTTGGATTCTCCAACTCTTTGATGGTACTACCCCTTGTTCGTTTCCTCTTTTTCAGCTACAATTTTCTGTGTCCTCGTTCCTTCTTGCATAAATATGCTCTTCTTATGGGAGTAATTCTAGAGCGTTACTACTCTCTCTCTCCTACACTATCACTTGTTCCCCCTTCTGCTCTTCTGCCGTTACTTTCCACTCTCCCCAAAGCATCACTTATATACAAATTCTTTTCCTCCCCTAATCCTGACCGTCCTAAGTCAAAAATTGAACTTTATTGGAAAGCTGATCTAGGTTGTGTATGGCCCATTTCTCTTTGGGATAAACTTTGGCTCAAATCCTTGAAAGTTTCTCGCTCTGCTTCTCTTACTCATTCTCTCTTTTTTCTGTATCACAGACTTTATCTTTCTCCTCTTTCTCTTTCTCGCTTCTCTTCATCCTCTGACTCTGCATGTTGGACTTGTCACTCACCCTCGGCAGATCTTCTACACATGTTATTTTTCTGTCCTAGGGTCTCTGCTCTTTGGAACCAGGTTTGGCGCTGCATTTCTCAAATATTTTCTCTCTCCATTCTACACTCACCCTCTATTCTTTTCCTAGGCAGTCTCTCAGAAGCACTTACTTTGCCGCTACACTCCTCTGGTATTTTTGACCTTATGCTTGCCCTCACTTTTCAAGATATTTCTTCCAATTGGAAATCCCTTACAAAGGTTTCCATGCAACATTGGTGGAACTCCGTATGTCACTTTCATAGGTTGGATGTCTCCTTTGCCTCCTCCTGCAATGCCCCTCATAATGTTGAGCTTTATTGGCTTCCTCTTACTGTTTATTTAGATCAGTTGGCCTTAAATAAAACTCCTTTACCTACTGACGTTGGAAAATTTAAACCCCCTTAGATTGCCTTATCCCTCGTTATGCTTATGATTATGCTTATATTGTTATGCTTATACTGTTGTGCTTATATTCTTATATTTATATGCTTGTATTTATAGGTTCATATCTACATTTGTATGTTGTTGAACTTATTTTTGAGGGTGTTTATTGCATTTCATAATTCTCTCAAGTTTTCCTGAGATGTTATGCAGTTTTTGCTGATTATTTCCTTATTACCATTGCCTCTTTCTTTTTCCCTCGCTTACTTTTCCTTCCTTTGCATTTTGCTCTTCCTTCCCCTCTTTTCCTCTCTTTCTCCTTCCCCTCTTCCTTTTCCCTTTAAAATCTTATAAAATGCTTTGGGTTATATTCTGATGACACTAGGATTGTTATGCTTTATTCTTCCATATATTTTGTATTTCCCTTCCTTTTGTCATTTTGTTCCATTAAATAATGCTCTAATAAAGCTTCTAAAACATAAAAAATAAAGAATATTTACAAGCTCCTACTGAGGGGAGGCAGTTACCAAAAGGTAGCTCCTGTAGGTAGTAGGGTGAAGAGGGAAAGTGATGGCCAAGAGTTTACATAGTCACATATTGATCTCCATACACATGAACATCCATAAAGGCATTTCCAACACACAACAAGGAGAAACCGCAAGCAAGCTGTTCCTTTGATGGCATTTTTGATTAAAGAAATGATGTCAATCAGGTTCTAGAAATGATTGTTCACAAATATAATGTGGGACTGGCCCCTGATCAATGGTTTCTGGGCAGAGGTACTTCACACACTCTAAATAACCACTAGGATTGATATCCCAAGAATGAAGAGCAGCATTATGTTGGGCTGGATGCCAGGCATAAAATGGGGAACTAGGAAGGAGACGCACCAGTTGACAAATATTCCACACCTAGCAAATAAACAGGCTCTCTTAGCAAACTGGGACACAGACCTTATCCCATACATAAATGGCTGGTACCATAAGCCATGTATATCCTTTATAGAAATAAATCATTCAAACTTTTCAAGGGGCAAGAGATAAGGTTATCACTTTGGGAGAAATGCTTGAATATTTTTTGAAAGAGTGTAGAGAACTCACTCCTGAAGTAGCGAGGCTTGATGCTTGAGAGCCTCAAAACCAAGAGATGGTACTGGGTCCCAGAAAGTTGCAGAAATATGTCAGCATGGTAGGTTAAGCAATCGCTGTTACAGCAAGGTTGTCTAAGGAGTAGGGGGGACACACCATTACTGTTACTACACCACATAATTAAACATGAACACTAGAAGGTTCTAATGTACTCCAGAGTTTGACAGACGATTGAAGGAGGTATTAGGGAAGGGAAAGAAAAGAGTGGTGGAAGGTGAAAATATTCATCTTCTAAGTTGCTTATTCTCTAAAGTGAATACAAATATGGTAAATATATATACCTTTGTGTATAGATATTGACTTTTGTTTTTCTAAATTAATTTTAGGACATGATATTTACGTCAGACTGTACTCTGGAAATTATATCCGATGCCATATTATCTGCTGCAGTTTCTTGCCTTTGGACTGTGGACTGCTAATGAGATAGATTTGTTATTTGGTAGCTGTGCCTTGTCAATTTCTTTGCAGATTTACAGTGTACCGTTTGTGTATTCTCAAGGCATATTGAAGACAGTTTCTCCTCATGGTTTTGTAAGAAGGTTTAAAACTGTGATTTTGTTCGTTGATTTTAAGAAGGTCTGTAAACCATAGTTCTGCAAAGCACATGCTGTATGTTTGTGTTTCTGGGCCGTTATATTCTGGCTTGTAAAGCAGATCACTGGATTTCATTGTATTTACTTGCTGCCTGGTGGAGGCAGGTTTAGCTGTAACATATTAGGCTTATGCAACACTTTGCCATGACTATACATTAAATGGAATCTTAACTGTTGCACAGTTTAGACATATGTAGTTAGAAAATCGTTTGTAGGAATTGCAGAAACAGAGAGCATCATCCCTTTCCACCTTCCTGGGTAAACAACAATATATGAAATCACTCAGGCCTCCATGCCAGAGCTCATCACCCACATTGTAGCAAAGCTAGCCAACTATCTTTAGATTAATCAATTTGTTTTTCTAACGAAATGTGGGGCCACCGTTTGGCCCACTCTGATCCATCTTTAGTATATACCTGCCATCCAACAAATTGCAATAGAATAATTTTCAGTAGTAATTGTATGCCGTGGACGGAATCGGATGTATATGTAGCTTTAGGAAGCGTTATAAGATGTTGTCTGTGAAAATGATGCACAGTTACTTCCGGCAGCTGGGATAAGAAAATGTTGTGCTTAACCAGCATTGCTGTAAATGTCCAAGCAAATGAAGTCGTTACTTACGAACAATGTAAAATGAACCTGACCTTGTACACCATTTAATCTGAGTGCCAGATAAAGAAAAAAGAATAATAAACAGTGTTCATTGTTCACAGAGTAAAAATAATCTTCTGCAATGCCTGCTGTGCAGTACTTAAATTCTTTTGTACCTAATGACTGTGAACTTTACTCAGATCTACTTCATGCTTGTTGAGAAATACAGTTTGTGGAAGAAATGGCTTTTTTGGCAAGATTCATAAGCTGTGAGTAGCAAATGCAAACCTCAAGTAGATCTTTAAGCTTTCCGATATCTGTTCCTATAGTGTATTCTCTATTGTCTATGCACACGTTGTGCTGAAAGGATGAGCACTTTGTGAAGTATTACCTGCTGGCGTGGCGCATTTAAGTCATGGGTGGTGTCTTTGCAATGTTCCTTTCGTATATATTTCATCCTTCACAGAAGGCCAGAAGAATAGATTAATCTGACATGGCTGGGCTGTTATTGCAGAAGCTTTTTGTCATTCTCTGATTATACTGGCTTTAATGATAAAACCTCTATTCCTGAAACCCTTATTTCCCTTGTATTTAATTGACATAGTATTTTTAAACATAACTGGCATTAATTTATGGAGTAAGTCTGGGCTTAAACCAACATGAAGATGCATATGACCTCTGGTACCCTGTGGATGCCTTCCTCTGCAAAGCAACAGGGAGTAGACTCGAATTCAGAGGGCCTTGTGCAAGCATCTGTTCTACTGATAATTAATGTGACACCTTTTTCCACATGCTTTATGTTCCTTTCCGCACTAATTTAGGAAATTGAATATTAAATGAATTCGATGGGATCTATTTTAATCACAACCTTAAGGTCATTATCACTTCTGCGTACTCTTCAAAAGACCGAGGAAAAACATTTTTCCTGTTATCGCTGCTGCTGCCACCACAAGCATGACAAATTCACGAATTGCAAGCTAATTAAACTAGGGCAAATATAAGAGAAGCTTGGCATTTTGCAAACAAAACCCTTTGTGATAAAATGCCAAATTCTAAGAAAAAAGTTGCTCACTATTTCTAAAATGGATGCGTACAATCAGCGATTCCCTCTGCACATATAAGGAAGTGAGTACACATATCATTACTTCGTGCAAGTTTTGCAATCAGTTTTACAAAAGCTATTAGTAGAAGGAAAAACAGGAAAAGAAATCACATCAATTGTGCAATGATTATATTTGTACTATCAACTAAGGGGCAGCTCAGATGCAGTGCAACACATGGGGGTAGAATTACGGGTTCTGGATCACCAATTTCCGCTGGTAATTCTGCTCCTGCATACGCTATTCAGAGTTTTTTCCGGTCAGAAATGGAAATGAAAGGTGGGGCCCAGACCCTTTTTTTCTTTTTCTAGTTACGTTTCAGCACACACTGAGAAGCACACCACAAACAGATTTTCAACAGGTGGAACTCGAATCAGCCATGATAATATCCAACCCGACACCCGTCCCAAGGATATCCCTCCATCTGCATCACAAATAAGGTCTTAATGCTAATTCAGGTGGAGAAACTCATCAGGAATCCAATGCAGGCAGGAACACTGCGTAGAGTGTTTTACTTAATTTAGCACACAACTCTCCATATGGACCGAAGTGTTAATGTCTATATTAAAGGCCTTCTTACGAGTTTGGTGGTACTGCTGTCAGCCCGCCACCACCGCACACACCTACAGGAGGATCGCCAAGCTTATGGTGTGCCCACCCGCCGAATTACAAGTGCAATCCACGGCAGGCAGGAAGTGCAGCCTTAGTGTCAAGGCAAGTGATCTGTTAGGATCCTAGGAGAGCCTTAACAGCAGGCCGCCACAGTGACAGCAGAATGTTCCTACACGGTGTTGCATGCACCATGTAGTGCATGACCACTGTGCAGGAACGGGGGTGCATTTCCAGAGAGGCACATCATGTGCCCCCAGGATGCATCCCTAGGCCCAGAAGCAGCTGAAGGCCCTTGTAGGGCCCCTTCCCTTGCACATTCCCCACCCTTTTAATGGTGGGCTCACAGCCATGAAATGGACGGAGGACATTCAAATCAGAATATGTGACCGCTTGGCCAGGAATTCGGAAAATGCGACAGCACCGCCAGCATATTACTGGCCATTTACAGACTGCTGATGGTCTCGTGGCAGTCCGTTCACCACACTAATAATACAGTGAGCATATCGCCAGTGAGGCAGTGGTCAGACCACCACCACGAGTACAGCGGTCCTGTGGACCTCTATACTCGCAATAAGGACCAAAATGGAGTGACCTCAATCACATTCTGGTTCCTGATGACACCACAAAGACAATTATCCTTGGAGAACTATAAAGGAAAGTTGAAAAGGACCTGATCACCCCAAAATTTACATCAAGTTAGACTGGGATCAGAGGACTACTAAGGAGTTTCAGTTGGAAATGTGAGACTTTTTTCCCATTGGGGACAACAATCAATGCACAATCCTGATATTTTGTGAAATACCATGATATGGCAGTGCACACCTTTTGCATTTAAATATTTTTGTGATTGATCTTTGGATGCTACCTTTTACTTTGTGGATCTGTGTGGTTTACGTTATTTTAATCTGGCTTATAGACACATAAAAGCATTTATAGCCTCTATTGCAATAAATGCATTAAAGATTTGTGCCACATTGGTTTACTATTACCAAGATTGCCAACATCTCATGCTCCTTTAAAAATCAGACATTCTGCTTTACTGTAATTCACATGAATGTGATTCATCTCATGTGTGCAGGCGTTCTGTGATATCACTAATAATTTTTTATTCTGTTGCAAAAAAAATATTTCTAAGTGTTTTATTAAACAGCAATTTGCATGTTCTAGGAAGTTTTTATATTACACTTTTGGGTATTAATACTTAATTAGTTATTTTTTCAACATATCGAAACAAATTAGTGTTGTTGGAGGATTATGTACATCCACTCATGCACCCATACAGCCACTCAAACAGCTACTCAACCACCATATAACCACTCACACAACCACTCACTCACCAATTAAGCCACTCCCACAGCCACTGGCTCTCCCATTCAACTACTCACTCAGATACTGAGACACACATTTCTTCACCCTAAACAGAGACAGCCATGCATGCACTCAGACAGCCAGTCACACACAGATACAGCCACATATCCACTCAGTTGATATGTGTTAGAAATAGTACCGCTCATTAGTAGTGCAGAAAGAATAGTAATTTAACTTATGCAGTAGCTTAGTATATATCTTTAAGTCTCATAATATTTCTTGAAACACACTCAGTGGATGATGTAATCAGTGATGGCATTTGAGATGTCATCTGTGATGTCTCTGACATTGTCATGAGGGATGTAATATGTGAGGTCAGAAGCAGTGCATTGTGGAGCGTAAGTTATAGTTAAGTCAGGTAACTATCACTGCTGAATTTCTCTCATGTTGTGTGTGCATAATCTGAGCCTTTCTATAACATCCCTTTAACCTTAATTTTTTCAGTGAATTTTTATGTTTTTTCTATTTCTTACTATAATGTGTCTCTAACCTTTGGTTTTTTAGTGAATTCCGCAGGTTTTCCAAATTCCATGTCCTGACTATAAAGTCTTTGTAACTTTTGGTTTCTCCAGTGAATTTCTAACGTTTTCATTTCATATTACTAATGTATTTTGTCCCTGTAAAGTTTAGTTTTGTGAGTTAATTTGTAGGGTTTCTTTTAGTAGTAGGTATACTAAAAGTTATTTTGATTTTTAATTCAGCAATTTCTTTTTAAACTGTAGTCATTTAAAAAAAATAAACTTTGTTTAATTGTACAAGTTTTATTTTTAAAAAAAAGTTGGTACCACAGTACCACTACAGGTCTCAAAACATAGATGGGACCACTAGTACTCTGCTTTTTCAATCTGATCACATGTTCGTAATGAATCCACAAAGTCGGATATGCAGATTCACAGAAATGTTAAAGATTATTTCACGTATGGACCTGCCTCTAGCTTCATTAATGACATCAGTGTGAACATATTTACAAGTATATATATGGCCCCCTATATAGGTTTTTCAAGAAAAGTTACTAAATTTAAAAGTTTCGCAGATGTGGGAATCTTCAGGCCAGAGTCAAAAATTCACACGTTGACACACCCAAACCTAGACTTTTGATTGGGTACATAAGTACCCCACTTATGCACCTGTACAACACACTCAAAACCAGTTATTTTTCCAATGAACTCTGTAGAAAGAGGATTGAGAACCAGTGGTGCTCTGCTTTCATAAAAGCGCCGAAGCTTCATCTTCTGTCCAGGACGATCATCCAGAATCTGTTGAGGATGAAAATGAATATACACCATCTCCAAGAAAGCAAAGTAATGCCTGGAAGCCTTGTGGGGGAAAGACAGTTAGAGCTAAATATGTGCAGTGCATTGTTTGCAGTTATCCTGAGGCTCTGCTAGGAAATATTCACATGGGACAAGTTCCATGTGGAAGTGTTGCAGGGATCCTGTTTGGAAACAGAAGTATGTGGAGACAGTTTCCTTACCATATCAGTATCTATGGGCCCAAATCTGACTAGCTCTCAGTGCCTTACCTGATCTTCTAACCATTCCAGAGTACCAATTGATGTTGGCAACCAAGGACACAACAGATCATCCCCTTTCGTTTCTCACTCATGCAAGTACAGAATAATCCAAATGACACAACTATTTGTCAATATTTATTGAAACATTCCTGCTCTATTATGAAGCAACTGTGCTGCAATTAGAAAACATATCCAACTGAGCAAAGTAATCAGCATTCCAAGCAAACTGTATGCAATTAATAGCCCTACCATGGTAAATTATATATCTGTCTACGCCTATCCTCACAACATAAGCACAGGGATATGTCAGTGATCTCTGGGTTTAGCACCGGGCCCCATACCTGGTATTTGAAGTTAGGTGGTCAGCATCTTAGGTTGTTCAAGGCTAGTGCACTCATTCCAAAACCTTTCCCCTCTGCTAGAATCCTCCTCTCTTTTTTCAAAAGAGCAAGTGTCAGTTTATATGCTAAGAAGTGCTGTATTAGAAAACAGTAGCTGTGCCTCTGCGTTGTGTCTAAATGTCAGGAAATGTTGCTTTACTGAGCACAGAAAAACAGGGCACTATGTTGTTTGGCCGAGTATTGGATGTTCAGACAGAATTTCAAGAAAAAGAACCGAGTAGTAATCATATGTACAGAGTATTTCTAAAATAATATCATGGCATAAAGACAAATATTTTATGTATAGCTGTGCAAAAAAAATGGCCTACAACATGCAGTTAGGCCAAAATAAGGGATAACTAAAGTAGTTGTTCTAAAGGCAGCTTACTACAATGGCACCTAAAAACAATTCCTGAAGGGGTCTACAAATGAATGATGTGCGAGAAAGCAAGTGCAGAGGAAAAATTCAACTCTACAGCATCCTTGGAGGAACTTTCATCAGCTGCAGTCATTACAGTACCAGCTGCCTGTGAAGAACTGAAAGAGATGCTTACTCAATATGTAAAATGTCACATGCTTGTCACTGTATAAATGTCTTCTCTGGGTGCATTTCTGAATACAGTTAAGAAAAATCACTGTTAGTTTTGTGTTTGTTTGCTTCCATTTACCTCATAATGTTTTTGAACACTAAAGCCAGTTGCTTTTTACCAGTTCCCTATCCATACCCTTTCATTACCCTGTTTACTTTGTTAAAAAAAAAACAAGATTTGTTTTTCAAAATGGTTCATTTTAGAACCACCATCTTGTCAAGGAAAGAGCTAACTATGTGTTATTACTGTGTCAGAGACTGCATCAGTGTGAGACTGGGTGAGTCAGTGGTTGTACCAGTGTGTGCATGAATGTATCAGTCTCTGCATCAGTGTGTGGCTGAGTATGTCAGTGGCTGTATTTTTGTGTATGTGGGTGCTTTAGAGGATGTGCATGTGTTTGGCTGGGTGTTTAAGTGAGTGTATCAGATGTTTGACTGGATGTGTAAGTGGCTATATTGGTGTGTGCCTGGTTGTGTCAGTGGCTGTAATACTGTGTGACTAGGTGTGACAGAGGTGATATTGGTATCTACATGTGTATGTCAGTGTCAGTAACAAGGTGTGCCTGGGTGTGTTACCATCTATATTAGTGTGTGGCTGCATATGTCACTGTTTTGAAGTAAGCAAGCCTCAGCTAGGCCTACCAGTGCAATGGGTTCCCCCTTCTTTGCACAGAGTCCTCAAACCATAGGCAGAAGTTGGCACATAAACTGGAAAATACAAAAGCATAGTTTATTAACACCTTGGCTACTAGGGAGATTTTTCTCCTGTGCTGTGATTTTATGACTCCCATTGTTCATGACGAGCTCAGCTCGTCATCAGTACAGCTCCACTGTGCCTCATGACGAGCGAGGTAAGGCAAAACACTAAGCCTGGGCGTAGTTCGCGTAGCCGCACTCCGCGGAGCTACGCGAAGACGCACTTGCACTCCGCGAACTACGCATAGCTCCGCGAGCATGCGTAGTTGCTTGCTTGCGAGCCATTTTTCGTCTTCTGGAGCGCCGTGGAACTCTGGAACCTGCTCGACACCACATCTCCAGACGTCGCCTTCCTCACGGAAACATGGATGAACGCCTCCTCAGCGCCCGACATCGCCGTCGCCATCCCGGACGGATACAAGATCACCCAGAGAGACCGGATCAACGAGACAGGAGGAGGCATCGCCATCGTCCACAAGAACACCATCCGCATCACGACCAACTCAGACGACACCCTCACAGCCGATTAACGTGTTCACTTCCAGATACACACCGACCCCAAGACCACACTCAGAGGCACCCTCATCTACAGACCCCCAGGACCTCGCACACAATTCAGCAAAGACATCGCAGACTTCATCAGCCCGCACGCCCTTGCCTCCGCTGACTACATCCTCCTAGGGGACCTCAACTTCCACCTGGAGAACAACAACGACAACACCACCACCACCCTGCTGGACAACCTCGCCAACCTCGGACTCATGCAACTGGTGAACACTCCCACCCACTACGCCGGACACACACCTGACCCGGTCTTTTCCTCCAGCAAGTACATCTCCTTCAGCCACTCCACCGGACTCACTGGACAGACCACAGCTGCGTCCACTTCAGCTTCAGAAAGACCATGACTCACCCGCAACAGGTTCCCCGCAGGAACTGGAACAAGATCACCACCGACCAGCTCACCACTTCACTGAGCCAGAACCCTCTCGCCAGCTCAACGGACCCCAACCAAGCAGCCAACCACCTCACACAGTAGATCATCAATTGCGCTCGCCCAACTAGCCTCGACCACTCACAGTCCGGCTTCCGCGCCAACCACAGCACCGAGACCGCCCTCAACGCAGCCACTGACGACATCCGAGCCCTGCTCGAGAACTGGGAAACAGCGGCCCTCATCCTCCTGGACCTCTCCGCAGCATTCGATACGGTCTGCCACCGCACCCTAGTGCAGCGCCTCAGCAACATCGGAATCCAAGAGAAGGCACTGGAGTGGATCATCTCGTTCCTCACCAGAAGAACCCAGAGAGTCCGCCTCCCCCCGTACAGATCCAAGGCCACCAAAGTCATATGCGGCGTACCACAAGGATCATCACTCAGCCCCACCCTCTTCAACGTCTACATGAGCCCCCTCGCAGCCATTGCACGCCAACACAACCTCAACATCATCTCCTACTCTGACGACTCCCAGCTGAGGAACAGCCGCCTGAAACTGAACTCAGACAAGACGGAAGTCCTCATCCTTGGATCATCACCCTCTGCCTGGGACGACTCCTGGTGACCCCCTGCCCTGGGCAGCGCACCCAAACCAACGGACCACGCACGCAACCTGGGCTTCATCCTGGACTCCTCCCTCTCGATGACCAGACAAGTCAACGCCGTCTCATCATCATGCTTCAACATCCTACGCATGCTCCGAAAGATCTTCCGATGGCTCGCCACTGAAACCAGGAAGACGGTCACACAGGCACTCGTCACCAGCCGACTGGACTACGGAAACACCCTCTATACCGGAACCACAGCCAAACTCCAGAAAAGTCTCTAACACATCCAGAACGCCTCCGCACGACTCATCTTGGACATCCCCCGACACAGCCACATCTCCGGACACCTGAGAGACCTTCACTGGCTCCCCGTCAGCAAGAGAATCATGTTCCAACTCCTCACCCATGCACACAAGGCCCGCCACAACCTGGGCCCCAGGTACCTCAACAACCGCCTGACCTTCTACACTCCCACCCGCCAACTACGATCGACCAGCCACGCCCTCACCGCCGTGCCACGCATCCGAAGATCCATCATGGGAGGAAGATCCTTCTCCTACCTGGCAGCCAAGACTTGGAACTCCCTCCCCATCCACCTCCGCCTGACCCAAGACCACCTCTGCTTCAGGAAGCAACTCAAGACATGGCTGTTGGAGCAGTAGCGGACCCCCCTCCCCCAAGCGCCTTGAGACCCTCTGGGTGAGTAGCGCGCTATACAAATATCCTGATTGATTGATTGATTGATTGATTGCCTGCATGCTCGGGATGTGTAGCGCGCGAAGTTACCCATGAGGTTTGTCCCGCCCGCTCGCGTCCCCTTATTTCCGGTCACTACTAACGTGTTCACGAGTTATTCTGTGCCAGATTGCAGTTTCTGCGTGTTCGGCAACTCGATCTTACCGACAAGCATCCTCGCGCCCGCAAAAATGCTATTGAGCGCGCGAGAACTACACTACGCAGCAGTTTGCGGAGTAATCGACAACTTCGCGTTCTCCGCGGAGCGCGGAGTTTCCGAAACTCCGCAAACTCCGCAAACGGAGCGTAGTTCTTCGCCCAGGGTTACAAAACACATGATGAGCACATGGCAATGTATGGCATTCAAAATGGCCACTACAAATACAAAATGGAGTCGGTTCATTTGCTATGACAATGGTCAAATACAGCATGTCTTCTGCTAATGCTTAACCTAATCGCCGTTGATTTACAACAGTTTGTATCAGCATGTGTACTTGAGTTTTAGAGGCTTTATCAGTGTTTGTCTGCATGTCTAAGTGGCTGTATCGATATGTGACAGGGTGTGTCATTGGCTTTATGAGTATATGCCTCTGTGTCTCAGATTTTGTGACGGATTTTGTCTGGGTGTATGAGTAAATGTATCAGTGTTGGTCTGGGTGTGTCAGTGGCTGTATCTGTGTGTCCCTGGGTGAGTCAGTTGTCAAATCAGTGTGAGCCTGGTTCTATCGGTAACTGTATCAATGAGTGCTTTGGTGTGTCGGTTACTGTATTTTTCTGTGCATGGATGTGTCAGTTTCTCTGTGGCTTAAAAGCGTGTGGGTGAGTGTGTGAGTAGCTGTATTGGTATGTGGGTGTATGAGTGGGTGTATCAGTGTATAGATGGATGTATTGGTAGCTTTATTGGTGTTTGCCTTAGAGTGAGATTGGCTGTATGAGTCAGTGTATGGATGACTGTATGGGGGTATGAGTTTATTTAAGCATGTATAAATGGGTGTGACTGCCTGGGATTTTGAGAGGGTGTGAGAGTGTATGTGTGGGTGTGTAGGTACCTGCATGAATAAAAGTGTAGGTGTGTCAGTTAATGTATAAGTACCTGTATAGGTGTGTTTGTGACCTATAAGTTAACATTGTACCATACATGTTAATAACTTTATAATTAAAATGTATTAACACTTTAAAATAAAATGGAACTCAATCAATAAACAAATAAACTTAACAGAACTTATTTAACTATTTACAAACTACCTGTTTGTGCACAACTACTCCTGGTACATGCAGGTATATCTTTCGACCAGCAAGCACAAAATCAAGTGATATCTGGAAGCATTTTACAATATATTTAGGGGAAAAAGGCTACAACTTAATGTGTTCAGTGTAATATTTGAAGCAAACAGTTATCCAGGGGCGCTTCCAAGAACTATTCATATGGGACAAGTTCCATGTTGAAGCCTTAAAAACAATGATTGAAAGGGTCTACAACTGGGAGAAATCAGGTGCAGCAGGACAGGCCGCCTCTACAGCACATTGGGGAAAACCATTGTCAGTTGCCTGCGAACGTTTGAGAGAGATGGTTACTCACTTTGCAAAATGCTACATGTGTGTCACTGCAAAGATGTCTTCTGTTAGTGCATTTCCCCTTTTTACTGTTCTCAGGTTCCATACCCATACACCATATTCGATGTACTGTTGAAGGAATCATCATTGAATAGTGGGAAAAACACCAGGAATATCCCCAATGTGTATATAAGTAAGTTTCTGCATGTGTACATGGGTGTGTGACTGTATAGGTCTTTGAGTCAGTGTGTGAGAGTATGTGTGGGTGTGACAGTTCCTCTGTGAATGACTCTGTAGGCATGGAAATTCATGTATGATTACCTGTGTGGGTGTGTTTGTGACCCATAAGTTAAATTAGGAATGTTTATTTGTATAACTTTACAAATACATTTTATATACACATTAGAATGCAATTTAAACCAAACAATGAGCAAATAAATACAATATATTTCATCTTACTATTTAAAAATACAGAAAAACACCCAAACAAAATCTTCTGATGAACTACCGTTGGACCCCACCAGTGTACTTGCAGTGCGTCTATTAACTTTACCTCTCCATGGGGCCGATTCACAGAACTAATCTGAGACAAAATCCTAAACTTACAACTTTTTGTATTCACCGAAGGCATTTAGTAGTAGTAAAGTTAGTATTTTGTCTTAAGTTAGTATTTTGTCCTAAGTTAGTATTTTGTCTTAAGCTAGGATTTTGTCTTAAATTAGTATTTTGTCTTAAGTTAGGATTTTGTCTTAAGTTAGGATTTTGTCTGAAGTTAGGATTTTGTCTGAAGTGAGAATTTTGTCTGAAATTAGGATTTTTCTTAAGTTAGTATTTTGTCTTAAGTTAGGATTTTGTCTTAAATTAGGATTTTTTCTTAAGTTAATATTTTGTCTTACATGAGGATTTTGTCTTGAGACCAAAATTTAAGACAAAATGCTCACTTAAGACAAAAGTGTCTCAGAAATGTGACTGGGTGTGTTGTGACTGTATTCACATCCAAATGGCAGTGTTCAGCAGTGTTTAACTGTGTAACTGTGTGTACAAGTGGATCTGTTAGTAGTGCATACATGAATATTGTGTGAGTGTTGAGTGGATGTGTAAGTGATTCTGTCATTGCCTGACTAGATGTGACAGTGGCTGTATGGGTTTCTGAATAGGTATGTTTCTACTTGTATAGGTGGGTGACTTGCTGCATAACTGGGTGTATGGGTCTGTAAGTTCATGTGTAAATGACTGAATGTTAAATTATGGCTTACCTTTTACCCACATAGCACCCTAGCCATTGGGCTACCTAGGGTGAAACTCAGTGGTAACTTATCTATAAGAAAGGAGAGTTTAAACATTTGCAAGGGGTATTAAATGCCAAGCCGAAGTGAAAGTAAAGTGCACAGACAGGGACAGCAGTGGCAGGCCCCAGTGTGGTTTAAAGGGCTACTTGTAAGGATGACTTAGAGCTGTAGACCCGCATCTAGCATTTCATTTATATGCCCTAATCATAAGTAGTGCACTCCACCTTTTTGTTACAGATCAATTAAATATACCAATTGTGGATAATGCAATGAAACCATGCTTTTGTGAGAAGTACATACACTTTACCACTATCTATCAGTGGTAAACTGCTCAGGTTCCTATGGCGAGCTTGTTGTCTCGGTATGTGACTGGGCTTTAATTTGTATTTCTTGTTAATGTGAGAAGTTAGCCTGGCATATGCTGTCCACTATTCTAGTGGGCACCTTGCACCAGTCCAAACTCAGGCTAAGTCTTGAAGGAATGTAAAGCAGCTTGGTTTACCAGTCTATAATCTCGCGAATGACCAAATGAGAGGAGAACCACACCAGGTGTATATATATATATATATATATATATAAAATATATGTATTTATTCTAAACACATCCCTCTAGTCTCTTTATGAGGCTAGAGGCAAAAGTACATCAGTTAAACTTATTTCCATACGCCCCCACTATCTATTGAGGCCGCTAGTTTAACAGAAAGGGGCTATAAGATGGCGAGTTGGAATATTGCAGGGTGGAATAATAAGATAGACCGTCTAGGATGGTTAGAATTTATAACCCAATTTGACATCTTGTGTCTCCAGGAGACCTGGGTGGCCGAAGATGTCTATCTTGATGGGTATGCTGCCTATAACTGTCGTGCACAGCCATCCAACATGGGGAGAGCCAGTAGCGGGATGGTGATACTGCTCTCTGTGAGGTTACCGGTTCAAGTGAAAATCCACCGGACTGTTGGTCTGCACTCTCAGTTGATATGGTTACAACATAGGAATGGGCGAAATGTCCTAGTAATAAATCACTATAACAATGTCTTTAACCACTCTAAAACAGCTATGGTTGATGAACTTGATGCGGAGGTGGAAAGGCTATGCGGTTGTAGTGATGTGTCCTTTGATATTTTGTGGGGTGGAGATTTCAACATTCACATGTGCCCCTTCGTTGGCAAAAGGGTGTCTGGGTATGGGGGGGAGGTTGGGGAAGATCAGACCCACTTTTTACATTCGGCTTATGGGGAATCTCTAAACACTTTTATGCTTAAAATGGATTTATGCATCATGTTACCTGGCGTAGACAGTGAGGGAAATTTGGTACCGACCTTTATTGGTAGGAATTGTGCCACGGTTATCGATTACCTCATCGCCTCCTCCAGTATTATGGCTTTGTGTACCTCACCTGTAATAGTCGACCCAGCCCTTAGTGACCACAACTGTTTAACAATGTATCTTTCTTTGTGGGGGATAAGGTAAAGGCTTTGCATGGTGTAGTGACAGATGTAGTCCCACATAGATCCAATGGCCCAAGAATTAAATGGGGTAGGCAAAATGAGGAACGTTTACTATGTACCATAGTGTCAGCCTGTATAGATGAGGTGGAATGCTGTCTTGAACCCGATAAGGATAATGCCGATATTCTAGCTAGTTTTGATATTATTAATAAAAACATTGCACAAATCTTAACTGGTATAAAACCGAAAGGCCCTAGGAACACCGGGGGATGGTTTAACAAGGAATGTACAAAATCCTTACAAAGACTTAAAGCCGCTCTTAAGTGTAAACCCAGGGATAAGGAAGCAGTTAGGGCCCGGAGAAGGGAATATACAATTCATCTGAAGGACAGGAAACAGGAACTAAGGGAAGAGGCCTGGAACAACCTGACCATGGCAGTGGATTTAAGGATGCTAAGCTTTTTTGGTCCACTGTCAACAGTCCCTTTCTTCAAAATGATGAAGCCCCGGTAATGTCTGCTCAGGTGACTGAGGAACAATGGGTGGCTCATTTTTCTAGTATTTTTAACCCTGAAGGACTAGTTGTAGGGGGTGATAGGGAGACTGTAGCTACCACCCCCCTACCTCTTAACATCACAGTCTCCGAGGTGGATGCTGCCATCCGGGTTAGTAAGGGGGGAAAGGCACCGGGCCCTGATGGGGTACCCGTTGATCTTTATAAAGCCGAGGTTTCCATCTGGAGCCCATTGTTAACCAAGGTTTTTAATGCAGCTGCAATGACTGCGGCCCCACAGACCTGGGGGGAATCAATCATTATCCCGGTTTACAAAAAAGGGGCGAGGGGTGAGGCAAAAACTATCGCCCGATTTCTCTCCTCACTGCTTCCCTAAAAATTATGAGTAGGGTATTACTGAGTCGTCTGGATCAATGGGTTGAAGGTAAAGGGGTCCTTGCGGACTCCCAGTTTGGATTCCGTAAAGGGTTAGGCACTATAGAACAGTGCATAAATTTGGACCTCATTATAGGCAAATATACACGGGCTAAACAAGGCTTGCTGTTTCTTTGCTTTGCTGACTTGACCAGCGCCTTCGACCTGGTTGACCATGGTCTTCTGTGGTCAACCTTATTGGATATGGGCGCTCCACAGGATGTTATTTATTTCTTGGCCCAATTATACAGGAATTTGACGGCTAAGATACGTTATGGGCAATCGGGGGAGTGTACACCTAGTATTAAGGTAGGCTCTGGAATTAGGCAGGGATGTGTCCTTGCTCCTCTTCTTTTCTCCCTTTTTATTAATGCAATTGAGTCTGAACTAGGGACCGTCAATGCAGATGCACCGACCGCTGACGGCCTTTCCATTCCAATATTGCTTTATGCGGATGACGCGGTTCTGCTCTCACAAACTCCCCTTGGGCTGCAAAAACTTATGAACAAATTTGCAGATTTTATTAATGGGAGAAAATTAAAAATCAATAATTCAAAAACTTTTATAATGCCCTGCGGTAAGAAAATCAAAAATTTAAGGCCCTTTACAGTTATGGACCAAACTATACAAGTGGTTGACAAATTCGGTTATTTGGGTATCACTTTTAACAGTGGGGGGATGTGGGCGCCAGAAATGATTAATGTAAGAGCTAATATGGCCAAGTGTTCTTTTGGCATATTTAAGTTTGCATCCAAGTTAGGCTCTAGGCGGATACCTGACATGCTGTACTTATACCGCCATAAATGTGTTGCTCTGGCCCTTTATGGCTCAGGTGTGTGGGGCCATTGTAATAACAATATGCTCCAGGTGGAGGAAAACAAATTTGTCAAAAAACTATTGTGTTTACCATCTTCTGCTTCAACAAAACTGATCCATCAGGAGGTTGGCCTGGAACATCTTTCTGACTTGATCAGATTAAGACCTCTGTTAGTATGGAGATCTATATGGACTAAGGAGCAGACGGGTTTCACAAGAAAGATTATTTTAGACTGTCTCCACATGGATAAATGTTCCCGTATCCCCTGGCTTAACTATATTATTCAAGCATTTAAAGATGTCTTTAATCTTACTGTGCGTGATAACCCTTTTTGTGCTTTAGATATCCCGAAGACTGAGCTTAAACATGAATTTTTGAGGGTTAGTATGGTGAAGCGAAATGTAGCTACTGCTCAGTTTTCCACACATGTATTTTACGATAGGTACAAAAAGGTAGAAATGGGATTCTCAGGATACCTTAAAATGGTTACTATCCGATCCCACCAATATGTATTGACAAGATTACGGATGGGGATTGTTCATTTGCTTGTCGCGTATCCAGATATGAAGACCTATACTACTGCCCCCTGTCCATGTGACGGGACCACAAAGCAAAGCACAGAGCACTTTTTATTGTTATGCCCTTTTTATCTTCACCTTCGAAAAATATATTTGAAACCGCTTTTAAAAAAATATAATGTATCCACTATTGTATCGGCCATGGGGCTTTTATTTGGACTTGATTCGCAGGACATCTGTTTTTTTACTGCTGTATTAATTTTAAAGGCGATACGCTTGAGGAATAACATGCTCCTTGATATGTGATTATTCTTAAATTTGCTGTATCCCCATGTTTTTATTACTTATGTATGTATGTACTTTTATGATTATTAACTAATGATCGAATAAAGTTTTTAAATTGAATTGAACTTATTTAGCACACAGTAAATTAGCACAATATATGATTAGCCCTAGGGGCGTCACAAACCATATACTAAGAAAGTGGTATAAGAACCACAACTGACATAGATACAAGGCCTACAACCTTTAGAACCGCTGGGGCCACCAGGAACCACCAAAGGTAATGACACAGGAGACCCATGGGGGACGCGTGCAGTGTCTAAACACAGCCGCGAATCACCATCAACTTCTATGGGGAAAATCGTGGTTGGAAAATTACAAAGGAAGGCACTTATAAGAGGACTTGGAGCAAACCCCTTTAGAACTAGGCAGTTCTAGAGTCAATACCCACAGGAGCACCGGAGTACTTGAGTTACCTCACTTAGGGAAGCCAGGTGCATAGGTGTCTTTTGATTTTGGGTTTCGTCGTCGTCTTCAATGGCGAGCTGCAGAAAAGTGCTGCAGGCGAGCAAGTTGAAAGTGTCCGGATGGATCCAAGACTGGATCGAAGTCGAGAAGAACCTGAAAGCAGAGGGGACAGAGTCTGGGTCACCAGTCAGTGTTCAGGAAGGCAAGGAGATGTTGCCAACCAATGTCGGGTGATTTCAGGTGAAAAAGGTGAAGCTTGACTCTTCACCCACGAGAAGCAAGAGGCGTTGACGATGACCAGGAGCTAGTTTCGAGCTGTCCCACGAAGGATGTCGAGTGCTGCGGTGTCAGATTCTGGATGGGACCCAACAAGCCTTGGTAATAGCAACCCATGCAGAAAGCAGAGATTGGCTCTGGTGCAGACCAGCAAGGTCTGAGAGACTCACCTTTTGGAGGGGAGTCAGGGCATTTCTGGAGCAACCAGGAAAGCCCAAGAAACAGAAGAGTTACCTTTGTGGGGATCCACCAGTCGACAGACCAGAGATTGCGAAGGAGCCTTGAGCGGAAATGCTAGAAGCGGGTCCACAGAACACTCGTGGAGAGTAGGCCCACAATCTTCGGTGCAAATGGTGCTCGGGGCTTGGACAAAAGTAGCCCAATGCACAACTCGAGAAAGCTCAGGAAGTCAATACACTTGCAAATGTGCACGGTGTCCAGGAGTTACGGTCCCACATCTCTCGTGATGGCTGCGGGTCTCAGGTTTGATGGGATCTCATGTCTGCCTCGTAGATGTCTGGAAGTCAATGTCCTGTGTCACAATTCAGTCGGGATCTGGCGAGAGCCTTGGAAATGCAGACCGGCAAGATGCTTCTTTGGTGCCTGTTTGAACAGGGGAGTCACTCCTTGACCCCAAGAGATATTCTTCTATTTTCTAGTCGAAATAGAATGTCGAAATTCCAGGATATAAGTTGCAGAGTTTAGTCCAGGGTAATCTTAAGTCCTAAGGACTGGGTTCCCACACTTATACTAAGTTTAGTGGTTGGACTTACTCTAGGGACCTACCTGTGGGTGGATCCAGGGAGTGGGTGGTTACACCCCTTTCCCTTCATCCAGTTTCGCGTTAGAGCAGTGCCCCTGCTGTCGTTTTGTAAGCGCAAAAGTGATGCATTGCTGGAGTGTGTCACAAAAGTGACGCAACTCCAGCAATGCGTCCTTTCACATGGGGAAAGCCCCATGTGAAAGGGCTTGCGTCAGTCTTACGCCTGCTGTAAGGCAGGCGCAAGATTTTGACGCAACAGCATCCTAAAAGTGACGCAGTGAACGCCCCCTCTGCATACATTATACCTGACGCAGGTATAATGTGGCGCAGGGGTTTAAAAAGTGACGCATCTACCTAGATGCGTCACTTTTTAAATATGGCGCAACAAGGCGCATATTTTACGCCGCTGGTGCGTCACAAAAAGTAACGCACCGGCGGCGCAAAACTGACGCAAGGCCTCATAAATAAAGGCCCGGGTGTTTGGTTGCAGAGGGTGTGTTAACCCTTCGTAAGTAACAACCACAATCTTTGACAGGATGTACTACAAAAAGTCACTAAATTAACCTGTGCTTAACCCTCCGGTAGCTTGGTACAAAAACATTCAGGCTTAACTTAGAGTTACTGTGTTAAATATTTATGCACAACACTAACAGTAATAAAGTGAAAACACAACACAAGAATAATCCCACTTCAATTTGGAAAATATAGTCAGATTTATTATATAATTTGAAACCAAAATAAATTAAATCCAATCAGTAAAATTTTGAAAGTTTTTCATGAAACCTGGCTCATAAAAGGTCAAAGTGCCAACTGCGGGCATTGAGTCCAGTGAGACCAGGACAAAGTCACATGCTAGTCCATCTGAGATGGAGAGCAGTTCAAATACTTGAGGTGGACTGGGGCCAGTCTCATCATATCTATTGACTTAAAAGAACTTTCAAGAAAAAGTCTATGAGAAGGTAAAGTTCAGTGGGTCAAGGCAGCTGGTGATATCTGAGGAGGCGAAGTCATTGCCTCGTAGTGCTGCATGAAGCTGCAGTGAAGATTTCTATTTATTTATTTGTTTATATATATTTATTTATTTATGTTTTCACTTAGCTGGAAATCGAAAATTGCTAGTGGGATGAAGTTCAAAGCTGTAGACAATAAGGGCTCCACAAGTCTGAATACCCTTCCTCAGAGGTCCCGCTGAACAGGATTTGCTGCTCTGGAGAAGAACGTAGTGGAGCCACTGCAATGCTAGGTCAACCAGTGATGCCTCTCGGGTATCCCATGTTTCAGCATTTGTCCAGGACTGGTTGGGCACCACTTGAAGGGGAAGACTCACTTGAGGCAGGGTCCTGGTGCAGGATTCAAGGTTGCTGGATCTTGTTGAGGCCCCGTAGCTCAGAACAAGAGGCCTGCCAAATAGCCTCTGGATTCCTATGGTAGACCTGGCATCAAGCAGCTTGGCAGGCCTCAAGCAACATAGCAATCCTCTGAGGATGTAAGGTAGTCTTCAGGCAGCAAGGCAGTTTTCTGATAGCAGTAGGGCAGCCTTTGAGGTACAAATCAGGTTTCAAGCCGCAGGGCAGTCCTCTGAACTACAGAGCAGTCATTATGGAATCATCTGCAGGACCAGGTGCAGTGCACTGCACTGCAGTGCAGTGCACTGAGGTGTTGGTCTGGGGGCCAATATTTAGACCTGGTGCCAGACTTTAAAATGGCAGAAATGTTATCCACCACCTTGTTCTGGAATAATCCCCTCTGCCCCTGCCCAGGTCCCAAGATGTCTAGGGTTACAATAGGCTCCTATTAAGTTCCTTTGTTAGTGTGCTAAAGACAGCCGGTTGGAATGTAAGTGGGGCAGAGAACAGCTCTGCTGACTTTCAGGACATATAAAACTGTTCTGAGTGTGACCAGGAAATCCAGCATACACATTAGTGAAGTACCTCCTGCTAGACAGCTTTCACGCTGCTGCAGAAATGTTGTTCCCTTTGCCAGGGTGGCTGCAGTGCAACATGGGTACAATCTTAGTGCCTGCACAAACTCCAGAATTGTATTTCCTTTGAAACGTTATCCATACTCTTTGGAAAGATTTAGTAAACAATATGTAGAGTGAACCAAGTATTTTGACATGAGCAAGGATAGTAACAGTACGTTATGTGATTGGAGTAAGCTTGTGCTCCCCCTATGCAACTATGTCTTGGGTCAATCATGAGGGAACCAATGGCTTGCCAGGATCACATCTGGGGACACCCTAAAAAGAGAGGTTCACAGTTTTTATATCCTCTCTAGCCTCCTCTTGTAAAGAAAAATTAGGGTAAGTTCAATAGAGACATTCTGAGACATGGAAAAAAAAGAATCTGGCTGTCCTATGGTGGGGGATTGATAAGCATGAAGGAAGTTTTTAATACCAACCCCCCCCCCCATTCTCTCCCAGTGTTTGTTTGAGGAATATGATGTGGTGAACTCTATGTGGTGATCCCGATCCATTCAAATGCTGCAATTAATACCTGTGGGTTTCTATGGGTGATACATGTTTCTCAGCTGTGTTGATCTCTGTGACAATTCATGAGTCGCAAATATCAACAGCATATAGGTTCTCATATTTTATTTAAGAGGAATTTGACAAATGGATTCATTATTACTTCAAGACTCTCACTGTGGTATTCCGATCATGGAGACAATTTCCAACACCACATATATAATTCAAACAGGTTTTGTGGTCTGGGATTTTGGCTGAGGCATATTTCCCTTTCAAAAGTAAAGATAGATTCTTTATTAAGAGGCCTAGAAAACGTTACCCTAGAAATATGTGGATATGTGTGTCAAAGATACGGTGCATTTAATTCTAAACCTCCTCCTTTAAGGCATTGCCAGAGTAGGTGAAGTTCTGAGCCTGGGCTCCTGCACCCTCTCCAACAGGTCTGATCTATTGAGTTCCAAGTAAACAATCTAGCTCATTTTAGATACCAGTATTGGACTATTTTCACAAGTGATTCTATGCCTGAGGCACATCTAGCTGAAACCCAAGCACAGTGTAAAATAAGACTTGATCATAATGGGGCACGTGGTAATGGAAATAATGTGGATGTGAGTCTCTTTTCTTTACAACTTTATCTTTGTAACAGCAGAGGAGTATAGACCCCACGTTATATGCTTTTGTGTAATCACCGAGTGGAAGGAGACGAAGTGATATACTAGCAGTATCTGCAGTTGCAGCAACATAGTGGAGGAGCAAGGAGGAGGGAGATGAGTCGTGCTGTGCTGTGTTCCCGTGCCTGTTCTGACCCAGTAGATCCCCAGCCATGAAGGGACCATGCGGGGCCCTCGAGCAAAGCAAGCAAAGCTGGTGCTCGGAGCCCGATTTCAGGAGGGTAAAGACAACAGATGCAAATATATCAGCCTGGCGTGGAACTCACCAGGAAGCTCGATTCTGGCTGAGCTGAGCTTGCTGTGTTCCTGCAGTGCCCCGGAAGATCTCCAGGCCATGAGTGAAAGACTGCGTCCAGGGGCCCGATCCTGGAAGCCTTTTTCTGGAACCAGGGCAGTGGGTGTGAGTAAGTACGCCTGTCAATGCAAGACTCCAGTCCCGTTTGCTCTCCATTTCTTTCTCGGCAGTTTGACATGGAGCTTGAAGCCCGAGATTTGGTCTAACTTCACCACAACAGAGCCACAGCTATGTGGAGACCATGGTGCAGAAATTTTACTCGAGCCTGCCGTGGGCTGCAGTCGAGGTCTGTGCTTTCTGCACCCCTGAGGTCCTGTTGTCTTGTTGTTCTCCTGACACAGAGATGGTGCAGGTTCCTGCTGTTCCGGGGTCCTCGCCCTGCCGCTGAGCCTTTGGGGTGTGCCTCATTTTGGTTTAGCTCATCAATATGACGTGGCAAGATGTGAGGTGAGTCTCATGTGAAAGCTGGATTCAGCTAGCAACTACATCTAGACTCCCAGGTGCCTCTCTGCTTGTCCCCCCTCGCGTGACAGTATAGTGCCCACACCGTCATCCGCTCCCACCCAACATCATACACATTTTGCCCATATAAAGATTACACTGGACACATTGTTTATGGGTAAGTACTGCTGCAGGTTTATTTTCATACAACAAGCGTATGACGTTTTATGGGTTATCTTATGGGCGATCCAAGGCAGGCAGCCCCTCGCTGTCCCGCCTGCCTAATGAGCCGGCCAGCACGGTGAGTCGACGCTCGGACAGTGCAGCACCTTGTAGATCCTTATCTTCTACTCCCACCCCCCCTTTCAGGGCGGAGCAGTATAGCACACCCCCGGTCAGTTCAGGCCCCCCGACCGCCCGAAGGACTAACGGGGCACCGTTGCGGTTTCCCGGAACCTCCTGCGGCTCCAGGTCCTTGGCTCAGGCACCCTTACTGTGCCAGGGAGAGGTACCCTTACTGTACCCGTCTGCCTCCAGATCGCCCTGTAACTCCGCCTGCAACACAAGAAAAAACACTAAAATATTCAACATATCCGCGCCGCCTGTCCAGCCGCTAGGTTCGAATATAAGGTGGGTGCAGTGCTTAGGCGGGCGGACAGGAACAGAAGCAGGAACAGAGGCAGAGCTAGGGGCGGCCGGAGCTCAAGTAACAGCCCGCCCCAACTGGTAAGCCCTCCCCTGGCCGTGCACGTCATGGAGACCCCGGGGAGGAGCAGACGAATCTCGCCGCGCCTCCTTTGAAGCCCTGAACAGGGGGGGTGCTACGACTAGTGGCCACTAAGGTGGCTGCCCTGCCAATGTCCCCCTGCGTGGGATGCGGGCAGCGGCAATCTTCTGGTGCGGATTCCATGCTATTCGGTGCTAGGGGAGTAGTTGTGACTACAGCGAGTGTAGACCGAGATGGAGTCAGTGCGGCCGGCATTGGGGTGGTGTAACTTGCACCCGGTGGCTGTCACACCTTTTTGACTGAAAAGCACATCAAATCTTAATAAATACAGTAAGAGTCCCAAAGGCAGAGAAACTCCTGAAGGTAGAGTGCACGGAAACCAGTGCATCTCCTACTGGGGGGGGGGGGGGGACGAAAGATGAGATCTGGCCGAGCTAGACAAGCACATCCCCCACAAAAGACCCGCCAAACAAAAAAAAAGACATAAGAGCTAATCTCCACAGGGACAACAGCACCTAATAGACCAACTGGGGCACCGGGCTAGGCTAGTCCTCTAATATTACTGTTACAAGCATATTTTGGGGAAACATCCAAATTAGAAAACAGGAAAATGTGTTTTTTTGAAAAACCCAACTTCAGCCATCTTCTCAGAAACTGAAAGTATAAAGGGCTTGCCCACCCCCCCCCCTTGCGCCACAAAAAACAAATCTATTAAAAAAAAGCATGTAGAACAGCAACCGCGATCCAATACAAAAGACCTTGCAAGTAACGAAAATCAAACAGCAAGTCACCAACTAAGAAACAACAACATTACTGTCCAGCTGGAGATGAACTCTCTAAACAGTTGCAAGACGGAATTAGAATTAGGTAAATAAATATCCATATTAACTGCTGGAAAGTTACTCCATCAAGAAACCCAGCCACAGGCAAAGTCCAAAATATTCGATCACCAACACTGTACCTCAAAAAAGGATCAAACATTACATTTGAGCCATCTGCCAGAACTGGACAGATCACCTTGCAATAATACTGCCTCTTGGCTTCACTCTACATTAACAATGGATAATGTGGAGATTAAAACTATCAATAAAACAAACATTGAAGTAGCTTGTGTCACTTAGCAAATACACACCTTAAGTTAATTACTCAGACCAAATTAAGTTCATTCAATAAACTCTACTGATACAATAACAAATTTGATAACATCCCCGATAAAAAAAATTCCAAGTCATTCCTCAACACAAATTCATATAGATTCAAAAAATTGTTCCAAAATTGATAACGCACTCAGTCTAATCCAGGATCAATCTGGTGCTCAAATATGGAATCACCAAGTAGATTTTTGGAGTGCCTGAAACTCACAAATCTAAAGAGCACTTTAATCAAATCAATAGATGGGACATTTTATCTCTACACTCCTCTTTATTAAACATTCAACAATCATATATTTCAGTATTATACATGCAATCAGACAAGCGTCCCCTCCAGATTGATCTTTTGAACATCATGGCAACTCACATTGCCAGTTTCAACACCAAAATGGAAACAGTAACTCAACAGCTCGCTATGGCACAAGCAATAAAAGGTTCAGCCCTGCAAGGTAATTGTAAATACAACCAAATAATTGTCAAACTAAGCACTTTGTTGGTTATGCTATTGGACAATTTGAATGAGATAGGAAACCAGGAGAACTCACAATATTCAAAATCAAATTTTCTGGAGGGAAAGATACAACAGGAAATGTTGCCAACAATAAATCCGACAGCAACGCAAAAACATCAGCAAACAGTAGAGCAACAAAACGTAAAAGGGGAAGATAAGTCGAAAAGAAAAAAGTAAGAGAGAGATATACAAACAAACTCCCTTTCTCAAAATATCGGAATCAGAGCTTAAAACAGTGATCACAAGTGATCAGTTGGCTATATTGCACCCAGCGACATCAAGCCCAACAAACAAGATATGGTAGAAGAAACCTCATAAAACATTCAAACGTCTTAGACAGAATCCAACAACTTGACAAACCAAGCATATCCACTAGAAACTGTTCAAGATGAAATGATTTTCACATCCACCAACAATAATTCAGAATCAATGCAAAGGGCCACATCCAGCAGCAACAATTCAGTACCAGTTGTCTCCTTAAACAATATCAATATACAAAAATATGAACGTATAATAACAACAGCCATGGCAAACGTGACCATCATGATCACATGCCCCTTATTAGGAAGCAGCCCAGTGGATAATCAACATCCTGAACATGACGCCACCTCTCCTCAGGTCAACAGTAGCAACCCCAGAAACAGAAGGAGAACAAAAATATAGAACGCAAACACAGGATCACATAAGAGAAACATTGCATAAACCTTCAGAACTCTGTTCCCACCCACTCGCTGTAGACACTGACACCTGACATCATTTTTACCCACCAATATAAGCGAAGAGGTCAGCAGGACATACTAAACAGAGGAAATATCATGACACTGTTAGCCGATATACTGATAGTGCATCATGTTAAAACAACAGATCTAATATCAGTCAGGTTTCTGCCCAATGAATACGACAGACACATAGAGATAACCCTAAGATCATGGAAGTCCGAGGAAATAGTCAACCAAATTAACAGTGTAAATTTGAATTGTGGGACATATCATTCATGAAACCCTTATTACAGCGATATCCGGTACCTCTGACAATTCCTGACCAGACTAAACATTCATACCCCTGTGTACTCAAATTTGCTGAATGCCCAAGGTCCAATGGTTTGTGAGACTAAACTTAAAGATAAAGCAATGGAAGAAAGCAAATGGCACTGGCTAGTGTCAGCTTTCAAACTCCCAAATACACAATGACCAATCAATCAAACAAGAAGCTCCCTGAAAGAAAATACACTTAGCATTCTTGCCTGGAACATCGCTGTGCAAGATCTAAACTTATAGACAGTGCAATTTTAGATATCTGGTTAAATATGACATCATTGCTTTCCAAGAGACCTGGTTGTCAGGGCCATTCCAAGTGCCCAGTTACCTGCTTTATCTGGTGGATGCCAAAAAAACACATTGATTTGGAAGGCCTAACAGGGGACTATCTGTCAATTGATCAAACAGCCTAAATACTGAATCAGAGCAACTGCCAATGACAACCTCAAACATACAGATAATTAAGCTTAAATTTGGCCAAGACCACTGGACAAGGTCTGTAATCTTGTCTAACATCTATGCTCACCTAAACTTTCAAGATAAATCAGCAACAATTGAACACTAACATATGAGATAGCTGAAGTAAGATACAGCATGCCGGCTCAGGATATAATGATAACAGGTGACTTCAATACATATTTATTCTATACACCAGTTGATGATGAGCAGCTAGTAGCCGAAAACAAAATCTGGTCAGTGAATTTCAAAGTAACCTATCCCCAAAAGCAAGTAAATTGAGTCCGGAAGGAACTGCTCACAGTCCTAGAACACTTCAGCCTGAGAGTAGTCAATAGTAGAACGTTGGATGATAATCCTCCAAACTTCACATACTACAGACCAACTTCAGGATCACTAATTGACTACTTCATTCTCTCTTAACCGTTACTACAACTAAGAAAGTTTAAAATCAAACTTTTGATGGACAGTAACTACTCAATCCAGCAACTATTTATCAATTTATCAATTTAAACCCTGACAGACACCCATAAGTACCTGCAGTTAGTGGAGGAAGCAAAACATCAAATCTAAAATGATTGTTCTGGTCACATTATTTACTCCCAAAACTAGTAGACAAAGTGACATCAGTTATGGAGGCCAGTATAGCGTCATCACCCAATGCAATACAGCCTGGACAGAGTTTACAATACAGTTATTAAATTCCACTCCAAGTATATTATCTAGAGGGTGCAAGACAGATATGGGTCCGGTGACATGGAAAACCAGAGAATTAAGGAACTAACCGAGAAGAGAGATTAGGAAGGCCAGAAAACCTCGAAAACAAACAGTTGTATGGGAAAATCTAAAAACTTGAAAAGGGAATACAAGAAACTTCTATTCTAAGAGAGGAGAAGAGCGACAGAAGATTTCTGGAAAAAGCTCCTGTACAATTGCAAATGATCAAATACCAAAGCTTTTTGGGCAACAATAAATGGCATTAGGAGGGAGTGAGAGAAACAAATACTTCAAATGTCATCGAAAAAGACTGGGTAGTTTACTTGACAAAGATCTTTCCCATTGACAAGCAGCTTTCAGAGAACAAAATGTATAAAGTAATCAAGTTGGACATTGTAGATAACTCTGTAATATCGCCCCTGTGTGACAGCTCAATTCTTTCAGAATACGCACAATGTACACTGCTAAGAGTGGAAAAGGTCATCAAGGCTGGCAGAAGTGATGGTGCCCCAGGCCCAATCGGTATTTCATAAACAATATACAAGCTAGACACAAAACATTGGACCAACCAGATAACGTCATTGTTTAAAGAGGTCGAATGCATGAGTGCAGTCCCAGACAACTGGAGTGGGTTGATAATAAACCACATCTTCTAAGGGGGGAGATCAAACAAATCCAGCAAACTATAGGTTAATAGTACTCATCGACTCAGAAGCCAAATATTATGCTTCGCTAATACTGGAAAGATTTAATTGATTGGTACAACACTAACAACCTGATTCCACCACAACATCACCTTCAATATTCTTTTAGCATTGGTTTGTCACCCCTTGACTTTTTTTTGCTTCAAGATTGCATGTAACCTGATTTGTTCCCACTGTATTGTATTTTTGCTTGATTTTAAGCAAGGCATATTTTGTCTTTGTCCTTGTCTGTCGCATTCAACAGAGGGCGAGATGCAGTAAGTTTACGCCACATTTTGGATTCTCTTGTTCTTTGAGTTTAGGATCATATTTACAATGAAATGAAATGTAGGAGCGCAGAGCTGTGCCAAATTTGGCAGCACCATGCTACGACATTTCCAAAATGCTGGGGTGCACCTCTGAAATTTCCCTCAGGCTGGTGCTAAAAATACCTGCTGAGTGCCAACGCAAAAGCATTTTTTGCTTGTGCCATCACAAAACCATTTATTCTTGTTTATCCATTCTATCGCCTGCTTTTGCATGGCATTTGTTTTAAGCACTGCCTCAGATTTACACCTCCTTGTAATTCTGGGTCAGCATCAAAACTCACTGGGTGTTGCGGTAGAATGGCCACAGCTACAGCCATTGCACAGCCCTTTCACGCAAAAGTGATGCATGTAAAGATGCCATATTTACAAGGTGGTGTAAGGCCACAAAATGAGGGTAAATTATACTTTGTAAATATGAAGACTAGCATGGCGTCACCAGAATGTCGCTGAAAGTGATGTTCTCATGGCGTCATCCCCTTGTAAATTTGCCCTATAGTTTCCAGCTTCCTCACTAGTTTCTCTGTTTTCTTACACTCAGATTGTTGCTTGGGCCTCTCTAATGACTACAATTAGCACTTCCTACAGAGAGCTAACATATGTTATCTTTACCGTTGTCTACTAATTACTGAGCCATTCTATATAGGATTACTTTTTGTTAGGGTCTTTCTGGAGAATGTTTTCTCCAGAATCTCCTTTATACATTTTGGGCACTGGTGATCTTAAAATTGGATGATGAGAAATGTGGAAGCATGATCTGAAAGGGTCATTACCTCAATATCTACCGTGGTGGCACTGCTTGAGATCTGTGCAGTGCCTGAAAAGTAATCAATTTTTGCAGATGTGAGATGTGAGGCAGAAAATGTGCTTCAGGATGATGGACTCTCCAGATGCTCTGCAGCCCTGCCTCTCTGAGGTAGAATCTCTTTTACTTATTTTTGCATCTCACTGGCCCATCATAAGTGCTTTTCGTAACCAGTTTACGGTCACCAACAAATAGGATCTGTTCGTCTGGTGATTGGAGGATACAGCCTGGTTTTTGTTTCCAAGGTAGCCCTTGATCTTTACTGAATGCTAAATGTAGTTTCAGGTGTGATTTTCATTAGATCAGTATAATCTCTGGCATTTCACGTTACATAAGACCAGACCATTATTCCACAATGCATACACAAGAGTTTCGTATGGGTATTGCAGAAGCATGGGTACAACCTCATTGAATGAAAAAGGAGCAACAAGTTTTTTAGCCCAGGCACCGATAGATCAGAAACATATATTTAATTTGACATTTTTATCAGAGAAGCCATTTGGTTAACTCTTTAGTGCATCTTTCTTAGTTTGCGATTTTTTTAACCATTTGGAAGTGCCATAGACTTCTCCCTGTTCAGCTCTTACAGCCTGATTCATGAAGTAAAATTGCACCCGCAATCGCTGCGAAAATGCAATTGCGGGCGCAATTTCGGTAATCGGCATTCAACATCAAAATAGCGAATTCGCAAACACAGAATAGCGAATTCGCTATTATATTCGCAGAATCCCGGCAGGTGAGCATTAGCGAATCGGAAAATGCGAGAAACCACGGATTCTGCGAAAATATTAGCGAATTCGCTATTCTGTGTTTGCGAATTCGCTATATAATCACAATCGGTATTCAAGAAAAATCGCAATTTGCACCGCGCAAAATAAGGACAACTCAAAGCAGGTGATAACCATAAAAGCAATGCAAAAAAAACTTTCAAAAAACCGTTGTCCAATCACCAACAGGTTCCGGCCTGACCAATCACACATAAGGACCATCATCATCAGCAGCATTAGGAGTCCCACAATGCCAGGAATGTACATGGTGGTGAGGCGTCGAAGGCTACAGCGATTAGCACGGAGGAGACGCAGGATACAGGACAGGATATTCCGCCAGCGGGTCACCTTGCTGGGCCAAACCAGAGAGCAGATTTATGCTAAATACAGGCTGAATGGGGAAATGATAATGCAGCTAATACAGGACCCCCTGATGCAGCACCCAACAAGCCGTACCAATGCGGTGCCTACACATGTGCAGGTATTGTGTAGCCTGCACCTCCTGGCCTCCAGGAGTTTCCAGGGGATGGTAGCGGCTGCTGGGGGGATATCCCAGCCCACCATGTCACGCTGCCTCCACACTTTTGTTGACGCCATGCTCACCCACTACACCGTCACATCAAATTCCCCGCCAGCCAACAGGAATTGGACATGACCAAGCTACAATTCTACAATGTAGCCCATTTTCCACATGTGCTCGGATGCATAGACTGTACCCACGTCGCCATCTGCCCACCAGCTGCCATGGAGTATATGTTCCGCAATAGAAAGTCCTACCACTCCCTCAACATCCAGATGGTCTGCAATGCTAAGACATACATCACTGACATTGTCGCACAGTACCCAGGGAGTACCCATGACTCCTTCATATTCCGGCACAGCGGCCTCCACACATGACTGGTCAGGGGAGAGTTTGGGGAAGGACACCTACTTGGTAAGTACACTTTGTTGAAAATGTCGCATTGCTAAGATGTAACAGCGCAGCACAGGCAATCACCATCTGCTCCTCTCATTCAGGTGACAGTGGCTACGCCCTCCGTGAATACCTCCTGACCCCATACCTCAACCCTGCTACACCCCAGCAACGGCGCTACAATATTGCACACATACGGACAAGGAATTGCATAGAAAGGACATTTGGCCTGCTCAAGAGCAGGTTCTGCATACTGCACAAGACAGGTGGGGCCATGTATTACAGTCCTGCAATGTGCTGCCGCATTGTGGCTGTCTGCGCAATACTACATAACATTGCAACCAAGCGCCGGATACCTGTTGACATCTCTGGCAGTGAATCTGAGGGGGACAACCGGCCACCTGCACATGCGCGCCATGCACAAGGGGAGAACCCAGCAGAAGGGCACAGACGTCGCAACCACATGACAGTGAACAGTTTCTAGTACAACCTCTTCCATCACCCCACAAATCAACAATGCATGCAAAATGTAATGATGACACAACGCTAATGTGTGTAGCAAAATAAATGTATTTGTTCAATTCACAAAAAATAAATAAGGTTCCAGTACAAATAACTCCCACTAACAGTATTACAGCATACTGCTGTGTATTAGAACATGACAGGCTTAACGTCAGCCTATGCCAATGAAAGTCTGATTTCTCAGGTGCGCCTACTGCGCGTTGCTCCCAAGTGCCTCTGAGGGGCATCCTCCTCCGGGGCTTCAGGACCTGGCGTGGGCCTGGTGCTGCGGCTGTGTGGTGGGATTTGTGAGGCTGAGTGGCTGCTGACGCTGGACGCCTCCTCACTAGCATCATCACCCCCCACAGTGGATGGTATTGCTGGAGGGTGTAGTGCCATGACGGCCGTGGTGAGGTGCTCCAGGACCCTGGTCATGTCCTCACTGCACTGGACTAGTTGGTGCTGCTGTGTCAGGGAGCGCCGCGCCAACAGAGAAGTTGCATTTGCAGCTACATAACTTGCCCTGCTGTATGAGGCCAGCCGGCTCATAAGTTGACGGTGGCGGCGGCGTGCTGCACTGCGCTGTGTGGACAACGCAGCGGTGTTGGCCTCCATGGCTGCAGCCATGCGGGCCATTCCCTCACCCACACCTGCCATGGCTGCAGTCATGCTGTCTAAGCGCTCCCCCACACCTGCCATGGCCTCCCTCATGCCGTCCATGTGGCCTGCAACTGTGGCCACATTGCGCCCTATCATATGGAGCTGCAGCTGAATAGCTCCTTGCTGTCGTGCCTGGCGCTGGTGTATCCGCAACATGCGTCTTTCAACGCTGAGACGCGCCAGTCCCTGTCCATTGGCCCCGCCTGCTTGCTTGAGTGGAGTGCTGGCGTGACCTGCCACGCCTGCCCTGCTGGCCTGAGTCTGTGGCTGGCCGCTGTGTGGCAACTGGCGCGGGCCCGGATATTGGGTGGGACAGTTGGTCCACCTCCTCCAGTGCCCGACGACTCGCCAAGGCACGCCGCCACCTTCTCCTTGGCACGGCCTCGGAGGTCATACCAGCGTTTCTTTAACTCCTCTAGGGACCTGTCCGCCACTCCCACGGAGTTCACAGTGGAGGCAATCCCCTGCCATATCCTGCGTTTCTCTTGTTCAGGGACCCTCCTGGAATCTTTTCCAAACAGTTTCTCATGGTTTGCCACCACCCCCTCTATCAGGTGTTCTAGCTCCTGCTCGGAAAATTTTAGTTTCCTTTTGCGCCCAGACGAGCTGCTGGTGCCAGGTACAGGTTCCTCAGACATTGTAGCAGAGTTGTGGTTCTGTAGTTCTCTCCTGTATTGCTGCAGCTCTCCAACTTGCTCCCTCTCAGTCAGCCTCACTGTGGAGAATGGGGGTGGGAACTGGCAGCTTCCTGGTTGTGATGTCATCACTGGGCTCGAAATGCGACTTCCCGTTTTCCCGATCTCGCGAGTTTGCGATCTCGCAAATAGCGATATCGCAAATAGCGATATCGCTGTTTGCGAGTTCGCAATCCCGGCGCGGGTAGCCGAAAATAGCGATTTTTCTGCGATTATCGGTAATCGCTAACGGAATTTGCGATCGCGCGCGAATCGCTTTTTTTTATCGCTTTTTTTTATCGCAATTCTTCATGAATTCGGATTTGCGATTTCTGCATAGCGATTCGCAATTTTTCGCTATTACAGAATCGCAAATGCCGATTTTCATGAATATGGCGGCTAGTCTTTTTGGATTTGGAATATGGAGGGAAAACATAACTATATCTTTGTGTGCACCCTTAGAATGTTTACAATTTTTGGACAAGCAAGTAAGTTCAGTGAGCTACCACTATTTCTGTTTTATTTGTTTTGGTTCTTTGTTGCGGGCTAGCTTGGGGTTTTGATTTGCAAATGAAGTCATCCCTTATGTGATTTTATAAGCATGTAAGGACAATGGGCATTTTGGAATAGTAAAGACCTGGGGTTATGCATATTTCCTACATGAATTTGTGAATTTTGTCCTTATTTGTAATTATACTGTACTGTTTTACAATTTGAGACTTAGACTGCGGTAGGTTATCAATGTTTTATGTATTTTTGACATTTTCACTGCTACTATGCCAGAGATATCTATTTTATTATTAGTTATGGGACTTGTGCATGGCCTACAAGGCACGGCAATTTTTGTTCATCAGAATGTGTTGGTCGGGGCTAGGATCAATCAATCAATCAGAATATTTATAAAGCGCGCTACCTACCAGTGAGGGTCTAAAGGCGTTGAGGGGAGGGAGGGTGCCGCTATTGCTCGAAGAGCCAGGTCATGAGGATTCTTCTGAAGGCGATCAGGTCTTGGGTCTGCCGTAGGTGGGTAGGGAGGGTGTTCCAGGTCTTGGCGGAGAGGTAGGAGAAGGATCTGCCACCGGAGGTCATTCATTAGATGCGGGAGACAGCGGCGAGGGCATGGCTGGTGGAGCGGAGTTGGCGGGTGGGGGTGTGGAAGCTGAGTCTGGTGATCAGGTAGGCTGGTCCGGCGTTGTGTAGTGCTTTGTGTGCGTGGGTGAGGAGTTTGAAGGTGATCCTCTTGTCGACGGGGAGCCAGTGTAAGCATGGGCGGAAAATCCGTTTCGCTCGCGGATTTTGCGGATTTTCGGGAAATTCGCAATCCGCGAGATTCGCGAATCTCCCGCAAAATCCGCAAATCCGCGAGCAGCGGATTTTGCTCGCACTGCTCGCACTGTTCGCGTGAGTTCGCGGCTTCCCAGTACAACTTCGCGCCCCGCGAATAAGTGCTAAATTGCAGAAATACGATCTTAGCAAAACTGAAACTACTTACCAGGTTCAAAAGTTCAGGCTCATCATTAGTAGCCATTTCCTGTAGTGCTTCCTGAGGGGCCCCTCCAGAGTTCAGTTGCCAGTTGCAACTATTATGTGACCCTGCTCTGAACCTCAGAATAGTTACACATATGCCACAAAGGTCCTGAATTACAGCTAAGGGAGACAAGCAGGAACCAGGCTGGAAGTTAAAATCCATTAATCAGCCCCTAATTCATTATTGTCAGTTGGGGCAGGGCAGGTGTTGTAACTAATTTTGCAACAATGAAAGCACTTAGCAAGTGCAAAAGATCACTAATCAGGGCGCACTAAGGAAGCAGGTGCCAGCTAAAAAAATATTCTGTGACACATTAATCAGCCCCAAATTAATTCAGGTCACTTGAGGCAGGGAAGGTGTGCTTTGCTTTGCCGAAAATAATGTACACTGGACAACCAGAGGGTGTGGTGATGAAACAGAGGGTGGCATGGGTGGGCCAGAGGGTGGCATGAGTAGTCAGAGAGTGGCAGTGGTGACAGAGAGTGGCAGTGATGAAGAAGAGTGTCCCAAACAGGCTGGACACGTAGAAACAACAAGTTCGCAAAACTTGCGACCCGACAGGTAAGTTCGCAAATTGCGAAATTGTAAAAACCCTCGCGAACTGGCAGAAACACGGGCGAACACACAAAAAAAAAATTTCGCGGGAATTCGCGGATTTTGCGGATTGCGAGTTCGCAAATCCGCAAAATTCGCAAACGCGAGATTCGCAAAATTCGCCCATGCTTAAGCCAGTGTAGGTCTCTCAGTTGGGGGGTGATGTGGTTGCGGCGGGGGACATTGAGGATCAGACGGGCGGAGGAGTTTTGGATGCGTTGTAGTCATCGAAGGTGTTTGGCCGGGATTCCTGCGTAGAATGCATTGCGGTAGTCCAGTCTGCTGCTGACGAGGGCCTGTGCCACCGTTCTTCTTGTTTTGGTAGGGATCCATGTGTAGATTCTGCGGAGTATGCAGAGGGTGTTTTAGCAGCAGGAGGCGACGGCGTTGACCTGCTTAGACATGGAGAGGGAGGAGTCGAAGATGAATCCTAGTTTGCTAGCATGGTCGATGGATGTCGGTGCTGTTCCTAGTGAGATTGACCACCAGGAGTCATCCCAGGCTGAGGTGGTGGGTCAGAGGATGAGGACCTCCGTCTTGTCCGAGTTCAGAATCAGACGGCTGCTCCTCATCCAGTCGGCGATGGCCATCATTCCCTCATGGAGGTTGGTTTTGGCGGTGCGTGGGTCCTTGATGAGCGAGCGGATGAGCTGGGTGTCGTCGGCGCAGGAGATGATGTTGAGGTCGTAATGGCAGGCCACTTGTGCAAGGGGGGGCCATGTAGACGTTGAAGGGCGTTGGGCTGAGGGACAAGCCCTGGGGACGCCGCAGATGATGTTGGTGGCTTCGGGTCGGAAGGGTGGGAGGTGGACACACTGGGTTCTTCTGAAGAGGAAGGATGTGGTCCAGTCAAGGGCATTCTCTTGGATTCAGGCTTCTAGGAGGTGTGTCTTTAGAGTGCAATGGCAGACCATGTCGAAGGCGGCCAACAGGTCCAAGAGGATGAGGCCTGATGTTTCGCCGTTGTCTAGTTGGCGCCTAATGTCATCTGTGGTGGCAATGAGAGCTGTATCGGTGCTGTGGTTTCGTCTGTAGCCGGACTGGGATGGGTCCAAGATATTGTTGTCTTCCTGGTGGCGGACCAGTTGTATGTTGGCGATTTTCTCGATGACCTTCGCCGGAAATGGGAGCAGGGAGATGGCATGGAAGTTCTTGGAGTCCTTGCGGTCCGCCTTGGGCTTCTTGAAGAGGGCATTGATTTCAGCGTGCTTCCAGCTTTCCGGGAATGATGCTGTTTTGAAGGAGATGTTGATGACCTTCCGTAGTTGGGGTGCGATGGCTGCGTCTGCTTTGTTGAATACGTGGTGTGGGCACGGGTCCAATGGAGATCCTGAGTTCATGACCTTGCGAGTCTCGTCGTCGTTAACGTTGGACCAGAAGGTCAGGTGGTTGGCGCTGGTGGTGAACACAGGGGGGGGGTCTGGATTGGTCGGGCAGTTGTGGTGTTGAAGCTGTCGTGGATATCAGCGATCTTGTGGTGGAAGAATGTGGCTAGTGAGTCGCACAGTTCTTGTGAGAGTGGGATGTCGATGGCATTGCCTCTGGGGTTGGAGAGTTCCTTTACGATGCTGAAGAGCTCTTTGCTGTCATGTGCGTTGTTATCCAGTCGGTCTTTGAAGGAGGATCTCTTGGCTAGTCTGATGAGGTGGTGATGTCTGCGGGTAGCGTCCTTGTGGGCTGCGTGGTTGTCTGGTGTGATAGGGTTGACTCCAGGAGTTCACACCCATTTAACCGGACATTTTCCTTTGTTCTTCTTTTGCCTGCCCACCATTTTGTTTGTTTGTGTATTTGCGACATGGTTGCTTAATCTGCTGCTCAGAAACATTTGAAAGTCTTTTGCAAAGGTTGCATTTGGGTGATTGATTTTTTTTTTTTTAGTCTTTCTGAACAGTTTCCTTATTGTTATACTATCATTATGTTGGTTACCTTGGTTATTTTTCTTAACATTATTTTTAATGCCTTACTCGTGATATCTACAGGCCCACGGAGGGGCCCAGGCACTTTGGGACTTTATTTGTCGAGAATTTTCTTGAAATTCTGTAAGTTTTAGTTGGATGCTTTACTCTTTACTGACAAAATGGGTAACCATTATTTGGTAGAGCCAGTATGTATGTACATGTGTGATAGGCAGCATTCTAGCTTTGTTCTCCATGCTTCCTTCTTTGCTTGCCATGTGGGTGACCACCATTTTGGAGAACCAGTGGTGTATGAATATTATTGTGCTCAGGGCTTACAATCTTACTGCCGTTCGTCAAGAAGTGGGTCCTCTGTGAAACTTGAATTCTCGGTCCACATCTGAGAACATTTTCACCATATAACAGATTCTATATTAACAGCATCATTTATTCTGAACTTCCTCACCTTGAATTTGAGATGGCATAAATGGTATTATCCTATCATAGTGGGATGAATCAGTGGATGATAAAGCATACCACAAAAATATGGGTGGGAAAAGTGAAGATCTGTGATATTGCTTCCATAAGGCCTGAACACATCTTGAAAAATTCAGGTGTGGGTGCATCACTATCACATCTTATGTGTGTGATTGTGTTTGATTATTAGCCATTGCTTTTTAAATTATTGTGGTGGGATTATAGATTGATATAGTCTTTTAGCAGCATCACTGAACACTGTGTCTCCTTACGTAGCGAAAGAAAAAAAGCTAAGGAATAGCCCAAGTAGTGATCCGACTACAGCAATCTGGACAGAACCTTCTCGATCTAATCCTCAAACATCGGCGACAGATACAGAGTTCTTACATTTCCAACCATTAACTAAAGCAAAAAAAATGACAGGAATGCAACAAGAAATGCCAATTGTCAAGTGCCAAAAGAAGATCACAAAAAACATTTATTCAGTGTTCAATATTGCAAAGAACCATCAACCCCTTCCACCAACAAGGTCTGCAAAGACTGCGGCAAAAGTTTCATATCTTGTGCCATCTGACGTATTAGTGCTGGAACTATCTGGCATGACCTTAAGCAAGGACAGCTCTGAATTAGGGAAGATAAGTCAAAAAGAAAAAAGTAAGAGAGATATATGGAAACAAACTCCCCTTCTTAAGATATCGGAATCAGAGCTTAAAACAGTTATCACAAGTGATCAGTTGGCTATATTGCTCCCAGCGACATCAACCCCAACAAACAAGATATGGTAGAAGAAACTGCATAAAACATTCAAACGTCTTAGACAGAAACCAAACATATCCACTAGAAACTATCAATGCAAAGGGCCACATCCAGCAGCAACAATTCAGTACCAGTGGTCTCCTTAAACAATATCATTATACAAAAATATGATCGTATAATAACAACAGCCATGGCAAACTTGACCACCATGATCACATGCCCCTTATTAGGAAGCAACCCAGTGGATAATCAACATCCTGAACATGACGCCACCTTTCCTCAGGTCAACAGTAGCAACCCGAGAAAAGATAGTACAAATAACAGAAGGAGAACAAAAAACAAAACGCAAACACAGGATCACATAAGGGAAACATTGCATAAACCATCAGAACTCTGTTCCCACCCACTCGCTGTGGACACTGACACCTGACATATCATTTTAACCCACCAATTTAAGTGAAGAGGTCAGCAGGACATACTAAACAGAGGAAAAATCATGACATTGTTAGCCGAGATACTGATACTGCATCATGTTAAAACAACAGATCTAATATCAGTCAGGTTTCTGCCCAATGAATACGACAGACCCTCAGAGATAACCCTACGATCAAGGAAATCAGAGAAAATAGTCAACCAAATTAACAGTGTACATTTGAATTGTGGGACATATCACTCATGAAACCCTTATTACAGCGACATCCGGTACCTCTGACAATTCCGGACCAGACTAAACATTCAAATCCCTGTGTACTCTGATTTGCTGAATACCAAAGGTCCAATGGTTTGTGAGATTAAACTTAAAGATACAGCAATAGAAAAAAACAAATGGCACTGGCTAGTGTCAGCATTCAAACTCCCAAATACACAATGACCAATCAATCAAACAATACGCTCCCTGAAAGAAAATACACTTAGCATTCTTGCCCGGAACATCGCCGGTGCAAGATGTAAACTTATAGACAGGGCATCTTTAAATATGACATCATTGCTTTCCAAGAGACCTGGTTGTCAGGGCCATTCTAAGTACCCAGGTACCTGCTTCATCCGGTGGATGCCAAAAAAAACACATCGATTTGGAAGGCCTAACTGGGGACTATCTGTCAATTGATCAAACAGCCTAAATACTGAATCAGATCAACTGGCAATGACAACCTCAAACATACAGATACTCAAGCTTAAATGTGGCCAAGACATCTGGACAAGGTCTGTAATCTTGTCTAACATCTATGCTCACCTAAACGTTCAAGATAAATCAGCAACATTTGAACACTAACACATGAGATAGCTGAAGTAAGATACAGCATGCAGACTCAGGATATAATGATAACAGGTGACTTCAATACATATTTAATATATACACCAGATGATGATGAGCAGCTAGTAGTCGAAAAACAAAATCTGGTCAGTACATTTCAAAGTAACCCATCCCCAGAAGCAAGTCAAATGTCTCATTCAAGATATTATCTTTTTTTATTTGTTTATTTATTAGTGAATTGCATAGAAAATGTATTGTCTCCTTCAAGGTACCTAAACAAAGGTTAGCCTTCCATCTCACTGTTATTTATGCTTTTCAAGGCATTTGTTGGTCTGCTACAGTTTTACTGTTCTCCATAGAGAAGGCAATATTAAAATCAAAAGTCTGTGAATTACTTCAATCCAGAGGTCTCAGCATTGGTTTAGTTGGCACTGACAGTGGCAGTAATTACATTAAAGCCATAGCTCATTGCATCAACCTATTTTTGCAGGACATCTTCAAACAAGAAATAGATTTGTTTCCATTTTAGCCATTCCGTCAAAGCCCAGAAGCAGTTAAGGATCATTCATAATGTTTTTATAGTACATTTAAAACAGGAAGTCCCAATCCTACAGAACTCCATGTCCTACATGCTTTACAGTCTGTTTGAGCATTACAGCTTTATTATTGATGACATACTACTAAAAGATGGGCTTCAACTTCCAAAGCTATGCCACAGAAAGTCAACTAGGAGGACTGGACCATGAGTAACCCTGGGCATAAAACTCCGCTCCGCTCACAGAGTTGTCAGATTTTTGGCAACTCCGCGTACCGCATAGAACATGGAGTTACCAAAAAGAAGTGCTCGGCACTGGAGCGGAGGAGTTTTTTTAGATTGCGTGCTCAAAATGCTTTTTGGCGCATGTGTGAACGACTTACAGGGATGCCTGCGATGGGTGACGAGATTTACCATCTGTTCGTGAGCGCCACGTGATTTGGTAGCCAACTGCGTGATCCGGCGAGAGTGTGCGATCGCGAACACGTCATGCTAGCTCGCCATCAGACTCCCAGTGGAAGTTTTGTGAAGATCGCGATCTCAAACACGCTGAATATGCAATCTGGAGAAGAATCTCTCTCGAGCAGCATCAAAACTTCGAGAAATGATGGTCTGGATTACAAAAAACTCCTCAGATTGACATTTGGCTGTACTTTTTTGTGCAAGGAGTCCTTTTTACTTTTTTACTTTTTTTATGAAGAGGAAGAAAGTACCCCAGATTCTCCAACCTCCTGTTCCTGTCCAGCAGGCTACTCCCAGTGCTTTTTCCATCTCCTGTTTACTTTTCATTTGGATTTGTTACAGGAAAGATCACTCTTTGTGGCTGCTGCACTATATACCATTGGATTTGAGGACTTTTGAATTTGAGATTTCACAAAAATTGGTGTTGTTTGTTTGATTAAGGCATTGCACCTACATTTTTTGTACTTTTCATAGTTTTTAAAAAAATGTACGGTGGTGGGTGGCCTGTAGTTTCAGTAGGGGCCTATTTGTTTTTTGTAAGTAATTATTTTTCTTTTATAAAGGAAACATGTTGCACAGTTCACTAAATGTTCTCCAACTTTTGAAATTAATTTGCAATCTGTATTTAATTCACAAGCCCTGTAGTCTGCCAAGAGGCCTTTCAGCCAGTATGCCCAGAGCTACTCATGGGGGTATGAGACAACTGTTTATGTGGTGTCTGTTGAATTTAAACATCATTTAGGGCATGGATGGCATTGGATTGAATTGCAAAATGTTATCTTTTTGGTATTCACTTTTTATGTGTGTGTTAAATAAGTGCCTTTGTTGGATGAGTGTAGTTGTGGTGTAACTTGCACACCTTTTTTAGCCATGTGGATTTTTATTTTTAGCATTGTTGCATCAAAGCTGTGTTGTTTAGCATGCCTTTGTCTGGCTAGTGTGTGAGTGTGTTTGTAATAGTGGGCTAGGATTTGCCTTGGCTGTGCTTCCCCGTGTGACCAGGGGCCATTTTGTAAAGTATGTGTCCATATAGGCCTGCTTGAGTTCATTGTTCTTCAGGCCTCCTGCTTGTTGTGAGTGACCATGTGCCTGGTGGCCATTTTGTGGTGGTAGTTAGTGTGCTTTTGCCATAAGCCTGCATTTCTTTCATTTGTTCATCTTGTCTTATTATTGCTTCCATCCACTGTCAGCTGCAGCTCCCTGAATGCTGAATGCTGAATCCCATTTGATGCACAATGCGAAACCAGTTCCATTACATTTGTATTTGTGTTGTTGTTCTTCTTCTTTCCTATCCTTCCTGAGTGTACACAGTACACTATGAAAGCCCTTGTTGTCAAAGTCGCAAAATTGTCTGTTGTTATGTTTTTTTAATAACTGAGGTAATAAAATGTAATAATAATACTAACAAGTATGACCACACACACTAAGTTATATATTATATTTGTTTGTTTGTGCTAGTAGTAATTGATCCACAACAATGAATGTCACGTTTCACTGATGTTCTTCTTGCTTCTTTGCTTTCAGGTGCACAAAAGAGGAGACAACATCACCCATTGTACTGCCAGACAGAAGTCCTGCTGTGCACGACATTGTGACGTGTGACCAAAAATTGCGCCTGCAGCAGCAGTGTCTGGGGAGCAAGCTGGGAACAGCACCCCCTCATCAACAGACCCACCATATCAACCTAGGCCCAAGCCCAGGGCGGTTATGCGCTATACAAATGCAATTTTTCATTTCATTTCGCAGAGGCAGCCAGTCCAATCACGAGTTCAACGCTGATGAGCAATGATGTTGAAATTGCTGATATATTGCAAAGTAGTACCCAATCAATGCAGGTGACTCAGATAAGTGAGCAACAACAGCCGCAACAACTGCCGCAACCCCGTCCCCAAAAGTAGTTGTACCTCCCGAAGTAGGGGCAGTTCAGGAAATTGAGCTTCCTGCAGTGGAAGAAAAGCAAGCCACTCTTTCAGAAGATCTGTTGACTTCCAGATCTCCTGCAAGGAAAAGGAGAGTTAGTACCTCGACTTCTTCTGCAAGCTCCCCTTCTGATGTTCTAGACACCACTTGGAAGCAACCATCTAGGTCCGAATGTGAGACACACCAGGAGACAAGGCTAGGGAATAAGAAGGTTCCAGAAAGCCTTAGAGTTATGGAGGTAGATGTAGAAGAGGAGGATGATGATGATGAGCCAGTCATCATGGATATTGGTCGCACCCCAGTGGAGACTGACATCACCCCATCCCAAATTGCTGTGAGGGATTTGGCACGGATACCCCAACACAGATGATGATACCACCAACACCACCTCCAGCTTCCATATTTCGCCGGCAGCGACCTACATCCACCATAACCATCTCAGTAGAAGTAGGTCCTGAAGAGAGTTAAACGTCACACACACCTACCAGTTGGTCAGGCATTGAAAGTAGCACCAGCAGTGCCAGAAAGTTGAACTCCCAAGTTCGGGACTTCTTTTCGGTTAGCAGACAGGAGGTGAACATTGCTATATGATCCATTTGTGGACAAGGTGGTAGTCGGGGTAAGCTTGGTACAAACTATGGTACTAGAGGCCAAACAACCCATTTTAAAAAACACCTCTTGATCCAGTGGGAGGTGCTCCTTCACAGCCAAAAAACTGTAACCATTATTGTTGGTAGGGATGAAGAAGTAGAAGATCCGGCAATGGTGGAAGGTGGAAGATGAACAAGAGGGAGACATTTTCTCTGGTACACAAAGTTGCCCTGTCCCCAGCAGTGCAGTGGTACCATCCACATAGTCATCAGCAATATCACAGTGGCACAAGACTATGAGTCAGGCTGAAACACCAAGGAGTCCCAGGCAAGAGATTACCACAATGAAAACACGTGTGTTGAGCCTAACAACATCTGGCATCAAGACATTACCTGTGTCAGTGGCACCAGAAAAGAAAATAAATCAGGCTACCATTCTCAGCATGTTTAGGTTGGAGGGGCAGTACGAATGCAACCACCCAACGGCATGTTTGTACAAGGCGAAGCTGGATAAAATGTTAACGCTGGACCGCCTCTCTTTTTCTTTTCTTGAATTTGTGACAGCCATCTGCCCAAAAAAGGTTCCAGCCAGTTCTATTTTGCCAAAGTTGCTGTTCCAGCACTACATCACAACATGCTGTAATTGATTGGACAAGCTTTGCAGTAGAGTGCTGTTCACACTATTCACCTGACAACAGACATGTGGACCAGTTGATAAGCCACTGATTACATGTGCATAACTGCACATTGGATCTCTTTTGTGGGGGTTAGAGAAAAGACATCTGCAGCAGGTGTTGTTGAAACATGCAACTGTAGCTATGTTTGCCATGGAGAAATATCATACTGCTGTAAACATTTTGGAAGGCTTTGACAGCAAGGTCTTAGAATGGCTGCAACAAAGAGGGCTTAGCATTTGATTTGTTGCCACGGACAATGGTAGTACAATAGTTAAGGCCATGGCAGATGGTGGCTATTTCAAGGTCCTGTGCTTGGCACACTGCATTAATATCATTGTACAAGACTTTCTGAAAAAAATAAACTGAGTCAGCAACCTACTGACCATCTGCAGAAGACTCTGCACACATTTCAGCCATTCTTTTAAAGCCCGGAAGCAGCTGAGGATCATTCAACGGAAGCATAGAATGCCAGTTAAAGCACACATCCAGAAGGTGCCAACACATTGGAACTCAACTTATCACATGCTTTAGTGTCTGTTTGAGCAGTACAGACCAATCAAGGAATGTCATGCAAAGAGGGGATGCTACTCTGAAAGGCATGATCATTGATAAGGACCAATGGGGCCTAGTTGAATGCATGACAGAGATGCTACTTCCTTTTGAGCTCTTCACACGTGATGTCAGCAAGGAGGACTGTACTATGGGCCAAGCTATCCCATTGCTGCACATGCTACAGTAACAGCTGAAGGGGGTGTCTGCAGTTTTCGAAGGTGTGGAGGAACAAAAAAGAAGCATATTAGTTGGTGGAGAGCTTAACCCTTTGCTTATCTGAAAATACAAATGGTGCTAAGAGGCGTTGCGTCATGCGCCCATTACATTCGTGCCACAATTCTGGATGCACAGTACAAAGCAGTACTGAACACATTGATTCATTTTTTTAGAAGGGGAGGCCAACTACAAAACTTGGATAGCTGTAGAAGCCAGTCATTTGGAAAAAGAATGACCGGGAATTACGGGCCCACTACTCCAGGCCACAACAAGAACTGCAGGGCAGCCGGTGTCACGTTCCACTTCAGATCCTGAGGGCAGTGCGGTACGCTCACAGCAGCCAAAACGACCAACAACACCAAGAACAACATAAACAAGAAGGTGAGCATCAGCCCCACCAAAATTGGCACAGTAATGGTTTCTACAGCAAGGGCTTGTTAGGTTCAGTGCTGAGGCTAAGGCAAAAGGGGCCGAGCGAAGCAGAGCACCCCTGAGCATTGAGCAGATGGTGCAGACCTAACTGGATGACCCAATAGAGGTCTTCATTGATCAAAACGTATTGCTGTATTGGTATGGGAAAAGGTGCCAATGGCCAATGCTCAGGAGGCTGGTGATAAACTATCTGGCTTGCCTGTCACAAATGTCTCTTCTTAGCATGTTTTCAGTGCAGCTGGTGCCATTCTGACAGTGAGAAGGACCAGTCTTTCACCCCAAAATGTGGAGAGGTTAACCATGATCAAAAAGAACCAGCACTTTATACCATCGGATTACACCACACCTGAAGTAGCACAGCAGGAAGATGATGATGACGGCGACTTATGTCATGGAAGTAGTGTGTTAGATGACCTACGTCTGGGTGTACCACCAGAGTTTGAGGACAAGCTCTACTTCCCTGACAACTAGGCTCTTTAAATTTCAAGTTACTTTTTTTTTTTTTTGACGCCACCCCCAAAAAAGGATATAGCTAAGGAACCCTTTTACTTTTATTTATTGTGTGTGAGACTGTCATTCTGGTTCACAAATCCGGCCCCACCGTCTTACTCTTTTTATTGCCGGATCAGAGTTGCAACTGTGTGCAGTCAATGAAGAAGTAAAGTCCACTCCTGACTCGCCCAAAAATACATTTCTCCCAAGCCAGAAATTGGATAGAGAATTCAAACAAATATGTGCCTGCCTCCAACCCTGGGCCCTGATTTTTTATCTATCATTTCCTAACCTAGAGGTACTGCCACGGAAGAACACTCAGGTAAATGATGGCATGCATTGCGCGATTATTGATTCTTGGTTTTGTGAATGTCTATTCTACAAAGTGACACAAGTCAATCTTTCCCTTCTTGTTGTTTAATAATAAAATTGTACTACAATTTTAAATGGCCAATCCATTGCATTTTATTGAGTTGGGAGTGGACAAGTCTGGAGGACTCATTCTGGAGTCAGACGCTATTCCTACAGACGCGGGGTTGGACACCATGGCCATCATACTCACAGTCAGGGTCAGGTCAGGAGGATCAGAGATGATTGATGGAATAACTCAGGGTTAATAGCACACTCTCTCTTCCGCATACAACGCTTCCTGCTGGTATCCGTCAATGAGCGTGGCTACTCGAACATTTGGGTAAGAACTGTGCACTTGAATCTTGGTTTCGGGCCGTTTCCGGTCACTTAAGTAATGCACACTAGTCTGGTGTTTTTATTGGGGATTTCTACTCGTACTTTAGACATTTTTCTATCATCCTTCTTCCCGTAATCCAAGCATCTCTTTCACTTCTAGTTTAGGTTTTTGTTTTCACTCAGGCTTATCTTTTGGTGTCCGCGATTTCATAGTACTAGATTTCACTTTGTTTTTGTTTTTGCGTCACCCATCACCCTTGGTTCCTATCTTCCAGCCTCTTTTTATTTATTTTGAGGGTAAAATCCCCCTCCTGAAACAGTGTTTGTTTCCTTTACAGATAAACCTGATACCCCTGATGAAGGGACATTTGTCCCGAAATGCATAGGGATTTTGGCATTCTGAAACGTTTGTGATGGATAATGAATTGAATATTATCATTTGAGTCAATATGATCATAATATCTGACTTTATGGAATAAAACTTTGATGAACTAATTGGACCTTGGAATCAGAATAATTTTGGGAAAAAACTAGAGCACCTACAGGATTCAGTGTGGGAATCCCCCACACCTCCCTGTTATAACTCAGGGTGTGCCACCAGAAGAAGATGGATGTTTTCACATTCACTGAAACCAACCGATTAAGATGATTGATGATGGTAATGGTAAACAGCGATATAGACCAGACCTACATGTCTGTGTAGTGGTGGTGGGTGGTGAATGTGGTGTGACTGACAGCGGTGCATAGATTTTTTTTACTTCATTTGGAAAATGCTATGTTGCTGTGTGTATAAGATGTAAGTGTGCTCAGTGCTGTCTGGCTCAAATCTCAAGCTAAGTTGAGTTTGGGTGGAGGTAGCCTGTTGTTGGAGGTAACTGCTGTAAATAAAGTATTCTTGTTGCACTCCTCCTCCTTAAGCAGTTTAACTTTACTTTCTCCTTGATTTTTAATTATTCTTTTTGTTTTTCCATCTACAGGCGCCATACTGGAAAAACAACTCACACTTACCATACTAAACAGCATCCGCCAGGCACCCAAGATTCACGGGTGGACAGTTCAATAGGAATGCAGAGAAGCAACTCCAAATTTAAACAGTATATTTTTTTTCACTTTAATCAGTATGACTGTGTATGTTGTGTTTATGTTTGCTTTTTACTCCACAGCTCATTTAATTATATTTGCTATCTTTCTAAGCCCTGTACAACAGAACATAAATATAATGTATGTAATTTGGGTCTCTCTGGGGGGCAGACAGAAAATAGCATAAATAGTATTCTTTCCTGTACTGTCTAGTAGTTGACAATACGCGGATGACATTGTTTTGTGTAGCCAGACTCCTATAGGCTTGCAGCAACAAATACCCACCCTGGACAGTATAACCAAATCCCTAGGCTGGAAACTAAATTACAGTAAGACTAAAGTCATCTGCTTCTTGCCAAAAAACAGGCAGCACAAACTAAAATTCAAATGGAAAGTTGCCGGGAATAAGATTGACCAGGTTAGCACCTACAAATGCCTAGGGGTGGAACTGGACGCTCGGCTAAACTTCAACAAGCTTCTTGCCTAGCAAAACGCCTTAGCAAACAAACTGTTCTTCGCCCACAACTTAATAAATAAAAAAAAATGGGAAATTGATCTTAGACCGATTTACTGCAAATCATTAGAGCCAAATTCCTATCATCACTGACCTATGGTTCAGAAACTCCTAGGAGAAAAGACGTCACGACTCTCAATACTCTACAGTCCGTCCTGTTCAAAAGTATCTACCGCATCCCAAGACACACTTGTCAAGCTCAAGTCTGCCTCAAGTTTGGGCTCCAGCACAGCTGCCCCCGAGAATGGCTGCCCTACTCAAACTGTGCATGAAGTTCAAAGCAGCCCTACTCTTTGGCTGCCTTGTTTTAGTCTGAAATGAAAAATCAGCGCACAGCCAAAAACAGCTGGCCAAACGCACTCAGCCAAGCATTGTCATCTCTCAATTGATAAGAGGCCTGGTGGCTAAATATTAGCCACGCAGCATTAAAAAAAATTGGCAATAAAGCCGCCAAACTAAAATAATGATCAACGGATAAAGCGGAATTGGCTGGCAAACCACACAGTTGGACAGTCCTACAATCTTACAGCATCTGGGGGCCTCAATCATACCTTACGCGTTATATTTCTCAAACCATCCTGCTTTTTTTTTACTTAGTAATATGAATGAGAGCCTTTCCCTCAAAAGATCAGGTGCTGCCCTGGGAACAGAGATGGTTGAATTCTCTCTGCCAACTTTGAGGCCAATTTGAGGAAAGTTTAATACACTTTTTGTGCATCTGTCTGGCTGTAATCTCTTTAAGGCAGAAACTACTTTGCCCCACCTTTTGGGTGCTCAACATAAGATCATGCTGTACTGCATTGCTGGCATTACTGAACAGTAAATAAATGCAGCTCCCCTGAAGGGCTGCTAATTTGCTTCTTCAAGTGAAAAATTTATTAACAGCAACTCGGTCACCCCAGAGTAATAATGGCAGTTGCTGGGCAGGGATTCTTGAAGCAAAGTCACTGTCAATCGCAAGCTGAATTGTGCACTTACCCTTCAAGGTTGCCAAAGAAACTTTTGTCATTAAATCCCTTGGGCGTAGCCACACACTGAGCACCTGTTGGCCCATCGTTCTTACTCTATTGCCTTCTTCAACGTACTGAAATCAAAAACATGAAGTCCTGGTATCTCAAATCATACACATGTAGACTTAAACACTCGCATATGGTGAACAAAGGGTTGAAAAGTCTGGTTTGGATATGAAAATAGTATGGATGCTGATTATATTGAACAATTTTTTTTAACTATTGTTTTTAAAATATACCAAAGCAGTAATCATGTAATCCTAGGGTTAAAATGATTGGCAGCACTTGTTCTTAGGATGTATTATTTAATGATGTTATTAACTGTAATATTTTATGGTTTTAAAATGCAAAATTGTTATGGTTTTTATTAACTGGAACAATAAACTTGAACTTGTCTAGGACCACTCATCATTTGGCATACATTTCCTTTTCCTCCCATAAACTATTTATGTAGGTCGGCTGCCAAGATGAGTGTTGTCCATGTGTAGTGTTTGTCTTTGTCAAACCTTACCCTCAATCCCCCTTCCCAACCATTCATTAAACCCCTAACCCTCTTCCCCCAGGCTGTGTGATTTATTGAGGTGTGACTTAACAATGTTTACACTATTAATTGATCACACACTTGGTGGGGCGGATGTGGTGAAAGCAACACACCAACTCAGTGCAGGGTGCGGAGGATCTTATTCCTAACTAAGCTCATATAGCACACACTGGCAGTATATATTATACAATATCCACCCCAGCTAGCACAGTGTATATTGTTTTCTAGAGGAGCAGCTCTCATTGCCAGCATCATCATTAAGGCACTGTGTTAATTTGTTTTTAGGATGGTTGAGCTTGTATACTTCATACGGTTTGTAGTATCTCAGCATTGTTCTGATTAATTAAAGTTTTCATTGCTTATCATCCTCTCTTCTTGTGTCTGAGACTGAGTTTGTTCCAGTAGTCTAGACTCTGCTGACTGTCATCAAGCTTGCATATAATAATATCAGCATTAACCTAGTTTTTTTTAATTTCAGTTTGTTAACTTCCTGTTCGATGAATAGTCCCCACTCTCCTAGTCCGTATCCCACAGTTCTAGTTTGCCTAGGAGGGAGTGCAACCTTGCTTCAGTTCTGATGAGTACGTCTTCAATATCAAAATAAATCCTAGCAATGCATGCTGTTGCTACTACCACTACCATGATGGCACATTGGGAAACCATGAAGCCCTCACTTCATCTAATCATGTAAGAGGAGTGAACTGTGGTTGATTGATCATTGTTACACGGCAGTCATTCTATACAATGATAATTCACCCCATCCCCTCCGAGTACTTAGAGGTTAAAATTATATAGTAGTAGCAGAGTAGACTGCAGAGACTAGGAGGAGAGAGTAGTAGGACAAGGGAGGGTACTGCATCCCTATTTTGTTTATACTATCAGCAGAATTGTAAAACTGCCTGTGGCAAAGGCAGAACTGAGAAGTAAAAAAAACAATCAATCCCACCATATTTTTTTCAATCATTTGTAATCATATAATGTAAAAGTATGAAAAGTGTATTATTCTCTGAACAAAATACAAAACCCACAACTGGCCCTCCCCTCTCCCTAAGCCCAACAAATGACCAAGTAGTGTCCACGAAATGTCCATAAATAAAGAAAAAACTGACAATCCCCCCAACTCTCACCCACAGCCCACCCAAAAAAGGATTAAAAAAGGGGCTGAATAGAGACCTAATGGCCGGTTAGGAGCTTCTGGAGGTGCCTTTCCATCCATTCCTGCCCGGCTTCACTATCCGCCAGCCTTCACAGGATGCAGCGCTCAGAATGGTGGAAATAAGGTTGAGCAGCAGTGCTGGTGGAATGATGGAAGTGCCGGTGGGCACCAATTGGTCCGCGGCGAAGGTGTGGGGGTTGTTGGGCCCTGGCTGGAGCCTGTGGCATCTGCAGCAGCTTCTGCCTCATCCTCCTTGGCCACCATCCACTGGTACTCGGCCCGGATGGCCTCCATTTTACGCCACCAGGTCCAGGTTGCAATCTCCTGCCTGGTCTGTCGAGCAGCAGGAGTAGCTACATATCAAGAAAGAAAAAAGTCAAATTGCAAACAACGCTCTTAGTAAAACACATAGGAAATTATGCCATTGTTATGGACGGAGGTGATTGATGATGGGTGTGTAGGATGGATACATAATGTTGGAGTCTGAAACACCACCTCCTCAATCATTTGAATTTAAAAAAACATGCTAGGCAAGTAACGGTGAGACAAACACCACTTATTCTCCTTCCCAAGGATTTTTACATTCAACATTTCATTGTTCTTCGAGTACTTTATTTTTTACTCTTCACCCTTGGCTTTTGTACTCACCACCATTTAAGTCTTTTGACATTCCCTCAATCCACTCTTCGCCATTGAAATTACCCATCCATCCATATAGCCATCCATCCCAAGTTCCAAACATGGCTCCCTGTCTCACTCTAGTCTCATGATCTCAAGTAAAAACCTTTCAGCAACATACATTTGTTATTAGACATTTACCCACCCATGTGTCCTTATGTTTTTTCAATCAAAAGAAATCACCACAGGATTCTAATCAACCACCTAGACAGGCATCCATTCACACACACACTTTCACCCACACTGGCAAGCTTTGTTTCTACCCGTATTCCAACCTTTCATCCATCCTTCACCCACTCATGCATTCAAGCTATCAGCCACCTATAGTACTATTTATGCATCCGGTGCTTTCTTTCTTCCACCCATGCATCCTTCACTTTCAGTCATATATAATACATTTCATCTAACCTTTCCCCTTCTATCCTTCCCTTTTCCAACAAACCATAGTTCAAGGTCTTGCTCCTGAAATGTTTTCTTCTGAGTTGAAGATAGGAGCGGCCATTAGTTACTCAGCTCAACTCACAACTCCTGCTGTTATGATCACCTGTTGTTCACAAGTCAACAAGACTGCACCTTTACAGTGAGCTGATAATTATAAATAATTGTCAATAATAGGCAAGCAATATAACTTACTACCTCCCGCTACTGCTGCTGGTTCACCCCCTTTTGCTGCAGCATCTGCTGACTGGCTGGTGACGTCTGTGCTGGCCCAGGCACTGGTGGTTGGTGTGGCTAGAAAAAAAAGATTACACATTTCTTAGATGCCAGACACACCTCGCCTATTACTTATTATATAGCAAAATTAAAAAAAAACATACTCATCATTCACTGCAATTTGAAAACATTACAGACAGTATCTTCTATAACAAATATCAGGATGGGCATTTTGTTGTTGGAAAGTTTAAAAAAAGCCTAAAGTCAAGGCAAGAGACAAGCTGATAAGGAGTGGCTGGAGCTATTGATTGATTAATCTGATGTTTTGAGAAAAAAATAGCTTCTCGTACTTCCTCCTACACCTGGCACACCGTCATCAGTTCACCGACTGCTGATACTATATTACTAGGCCTAGCTAATAAGAAGGCACAACGTTAGGGGGTCCAACGTGACCATTGCCACTCCCTAGTTTTAGTGAATATAAGCCTTCTCATCTATTACATGTGTACAATACCTTACGTGGGCAATGGGCATGCAATCTGTATGGCAGAGGAGTAGTAGTACTATGTGACTAATGGGTTTGCTGAGTCTTAGAGTACCACCACTTGGCAGTCAACAAAAGGGTAGAGGGAAAGCTGACTAACAAAGCCAAAGAAAGGAAGCTACAGAGTAGACAGACTAGAGACAGTTTGACGTAAAGTAGAGACACTTTAAATATAAAAAATGAGTAAATAGGATAATGCAGGGATAACAAGAATTTAGAAATGGATACATTGGAAAGGATTTGGAAAAATAATGTACAAATGGGTAGACTTCACATTATCCAAATGGGAGCATAAAAATGAGGGGGTTAAATATATTAATGTTAACACCAGGAGGACTTACTGTGGCCAGCAGAGCCATCGGCCGAGGATCTCTGGGAGGCAGCTCCAGAACCATTGCCAGCCTCAGCCCTCTTTTTGCCCCTGGATGCTGTTGTAGAACATAAAGACAAAAAAAGATAAGGGGTATAATAAATAATACCTCCTCAACATATATGTGACAGGCAAAGACAATCGCAATAACTTTTCCAAATTATATCAACTAGTAGTTGTACTCGTGATATCCGGAGGATCCAGAAACTCATGACCAGATAGAGACCTTTTGCTCCAACCAGCACGCTTGCGGAAAAAAAAAGTACAATCAGGCCTTCTCTTTGCCCGCCCCAAGAATAAGGAACTCACTCCCGCCTACCATCAGAAGACTTCCATCTTTGGCACATTTTAAAAAGGAGGCCAAATCTTTCCTTTTGGGTAAATTCCTCACTTAATGCTTGTATTTCAATCACCTCAGCGATTTTGTTTCTCCTTTTATTCGGCATTACCCATGGCTCTTCCGTATGATACCTACCCGGCACTTCTGGGCATCCCACCTGAGAATTGAGACAGCTGCTCTCTTTTATAATGTATCTACCTGTTTTTATCCCACCATTATCTTTGGATATGTTACTGCCTATTATTTCTTTCCTTGTATAATGCATCTACTTGTTCCTATCCCAATTGTATACACCCGTCCTGTTTGTACCACCTGTCAATCCTGTAAAGTGCTCTGATACCCTTATGGGTCTGGTTCACGCTCTATAAAACTTTAAAATAAAATAAAATAAATATTGCTAACCCTCCTATTCAAAATTTACAAAACCTACCAGCCTAGTCCAATCCTATTCCAAATTTAGTAAACTGCATATTGGAATTACTAATAATTAATTGCAACAAATCATGATGTTTCATGCTTGCTTCTCCTCAAATCTCATTACCAATCGCTCAGTCTCAAGTCCACCCCCTTAGACAGGCCAGTACACTAATCACCAAGGTTCCTATTATAATGATTACAATGATGTCGGGCGGACACCATTGCAATTTTGGAACCGCCCGGCCTTAGGTTGCACTAGTGTACTACGAATCAATGCGATCGCCCAATGGCCATAGTGCAGTCACATACCTCCATTTGTCAATGGAAGCTTGTGTAGCAGGGGAAAATGGCCTGCAGCACAAGCTTCCATTAAAACATGGATGTTGTTGCTCACAAACATCCCTGCACCGTCCGTGTGGCACTGGCATGCACCATGTGGTCATGACATTACAAATAACTAATTACAGAACGTCTTACATAATCATCACTAATCACATCAGGCCAAGCAAGTGGCAAAAAGTACGATTCAATAATTAGGTTGGGTGGGTAGCGCCAAGTAAGCTAAGCACCTGTCTAGAAAAACAGATGAATACATAATATTTGAAAACTTAACTTTCCTGCATGTGAGCAGATGCTTGCCATTATTTGAGAAACAAATATTAACTATAGCACAGAACACAGGTAATAATAAAAATGAATCATTTTAACAATTACTCGCCTAGCCCAACAACCTCAACTCCTAGCAGATCCAGCAGGTCCTGCTCTCGGTCCAGGATGTCGGTCCAGCCATGCGCCAACTGCTGATGGGTTCACCGGACCCCTGAGCAGCGGTAAATTGCCCCACGGCCCCTCACCCAGCGATGTTGGTGCTCCTGCATGCCATACCCGAACCCAGGCCTGCAGCGTGCTGCCAGGGTTGAGGGTTGGTGGCTCTGGATATAAAAAACCAGTGGTGCCACCTCCACCTCGGAAAACAGAGCACAGGGCTGCACCCCTGCCTGGAGCCATCCCTTGGTGCGCCCTTGTCTGCCATGGGGCTGGAGGGAAAGAAAGAAACTGGGGAAAAAAGGAAGGACTGGGTAGTAATAAGGAAGGAGAAAAGATAAACAATAAAATACAAAACTCACCAAAAACACACAGTAAAGTAGAAAAAAACACAAAGACACACTTAGAAATGCAAAGGGTAAGATAACAAATTAAACAGATGGGAAAAAAAGTTTTAAAACCCAAGGATTACAGAGATTAGGGAAGGATGAAAAAATAGGCCCCAGCCCCACAAACAGAGTAATGAACAAGGGGCCAGATGTAGGTAATTCTATTTTACCGATTCATAAATACCGAATTTTACCGATTCGGTATTTATGAATCGGTAAAATAGAAGGTGGGAGATGTAGGTAAAAATTAATTTTCAATTACCGAATCGGTAACATTCGGTATTTACCGATTCGGTAAATACCGAATCGGTATTGCCCATTGATTCCTATGGGCCTTGAATCAAAGGGCAATACCGATTAGGTATTTACCGAATCGGTAAATACCGAATCCTGTAAGGGTGCAGGGGGTGTCACTTTGACACCCTCTAGCACCCCAAATACAGTCATGTGTGCCATTTGGCACACAGACATGCCCTAAGGGCATGTCTGCGTGTCACATGGCACAGGTGTGCATGCACAGATGTGCATGCACATCTGCATTCGGTATTTTACCACCCAATAGGATTGGGTGGTAAAATACTGACTCTAAAGGGCCTGTGGCACTCTCAGGAGTGCCACCTACATGTGGAATTACTGAATCGGTAAAATTACCGATACGGTATTTTACAGAATCGGTAAATTTACCGAATCGGTAAATTTACCGAATCGGTAAATTTACCGATTCTGTAAAATACTGGCGCCTACATGCCGATTCCTAAATACCGGGCGGTAACGTCCGAATTTGACCGTTACCGACCAGTATTTCCTCTCCTACATCTGGCCCAAGATGGCTATACCCATGTGCGACCACGTGGTGCACTTTGTGACATATTTCCATACGAATATGCAATCCACGTTGACGTACAGCGGAAAAAGTCACACGAATGGGAAGGACATCAACTCTGCATGCTTGCGTAACTACGAATAGCAAGGCAGAGTGCTTTTTCAACTATATAATGGAACCATGGTACAAAAAAAACCTACCCACTTTCATTCCTTTTTTCTCACTGGATGTTTCCATTTAAAAGATTGGACTGTCAGAAAAGAGAGTGAACTGAAACATGAAAGTTTACAATTTTAAGGGTATAGAAGAATTGAAGTGCCGTCTTCAATGCCTCGGGAACATGAAGTTGGTTCAGAGTCAAAAGGTGTGCTGTGTGTGTGTGGATAGTGCATGTACTGGGCATATGTATGCCTGTAAAGTACATATTACATAAGAAAAATAGTGCTGTGCATTCTGTGTGTAATGAATGCATGTGCTGGGTGTATGTGTAATTGTCTGAAGTACAATGCATGAAGGATGAATTGTTGTACAGCACACACTTGGTAAGAGTGTGCATGTGTATATAGCACATCCTGGTTAAATATAGAAAATCTTCAGTACTGAACAGTGCACACAGACAGAGTGTGTGTGCTGAATCCATTTGTACATGTAAAGGTACAATGTGTGGTGGTAAAGGTGGTGGCTGAAAGTGTGCTGTGAATGGGCACTGAATAAGTGTGCCTGCAATGGTGCATTACATGGAGGAACATGGGTTATTTTTTGGGAAGCCCAGCCCTGCTTAGTGAAGACTTGAGGAGGAGAGGAATTTGTTGCATTGTATTCCTTTGAAGTGAAGCCACCACTTAAGCAGGTTGGTTTTGGTATGTCCGAAAGTGCTAATTTTATAGAGTAAATACTAATAACAGTCCCAAGTCTACAGAAGATGAAGCCCTTAAGTCAGATTGAGGCACCAACCACTTTACTGTCTATTCACATGCCTTTCACGCATCACACACAAACACTTTCATAGTGGCAGCAACAGGACCAATCCAACAACATAGTATCCTCACATCAACATACTGCTGCCTTTTAAGGGCTCATCAGATTGATACACCATAAGACAGAATCATCAATCAAAACCATTCTCACCCAGTCATTAGTCAACGTGTATACAAACACACCACAAGCAAATCTCTGCGCACATATGGCCAGGTATGTTGTATGTTGGTGCCTCAACAAGCTTCACAACATCCCCAATGAAAAGTACAGTGGACACAGTGTACACTACCTTTCAAGTATCTGCCTCCCTCAACATTCTGAGGAATACCAAACACGTACCAATTTAACCTTTAGTAATAGCTCTCATGAGACTCAAGAATACTACTTTGACCGCCTAAAGAGCACTCACTGGGCTAAATCCAACTCTTTCAGTTTGTAGATATGAGTTAGGGAGTGGTGTGCAAGGGTTCCCCAGGCCTAGATTCCTTGAACTGAATGGGCATATATACATTTGAAAACTAAGGTAAACATTCTGCGGACATTGTCCTAAGTTTCCTAAAGAGCACATCCAAAACTACTGAGGATGTTAGTTTTTGGCACACAGGGTACTCTATGCCAAAGAGGACTATATCCTGTCCGTCATTATGTGCAGTTCTGTTACTGTAAAGTACTTGTCATACTGCAAAAAGAACATCTATCATGTTCTGATGGAGGGTGAATTTGACAAGCAGGACTCAAATATGACCCATTTGTGTAGTGTTGGGTGCAGAGTTCTGTGTAATGGTATGTATTTGTAAAGAACTCAATCCCCTGGGCAGTTATCCTGCCTCTAATGCAGTAGTTGTGGCTGAGCCATGGACTCACGCAGTTGAAGAGCCAAGATTTGAGCTTATTGTGGAATTCAAGAATTTAAGAGGTGACTCTGATTTTAGGGGGGAGGTCATTCTAAGCTTTAGAGGCAAGGTAAGAGAAGATGGAACCCCTGATTCTGATGCTGCCTATTAAAGGGATGTGCAAAAGTCTGGCTCAGCCCAGTCGTCTGGAAGGTTTCTGAAATTTGATGTCACTGTTGAGGTATGCTGGGCCAGTTTTGACTAGGCTTTGATTGTGTGCATGAAGTGTTTGACAATAGGTGCAAACATGGTGGGAGGTTGAGTTTGAGCCTCACTGCTGCATCTTTTATGGTTTGGAGCCATCTGGTTAGTTGAGTATAGTGATTAGTGTGGTAAACATGGGCTGTGTCCTTGGTGAAGAAGTGACAGCATGTGTATCTCTTCTACCTTGACTACCTGCCTTGTACCTATATAATATCCCTATGAAAGCATACCTAGCTAAAGGTTTCCCTACCTGTTCAAGTCTATATCTCCTTCAGAGTCCTTTCAAAGTCCTCCCAAATCTCATATACTATCCAAGTGAATATTTACTCTAATTTTCACTCAAATGAGGCTCAGAAAAACTTGCATTTGTGTGCCTTTGGCACACATGCTGTACTAAATACAACTCATTCCAGGTAGTGGATACAAGTTGGGAGTTGTCTTAAGGATGCCTCATGACCGCATTTCCTTAGACTTAGGAAAGTAAAGTAATATTCATATAAGGTATGTGTAAGACATTTGGTTGCTGGTTGAGTAGAGTGTGAACCCTGGTCAAGCAGCAACCACAATCTTTGTAAGGGTGAGACACAATTCAACCCTACATTAACCTGTGCTCAACCTTCTGGTAGCTTTTAATGGAGCAGTCAGGCTTAACTTAGAGGCAATGTGTAAAATATGTGTGGAACACTTCCAATAGTAATACATTAAATAAATTAAAAAATAAACCAAGCCCAAAATAACAAAACTCCAGTCAGTCCTGGCAGAATGCAATTTAAAAGATTTTAGTGAAAATTGCACAAAAAAGCACAATGCATCAACTGTGTAATCTGGTTGCGCTGGACTGGGAAAGTCACATTTTCTGGCTGACCGTTATGGAGCATGGGCCAGCAATCGGGACCTAGGTTGGAATGCTGAACAGAGTTCCTTAAATCTTGGTATGCATAGGTGTATGAGGATACATGTCAAAGATGCATCGCACATCTGAAGGGATGCGTCGATTCAGAGATGCAGCAAGGCTGCAATGAAAGGGCCGCTGTCATCGTCAAGGAGCCCGTCGACAGGGCTTCAGACACAAGGTCCAGTATCAAGGATGTGGCCATCGGTAGAGAGGATTTGTCAGATCTGAGGAGTATCAAAGCTGTGATGCGGAGACCAGGATCATCATCGAAGGCTGCCATCAATGAGGTGGTTTTTATGGGACTGCAAAGGTGATGCGGATCTTTGAGATGCATCAGTTCTGCTCAGATTTGCGCTTCGCAGCAGAGGAGATGCATCAATTCCACTGGCTGACCGTTATGGAGCATGGGCCAGCAATCTGTTCCTAGGTTGGAATGTTGAACAGAGTTCCTTAAATCCTGGTATGCATAGGTGTATGAGGATACATGTCAAAGATGCATCGCACATCTGAAGGGATGCGTCGATTCAGAGATGCGGCAAGGTTGCAATGAAAGGGCCGCTGTAATCGTCAAGGAGCTTGTCGACAGGGCTTCAGACACAAGGTCCAGTATCACGGATGTGGCCATCAGTAGAGTGGATTTGTCAGATCTGAGGAGTATCAAAGCTGTGATGCGGAGACCAGGGTCATCATAGAAGGCTGCCATCAATGAGGTGATTCTTATGGGGCTGCAAAGCTGATGCGGATCTTTGAGATGCATCAGTTCTGCTCAGATTTGCGCTTCGCAGCAGAGGAGATGCATAGATTCCACTGTATCCAAAGTGGCTGGCAGAGCACCTTAAGGCCACTTCCAAGGATCCAAGACTGGGATGATACTGCTTGGCAGGGTAGATTGACAGATTGTCAACTCTCCTCATGGTCTTGTTATAATTAAGTATACAGGTGAGCTTCTGAACTAACCCCAAGCTGTGACTGAGGGAGTACTGTCATCATGGATTGTAGTGACAATAAACACATGCCAACTAGCAGAAAATTTAAAAGCAAGCAGTTTGTTGGAATGCAACGTAGTGCCCTGGGATTTGTGGAGCTTCTTAAAAATAGGCCTGGGTAGATTTTGAACTCTGAAATGTGCCGAAAATCTCTGCATATCATGATGGAGTCGAGTACATCACACTGTTTGCATTGATTTTAGTGCCATGACTTTCTCCTGCACTGTAAAATCATTGCAAACAGCACCACATGGACAGCCGGATACAATGCTTCTTTCTGCAGCTCAAGTAGATTTTCTACTCAAGAGGGCCGGTTCCTCAAGGTGAGCAGCGGGTTCCTTAATGTGAATGACAGCTTTCTCAAAGCAAGCAGTAGCGACCTGAAGCCTGCATTCAGAAATCGTGCCGGGAGGTGGTCTAGTATGTGATTTCTCTTGTTTACACTCCCCAATTTAAGGTTGTTGAGCCACGCAAGACAAAATACTCCATCCAAAATCACTTTCTGGTGTCTTTGGGAACTCCGCACTCCGCTCAGATTAAGCAAAACTCAGCGAACTCTGCTGGCAGAGCAGAATTCTTTTCCCACCCCTACTTACAAACAAACTCCTGAAATAATCCTTTGTAGTGATATTGCATTGTACTGCATGCCATAGTGCTAGCTTTGTACACTCATTAAACAGCTATACTCCTTATAGAAGTCACCCACATAAAAGTTATACACTTTATTAAGGAGTGATGGGACTAAGTCATCAATGGCTATATTCTTTCCAGAGTATAAAACTCTGGAAACCTGGTAGACAAATGTTCCATGACAGGCTGAATTTTGAACAACTTCTCATTGTCAGGATGATCTTAGTGCAGTGCTGCAGAAATAATATTGAAATGCTGCATTCACTACAATAGGAAACAATGATCTCTGCTCATGACCTGTGCAAAGCTGGGTGCAAACTGTAAGAGTAGCCCAGTAGGATTCTACACTTAGATTGTGGTCTGTACACATTTTGAGTGTAAGGCCTCAAAATGTCTTCAGTACCCTAATTGAATTGGAACTTCACTTGTGTGCCCTAGAATAAGGCCTCAGAGAGCCTCCGTGTGCCCTCACTAGCTGTTTAGCATGCAAATGTGTTTGGGAAGCAATTTCTTCTTAGAATTTGACATCCATAAGTAGATTTACATATTAAATAGGCAAAAGAATTGCAGTATTGACTCTAAATAATGTGTCTGCAGTAAACGGGAGACTTTGGGGTTGCAATAATTTGGATAACTGCCAAGAGAGCTCCCTGCCTGTGCTTGCCACCACACAAGGGTTGGTCTACCGTGCTACTGGCTCCCTGCTGCCTGCACAGTTGTGCTTGAGAAGGAGCATCACAACTGCCATGACTATTTCCCTTAGAATCACCGGAAGTCTAGTCATTGGATGAAACTCAACTGGTTGAAAAATGCTTCCAGATTCTGCTTTCCTCAGAGGCTGTCTTAGTATCTGATCCTGCCTCTGAGATGTCCTCTATGATGCTAGTTAGGCCTGGGCAGTACTTATCTACCACAATACATTCTCCATTGACTTTCTAAAACCTGACTAAACCTGTCTTCAGAAACACTATGTCGTATGCACAATGCAGATGCTTGATTATAAGACAGGGGGAGGGTGAGTGAGTATGTGTGCGTGAAATATGTCTAAGTGAATAAGCAACAAGGCACTTAGCTTCTGGATGCCATCCCATATTACTGGTGTAAGGAATCACCATTTTGTAACATTAATAAAGACTTAATTAATGAGAACATAGACATTGATGCAGGTATTTGTCTTGATAAATGAACAAACGTTTTGCAATGAATTATATACTGTATGTATAACATAGTGAGTACGTAGATGATGTCCATGTTATAATGTTACAAATTGGCGCATCTATACACTAGCAAATTGGGATGGTATGTAAGCTGTGTACCTATGTGTATTACCTGTACAGGGAAGTAACGTAGTCAAGAGTTTATTTATATCAAGTCCATAGTGTAAAAGCATTAAAGGTCAGATGGAGGTCTGTAGGATACCAAAATGCCTTACTATTGCCAATTTAATTGTTGTGTATTGAGCACTATAAATTTGCACAATAATATTGTTTTATACTGATTGTGAGCAGACAGGTGGTGACTTGGGGGCCGATTTACAGAACTAACTTAAGACAAAATCCTAAACTTACTACTTTTGGTAGTCACAGAAGTTAAGATTTTGTCTTAAGTTTGGCTTGAGACAAACTTAAGACAGACTTAAGACAGACTTAAGACAAAATCCTAACTTAAGTCTGTCTTAAGTCTGTCTTAAGACAAACTTAAGACAAAATCCTAACTACTGTGAATACCAAAAGTAGTAAGTTTAGGATTTTGTCTTAAGTTAGTTCTGTGAATCGGACCCTCGGATTTTTGGAGGTTACCACGTCCGATTCCCATTTGAAACAAATATGTATATCAGAAAAATCTAAAGCTCAAGACTAATCCCAGACCTAAAAAGTAGCACACATTTCTACACTGGGGCAGTTTTGAACTTTGCATTTTGAACACATGCTTTGTTTTGCACTGTTTTGCATGTATGCTTGCATGTCAGAAGGGCTGACCCCAGAAAATATATGCACCATTTTTTTCCCCTAGGGGAGGTGTTTGTGGCCTCTTGGTGGTGCGATCAAGGCTGAACTGGGAGTTGAAAGCAGCGCTGGCAAATTTTGGCAGACCAACCCCCGTCCAGCGCAAAGCAAGCGAGTGAGCCGGACTGCTACTAAGGGGATTTAGGGGGGGTCCTCCCCCCCCAATTTTTGGGCAAAAGACAGACCAAAATGGTGAATTTTACAGCACCTTTTTCATTACATATTCAATTGTATCAAATTTCAATGCACAGTAAATAGTAGATAATGACCTTAAACAGCACCAGCTTACCCACCCAGTCATTTGTACCCATAGACATTCGTTCAGAGAGCACCAAAAATAGACAAAAGTAGTGAGTCAGAGAGAACAAAGTAAAAGTGAGACCAGCCCCCACATGGTGTGTAGCGAGCAAGAGCAGTGAGCAACCACTACTAGGGAGGGTTTGCACTGCACATCCAACAAGCTAATATTTCACATGCATCTAATTGCAAGGAGGCAAATGAAGGTGGATGTCACTGCATCTCTCACTAGAAGGCATGGGGCTCTGTGTTCAATGGCATCATTTACAAGTAGCAACTGAATACACAAAGCGCTTCCGGTTTATTTGGAGAAATAGAAGAAGAAAACAAACATAAAAAGAAGAAGAGGATACACTGAGTGGGTATTCTGATTTAAGTACTGATAGGCAATATTCTGAGGCATGCAAGTCCTTTCCTTCATCGCTGATGCTCACAGGCTTCAGTCAGATCGAGCAAGAAGTGTCCCCACCTGCTCAGCTATTCTCACTTCTATTTCGAGATAAGTAAATATACATGCCTGAATGGGCAGTTTCTCCGCGCCCTGTGCTGGCATCACAGTAGCATGGGAGTCGGTGGTTCGAATTGCGAAAGTATGTGCATCAACTAATATGTTTCACTTCAGTGGTGAGACTGGTACAGCCGCAGCCAGAACCTAGGGGTCATTAGGATGGCGGACAGAAGGACGTCCGCCGGCATGAAGTAGGTGGAAAATGGCTTTTTTCAGTCCGCCAGCCGTGGCCAGTCCGTCCGCCATATTAGGATGGTAAGCACTGTCAAATTTACGTATGTCGCGGATGAACAAGCACCGCAGCGGAAATACACCCGACCCCGCGGCAGATGTAACCAACCAGAGACACTGCCGTACGGAATGACGTCTCCAACCGTCCACGTAATTACGATAGCGGATAAGACACAGCAAATCGCAGTGGAAAAACCACCAGCCTGAACACGGCGGTTTCACCACAGCGGAGAGGCAAAACATTGCAGATAGATACCCACCACAGGCAGATCTCCGTCATGGACCCAGCTCTGAACGCATTTCCGATCCTCTTCGTGCTCCACCACCAGCAAGTCATGGACCGACGACGACGCAGGTACGCAAACACAACATTCTCTGCCGGAAGGAGAGTACCTGCCGGGGCTGTGACATGGGAAGGGGGAGGCACATGTTGGGGAAACACATTTACAATAGCACCAATATATCAACAATGCAAGGAGACAACCAGGAATGTCACCCAGAAACCACTACACACGAGTAAATTGTTTTATTGCACATATTAGTAAAGGACTCCTAGAGAAGACAGGAGCATGGGCACTGGATACAACAGAGAAGGTACATCTGAGGTGGCACATGAGAGGGCACAATGCAGCATCATAACAGCAACAGGGCAGTGTTTGTAACAGAGCAGGTACATCAGTGGCAGCACATGAGAGGGGGCCAAGTGCACCAACAGTCCATGGCAAGGCACAGAGCAGGTACATCAGAGGCAGCACATGAGAGGGGCTAAGTGCATCAACAGTCCATGGCACACAGCAGGGACATGAGTGGCAGCACATGAGAGGGGCCAAGTGCATCAACAGTCCATGGCAAGGCACAGAGCAGATACATCAGAGGCAGCACATGAGAGGGGCTAAGTGCATGAACAGTCCATGGCACAGAGCAGGTACATCTGATGCAGCACATGAGAGGGGCTAAGTGCATCAACAGTCCATGGAAATGAACGGAGCAGGCACATCAGAGGCAGCACATGAGAGGGCACACTGCAGCATCCCAACAGCAACAGGGCAGTGTTCATAACAGAGCAGGTACATCAAAGGCAGCACATTAGAGGGGCTAAGTGCATCAACAGTCCATGGCACACAGCAGGGACATCAGTGGCAGCACATAAGAGGGGCCAAGTGCATCACCAGTCCATGGCAAGGCACAGAGCAGGTACATCAGAGGCAGCACATGAGAGGGGCTAAGTGCATCTACAGTCCATGGCAAAGAGCAGGTACATCTGATGCAGCACATGAGAGGGGCTAAGTGCATCAACAGTCCATGGCACAGAACAGGTACATCTGATGCAGCACATGAGAGGGGCTAAGTGCATCAACAGTCCATGGCACACAGCAGGGACATCAGAGGCAGCACATGAGAGGGCACAATGCAGCATCCTAAAAGCAACAGGGCAGTGTCCGTAACAGAGCAGGTACATGAGAGGCAGCACAAGGACGTGTGTCAAGCGCCCAGTCCCATGGACATTAATAATGCAAGGGTGGTTACAATGGACTATCTACACACCAAGTACAATGACATGTAAGTGATGGAAACTACACCTCACAGCACATAATCTGGTGGACTGCTCGACCTAGTAGCCTCAGACACAGTGGCAGGATCTGATACCGGATTGGGAGACAAAGCCTTAGCTCTAGTGACTGACACATGAGCCATAGACCCAGACACACTGCCAGCACCAGAAACAGGAGTGTGGGACACAGCCACAGCTCTAGTGACTGACACATGAGCCATAGACCCAGACACACTACCATCACCAGATACAGGAGTGTGAGACACAGCCACAGCTCTAGTGACTGACACATGAGCCATAGACCCAGACACACTGACAGCACCATATACAGGAGTGTGAGACACAGCCACAGCTCTAGTGACTGACACATGTGCCATAGACCCAGACACACTGCCGGGACATGACCGTGCACAGTGACCAAAAAATCTGAGACATGAGAGTGGCGGACACACACATTGGTAGTACCTGAAACAGGAGAGGGCACAACTGACACAGTGCTACTACATGAGGCATGACAGCGAGCAACAGACACAGTGCCACTATCTGACACATAGGAGTGAACTGCAGCTGACCCACTGAAATGATGAGCCACAGGGCTGTATGGGCCACGAGGCAGGGTGTCTCTGGGAGCTGGGAACAGCTATACTTGCGCATCATTGGGGTGGGCAGGTGTCACAGGTGTGTGTCTCCGTTTCTTTGGGATATGGAAGGGCACCCTGGACATGACTGGACTGGTAAGTGGTGTGGCCTCATCATGAACATCACCCATCAAAGGTGGATCATGTGCTGGTGTGGGTCTGCTCTCTGGGGACGTGCTGGACCCTGCTTGATGTTTGTTGTGACCCTGCCTTCTGCCCTCTGCATCATGTTTAATGGGTGATGCAACAACAGTGTACTCCTTCCTCTGCTTCTGAGGAGTGTGGATAGGAGTAGAGGTATGGGGGGACTCCACCGCTGACACATGTGTTTTACGTTCCTTCTCCAACATCAGCCTCAGGGCATGCAGGTATAATGTATGCCTGTCCTTGATGGAGCTCGTGTCCATGGGAAAACCCTTGGCCCTGGGAGGTGTCCAGCCTGTGGGATGTGTTCTGTCTCTGGAATGTGCCTGATCCGTGGGCGGTGCCCTGTCCCTGGGATTTGGCTTGTCCATTGTAGTGTCCCGGTCCATTGTAGTGTCCCTTTCCTTTGCAGTGTCCTTGTCCTTGGGAGTGTCCCTGGCCTTGGGAGGTGCCCTTTCCTTTGCAGTGTCCTTGTCCTTGGGAGTGTCCCTGGCCTTGGGAGTTGCCCTTTCCTTTGCAGTATTCTTGTCCTTGGGAGTGTCCCTGGCCTTGGGAGGTGCCCTTTCCTTTGCAGTGTCCTTGTCCTTGGGAGTGTCCCTGGCCTTGGGAGGTGCCCTTGTCTTGGGAGTACCTTTGGAGGGGATGCCTGTGTTACATGTGAATTCCTTTCCCCCAACACCCCTTGAATATCCTGTGTGTCAACTCCAGGGTAGCTGATGTCGTGGTCTGTGAAATATTTCCCTGTCCTAGGGGATGGTGTCTGTGCCCTCTGTGCCCTGCCTTGCTGCCTGTGGCTGCTTCTAGTGCAATATCCAGAAAATGACGCCTGCTCAGAAATGTCACTCTCCGCTGAGACATCAATTGGTGTGGATGGGGGAACTGAAGTAGAACCTTGTACCTGCGAGTTTTGAATGGCTGCAGACACTGTGTTGGATAACAACTGAACTGTTCTGTGGAGACCAGCACCATCGCCATGCATCCCCTCCATGAATGCTACCACCTGCCCCAACTTCCTATCGTGGTCTAGGAATGCATTGATCATGTTGGTCTGCCCTACACACAGCTGTTGCAACAGATCAACCCCCTCAGCCCAAAGGGCACTTTGTGTCACACTGCACCGAAGGCCACTCAGCTCCCCCTACTCTGGTAAGCACAAGCAGTACTTGTTGCTGTTGGTGGCAGTGTTGGCCCTGTGTGCTGTGTACTGACTGAAGGTGTAGATTGCCCACTCCCTGTGTCTACCAACAGTGCTGACTCACCAACACCGTCTGAAGATGAGGACAATGGTGTCTCCACATGTGAGTCCTCAGGGACAGTCCTGCCCCCCTCTCCAGGGCTGCTCTCTTCAGTCTCAGTGGGTGTGTGTGTGATCTCAGATTCTGATGCATGGCCACCACTGAGCTCTGTCGTTTGTGGGTCAGTGCCCTCGGCCAAAGCTGAAAGAGAGAAAAGAGGTATACGTAAGTGCCACACTCACGAACAGCAAATTGCAAAACCAAAACGCCTTGACTGCTGAACAACATGTAGCCCCCATCCTGCACAAGAACCACCCCTACCAGACATCCTCATGTCAAAGAACCGGGGATGCCTGTGAAACATGTACATCTAACAAACAGGGCAAGTGCACGCAGACCACCACACGTGTTGCCATGATTACACAGACCTCAAGGGCATGTCCTGGGAGCCTGCACTACAATGCAACTGGTATGTCCACCTGGCTGACATGGATGCCAACGCTCACTCAGAGAATGGCACAAACATTCTATTGCAGCACAACATACACACCACGGATGTCACTACTGTGTCTGAGCATCAATACATGCATGCACTCACAAGTCACAAACACATTCAGTGTGCTTACAGCTAGTTTGATGCTGATCCCCTCTCAACCGGGCCGACAGGTCTGGATGCGTCACTGCAATGATACGGAGCATCAGAGGGGTCATGGTGCGTCGTGCAAGGCGGGATGATCGTCGAATCTGCCCCATTGTCATCTCCGCCACATTCTTGCTGAGCCTGGAGATGTCGTCTCAGCGCTTGTGGCAGAGTGTGTGTCATCTATTGCACACCCCCACTGCCCGTACATCACGTGCTATGGTCCTCCACACGGCCTTGCGAAGGTGCAGCTTGACCTACCATGATGGGAGACAAAAGGGCAAAGTCAGTGGACATTTGGCCATTCACACAGATAGGAGCAACACGTATCCTTCAGCAGCCATGCACAGTACAGCACATTTGAAGGTCCCACAGCACACCGCCAAGATTGCAGAAGACAGGAGTCAGTGACTACCTCAAGCACACCAATATGTACCACACTGCACTTACCACCTGTCCGGGGGCACCGTAGAGCCGGTCATAGTGGCAGAGCACACCGTCCACAAGGACATCCAGCTCCGCTGAGGTGAAGGGACAAGACCGGATCTCTCGCACTCTCGACATGGCAGGGTCCCGGACTGTGGCACAACAGCAGCAGTTGGTGGATTGCTTAGCAGCAGCAGGTAGAGGTGATGGGTGCAGGAAGCAGTTGGTGGATTGCTCAGCAGCAGCAGGTAGAGGTGATGGGTGCAGGCAGCAGTGGCTGGAAGCAGTGGATGTGTGAAGCGGAGATTCACATATATATAGGGCCCTGAGCTAATATCAGTGGCACACGTCTGCAGCAATTGGTTTTTCCCGGGCTGCCTCTTTCAAAAAGAGCCAATGACTGGCCCTGCTGTGGCGGTGCACGGCTTCCGCTATTTTTTGAATTAGCTTACGCACTCCACATTAACTGTTTCCATTGGCTACATGTGCAAGGACCGTCACGATCACACACCGGCACCCACATGTGCGTGCTACCGCGATGGTGCATCATTTGACATTCAACACTCACTGGCGTCGCAATGGCGGAGCACGCATTCCACGGGGCGGGGCAGACTAACACATACATTTGAATGTGCAAGTGGGAATGGCAGTTGGTACCCCCCTTACAGTCACATTGCAGCACCCACCGCAGACCGCCGGGCCTGGCCACTCACCCACCGCCGGGTGCGGGCTGTGGTTGACCGCCGGGTGCAGGCGGTGTGTGACCACCCTGTGTAGTGATACCAGCCTCACATGGTTGCCCCTGGCCTCTCACCAACTGCTGGGTGCAGACGGTGGGTGAACGCCGGGTTCAGGCAGTGGGTGATGGCCCTGTGTAGTGATTTCAGCCTGCCATGGTTGCCCCTGGCCTCTCACCCACCACCTGCACCCGGCGGTCACCCACCACCTGCACTCAGTGCTCACACACCGCCCGCACCCCGGGTCACCCACCGCCTGCACCCGGCGATCACCCACCGCCTGCACCCGGTGCTCACGCACCCCGTGGTCACCCACCGCCTGCACCCGGCGGTCACCCACCACCTGCACCCGGCACTCACTTACCGCCTGCACCTCGTGTTCACCCACCGCCTGCACCCGGCGGTCACCCACCGCCTGCACCCGGTGGGTGAGCGGCCAGGGGCAACCATGCCAGGCTGATTACAGTACGCAGGGCAGTCACGCACCGCCCGCACCCAGCGGTCTACGACCACACGCACCCGGCGGTGGGTGAGCGGCCAGGCCTGGCGGTCTGCGGTGGGTGCTGCTATGTGACTGTAAGGGGGGATACCAACTGGCATTTCGACTTGTACATTCAAATGTATGTGTTAGCCTGCCCCGCCACGCGATGCCAGTGAGTGATGATTTTCAAATGATGCACCGTCGCGGTAGTGCGCACATGCGGTTTTCGGGGTGTGACCGAGATGGTCCTTGTCAACTCAGCAGATGTAATGCACTATTGCAGTATCAAGGATCATCTTATGTGTTGGGGAAGGCTTACCCAGATGGCGTGTGTGCACACAATGCATGTCTCCGCACACATGTAATGTGCATAGTTGTACATGTGTGTCAGGACATGTCCGGAATGCATCAGGAATCATTATGTCATGTGAATGGCCCATGTACACGTGTATCAGTTATGTCCATTGCTTACATGTGTGGCCATACTATTGACCTTGCCGGTGGTGAACCTAGGCCAGTGATGTGAGCCCAAGTTGCATCTAATGTGCATGGCTATGTGTTACGTTTTGAGGTCACATGTTTGTATTGGTACACATCTACACAGTACATCATGGCTGTGTACCCACATCCTGAAGCTGTCGTGAGTGTGTGGTTTGTGTGTGCAAGTCGCATTGATGGGGGTATACATGCATACTGGATATGCGTCTGTGTGTCGCTTGTTGTATGCCCATGCCTGTCATGTGAGGATGCAGAGCATTGTAGGTAGGGTCATGTGTGCATGATGTTGGGAGTTGTAGTGCTGGACCTACCCCCCAACCAGCCCCCGCCCACCCCCACCATCCCTGTAGACATGGGGGCCTGTTGGGAGTTGTAGTGCTGGACCTAACCCCCCACCCTCCCTGTAGACATGAGGGCCTGTTGGGAGTTGTAGTGCTGGACCTAACCACCCATCCCCACCCTCCCTGTAGACATGGGGGCCTGTTGGGAGTTGTAGTGCTGGACCTACCCCCCACCTCCCCACCCACCCTGTAGACATGGGGGCCTGTTGGGAGTTGTAGTGCTGGACCTACCCCCCCACCCTCCCCCACCCATCCCCACCCTCTCGGTAGACATGGGGGCCTGTTGGGAGTTGTAATGCTGGACCTACCCCCCCCCCCACCCTCTCTGTAGACATGGGGGCCTGTTGGGAGTTGTAGTGCTGGACCTACCCCCCCACCCTCCCCCACCCTCCCTGTGGACATGGGGCCTGTTGGGAATTGTAGTGCTGTGTGATAGTGGTCATTGGATTGGATTGTACTTACCAGCCTCAAGTCCCTCTTCTATTCCTTCCAGGCTCTCAGGGGCCTGTTGGGAGTTGTAGTGCTGTGTGATAGTGGTCATTGGATTGGATTGTACTTTCCAGCCTCAAGTCCCTCTTCTATTCCTTCCAGGCTCTCAGGGTGCAGTTTTCCTGGCACCTTCTCCTCCAATTCGGCAAATGGTATGGGCTCCGGGGGAGTGCCGCCGCCAGTGTGGTGTGCCCGTAGGTGGTTCTTGGCCCTAATGCCTTTCACCCTTGCCTTGAGGTCGTGCCACCTCCTCTGGATCTCGTGTTTGGTGCATGGCACAGTCTCTGAAGCATTCACTCTGGTCACTATCCTGTTCCACATGTTGGTTTTGGTTGCCAGGGTGGTCTGTTGGACTAGGTTGCCGAAGAGATGTGGTTCGACACGGATGATTTCATCCACCATGACCTTCAACTCAGTGTCTGTGAACCTGGGGTTTTTCTTGGGTGCCATGGTGTGTGATGTGCAAGGTGTGGGTGGTGTGGGGTGGGGTGTGCAGGTGTGTGGTATGTAGGGATGGTGTTGTGGGGGTTTGTGTGGTGGGTGTGTTGGTGTGCAGTTTGTATGTGTGTTTGTGTGTGTGTGCTGTTTGTGCTATTCTGCCTCTTTCTTCCAGCTGTGCTGTGATGCAAAGGATTGTGGTCATGGGAGGGATTCCTTTTATACGCTGTGTGGTTCTAGTGTCCCAATGGTTGTTGCCAGTAAGGTGTTCTGTGGGTGTGGTGACTTGGATGCTCTTGTTTGTATTGGGGGGGCCTTGGGGCGTGTAGTTGTTGGTGGTGGATTTTTAAGGTGGGTGGGTGTACTGTTTTGTGTGTTTTGTATTTACTTACGTCCGCCATTTTTGAATCGGCTTGACGGCAGGGGTGATGTTCGTTTGGTCCTTCTGCAGTAATGCTCAATTTTTTATGATTCCGTGGTGGTCGTGGGAGCTGGTGAGTTCCGTAGGGATTGCGGGGTTATCCTAATCGTGGGGCCAGACTCTCCGCAGGTCGTGCGGCGGTTGGCTTGTTTCCTCGGTGTATGCGTCCGCGGCAGAGGGAATTTATGTTGTACCGTCCGCCTGTGGCGGTCTTTCATGTGATCCGTCCGCCGCGGTCGGTGTTTGCTGTCAGTTATATCCTAATCGCTACTGCGGATTATCCGCGGAGCAGTCGGGAGTATTTTTACCGCGACCATGGCGGATGGAACACATTTCTGTCCACCATCCTAATCGACCCCTTGGTGCCTAGTGTAAGCAACTAGAACAGACTGCTTCGTAATGGATGGGCGGGTGAATTACGATGGCCAGATGTTTAAGGCAACATTAATCACAGGGTGGCATCTTTAGGCCTTTTAGGGTATCCCACGAACTACGTTGAGGCGCCAACACCCTACCTAGCACATCACAGACTCTATGAGAAGAACCAGCACTCGAACACTGCCAGCCTGACCGGGTACTGGTATTTCTTCAGTATCTCCGGGAAGGAGAGTCTTCCACTGCTATGAAGGTTGATGTTTTGCACATGCAAGTGAATTTGAGCTTCCCCATTTCAGAAATGTACATCAACAGCACAAGAGTCCCTAACGCAGACAGCACAATTACGAGATGTGCATCAAGCATGCGCACTTTCCTAACAGGACGGGCACAAGGCAAAATAAGAGGAAGCAGTGCAAGCTTCCCTCTCAGACAGGTACATATCATGGTCTGCAGTATATATATTTTTTTGTTTTTAATGAAGAAGACCAGTATAGCACATCGACAGTGCACGCTTTGCCAACACGCATCAACACGTTAGCATGGACAGATTGACTGCAAGGTTTCTTCACACAAATTTCGGTGAGTAGGATAAGGTACCCTCACCTTGTAACCGTATAGGAGAATGCAAGTTGAAAACAGCTAAAGGCATGGCAGATTTAGAATGCTCACAAAAGAAATTTGCATGCATTTAAACCCAAACGAGAATCATTTACGTAATTCATGATTATAAAATCGATGTAGAAGTACTTCTAAAGCATGAATATGGCTGGTAAAGCAGTGGAGCAATAAAGGTCAGGAGCCCAAGGTACAATTTAGATGGGTAACTAACAAGTAAGGTGGCAGTATTTAGTGAAGAAGGGCTTATTCAGGATCTTCTGAACCGCAGGATTTGAGCAGTTTTTAGGTCAGTCTGGATGCTGATCTAGACCCCTGCTATAGAGGGCAGCGTTCCAGTCTTTTGGCCTAGCGTCTCCTGGTCTCCAATTTGGCAATATTTTGGCTTCCTGTGTGCACTGTCCACCTAAGATTGCCAAGTTCTGGTCTAGGTATGCAGGGATGTTGTTTCTGAAGTCTGTTTAAGTGATGCATGATGGTTTTAAACCTGATGCAGCTACAAGGCCATAGACAGCATGGCTTCTTCAGGGAGGGGTTGCCTATTTTCCACATGCCAATGAGAAGACCAGCAGCAGTATTTACGATTAGTTTAACATAGCTGCCAAGGTTTCGGAATGTTGTGTGTGACATTTTCACAATTTCAGTGTAATTATGAGTGACATTTCAACTTAAATGAGTGACACTTTCTTGCAAGCAAAAATCAAGCAATGAAGAGGAGGGAAACATAGAATTATCAGACATTACACCCATTGGAGCATCGAGAAACTTTAGGAAGAACTTGCAACTGCTGCAAAGCACCAGTAATCAGGAGAGTGAGGCACACATTGCAGCCAGCCAGGACACTGTATTAGACTTGACTATAGAACTGCTTGCTCAAACCTAATAAAAGTGATTATCAGCACTGCTGAGCGGTGTTTGCCACAGTGGGCGCCTCACTGCCTGCTGCCCAACCCAGCAGCACCAGATGACAGCAGCAGGGGGTGGCTGCCACAGAGCTACTACAAACACCAGGCTCTTCACTATGTAACGCCGGATGCACTGAAAGTTGGACCAGCACCAGCGTGGTCACTGAGCGCTAGATCTATAATTATAGGCTGCTCTGACTAGGGCTGCCTGAAGCTCTAGAGCTCGCTTGGTCCTAAGAGGAGTTCTCTCAGGCCAGTTCCCTAGGAATCACTGTGCGGCCCTAGTCCGCGTCCCATCCAGTGTGGGTGCTGCAAGATGGCATCAGGTTGACCACTGCTTAGAAAAGGTAGCTGCTTCTGATACTTGTTCTGCACACCATGTGATCATTGCCCAGACTGACCAGATAAGTTGCAGAGCCAGTGGTATCAGGCTAACACCATTGGCACTGCGAGGCATAAGCAGAGACCAATGTAAAAGTATTCAGAAAGCCACCACTGTAAACTTTTGAAACAAAGTGTACAAATACAGGCACAGAGATGCACATATTCAGCAGATGGAGCAAAACAGGTGTGACTGTGCGCATTATCAAGTATATAATACCAGGTAATGTAGCACTCCTGTATTGTATTCAGGGGCTGATGCTGTTCCGCCGTCTTTGGGTTTCAGGTATGGTGATCATCTTGGCTTTCTGGAGTATCCGAAGCTTTTATTGTATCTGTTAGTGAACAGAAGGAATGCTTTTACTGTGTTACGGCGTCTAGTGTCACTATAAAAACAATTACAGAGGTTAAGCCCATCCAAAGGAGAGCAACACATGTCCGGGATTTGTCATTCCCATGTGCAATGTGAGAAAGACCTGAAAAAATTCCTCAGAAGGTGCTGAATCAACGTATGCTCCTTGTGTACTGTGATGCTTGGAGAGCTGTTTCAGACACAGGCTTACGCTTGCCCCTGGGGATAGGAACACCTGTTATCTAGCCCACAAAGGCATTGGCTACAAGTGGCATCTCTCAGGCTGCTGCCACTGATGGCTGTCCTCCCTCAGGCAGGAGGCTGCAATGGCGGAAGTACCGATTGCCAGAAACTCATTCACCTGCAATCCACACATTCCGAAAATGCTAGAAATGTGACATAGGTGCGTGCCAGTACAGTATATATCTACAGCCAGTTACTAGGAAGATAGTCAAGGCTGCAGATCCCGCGCTTTAAGTTCACTGCAGAAGACAAATTCTATTACCAAGTTTTTTTTCCCATGTTGCATTTCTATTTTTGCGATATATTGCTACGTCACATGTCTTGTCCTTTTTATTGGGCACTTTTATGCATGGAAAAATCTTGTGTCATTACAAATAATGAATTTCATAATGTTTACCTTCTTGTCCAATACATTAAGGTGGCAGGCTGTGGCTCCAGGCTGACCCCAGGGCTCTGGTCCTATTACCCAGACAGAGCCACCCTCATGCCTAGGAATGCAAGCACTTCTGCTAGGCATGGACGAGGACCGTTCAGGTGGTTCAAGCCCTTGACCTTGGTCATTAAACCATACATATCTCACTTGCATCCTTTTCCTTCTCTGCCTCGACCAGCACTTGTTTCTGTCCCTTGTAATCTGGGGTTTCTCTCTCGTCCAGCCCTGCCACTAATTTAAAAGTTTGAGCTGATCATGACTAAGTTGTGTGCCTGTGCCTCTCTGCTAGAGTCCCTATGTTCAAGGGATCCTCTCTTTGTACCTGTGTCTGGTTGTGTGCCTGTGCCTCTCTGCTAGTGTCCCTATGTTCAAATGATGCTCTCTGTGTACCTGTGTCTGGTTGTGTGCCTTTGCCTCTCTGTTTGTGTCCCTATGTTCAAGTGATCCTCTCTTTCTACCTGTGTCTGGTTGTGTTGCCGTGCCTCTCTGCTAGTGTGCTTATGTTCAATTGATGCTCCATTTGTACCTGTATCTGGTTGTGTGCCTGTGCCTCTCTGCTAGTGTCCCTAAGTTCAAGTGATGCTCTCTTTGTACCTGTGTCTGGTTGTGTGCCTTTGCCTCTCTGTTTGTGTCCCTATGTTCAAGTGATCCTCTCTTTGTACCTGTGTCTGTTTGTTTGCCTGTGCCTCTCTGCTAGTGTCCCTATGTCCAAAGCTCTGTTTGTACCTATGTCTTGTTGTGTGCATTTGCCTCTCTGTTTGTGTCCCTATGTTCAAGTGATGCTCTCATTGTACCTGTGTCTAGTTGTGTGCCTCTCTGCTCGTGTTCCTATGTTCAAGTGATGCTCTCTTTGTACCTGTGTATGGTTGTGTGCCTGTGTCTCTCTGATTGCATCTCTATGTTCTAGTGTTCTCTTATCTTTCTCTTTGTTTCTTTGTGTGCCTTATCCTTTATTTCCTGCTGGTGTCCCTCTGTTCTAGCAATGGTGTTGGTTCAGTTTTCAGAGTGGGGTGCTGCCATCAAGGTAACTGCACTGAACTCACAGGGGTTATGAAACATCCAAACATCACACAAAGAGCAAGTGTTACAAATGACCCACGCCCCTTCAGCAGGAGAGGGGTGAGGGTGTGGTGTGTAGCCAGATATGTATTAGGACACACTCTCATAAATATACTACTAAAGGACTCTGTAGTAGCACAGTCATTTAAAGACAGCACCTTTTCCATGGAGGTGGGCATTACATGTGCACAGGTATCCAGTTTTACTTGTGGAACTACCTACAACACAAACAATAATATTTGTGGAAATCTGTTTTCAGCAAATATTTATTGTGTGCATCACCATGTAAAGTCTTCTGACTTTGTTTTGATCCTAGTAAAATTGTTGTTTCTAAATTTCAAAAAGTGCTTCTTCTGGTTCCCTAACAGCTGATGGAGAAAGTAAAGAAAACACCAATCTCCAGTTAAAAGAATAAGCATCGATTTGTCTAAAGGCATAGCCTGGCTTTTGACCTTTGTCTATGAACTTACAGTAAATGTGACAAAATAAAAACTCAAGTTAAGGCGTTTTATTGCTCATTCACTTTTGAGGTTCTTTGGTTTCCGACTTCGTCTAGTATTTAACCGCCATTTTGTGTCCCGTCGCCATTTTGTGTAGCCCTCACTCAGGCAGCACGGCGAACGGAGTGTTTTTCCCTTTTCCAGCTGCTACGTGTCTCTTCTATTAAAAAGTAACCCCCTGCCCTTGTTTACGAAACCGATGTCAGGGTCTGGCCGAGTTCATTAATCCATGTCTGGGTTGATTGATCCCTGTCTTGACTGACTATCTGGTCTCTCCTATTCTTTCCTTACATTATCTTATCTGACTGGCCTTCGCTATTCTCTCCTTGTATTCTCTTGTTACACAACTATCCTTTGAGACACCTGATAGTTTGTTTTCCAACTTTTCCTATTGGCTTGCTTTGTATATACTGGGAGTATACGTTGTAAATATGTGCGCTATAAAAGATTGTGCACCACGGACTAAAGAGTCAGTCTCCTTAGAATATACGCTGTACTTCTGGGACAACTGTGCTTAGCTGCAGCTAATAAACCTGGTTTTCTAAGCCCAACAGAGTGTCTTGTGTCTCTGTTCGACAAGGCAGGTGAACTCGGGGATTTAAGGCGTGCCCTGCGCCGCCAGGCCCATAAGGCCCGGTTCTCCACTTCTAAACTTCATGGTGGTTATTTTGGGGTTGCAGCAGCACCTCTGTAGTCCTACACTCAGTGCCTCTGGGTTGTAGCATTCCTCTCTATGTTGTATCTTTGTCTAGTTGTGTGTTTGTGTCTCTCTCCTCATGTCCATGGACTCTAGTGTTTCTCTCTTTGTCTAGTCTGTGCGTGTGTATTTCTGCTCATGTCACTTAAGTTCTAGTTTCCCCCTCTCTTAATCTTTGATGGATTGTGTACCTGTGTCTCTCTGTTCATTTACCTCTGTTCCCCTCTCTGCATCTTTGTTCTGTTGTGTGCCTGAATCTTTCTGCTCTACTGGTATTCCTCTTCTCTTCTCTATCATTCCTGTCTCTATTTCTTTATCTGGTTGTATGTTTTTGTCCCTCTGTTCTAGTGGTCCTCTCACCATATCCTTATTTGAATGTGTGTCTGTGTCACTCTGCTCATGTCACTGTGTTCTAGTGTTTTTGTCATCTGTCTTAATACAAAGAACCCCTTTCACGACTGCAATGCCAGTTCCAGCAAACTCCAGGCAGGCTCTGTGTTTTGGTGATTAATATTCATGTGCTTTAGCAGGAGCCTCATTGCCGATTTTCATGGGTAGGCCGGGGCCTAATGGCTTTTGCTTTTAATTGCGGCCCGGGCCCGATCGCGATGCTCACCCCCCCCCCCCTGCCTGGCCATGAAACTGACGCAGGGGATGGTTTGTCACTCACCTTTGGCTGCGGAAGCCCGGAGGCAGATACGGGGGCAGGCTCCACTCCATCCATGCCATCCTGTCTTTCAGTCGCCTCTGCCTCCCTGCCACGTGCACTTTTTATTGTGCAAACCCAATGCGCTTGCACTGAATCCAGACTCCAGCCTAAGGGTGAATGACTATACCGCCGTGTGCAGACTGAGAGTAGACGTCACTGCGTGCCGTGCATCACGGTGCCCCCACCCAACCCAGGTCAGAGGTCACAGGTGGAATTTTAATAAATAAAATAAAATCGGGTGACATCAAGGACACAGTCCCGGACGGTGCATGCAGCACCAACAGCAGCTGCATTTTATGCAAATTGTGCTTGTTTGCTTGGTCACGCTTCAGGGTCCAAATCGGCCCCAGCAACAAAACCGGCCCCCTATCACCAAACCGGCCCCCACCCCATCCAGTCTACCGGGGTATTGCCTGGAAATGCAAGTCCGGCCCGGGGTGCGATCATGCCTTCCTGGAAAAAATATATATTTCAATTATTATTTATTGCCCCTAGGAGGGCTCAGCCTATGAGCCAGGAGAGGCAACCCCTCCAAAAAACATAACAAGCATGATGTCTTGGGGGTTTATGCTTATGGATTTCAGTATATCTGCGAACCCTGAGCAGGAAATATTTTGAGAAAGACATTGCTTGAAAGGGGACACCCTCCCATTTCCAGCAATGCATCCCTTAAAACTGGGGAGGCGAAAATCCCCACTGGACACAGTGGTTAGAACTCACCTTCTTCATTACAGTTTCCCATTTTACTTTTTAGAATTTGTGTGTTATATCTATATTGTATTGGATGCCACTACTACTTAACTCACCTTAGGCATTTTATAGCCTAACTTACCAGTCGATGGGTATAGGATGGGATATTTACCACACCTGATAAATAACTCCTATTATGAGCTTTTCAAAAAAAGACACAAAACATGATTAATCCATTTTAACACACAGAATTCTGCATGGTTCGCATTTTTCCATGCTTTTCCACTTGAGAAATATGAGAATGTTTGACCTGATGGAAAGAGTCATCAAAAAAGGTTGGAGTTGTGATAATTATGGCACAGCTTGGAATTCGAATCCATGTGCAGCCAAGGTGCAGGGATTGGAATGTCGCCCTTTAATTACAATGAGGCCTAATTTAAGACCATTTAGGCCCCATGCCCAGCTAGAAAGTGATAAAGCCTTTGGCATTTTTATGGCAACGTCTTTAGGCATAAGATTACCACAGTACCATCTAGGCCAAGCTGAAAAATTACAAAAACCTTTTACCACTCCAGGCACGATATAACAGCTATAGAATAGTAAAATACCATCCAAACACATTTGGAATAAATAAAACTAACCCCTGACATGTTTCTCTCTAGTTAGTGCTCCTCAGGGAGGTATAGGTTTGTCCAGACACAAGGGAGCACTTTGTATAAGTCAAGAAAATAACCTTTCAGACTTAGAGTGCCACATAAATTATGCAAAAAGGACACAAGTAAATCTGGGTAGTTCCCATGTTTAGGCAGAAAGCAGCTCATACATAACTTGGAAATTATCTGATGGGCCCGATTCACAGAACTAACTTAAGACAAAATCCTAAACTTACTACCAGTTTGGTATTCACAGAAGGCACTTACTCATTTTGGTATTCACAGAAGGCACTTACTCATTTCGGTATTCACAGAAGTTAGGAGTCCTAACTTTAGGACTCCTAAATGCCTTCTGTGAATACCAAAAGTCTTAAAGTTAGGATTTTCCTCAGTTCAGGAGTAGTAAAGTTAGGAATCCTAACATTTTTACTCCTAAACTGAGAAAAATCCTAACTTTAAGACTATCGGTAGTCACGGAAGCATTTAGGAGTCCAAAAGTTAGGACTCCTAACTTCTGTGAATACCGAAATGAGTAAGTGCCTTCTGTGAATACTAAAATGAGTAAGTGACTTCTGTGAATACCAAAATGGTAGTAAGTTTAGGATTTTGTCTTAAGTTAGTTCTGTGAATCGGGCCCAGAGTTTCTAGCCAGTCCAGACCAGTACCCTACTATACGCTACTCATGGAAGAGAGAGTTCTCAGTAGAGAGGCCTGTCTCTCTCCATAGCATACTACATACACCTGTTATCGGAGACATAAGGCCTTAGTGGAGAGACGATTCCCTTCCCACACCCTACTACACACAGTTGTCGCGCAAGAGAAAGGTCCCAATAGGGAGGCCAATCTATTCTCACACTCTACTACACACACCTGTCATCCTAGGTAGAGGTCTCAGCTGAAAAGTTATTCCTTTTCCACACTCTACTACATAAACTGCCATTATCCAGGAAAAAAGTCTCCTCACTCTGAAGTACTGTCTACTATGCATGACTTGAGCTGGGAGAGGTCTTTGCATAGTGGTGAGATCTTTCTTATAGTGTATTTGTATTTAAAAATTTAAAGCGCAGTATCCCCAAGGATGTCAAAGTGCTAGCAAAGAAAAGAGCTACTAGCAGTGAGGTTGTTAGATGCGAGCAAAAGTCAGCATGGGAGCAAAGACTGGAAACTTTCACGGATTTTCTGCTACCTGCTTGTGGAGCGCGGCGGACCTGCTGCCCAGCGGACCTTTCCTTCCTTTCATCACACCCACGACTCGCCGGACCCGCTTCGCGGGTCCCGCAGCGCGTCGTCCGCCTGAAGGCTGCACCGAGGAATTAAGGAGGAGCGCGGGGGCAGGCAAGTGATCCAGCGGGGCTGCGAGCAAGGCAGGGGACTCCAGTGACCAGGAGCCCCTGCGCGCCCAACCAGCAACACCTGGGCTGCTCTCCCCGCTGGCCACGCCCCCCCGCCAACGGAGCCAAAAGCTGTCTCAACCTCAGCACCTGTGGGACACCCTTTCACGGATTTTCTGCTACCTGCTTGTGGAGCGCGGCGGACCTGCTGCCCAGCGGACCTTTCCTTCCTTTCATCACACCCACGACTCGCCGGACCCGCTTCGCGAGTCCGGCAGCGCGTCGTCCGCCTGAAGGCTGCACCGAGGAATTAAGGAGGAGCGCGGGGGCAGGCAAGTGATCCAGCGGGGCTGCGAGCAAGGCAGGGGACTCCAGTGACCAGGAGCCCCTGCGTGCCCAACCAGCAACACCTGGGCTGCTCTCCCCGCTGGCCACGCCCCCCGCCTATCACCAAATGAAAACATAGCTGTAGTATCATAAGGAGTGCAGTATCTCCGCTTCGCGGGAGCGACCGGGAGAAGCCCGGGACAAGGGCGGGACCGTTTGTGACCGTTCGTGACCCGGAGTGACCGGACCGGGCCACCCCTCTAACCTGTGTGCGTCCCCATCCCTAAGGACTATGGCCGGGAGAGACAATAGGATTAAATCCTCCCTAACTGGCAGCCTGTCAACCGCTGGAGGTATGGAGAAATTCCTCATAAGGGCTAATAACATTATAGATAAGGAGATTGTCATATTGGAAAAGCGTTTGTCCACAGAACTTATTTCTCTTAAACGATCTTCTATAGGACCCCTTGCTAATGCTAAAATGCCCATTAGAGACAGCGATCAGTCTGCTATTGCGGATACAATATCCCCACCCACAGAAGACCCTAGCCACCTAGCTACCCCGGTTATAACAACTGACATTGCTGCTGACCCTAACTGTGTACCTGTAAGCAATAATGTCTCCATTTTATCCCACCCTGATTTGAGTATTACTGAGTCCAAGAGCTGTGGGGAAAGAGAGGGTGCAGTGAGGAAACGGAAAAGAGTGTACAACAAAAAAGATGTCAAATTATGGCACTTCCCTTAACAATCTGATGTTAAAAATTGATATATCAATCCACCAACATGCCCCTGATAACGAGGGTAATCTGGCGCCCACCTTTAAGGGGAGAAACACCACCTCTATTATTGATTTTCTGATTATTTCTAACCGGGTAGCTCCTCATTGTTCGGTCCCCCAGATCTTAGATCACGACCTGAGTGACCACAATGCACTTACCATGGCCCTATATTGTGAGCTCCATAGGGATGTATTCTCCGGTAGGGTTGTCGATGACATTACCCCATGTAGACCAAATGGGACTCGCATAAAGTGGAGTGGGGATAAAGCAGAGAATTTACATCGCAGGGTGGTGAAAGCTGGCCTAAACACGATACTTAGCTGCCTTGATACGGAAGTCCCCCCAGAACAATCTGTAAATAACTTTGAGAAGCTGGGTGTCACAATTAAGCAAACTCTTACCTCAAAGAAGGCTAAAACCAGACAGGCCACACAGGGTTGGTTCAACCAAGCATGTACAAGGGCACTAAAATCCCTAAAACTTGCCCTCTCAACTACCCCGAGAGACAGGGAAGCGGTTAAATCCCTGAGGGCTAATTACAAAAATGAGCTCAAAATCAGGAAACTAGAACTTAGAGAAATAGCCTGGGAAGACCTGAGCAAAGCTGCAGCCCTCCGGGACAGTAAACTATTTTGGAGTACCATCAATAGCTCATTCCTGCAAAAAGAGGAATTCCCTGTTCTCACTGCCCAAGTTAATGAAGAGGGATGGGTGGCCCACTTCTCAGCGATCTTCGATCCAACTGGAGGGTCCTTTGCAAATTTTAACATCATTAGCAATACCCCAGTTGAATCCCCGAGAATCTCGATCCACGAGGTGGATTTGGCAATAAGGAATAGCAAAGGGGGGAAAGCCCCAGGCCCAGACGGGGTACCAATCGACCTATACAAATATGATCCAGCGCTCTGGAGCCCATTACTGACCATAGCCTTTAATGCTGCTATGGATAACAGGACCCCTTCTACCTGGGGTGAATCCATCATTATTCCAATCTACAAAAAGGGGGATAGAGGAGAGGCTAAGAACTACCGCCCTATCTCCCTGTTGGATTCCTCACTAAAAATTTTGAGCAGGGTCCTGTTAGCAAGCTTGGAAGATTGGGCTTTAGATAATAACATTCTTGCCCCATCCCAATATGGCTTTAGAAAGGGCCTTGGTACGATCGAACAATGTATTAACTTGAACCTTTTAATAGGGAAGTATACCAAGGCCAAGCCGGGATCATTATTCTTGTGCTTTGCAGATCTTTCAAGCGCATTTGATTTGGTCGACCATGCCCTGTTATGGACAACTCTGCTGGGTATGGGAGCCCCCCCCGATATCATCTATTTCTTAGCCACACTCTATTCTAACTTATCCGCCCAAATTCGTTATGGTCCTGAGGGTGAGTGCACACGGAAGATTAGAGTAAGATCTGGCATTCGACAGGGCTGTGTATTAGCCCCGTTGCTTTTCTCACTCTTCATTAACTCGGTGGAACAAGAATTAAAGCAAATCCATGCCGATGCCCCCCAAGTAGGAGGCACCCCTATACCGGTATTGCTTTATGCCGATGATGCAGTTCTTCTTTCCAGGACCCCTATAAGCCTACAAAAATTGATGGATGGTTTCTATGATTTTATATTGAAAAGGAAACTCAAAATGAATAACTCTAAAACGCTTGTCATGGTGTGTGGGAAAAAGCTGAAACTTTTTAAACCTTTTTCTTTTAAGGAAAACCATATTGCAACTGTCACTAATTTCTGCTATTTGGGAGTTACATTTAACGACAGAGGATCATGGGCCCCTGAGGAAACAAATGTCAAAGCTAGAATGGGGAAAGCATCCTTAGGCGTCTTCCGCTTTGCTTCCAAAGTAGGAAGCCGCCGTATTGTTGATATGCTGACCATATACAAGCACAGATGTACCTCGATAGCATTGTATGGCTCGGGGGTATGGGGACATTGCAATGCCAAGGCCCTGCAAATCGAAGAAAACAAGTTTATTAAACGGCTACTCTGTCTACCCTCCTCGGCATCTACTGTTTTAACCCATTCGGAACTAGATCTGGATTACCTGTCCGACCTCACCGGATTGAGGCCATTGATGGTATGGAAATCCATTTTTACCAAGATGGAAACAGCATTTACCAAAGATATCATCAAAGACTGCTTACTCTTGGATAAAGTTTCAAGTATTCCATGGTTAAAATATGTAGTTTCGACTGTTAAAGACCTGTTTGACATGGACCTAGGAAATGACCCTACCAGTCTGAACACTCTAGACAAACAGGAACTAAAAAATGTCTATCTTAGGGCGAAATCGGATGTGCGATGTTATGCTACTAGAGAATATTCCACTCATATTTTTCACCTATCCTTGAATGATAATAGCCGGGGTATTCCTATGTACCTTAATGTTATCCACAGACAGTCCCATCAGTTTGTTCTTTCAAGGCTAAGATTAGGTATAGTACATAACTTGGTTGCTTTCCCGATTATGAAATCTCACCCAGTTACCCCATGTCCATGTGACGGTTCTTCCAAACAAAGCACAATGCACTTTTTATTACTCTGTCCTTTGTATAAAGCGCAACGCACCTGTTTCCTCAAGCCTATGTTCCTTAAATACTCCATGTATACCACTGATAGCGCTTTGAGGCTTCTCTTTTCACTTTCAAGCCCAGATATATGTTTTTATACTGCCACTTTTATACTGAAATCTATCAGAGCTAGACTTAGCATGGTTTTCCCGTAATTTTATGTGCAGCAATCCCCACAGCATGCGACAAGGTTATCTTTGTTTCTGCATTTTTTTGTACAATGTATATGTAATGTTTTAAATTGTATACTTTTATGATGTTTTTTAAACATTCGAATAAAGTTATAAAACTGAACTGACTGGGTAAAGTGTTCCGTAACTTGGCAGCAGTGACCAGGACTTACTGCTGACCCACCTGGCTTTTCGAAGTTGCCTCTTAAGGATGTACCTGTGAAATCCCATAGTGTACAGTGTACAGTGCTCTGACACTTTTTTTTTTAGATAAGAAGGAGCGTGCAAGACTTCCACAACAGATGGATAAATGTGAGTGGGTGTGGGTGCTGTTTGCAGGCTCCCACACCGGTGAGAGTCCTGCTGGTGTTTATTTTTACAAAATAAAAAGAATTGCAACATTAAAAAAAGATAATGACAAATTAGAGTGACTCTCAAAATAGTGTTTACAGTGTAGAGTGTACAGTTAGATGTAGAACTGGATACATTTACTGATGTTATTAAGGATGTTTCCTTCTACTGTGAAGTGCACACTGTCGTTCCTGTAGCCACCTTGCATATCAAAATGTTTCTTTTTATTATATTTAAAGCTTATTCAATGGTCATAAAGAAATGCAGGAATTGTTTTATTGACGTGCTTCTGGGACTTGTTAATATTCGGACACACTTGATTTCACCATTACCATTTTTTCCTTTGACTTATGTTGAATATACAAAGGCTGTGTGAAGAAAGTGAGACATTATTTGAGAACATCTCTTTCATTTGGATTTCACGTCTGTGATTGTGCCCAGGTCATTGCAGCAGCAGTACATCATCATGAGGTCAAGGTGCTCGCAATCCAAAATACTCTCACTAATTGGTAACAAGTGATGACACTTCATATCTCTATGGTCAACCCAAGTCATATCCAAGTTTGCAAATCCCAGATCTTTGTGGATACCACATTTGGTGGCATATTCTCTAGCTCAGTGGATAAAGCTGTGTCCCAAAATCCAGAGGTGAATCATGATCTAATATTTGTATATGTATTTTACATTTGTAGAGCACATTATCACCGACAGGTCTCTAAGCATTGTCAAGAGAGAGAGGCACGTCCTGGCCTGCAAATGTGAAGAGATTAGCATTGGGGAGAAACCCAAGCTTCTAAGCAGATGCACATTTTTAGCTTTTTCCTAAAAGGGAGAAGGGCGCCGTCTTTGCGCAGTGTCTCTGGTAGTTTATTCCACAGTGGGGGTATGGAGGTGGAAAAGGCTCTGCCCCCTTTGGAGGTAAGCCTGAAGCAGTGGCATGCAGTAGGCAGGCCCCTGGGGATCGGAGCGCCCTATTCGGAGTGTAAAGTTTTAGCCGATCTTTGATGTATATGGGAGCTTGACCATAGAGGGCCTTATGCGTGATGCAGAGGCCCTTGAACTTAGTTCTCTGCTTTACTGGTGGCAAGTGCAGTTGTTGGAGTAGGGGAGTGGCTTGGGCCCCTCTGGGTAGTCTGAATATTAGCCTGGCAGCATCGTTCATGGTGACCTGGAGTCTGGCAAGTCATTTCTCAGGGAGGCCTATACACAAGGCGTTTCTGTAGTCGATACGTGAGATTATCATAGCAGACACGATCAGACTGAGAGTGGAAAAGGTCAAGAAGGGGGCGAGCTTACGTAGCTGTCTCATCAGGCCGGCGCAAGTTCCTGCACCTGCAGACACCTGCTGAGTCATGGACAGATTATCATCAACTTTGATGCCTAGGTTCTTAACGGCCATGGCTGGGACTGGGTCGGCGCCCAGTTCCTGAGGTCAGAAGAGGTTGCTCCAAGGGTTAGAGTCAGTGGTGATGGCCAAGACCTCGGTCTTGTCCGGGTTCATTTTTGGGAGTTGGCCGTCATCCAGTTCGTGATAAATGTAAGGGTGTTTTGTGTTTTTCTGTGAGAGGCTGGGGAGTTGTTGATCTGGATGATAACTTGGGTGTCATCAGCGTAATTGTAGATTCGAAAGTCCATGGTGTTTAGGGCGGCTATCAAGGGCTGTAGGTAGGCATTAAAGAGAAGGGGGGACAGTGCCGATCCCTGAGGGACTCCACAGAAAAGACTGCCCGAATCAGACGTGTGGGTCATCAGCTGTACTTTCTGTGATTGACCACTGAGGAAGGATGTGAGCCATTTGAGGGCTGTGCCCTGGACTCCCAGATCGTGTATCTGTGACAGAAGTAGGTTGTGGTTGACTGTATCAAATTCCGCGGACAGATCCAGTAAGACCGGGGCACACAGCTTTTTCTTGTCAGCCCGAAGCCTAGGATCGTCTAGCACTGCTAGTATGACCATTTCTGTGCTGTGATAGGCCCTGAACCCTGCCTGGTTGTGCTTCAGAAGGATGTTTATTTCAAGGTGGTGGGACAGGGAGTTCAGCACGTGCTGCTCCAACACTTTTGCCATGAAGGGGAGTAGGGAAATCGATCTAAAAAATGTTAAGTTCTTCACGTCCGCTACTCGCTTCTTCAGGAGTGGGATGCCACGTGCTTCTTTGAGGTTAGCGGAGACGATACCCTGTACCAGGGATTGATTGAGAAGTGAAAGTACCTTGTCCACGATTCCTGGTAGTGCCATCCTGAAGATTGTTGGTGGGCACGGGTCCGCTGGGGAGCCTGACTTGACCCGTCCCATTAAGGGAGGCAGAGAGTCGGTGGTCAGAGTGGGAAAGACTGTGAGTGGTGCCTCAAACAAGGGGGCCTGGAGGGACCGGTGACAGTGGACAGGAGATGATGGGAATATGGGAATGCCACAACAGGAGTGCACAGCAGAATGACCAAGAGGAACATAGATAATGTTGGAGGGAAATTTTAGGAGTGTGTAAAAGTCCACATGCTATGATTGGATTTTCGACAATTTAAAAAGTAGGTTAGTTTGTGAGCAACTGTTGACCCACCTCCGCCTGACCCAAGACCACTTCGCCTTCAGGAAGCAGCTCAAGACCTGGCTGTTCGAGCAGTAGCGGACCCCCCCTCCCAAAGCGCCTAGAGACCCTCCGGGTGAGTAGTGCGCTGTATAAATGTGATGATTGATTGATTGATTATGTTGTACTGTTATTGAATGAGGAATGTGAGTTTTCTAAAGGAGTTTGCTATTGATGTTTTTTAAATAATGCTTTGATCCCGCAAAGTCTCCTGAGAGTCAGTTACCTGCTTCTACATGTGAAACCTGCTGTGTGGGTTTGTACAATCCAGCAAGCCTCTTGTGACAGTCACATGGACATTTGCAAAGTGACCCTGAAATGAGGTATTTTTACGATCCTACCTGAGTACAACAAGATGGTTTTGAATGAACTAGGAAAAGTGTGGAACAGGACAGTAGAAGTGTCATAAGGGGTGTAAAATAACAACGAAAGAAAATAAATAAATCTCAGGTTTTTAATTTTAAGAAGCCTGTTAAAGGAATAGCTTACAATGCTCATTTCTGCAGAGAAAGGTACATGTAGAACATGTACTATGGAAGAGATATATTTGCTGTGTGAAGAATGAAAGACAGCGGTAATATTAAGATAAAAAATAGCTGACATTCAAACTACATGATTCAGAGCTAGGATATGATTGGCTGCAAGGCTTGAAGATTCAGATATGTATATCTCTTGTATAATTACAGATACCCTTAGTGGTGTTGAGTTGCATCAAGTGTAATCTCTTTGGTGTATCAGCTACCTTCAAGATACAGATTAATTTGCAGATAATTCTAATTCAAATGTATTTAATGTATAGAGACTTTGAATAATAACATATTTAAAAACTATATTGTAAAATTGTGTGCTATTAAGGGATTCCAGATAATCGGTCAAATTTAAATAGTGATTAACAAGTTTAGTAATGGAAAAAAAGAAAACTACATAAAAAACTAATATTCCTAATAGTAGAGTGCTATTGGTGTTCTGGTGGTAATTGGAGTTTTCACTTTGTTGTTTGTATTTATTATATTATGTTTGTTGCTGTTGAAATTTCAAAGGGAATACAAAATCAAGCGCCTTGAGACCCTCATGGGTGAGTAGCGCGCTCTATATGTACTGATTGATTGATTGATTGATTGATTGATTGATTGAAGCAACATATATAAATGTACAGTGTTTCTTCTTTAATGTTAGGTGCTAGTATTTGTCTTACAGGAGTGTTTGAAGTATTTTGGAAGCATTTTAATTGGTATGTAGGGATTTCTGGAGTGGTCTTACCAAACATAATCAGAGATATTTGTTTTGCAGGAAAGAGAGTACCTTATCAAAGCCTTGAACAAGGATTCAACTAGCACATGTGTCAGCACTGAATATATGTAGTCATAAAAATGAAAGTATTCACGCTGTACAGAGTGCTAACAAAAGGTAGTAATCTTGTATGAAAATGTACTATGGAGAATGTATAGCCTCTTAAATTGTGATAACAGTGGGTATAGTAATTTGTTTACACTTTTTAAAGAGAGTCTTTATTTTGAAATGACATATTACAACATATGCTGTTTTTCTAAACCCTATTTTGAATCCAGTGTACCAAAATAAATGGTTCTTGCAGAGAGCTCAGTTCCTCACTAAATCTTCTGAAACCTAGACATGATTCTTTGGACACTACGGAGGCTGTTCTTAGCAAACCCAATCATGCACTTTATTTATACAGGGAAAAAGGTCTGTAGAGAAGGGTAATTTCTTCACACAGAACATGTATTTGCAGAGAGGTGAATTCCTTAGTAAACCCTTTAACACCCAGCTTTACCTATATTGAGAGGTGTTAGAAGAAAAACTATTTTGTTATAAAACTAAAGCATTCACTCTGGATAGAGATGTAAGAAAAGGAGCCAGTTTCAAATGAAACTCTACCACCAAGAACATACACTCAGATTTAATGTGTTATAAATGTATACAGTGCACAAATACCAAACAGTGTCTTGGCGCTAGCAGTCAAGATGCGAGCAGGAGCACTATTTAACAAACAACCAGGTCTTGATGGTTTTCCTGAACAACATCAAGCAGGGAAGATTTCTGACGGCAGGAGGGAGGGTGTTCCAGAGCTTCGTAGCTCCCACCACAAAGCTTCTGCCGCCCCAGTTTGATTAAACATATCTCTGAGAAAGTATCAGTTTTGCGCCTTGTGATCAAAGGCATCTGTTTGGAGAGTACCAATACAGTGACCGCTTCAAGAACTGGGGACTGGTACTGTGTAGTGCTGTATATGTGATACACAAGGTTTTAAACTTGATCGGTAGCCAATGCAGACTCTGAAGGTGCTTTCTCACTGACTGACATTTGGGAATCCCTAGGAGGAGCCTAGCAGCTGCATTTTGGATCATCTGAAGTCATCATAGTTGCTTCATGGGTATACCAAGATATAACCTGTTGCAATAATCCAGTTTGGAAAGGACTAAGGATGTAACTGAGGGTTTCCTGCTTTCTGGTGGAATCAGAGGTAGGATTTTATTAATCGCTTTAAGTAAGAAAAAACTAGATGATGAAACCACCTTGACTTGAGCGTCAAGGTCCAGTTTTTCATCTATCACCACACCCAGATTTTTGGCTTTAGGTTCTGGGATCGGTGCAGTTCCCAAGTCATCTGGCCACCAGATCTGAAACCAGGAGTGGGAATAATTACCGAACAATATTTCCTCGGTCTTCCCTGAATTTAACTTGAGGCAGTGCGATCTCATCCATGAGCTGACTGCTGTCATGCAGTCCCTAAATCCTTTTACTGGTGGTTGGGTATTTTTACAGATAGATATGATGATTTGGGTGTCATCCATGTAGATGTTAGTGCTATCCCGAAAGATCTTATTTAAATTGCCAGTTCAGACACGTCAATATTGAAGAGTGTAGGACTCAAGGAGGAGACCTGTGGAGCTCCACATGGAAGAGTGAAGCACACGGAAGTGTAATTGCCCATGGGCAACAGATTGTATCCTATTGGCTAGGAAAGAGGAGACCAAAGCTAGAGCCTTCCCTGATGTGCCAAAAGAGTTTAAATGGTTAAGCAGCGTCCTATGGTGTACTGTGTCGAAGGCCGCCGATAGGTCGAGCAGGAAAAGAGCTGCAGCGCCCCCTCTGTCCTCTTATTTCATTGGTGGCATTTATTAGGGCTGTTTCGGTGCTATGTTCTGCCCTGAATCCAAGTTGGGACTCATCCAGTAAGTTATGTTTGTATAAATATAATGTGAGCTGGTTGTTGATCACTTTTTCAACCAACTTAGCTGGAAGTGGAAGACGCGAAATAGGCCTGTAGTTGCCTGGGTCCAGTGCATCCAGGTTGTATTTTTTCAGAAGGGGCAAGATCAAGGCCCTCTTCAAATCAAGGGAAAAACTCCTTCTGTAAACATTGAATTAAAAATTGAGGTTAAATTTGGTCCAAGGATATCGGGTTTTTGTTTAAGAGAGGATAAGATAGCACAGGTCCTAATGTTTTTTTTTATTCTTCTACCTATAGCCTTTGTTGAGTACAGAATAGATCTCCCAATACAGAGGAGTTTGTTACCAAACCTAATCATACATCCTGTTTACACACAGAAAATGTATTTGAGGAGTTGCTCAGTAAAACATTTCACACCCAGCTTTCACCATGTAAAAGTGGTCTCAGCACAGAGGCCATGTTGTTAGAAACGGAATCATTCACCATGGTATAGAGTTTTATGAACAGGAGCCAGTCTATTAAAAAAGCCTACCATAAAGAATCTGCACTCTCTTATATTTGCATACCACAGGGTCTAGTGTTTTAATTGTAACTACTTCTATATATAGCCTTTCCTGTGGCTCAATGATTATATCATATTATAATATATTAGATTAGATTAGATTAGTGTGGCTCAATGATTAGAGTGGCAGACCCTGATGCAGAGGACTAGCCTGGGACCAGGGTTCAATTCCCCGCCTCGGCGGGTCTTGGGCTAAAAAATTCCACGGACCTGATAATTCTCGCCTCGGTGCCTATTCCAATCATGGAGTCCCACTCTGCAACTCTGGGCAATAGCTTGCTTAATCTCCACAACGGCCCCCACAACGCTAAGGTTGCCTGGCCTCCACCTTGGGGGTGCCCAGGAGTGGACGCCTCACAGGGAAAGCGAGGATGGGTTCCACAGTGGTATTCGTACAAGCGCCTTGAGACCCTTGCAGGTGAGTAGTGCGCTATACAAGTATCAATTTACATTTTTTTTACATTTTTAAAGTCCTGTCACTATAGAGGCCACCCTTACCAAACCCAACCATGCACCCTCTTGTGTCACAGAAAACATAATTGTAGAGGGGTGAGTTCCTCAGTAAAGACTTTCATACCCATCTTTCATCCTGAAGTAAAGTCTCATAAGAGAGGCACATTGTTATAAAACTGAAGCATTCATCTTGTACAAAGTTATGCGCAAAGGAATCAGTCTCTCATAAAAGTTTATCCCAGAGAATCTGCAAACTGTTATAATGGCATAACACAGGGCCTACTTTATTTTTCCTTCAACACATAGGGCCCCATTAGGATGGCGGGCGGGCTTTGCTCGCCTGCCATCCTATCGGAAATAGGGACCGCCCGCCCTAAGGGCGGGGGTCCCGCACGCACCATTAGGATGTGATAGTATTGTGGCGGGTGGAGCTCTCTGCTCCGCCCGCCACAATACTAAAAATGCTTTGCATCATTTACATAATCAAAGCAGCAGGCACCACGCGGTGCCTGCCGCTTTGATAATGCAAATGCCGGGGGGTACCACAGGTACCCCCCCATGTGCCACCGCCCTTTGGCCTTCACTCCGGGGGCCCACAGGGGGCCCCCAGAGTGAACACCGCCTGCCTTTCCATGGCGGCATTGCCGCCGCGGAAAGGCATTGCACTCTTGCCATTGTAATATGGCTGGCGGTGTCTCATAGACACCGCCACCATATTAATCATTTTCCGCCCCGGCCAAAATGCAACCGGGGCGTAAAAGTGGCGGGCGGTGTTTCCCTCTGTTGCGGTCCCCCCGCCATTGTAATGTGGCGGGGGAAAGGGTGGCGGGCGGGCATTTCTGTCAGGCGGATCGCCACCGCCACCATGGCGGTGGCGATCCTCCCGACATCGTAATGGAGCCCATAGTCTTTTCTGTGTTCAGACATGTCACTACAGAGGTCACTCTTACCAAAACTAATCATATTCCCTGTGTCACAGTAAAGGGTTTTGCAGAGTGGTGAGTACTTCATACTTTCACAACAATCTTTCACCCTGAAGAGAGGTCTCAGCAGAGAGGCTATGTTGTTATACACCTGAAGCATTAATTCTGTGCAGAGTTGTAAGAAAAGAAGGCAGTCTGTCACAACACTCTAACTTGAAAAATATGCACACTACTATAATGGAATAATATATGGTGGAGCGGTTTTTAAAACCCTTTAGTCACACCCTTTATTGTGTGAAAACCTCTCACAACAGAGGCCAGTCTTACCAAACTCAATCAAACACCATGTTGAGTCACTGTAAAAGGACTCTAGAGAGTTGTGACTTCTTCAGGAGAGTGTTTTACACCCGTCTTTTATCCTGAAGAGAGGTGTCAAAAGAGAGGTCATGGTTTTATGAAAATGTAGCATTTGTACTGTACAGAGTTCTAAAAAAAGAAGGCAGTCTCTCGGGAAACTTTGTTATAAAGGTATATACATACCGGGCATATGTTTTTTCTAAACCCTTCTACACGCGGCCATTTCTGCATGCAGAACTGTCACAACATAGGACACTCTTACCAAAATGAGTGATACAATCTCTAATTCTAAATCTCTAAGAAAAATATTTTGCAGAGTGTTGAGTTGTCAGTAAAGATTTTCACGCTATTTTTCACCCTCATGAGAGGTGTCAAAAGAGTAGACATGTTGGTATAAAACTGAAGCATTAACTGTTTTATTGAATTGTAAGAAAATTAGACTGTCACTCATGAAACTATACTATATAGAAACTGCACCCTTTTATAATACCATAACACAGGCACTAGTATTTTTCAAAATCCTTCTACACATAGCATTTCGTGAATACAGACAATATTACCAAACCCAATCATATATTAAATGGTCTTTCCAGAGTGGGGATTTCCTCAGTACAGGCTTTCCTATCTTGTCTTCACTCTCGAGAGAGGTGTCAGCAGAGAGACAGTTAAAAAAAGAATGATCTGGTAAGAGCAACAAGTGTTGACAGCATCATGTTACAGTCTCATACAGTGGAAACTACTAAAGAATATGTATTAATGTATAAGAAACAATGTTGATGCTTTTTCAATAAAACAAAATAGTAGAAAAAAAAACTGAGCACCTAAGTAGATTTAGAAAGAAAAAAATGCAATTAACTTTGCCAGAAGATATTCCGTACTACAGTGGTGAACATTTTTATGGGAACCATGAAAGTAGCGTACAGGAGAAAATTAATAACAGAATGAGTTTGTTGACACACCAGTAGAGAAGGCATTAGTATTAAAGAAATTTTTTTTTTTCTGATTTAAACAGAATGAGATGTTTGGATACACTTGTTAATTCACTTAAAAAGAAATATCATCAAAAGTTAATAAAGAGCACATGTGCACAGTTTTCTACTGCGGAGATCTCCGTCCCAACAGTGGTTCTCTGCAGTTGTAAACTTATTATTAAATTATTTGTTTATAAATGGAAAAAGGAGTAAAAATGTACAAAAATAGAAATTTGGCTTTGTGAATCAGACCGATTAAACTTATATCTTTAATCCTCTACATTCAAAGCATATGATGGCTGATTCTTTGGAATGTACCAAATGAAGCAAACATGTGTGGAAAAGAGTTTAGAATCATAGTGTTTTTTCAATTTTTTTCCCAGGAGAGGAAGATGGTTGTTATGATGAATGTTCAGTACAGATTCTCCTGCATCAGAATATAGATCAAGTGGATTATATCCTGAAGTTCCCCAGTTTAGGTAAAACATTCCATATATTTTCAATCTTTTGATTGAAAGTCATCTGTCTGTGCTATCTCATGCTATGACCCACGTTATAAAAACAGGGATATAGTTCAATGATATAACTGTCACAAATTGTGTGTAACAAATAAAGGGAAACAATGAGGTTCTAGAGAGTAATCTGATGGAGATCATCGTTTGGCAACATGTATCACTGAGAATTGGGTCCGTCACTATGGTGAGATAAAGTGTATGTTACGCAATCTAGGTGCACCCACCTGGTTTGTCACTTTAAGCTGCGTAGAGTATGCGTGGGACACATTTCTCAGGCTAGATAATGCAAGTATTGCAGGCAATAATTTTAAAACTCCTGATGAATTGTGTTTCATTGATTCTTCAAATGTATGCAGGTAATTTAAACATAGATTTAAAATCCATACTATGTGAGGTTCTAGACTTTTCTGGAAAAAGAATACCTAGCTAGATTTTCACCACATATTCATATGTTAGTAAGATTGAAAGATGACCCAAAATGTTGACAAAATGCTGATGAATCAGTTTTATCATTCAGTGAGCAGTTGCAGTGTGAGATTCCAGAAGAATCTGATCACAGAACGCTTAGGCAATACGTCTTGTGATTTCAGTCCCCAAAAATATGGGAAATATTATCGATGAAGATACAGAGTAAAAAGGTAATACTATGCTAAATGTTGTTTTGTATTCCCTTGGTCAATAACCTCAAAATGTTGAGTAAACAGTTTAATGTCTGCATTTATAACCACTGTTTCCGGAATTTCTCCTAAGAATACATACAGCCTAAAGAGAAATGAGGCATCACAACTTTCAAATTATTACAATACTGTAATCCTCTCTATGGGGAATGCCAATAAGGATATTCAGTTTGTAGCAGACAATTCTATTGCTTTTGCTTGATAGTTCACTTCATACATAACAAAGTCTGATAAGACAGAAATAAAGGAAATATGGGAAGAGAACGCAGCAGTGAAGGCTTATAGGAAAACGCTTTACAGTTTCAGTTGGAAGATGATTTCCCATGGGCAAATTGGATCTTATGAGGCCTGCAATAAACTGAGCTCTACTAGCTTATATAGCAAATCCAAATTGATAATTTGGTGCGTTTAGGTGGTGTTGAGATAGAATATCAAGTTGGAAATGACGACTTACGCAAATATCAAGTTGGAAATATCGTGATTCGAAAATATTGACAGCAAGAAAATTGTGGTCAAGAATATCGAAGTTAGGTAAGAAATATTGTTTTAAAAATATAGAAGTAATTAATATTGTTTGCAAAATTATAGTTGTTTAAAATATTTTGAAGTAATTTATGTTGAATTAATTATTTACCAATTAGTTGATAATTTATATTAACTAATTTATTCATACTTATGGTAAATGTGTGTTTTCTTTAGGTGTGGTTTGTGGGGATTACAGGTTAAAAGTTGGGGAGTATTTTATGAATAATTAATTAATAATTTGTTGGTAAATAATATTAAATAATTAATTAATAATTGAAAATTTTATATGGAATATGTGTAATTAATTTTAGGTGTGGCTTGCAGGGTTTATAGGGGTGAAGGCCGTGAAGTAGTTTATGTTTAATTATTAAAAATGTGTTGATCATTAATATTAGTTATTCATTTATATTTAATTAGGGTATTTGTTTATATTTTTGTGTGTGTGTTGTATTGTTGCAGGAGTACAGTGTGGGGAGTTAATTAGTATTAGTTACTTTATAATTAGCTGTTGTGGGTTGTGGGGTTCATAGGGGTAAAGTGTGGGAAGTTAAATAATTTTTATGAGTTTTAATTTGTTTTTTAATTGGTAAATAATTATGTTAAAAAAGGAAGTAAATTTTTTTAAACTTAAGATGTGGGTTGTAAATTGTGCTGTGTTATAGGTTAGGAAATAAAAAGGGTAAATTATGTATTATTTAAAGTTTTTGTTTCTAAATGATTTCTAATTCAAAATATGTATTTGTTTGGAAATTATTTTTGATTTTATTTAATATATTATTTGTAGGTATTTTTGATATATATTTAACATTATAATATGTATTTTTATTTTATTTTTAATATTAAATATATTCATATTTACATTTTTAACATTTATATTGTTTAGTATATTTTGTTTTTTTATTATTTTTGTTGTTACAATTGTGTTTGTTTTTAATTTTGAACTGACTGGAGTGAGAATATTAATTGTTACTCCTCTGCACTTCAACACTTTCCCTACTGTTGCACTCACTGGAGTACGAATAGTAATTTTTACCGCTCCGCTATCCAACACTTTCCCTACTTTTAAAATTTTTGGAGTGGGAATAGGAAATTTTAGCCTGCCACTATCCAACACTTTCTCTACCAGACGAAACAGGAAATATCCCGTGAATTTACCGGTTGTTTTAATAAATATATTCTTCTGAAAAGTAGGATTACCTGTGATTGAGTGCGACTCCAATTTTTTGACAACCTTTGGAGTATATATACCAGCATGTCCAGGTCGGGAAGTGTTCACCGCCAAAGAAACCCATGGACTGCTGACCTCATATGGCGGAATCACAGGCACACACAATTCAACTGACCGCTTACCTGGAAGCTCTATTGAGAGTCTGAAAAAAACAATGCTCGGAGGCAGAACCGATTGATTGCAATATTGGAGCCTGTGACTACAATTCCCATAAAGCAAAGTATAATGGAAGTCAATTAGAGGGTGATAAAATGACCCATTTGAGGCTTGTGATCACCTACATCTGCTGGCTGCCCATAAAAGAGGAGCACTGAGGCTCCCAAACGTGTCAGGCAAAACAGGAAATATCCAGTGAATATGCTGGTTGGTGTAATAAATAAATTCTTCTGAAGAGTGGGATTACCTGTGATTGAGTGCGACTCCAATATTTGGACAACTTTTGGGTGATATAAATATATACATATATATATCATCTTGCGGTTTTTATTTTGCGAATAACTTTGGCGCCGTTTGAAGAATTTTCACACGTCTCAAAACTAATTGGTCATTGAGGTCAGCTCTTGTTTTAATAGTTTGGGGTGATTGGTAAAGGAGGGGCTGAGAAAACAGGGGGGTCTCAAAACATGTTTTCTCCATGCTAATTTCCATAGGAAACTTTAGGCACAGCTACAGCCCGAACTGCTGAACGGAATTACACCAAATTTGGCAAAAAGATAGCGGTTGGTTCAGAAAGCACACTTTCTTTAAATTGTGTAAATCCGTTCAGTAGTTTTTGAGATATTTATAGATTTAGAGTTATCCATATTTGAGAATTGTGAGATCTGATTGTTTAAAGAATTCAGAGCACGAGCTTCCCTGAGATTAGCTTCCAACACTTCAAACTAGGAAGCCTTGGCAGCCGTTTTGTGACTTGATTAAGTAGAAGAGAGTAGGGTAGGAACAGTGTGACCGGCCTAGGGTGCTCAGGGGTGTCACAGGGAATCAGAACGTAAAGAAACATTTTTATATGTTTTCGGTGGGATTTGTGTAGGGCCTGGAAATCACGGTGGGGAAGAAGCAAAACGGAGCGCGGTGTGGAGTGCTTTGTTTAATTAAGCCCACGGGTGGGCTAGTTTCTGGGAGCAATGTTTAGTAATTATGATGGGTTTATTTCTGTGACAGGGAGCAGCACTTTCTTGGGGCAAATTTAATGATATGGGGGTTGCATGTTCCCTCCTCCTCCACTTTGAGGAGCAGTACGTCTTTGGAGGTGTACTTAAAATTTAAGTGTGGAGGGTGTGGAGGGGGAAGCTTCCCCAAACAGTAGGAAAAAGAGAAATGGAGCGTGGTGTGGAGTGCTTTCTCTAATTAAGCCCCCAGGTCGGCTATTTCCCGGGAGCATTGTTTAGTTATGATGCAGGGTTTACTTCTGTCAGTGGCAGGGCTTTATGTGGGCTAGGTCTCAACAGTGCTGAGCACTGACAGTTTTTTAAAGGGGGCCTCGATACGGGTCTCCCTCGGGCTCTGTTTTCTGCCCTGGCACAGGCGGCCCAGTTTTTCCCAGACTGGAGTGACAGCAGACACATCGATGTGCGCTGCTCACACTGCTCACTTCTCACCAGTGGAAAAGTTACTGCATGAATTCATGCCAGGTGAGCGTTGTAGGGGGAAGTAAATCATTTAAAACTAGTCATTTTGTGTCTGGATTTCCCTTCTCTTTTTGAAACTCAGGAGCAGAAACATTGTTGTGGTGTCACAAGGGCTTTAAGTGAAAGCTTTTTCAATATTATACACAAGCCATAGTTGCTGCTTATTTATCCTATGCAACTACCAACCATTGACAAAGCCAATAGTCCTGACTTGTTGTAGGTATGATGTTACTTGTTGCATCATATATCCGGATACAGTGACATAAACAGCAAAATACAAGTGGAGCGGCAAACTATGCTAAGCACAGATTGTTAGCGTAGGTGTTTTTAAGCCACACTCCTACTTACGTTGGCCATGCCCCTTTGAGACAACCCCATTTTTTAAATCCCACTTAAAATCCTGGTCACGGGGACTGCCATATCTTTGGAGCAAATATACTTATATGGGGGGGTGGGGCACGTTTTTCCTGCCCCTTTGCTCTGAGGAGGAGCAAGTTTTTTGAGGTATGCCTAGAATGTAAGTCTGGAGGGCACAAGCTTCCCCTTATACTGTCCCGGGGGGCAAAAGTTGTAGAAGGCATTTAATAATTAAAATGCGGGAGTGTGTTGCAGATTGTATGCTTTGGGCAGTACAATGTTTGCGGGCTTTAGATTGGATGGAGGCGTATCATATAATTTTTGTTGAGGAGCTTTGGATGACCGTGAGTATCGTTATGTCCGGGCCGGTTGCAAGAATGAGCCATGGTGCCTACGGCATGGATATTGTAGTTTGCTATAGCTAGGTGGGATCCATGCAGTGTTGAGGCTCAATCATAGCAAACTTTTGCTTTGCTTGATGGAAGTGAGAGGAGGACATTTGCTCTCTCTTTTATGAAGTAAAGCAGATTTGCTTTTGGGAAAGGGAGCTTGCATGGAGCTGCTGGCTTTGTTGAAAAGGAATATTGGGTAAGATTAACAAAAGGCTGCAGGTCAGAAGTTCACCAACTTTTATCCCAACAGTTTTTATGCCAACAGTTCTGTAACATTGAAAGGCATGTGCAGGTCATAAGTTCACCATACTTCAGCCTAACAGTTTGTAGAACATGAAACATTACATGCAGGTTTACAAATTGACTATTTGTTTAGTTAGAACAGTACCTTCCAAATTCAAATAGTAGGTTTGGTTGGCCTTCACATGTGTGATCTTATCTTATGTAGTGTACGTTTCAAAAACATTTTATTAACCAATCAGGAACATAGTTTTTCACGCAAGTAATATGCACATTAGTTTACACTACATAATGTTGTTTATCACGCAATCAGGTATTGATTTCTGAAAAAAGCTTGTTTTCCATCTTTGTGATGTAGGAAGGGTTACATGGTCTTGTGTGTAATGTATAGGGATGATTTGGGATGTAATATCAGCCGGGGTAATGTACAATAAATGTCCTTTTGCAGATTGAAGCTTGTGGGATAATACTGGTGGGGTGAGGAGGGCTTTAACACGGACATGCTTTATTAACTTTATTGAGATGAAATAATGTGTATATCAGAGGGGGGATAGATGAAGAGACTGGGAATGACACGTCCCTTGAGCCCCCCACCCCCTTCCTCCCAGTCTTTAACAGTTTTTCTCACATGGTTTGTAAAAGGAAGGTAACAGTGGCCCGAGTGGATTGACCGTCACTGGGCTGCGGTGGGCATGAAACGGGCAGACAGAAAGTCATACTCGATTTCCATGCTATATAAAAAAGCTGCACACAAAGGCATATCATGGAGGAAGTGGCGGAGAGAGGCGTTACCGTTCTTGGCTTAATGTGTCTTTCTGCCACTTTGGAAATGCGAGGCTGCACTATATTAACAAGGATATGGTGGAGCCTTGCGTTTGTCACTGCAATGATGCTAAGTTTCACAACTTAGCGCCAACTCTGGCACCCTTGCACCATAGTGTAAGGGTGTCTGCGAGCAGGGAGGTTTGTTTATGTATAGGAAGGTGTCCCTTCATGCACTTAAGCACACCTAAAATGTTAGTTTGTAATTTACGTGTGTGCCACTTAATGTAGCACAGATGTAAGTTACAAAACGGCATTTTGAAACAAAAATTGTCTATGTACAGGATGGGACACTGTCCCGTACATAATGAAACCATGGCATTTTGCTTTTTGCATGTGTGGTGCAGAAGGCAGTGCACATTGAATAAACTAATACTAGGCGAAATTAAGCATTTCTCCTCATTTCGCTAAATTAAGACCAGGGTTTTTCTGGCCTTAACTTTGGTTTTGCCTCCTATTAACGCTGCCCTTATTAATAGAAGGCAGGATCTAAATGAATGGGTGTTGAGGTGGAATGCCCATCACAATACCCACTGAATGCCCTTTTCACACAAAACACAGAGTGAAAGGGGCTTTTTTAACAAGGCAGTGTTAATTGGCTTAATCCTGAGTTGTTAATAAGGCAATGCCCCTATCACATCTCAAAGTCAGTTGAAGTGAGGTTGTGGTGGGAAAGTGTAGAAATTAGAGCTGGTAAAATTGGGTAACCATCTGCACTTTTTTTTAAATATATTTTTATTTATAGTTTTCATAGTATGACAACATCAAGAACGTGTGCATTATGATTACAGTACAGAATGCGGAGCATCAAATTGGTACAGTGGCATAGCCACAGGCTGGCTTAATCCATCATACGCAGGTATGATACATAGCGTCATAGATCGTACGGTTACATGTCAATAGAGAACGTCAACATAGTAAATGTCTTCAGTCAGGCGATCTAGCTAAGACATAGGCATTAAACGGGCCCCAAATGTCACACGGTCTAGAGGCTCTTGGCAGTTCTTCTCCATAACAAAGAAGTTGATCTCAGCAGTATGCAATATCTTTCAGCCAATGTGTAAATCTTGGTGCTGGTCGCCCATCCCAATGAATTGAGACCCTGCGCTTGGCCAGTAACAGTGCCAAAGCAACCAGTTTACGATTACATGCTTTAAGGTGCACCCCAGTGCCCAGCCGACAAATGACCATATTACAGATTACATGTTCCCCCACCATATCCGTTAATGCTTCTGTTACTTTCTCCCAAAACTCAGCTACTTTACGACAGCTCCATGCAAGATGTTTAAAATCTGCAGGCTCCACCACACATTGCCCACAGCAATTTGAGTCCCTCAACCCATATTTACAAAGTTTTGCAGGTGTATAATACATCTGAAGAATATATTTATAATGAATCAGGCGCAAATTGCCATTTGCGGCAAACTGCCCAGTTAGTTTACAACATGTGTCCCATTCATATTCAGTTAATGCCTGTGGTAATATGTCATTCCATTTACCAACTGGACCTACACTCACATCCGCCTGCGAGGCGTTATATAAGCGTGTAATCATTTTAGCTCTGGATTGTGTAAAGTAGATGGGTTGTAACACCGCAATAACGGGTGGCTCACAAGGAAAACAGGGCTATAAAGCCTTTATCGCTGCTCGCAGTCTACTGTATATAAAGGTGGACATGACAGACCCGACTCCATCATCCAAAAAGTCTCGGGGTCCAAAGAATGCACCACCTGGAAATACATCCCCCATAGTGCCCTTACTCGAATTTTGCAAAATTATAAGTGAACCCGCTTCACATGTCACAGATATCTTCCCATGGTGGAGCAGCGGCATAGCTGGCACCTATAGTGGCAGCCGAGGGGCACGTTTCCCAAGTTCCTTCCAGGATTAATTTGGCAATTGCACTGTGTCAATTTCATCTTTCTCAAAAACCGTAGTTTCATTGACCACCATTGCTTTCAATGGTATTGGGTGGACCGCGCCAACGCGTACTGCCAATAAGAGGCATATTGGGCTTGCACGCATAGGTAGTAGAGTTGCATGTCTGGCACACGGAACCCACCTTTTTCACATGGGAGCGTCAGCAGCTCCCAATTAATGCACAGCTTTTTCCCTCCCCACACCAGAGTGTTCAGGATCTCCTGCAGCGTAGTGAAAAAATGTTGCAGCAAAACGATGGGTATATTGACAAAGAAATATAAACATTTCGGGAGAACTGCCATTTTAGGCAAAGCCACTCTGTCTGCAAACGTTAACGGAAGCCGTATCCACCTAGCAATTTGTTCCTCAAGCCGGGTTACCGCAGTCCTGTAGTTCGAACAGATAACATGTTGTGGGTCCTTATGCACCCAGATTCCCAGATATTTGACAGGCTCGTCACTCCAAGTCACTGAGTATTCCAATTGTACCTGTTTCGTGCAGTCTGTTAAAGAGAATACAACTGACTTGTTCCAGTTGATGCCCCAAACCCGAGTGCCATTCAAATCTATTGTATTCCCGTATAAGTTGCCCCAAGTATATCTCCGGTTCTCATACATACAAGACCATGTCATCAGTGTACATAGACTCCGCCAATGGTCGTTGATAAAAAAGGAGCACTGCTTGTGCGTGCCATTGCCGCAATACGTAGGCCAGTGGCTCCAACACTATTGCAAATATAAAAAGTGAGAGGGGGCACCCTTGCCTCATCCCCCGCCCAATTGGGAATGTGTCAGATGTTCTACCATTGATGCGGACACGGGCATATGGAGCTGTGTACAGCAGCTTAATCCAATTTGTAAATATGAACCGTAACCCCATTCGATGCAACACCGCCAGCATATACCGCCAGGAGATAGAATCAAATGCTTTGGCAGCGTCCAGCAGGACCGCCACAGCAGGCAAAGGGGGTTCCAGAAGGTGCATCACTGCAAAAAGTGTCAAATTATGTGCTGTGGAATGGGCAGGGACAAATCCTGATTGATCTGGTAACACCATGACAGGCAAAAATAACTGCAGCATAGTTGCGAGCACCTTCGCTAGGATCTTAACATCCGTGTTCATTAAAGAGAGCGGTCTATATGATTCTCACTGATCTGGTTCCTTACCTGGTTTGTGCAGGGCTATAATTAGCGCCTCACGGAGCATGTCAGGTAACCTCTGCTGTTCGTACACATATTCAAACATGGCTTGAAGGTGAGGCACCAGTATGTCAAGATATTCTTTGTAGAACTCCGCCAGGAGTCCATCTTTGCCCGTAGCGCATTGACTGCATCACGTATTCATCCAACATCAACGGATGCATTTGAAATTCTTGCTGTCCTTTAGATAGCAATACTAGGGCAACATCGACTAAAAATTGTGCTATCTCAGACTCATCAGCAGTGTGCCTCCAGCTTGTAGTAAGTTAAAAAAGAGACCCTTATACCCTCATTGTCACAATGTCTAGTACCACCTACACTAATGGATTGCACTACACTAGTTTTTGCCCATGAGTCAGTTATTTTAGCCTCCAGCGCTCTGCCTGGTCATCCTCCCTCACAAAAGTACCTAGCCGTCCAGCGACGGGACTTATGTTTCACTTCCAGGTCTGCCAGGTCATTATATTCAGTAATTTTTGAGTGAATTGTCGCTAGCATAGTAGCTCCGGCCCACACTCATACTGACGCTCAAGCCCTATTAGTTCTTGTTCAAGGGCCTTCACAGACCCCCTAAGTAATTTGAGCACTCCAGCCTGGAGTACTATGCACACCCCCTTACCGTCACCTTGAACGCTTCTCACAGAGTGCCTAAACTGTCCACTGTGCCCAGATTGTGTTCAGAGTATTGCAAAATGGCTTCCCTGACACCCTCCCAAAACACTTGATCTTGCAGAGTAGAAGATTGCAATCTCCACTGAAACAGTGGCGGAGTGTTCATGGTTATAATCATAGCGAATAATGAGGAGGAGTGATCAAAAAGCGTCTTAGGTAGGTGTGTAGCATTCGTAACCAGCGAGTTTATATCATTAATAGTCAACCAGTAGACCAAGCGGAACCAGGATTGATGTGCATAAGAGTGAAAGGTACCTTCCCATGCCCCATGATGTCGTAATCTCCAAATGTCTGAGTGACAGATTTTGCATACCAATCTAAAAAGCTTGTGAAGCCTTCTTAACAGAAGGGTCCGAGCTAGTTTGGCGGTCCAGTGCAGGATTTAATACTACACTGAAATCGCCACCACAGACAATGGCAGTTGGCTGCAGTCTATAGACCTTGCTCCATAGCACCTTATAAAAATCAGGGTCATCAACATTGGGGCCACATATATTGAGAATAGTCATTATCATACCACACAATTTCCCCTGCACTATTATATACCGACCAGCATTATCCAAGATCATAACCCCCCTCGCATTAGAGGAGTAAGACAATGCCAATTTCACACCCGCCCCTCTAGTGGCCACTTTATCAGCTGCTTGTTTGTTTAAGTGGGTTTCTTGCAACAATGCCACTTGCACCTTGTGCTGATCTATAAATGCTAATACTTGCCACGTTTTCTTTGGGTTGTTTAGACCCCTGACATTCCATGTTATCCATGTTACCTTACCACCCTCCAACGATAATGATGATGCTCATGACCTCAGTAATAGCCAAACAATTTGTACATGTGTCATTTGCCACAAAATGTACACTTTCATGCATTCTGCCCTGTAAAATGCTGACTTGGAACAATACGCCAACTAAGCCCCCCACTTACTTAAGCATCCCAATCATGCTAAGGTATCCCAGTACAAAGAAAATCACAAGCAAAATCGCCCCCCCCCTCCCGCCGTGAGCCGAAAGCCCTCTCACGGCATATAAACCCCGTAAGAAACTGCATGGGCTGTACCCTCTTGGAGGACATCAGGTGCCCATTGACCCCCAAGTTGGAACCTGGGGGGGTCGGGGCAAGTCTAATGTTTCCCCCATCGCATCCAAGTTTTGGACAACCTATACTAATATACCAAGCAATAACCCCGGGAAACCGAGATAGTGTCAGCCAGTGCTAAACATCTGAATACAAATCAACATTTATCAACAGAGGCAGTTTAACATCACACTTAGCTGTAAACCATTGCTATAGCACAGTCCTACCTATGTGTGCCGGTGATAAAAAGGACAATGAAATATCATAAATCAGACGAATTATTCAGTGTTCAGCACATTTACTCATACTACCCATCCCACACCTAGTATCACATCTAACACTTTGTGAGCATTTACAGTTATATATCCGGCAGTAACACCAGTGTAGCAACTCAGGCATGCGTATGTGCATCTAGATACACACTATAAACACACACCATGTCCAACATATCCCCTTCCACGCATGAACATTACACAGTTCATTACTTAACTAATACCCTAGGCCAATATCATTGTGCCCATATACAGATGTGACATGAGTACCAATAATCTAAAGTGTGGTTATACACATCTATAGCAGACAGAATCAGCTTACGACCTGCAGTGGTATGCTAATCTTCATTGTCTGCATCGTCACCAGCCAGTCTAGCCACATCTCGCCGCTCCAGTTGCAATTTCATAGCATCTTTCGGAGTCATGCAGATTTGTGGTTTGCTCCCATACATTATTTTGAGATGAGCAGGGTATAACATGGTATATTGGATCTTCATATCCTGCAATTTTTTCTTCACTAGTTAAAACTCATGCTGGGCCTGGTGCACCCCCACCGTGAAGTCTGGGTACAATGCCACCTCCAGCCCCTGATATTTAGTACTGCACAACTCCCTTGCAAGACGGAGAGCCACATCCCTGTTGTGATAATTAATAAGTCTTGCAATGATCAGGCGTGGAGGCGCCCCCTGGACTGGATGCGGATCGAGGGAACGGTGTGCTCTTTCCACCACCAGCCCATTGGAAAAATGTTCCGCACCCAGCATATAAGCATGTCCTCCACATAGAGATCCAATTTGCCTGTGTTGGTTGATTCGGGCACTCCCGTGATGCGCAGGTTGTTGCGGCGTGACCTTGCCTACCAATCTTCTTTCTTAACCGCTATGACCTCTAGTTTTTTCTCCAACACCTTACAGGATTTCGTGATGTTTTCAACTTTGTCCTCAGTATTCGATATGCATTGTTCCTCCTCCGTTAGACAAACTCCATGCTTGTCCAGTTTGGCTGACATGGTGTCCATGGGCATTTTTAGATTATCTATTTTGCCATCAATAGTATGTAGACTTTGCTGCATTGCCAGCATCAGCTTTTCCAGCTTTGAGCTGCCGCCAGATTCCATATCCGTTTCAGTATCAGATGCTATTTGCCTCTGCATTTTCTTCAGACGCTTAGATTCACATGAGAGCGTAGACTGCATATGCTTGTCAAGTTTACCCATCGTACCACTGATAATCACATGCCTTATGCCACAACCGGGACTTCTGCACCAAAGCCTCCAGCGGTCTGACAATTCAATTCAGAAGTTCATAGTGTCAGTACCACGCACTAGAAGGGCTGCACTCCTGCCACAGCGCTACACAAAACAGCCAGTCGAAGATCGGGGTGCACTCAGGGATCCATACACTATGTCGCAGTCACACATTTATTAGAGCGCACCGCAATGAAGGCAGATCCTCCGCCGCGCCGATGTAGCAGCCCACCTCAGACCCCTCTCGCAACTTGTCTTCCACTTAGATTCACATGCTCAGATGCATGGCCGTCAATTCGCCACACGATGTTACCACTTTACCGCTGCCAGATCACGCTCCAAGCTGTGTAGGCCCAAATCCTTTTGTTGTCACACACCATGCCAGTAACCACAACTTCCAGCAGACTTATTCCGGGTGTGGCACCAACCTTCATGCAGCAGCTGAAACAGCCAGCATTGGGATGACGTTCTCAGTCCAGCAATACAACCAGCGCACATTAACACCCACACCTTCTCACAATGGCGGGCAGACAGGTATGTCAGTTCCGAAGCCACAGCCTTACCGCAAAGTTGAGCACCGCCACAGATTGCTGGCTTGATGAGGCGCCTGCTACCTCTGCACCGCGTGTCCTAGGGAGCCTCCACAGGGTGCACCAAAGCAGCCCACACGCCCCAGACACTCTTCACAGCCGCCGACGTACCGCGAGCACTCAATCAGGGGATAACGCTCTCCCCCGTCAGACCTGGCACATAATTCATCCTGCAGCCACGTCTGTAACTAACCGTTGGTCCCGCAGATTGCAGCCTCTTCAAGCTGGCCTCAAGCCGCAGACCCCGGCTCACCATAGTGTTTTCCAATCCCAGGCAGGCAACGCTCGCCGCTCACAGATCAGAGCACCGCTGCCGTTCACTCACCATCGGACACCGACAACAATGTTCAGGGAAGACGTAGGGGGTCCGGCCTCACTATGCTGAGACCCATGGGAATGTTGGTCGGGCCACTCCACAGAGGCCCGTACGGCCTTTGCAGAACTCACAGCCGCCAGTCCTCCGCATGTGCGCAATCCTCGGCTAGCGGCCGGCCGCAGCTCGTCCCCAGCCGCAAGATGGTCTGCACAAAAAGTAGATTTGAGCAACGCGCTTTCCAGTCGGCACACCCCTTAAGCATCCGTCACATCAAAGAGCTCGCAGATTGCAGGTAAGAGCCTCAGTATTACAGTAAACGAGCCTCGCCACCCGTCTCAGCTCATAAAGATCGCCATTTTGTCCTTCAGGCTGCAAAGAACATGTTTCAGCTTTCCCTTGCCGCATAGTGGATGGCTACCTACCTGTTAGGTGAGGGTGAACAGTGCAATGGCTGACACATGCTCCTGGGTGGGGGAAGCCTCTATCCTGCTCAGGTGTGGGACAGGGGGCATGGTGGGAGTAGTAATGCAGGCCACCCTCCCCCAAACAGGCCTCCCAGTGTGGATGGCTACCTACCTGTTAGGTGAGGGTAAACAGTGCAATATCTAACACATGTTCCTGGGTGGGGGAAGCCTCTATCCTGCTCAGGTGTGGGACAGGGGACATGGTGGGAGTAGTAGTGAAGACCACCCTCACCCAAACAGGCCTCCCAGTATGGATGGCTACCTACCTGTTAGGTGAGGGTGAACACTGCAATGGCTGGCACATGTTTCTTGGTGGGGGAGGCCTCTATCCTGCTCAGCTGTGGGACAGGGGGCATGGTGGGAGTCGTGGTACAGCCCTCCCACCCCCAAACAAATCTCCCAAGCAAGATGGCTACCTACCTGTAAGTTTGTTTGGTATACAATGCAATGGCTGACACATGATCCTGGGTGAGGGAAAGCTCCATGCAGCTGGGGTGTGGGACAGGGGCATGGTGGGAGTCATGTTACAGACCTCCCACCCCCAAACAGGCCTCCCAAGCAAGATGGCTAGCTACCTGTTAGGTGAGGGTGGACAATGCAATGGTGTGTGGGTTGTGCAAGGAAGTACTTATCAGTGTGTTGGTTGCCATTTGTTTGTACTTACCATCCTCCACTCCCCGGATACTCCTGTGAGACTCTCAGGATGCAGTGTGGCAAGCACCTTCTCCTCCCATGGTGTGAATGTTTTCTGTGGGATGGGAGGGCCACTGCCAGTCTGGTTAGCCAGCTCCCAGTTCTTGCTCCTCCTCTCTTTGACAACCCTCTTCAGATCATACCACCGCTTCATGATCTCCTTCTTGGATCTCGGGGTGGTCCCTACTGCATTGACCCTTTGAACTATCCTTTCCCACGTTTGTGTCCTTGTGTCTACTGGTGGCTGGTGGACCAGGCTACCAAACAGTTGTGGTTCCACTCTCACTATCTCATTTACCATGTCTGTCAACTCACTTTCTGTGAATTTTGGCATTTTCTGGGCTGCCATGGTGCGTGGTGTTTGAAGTGTTTGTGGGTGCAGGGGTGTGTGGTGGGTGTGTTGTTGATGTGTGAGGTGTGTTGTGTGCTGGGAGATTGTAGTTGGTGTGATGGTGGTAGTGGTGGTGGTGGTGGTGTGTGTGCTGTGTACTTTTGCCTCTCCTGTCAGATGTGGTGTATGGCCTTCTCTTCTGGAGTGTTGCAAAGGATTGCGGTCAGTTAAGGGGCTGGTTTTATACTCAGCTGTGTGAGTGTGTCCAAATGGGATTTTGCTGTGAGGTGTGTTGTGGGTGTTGTCCTGGGAATTGTATGTTTTTTTGGGCACTTTTCCTATTGGTATGTTTTGTGTATTTGGAGGGCATGGCTACTTTGATTTGTGCTAAGTTTGGCATTGTTGCGGTGTTTTGGTATCGTCCGCCATGTTTTTCATGTACCCTCCGCTTCGGTGGCTATGCTGCAGCTCTTCTCCTTTCTCTCCCATTCGCTACGGTGTGCGACCGCGGTGGTTGGAAACAGCAGATCGTACTGCGGAACCATCGGGGATATCCTAATTTCCCGTGCGGTGTCTCCGCTTTGCTTGTTGCGGGTTGTAGCTTTTCCGCTGCGTTTCCGACCACCGCGGTTGGTTTTTGGACGTCACCGCCCGCCTCGGGTGGTTTCTGTTGGCCCGCTACCACCGCGGTCGGTCTTTTTTGGCGGTTGATCCTAATTTGAACTCTGGTTTATCCGTGGTCCCGGCAGGCGGTTGTTTTCCGCATCCATGGTGGTCGGAGTAATTTTCTGCATGCTATCCTAATGGGGTCCCTAATTTTTAGGTTTTAATAATAAAGGTATTTGTAGACTATACAGTAAAAATAATTGTATTGGATTTATTACAACTTTCAAAGGAAAACACACTCTCACAGGTAGTCCATGAGAATCTGCACCCTCGCAGTACACATAGGGGACTATATAACCGGCTTTCGTGAGCCATTCAGAAGCCACTTGTAAGTGTCTCATAGGATCTAAGAATCTAAAAATCATTATAGGTTAGTAATGTTATCATTTACACTCACAAGATTAAAAGCAAAGCCGTGAAAGAGAAGTCACTGAATGAAATCAAACTCAAACTGTATTCTAAAATGAATGTGCACTTTTTTCATTTGAGAGTTGCAAGCACTGTTTTAGCAGATTGTGATTTTTAGACTGGGAGGCCTATAACTATTTAGATTGGCTTCCCATACATACAGATAGTAATAAAGTATTACTTTACATTAAAAAAAAACTCAAAATTAATTGAAAATGTCAAAGGTTAGGGTGACTTTTGGATAGGAATTGTAATAATATTTTACTTTAATTGTTAAAAAAACTTAGAAATTCACTGAAAGAATCCCGAAGATCAAAGTGACGTTACAGGTATGTGAAAATATAAGTGACAACATAACAAAATTAATTTTAACAATCACAGAAATTTCATCAGTTAGAGTTTGCAGGGCTAACTATGACTTGCACTCTCACCATGTACTGTTTATGACCTCACATATTACATCACTCATGCCATGTTCTATGTCATGATTTATAACATCTCTGATATCTCAAATAAAACGTGTGCTCTGAAGTAACTTTAACTTGGGCCCCTGCCATACACAGTTTTGTCATCAATAGTTTTATTGCAAATGTTACAATTATATTATCAATGATGTCATAGAAGATGTTATTAGTGATGTAATAAGTGAGGTAATTAGCAGTGCATGACAAGAGAGTAAATATTTGTTACATTTGGGCACGAGATGTAGTTACATGAGCTAAATATAACTGGTAAATATCAGTGGATTTGTACATTTTGAATGCCATGGTTTTCACAGACATATTCACCTAAGTGTATCGTCACTTTAACCAATTTCGAAACGTATTTATCTTTCGATATATCAGTTTTTATATTTTGCCTTCGATATTTCCATGCCACCATATTTATATATACTTTGATATTCAGGGGCACACCCTTCCATCCATTTACTTTTTTTTTATTTCGAAGCTCCTCCCTCCTTAGCACTACCAAAAGAACTTACCATGTGATGTTCATGCGCAAGTGTTCTATACTCTCCCCATTTAGAACATCATGTGCACAGATGATAAGTGCTTTGGAGTTTTCTGTGACAAAATAACATATTTTTCTGTGTTTACATTATAATGTATACAACTTTCTTACTCCATTTCCTTTTTAATTGTTGCTGTATTATCATTTATATTTTTGTATCTTCTTTACAGTCTTGAGAACTTTTGTTTTTGAATTAGCAGGAGGTTGGCAGAAAATTACAAAAATCTTTTAAAGGGTCTGCACAATAAATAAAAAGAATTATTATTTTGTAATAGTGTAAATTCCAAACTCAACTAAAACACAGACACTGGTATTCTTTTAATTTTGCTGATAATAGTCCTGCACGGCTCAATAAATTGTTTCCATATATTTTTCAGAGAATATTAGCATGAATTACCTTTTGCATTTCACATTTTTTCTAGATTAAGGGAGACAGAGGCATATTACCAAGCAATAGCGATAATTATCGCTATTGCTTGGTTAGAGACAAAAATTTACCGCTGAGCTGCGGCGATTTTTACCGCAAATAAACCTTGGAATTACCAAGGTTTATCGCAAATGCGATAAAAATCGCCGCAACGCATGAATATTGCTGAAAAGTCAGCGATATTCATGCATTACCGAGCTAATGCTCTTAGCCATGTTATCCACCTCCCATTGGATAACATGGCTAAGAACTGCTCAGGGCAGGTGTTAGCTTTTGGAGATATTCGCACTTAGCGTGAATATCTCCAAAAGTTGGTAATAGGAGATAGCGATGTTAGCGACTGTTTCCAGTCGCTAACATCTTGGCACGCCCACTTTGCATGTCATTAGTGATAAATATCACTGAAATGCAAAGTGGGGCCCAAGATGGTCGCTATCTCCTACTAGCTGTCGCTAACTGGTGTTAGCGACAGCTAGGTAATAGGGAGATAATTTTATCTCCGCTTTCTTGGCTTTTAAAGCCAAAAAAGCGGAGATAAACCCCCTTGATAATATGCCCCACAGTTCTTTGGATACATTTGTGTGAGTTTTCTCCTAGTTTGAGAATCAGTTGTACTGCAAATTAACTTTTACTTGACATTTTTCTTATGCATTTTTCTATTTAAAATGTGTACTGAGGCATCATTAAGGTATACTACTTAGTGATTTCATAAAATGCACAATTATACATTTGTCTTATTTCTTTAAAAAAATCATTATACATTGTTATTCGCTATTGGTTTTTAAATATTAAATCTTTGGTTGAGAATGTTTCCGAGAATTAACAACATTAAGTGCTGAATATACAATCATGGTTTTATACAGAACTTCATACTTTCGGTTTGTCAACAGTTCCTACTAATTCATTTACTGGCACTGAATTAACAAATATTGAAAGGACAGAACTCTAAACTGACCTTCTTTGGATCAAATGTTGTATGTGTAGATCACAGACTTTGCCAAAGGGAATGTACTCCATTCATCTAGCTCCTTTTGCAGATAAGGTGCTTTTCTGTATAGAATTTTGTCTGTTCAATGCATTGTGACTGAGGATATGCAAATGTAACTTTGTGAAGTATGTCAAGTAATGTATGCAGTATTACTTTTTAAGAGTTATTGGAGATGACACTTGCCTGCTATATTTGTAAATAATCCTCATTTGAATATTCCTGATGAATGCATTTGTTCTCTGTTGTCAACAATACATTTAAAAGTTAAAATTACTTTTAGGGTCATTAGACTATCAAATGCAGAAAACCTGAATACATATCCATACTGATTACTTCCTTCATTTCCTAACATATATCTCATTAGGCATCCCACTTTGTCAAGTTCAATTTAACATTTTTTTATTAGGGGATCAAAGTTAAGGGAGTGAATTGATTAACACAGTAAACCATATAGGAGTGCTACTGCAATAAAGCTAGCAAATCATGTTACGCAATTAGACCTTCTGCTGTAAGCTCAGAAACAAGTGTTAAAATACATTTTTGGAAGAAGGACTGCTGAATTCACAGTTAAATGTTAATATATATTTAATCCACAGTGCTTCAGTTTTCTTTTTTCAAACATATGAGGTTCCACGTCTAAAAGTGTTTCATAACCACTATCTTCAACATTCAGGAGTGAAGAAATTAAATGTGCATTCAAATGCTATGTCATTATATATATATATATATATATATATATATATATATATATATATATATATATATATATATATATATATATATATATATATATATATATATATATATATATATATATATATATATATATATTCACAGAAAAAACCATAGGTTATAGTCCATATATAGTTAGGAATTTGCATTTACAAAACCTTGAAAATTCAATGAAAAAACAATTGGTTATAGAACATATATAGTTAGGAATTTGCATTTACAAAACCTTATTTTACTTGCATAAAACCATTGAAATTCCATATATAGTTAGATGCGCTAACTATATATCGCGCACCCGCAATCCACTGCTGATGATGTCACATATTACATCATTCATGACATGGTCAGTGACATCACTGATGACATCACTGATGACATCACTGATGACAACACCCAGTGACTGTATGTTTCTGTAAAGTTAAAATATGTCTCACATATTGAAGAATGAGTGGATGTATAAATGTCTGGATGAAGGATTTAGTAGGTGCATGACTGATTGTATGAGGGAGTGATTAAATGTGTCTCACTGAGTGCATGGGTTAGTGATTAAACTGTATTAATTTGTGCATCATTATATCTGTTGTTCTGTAAACTGCTGCATGTGTTGATCAGTAGCTATATGAGTAACTATATGGGTTATTGATTGGTTGCCCGAGTATTTGTATGGGAGACTGAGTATGTGTGTGAGTGGCTGGGAGGTGTGTGACTCTGTGCATAGATGTGTGAACAGCTGATTCACTAGATGTATGGGTTCAAAACTGCATGTGGAAACAACTGTATGGGTGGTTGACTGTGTGCATGAGTGTATTGGTGAGTGAATGGATATCTCAGTGCTACATGTCAAAGTAAGTACATATGTAAAAGACAGTACATGTGAGAGTTGACATATATAAATAACTGTGCATAAGAGCCAGTGAATGTGTGAGTGGCTGTATGGATCATTGTGAACTTGTATCAGGGATTGTATAAGAGAGAAAATATGTGTTAGTATATATTTGAATAAGTAAAGTTTGTATAACTGTATAGTTGAGGAAATGGAGGTGTGATTGATTGTTTGCATGACTGACTAGTTGTGTGAGTAACTCCATGGATGAGTGACAGTCTGTGAGTGTCTGTTTACACTGATTGTATCTAAGGTTATATTAGTGTCTGAAGAGGTTCATTGTATTATCACATGAATGATATCATGAGTGATGTCACCAGTGATGTCATTTGATATGTCATCAGTGATGTCATCAGTGATGTCATTTGAGATGTCATCAGTGATGTCATCAGTGATGTCACTGACCATGCCATGAATCATGTAATATGTGACATCATCAGCAGTGGATTGCGGGTGCGCGATATATAGTTAGCGCATCTAACTATATATGGAATTTCAATGGTTTTATGCGAGTAAAATAAGGTTTTGTAAATGCAAATTCCTAACTATATATGTTCTATAACCAATGGTTTTTTCATTGAATTTTCAAGGTTTTGTAAATGCAAATTCCTAACTATATATGGACTATAACCTATGGTTTTTTCTGTGAATTTCAATGGTTTTTTAATAGCAAATATCAAAAGCTGTCAAATGTGAAGTACGTGATAGGTAAAAACGTTTTCGTGTTTATGCACGCTGATGTGCTTTGAACGCTGCCCCCCCCTCCCTTCTTTTCTCTTAGTAGTACTCTCTCTTTGCAGATAGTGAACGGTAGTTAACGCAGACCTTTACCCCCGTTGTAATCCGTCGTACCTGCTTGTCTCTCCATTTGATTGATTGTTATCCAAGCATTTACTGTTTTAGAATTGGTTCTCTTTGGATCATTCTCTATTTACAAACAAGCACAAAGTCGCAATACTCTGTTTAGTCTTTGCAGATAGTGAAAAATCGTGTAAAAAAATAAAAGTAATCAAGCAAAATCAGTAGACCACTAATTCGATCTCTTTTTGACCTCGGTAAAATACAAACATTAAGAACAACCCTTCATGAGAAATACGAAAATAGTGAAATGAACTGAGCTCCACACCATGAGGGCTGCAAGACAGCTCGACTCCGCCACCCACCCCGCCCAAAATAATGACAAACCCTATGCAAATATTATAAATATAGACAACACACCAGCAAAGAAACAGGGTAAAACATTTTATTAAATAACTATTTACATAACTATTTTATACTTTTTATTGCCCGATCCGGCTAGCTCAATCGATCGAGCATGAAACTCATGCACTGATAGCAAGCGTTGAGAGTTTGTAGAACGATGGCTTCAGATTTTCCACATACGGTGTAGTAGCGCGAACTGGGAGGGGGCGTTTGGATCCTGCCCCTTCCCCAAATAAGATTTTCATACGTGAATGTTCGTTCATGCTTTTTGTCCCTGAGTTGCTTCGATGTCACTGCCTTACACAAATGGCATAAGTCCTGGATGTTGAGTGCCATACTTCAGAGTTCTAAGCAGCGCTTGTAACACTGTTTAAACCTTATTTGCACCTGCTGCAGCTTCACTATTCAAAGTAAGTGGGGTCCGTTTGTGCACCTGACTGCATTGGAAAACAATGTGATACGGTGCCTCCCTAAACCGCTTGACGGAGGCCCCCGAGGGGCGGTGAGATGGCGCGGACTGAGAGGGGGCGCTTGGCTCCTGCCCCCTCCCCAAGTCGTGTTGCCCTGGTGTGGCCTGACATCGCCCCCGACATAGGCGGCCGGCACGGGGTCCGGCGGAATTTTTTCCCTTTTGATGACTCTTTCATTCTGGACCTTGTCCCACAATCCGTTTGACCTGAAGACACGCTGTAGTGGGGAGCCCCTTTACCGTTTTAGTTGCCATTCCGACTCTGTGCCTCTTCCGCCATTCAGCTGTTTACCGCCCGCTCTTGCGACTACAGCGTCTCGCTCACCATGTAGTTGAGTTGCTCCCGCTCTTAAAATTTAACCAAACTTTTTGGACTGCTGAAAGCGGTTGTATTCCGACCGCTGGTTGGTGGAGACATTTTGACTATATTCTGGACCTGCGTTCTCGCATAATGCGTCATATGACGCGCCGCGTTAGCGCACCCGGAAGTGCTCCGGTGCGCAAGGCGCAGCTTCCCGGAAACGATCCAGAGCGCGCCGCGCAGCGCGTAACGTAAGCATAACAGGTCATGTGACTTGTTAATAAAACTTTTCATTGGTTCATTTTACTTTTGTTTTCCTAATGATGTAAGACTAGGTCATGTGACCTAAAAATAACACTTTTCATTGGATTAAAACATTTTTTTTCCCAAACGATGAAAGCCCCACCTTGTTTCTGGATGTTTCAGACTGGAGCTGGTGTCACCATGAGAGCACCACCATCTCGTAGCTCCGTCGTGGCCATTCCGCAAGCAATCATGGCAGCCGCTCCCCACCGGAAGCCTGCGGGAGTCGAGGGCCCCCAAGACTTTTGTACAATCTTCAAGGCTGAGGGGACGCTTTCGAGAATGGAACCCAAGCCCTGGCAGACAAGCGTCCGAGTTCCAAGGTGTCCCAGGGCCATTTTACTGGACCAGGCCCAAATCCGAAGAGCCGGCCGCCATTTTAAGAGTCCTGTGGCAGCCGCCTATCGCTGCACCGCAAGAGTGGGAGCAACTCAACTACATGGTGAGCGAGACGCTGTAGCCGTAAGAGCGGGCGGTAAACAGCTGAATGGCGGAAAAGGCACAGTGTAGCAAAAGCGGGCGGAATGGCGACTGAAACGATAAAGGGGCGCCCCACTACAGCAGACGAGCCTCCGCCATGTGCTTCAAAACTGCATACGTATCTCGTGATATCAAGGTTGGGCAATCAGTACACAACAAGCAGTTACGAGTCCCATTTACACCGGCGCCATTTTGGGCGCGGCCGGGCAGGTCCAGGATCTAATCAAACATAACAAATGAGGCTGACGTCTCTGAAGCAGTTGACGCACAGCAGGACATAGCAAATAAACATGAAGTCTCTAAAGCTGTTAACTCACTGCAGGACAAAACAAGTGAACCTGAAACCTCTGGAATAATTGTCGCTCAAAATAACAACACACAAAACTCTATAGAGCCTGAAGAAAGAAAAACAAAAGGGCACTGTAGTTTCAGACACACTTAACACTAATGACTAAACAAAGATATCGTCTGTTTATGAAGCAGTTATCATGTTCACAGAATTGACAAAGAAGTGTGCAGACACCAATGCTATTAAGAAACACAAGGAAATCCCTAACGCATCAGCATTCTCGGAAGAGGTTGACACAGATAACATCTTAAGGAACAAAGAAAGACAAAATAAGGATGAGGAAGTTATCACTTTAGTTTTTTCATCAGCTAGCGACAGCAAGAAACATATTGTAATGGAGATTAGAGAGGCTACGGATGGATAAATAAATTATCAAAAGAAATGGCTACTCCCCCCTTTAGCAGATTAACTAAATCTTTGCGTAATTTGGGCATAAAAGTTATATTATTGTTGTTGTTGTTGTTATCGTTATAGTTTCCGGAGAAGTATAATTCACCAATAGTTTTCTTTGTAGATGTTTTCCCATTAACAATCCCAGTTCCATCACCCGCCCAGGATATCACCACTGTTCCCCATGTCATAAAACCTTAGGATGTTCAATAACTGAAACAGCTAATACTTTACAGGGGACATCTTTTGTTCTGTTTTGTAAAGTAAAACTATTGTGAACGCAAGTATTATACATAGTAAGTGTTTAATATAGCATTTGTCAGTCATTGGTTAAGCAGCTAGGACCTGTTCACTCTTGACACCCCAGGTGCTGTGTATGTTGCACTATAGTGCTGCATCGGGAATACGGACAACCCTATTGATGTTGATTTTTCATTATTGATTATTGTAAAGAAATGGCGACTCCCCCCTTTAGCAGATTAGCTAACTGTTTGCGTAATTTAGGCATAAAAGTTATATTATTGTTGTTGTTGTTGTTATCGTTATAGTTCTAGTTAATTTCCATTCAGAGTGTCCTACACAGCACCACTCTAGGTAAACACTACTTTATGTAAAACCTGGGACATAGCACTCATTGAAACTATAGTTGGTCACCATGGGGTTTAAAGAAGGGATGGTTCTTCACCTGGGTGCCTTCCACAACTCAGCACGTTGTGCTGCCTTGGGACTATTCGCACAAAAGACAGCTTCTGACCATTGTTGTTTTTTTTAATCAAAAAATGTTTAAATATATTTACAGTTTTTGTTGCGTTCGTTATATTTAAAAGTTAATAAAGTTTTATAATCCAACTTTCTTGGAGTACTATATTTTTTTAAAAAATCGGGTGAATGGGGCCTTGAATCGGGTTATTGTCATGTGTGGGCTTTGCAAGTGTACTGCTACAGGATCGGACATTTCAAACTCAAATGCACGTTCTTTTTCTTACCTTTCCGAAGCATGGAGCGCAATAGCAGGCAGAGAAAGGGTGATGCACGTGTTGAACACTGCCTGGCCTGGCAAGTTGCATCGGGAATACGGACAACCCTATTGATGTTGATTTTTCATTATTGATTATTGTAAAGAAATGGCGACTCCCCCCTTTAGCAGATTAGCTAACTGTTTGCGTAATTTAGGCATAAAAGTTATATTATTGTTGTTGTTGTTGTTATCGTTATAGTTCTAGTTAATTTCCATTCAGAGTGTCCTACACAGCACCACTCTAGGTAAACACTACTTTATGTAAAACCTGGGACATAGCACTCATTGAAACTATAGTTGGTCACCATGGGGTTTAAAGAAGGGATGGTTCTTCACCTGGGTGCCTTCCACAACTCAGCACGTTGTGCTGCCTTGGGACTATTCGCACAAAAGACAGCTTCTGACCATTGTTGTTTTTTTTTAATCAAAAAATGTTTAAATATATTTACAGTTTTTGTTGCGTTCGTTATATTTAAAAGTTAATAAAGTTTTATAATCCAACTTTCTTGGAGTACTATATTTTTTTTAAAAATCGGGTGAATGGGGCCTTGAATCGGGTTATTGTCATGTGTGGGCTTTGCAAGTGTACTGCTACAGGATCGGACATTTCAAACTCAAATGCACGTTCTTTTTCTTACCTTTCCGAAGCATGGAGCGCAATAGCAGGCAGAGAAAGGGTGATGCACGTGTTGAACACTGCCTGGCCTGGCAAGTTGCTGGCAGTGCCCCCCCGCCCGCTCCTGAAAGAGGGCACACACACACCGCCGCCCCGAGTACTTCACAAATCCTTAAAAGACCATGCGCTTGTTCATGAGGCTTAAATGGTTTATCACCCCTTCTAGAACCCCTGCATCGACCCTCTGACGTTTCCTGGAAGAATTAGCACGTAACACAATACCAAACCCTGTCAGCTGAAACCCCCGAGGAATCGTGGGGCATATTATCAAGGGGGTTTATTTCCGCTTTTTTGGCTTTAAAAGCCAAAAAAAAGGAGATAAAATTATCTCCCTATTACCAAGCTGTCGCTAACACCAGTTAGTGACAGCTAAAAGGAGATAGCGACCATCTTGGGCCCCGCTTTGCATGTCAGTGATATTTATCACTAATGACATGCAAAGTGGGCGTGCCAAGATGTTAGCGACTGGAAACAGTCCCTAACCATCGCTATCTCCTATTACCAACTTTTGGAGATATTCGCGCTAAGCGCGAATATCTCCAAAAGCTAACACCTGCCCTGAGCAGTTTTTAGCCATGTTATCCAATGGAAGGTGGATAACATGGCTAAGAGCATTTGCTGGATAATGCATGAATATCGCTGACTTTTCAGCGATATTCATGCATTGCGGCCGTTTTTTATCGCATTTGCGATAAACCTTGCTAATAGCAAGGTTTATCTGCGATAAAATTCGCCGATGTGCGGCGATAATTTTTGTCTCTAAACAAGTTAGAGACAAAAATTATCGCTAGTTGTTGGTAATATGCCCCCGGATTTTTCCTTGCAGGAATCGGGAGGCGGAAGACTAGCACTGAAATCAGTAGTCTCACGCCTGAATCGGGAGGGTTGGCATGTCTGGATTCTCTACAACTGGGGCCATAAACTACATCCGCAGGGCTAGGTGATAGCCTGGGTCCGGCCTGGACAATCGGACACAGAGGAAGAGGAGTGTCAGAGGGTGCGGTAATGAATAGGGTGAAAGGGAGGTGTCGGGCGGGCACAGAGTGTGATTCTCAGGGAAGAGCAGCGCAGATGGGGGGAAGTATATGGCCGATGCATGAGAGAGAGAGCGGGGGTGGCCAGTGCGTGGGGGAGATGCTTGCGAGGGTGGGGAGCCGTGCTGAGAATCGACAGCGTGCAGAGAGTGGGTCTGGTCAAGGCATCTAAAATGGCTGCCGTGCACGACAAAATTGTGGCATTGGACAAAAAGGCAAGATGGCGCAGACAATGTTTATCAATAAGGATTCATTTATAACAAAATATTTACTCGCAGTGACAAAATGGTGGTCAACACTTCCTGATTTCCATCGAATCGAACGTTAACAGACGTCACGCAGCAAAAAAAAAAAAAAAGCTCACGCACAGCCGCTGGAAGACATGTATCAACATATATGAGCCTCCTCAGCCACCCTCAGAAAACATAAGGGGTCAGGATACGTCTCCCGCACCCCCTTATACCTAGTAATTTAATTAAAACGAAACACAAAATGGCGAATTGCCGTTTCGCTACCAGTTTGCGGCCCAGTTCGCGGCTCGGGAAGCTCTTCTACCGTGAAAAATATATATTTTTTTATTTTCCCCACGAGACCCTTTAATAACCCCAACATCATTCCTAGGGGGTCAAGAGAGGTATACCTTGCCCCCTTTCATTAAATTCCCCCTTCGTTTTTCACCTCTTCTTCTCTCTCGATCCTACCGAGAGATAAGAAGATAAGAGATATATATATATATATTACCTACTGGCGATAGCCAGTAGGTATATATAGTTAGGATTTTTTCTCTATGGAAATTTTGAAAATTCTATGTCTAATAACTTTTGCGTTTGCGGACGGAATTGGCTGAAATTTTCAGGAAAATGGCACATTTTGTTTCTGAGCAGCCCCTTAAAATATGGGGGGGTTCCGTCAAGGGGGGGCCGAGAAAAAAGGGGGGTCCCAAAACGCGTTTTTCCCATTTATTTTTCCATAGGGCCTTTGGCCTCACTTTTAGCTCGAACGGCTGAATGGATTTGCACGAAACTTGGCAAAATTGTAGGGACTGTTAGCCCGATGTGCCTTTGCTGGGTCTCAATATTTGTGCTCCAGTGGAATTTGAGAAATTAACGTTTAAAAAAACAGATATATCTGTGACAGCGTACCCGATAGCGTACCAGTACGCGTACTTTCCGCGTAACGGAGCTTTGCGAAGCGAAGCTGATTGGCTCTCCGGTGTCTGTCAACATTCTAAACAGTCCGGAGCGGCCGCCATCTTGTCTCTCGGTAGGATCGAGAGACAAGAGGAGGCCAAAACGAAGGGGGAAATGAAGGAAAGGGGGCAAGGTAGACCTCTTCTGACCCCCTAGGATTGATGAGGGGGATATTAAAGTGCCCCGCGGGGCCAAAAAAAAAAAATGTGATTTTTTGTCGTAGAGGCGCAAATCGGTACGTGAACCGGGCAGCTAACCGAGCAGCTAACCGGCAGCGTAATGGGAGTCTGAGGAGAAGCTGATTGGCTGTCAACATTGTAAACAGTCTGGAGCGGCCGCCATCTTGTCTCTCGGTAGGATCGAGAGACAAGAGGTGGTGAAAAACGAAGGGGGAAATGAAGGAAAGGGGGCAAGGTAGACCCCTCCTGACCCCCTAGGATTGATGAGGGGGATATTGAAGTGCCCTGCGGGGCCAAAAAAAAAAATTCGATTTTTTGTCGTAGAGGCGCAAATCGGTACGCGAACCGGGCAGCTAACTGGGCAGCTAACCGGCAGCGTAACGGGAGTCTGAGGAGAAGCTGATTGGCTGTCAACATTGTAAACAGTCCGGAGCGGCCGCCATCTTGTCTCTCGGTAGGATCGAGTGACAAGAGGAGGTGAAAAACGAAGGGGGAAATGAAGGAAAGGGGGCAAGGTAGACCCCTCCTGACCCCCTAGGATTGAAAAAACCATTGGTTATAGACCATATATAGTTAGGGATTAGCATTTACAAAACCTTAATTTACTCGCACAAACCATAGAAATTTGCATATATAGTTAGTTGCAATAACTATATATCCCGCACCCGCAATCCACTGCTGATGATGTCACATATTACATCATTCATGACATGGTCAGTGACATCACTGATGACATCACTGATAACATCTCAAATGACATCACTGATGACATCTCGAATGACATACATGAGTGTCTATATGGGTTATTGTTTGGTTGTATGAGTATCGGTATGGGTGCCTGGGTGTCTGTGTGTTGACCGTGCATAGATGTGTGAGTGGGTGATTCACTGGGTGTATGGGTCGAGAGTACATCTGAAGGGTTGTATGGGTGAGTGAGTGTGTGCAAGGGTGTGTTGGTGAGTGAACGGATGTCTCAGTATTACATGTGTGAGTAACTACATATGTGAAAGGCGATATATGTGAGTGTGAGTATATAAATGAATATATGTGATAGTGAGTGATTTTGAGAGTGTCTATATGGATGAGTGTGTGCTTGTATAAGTGATTGTATAAGAGAGTAAGGATGTGCTAGTACACTTTATGGAACCAGTAGGAGGAAACAAACCTACCAGAATACACGTCTTTGGACGTATCACAGTCCATTTTGGCACCATTTAAACTCTTTGTGGGCTGCAGGGTACTGATTGCAGTCCAGAGGGTGTACTTGTCCTCAGAGCACCGTTACTTACAGTTTTTGACTGGCTTCATTATGGGAAATTGAACACTCATACTACTAAGAAACTTAATTCCGAATATACCGATTTTCGTTCGCTAGTGATAACCACAATTTATAAAAAGGAACCTATCTTCAAGCCTTGAAAAAGCCCTGCGGGCGAAACGCGCGTCGGCTGCTGGTGTGTCTTCATTCATATCTGGAAATAAAATTCACAAGAACTGATTTGGGAGTGTGGCTGGAGTACTTTTTGAAGTCTGACTCTCAGAACTTTGATTACGAGAGAGTTCTTTTTGGAATTTGGTGCTATTTGAAAAAAACAGTTTCTACTTGATTATAGATTACAATGATCGAGTGTGCTCTGTCGCAGTATGGTTAATGTTTGAGCTCGATCTTTTAGGTCTTCAGATATATTTACACCCTGGTGGGTGGGTGTTCAGACGCCATTTTGAGCACCTCATACTAATGGGAATTAAAAACATCTTCATTGCAGACTTAGAATGTCAGTAGATGTGCAGACTGAATAGCAAACCCACGCTTGGTTTATTGGTAATATGTGCTAGTATCAGTATGTATAAGTGAGGTTGTGTGTGTATAACTGTATAGGTGAGTAAAAGGGAGTGTGATTGAGTCTTTGCATGACTGACTAGGTGTATGAGTAGCTCTATTGATGAGTGGTTGTGTGTGAGTACCTGTATAGGTGTATGAGTGCATATGATAGTGCTGTATTGATGAGTGACTGCATGTATGAGTGACTGTATGGGTGATTGAGTGGATGTGTGTGTAGACCTAGGAATCAGTGAGTGGGTATGTAGTAACTGGTATCGACCTGTCCATGGTTTCGAAAATGGTAGTCTGCATTTTAGAGTAGTTGTATCAAAGGTTATATTAGGGTGTGAGGAGGTGCATCAGATTATAATGCGGATGATGTCATCAGTGATGTCATTTGAGATGTCATCAGTTATGTCCTCAGTAATGTCACTGACCATGTCATGAATGATGTAATATGTGACATCATCAGGAGTGCATTACGGGGGAGTGAGTTATAATTAGCTTAACTAACTATAACGGCTGAATTTCTTTGGTTTTGTATGAGTGAAATGTCCAACTAACTATAACATTCCTAAAACCTGTTTTTTACAGTGAATTTATAAGGTTTTTAAAATGCTAATTTCTAACTATTACATCCCTGAAACATATGTTTTTTTCTGTGAATTTCAAATGTTTTTAAAATGTTAATTTCTAACTGTAACGTCCGTGAAACCTATGGTTTTTTTCAGTGAATTTGAGAGGTAGGACATGTGCAGAAAAAGGAAGCATTTGCAGAAAGAAGTAAGAGAGATGCAGAAAGAGGCAACAGAAGTCCAGAAAGACAAAGAAATGTGCAGAAAAAGCAAGTGATATGCAGAAAGAACCAACAGAGGTGCAGAAAAAGGCCTTGTTGCAAAGTCATCCCGTGCCCCCAACTTTTTGCTGACTGGTTCTGGTGGTAACTGACTCTGACTAACCAGGCCCAGAGCCAGTGCTATCCTGAAACACACTTAGAATACAGTGAAAACACCTACATATACGAGGGTACACTATGGGTTGGGGTACCCCTGTGATTGGCATGACCTCCCCTGTAAGGCCCTAGTACATAATAGGGCAGAGATATTAAAACTACCTCTAAGTCACAGGTGCAGAAAGAGGCTGGGAAGTGCAGAAAGAAGCAACAGAGGTGCCGAAAGAGTCAAAAGAGGTGCAGAAACAGGTATGAAAGGAGCTGAAAGAGGGAACAGGGGTTATGAAAGATGCAAGAGGTATTCATAAATATACAACAGAGGTACAGAAAGAAGCAAGAGCAGAGCAGAAAGAAACATGAGAAGTGCAGAAAGAAGCAAAAGAGGTGGAGACATAGGGAAAGGGTGCAGAAAGAGGCAAGAGGGATACAACAATTTATAAAAGGTGTAGAAACAAGCAAGAGAAGAGCAGAAAGAGGCAAGAGAACTGCTGAAAGTAGCAACATAGGTGTAGAAAGAAGCAAGAGTATTGCAGAAAGGGACAAGTGAGATACAAAGCAAGAGCAGTGCAAAAAGAGGCAAGAGGGGTAAAAAAAAAGGTAGGAGTGGTGCACAAAGAGTCAAAAGAGGTACAGAAATATGATTGAAGGGTGCAGAAAGAAGGAAGAGAAGTACAGAAAGAGGAAAGAGAATTGCTGAAAGGAGCAACAGACTTGTAGAAAGAAGAAAGAGAACTACAGAAAGAGGCAAGTGAGGTACAGAAAAAAGCAACAGCAGTGCAGAAAGAACCAACAGTGGTGCTGAAAGAGGCACGAAGGGAGCAGAAAGAGCAAGAGAAGTACAGAAATAGGCAAGAGAGGTACAGAAAGAGGCAACAGATGTGCAGAAACAGGCAGGAAACGTGCAGAAACGGGACAGGGGGCAGAAAATGGCATGAGAGGTACAGAAAGAGAAAAGAGGAGTGCAGGAAGGGGCAAGAGAACTGCAGAAAAAGCAACAGACATACTGAAAGACCCAAGAGGGGTGCAGAAAGAGGAGAGTGAAGTGCAAAAAGAAACAAAGAGGTGCTCAAAGAGGCAAGAGGGATGCAGAAAAAGGCAAGAGCAGTGCAGACAGAACCAAGAGAGGTGCAGAAAGAAGGAAGAGAAGTGCAGAAAGAAGTAACAGAGGTACTGAAAGAGGTACAAATGGTTCACAAAGAGGCAAGAGGAGTACAGAAAGAAGCAACAGAGGTCCAGAAAGATGCAAGAGTGGTGTAGAAAGAGGGAAGGGAGGCGTGGGAGGTATAGAAAGAGGCAAGATAGTTTCACAAATAAGGAAGAAGGATGCAGAAAGAGGCATGAGGGATGCTGAAAGAAGCATCAGAGGTGTCAAAAGAGGCAAGGGAGATGTAGAAAGAAGAAAGTGAAGTGCGGAAAGAGGCAACAGAGGTGCAGCAAGACCCAGAAGAGGTGCAGAAACAGGCAGGAAAGGTATAGAAAGAAGGAACAGGGGTGCAGAAAGAGGCAGGAGAGGTACAGAAAGATGCAGGAAGGATGCAGAAAGAAGGAAGAGAAGTGCAGAAAGAGGTAAGAGAACAGCTGAAAGAAGCAACAGAGGTGTAGAAAGAAGGAATAGAATTGCAGGTTGAGGCAAGCGAGGTGCAGAAAAAGCGAGAGCAGGGCATAAAGAACCAACAGAGGTGCTGAAAGAGGTGTGAAGGGTACAGAAAGAGCATGAGAAGTACAGAAAGAGGCAAGAGAGGTACAGAAAGAAGCAAGAGAGGTACAGAAACAAGCATGAAAGGTACAGAAACAGGGAACAGGGGTGCAGAACGAGGCAAGAGAGGTACAGAAAGAGAAAAGAGGGATGCAGAAAGAGGCATGAAATCAGCAGAAAAAAACAACAGAGGTGCTGAAAAAGGCAAGTGAGGTCTAGAAAGAGGCAAGAGATCTGCAGAAAAAAGCTACAGAGGTGCTGAAAGAGGCAAGAGAAGTGCAGAAAGAAGCATGAAAAGTGTAGAAAGAAGCAACAGAGGTGCAGAAGTAGGCATGAAGGGTGCAAAAAGAAGGAAGAGAAGTGCAGAAAGAAGAAATAGAAATGTGGAAAGAAGCATAAGGTACGGAAAGAGGCAAGTGGTGCAGAAAGAGGGAAGAGATGTATAGAAAGAGGCAAGAGAGTTGAACAAATAAGGAAGAGGGGCACAGAAAGAGGCAGGAGGGGTGCAGAAAATAGCAACTGAGGTACCGAAAGAGGCAAGAGAGCTGCAGAAAGAAGCAAGTGAAATGCAAAAAGAGGAAAAAGAGATGCAGAAAGATGCAAGAGAGGTACAGAAACAACAAGATATGTGCAGAATGAGGCAAGAGAATTGCTGAAAGAAGCAACAGAGGTTTAGAAAGAAGCTAGAGAAGTGCAGAAAGAGGCTAGTGAGGTACAGAAAGTAGCAAGAACAGTGCAGAAAGAACAAACAGAGGTGCTGAAAGAGGCAACTGATGTACAGAAGGAGGTACGAGGGATGCAGAAAGAAGGAAGAGGAGTGCAGAAAGAAGCAACAGAGGTGCTGAAAGAGGCACGAGGGGTGCAGAAAAAAGAAACAGAAGTGCAGAAAGGAGCAACGGAGGTGCTGAAGGAGGCACAAAGGGTGCAGAAAGAGGACAGAGAATTAGAGAAAGAAGCAAAAGAGGTGCTCAAAGAGGGATGCAGAAAAAGGCAAGGGCAGTGTTGTCAGAACTAAGAGAATTACGGAAACAGGCAAAAGAGGTACAGAAAGAGGCAAAAGAAGTGCAGAAATAGGCAACAGAGGTACAGAAAGACGCAAGAGATGTGCAGAAATAGGGCAAGAAAGGTACAGAAAGACGGAATTTCAGTACAGAAAGAGGAAAGAGAGGTGCAGAAAGAGAAAAGAGTGGTGCAGAAAGAAGCAACAGTGGTGCTGAAAGAGGCAAGAGAAGTGCAGAAAGGAGCAACGGAGGTGCTGAAGGAGGCACAAAGGGTGCAGAAAGAGGACAGAGAATTAGAGAAAGAAGCAAAAGAGGTGCTCAAAGAGGGATGCAGAAAAATGCAAGAGCAGTGTTGTCAGAACCAAGAGAAGTGCAGAAAGAAGCAACAGAGTTGCCAAAGGATGCACAATGGGTGCAGAAAGATGGAAGAGAAGTGCAGAAAGAAGCAACAGAGGTGCTGACAAAGGCACAAGAGGTGCAGGAAGATGCAAGTGAGGAACAGAAACAGGCATGAAAGGTGCAGAAAGAGGGAACAGGGGTACAGACAGAGACAAGAGGGATACTGAAATTTGCAACAGAGGTACAGAAAGAAGCAAGAGTAGTGCAGAAAGAGGCAACATAGGTACAGAAAGACACAAGAGATGTCCAGAAACAGACAAGCAAGGTGCAGAAAGAGGGAACTGCAGTACAGAAAGAGGCAAGAGGGGTGCAGAAACAGGTACGAAAGATACAGAAAGAGGGAAGACAAATGCAGGAAGAGGCCACAGGAGTGCAAAAAAAGCAAGGCAGGTGTAGAAAGAAGCATGGGAAGAGCAGAATGAAGCAACAGTGGTGCTGAAAGTGGCAAGGGTAGTGCAGAAAGAAGCAACAGAGGTGCAGAAGGAGGCAAGAGAACTGCAGAAAGAGGTAAGAGAGTAGCAGAAACAGGCAAAAGAGGTACAGAAAGAGGGAACAAAGGTGCAGACAGAGGCAAGAGAGGTGCAAAACAGGTAAAAGAGGTGCAGAAAGAGGCAAGAGTAGTGCAGAAATAGGCAACAGAGGTAAAGAAAGACGCAAGAGATGTGCAGAAACAGGCAAGAAAGGTACAGAAAGACGGAATTGCAGTACAGAAAGAGGAAAGAGAGGCGCAGAAAGAGAAAAGAGTGGTGCAGAAAGAAGCAACAGTGGTGCTGAAAGAGGCAAGAGAAGTGCAAAAAGAAGCAACAGAGGTGCAGAAGGAGGCAAGAGAACTGCAGAAAGAGGTAAGAGAGTAGCAGAAACAGGCAAAAGAGGTACAGAAAGAGGGAACAAAGGTGCAGACAGAGGCAAGAGAGGTGCAAAACAGGTAAAAGAGGTGCAGAAATATGCAAGAGGGGTGCAGAAGTCTGCAAGAGGTGTGCAGAAAGAAGCAAGAGCATTGCAAAAGAACCAACAGAGAAACAAAAAGAGGCAAGTGAGGTGCAGAAGGAGGCAATAGAACTGCAGTAAGATGCAAGAGAGTTGCGGAAACAGGCAAAAGGGGTACCGAAAGAAGAAACAGCTGGGCAGACTGAGGCAAGAGAGGTATAGAAAGAAGGAAGAGGGGTACAAGAAAAGGCAAGCGGGATGCAGAAATTTGGAACAGAGGTGCAGAAAGAAATCAGAGCAGTGCAGGAAGAACCAACAGCGGTTCAACAAGTGGCAAGAGGGGTGCGGAAAGAGACAAATGGAGTGCAGAACGAAGAAAAAGAGGTGCAGAAAGAACCAACGGAGGTGGAAAAAGAGGCAAGAGGATTGCAGAAAGGGGTAGGAGAGGTGCACAAAGAGCAAGAGGAGTACAGAGAGAGGCAGGAGGGGTGCACAGAGGAAGAGAACTGCAGAAAGAAGCCGCAGAGGTGCTAAAAGGGGCACGAAGGGTGCAGAAAGAGACAAGACAGGTGAAGAAAGAAGAAAAAGAGATACAGAAAGATGCACGATTGGTGCAGAAAGAGGGAACAGAGGTCTAGAAAGAGGCAAGATAGTTGCACAAAGAGAGGTGCAGAAACAGGCAAAAGGGTTACGGAAAGAAGCAAGTGAGGTGTAGAAAGAGGCAAGAGAGGTGCGCAAAGAGGCAGGAGAGTTACAGAAAGAGGCTAGTGCAGTACAGAATGAGGCAAGAGAACTGCAGAAAGAGGTAATAGAGGTACAAAAAGAGGCAAATGAGGTGCAGAAAGAAGCAAGATAATTGCAGAAAGAAGCAACAGTAGTGGAGAAAGAGGGGAAAGGGGTGAGAGAGAGGCAAGAGGGGTACAGAAAGAATCTAGACATGCAGAAAGAAACAAAAGAAGTACAGAAAGAAGGAACAGAAGTGTAAAAATAGGCAACAAAGGTGTAGAAAGACACAAGAGGGGTACAGAAAAAGGCAAGAGAGGTACAGAAAGAGGGAAGAAGGGTGCAGAAAGAGGCAAGAGGTTACAGAAAGAAGCAAATGAGGTGCAGAAAGAGTCAAGAGACTTGCAGAAAGAGGCAAGAGAGATACAGAAAATAGAAGAGATTTGCAGAAAGAGGCAAGAGAAGTGCAGTAAAAGAAAGAAATGTGTAGAAAGAAGCAACAGAAAGGCAGAAAGAGGCAATAGAGGTGCAGAGAGAGGCGCAGAAGGAAGCAAGAGTGGCTTGCATACCATTAGTACCAATTTAACAGCCACAATTAGCAATAAGTAACAGGTGACCATTCTAGGTTTGCCAAGGGCCTTCCAACAAGCTGTAACACATGCATTTTTAGTAAAGTTTGAGCTAGAAACAAGGCTTTTTTTGTTCAAATCTGCAGATTAGGGAGCAGATGATGAATTATGTGACTAATGCGGAAAATGTATATTTGTGCGAAAGTCGGTGCAGTCTAACAGTCACATAATTCCAGAGGCCCTGCTCATACCTCTGACTAGGTCCAGAAGTGCTCAGTGATTCCTTCTTTTTTTTGTCTCATTGAGCTCATAGATGAGTTTCTATGGAAACGAGGAAGACTAAACCTGACATTACCACTCCACAACACAGACTACGATACCACATCATTACTTTCCATAACACATAATCCCACTCTAAATGATTCCTATAAAATAAATACCACATACTTTCTATCCACATAATTTCACTGCAGAAATTACCACATTATTCAACTACACACAACGTACATCCACTCCACTCTTAAAAACATCACAAACTTTTACACTCACAGTGCCAATAGCTCTACCTCTCTCAAATGTGAAACCTATAACATTGCAAACACATCTTTCACTAGTAGTCGCATTTGCAGAGTGGTGGAGAAAGGGTGCTGGGTCTCCGACCAGCCCTCAGTTATTCTGCTGCATAGGACTTACCAGGAGGGCTTAAATTGGACTACTTTCTCCATGCCGTACTCAGCCAGGAGGCACATTTGCAGAATGGTAGAGAAAGGGGGGCATGGCCTCAGAAGATGTCTTAGCAATCCCACTGTGTTTGACTTACTGGATATAACAAGAGGGGTAGTTGGCTCCCAATGACATCCTTAAGGGCCAACTACTCTTCCTATTACCTCCAGTAAATCCCACACAGCAGGATTGCTAAGTTGTGATAGTAGGCCATACCCCCTTTCCCTACCATTATGCAAATGCACTTCCTGGCACGCTCTTGGATGGGCATTCTCGTCCCCTTGGCTGCTGGAGGTCCTTAGGGGCCAACTAGCCTCCCTGATACCACCAGGATGTCTCAGATAGGGGGATTGCTGAAAGCTGGACAGGCCACACCCCCTTTCTCCACCACTCTGCAAACGCTCCTTTTAGCGCATTCTAAGTTGGGGCATTAAGTCCCCTTGAAAGTTGGGGGTCCTCGGGGGCCAACTAGCCTACCTGTTACCTCCAGTAAGCGCCATACAGCTAGATTGCTGAGTGTGTTCAAAGGCCGCACCCTTTTTAACACAACTTTGCAAATGCAACTTGTGGGGCACTGCTGCTCAGGTGATGAAGTCCACTAGTGTCCTGAGGTCCTCAGGACAAAAGAGGACCTCATTGCCTCAACACCAGTGCACCAAGAGGCGCATTTGCAAAGTGGTGTAAAAAGCGCCGTGGCCTCTGAACACCTCTCAGCAATCCAGCTGTGTGGTGCTTACTGAAGGTACCTGTTGGGCTAGTTGCCCACCACAGACCCTTAGTATTCAAGGGGAATTAATTCCTCAACTTACAACGTGCTTGGGGGTGCATTTGCACAGTGGTGCAGGGAGGGGGTGGGGCCTCCGGCGAGATGCCCTTTTTTTCTATTTTTTTAGAAGGGGTGCTGTGTGGCCCCCTTCTTTTAGCATTTTTGTGGACCTGCTGACCCTATCCCCCAGGGCCTGGCCTCTTTATTTAAAAATGTTTTATGTTACAGGAGGGGGGCTGTGTGGCCCCCTTCTTTTAGCATTTTTGTGTACCTGAGGACCCCATCCCCCAGGGCTTAACTTTGTTATGTAATTTTTTTTAAAATTGTAACTAAGAGAGGGGGAGCACATAGCCCCCCTTCCCTTGGCCACTTGTGACCCAGAGACCTCATCCCCTGTGGCCTGGTCAGTTTTTTAAATGTATTTTTCATTTTTTGAGAGAGGACCAAGTGACCCCCCTCCCGGGTCACTTCTGGCCCCAGGGACCCCATCCCCCGGGGCAGGCCCTCATCTTGGGGCCTGTGGGGGCCCCTTTTTCTTGAGTCTCGGTTACCGAGTCACAAAACGGCTGCTCACACTTCCTGGTTTGGAGTATTGGCAGCCAATCAGAGTGAAGCTCATGCCTGGGAGGTTTGTGACTCCTCCTCGGTCCTAAGATATCGATATTTAAATATTTTAAATTTCTCAGGAACTACTGAACGGATTTACACCATTTAAATAAAAGTCAATCTCTGAACCAAGAGCTACCTTTTTACAAAATTTTGTGTTATCCCGGTTTGGGATGCCCCTTTTTTCTCAGCCCCCACTTGACAAATAACCCCGAAACTTTGAAGACAGGAGCTGACCTGAGTGGGCCATTTGTTTTGCAAATTTCATGAAGATTCGTCAAACAGCGCCAAAGATATTGGCAAAAGAAAAACGCTTTTTGAATAGAAACAATGTCCTAAATCCGCTACATTCTATTGGAAATAACTTTGGCGCCGGCCCAAAACGTGTATAGGACGATTAGACACGGCTACAGCCCCAACTGCTGAACGGAATTACAAGAAATTTGGCAAAATGGTAGAGTCTGATTCGCAGATCACACTTTTGCTTAAATTGTGTAAATCCCTCCTGGAGTTCCTGAGAAAATAAAAAGCAAAAAAATATATATCTAGGAGCGCGCACTGTGCCGAATTCTGATTTCTGCATTCTGTCCATCAACTGTGGTTTTTGCATTTGTCACCCTGAGTGGGATGGATATACTCAGACGTGAGTCCCATGCTCTCCACACCACTGGAGTCAAGCTATCCTGGCTGAAGACGGCTGATAGCCAGAAACCGGTCCTTGGATGCTTGATTCCGGTCCAGGAAACACATGGCTTGGCAGTTCAAGGAGTTCAACAGTGAAGGAGGAAAGAACAAGTCTTGTCTCCTGTTGCACTCACACATCCCGAAGGATGTCATGCTTTATCATCGGGCATTTGCTCCTCGCAGGGGGGGGCGCTGCAATCCCCTGTGGGTCCCACAAAGGGTCACTTTATCGGGAGATCTTTTCAACAAATGCTGGATGTCCTTCGGGATGTGTGAGGGCAACAGGAGACAAGACTTGCTCTTTCTTCCTTCACTGTTGGGTCCGCCTTGACCTAGGTCTTTCTCCTTGTCTTTTCTTTTCTCTTTGTGAAGGCCTGTGGGTAGTCTTGGACCCCGCTTGAGGAACAGTGTCCTTTTTTGTTTTGTTTTGGTAATCAATTAACTCCCTTAGTTTAAGGTTGGAAAAAATTGAAACTGGTATAGAAAAATTCTTAGGGGTCCACCAGAAGAGCTCAATATGTAATGATGTAGTAAATCAGAAATCTCCGGGAAGTATGGTGCAATTGGATAAGACTAGCACTACTACGACTACATTGGGAAATAAGAAAATTCTTGAAGCTAGCAAACAGGGTGACTGCCATGACCAGCGATCTAAAATATCCATACCTTCTGACTAAAGTCATGCACAAAAAGAAGAGAGAACTAGACTTTAAGTTTCCGTCCGGGAAAGTAGTAAACTAGAGACAGAACAAGTGGCTGGAGTAAATACCAACAACGGGGTTAATAATGCTTCTGGGGAGATGAATAATCTACAAACACTTAACCTCTCCCCAGCGGCAACGCCATTCACTATTACATTAGTTGACGTTTTCCAACTTTCTGTAATTATCAAAAAAGGACTAGCTAGGTTGTGTTTACAAAGGGAGACTCAGTACGTATGATGGCAAACCATTTGGTTTGGTTGTTAAGCCCTCACCCACCGACCTAGTCGGTGGCATGCTTCATCATCGGGCCCACCACAGTGACGCCGAATGCGTCCCGGGTGTGCTTCGACTCCAGATTACTTTCACCAGCAACCGTAGAAAACTGGCCTGCCTAAAGAAATAAGACTATTAATTAGTTGGGTAAAAGGACAGGTCTAACAAATGCTCTTTTTAAAGAATTTAAGATGGTGAGGAGGGTGACCTGGGTGGGCAAAAGTAATAAAGCCTATGAATGTGATTGCATAGTGCTTTCGTTAGGCTCACCAGCCCTAGTTAGGTAAGTCCTATTAAGAATGCACAGATTAAATACATTTAACACCAGCATCCAAGTGCGTCCATTTGGGGTTTTACTACCCACCTTAAACCACTAATACCCCAGTAGGAACAGGAACCTTCACACTCTCAAATGAGGCCCCCAGCCTCTAATTAGAGCAGAAACCCTCCTGTCAAACATACAATCCGGCAACCAGAAACCAACTAGAATTGGAACAAAAAGGGCAACGGGCCTGTCAAGCAGCAACAATGCAACCAATTTCGGAAGCCAGTAAGCAGGCCAGAGAGGAGCCCAAATTAACCCAAACTGAAGTTACATCAAAAAATCTTTCAAAGAAATGCACCTGCGAAATAACTGAGATCACTACTAGTGAAACAATAAAGAATCGCCGATCAACAAGTGTCATTAACAAAGAAATCAGCCAGACGAAGGAGAAATCGGAGGAGGCGAATTCCAACTGCGGAACAACAACTTTGCATAAGCACCAGCCAGACGGGAATACGCATACCGAGCAACAAATGCACCAGCATACACCACCCCTCGGGGAAAAGGACTCGGACATAATCCTATTCATTCCCGAATTTATTTCCAGAGGTAGAGTGGACACTTTAAACAGGGGCAACATTTTAAAGTTAATCAATTCAATAGATAAATTAAAAAATATAAAAACTTCCGATCTGCTAACACTTGAATTTCATCCAGCCCCCCACCCACAAGGAAACGAAACAACAAAGACCACATGGTCAACAAGGGAAGTAGCAAATTTGATCATGAACGAATCTTCTAGATTCTCACAGTGGGGATCAAGCTTGAAGTAGGAAAAAGGCCAGCTTATCCTACTCTGCTCCTTAAAGAAAGGAAACAAGAACGCCCCCAACTGGCTAAATCAATACTGAAAGGAGCACTTAGCTACTCCCCAGGGATGGAAAAATACTAATCGCTTTCTCATAACCCCATCTCCCAGCAACTACCACCACGCAGTCTAACAATAACACGCACCATACCTGGAGGTGATTCCAACTGACAAAAAGTGCCAGTCTTAATACCCGACCCTACGGCCCACCTCACTAAAATCAAAATATGCAGCTGGAACATCAATGGCCTCTCAGACAAACTGGAGGACCCAGACACATTAAATTACTTAAATTGTTTCGATCTGATCCTCCTCCAGGAAACCTGGGAACCAAACGATATTCCTTTACAAGGTTACACAACTTTTACTCTTCCGGCAACCAGAGGTTCTCAATATGGCCGAAGCTCAGGCGGTCTGGCAATACTTACCTCAATATCAACCATTGGCACAACGGAAGTAAAAAGAGTAAACATCACTCCACCAAATGAAATACAGTCCATATCATTTACAGTCAAAAACAAACAGGCCACTCAACAGTTACAAGTTATAAACACCTATATACATCCGAAACATAAGAAATCTGGGTCAAGGGAACTTGTCAAAGAATTGACAAGGCTCATGGTCGATGGGGATATGGAGAACCTACTTGTGGCTGGAGATTTCAACCTCAACCTCTTTGGAGATAAAACCATGGACGAAATGACAAAGGAAATTAACACCATCTGGAAAATCCCAAGCCAATCTATCCTCTCTCGAAACAAACATACCAAAACCTCAACCCAGTTAGTAAAAGAACTTGAGCAACTAAACCTAAGAGTGCTCAACGGACAATTCACAGAGGATATCCCTCCAGTACCAACATATTTCTCATCAAGAACCTCTTCACACCTTGACTTCATGCTTGTGTCACTTCCACTGTACAAGAAAATAAGCTCGTTTAAGTTAGGAGAAAGCACCCAAAGCGATCATCTGCCGCTAGAAACCAATCTTGGACTGACCTGCGTGAATGAAGCAGTCGTAAGAAGATACATCGCCACAGAACACACTACCAACTACAGAAAAATAAGATGCAAACCCACCGAGCCTGAGAAACTTTCAAATAGCGCTAAAATAATTATACACCAGACATCCAGCTCAAACAAAAACCCACTTGACGCCTGGGTAGACTTCGTAACAGGATTAGGAGCCAAACACGCGACAGAGATAAAAATTCATAAAGGCAATAACACCACCAGGATTACACATGGAAAAATAACAACTGCAGAGATAAAAAATATAAAGCGAGAAATAAAAAAGACTCTTAAACAACTCCGAAAATACCCTAACACCGAGGACACCCAAAAGAATCTCCGCATGTTAAAAGCACTGCTAAAAAAGAAGACCTGGGAAAGAAAAAGGCAACTGAACGAGGATCTCTGGGTAAAAATCATTCACAACTCCAAACAGAAGAACAGCTCCGGCTTCTGGAAGATCATTCATAGCCTCCAACATCCAGGTGAGAAAGGCATAAACTCCAACATATCCGAATCTGATTGGGCCACCTATCTATCAGCTCACTTCAATTCAGCTGACCCAGCAACGGTCGAGTCAACAGGGGGAGACAGGTCAGATGAAGCCTGCCAGAGCTCCGACAATTTTGGTACACTTAACCTCAAAGAGAACCAAGTCTGCAGGTGGAAACCAACCCAGGACCAAACCTCAACCGAGGCTAAATGATTATTACCAATACTCGACCAATCCGAAATTCAAGAAGAAAATGTATTCCTGGACGCACCAGATAGGCTAAGAAAACTAATCCAAAAGGGCAAACTTGAGGGGGACCCCGGTCCCAACGGGATCCCGCCGATACTATACAAGCAAAACCCTGCCTTCTGGAGCAACATCCTGACACCAGTATTTCACGCAACAAGGGAAACAGTAAATACACCAACATCTTGGAGAGGCTCGATAATAAGCCCGATTTACAAAAAGGGAGCCAGGAATGACCCAAGTAGCTACCGCCTTATAGCCTTAATTGATACAGAGGCAAAATTCTGCGCGGGCCTCATTTTGGAGGAATTAACATCTTGGGCAACAGTAAATAACATCATCCCAGCAACCCAAACCGGATTCCATAGCGGCCAGGGCACCTCGACAAATATCATGGCGCTAACCCTTTTGTCCGACGCAGCAAAAGCTTCCAAGAGTTCTCTCTTTATGTGCTTCATTGACTACAGCGCTGCATTCGACCACGTAGATCGGCACAAACTCTGGCAGAAGTTGGACAGATGGGGAATTCCAGGCCCACTCTTACAGCAGCTGGTAATGCTACACACCGACACCTGGGTCAGGATTAAACTGGGACCTGGCACGCACCTCTCGAGACAAATTAAGACCAGCAAAGGTCTGAAACAGGGCTGCGTCCTAGCCCCCATGTTGTTCAACCTCTTTCTCGCAACCTCCCCGGCGAACTGGAGACAGCTAAATCTCATGCCCCAAGACTAGGCAACATCACGCTCTCAAACCTCCTCTACGCAGATGATCTAGTTCTCATCAGCCGGTCGCCCGTCGGTCTCCAACACCTTCTTGACAAAACCAACGCATTTTCAAAAACCAATTCATTAACAATTAAGTTAAACAAAACAAAAGTAATGACAACAAACTACCACAAAAAACGGAAACCCGCTTGGTTCCTGGACGGACAGAGGCTAGACCAGGTAGCCTCCTATAAATATCTAGGCGTCACAATAGACTGCAATGGCTCCTTCAAACAACAACTAGAGGCCATAAGTCGAAAGGGCACGACATTCCACCTATCGATAAAGCCTCTGCAGAAAGCACTCCCCGACCGGTCACTGGGCCCTCTTCTACAGGTATTAAGAGCTCGCTTACAGCCCATGCTTACCTACGGTAGCGAGTCCATGCGAGGCAAAGACGCTACAATACTAGACAAAACCATCAGCCGAGCATACAGGGCAATATTTCATCTCCCCACCAACTCATCACCCGCACAAATCTGCCTCGAATTCGGCCTGCAGAAACATGTGATGGAGAGAAGAGGCACATATTTAAAAAGCTGGTGGAAAATCAGAGATGCCGACCACGGATCCCTAAACTCTCACCTCTGGACCGAACTAACCATCAGAGATAACTCACCTGCCAGGACCTATTTAATGGAATCACTGAAGATCTTAGGACTAGCAGACCTATGGGAGTCGGCAACTGACCAAGGCACCTTCAAAAAAGTGGTGTTGAAAGTCACCAAGATGGTCTTATTAATTGAGGATAAAGCCACCCTAGCCAAGAGAGCGCACGGATGGGTCGTGCTGAAAGGTTACAGCGCTCTAAAACCACAAGAGTACCTAACGACAAGCCTCACCCAGAAGACAAAAAATAAGTTCCTTAACATGCGCATGGGCAATATTCCTATAGCCCCACACCTGGCACCATGGTCAAGAGAAAACCCTGCAAACCAATGCCGCCTCTGTCTTTCTGGGAAAGAGGATCTTATTCACATTATCTGCATCTGCACAAATCTCCGGGACATAAGGCGCTCTTTGTTTCGAGCTCTATGGAACCAGAAGGGCATAACGAGCTGCAGGCAGGCTGTTATGCGCTGTTTTAATCCTGAAGAAACTCAGCTAAATTGCAGAACAACAAAATACTTTGATATAGTGGCCATAAGACTAAATGAAAAATCCAGAGGGTTTACTCAAGCATCAAACCAATGACAAAGTAAACACCCCTGGCTTCCACTGTTCTCGAAATTTGGAAGCAACAAGACCACGCAAACCCCACTGACTCTTATGCAACCCAAGCTGAGACTTTAACACTCTTAAATACTTGAGCCACTGCTCTTTATTTGTTTTAAAGAAGTAACTGACTTTTAACTTGTAAGTAACTGACTTTTAACATTTGTACGTTTTAAAATTGTGAGTTTTTATTAACTATACAATAAACAAACCTTAAACCTAATACCCCAGTTAACCATGGTAAGCAAGGTTGGAGAAAGCAGGGACCGGGTTACACTGTGGCTGTGTCAAACAGATTTGGTCCCCTTACTTCCTTAGATGAGAATGATTTGCACTCAATCAAAAGGGGTCGCCATGTATTTGAGCATACTCTAAAAACTGATAACCTGGCTATTACGACCATGCAGAACCGGGCCATGGAAATACGAGAGTTTGAAACAGAAAGTATCTTACATAATGTCAGTTTTTCCTTGAACCAAATTGATAATCTATCGGGGATATGCAGAATTCTGTTCTGGAAAGTGGCAGGCCTAACGAACAAGGCGAATGATCCAGCATGGCTAACTTTTATTGACAAATTTGACGGCCTGTGTCTACAGGAGACCTGGGCCATCGATAGTATACACATAAATGGATACAAGACATACCACACTCCAGCAATTCAATCTCCTAGTGGTAGGCCAAAAGGAGGATTATGTGTCTATGTCTCGAATCGGCTGCCCACACATAAGAGTGTGATGGTTAGTTTTAATATAGACGGATTGTAATAATGCATTGCTTCTTGTAAATTTATATAATAACATTGAAATAGCCCACTTGGGATCCATACTAGAGAAGCTCAGTAGAGATATCGCTAATTCAGAACTAAATGCTAACGCCGAAACGATACCTGTTTGGGGTGGGGATTTTAATACTAGTCTGTGTCCATTGGTGGGTGGCGGGAAGTGCAGTTTAACCTTGGATAAAGATGACACATCATCTCACTTCCAACACACTATAAAAGGCGACCAGTTTAATGAAATTATGTTTACACATGATCTGCGATTTTCTAACTGCCTGTGCATGCCTATGGTGGAGTTTGATTATACATTTATAGGGAGAGGTGTTAAATCACCTATTGATTTTATCATTTCCCCAAATCACTATGCTAGCTATATGAAGGCCTTTGATACCCATCATAATGTTATGAGTGACCACCTGGCCATTAGTGTGAACATAAAAGTTCCAAGCCGGGTGCCTAAGAATACTTGTAATAAAATAGCATGGGTAAAGGACATAGAACTAGGTAGAAAAAATGGATATGCTATCCGGTGGAGAAGCAGGGACACTATAAAATTAAGTACTGAGATAGTAGTAAAGGCATTAGATCCAATCTTAAAATGCCTAAGTAACAGCCCAACACATGACAATGTCTTAACTGCTTTCCATAACATTACGGAGGTGGTTAGAACCATCTTATTTAAAGACCCTAAGGGTACTCGCAACACAAAGAAAGGCTGGCTCGATAAAAATTGTACTAGAAGTTATTGTAACTTGACGAAGGCCCTACATAGTGAGGCGAGAGACATGACTGAGATAAGGGTATGTAGAAAATTGTATCATGAAGCACAGAAAAATAGGATATCAGAGTTGAAAGATAACGCCTGGAAGGACCTTTTTGAGGCTGCTGAGTCTAAAGATAGTACGAAATTTTGGGATGCGGTAAATGCACCTTTCCTTGCCAACATAATAGATGAACCAACCATCGAGCTGGCAATAGCAGAACAGACCTGGATTGACTTCTTTTCCAAAGTATATGCAAGACAGAAGTCTAATGAGGGAGCCCTTGAGAGGCCCGAAATAGGGAATGTAGAACAGCCCTTCCTACCTAATAAACTTGATATCTCGCTTCAGAACATAACTGCAGCAGTTAAAGTAAGTAAGAGTGGCAAAGCCGCTGGCCCTGACGGGATGCCAATTGTCCTATATAAGACAAAATTGGAGGTTTGGGGCCCCATTTTAACAAGAGTTTTACAAGCGTTTTGCAAAAGAGGTTTTATTACTGCATGGTCCGAATCCATCATAGTACCCATTTTTAAAAAGGGCGATCGAGAGAACCCTTCTTCCTATCGCCGGATTTCTTTGTTGGATTCTTTGAGGTAGGTGTCGGGCAGGATTGTCCTAGAAAGACTACAGGGATGAACCGAAGAAAATGGCATTTTAAGTGACGTCCAATATGGTTTTAGAGCTGGTTTAGGAACTAACGAACAGATTTTGAATTTAAGTATTTTAATTGGTAAATATACTAAGGCCCAAGCAGGGAATTTTTATTTGGCCTTTGTAGATCTTTCCGCGGCTTTTGATTGTGTAGTTCATGAGAAATTGTGGGGTATTTTAAATGAACTGAAAGTTGACCCTGTTTTAATCCAGTTTTTAAGACAGCTGTATACCTGAGCTACTGCAAAGGTCCGCTACGGTACCGAGGGCAAGTGTACCGCCCCATTTAAAATAGAACGAGGTGTAAGGCAGGGATGCGTATTGGCACCACTCCTGTTCTCTTTATACACCTACGCTTTAGAACAGGAGTTGGTGTCACATACTACGGATCTACCATCTGTAAATTTCCGCCCAATCGCATCTCTTCTTTATGCTGTTGATGCCGTTCTCATGTCCCATACTCAAATAGTATTACAAAGGACCCTTTCTTTTTATACTAGTTTTATGGATAGTCTTGGCCTAAAACTAAACGCCAAGAAAAGTTCTGTGATGTTATGTGGGACAATTAAAAATAAGAATAGAAGTTTTTAGGTTGGGGGGAATAAGGTGGAGACCATCCCTGCATTCAGTTATCTGGGCGTGCTTTTTGATAGATCTGGCTCTTGGGCACCAGCAGTTAAGGCTAGGTCCTTACTCTTTATGAAGACCATTGAAGCCCTCCTTAACTTCTCAAATAAATTGGGGAAAAGGCCACCAGAAATGTTATTAAAGATATATCGAGCAAAGTGCATGAGTATAGCAATTTATGGGGCAGGAATCTGGGAATTCCACGACTGTACTATAATTCAGCGCACAGAAAACATCTTTCTGAGGTTCCTTCTAAGTGTTCCAAATAGTGCACAGTTTCTAATTGCTATTCCGAGCAGGGTGTTACATATATTTCCGATTTTATTAAGTCACAGCCAGTTTTGCTATGGCATCGAATTTGGACCACAGAGAATGCTGGACTTAACAGGGAAATAATAAGGGACTCAATGAGATTAGATAACGTTCCTAAAATGTTATGGCTGAAATATGTTAAACATTTTATGCAGGTTATTGGCCACCCAGTGTACTTCACCATGGCCGATAGTATGAATTCTATAAAATGAAAACATTTTTAAAACCTTGTTATGACTCACCTAGAAGAAAACAGGTTAACACTTGAGTTGAATAAACCCATGGTAATCTGCCATCAACTGATCATCACGACCTCCAAAATTCAACCCTGTTTGCAGTGTGTTTTGGGTGGTTATGACAGATATTTCTTGACCAGATTCAGGTTTGGGACCTTTCACAATCTAATTTCGAACCCAACCTCTAGTGACTGGTCAAGAGAACTATGTCAATGTCCCTGTGATAAAGTATCTAGACAAAGCACAATGCATGTAGCTTTATTTTGTATGTTATGTATCAATGAGATGCTAAGATGGTTAAATTAGCCTATATTATTACAAAACCACAGTAATTTGTGGTAAATTGCAACATCCAAGAATCAGAAATTACAGTATAGGCATACCATATAAACACTGAGTGGCAACATGGTAAAAGTAATGCATATTGAGTAATTACATCAAAGAAAACTATTCAATTAATTTAAACAACTGCTCACAAAGTGGTAAACTTGAGCAAATTGCACTAAAAAGTCTGCATGGCCTCCTTCTGAGAAAATGATGGTCTTGGGGACCCCAACCCCCAGGTAAGTATATAATTTAAAGGGGAGGGGAGCCTTGTGGCTTCCCGTCCTGACCCTCTTTAGACCCGGGAGGAACCTTCCCCAGGACCATTTTTTATCTTAAAGTGGAAGGGGGCTATGTACTCCCCTTACTGAGCCTATTATGGCCCCGGGGTCCCCATCCCATTAGACCCATACATCCTTTAAATGGAAGGGGGCACAAAACCCTACTCCCTGACTCTCAATAGGCCTCCTCCCCTAGTCATTATAGACCCCTGGGAGCCAAACCCTGGGGATAAACCTTACTAGCCCAAAAAAGGCCCTGGGGACCCCATCCCCAGGGCAGTGTATGTTGTCAAAGGGAGGGGACCATGTGCCCCGTACTGAGCTGTTGTGACCCCATGGATCTCATCCTCTGGATCCCGCATTATTTGAAGGTGGGTGTCCTGGTGCCCACTCAGGGCATCCACTATGCTCAATGTTGGGGTCCATTAGGGAACACCAGGGCACCCACTGCCCCAGCGGGCTCCCTGCATGCTTCAGGAGCCTGCATAGTTGCCACCTGCAGGCAGCAGGTACGTATGCTGCTCTCTCTGAGCAGGAGCAATCTCTTGATATGTTACCATGCCTGCATCAGTGCAGGAAGGCAAACACATTTTCATAAACAAATTTTCCCTCCCTGGGCCATTGTGGGCAAGTAACCACTGTGTCCCTGGGTGACCTCCCCGGGACACAGCACGGGAGTCTACCCTAGTGAATGTGGTCCACAGGGCCTTTAAAAACTCAGGGAGTGGGTCACACCCCCCCATCTTTTTAAAAAGTTTAGCTTTCCCAGAGAATGGGTCTCTGAAGCCTTTAAATGCTCAGGGAGGGGCGGACACGGGGCCCCCTCTCCTTTTATTTCAATAATCAGCCTCGAGGATGGGGTCCATGGGTCATTTAAAGTTTTGGTTAGGGGGCAGCCTGACCTGCTTCCCTTTAATTGCCAGTGCAACATTAGGAAAAAGCTGCTCAGGTCCTATAATGGCTCAGGGAGGGGGCCGCAAGCCCCCTTCCCCTCATAAAATGTGTGGCCCCAGGGGACTATAATGGTTTGGGGAGGTGAGTCGCATGCCCTCCTACCCTTAACTAATCAATGCCATTTTACTTTTTAGATCCCATGGGAGTCCTGCAGGATCATGGCAAAAATGGCTGATTTATGAAATGTTGGCACCAGGCGGTGCCTCTGGGTACCCTTCATAGACCCTAGGGGAGTCAGGGTATTCCTACCCTACACCCTACTAGTAGTGTTTTTTAAATCTACTGCAGGACAGGTAAATACGTTCTGAACTAATACAGTGGCTGAAAGGAACATTTTCCTGATGTTGCTAGCAGCCGATCAAAACGCTGACTCTTGCTGTGAATGCCATTGATGCATTCGAATGGTCCATCACAGAATTGTCTATGTTTCTTTCATGCATAACTACTAACTACGCTAGTTTTTTTTCCCTACTTGGCATAGGATGGCTACAGTTATGGATATATACCATATCATCTTGCATCGATCAAATTGCTGGTTGTGCAATGCACTTGGTTGATAATGTAACCGAGTGAGCTTTATGTAAAAGAATATACACATACAATTTTCTGACATTTTAAGCAAAGGTTTGTGCGACATTTAACATTTGTCCTATATAAGACAAAATTGGAGGTTTGGGGCCCCATTTTAACAAGAGTTTTACAAGCGTTTTGCAAAAGAGGTTTTATTACTGCATGGTCCGAATCCATCATAGTACCCATTTTTAAAAAGGGCGATCGAGAGAACCCTTCTTCCTATCGCCGGATTTCTTTGTTGGATTCTTTGAGGTAGGTGTCGGGCAGGATTGTCCTAGAAAGACTACAGGGATGAACCGAAGAAAATGGCATTTTAAGTGACGTCCAATATGGTTTTAGAGCTGGTTTAGGAACTAACGAACAGATTTTGAATTTAAGTATTTTAATTGGTAAATATACTAAGGCCCAAGCAGGGAATTTTTATTTGGCCTTTGTAGATCTTTCCGCGGCTTTTGATTGTGTAGTTCATGAGAAATTGTGGGGTATTTTAAATGAACTGAAAGTTGACCCTGTTTTAATCCAGTTTTTAAGACAGCTGTATACCTGAGCTACTGCAAAGGTCCGCTACGGTACCGAGGGCAAGTGTACCGCCCCATTTAAAATAGAACGAGGTGTAAGGCAGGGATGCGTATTGGCACCACTCCTGTTCTCTTTATACACCTACGCTTTAGAACAGGAGTTGGTGTCACATACTACGGATCTACCATCTGTAAATTTCCGCCCAATCGCATCTCTTCTTTATGCTGTTGATGCCGTTCTCATGTCCCATACTCAAATAGTATTACAAAGGACCCTTTCTTTTTATACTAGTTTTATGGATAGTCTTGGCCTAAAACTAAACGCCAAGAAAAGTTCTGTGATGTTATGTGGGACAATTAAAAATAAGAATAGAAGTTTTTAGGTTGGGGGGAATAAGGTGGAGACCATCCCTGCATTCAGTTATCTGGGCGTGCTTTTTGATAGATCTGGCTCTTGGGCACCAGCAGTTAAGGCTAGGTCCTTACTCTTTATGAAGACCATTGAAGCCCTCCTTAACTTCTCAAATAAATTGGGGAAAAGGCCACCAGAAATGTTATTAAAGATATATCGAGCAAAGTGCATGAGTATAGCAATTTATGGGGCAGGAATCTGGGAATTCCACGACTGTACTATAATTCAGCGCACAGAAAACATCTTTCTGAGGTTCCTTCTAAGTGTTCCAAATAGTGCACAGTTTCTAATTGCTATTCCGAGCAGGGTGTTACATATATTTCCGATTTTATTAAGTCACAGCCAGTTTTGCTATGGCATCGAATTTGGACCACAGAGAATGCTGGACTTAACAGGGAAATAATAAGGGACTCAATGAGATTAGATAACGTTCCTAAAATGTTATGGCTGAAATATGTTAAACATTTTATGCAGGTTATTGGCCACCCAGTGTACTTCACCATGGCCGATAGTATGAATTCTATAAAATGAAAACATTTTTAAAACCTTGTTATGACTCACCTAGAAGAAAACAGGTTAACACTTGAGTTGAATAAACCCATGGTAATCTGCCATCAACTGATCATCACGACCTCCAAAATTCAACCCTGTTTGCAGTGTGTTTTGGGTGGTTATGACAGATATTTCTTGACCAGATTCAGGTTTGGGACCTTTCACAATCTAATTTCGAACCCAACCTCTAGTGACTGGTCAAGAGAACTATGTCAATGTCCCTGTGATAAAGTATCTAGACAAAGCACAATGCATGTAGCTTTATTTTGTATGTTATGTATCAATGAGATGCTAAGATGGTTAAATTAGCCTATATTATTACAAAACCACAGTAATTTGTGGTAAATTGCAACATCCAAGAATCAGAAATTACAGTATAGGCATACCATATAAACACTGAGTGGCAACATGGTAAAAGTAATGCATATTGAGTAATTACATCAAAGAAAACTATTCAATTAATTTAAACAACTGCTCACAAAGTGGTAAACTTGAGCAAATTGCACTAAAAAGTCTGCATGGCCTCCTTCTGAGAAAATGATGGTCTTGGGGACCCCAACCCCCAGGTAAGTATATAATTTAAAGGGGAGGGGAGCCTTGTGGCTTCCCGTCCTGACCCTCTTTAGACCCGGGAGGAACCTTCCCCAGGACCATTTTTTATCTTAAAGTGGAAGGGGGCTATGTACTCCCCTTACTGAGCCTATTATGGCCCCGGGGTCCCCATCCCATTAGACCCATACATCCTTTAAATGGAAGGGGGCACAAAACCCTACTCCCTGACTCTCAATAGGCCTCCTCCCCTAGTCATTATAGACCCCTGGGAGCCAAACCCTGGGGATAAACCTTACTAGCCCAAAAAAGGCCCTGGGGACCCCATCCCCAGGGCAGTGTATGTTGTCAAAGGGAGGGGACCATGTGCCCCGTACTGAGCTGTTGTGACCCCATGGATCTCATCCTCTGGATCCCGCATTATTTGAAGGTGGGTGTCCTGGTGCCCACTCAGGGCATCCACTATGCTCAATGTTGGGGTCCATTAGGGAACACCAGGGCACCCACTGCCCCAGCGGGCTCCCTGCATGCTTCAGGAGCCTGCATAGTTGCCACCTGCAGGCAGCAGGTACGTATGCTGCTCTCTCTGAGCAGGAGCAATCTCTTGATATGTTACCATGCCTGCATCAGTGCAGGAAGGCAAACACATTTTCATAAACAAATTTTCCCTCCCTGGGCCATTGTGGGCAAGTAACCACTGTGTCCCTGGGTGACCTCCCCGGGACACAGCACGGGAGTCTACCCTAGTGAATGTGGTCCACAGGGCCTTTAAAAACTCAGGGAGTGGGTCACACCCCCCCATCTTTTTAAAAAGTTTAGCTTTCCCAGAGAATGGGTCTCTGAAGCCTTTAAATGCTCAGGGAGGGGCGGACACGGGGCCCCCTCTCCTTTTATTTCAATAATCAGCCTCGAGGATGGGGTCCATGGGTCATTTAAAGTTTTGGTTAGGGGGCAGCCTGACCTGCTTCCCTTTAATTGCCAGTGCAACATTAGGAAAAAGCTGCTCAGGTCCTATAATGGCTCAGGGAGGGGGCCGCAAGCCCCCTTCCCCTCATAAAATGTGTGGCCCCAGGGGACTATAATGGTTTGGGGAGGTGAGTCGCATGCCCTCCTACCCTTAACTAATCAATGCCATTTTACTTTTTAGATCCCATGGGAGTCCTGCAGGATCATGGCAAAAATGGCTGATTTATGAAATGTTGGCACCAGGCGGTGCCTCTGGGTACCCTTCATAGACCCTAGGGGAGTCAGGGTATTCCTACCCTACACCCTACTAGTAGTGTTTTTTAAATCTACTGCAGGACAGGTAAATACGTTCTGAACTAATACAGTGGCTGAAAGGAACATTTTCCTGATGTTGCTAGCAGCCGATCAAAACGCTGACTCTTGCTGTGAATGCCATTGATGCATTCGAATGGTCCATCACAGAATTGTCTATGTTTCTTTCATGCATAACTACTAACTACGCTAGTTTTTTTTCCCTACTTGGCATAGGATGGCTACAGTTATGGATATATACCATATCATCTTGCATCGATCAAATTGCTGGTTGTGCAATGCACTTGGTTGATAATGTAACCGAGTGAGCTTTATGTAAAAGAATATACACATACAATTTTCTGACATTTTAAGCAAAGGTTTGTGCGACATTTAACATTTGCACGTGCGATTTAATGTAACAAACTAAAATGTAATACATTTTTCTGTACGCTTTTACATTCAACAATGGCTTGCAGATTCCTAGTTCGCATATTCATGTGATATTTTACATCCAATGGTGACGTGCTTCTTGTTCATTACAGTATATTTAGCTTTTGGAAGATTGCAAAGCTCAAAATCTGTGCCAATATTCCTTACTAACCATGACAAGCTCTGTAAATAGTGGATATAATGTAATCTCGCTGTCTGTCATTGGATAGTATTCGTATAGTCTCTTGGGAATGGTTAGCATGATTAACATAGAAATAGAAATGTGTCGGGTCATGATGTCACAATGTGGAAAATTAAGCATTTGCATGCCTGTAACATGCCCATAGAAATCTTGACTTAGCCTTGCATAATCACCTATCACATTCAATTAGAATTTGTGAAGCTCCATTTCTGACCACTTAAAGGTAATTACAGTAATTAGAGGTGTACAGAGCTTTCTGTATTTAATGATTCCGCTAGCTTTCTTAGCAACGAATATTCATAAAAAATAGGATTCCACGATATTCAGGACAAAAAACATAATAGACGAAACGAGGAACTTCGGTGCAGCTTGCAAGGAGAAAAAACACTACCTATTCAAAGTATTAAAGTTCGATACCAGCCATCTCTCAACCAATAACATGCGAATCATGTGTGTTACCCTTTAATAGTTAATGAGGACTTAACATAGGAACCATTTGCCCTCATCTGTACTCCTACTGTGGGCCTTTAGTTTTCTCTGTTCTCTCAGCCTATTCATAACAATTCATTATTATTGTCGATATCCCTATAATGAACTCTACTCCTAGATCTCAGAAGAAAGTAGGTGTCCCAAACTGTATTGCACCACCTTTTCACTATCGAAACTTTGCCTTCATTCACAAATAAAACATTAAATGGCATGGCAAAACACATTTTGTAGAACATTTTGAACATTCAAATCGTTACTCAAAGTATAAATTCTCTTATCTTTCAGCATTACTTCAAATGACCTCTCATCTTTCACTGCACTTTCCAATCAGGTCTTTTTTAAGCGTGCTACTCACCCGTGAGGGTCGCAAGGTACTGTAGAGGTGGGGGGGGGGGGGGGGGGGGGGGGGGGGGGGGCGGCTCCTGTTCATCTGAAGAGCAAGGTCTTGAGCTGATCCCAAACAATTGATCTGAATATTCTCAATTTCTAGAACACCTAGTACAACTATAAGAAATTCTGGGCATGCTCTTGGAAATTAAAATGAGTTGTGTCTCAGCAGTACATATGTCAGCACTGTCACGTATTAACATGGACGTCATTTGGAGGTAGTCACGGGTAGGAGCTGTGGCCTCTAGCTTGATCCCTGCTATTCCTGGCACTTCCATTGCAAACCCGGACCTCAAAAGACTCAAAAGGGTTGTCTCCTCTGAGGCCAAGGCTTGTCTGTGTTCTCCTCAATTTGTTCATCATGTGGCGATAACTGAAATAGAAAATTTATAACAATGTTACAGTAACAGTTTCTTCCAGAAAAGTTTGGAAATTGGCACTGTACCATATCCTCAACTTGTTCTACTTTGAACTTTTTTTCTATGTACTTCTTCACCTAGCCATCTTCTGTACCTTTTCTGTCTTCAAAGGTTTTATCAAACCTATACTTTCTTCTGCTTGCTCATTTTTCAATGATTGGATATCAACACAAACGAGGAGCAATCAACTTCTCAATCGATTGTACTCTGTAACACATGAACTGTCCTCATTTACTTAGCTCTCATCACAATCTACAAGGTGCAACCCTGTAAGTGACCTTAAACATGACAGTACAATATAAGCCATAACCTCTTTAAACACCTTTTGACCTATATTTATCATTATTGCATCCAGAGTTGATCTGAGCACAGAGGAAACATATGAACACAGAGATCTTTGAGTGGAAGGACACTAGCACAGCACCTACCTATTTGTTTTAGATCATCTATATGGTAAAACCTGACCGAACCAGACTCAAACTCAGTTTTATTGGGATACGTGATATAACAAATTTCCCATGGCTCCCTTGATAAGACCCTCCTCAAATTACGTCACAACATATTCCTGCAATTTTTAGAGAGGCTTAATTTTTTTTCTTAAGTAGCTGTACCTGAATTTGACTTTTTAGTCTTTCAAAATGTGTTTTTACCACTTGTTGACATAGCAGTCAGTGTAAAAGTTGATGCTCCATTTTATGTACAGAAACTGTATGAACTCCCTGATTTCCAACAGACTAATTTCTATAATGAACTGGGCACACTCATCCACCATTGGCATAAGGCACACAATCTGTTTGCAAGATTCTACACACTCTTTCACTACCTTTGCAACTGATATTATTTGTGGAAAAGAATAGCTAATGAACAACTTTCAAGTGCCACTTTAGCTTCTTTAACCCCTTTGATGTCAAGGACATAATGGTTACGTCCTTGGCAGCGGTGCTGCTGTGCCTAGGATGTAACCATTATGGCCTGACAGTGGCCCACAGGGGAAGTGAGGTACCCATCCATATGACTCCACTGGGGATGGGAGTGGAAGCACTTTAGCTGCAACCCTGAGCCCCTCCCTTGGCGATCTGATGATGCTGGCACACTCACAGCGGGCCGACATAATCAAGTGCAGTCGGGGATACAGTAGAAACCATGTGCTTCAAGCACATCGAGGGAGAGGACTTGCTTTGGTAAGTCCTTCTCCTGATATATTTCATATATGTACCCTAGTATAGGCTCAGGTAGCAACCTAACCTTTCATCCATATTTCCCCTGCCATCACACAACATAACGGTTCTTGGGACTAACCTTTTACGTCGTCCTGTACTGCTTACAGGACGATGTGTTTTCCCTGAAAACTAGGCTCCTCCATTATGCATGAGGATTTTTGAAACCTCAGCAGGACTACCATCTCCTGCATAATAACTAGGTATAATGGTCATTCCTTCTGCCATCCTAAGTCCAACATGGCACTTTGGGTATAGAAACACCATATCTTTGCTGAGGCAAGGAGAGGCGAAAAAGGACTTCCATGCTGACACACTGACGCAATACACTGAAGTCCCTGCATACAGACACTTCAGCTCACAGTGGTCTGCAATCCCTAATGGGGTACCTATGTCGAGACCAAGACAGGGTTGCACAGTCTCTCACTTCAGGTAATGGGGTTGACTTTTTCCTAGAGGGATTCTTGGCTCAACACCAACATACATGCTAGGTCCACTCAGGTACATCTAGTAAGGGTTGCATCGTAGGAGTACGCATTTTATTGACATTTATTTTTATACCTGTCTGGATTCATTGATTTAGCACTAGGGTAGAAATCTACCATCCTTTTACTCTGTTGGTGCTCATAATCATTTATATCTGTTTCAGTCTAATGGTTGTTTCAGCACACCTATTTCACACTAAAATGACACTGGTTCAATAAACGCTTATTGAAAACGTCCGCACTGTTTATTCTGTGTATCTCTCTGTGACAAAATTAGCAAGAATCACTGAACAAAAAGTATTGCATTGTTTCCACAACCCCTGATGGGACAGAGTTGTCATGTTCGATAGTTTCCCAAGAACTATTCCCTACTTGGTAAGATGGGTTCTAGTGGCACTGTGAGCTGTTGGTATACAGGTGACCATACTCTGTGGGGGTGTCTGGAATCAGTCTGGACACCAATCCCCCAGTCTATGTGTCTTAACTGTGCAGATCCTATTTAGGGTTATAGGAACTACACCACACACCCGTGGGAGGTTTACAAGAGTACAGATGCAGGGGAAAAGGACTTTTCCCCAGCATCTGTAGAGAGTGGATTCTTGCTCCACGATTGGGGTGGGGCGGTGATTGTGGAACAGGAATCCACACCACTAGACACCAGAGACTTATTTATGTGTAATTTGGGGGAGCAACCACTTAGGCAAGGATTGCTCCCAGGAGGCATATGTAATCTGTGTTTCAACCCCCCTTGGGGGTTGTTTCTGTTGTTTTTCCAGCCCATCTGCCCTGAAGAGGGGTAGAAGCCACATGACCACCAAGGATTTTATTATATTTGGCACATCATGTTTTGTTGAGCAGCCCCTTGGCCAAGAGTCGCTCCTCTTTTTGAGCTGAATTGTTTTTCCCCAATTGGGGGCGATTGGTATTTTATTTTTAGACCCATTGAGCCACCAGACCACCAGGGATTTTATTATATTTGGCACAACATTTTTTGGGGAGCTGCCCTTCAGCCAATGGTCCATCCCCTTTTTTGGGGTGAATGTTTTGGCTGTTTTCTGCCCCCCCGGTATATCAGCACTAGCCACTAGACTACAAGGGAAGGTTTGTGTTCCAAGGGCGGTGGGCCACCTTGTGGTAAATTTAAATTACCTATACTTAATTTATGCGGTAAAGTTCAATAAGAATAACTCAGTCAAAAATAAGAGACAGAATCCGTGGTATCTGAGGTTTTCAAAGGGGTTTTATTCCTTAAAAAGGAATTGGTTCGAACCAGGTATCATGTTCCATCACCACAAGGGTTCAGGAAGGGAATGGACATGGACATGTACAATGTTTTATTAACAGAACATCATATATATAGTCAATGCATTACAATAGTGACAGATGCAGGAGGCGTAACAGCTGAGAGAAACGAGATAAGGAAACATGTGCGTAACAGAAGGCGTGCATGAAGGCGTACACGGAGGTGTGTGCTAGACAACGTCACATAAAACGTATCACAGGTGGGTGGATCCATAGGAGAATCCTGCAGTGTCAGCAGAAATACATGGCAGAGATGCGCGCGCAGCAGCATGACGTGTGATTGACGTGAAACTGGAGGGTGAAGGGGACTTGACATTTAGCCCTACATGAGGAGACAGAAGTCTGGGGTGTCAGGACAACCTAATCCCAAATCATATCTAATATCTGGTGTTTGAGGAACTGTATTATCTAGAAGGAAAGGTCTCTCGGGCAGAGGCTATCCTATACTGACTGCTAGTGCGTGCATATGCGACTACGTGTCTACATGAGATGCGAGGGGCCATGGGCCTACCATGGTAACGGGAGCTATGAATTACTTGCATGGAGACAGTGAGGCCGGGCCCTTTGCTCTGCAGCTGGGAAGGATGTTTTCCTAAACTACTAGACAGGAATGTATTTTCGAGGAGCGGAGCAGATAACTCGAAGGCTGAATACAGTCTTGGCAGGCAAGCAGGCCGAGCCAGGCACCGCTCGCCGCACAGGGAGTAAGGCAGAGGTCAGGAAGCAGCAGACTGTAGGTTTCAGAAACAGAAGGCAGAAAGGGCTCGATGGCAGGAATCAGGGCCTAACTCGCCAGAGCTAGTGAAACATGAAAAGTGCACCATGTAAAGACGTTGGCAAGGCACACTTAGGAACCGAATATCCGACCCATTCATGGTGGATCTGAAAGAGGACATGTTAACGTTGGACGCAAATGTATTTGCGTCTTCATAGCTGGAAGTGGAGGGAACATACATGTACTTAAAGCACAAAACATGGAGCCGTTGGGGTCTACGATAGGGGACACAATTGACCATGAAAATTCATATTACCTCATTCCCTCCTTGTCCCCTACGGACCCTTCATGATATATCAATCCTCATTAATCTATCAATCTGTTCATGTAACATCATTTGCTCTTCTTTCTTCTTACAGCGTTTTGAATGAGGACTTGAATGAGGAATACATGATGTGGCGCACAAGCCGCAAATCGCTGGCCCACATTGCAGACATAGGCAACAACTGAATACTATGAGAAGGGCAATACCTAGGAAGGATAGGACCTTCCATCCCCAGGCTGACAATACGCTCCAGAACCAACCGGACCAAGTCCAGGTGCCTGGATTCTGGTGTATCTGACTTGCAATCTTGTGAAGACGGGTTATGGCTCTGTATACTGATGGCGCGTTTTCTGGAATGAAAACACAGCAGCTCGATCCGATGACTCTACAAGCCCCGCCCCTATCGGCCAGGATGACGTCAAGGACGAGACGATTTTGAAGAACAACAATCCGCATAGCAGACTGCTCCTCTGTTAAGTTACCTAGGGCGGAAGTAGTTTCATTCACTACTGCTTCGAGGGTTCTGGTTAGTTTTCGTATCAGTTTACTATTAAAGACAGCACCTAAGTAGGGAAAGAAACCTTTATTGAAGTCTGTATATTGTTCCCATGCCGTTTCAGTGTAGTCGACAATTGGGAGATCTCTCTGTGGTCTATTGTGTACTAGATGGGTGTCCCTATGGTAATCAGGAGGGGCTAGGAAAACAGGTGGCAGAAGGAATGCAATGTAACAGGTGCCATCCCAATCTAGAGGTAAGCGTATATATGCGGTATGACCACAAATGAAGTAAGAATGACGTGAAGCTTTAAATGTAGACTTGCCCTTATCACTGAATTCGATCACAGTAGTACATTTACTATGACCCAGGTGTACTGAACCATTCTTCCTGACACATAATTCACCTTTGACTGGTAGTACGGACATAGCGGGCAAGACTGGTTCGGTTTCGGATTCAACATTCAGAATCATGAGGTTAAGTGTAAAGTTACCTAATCCATATACTTCATTTTCTAGATCAGTCCCTGTCCTTTTTGGTAGACCCTCCTTGTCAGGGAAACATACTTTATGCAGAACGGTGTTCAGATTTCCCCATACCCAGTTGCCCTGGTAAACTACGGAATTGGAATCTAGTGAGTTCATTAAACTAAACCATGCACCACAGGAACCATTGTGTGTGAATGGGTACGGGAAGAGGGGCAGAACTCCCTTGTATTTCTGATAGGGAGGGAGTCGGCCACATATCCAACAATTGGTAGCATTGCTGGTCTGATGGGAATGATGTAACATACTAATGAATGTGTTGTTGCGCAGCGCAAGTCGGTAAGATAATTCATGCGGGGGCAGTTCACTGAAAGAGTGCTCGGCAGTAATATTGAAGGGAGACTGTGCACGCTTGAAAATAGGGTAATATACATGCAACAGCACACTTGCAGCAATAATCATAAGACTTAGAAAAAACATAATCAATAGTGTCACGATGCAGTGACTGCGAAGAGATTTACAATATTCACGTTTCTTGAGCTGTTTCTGTCTATCTCTCTCTCTGTTGGGGTCTAGGGGATACATGTCAGAAACACGTCTAACCGATTCACCTAGGGGAGGACTTAAACAATTAAACTGTCTGACTTGCTAGACGTTAATTTCAGTTTATATTCTTGAGAAGAAGTTTTCTCGACCAAGAGGAGTTTTGAGTCAGTCTGTGGAGGAGGGCCGGGCTGGGAGGCTAGATCTGGCGTTAGTCCATGACATTTTTTTATATGACTCGAATGAAGCCAACCCTTGCGGCCCTCGACTTTTATCGCTGTCCTTGTGGTCAAAAGTACTAGTCTTGGTGCTTGCCAGCAGGGCTCCAGCGGACTTCTCCTGTCGAAATTCCTAATGTAGACAAGGTCTCCCGGAACCACTTCATGCGGCTTCACCTCGGTGTTGTCGGGAAAGGCTGCAGCAACCTGTGAACGACATGATTGTAGTGCAGACATCAAAGAAGCAAGGTAATCTGTCAGCATATTACAGTCAACATCGGTAATTTTGCGAGGCAGAGGCGTCCCCCACATATTCGGCGGCCTACCAAAGACCACCTCGTACGGGGATAGCCCTGTTCTGTAGTGTGCGACCATTCTCATGTAAAAGAGTGCGACTGGCAAAGCTACTATCCAGTCGACTCCTTTCTCTCTACAGATCTTGGCAAGGCGAATTTTCAGAGTCTGGTTATGACGTTCCACGAGGCCTGCTGCCTCGGGATGTCGGACACAGTGGAACTTCCATTGGTAGCCGAGCAGGAGAGATACCTGCTTCATTAGCTCGGACGAGAATGGCTGACCGTTATCGGAGTATATGATGCGGGGCAAACCATATCTGGGGAAGAATTCACGAACCAGCTGCTTGGCAGTGGTCGGAGCAGTGTAATCTGGGACTGGATATGCTTCTGTCCAGCGGGAGAGTGCACATACAACTACGAGGACATATTTGAATCCTCGACAACGTTCCATCTGGATATAATCCATCTGGAGGACTTCAAAAGGGTGATCGGGAGGATGAAATCCACCTTGCTCTACGGGAATGCTTTTACCTGGGTTGAACTGACAACAAATCATGCAAGTACGCACTTTCTGTTTGGCTGCTGCTCGTAAATGTTTATTGAACCATAGGTTTTGAATACTGTCTAACATGGCTTTTTCTCCTAAATGTGCAGGACTGTGTACTGTGTTAATGATAACTTGGACCATAGAGTCAGGGAGAAACCATGTAGATTTTCCCTTCGTCATCCATCCTTGATCTGTCTGGATCCCTCCTAGTTCAATCCATTTCTTGATTTCGTCTGGTGTAGCATGTGTCTGTATGTCAATTACATCTAGGGCGGGATCCTTAACTGTCATGCAATGTGTCGGTGTCTGGACTATTGTCTTTGTCAGATCTGTTGCGTGAGTCTGAGTCTGAGCTGTATGCTTAGCTGTTCGGTCTGCCAGGTCGTTACCCTGGGAAATTATATCTGTGACTTTCGTATGTGCCTTGCACTTCATGATGGATATTGCTGTAGGCAGATGTATTGCATCTAGCAGAGTCTGAATGAGAGGACCGTGTTGAATTTTGGCACCGTGAGAAGTCAAAAAACCTCTCTCTCGCCACAATACACCGAAGTTGTGTACGACTCCGAATGCGTAACGTGAATCTGTGTATATGTTAACTCTCTTGTTCTTGGCTTGAATACAGGCTTGAGTCAGAGCGATGAGCTCTGCTGCTTGAGCCGACAGGGTGTCAATACAATTCGTTTCTATGACTTCAGTTTCTGTCGTGACTGCATAGGCGGCCACTAATTCTCCTGTACTTGTCCTCATGCATGAACCATCCACATAAAGTGTCAGGTCTGGATCTGGTAATGCGGTGTCTGTCAAGTCTTGTCTGGGTTTCGTCGTAATGGTAATGACTCCAATACAATCATGTGCCAATGGGTCTGTCTCACTTAATGGCAAAAGTGTAGCAGGGTTTAATGTGTTGCAACGTCTGATTTCTATGTGTGGCTGAAACAATGTCAATTCATAACCTGTTAGTCGTGCTATCGTCAAGTGCTGGGTCTGTGTTCGGTTTAAAAGAACTTCCACGGAGTGTGGAACTTGTACTGTCAATTGATGTCCTAACACTATGGAATCACTTTGTCTGATCGCTAGAGCTGTTGCTGCTACTGATTTCAAGCACGCAGGCAGAGCCTGGGCTACTGGATCCAATGTACTAGAAAAATAAGCACATGGTTTGTGTGAACCTGCTTGATCCTGAGTGAGTACTGACAAGGCGGTACCTTCACGTTCTGTGACAAAAAGTGTAAAAGGCTTGCTGTAACATGGTGTCGCTAAAACTGGTGCTTGACATAAGGCTTTCTTTAAGTCGTCAAAAGCTTGTGTGTGTTCCTGAGTCCAAGGGAGGGCAGTCGATGTCACTGCCTCCTGGGTTGTCAACTGTATGAGTGGTTTCGCTAGGAATGCATACTGAGGGATCCATTGTCTACAGTAAGAAGTGAGGCCTATAAAGGCTCGTACCTCCTTTTGTGTCTTGGGTTGTGACATGTTTACAATTAACTGGATGCGGTCAGGTGTTAGCTGTCTCCCCCCTTTGGACAGCAAGTGCCCAAGGTAAACAACTTGCTGAACACAGAATTGCAGCTTCGAAGGGGACACCTTGTGTCCCTTGTCAGCCAGGAAATGTAAAACCGTCAGTGACGCTTGCTCACATTCAGGTTCGCTGCGGGCGGTGATCAGCAGATCATCGACGTACTGTAACAGGGCAGTGTTGTCAGGCATGTGTATACTGTCTAGTTGTCTTTTCAGTGCTTGGCTATAGATGCTGGGGCTTTCTGTGAATCCTTGAGGTGCGCGTGCAAATTTGAAGCTTCGACCATTTAAACAGAATCCGAAAAGGTATTGGCTTTCCGAATCTATTGGGACACTAAAGAAGGCGTTCTTCAGATCAATTACAGTAAAGAACGTTGCTTCGGAATCAATGGCAGTCAATAAAGACGAGATGTCTGGAACCACAGGATATTGTGGTACAATGCATTTATTCAATTCGCACAAATCGATAACTAATCGATAAACTGGGGGTGCATTTGGATCAGTACGTTTAAGAATTGGAATGATGGGGGAGTTACATAGATTCGAGTCGGTTTCTACAACCACTCCTTGTGCAATGAGCTCGTCAATGATTTTCAGTAAAACCGCTACAGCATCTGGAGGTAACTTGTATTGTCGGATTCGTGGTAAGACTACTCCTGGTCTGAGTGTGACTCGATATGGTGTAATGTGCATACAACCTACATCAGTGGGGCCTTGTGCCCATAAATGTGCAGGAACATTCTGTAATCTGGGATCAATATTTCTCAACACATAGTGACCCTTAAAGTCACGTAAAAACAGTCTTACTCCTTCCGGAGAACAGCAAATTACAGCTCCTAGAGCTTTCAGTGTCTTTATACCTAACAAGTTTTCTGGACATGATTTCGTTAGTAATAAATCTGTAGTACGTGTCAATGGACCAACTGCAAGGGGAAGTGGTTGCGATACTTCATTAACAATAGGCTTTCCTGAAAATCCAAGGGAAACATTCTGTGAGCCTGAGAGGGGTACCCCTGGAACCTCGTTGTGACTTATAGTTGTCCTGCTTGCCCCTGTATCAATTAAAAACTTTCTGTCTTTCCCTAATACTTGACTATGTACATAAGGACCTTCTTGATCTACAGGAACCTCAATAAGAGGCAAGCCAACTTCCCTCTCTAGGCTGTTTCATGTGTATCGCTGATAATCGGGATAGTCATTTTGTGCATACTGGTACATCTGTTGCGTTGCATGTTGTGTTGCGGCAATGGGTTGTGGCTGTGGAACTGCTACGGTCTGTACTGCCTGTTGTGAAGCTTGCATAGGCTAGCTATTCTGTGGTACTTGTTGTTGGACCTGGTCCTGTCTAGGAGGACGCGGTCTTTCTTTAGTTTTACCTGTAGCTATGTTATGTTTCAAAACTGCACAATCGTTTATATAGTGACCTGGCTGTTTACAATAGTTGCATATCCCTTTAACAGGAGCTGCTGAATTGTTGGACTGTGTCATGCCCTTTTTCTGACCGTCAGCTGGAACTGACTGAGCAACTAACATTTTCATTTTCGTGTCTTTCATACGTCTTTGTTCGTGATCATGTTCTTCTCTAATTCTGTTCTGGTGGTACTGTAACATTTGTAACATTTGTGAAGGCGTGTTAGCTTGCCATGTGCTCTCGACTTTCAGAACACGATTCTTAACCTGGGGCAAGGAATTTTCGACCAATTTGGATACAAAAAGGTGTGGGTATGACTCACTACTTGGTTTCAGGCCACTATTAATAGCAAAACATTTCTCGAATCGGGAATAAAAATCACTAGTGTCTTCATCGGGTTTCTGTTTACAGGCTGAGATTGCATCCCAGTCCTCCTTTTTCGTTGCTAACAAACGTGGCAATACTTGTACTAACAATCCTGGTAATGCTTTGGTTTGGTCCCCAAGCCCTAGGCCTGGGGTTCGAGTATTTTATTTGTTTTCTAATGCAGCCCAATCAATCTTTTTCTCTCCCACCTCCCATTCTTTTTCTTTCAGTTTCTCATAAATACCGGCAGGCAGTAATACTTTCAATATTTTCATGATGTCAGGATAGGTATAATCACCCATGAGTAACATGTCTTTTATTTCACGGTGGAAACCTGCTGGGTCTTTGTCATGGCTGGGCACTAATTTCTTCATTTCTAATAGTTCCATTTTCGTTATGGGCGTGTACACAAACACACGTCTAAAGGTATTATCATCATTCCTAACTGGATGCACTTCTCGCAAGGGATTCTGTCTGTCTATGTAATACATTTTTCTTTCTACGGGTGGGGCTGGAACAAACTGTGTATTCAGAAAAGCATTATACCTGTGTCGATGTTCTAGAATTACTTTAATTAAGTCGGTACCTAGACCTCTCCATCTATTCGAGAGTAGTTCTATTAAAATATCAGGTAGGGGACCTGGATCAGAATGTTGGCCTTTGAACAACGTAATGAGATGCTGAATCATGTATATTCCAGCTAATTTCTGTTCATCAGGGGAAAGGTTCAAAAAGGTCTGCGCTAAGCCGTCATCATTATATTTATCAGAATTGTCAGCCCATTGTACTGCTGACCTGGCCAATTCTTGTTCATCCATGGAATCGAGTACATGGTACCCCCTTCGTTCTTGAAGTATTTTATCGGTAGCCTGAAATAGGTGTTCTGGCGTCTTCGGGGTTGACATGGCAGCTTGAAAAATTCTCTTAATTTCTGGACGTACCGGACGTATTGAATTATTAAAGGGTCTTCCCTTACCTACATATGCTATCATTTCTCTAGCTGGTAATTGCAATGCTCCTGTTGTCGTTTCTGGTTGTTCCTCCTCCTCCGAGGATTCATTCTTGTCTGTATCTATTTCTCTTTCAGGCTGTCTTCTTTCATGTATTTGTTCTACTGCTTTTCGGATCCTTCGGTACATATTTTCTATACAACTCTGTTTATCATGTTTTCCGTCTGCTATATTCTGACCCCATTTGTTAAGTGCTTTCATTTCTTCCTGGTCTACACCAGGCCTATCTTGGTCTCTTATCAAGCAGTTTATGAAGAAACGTAATATCATTCTTTGAGTGTCAACCTTCTGATGTGCCATGGCCTCGCCAATACTTTCAGGGCCTTGCCCCGTTTGAACAAAAAGATATATTCTGTCTAGATGATCAATCATTCCTGGTAGTAACATTAAATAGTTTGCAACTCGTCGTAGACGTACTGATGATAGCATCATTCTGTCGTCTTTACCGGGTACTGGATCATATCTACAGTCTGTAAGAGGCTCCTTAAGTATGTCGTAACTCGCTGTTTGAGGTGTACGTTGTTGTGCTAAATCCCTATAAGTCAATCGATGTGTTTGTGGCGGTGTTTGAAAACCTCCTGCGGCACCTCCCGAGGTGCCAGGTCCAAAAGGATTTAGTGGGTTAATGGTAGGGAGAATAGGTGCAGGAAGGGGTGGGGGAACAGGCGGAGGATGTGGAACGGGAGGAGGAGTTTGTTGTTGCGGAAGTGGGTGTAGATTATCTCGGGGTGGAGTGCCGTCAGCCGGTGTTGTGCGTGGCGGCGGAATATTAACATATTCGGGGGCTACATCGTTTAAATAGGAAGAAAGAAAAATGTCCTTTGCGGTCTTGTGGCGTAATTTAGTCGGAAGCAATGGAGGTGGCAGATCCTTCGGTATTTCCGGAGTGGCCTTAGGTAAACCCTCGGCCAGGAGAGGATACATACCATTCATAAGAGTGTTTCGTTGTCAGTCTACTTGTTCTGCTTTTACTCGTATCCCCTCTTCAACTAACACGTTTTCTCGGGCTTTGTCTGAATCCTCTCTACTTTTCTCTGCTTTTCTGAGTGCTTTCTCTGTCCGTCTGTGTGATTCTTTACGCCATAAGTCAATGGCATCTTTCTGTGACTGTCTGGCTTTCTTTTTCCATAATGCTTCTTCTACTCTCATGATGCAATCGGCATCCCATGTCCCAGCAGCGGGCCATCTTTGGTGTAATCCACCCATAAATCGAGATATAATACAGCATCTAGGCCGTGTTTGTGGTACATAAAGTACCCTAGAGTGTCCCTAGGTGGAATGGGAACAGCTTCCTCTAGTATACCTTTTCTAGTTTTTATTTGTCTTAGTTTGGAAAATAAAGGCATCTTGAACCTTACTACTTGATACTTACTTGGACTTGGACACAATTAATACAATAAACACGATAATGTAGATCGAACAATCACTCATACCACAACATTAAAACACATTTAAACATTTTGAAAACGAACAACAATAACCAGAATAAAACTAGCTACCTGCATACTCGATATACTGCTAAACAGTACAGATACACCGCTAAACAGTGCAGACCGGATATACTGCTAAATAGTACAGATACACCGCTAAAACAGTGCAGACCGGGTCTGTGTACCCAAACCCGTCTTGACCGGATACAAACTAATGCACCCGTCTAGATGCGTCCCCAGCAACGGTACTCACCGGGAAGCACGGAACGGAAGGCCTCGGAAACTCGACACTGGACTGGACCGGACTGGACTCGACTCGACTCGTGACGTAGGCACTTCGGAACTTCGGAACTGGTGGGCCTCCGAATACCTCGGACTTTGCTCTCTCAGCTAGGCTCTGGTCGTGATCCTCCGCACTCCTCACCGCCTCGTCTGGGTGTCGATCGCAGCCTCAGTCACCTCCGTTGGCCTGAGGGAGATACAGGAAATCCTGCGGGTACGCGTAGTTGTCCGTTCGGCTGTGGCAGGGGACCGGGCCTGCAACGCACCGCCGGCGCGTAAGGTGGGGGAGGGGTCCCTGTTCGGGCGCCAAATTTTGTGGTAAATTTAAATTACCTATACTTAATTTATGCGGTAAAGTTCAATAAGAATAACTCAGTCAAAAATAAGAGACAGAATCCGTGGTATCTGAGGTTTTAAAAGGGGTTTTATTCCTTAAAAAGGAATTGGTTCGAACCAGGTATCATGTTCCATCACCACAAGGGTTCAGGAAGGGAATGGACATGGACATGTACAATGTTTTATTAACAGAACATCATATATATAGTCAATGCATTACAATAGTGACAGATGCAGGAGGCGTAACAGCTGAGAGAAACGAGATAAGGAAACATGTGCGTAACAGAAGGCGTGCATGAAGGCGTACACGGAGGTGTGTGCTAGACAACGTCACATAAAACGTATCACAGGTGGGTGGATCCATAGGAGAATCCTGCAGTGTCAGCAGAAATACATGGCAGAGATGCGCACGCAGCAGCATGACGTGTGATTGACGTGAAACTGGAGGGTGAAGGGGACTTGACATTTAGCCCTACATGAGGAGACAGAAGTCTGGGGTGTCAGGACAACCTAATCCCAAATCATATCTAATATCTGGTGTTTGAGGAACTGTATTATCTAGAAGGAAAGGTCTCTCGGGCAGAGGCTATCCTATACTGACTGCTAGTGCGTGCATATGCGACTACGTGTCTACATGAGATGCGAGGGGCCATGGGCCTACCATGGTAACGGGAGCTATGAATTACTTGCATGGAGACAGTGAGGCCGGGCCCTTTGCTCTGCAGCTGGGAAGGATGTTTTCCTAAACTACTAGACAGGAATGTATTTTCGAGGAGCGGAGCAGATAACTCGAAGGCTGAATACAGTCTTGGCAGGCAAGCAGGCCGAGCCAGGCACCGCTCGCCGCACAGGGAGTAAGGCAGAGGTCAGGAAGCAGCAGACTGTAGGTTTCAGAAACAGAAGGCAGAAAGGGCTCGATGGCAGGAATCAGGGCCTAACTCGCCAGAGCTAGTGAAACATGAAAAGTGCACCATGTAAAGACGTTGGCAAGGCACACTTAGGAACCGAATATCCGACCCATTCATGGTGGATCTGAAAGAGGACATGTTAACGTTGGACGCAAATGTATTTGCGTCTTCATAGCTGGAAGTGGAGGGAACATACATGTACTTAAAGCACATACATGGAGCCGTTGGGGTCTACGATAGGGGACACAATTGACCATGAAAATTCATATTACCTCAACCTGGTGGCCCACCGCCCTCGGAAACCCGCCAACCCCCATAGATCACGCACGCAACCTAGGAATCATCCTGGACTCCGAGCTCAAAATGGACCGCCAGATCAACTCTGTCTCATCTTACTGCTTCCACACCCTCCGCCTCCTTCGTAAGACCTTCAGAAGGATCCCCCTCGAACACCGAAAGACAGTCACTCACGCCCTGGTCACCAGCAGACTCGACTACGGCAACACACTCTACGCCGGAATAAACAAAAACCTCATCCGCAAGCTACAGAACATCCAGAACGCCGCAGCAAGACTGGTCCTCAACCTGCCAAAACACTGCCATATCTCCCAGCACCTGCGCACACTCCACTGGCTCCCCGTCGAGGCGAGAATCACTTTTAAGATGCTCACCCATGCACACAAGGCCCTCTAGGGCACCGGACCAGCGTACCTGAACAGCCGGCTCAAATTCCACGCACCCCAAAGGACCCTACGATCAGCCCAGTTCTCCTACACCGAGGTCCTCCGCACCAGAAAGACCAGATCGGGAGGCCACTCCTTCTCCTTCCTCGCGGCCAAAGCATGGAATGCCCTTCCGCTCACCTCAGACAGACAACATCGCTCCCCATCTTTGCAAGAAACCTCAAAACCGGGCTCTTCGACAGACCCCCTCCTTGATGGAATGGAACCTGCACCCCCCCTCCCCCAATCTAGCGCCTTGAGACCCTTACGGGTGAGTAGTTGCGCTTTAACAAACTCCTGATTGATTGATTGATTGATTGATTGAATGTAGATTGGCTGATGTTTTGACAATTGGCTGGCTGTTTGTGGACTGGTGCTTGGCTGGTGGTGTGTGTGGCTGGCATTTGGATGGTGATGGACAGACTTTGTAATGTTTGATTAGGTTAACTGTTATTTCTTGTAATCATTGGTGATTTTAATGTTTTTCTCTCCCTTTTTGTGTGTCGTATTTTCACAACATATACACAAAAGAAGTGAATACATAGTAATATGTTTTGACGGCCATCAATGTATCACATCCAATATACATCAGTGAGGAAGAGACACCGGTGGTTGGCAACCGAATTGTATGAACAAAAAACAATGCTAGCCTAAGGGTGGGGGTAAGGGGCTGTGAGGGAAGGGCATTGGTATGTCTGGGGTGTGGGTATAAGATGCTCTTGTAATATCTGCCGCACTGTGTGGTTTCTTTATCTGTGGGGTTGGTCTATGCAAGCAGAAGGGCGGGTTTTGGAATCATTGAGGGCTTTGTGGCCCACTAGGGGCTAGGGTGCCACATCAGGTGTATTGCTTGCTGGTGACCCCTCAGGGCTGCTAGTCTCTTAATGGGATCTGGGAAGAGAGGGTAAAGCATCCCGGGGTAAATGTGTATGTTAATGGGTGTGTCTGAGTAGGGTGCCGTGCGGGTGGTGGTAGTGCTGCTATTAGCATTTCCAGGTTTTGGCAGCCACTGAAAAGGCTAGGTACGTTGATACTGGGCTGGGTCAAGCTTCATCCACGGGAGAGGGGGGCCACGAGAATGGGGAAGGAGGAGTGGACCCCCTTTCTCTGCCACTTCTCCCCAGTCTTCTTTTGCTGCGCGCATCCATATTTGTGCCATGCTAGTCTCTCTAACCTCAACAGTCCCCATCAGTGTTTGGAAATGGACAGGCACGGCCCGTGCTGGGCGTTATACTGGGGCGATGACGTCAGGCAGGGGAGGGTCAGGGTGGAGGGATGTAAAATACGGGATAAGGACCATTAGAGGTAAGTATCAAAAAAAAAAATTGTTGCCCACACTGCATCACATTTGGCGATGCAGAGTGGGCAACGAAATTCGGTTTGTTTTTTTCCTGATACTTACCTCTAATGGTCCTTATCACGTATTTTACATCCCCCACCCTGACCCTCCCCTGCCTGATGTCACCGCCCCAGTATAACGCCCGGCACAGGCCGTGCCTGGAGATGGATGGGGGCCGGCGGGTTGCCGTTCTGGGTACACAGGTCCGTAAGGGGGTGGGGGCATGCAGTGTTCTGTCAGGGTGCAGGGGGGAGGAGGTGGTGGGTAGATAGGGAGGAAAAGAAGGGGAAAGAGAAGGGAGGAGTGGAAGTGAAAGATAATAAATGGGTGGGAGAATGATAACCAGAAATATCATATCTCCCGGTGACACAGGCTATAGTGCAATGATGGGGTCAGTGCATGTGGGGGAGGAGTTTGCAGGAGTGGTAGCAGTGAAGAGAAGATAATGAGGAGAGTGTGGGAGGGGAGATAGGGTTCCACAACTAAGTGAAGGTGCTGTAGGAAGGATCATGAGGGAAGGGGGATCTACTTTTTATTTTATTCTAGTGCAACGCTTTTGTATTCCTCGTGGTTGCGGTTTTTGGCACTGGTAGATCTGAAATTTGTGTTGATGCCAAAGATTGGTAAGAAAAAGCTTTTTATACTATTTATTCCAAACAATGACCTGCATGAATGCATTTTTGGGGGAAATGCTTTATTAATAGCTGCAGATTTAGCTTCTGTTTGAACATGGCAAAATGTTCCTTGTTTTTATGCACACATTTTTTTGTGTTTCTTAAAGTGTAGTTTTCAATGGTTTGTCGTTTAGAGTGGAATTTGTGGATTGATTTATTTCAAACTGCACTCGCCTGCTGGAATCCTGTTTGCTACCTGTGAGGCTTCCTGGCGCCTCGTGACTCCTGAGCGCCCACTTCCTTGAAGCGCTACTGCTCGAAGGACCCGCTCCGCGGGTCCCACTTCGTGGCGCTTGCTGTTTGGAGTGCGCAGGGGAGGGAAAGCTTGTGTGGACTGTGCTGGCGATAGGAGCTGCAGGGCTGTGAGCGTGTTGTTTGCTGGACTCCGAGTTCCAGGAGTCCCTGCTGCGGACCCACCCGAGTCACCTGGGCCGCTCTCCCTGTCAGCCACGCCCCTCACATTTAGACTACTATAAATTTCGCACAAGACTTCCGCTGCGCGGGAGCGTGCGGGAAGCGCCCGGGAGAAGCCCGGGACAAGGGCGGGACCGTCTGAGGCCGTCAGAGGCTGAAGTAGGCTGGGCTGGGCCCCGTCCCTTTGAAATTTGTTATAATTAATATTGTTTACTTCTCTCTATTTACCTCACTAGGTCTCATTTGGTGTATGTGTCTTGACAGGCTATTATTGTGTTACTGCTCTTGGAAAATTCTGTTGAATCTTCCCTAGCTTACACATGACGGCAAAAAAACTCTGTTCTGGTCGTGTCTTAGTGGGGAGATCTGGTTCTAAAACTAAATCGAATCCCTTACGTAATAAAATCACTTCCTCCTTGCAATTGAAAGGCCAATGCCAACTTTTTAATTTATGGGAGAAAGGGAAGGGCAAGGTTTCAGAGGCCTATCCTATCACGGAAGTTTTAGAGGGTAATGTTCCTGAGCTAGTTTACATCACTAATAAGGATAACTCTATGCTGGTTACGGTTCCTGCCGAGTTTCAGTTTGGATCCCTCTTTCCCGAAACAGTGGGGGGTTTCCCTTTGGTGTCCACTGATTCGCAACGGAAAATGGAGCTTCCTCATGAGGCTTTGGGGTGTAAGGTTAGAAAACTTGACAATGCCATCTCCCCCCAATCTTCTCATTTGGTAGCACCTAATTCTATAGAGAATCCTATGATTTCATCAGTTTAGCCCACTAATTCTGCTATTCCGGAGGGTGATTTTACATTACCAGATATTGACTTAATAGCTCATAAATGGTTGTTGAGACTGCCCCAGGATAGTGTCAGGGCTGATTCTAACACTGCTGAATCTATTCCAATCTCTAGTCCTTGTCCTCTTAGTAGTACCCCTTCAAACAAATTAGATTTTTCTCTAGCTCAGTTAAATTTTATGTCTTGTTCTGGCCCCAATTTGAACAATTTGCCGGTGAGCCCTCCAGGTACTAACGATAAGCTAATCTCCAATTCCTTGTCTTCTTTGGAATCTTTATTATCTTCTATTCTGAGTTTACTGGAAAAATTTGTTGGAGGTTCGGATTGCATCCTTGATACTGTAACTCAAATCCTAAGAGTACTTTTACATATTGATAGTGGGTCAGTTCTCGAATGCCTTTCAATGCCCGTTAATTCCTTGGAGATCCCTAATAAGAGATCCCCGAATGAAATAGTAACTTTAAACCCAGTTCAAACGCTGTCATATCCTGAAGGACAGAAAATAAATAAACCAGTAGTCATATTGGCGGATCCTAAGGTTGACAAGGTGGTTTCAGCTGGAGCCAATTGCATAGTTACTCACAACGATGAGATAGACGTGTTACTTGTTTCTCCTGTCATTCAAAATTTGGAAACTCCCTCTCTTTTCCCTATATTCTCTCTACAGGCAAAAAAAGAGGAAGAGGCCCCTATAGCTTCTCCAGGTAATGTTGAAAAGATAGTTTCGTCAAAACAAAAAAAGAATAGAATAAAAAAGAGGAAACCTATCCGAAGATTTACTAAAAAAAGACTGAGGAAACTCCTGTTTGAAAAAAATTTGGAACCTATATTAGAAAATTCCGCCCGGACTGAGCAGTCCTTTGCTACACAGGAAGATATAATTGGTTCTCCTAAAGTGGATCTAGTGACCATAGGGTCTGGTCTCATAAGTTCCTCCAACTACTCTCACCCTAGTGTTTAATTATTCCCTGCTAATCCTCTCCCTCCCACTCTTAATCCCTTGGCTAGACCTTTTCAAGACTGATCCACAACTCCGCCTATTCCCTTGGTGCCAACTAGGGATAAAATAAATGTAGATACCTTTTTTCTAGATTTTTCTCCTCTATTCGATACTGATCTAGTTCTAAATAGATCAGCTTTGCTTATTTGTTTTCAGGAGATTGAAAGCTTAAAATTAATTCAAACTTCGGACCTGGATGTGGTACTTCTTCTTAACACTACATTAGGGAGAACAGCAAGGGTGAAATTTCAGTCTAAAGTGGTGTTAAATCATATTTTACAGTGGGCTGAGGAACTACAAATTAGAGGGATCGATGTTACTCCATATTTCGTAGAAAAACGAAGTGAAAGTTTACCCACCAATTTGTCATCTACCTCTAATATTAATTTGAAGCCTACAGATTGGCCTTCAGTTAGATCTGAGGACTTAAAAATATGTGTCTCTAAAAATGAAAGGCAAGTTCTTTATAAAAATCCCCCTCTTCCTAAACAAACTTTGAGGGATGATAATTCAAAATGGAGTTGGTTACCGGGAGTTCTCTCTAGCAAATCTTCTTCCTGCCCTAAACCGCATTCAAATTTTTAACAGAGATTTGAAGTTTATCTCATGGAATACTGCAGGTTTTAAAGATCATAAGGAAAAACTATGTTTCCTACATTCCCTAGAAGCTGACATAATTTGTCTACAGGAAACGTGGGTGGAAGGTAAATTAATATTAGAAAAAGAGTACTTTGTCTTAGAAGGTAGTGCAATCCATTCTAGGAGAGGTCATGCCAAGGGTGGAATAGCATGCTTATTATCCAATAGAATCAATTGGAACTATTCCCACTATCTTGATCCGGATAAATTGTTTCAGGCAATAATTTTAAAAAACTTATTCAGGCATTGCCCCAACAAATTACTTGTTTTAATAAATACTTATATTCCCCCAAACTGCTGTTTCAATGATGGTTTAAAAGTACTCTTCTCCTTCATAACTAAAATTATGGATACTTCCCCCTCCTCTTATATATTATTATTCGGGGACTTGAATTGTAATATATCTAATTGTGGGCTTGATTTATTTAGAAATAAACTTAGGGAAGAATCTCTCTTTATACCTCAGGCCTTGTTTCCATCTAATATTAAATCCAATAAAAGAGGTAAATTAGTTCTGGAAGGTCTTTATAAAGTGGATTGTTTAATAGTAAACGGGAGACTCCCTTCTGACATCCCGGCAGCTTTTACACACAATTTAAAAAATGGAAATTCTATTATTGATTATGTAATTGCAGATTGTTCTTTTTTTTCTCTTTTGAAAGATCTTTCGGTTATAGATACTAATCTCAGTGACCATAATGCGTTGATGCTTACAGTTTCTCTCAGCCCACCTATGGCGGATTCCTGGAACATCGACACGGATGTGGTGAATTTTGGCGCCAGTTCGCGGAAATGTTTTTGGAATCACCGTTCTTTTGAGTGCTTGCTGTCTCCTTTAATCTCTACTGTGGAGAATTTATTCCACTGGGATGGGAGGGAACTATCAGGATTTGCAGATTTTTCAGAATTAGTGAATTCAATAGCCAAGAAGGGCCCCTCCGTTAAAAAATCCTTAGTAGTCCCCCAATCGCTTCGGTTATTAAATATCGAAATAAATAAAGTAATAAGGGGGCAATATTTATCATTTAGTCAGGAAGCCCACCAGAAATTAGCATTACTAAAAAGAAGGAGAGCAAGGCTTAAGGCCCGTTTAAAAAAAAATAAGGAGGATTCCGTATGGATTTAACTCAGGGAAGCCTCATATAACGGCCAGGCTAAGACATTTTGGTCATTAATTGGTAAAGGCTGCGGCACTAGAGTTAGTCCTACGCCAATTACCATTGATGAGCAGATCTGGGTTCAGTATATAGAGAATCTGTACAGTAATAATAATCTGCAACTAAAAAATGATGTAACTTACGTTGACTCCTGTGTGTACGATTCCCCATCTGAAAAGGAAATTGAATTTGCTATTAAGAGTATGCGCTACTCTGGTGCGATGGGTCCTGACGAGGTTCCCATCTCTGTGCTAAAACAACAGAGAGAGCTATGGAGCAAAATTATTTTTCCTGTGTTTAAATCTTGCTTTGCTAGCGGAATAGTCCCCCCATCCTGGAAAGGGAGTACCCTTGTCCCTTTATATAAAAAAGGGGCAAGAGACCTTCCTCAAAATTATCGTCAAATTGCTTTGCTTGACGCCATCTGCAAGGTTTTTGCAAAATGTATTCTCACCTTAATCAACGATTGGGTAACTGAGTTTAAAATTTTGCCTTTTGAACAAACTGGTTTTAGGCAAAAGCATGGAACGTTAGATAACTTGACTGCACTTCAGGTTATTACGGAAAAATATGTGAAAGTCCGTGGAGGGCATGTCTATGGTGCATTTATCGACTTCTCCACAGCATTCGATAAAGTAGACAGAACATTGCTGTGGAGAAAGTTATTAGATTTAGGGATTCCCCCCTTTCTTATTAAATTAATCCGTGCCCTTTATTCAGACACCTGGTGCAGAGTGCTGCTTGGCAGTGAAAGAGGTTTATCTAGAATAATGCCCACATCCAACGGGTTAAAACAAGGCTGCCTATTGGCTCCCTTACTTTTTTCGCTTTATACAGTTGATTTACCTCTGGCTCTCTCAGCATGTTCAGGTATTGCCCCGACTCTGGGGGGCGCTCCAATTGTATGCCTCATGTATGCTGATGATATTTTGATTCTCGATCTGACTCCTAAGGGCCTGAATAATTGCCTGCAGGCTCTATATGAATATGCTTGATGTGTTGATGAGTCTTTGGTTCTGTTCAAGTGCTGATTGTTTTTTAACCATACATTCCTAGCAAGATGGCACATTATGGAATTAAAATGTGAATGCTGTCAGAGAGTAGTATTGTATATGTCTATAATGTCATGTTCTGTATTGGTAGGGATTCCAATATTTAACCCCCCTGTTTTCCATCCACTTTTGGAATTACAGAGAAAATTGTGTGGGAACTTGGTAGAGGACTTTTTAACAAAGGTCACAGTTTATATGTAGATAACCTTTACTCTGGTGTGCCATTGTTTAGGGAATTGTTCAAAGTGGACACTGTTGCTTGCGACACAATCCGCTCCTGCCGTAAATGTTACCTAAAAGAGCTGTTTGTAAAAAACTTGAGAAGGGACAGTGCAGTGGCTAGTGTAGTGATGAACTTCTACCTAATACATTGGAGAGATGTCTATATGATGACTACCATCCATTATGAAAGTACTTCACCTATGAATGTTTGGGGTCAGGTTGCTGAAGTGAGCAAACCTTTGTGCATTTTGGACTACACTAAGCACATGGGGGGCATAGAACCAGAAGATCAGAGGTTGAAATCTTACACTGATGTTCATAAGACGTTCGTTGGGAATAAAAAGTAGGCTATCTCTTCATTCCATTTAGCAAACAACATTGCTTTTGTTGCATTTAAGGATTGTTCTCCAGAGTCAAGGATGACATTTGTTCAGTTTCAGCGGTCTCTGATAAACAGCCTTGTTTTAGTTGAACAGGCAGGAGTACCTAAAGAAGCAGTGATGGAGGATGTGGCTAGATAAAAAGATTGCCACTTTCCAGATCACCTTCATTTCACAGCCAAGAAAGACTTTGCTACAAAAAATATAGAGTCTATGTCCGAAGTAGTATGCAGAAGGAGAGTCATATGTACTGACCCTATTGTCCTTCTATTCCTGGCTGTGTGTGCCCACATGTTTTAAATTGTACCAGACACAACAGGGTTTTTGGTTGAAACCCTGAGCATAAAAGTAAACTGACTGGTCTGTATCATTTTTTTATTTTTTGGGTTAGATTTCGTTTTTGGCATTAGTGTGAGGTATTAAGTTAGAGCTGTGGTGATTATGGTTATAGATTTGTATCTATTACCAATTGGTTTGTATTTTATTTTGTGCATCAAAAATGTGATGGCAGTCTGCGTGGACTGGCACTTGGCTTTTGGTGTGCATGGATTTGCATTTGGATGGATGTGTGTGTGTGGACTGGCGCTTGGCTGATGGTGTGCATGGACTGTCGCTTTGCTAGTTGTGTTTGTGGGAATTGTCGCTTGGGTGGGGGGTGTGTGGACCATTCCTTGGCTGGCAGTGTGTGAGGACTGGTGCTTGGCTGGTGGTGTGTGAGGAGTGACTTGCTGCTGGTCCCTACACAAACTGCTATCCAAATGAAAGTCCATATACTCAATGAGCAATTGTGTTTGCTGTGTCAGGCATGTGGGCATAGGAAAGTGATGGGCCCTTGAGTGGCACTCCCTGTTGATGTGAGTGTCGTGATTGTGCTGGGCCTGAGGCCTTGTTAGCAAGGTATGTAATGTGCTGGGCTGTGGCCTTGTAAGCAAGGTGTGCAAATATCCTCTAAAGAGGTTTTTGTGACTTGCCGTGGATTCACAGCTCCCAAGCTGTGAGTCATTGACTTTTTTTTATTAACAGTCCATTTTATTTTTGTGAAATCTCTTGTTTATAAAATTTGAGGCTCTGAACCTTCACTATACCTCATGCCCAATCCAACCAGTATGTGTGCATACTTTAGGAATAGTTGACTGTGAGGTAATATTTGTATTTTTTGTCTTTCTCTGCCAAGGTGTACATTGTCTCTAAGGAAAACCTACCAATTCTCGATATTTTTATAAAATAGAAACCCATAGGAGTACAAGGTGGTGTGTCTCTTGTGGATCCCAGCAAGTTGTCTTACCCAAAATGCCCTGCATACCTCAAAATTTGACAACAGTCACATATTTTCCTTGCGTTACTGTGCCATATTCTTCCAGAATCAGAAAGAAAACACAAATTTCCTACCACCCAATGTTCCCCCATGTCTCCCTATAAAAATGCTACCTCTTTTGCGAGGGTGAACCAATTGCCTTCCACATCGAAGGGCCCAAAACAACTGATCACTCACAAAACGACCTGGTTTTGCAAGGGGGTCACCTGCATGTTTGGTCCTGAGCTTGGAGGACATGTTATTCCAGAATCAGAAAGAAACCACACATTTCCACCTGCCCAGCATTTCCCTAGGTATCCAGATGAAGTGTTACCTCACTTGTGTGGGTGGGCCAAGTGCCTGCCCCAGAAGGGCCCAAAACGTATTGTGTAGGCATAAAAAATTATCAATCACAGTACGACATGGTTTTGCAAAGTGGGTCACCTGAATTTTGGTCATGGGCTTGGCGTTCATTTAGGGAAACCTACCAACCCCAGACATTTCTGAAAACTAGACACCCGGAGGAAGCCAAGGATGTGTGGCTTGAATGGATCTCCTAACGTTTTCTTACCAAAAACTCCCTGTAAAACTCAGATTTTGCTAAATCATCTTGTGTGTTTTGCTTTTTACATTGCAGATGCTATTACAACGCATGCCATTACAACGTAAGTATAGGTAAGTATATAATTTTAAATAAACATTTAATTAATAAATATTTAATTAATTTAATGTATTTAATTAATTTCTTTTTTTTAATATATTTGTAAATATATATATATGTATTTTAAAACTAGTGTAGGTGTTTAAAAATAATATTCTAATTCCAGGGGGTGTAATAGTAGGGTAAGTTCTGGATAGTGTAGGGGTAGAAATTACTATTCTAACTCCAGGGGGGTGTAATAGTAGGGTAAGTGCTGGATAGTGTAGGGGTAAAATTACTATTCTAACTCCAGGGGGTGTAATAGTAGGGTAAGTGCTGGATAGTGTAGGGGTAGAAATTACTATTCTAACTCCAGGGGGGTGTAATAGTAGGGTAAGTGCTGGATAGTGTAGGGGTAAAATTACTATTCTAACTCCAGGGGGTGTAATAGTAGGGTAAGTGCTGGATAGTGTAGGGGTAAAAATTACTATTCTAACTCCAGGGGGTGTAATAGTAGGGTAAATGCTGGATAGTGTAGGGGTAAAAAAATTACTTATATTGTTTTATTTGTATAACTTTTTTTTACTTAATATTAAAATTACTTAAATAAATTTAATTAATTTATTTATAGTACATTTTTTAAAAATAATAATTGTTATTATTATTATTTATTAAATTAGTAATATTTAATTAATTAAATAATTGTTTTAAATTAAATAAATGTTTTAACAAAATGATATACTTACCTATACTTACGTTGTAATGGCATGCGTTGTAAAGGCATTAGTTATAAAGGATCCTGCATTGTAGTAGTTGTGTTGTAAAAGTATATATCAACAAAGAGAGAGAAAGGGTTAGGGCACTCTTAGTCCCCAGTCAGTATATCAAATAAACAAAGGAAGAGTGTCCGTAGGGGAGGGCTACAAAGTGGTTGTAGCATGTGAAGTCTGAGGCCAGTTGTAAATGGTCAGGTGATAAGACCAATTTTCAAGAAAAAATGCAGGATTTTTCCAGGAAACCCTCACTCATCCTAGTGATGACATGCTTCATCATTGGGTCCACCGGAAGAGATCGAAAGGGAAACACCAGTATATTTTTTTTGGCTAGTTTTCCCTACACATAGTAAGTTTTAATCATGTCAGGTTGACCAGTGAATAAATGATTTTTTGGTATAACCTTAGACATTTTTATTCTCACTTTACTTTTTCACTCTTCACCCTCACAAGAACCTGCTCCGCAGTCTCCTGGCGTCGCAGCACTCCGGGGAGGTATTCGATCTCTTCCGGTGGACCCAATGATGAAGCATGTCATCACTAGGATGAGTGAGGGTTTCCTGGAAAAATCCTGCATTTTTTCTTGAAAATTGGTCTTATCACCTGACCATTTACAACTGGCCTCAGACTTCACGTGCTACAACCGTGTTGTAAAAGTAGTCCGTTGTAATAGTTGCGTTGTACTGGTTGTTTCCCATATTTTATGTTATGGTATAATTTTTGTATAGTGCATGGCTCCCCCAGCAATGGAGTGTCCCAGCGCTGATCTCAGTCAGACAAGGGGGCAGGGCAGAGGGAGGTGTAGAAGGAGATTACTTAGGGAAAAGATAGTTTTTCATAGCCTTTCAGAAAGCACATGGGTTTGGATGTTTCTGATGCTCATCGGGAGGGAGTTCCAGAGTTTAGGGGCAAGAGCTTGGGAGGAGCGCGCTCCAGCCCTAGTTCTCTAGACCCAAAGGACAGACGCAAGGTGCTGACCAAGAGAGTGCGGGTGGGAGTGTAGGGAATGAGAGGTTTCACTAGGATATCAGGGGATCGAGCATTCAGGATTTTATGGGAGATACACAGGGTTTTTTAAATAGGGTTTGTTTCTCCACCAGGAGCCAATGAAGTCTGCTGATGAAGTTAGATGTCGAACAGATTGAGAAGTAGCCAGACGCCACGTTCTGTGTCTGTTGTAGGCACTGTATCGCTGCTCTATTGGCCCCTAGATACACAACAAGCAAAGGACTCAGCACACAATCATTTTCTTTGCAGTGGCCACTCACACACGTTTTTGGGTGAAGAATGAAACCACACACAATAGGGAGAAAGCAAATGCAGAACAACCTTGCTCCTAATAATAGGCACCTCCCCTATCTCATATGGGCCCCCTGAGGGCATCCAAAACGCACTGATAACTCAAAAGGGTGCTTTGTATGTTTTCATCTAAGCGTATTCACTCCCAGTCACTGGTACCGCTGGATAAGGTGGTTGCTCTGCTTATGAAGCCGGCACGTATAGAGCTCTCAACGTGCTAGCCCTCGTGATTCATGATATATTAGCATCACATGGGAAGTTGTTTGGTGGTAGTAGAAATAATCGCCTGTCAGTGATCTATTCACAATATACATCAAGTGAGTGAAAGCATCAGTTGGGTTTGATCAGGACCCCAGTGAACTTGTTACATTATTAAAATGAATAATGAAACACTCAGCAATCATACTCTCTCTCAATGCAATAATCATATGTAATAACATGCACTTTAGCTCAGCATGCCTTCAAAACCAGTACTCATTTGTCCCATGTTGACATGCCATGAGATTTGTGAGGTTGCACAGAAGAATTTCATATTTTGTTTAGTTTTTCAAGAAAGTTTCTTGCATTCATATTTAGTAATTCTGCTCCTGTATTGAGAATATATGCTACTGCATAGCACACAACAGCTAGTTTGCTCATAGGACTTTGCAGCTAGCCCGCTTCATTCATTTATCTGTTCTAGTATCATTCAACCATTTCTTCCAACCAGTAACCAGCACCAAACTGGCAAAGGGTTGGCCCAATTCAGCTACTGGCTAACTCCACCCTGAGTGATGGCATTCTGCCCTTTCACATGGGGCATGGCTGCACACAAACTACGAATCATCATTTCCAGGGCTACTACAGCAATGTGTGTTTCTTAGGACAGAAAACAGATTTTTGCAAAATCCATGAGAAAACATTCTAAAGCCTAAAGGTTGGCATCAACACCAGACCTATTGGCTTTGCTGATGCGTGTGTGTCTTTCGACTCTTCTATTGGGGGGATATATTCATTTTGGTTCCTGGGCCTAGTTTCTGTTGCTTTCTGTCTATGGTAGAGCTTTATTGCAAATGTCTCTCTCTTAAAATTGCCTCCTCTGAAATGGAGTTCAATAGTGACAAGATTTCTCTATTTTTTGCCAAATCTAATTCTTTTATCTATCAGCTATTGGCAATTCTAGAATAGCAAACCGTTTCTGAATAGCCAGTACATATAACTTGCTAGTGAGATGACAACCCTGTGATTTCTGGAATAAATGAATAGTGGATGGAGTGGGTTCAATCCTCATCCCACAGAATAGGTTGTGCTTTTGCTTGTGTAGAAAGTTCAAGGAACAGTTTGTTCTTTTTTGTATCTGTTAACCTCTTGGAAGAAGTTCATTGCGTATCAACATCGAGAGGTAAGTGCCTTTTTTGCTTTTCTACTTTTTTGACATATCTGAAATTCAGACACACCCACCCATTAATTTGTAAGTATCATTTTGCCTTCTGTGGAGGACACAATATTTCAAGAGCAAGGTTTTATACAGGTTCTAGACAATTAACAGAGATGGTGTCTCGGTGGATGACTGCTGCCCAACCCTAACTAGAGTAATGGATGGCAACTTTGAGGCTGGATCTGATACGAATAATGCATCTGAGGGAGAGGCCAATGGAGCTGAATATGGAAGACATTTTTTAGTCAGTGGAGTAACATTCCATATAATGCTCTTCTTCTAGAAATTCTGAGAAACATGGTCATGCTGAATGATAATTCTGAAGCGTTGTCCAGAGACGATCCAGACAGGTTCTTTATAAAAAGTCCTGTTCAGGAACATATCCATGCCAGCATTCCAAAGATGTATGCTCCTAGAAGAGTACCAATTGATGAGCACTTGAACCTGTATTGAGGGCTACTGCTCTTCAAGTAGTACATGCCAAGTATTAGAGATTGTTATGGCTCAAATATGTATATGCTACTCAAAAACTCTAATGGCTATTAATAAAGCCAGAGAGTATATACATGTGAACCACATTTATACAGGAGTGAAGCTGTTTAGTGAGCTCTACAAAGCTGGCACTCTGGCATGCAGTACAATTCAATGTCATCACAGACGATTCCTGCAGGGGTTTGTAGATAATGAGCTTCTAAAAGTGCAGAGCACTGTAATGTATTCAAATGACATGTTGCTAGTCAAGTTCTCATATAGGCAGGATGTATACCTGGTCAGTCCAATCTATGATCAGAGCACTTTCTAATTCAGGTTTGGGGTCAGTTGGCAAACGTTCACAAGCCGAACTGTAGACTGGATTACAACAAGCACATGGGCAGAGTGGCTAAGATTGATGAGGTAGTTCAGTTCTATAATTCAAGTCAGAAAACTACTTGCACATAGAAGACTGATGTCTTTCCTTGATTTTCAATTGGCCATAATTCAAAGTCATATGGATGCAAAAAAGTAACCTCTACTTTATCTGCTGCGGAGCACGTTGCAAGGCTGAAGGATCAGCACATTGCTGACCATGTTATTATAAAAGAGAGAAAGATTTGACTATGTTGTTAATGCATGAGAGTTGATACTACTGACCCTGTCCCTACATCAGTCAGGCATATGTTTTCCAACTTTCTTCAATTTGTTCCACACAAAAGAGAAGTTTTGGGAAATTGACTTAAGTGGAGCTGTCAAACTGACAAAATGGAAAGGGGCGACCACTCGGTCCCCCCGAACGTATGGCAGAGTGCCTCGATCCCCCCGGGAAGCCATTTTGGGCGGGAGGCGCGTCTCGGCTGGTATGCCCGAAGCGGCGTAGCCGGGGCGCGCTTTTTCCCGCCCTAGAGTGGGCTGGCCTAGACACTGACGCGGCTGGCCACGCCCTCGGGGCAGGCAGGGGCGGGTTTACGCCCGCCCTGAAGATGGATAAAAAGGGACGCAAGACCAGAAGACATCCTCTTGTTCCTGTGCTCTGAAGCTGCACCCCCTCGCTGCACGTGAGCTCGAGACGGAACGAAGAGCCAATTTTGAGCGTTTTAATCGTTCTTGTTTGTTTTACAGTTACTTTGTTGGAGAATGCCGAAGAAGGTGGGAAAGCGCATGACTACTGACCAGATGCTGCGTGTTCTCATGAAGGAGATGTCCGAGCTAAAGAAGCGGGTGGACAAGAATGAGGAAGGGGGTCCAAAACGTCCTTTGGCGGGAGCAGCCCCGGGAGGGAAAAACAAGAGGCCCAGGAGGGGGGCAGCGGGTGAAGACATCCCGGGTCCCAGTGCCCCGCTCGAGGCTCCAACTCCCGTGCCGGAGGAGGGGAATCCAATTCCCGTTGTGGTCACCCCCGTGTCCGAGGATGATATGCCGCCCGAGCTGGCAGCACAATTGGCAGCGTGGTTGGGTAAAGGTAACGAGGGCGCCACGGCTGTCGATGCGCAGGCGCTGATAAAGCAATTGCGTGAGAAACGGGAAGCAGCCAAGGTGCCCGTGCCGGCTGCAGTAGGGGACAAGACACCAGGGACGATTGCGACCACAGAGGCAGCGTCAGGTGCAGGTAAGCGGCCATTGCCGATCGCGAGGGATGAGTCAACACCCTCTCGGAGAGAAAAGTTGGGGCAACATGTTCCTTTGGCAATTAAGGAAAAGATTTGGGCGGGGGAGTATGTGAACATTTTCTCACTGCTTGTTGATCATTATGAGGTAGAGCATGTAAAGAGTCAGAAGGATCTCATGCATCCGAGTGTTTGGCGCGCAAAAATGGCCGCCTTTAAAGTGAATGAGAATATCGGCAATTGGGGCAATGCTTGGGGAATCTTTACATCAATCTTGGGGGAACGTAGACCTGAGTTGCTTTCCGAGTTCCCAATCTATCAATCACGAATCATGGGGTACTCGACATCGCACCAGGGTAATCATTGGTTCTGTTACGATAATCTGTTCAGAAAGGAAAAGGAGCATAATAAAAGTTTAACCTGGGATTGTTATGATTCCTTGACTTGGGATAAAATGAAGGAGTCAGGAATGTTGAAAATGCCGTTGGTGGGAAGTAATGTTGGCGAATCCTCCCGGCAATATGCGGGGACGCCCTTTCGATCAGGTACGGGTGCCGACGAGTACTCGAAACCTGCCGGCAGTACCGGAAAAAGGGGTTTCTGCTTTAATTTCAACAGGGGTAAATGTACTAGACCCCAGGGATCGTGTAAATTCAAACATGAATGTAGTGGTTGTGGGTCGTCCCATCCTGAGTCCTCGTGCAGAGCCAGAACGGGTGATAATGGGGGGAGAGGAGGTGCCAAACAGGTCTAATATAGTCCGAGGGGCGCCTTTACCTACCCCGATTGATACCCTGGCGATGATTCCCTGGCTCAGTGAATACCCGGATCGTACTTCTGCTGGGGTGCTGCGGAACGGTTTTTCGTATGGTTTCCGCATCCCGGTAGGGGACTTTCAGGGTGTGGAAAAGTGTAAAAATCAACTTTCCGTCCTGCAGCATACGACCGTAGTACAGGATAAGATCCAGAAAGAGGTGACTCGAGGTCGGGTCGCCGGCCCGTTTAGTGTACCCCCGGTCCAGAATTTTGTTTGTTCTCCCTTAGGGGTAGTCCCCAAGAAAGACCCCGGTGAGTTCCGACTGATTCACAATTTATCAGCTCCGCGAGGTCTTTCCGTAAATGATGCAATCGATCCAGAAGTGTGTTCGGTGCGGTACGCATCCTTCGATGAGGCCGTAGCCATTTTGAATCGCCTGGGGCCCGGGGCGCTGATGGCGAAGTCAGATATCGAGTCAGCGTTCCGATTGCTCCCGGTACACCCAGACGACCAGCGTCTCCTAGGATTCATGTTTCAGGGTTGTTATTACATGGATAGGTGTATGCCAATGGGGTGCTCTATATCCTGTGCTTATTTCGAGAAATTCAGTAGTTTTCTACAATGGGTCTTCACAAAGAAAACAGGTTTCCAAGATGTAATGCACTACCTTGATGATTTTCTGTTTCTTGGGGCGGCCGGGGATCTTGAATGTGGCCGGGCCTTGGCCGAATTTTGTGTGTTAATGAAACAGTTTGGTGTGCCATTGGCGCCGGGTAAAACAGTGGGTCCTACGACTTGCCTCGAGTTTCTGGGGATCGAGTTGGACTCCATTGAAGGGTGTTTCCGTTTGCCAGCTGAGAAAGTGTTGAAGTTCAGGACTGCGCTGCAAGTGTGTATAAATGCATCAAAAGTTACGCTGCAACAATTACAGCAGTTGGTGGGACAGTTGAATTTTGCCCTGAGGGTAATACCAATGGCCCGCCCCTTTTCCCGTTCAATTGCCCAAGCGATGGTCGGCCTTAAAGAGTGCCATCATCGCACGAGACTATCGGCCGAGATCCGCCAGGACATGCGTATTTGGTTAGCATTTCTGGCGGACTTCAATGGTAGAATCGTCTGGAATGAACCAGCCGTGTCTTCTGAAGAGCTGGGGCTATGGACAGATTCAGCAGGAAGCATAGGTTTTGGCGCCATCTTCGGCACGAAATGGTCGGCACAAAGATGGCCGACATGGTGGCATGAGAATGGTCTGACGAGTAATATTGCTTTCCTGGAACTGTTTCCCATCTTGGTGGCCTTGAGAACATGGCCCGATGGGTTCAAGGATCACTCTGTCATATTTTGGTCTGACAATATGACCGTGGTCGAGTGCATCAATAGTCAGGCAGCACGTTGTAAACTGATTTTAAGACTGCTTAAGGAAATTGTTTTACTATGTATGCAATTGAACGTGCTATTCAGAGCAAAGCATGTTCCAGGGGTGATGAATCAGGCGGCTGACGCACTGTCTCGTTTTCAAATGCAGGCTTTTTCGGGTTTCCTCTCCTCAGCGGACCCAGAGCCGGCACCCTTTCCCGAAGCTCTCTGGTCTCTCGGTGCCCCGAACTTCGTCACCTCGTGGGAGAGAGTCTAGCACCAAGGACGAGGAAGGCATACGAAGGGGCGTTTCGGGCCTATTTAGCCTTTTTGGGGAGTGATAGAGAGCGACTTTGGGGTCACGAGGAATGGGTAGGGAATTTCCTGATGTCCTTACGTAGGGCTGGGAAATCGGTGGCTACGGCCCAGAGGCATCGTGCGGCCATTTCCTTTGTTGCCAGAGCACACGCTATCCAGGACCCAACAGCGTCTTTCGTTGTACAGAAAGCGCTGCGTGGGTGGCAACGCCTTGAGGGTCGCAGAGTAGATGAAAGGCGCCCGATAGGTTTGGATAGATTGTCCCAGTTGTTGGCCACACTCCCGGCCACATGTTCATCTCAGTTTGAGGCGGTGCTGTTCCGAGCCGCTTTTACGCTAGCATTTCACGGAGCAATGCGGGTAAGCGAACTAGTTGCAAGGAACAAACTGGATGTGGCAGGGGGTTTGTGCCAGGAACACGTTCAGATCAGGGGAGAAACAATGACTGTCTCCTTTGTAAAATCCAAGACTGATCAAGATGGGATGGGTGACTGCGTCATCATACGCAGGATTCCTGGGTCCTCCATATGTCCGGTAAAGTGTTTAGAGGATTACCTAGCACGAAGGGTGGCATCATGGGGGGGGACTTTGTTAAGACACGCTGACGCCACCCCACTGACGAAATTTCAGTTTCAGCGGGTGCTTGCGATGTCAATTGCCGCTGCGGGCTTGAACCCGGGCGAATTTGGGACCCATTCCTTTCGGATAGGGGCTGCTACGGAAGCTACAGCCAGGGGTCTTAATGTTGAGCAAGTGAAACGAGTGGGGCGTTGGTCCTCCAATTGTTATAAAAGATACGTGCGGTTGCACATGTTGTGAAGCTGTAATAATGTACTCACGCTTCTTGTTTTTGTTTGGTTTTCAGTTACGCAAGCTTACGAGGCGGGGCGGACTATGCAGTCGACCCTACACCGGGCCAGCGGTCAGACATCACCGGCTGTGAAAAAGGAGGTGTGGGTCGTGGGCCACTCATACGTGAGGCGTGCCGCAGACGTATTCAAAGCAGGTGACATGATTCACGTAGCTGGGGAATACGGGTACAGGATGTCCTTCTACGGAAGGGGCGGTCTCTGTATTGACCAGTTTCAAACATTTTTCGAGGGTTTGTTAGGGCGGACAAGGTCACCGCCGTCTATAGTTATAGTGCATGTTGGGGGCAATGATTTGGTCACCAGCGGTAGACGACTACTCCTGGAGGCAATGCTTTCCACTGTAAGTTGGTTGGCGAGGAGAGTTCCGGGGTGCACGATTGCATGGTCCCATTTGATTCCACGAAAGGTGTGGCGGGGGCTATCTCTATTCCTGCTTTGAACCATTCTGTTAGGAAGCTTAACAATAAAGTGAGTAGGTTGTTCCGTTCCAGGACATTGTATTCTATTTCTCATAGCTGTATTAATGATGACAGTATGTATTTGGGGGATGGTGTGCATTTGTCTTGGGTGGGGAATGAGTTACTCTTAGGAGACTTCTTAGCATGGTTAAAATCGTTGAAACATGACCTTTAGGTAGGAGTTGTGTGGGGGGTCCGGATAGCCGGTCAACTATCCGGCCTGTGGCGGTAAGGTCATGATCGGTGAGCACTAATTGGAAGATCCCTATGAGTGGGCGTCACCCAACACGGATGGGAGCGCTCGGGGGAGGTGGCCTTTGGCCCCTCAACGGGGAGGCGGTCCCTTCTAAGGATGGGTCGCCGAAAGAAGAGGAAAGGCGGTCAAGGCCCCTTCCTGTGTAGGAGGGGTTACAGCCCCCTCCTGGGGAATTTCCCGGGGCCAGTGACATCTGCGACGGCAGATGCGGTAAGTTGTGTGGGGTTGGGGGGAGGTCTACGATACCTTCTAGATACCTCACACGAGTCTTCGAACGACCTTTAACTGGCGTCGAGTTGATAAGTGCCCCCGTCAAGTCAAGGGAAATTGGTAGTAGTTGCACTTGAGTACGCCTCAGTGCTGTCGCCCCTCCAAGTGGGGGGGTATGTCTGGTTAGGGATCTTGACACCGGTTACGACCTTGCCGTTGGCCCTTAAACGTTAGGATGTACAATTTCAATATTTCAAGTAAATGTTTTGTAGGATGTTAGTTCGGCTAGGAGAACCTCTGTATTAGAGAATCTGTTAAGGTTAGCCAAACATCGCAATGTGGTATGAAATTGTACATTAATGTTTAAATGTTTTTAATTTTTTGTTTTAATAAATACGGCCGGGAGGGTCACTCCCTCCCACTTCCAAAAAACTTCAAGAACTGTTTCCGGTTTCCCTCCTTTGGGGATTGTGTTGAGAGGGGGTGGCGGGTATCTCAGCCATATGGAAAGGGGCGACCACTCGGTCCCCCCGAACGTATGGCAGAGTGCCTCGATCCCCCCGGGAAGCCATTTTGGGCGGGAGGCGCGTCTCGGCTGGTATGCCCGAAGCGGCGTAGCCGGGGCGCGCTTTTTCCCGCCCTAGAGTGGGCTGGCCTAGACACTGACGCGGCTGGCCACGCCCTCGGGGCAGGCAGGGGCGGGTTTACGCCCGCCCTGAAGATGGATAAAAAGGGACGCAAGACCAGAAGACATCCTCTTGTTCCTGTGCTCTGAAGCTGCACCCCCTCGCTGCACGTGAGCTCGAGACGGAACGAAGAGCCAATTTTGACCCACCCACCAGCCCCTGAGGACAGCCAGTTGTTTTAATAAATTTGATCAATTATTCTATTTCGTTTACAGGTTATTGTAGTGTTGTGTTGATGTTGAATGTGTAATAAAGATTGGTCTAATTTTACAAGTTTGTGATTAAAGAACTTCGGTTGTAAGGTCCATTTATAAACAGGTTTTTTCGGTCATAGTGGCCAATGTAGTTTCGTTTAGTTATCATTTGTCGTATTTATTTTGGTCGGGCGGTAAGGTCATGATCGGTGAGCACTAATTGGAAGATCCCTATGAGTGGGCGTCACCCAACACGGATGGGAGCGCTCGGGGGAGGTGGCCTTTGGCCCCTCAACGGGGAGGCGGTCCCTTCTAAGGATGGGTCGCCGAAAGAAGAGGAAAGGCGGTCAAGGCCCCTTCCTGTGTAGGAGGGGTTACAGCCCCCTCCTGGGGAATTTCCCGGGGCCAGTGACATCTGCGACGGCAGATGCGGTAAGTTGTGTGGGGTTGGGGGGAGGTCTACGATACCTTCTAGATACCTCACACGAGTCTTCGAACGACCTTTAACTGGCGTCGAGTTGATAAGTGCCCCCGTCAAGTCAAGGGAAATTGGTAGTAGTTGCACTTGAGTACGCCTCAGTGCTGTCGCCCCTCCAAGTGGGGGGGGGTATGTCTGGTTAGGGATCTTGACACCGGTTACGACCTTGCCGTTGGCCCTTAAACGTTAGGATGTACAATTTCAATATTTCAAGTAAATGTTTTGTAGGATGTTAGTTCGGCTAGGAGAACCTCTGTATTAGAGAATCTGTTAAGGTTAGCCAAACATCGCAATGTGGTATGAAATTGTACATTAATGTTTAAATGTTTTTAATTTTTTGTTTTAATAAATACGGCCGGGAGGGTCACTCCCTCCCACTTCCAAAAAACTTCAAGAACTGTTTCCGGTTTCCCTCCTTTGGGGATTGTGTTGAGAGGGGGTGGCGGGTATCTCAGCCATATGTACCTTAAACTGTTTGTGCATGGATACAATTGCAAATTGTTCCCTCTAGTTTGGAAAATATTTACAACTTGGTCCTGCTAATGGCATTCTTGCCACCTTCATCCTCTGTCGAAACATGGCTGAGGTTCTGTTCACTGAATGACAAGTCCATTATAACTGTAGTAACAGAACTATAACAGTGGATGGAGCAAAAGCCACATTGTCACTGAGTACCCAGTGTGCCAAACCCTAATGCCTTTAGTCATTTTAGAACTGCTCTTTAAGGAACACTGGACACTGTTACTCAGTTTGCGTACCTTACTTTCCAAGGTCGATCTGCTCACACAGTCCGATGAAGTCCCAAAAGCATCCTTGGACAACAGCCAAATTACATCCATGAACTGGAATGAGTTTGATTACACACAACATATGCACTAAAGACACATGAAAGACACGTCTTGCTCAGCCTCAGTGGCTCTGCCAGGAGAAGTCAGTAAAAATAATTTTGCCACATTCATAGTATATTCAGAACTTTGATAGCGGTAGATACTTGACTGGTAGTTAAAATTTACAAAGCATCTCATACTAGCAACTTACCTTTGTTTAATTTACTCTAATTCTTTTGAGTAACTTTACACAATAAATGGCCAAACACTGATAATTCAATAACTCCCATAGAAAAGATGATGGTAGGGCTTAAAATAAAACCCAATATGAAACAATGTTAAATTTAATTACATTATTTAAAAGAGTCTGAAATATGTGAATAGTTAACATTAAACTTTTTTATAAGAATAATACACATTTTTGTTATTTAATTTGAAAATATGTAAATATATTTTTAAATGTAAAAATAATGCAGCATTTATTTTTATTGAAATATAATGTAATTACATTCAGTTAAGAATATACAATGCTGTCAATAATTATTAATATATAATAACGTTTGTAATCTTTTAAATTTAGCCTGCAGGAAAAAATATTTGCATGCTATGAATATATTTAATTTAATTATTTAATTCAGAAATTATTTATTAGCATTTTTTGATTTTATTCTCCATTTAAAACACATATATAATATTAAATTACCTCAGTATTAAATTAAACATACTTTTCTGGAGTTTACATTTTAAAATGATTTACCTCATAAAGTAGAAAAAACATGTTTATTATGCATTAATGAGTATAAAAAAATTGACGTATAGAATTAATTAAAAGAAATGTAACTATGGTAAAAAAATAATGCCATGAAAAGAGAAAAAATATCGAAAAAGATTGTTACAATATTTCATAATCGAATTGTAAACATGTTTTATTTGTATTTATTATAAAAGTTAAATTACCAGTATTTATATTTTCAACTAATCAAGTCGTTTAATTTAATTTAACATTATTTCCTATGTAGTTCGATTTTAAGACTATACCTCCATTATTTTCTACAGAAGGGAGTTGTACTACCAGTGACTGGCCAAGTGATGTTTCAGACTTTCTCCAGTTCTGAGTTAGAGTACATTATTACTGTTTTCGGTCCCTTTTTTGCTGCGGTAATTTTATAAATGCAGTTTATGAACAACAATGGGCTAACTCTTTTGTCAGTGAGTGCATGCTCATTCTAACCCCTCCCTAACCTTCACCAATCCCCTCCTTACTCCATCCTTAATCTTCCTATTAAGCTGCAAGCATGTCCCATTTTCCAGCCACTTCTCTAGTCCATCTCCCATTCAGTAGAAAGTGGGAAACCTACAAGTTTGAAGCTGGCTCCATAGTAGAGGTATGAGTGGTAGAGGTAGAAATTTGCATTTGTTAGTTTGTGAATACTATTTTGTAGTGCTTTAGTAATACTATTGTAGTACTGCTAAACACACTACAAAGTGCAGTTTGTGAATAAGCCGCTGTTTAGGTTTCCCTTCATTTGGGATTTTGTGAAGCGTGTTTAGACCCCAACCAATAGCCTGCATATATCATGTCTGGCAGTATGCATGTAAAGGTTAATTATTTAATGACTGGGGGAGAGGTCATGGGACTGGTGATACAGCCCTGTGGCATGTCAATGTTATGGGTCCCTAAATGCCAGGGGTATGCTGTTTGGTTCTGTGTTGTGTTTGGCCTGTAGCTAGCAGTATAAATGGTACTGTGTGGGGTATGTAAAAGATGTGTTAATAGTGAAGAAAAGGGGTTAGTACCTTAACAAGGTTTTACAGCTCACCTCAGTAGTTAAGGATGCCATATCCTGATACCGTTATTAGTAATTAGGGCCTGATTACAAGTGTGGAACAAAGTTCCCCAAAACACTACTTGGAGGCATCAGAGATATGGGCAGCTCCAATATTTGGGCCAGGGCTTGTCTGTCATCCAGATAAACCGACTAAACCCAGATATTGTTTTTTTTTAAAAGCGGGAGAAGTCCTGGATGAATCCGATGCTTTCCTTACTCACAATGCCCTGAAACATCAATGGTTGACACAAATCACATATTATTCTCATATTTGTGTGATAGAATGTTCCAGAATCTTCAGGGACCCACACTTGTCACAATATAAACGCTTTCCTGTTTGTGTGACTGGGTGTTTTGCCCGCAACAGGAATAGACCAAACCAGGGGCAATGGGAGTCCTTGCCAGAGATTCAACTTTCAAACTTTTGTAAAAAAAAAATCATAATTTAAACCAATTCTAAGCATAACCTTTAGATAATTTTAAAACACATTAAATAAAAAAAAATGTTTACACTAGCTGTGATTTTTCAAAATAGTATGCATTCAAGTTAATGTGCCTTTTATATATGTTCTAAGTTTTAAATAAATAATTCAAATAATTTACCATAACCACTTACTTCATTTAATAAAAAAAATCCTTATACTTTACCAGAGGAAGGTCTCTGCTTCAGTAATGGAGATCTTCTCCTACATGTGAAAAGATATTAGTTGTAACTTTACACTTGTATATTCTGTCTCAGATGTTCTCATCTCCTAGTTTCTGTGGGTGAAGACATGTAAGTCTACACTTTCGAGTAACTTTGCTCTCGAAAATGGTAAATTGCAAATTATACATGTTTTAATTTATATTTTGAATAGGGCTCTAGGCACAGGTGGGTGAGAGGGTTATTTTCAAAGCTATACTCAATTAATATATAATGTAATTATTTATATTGTCGGACTATTTCTAGTAGGAGACTGCATTCCTCATTTATTGTGAATTATTTTAATCATAACAACATGATTTATTGAAGAACAGGCATTATGAGAAGCAGCTACACATATTGTACAAAATGTAATCACCTTGTTACACTCACCTTCCTCACTGAAAACTATATTAATATGACAAGATTTCTGAAACGTGTCCAAGATTTAGGATGTTATGGCCTGCATGTCTTTGAGTCCATGACTTTTATCACAGATCTGTATAATTTGTGCAATGTTCTGCCATATTCTTGAAACTCGTATTTCGTTTTCATTTATTCAGTGCAAAAGGTTATCAAATTAACTTTCATTTTATATTAGTGAAAATGGACCCTAATATGCTACAACACTAATTCAATTTGATAGAAATTGCTATAATAAGTCTTTCATGTTAGATTACTGCAGAAATGCTATCTGGCCGTTGGAACTCACTTTTAATACTGTCTACAGATGATACACTCTTTCAATTATCCAAAAATGTACGATGTCCAAAAATAGCTCTGTTTCAGAAATATTTGCGCACATGGCCCTACTATACATGTGTTCACTTGCAAATTATGTTTTTTTAGCTTGTATAATATAATTTAACAGAAAATAGCAAATACAGCAAAAGACTTCACACTTGTGCACAAGTAAAAATGGTAGATGTTCTCACATATACGAAATTTTGCATTAGTGTTAGATATATTGCCAGACAATTGTCTTGGAAATACAAAACGTGCCTTTACGTTACATGATTTTTTATTGGATTTTCATAAACGGAATTCAACTTATTTGCAGTTCTTTGCGCACAGAGCATGAGACACAAAGGGGGATATGTACAAGGAAGTGGTGGAGCGTGTCGTAAGCCACCTTGGCTTAACAACACGCTCCGCCACTTCTGAAACGCAAAGCTGTACCATATATACAAGAATGTGGTGCAGGCTTGCGTTTCCCTCTGCGATGGTGCTAAATTGAGCAACTTAGCACCAATGCAGGGACCCTTGCAACCGAGTGCAAGCTTGTATGCGTGGAGGAGATGATTGTTTATGTGTAGGAAGATGTCCCTTCCTGCACATAAACAATCCCCAGATGCCATTCTGTCACTTTTATGTGTGCTGCTTCATGCATCACACATGAAAGTGACAAAATTGCATTTCTTGGAAAGGTTTGTTCATGTACAAGAAATGGCACGTTCCTGTATATAAACAAACCATGGCATTTTGCTTTTTCCATGTGTGCTGCACAAGGCAGGGTTTCCTGGTTTTAATTTTGGTGCTCCCTCTTATGTATGCCACCCTTGTACATAGGGGGCAATGTCAAATACAATGGGTGTTTGGCACGTTCCTGTATATAAACAAACCATGGGATTTTGCTTTTTCCATGTGTGCTGCACAAGGCAGGGTTTCCTGGTTTTAATTTTGGTGCTCCCTCTTATGTATGCCACCCTTGTACATAGGGGGCAATGTCAAATACAATGGGTGTTTGGGTGGAAAGCTTCAAATTAGAAGGAGAAACCCTTTTTCTGGAAAGGGAGGGGTATTGTGAAAGCAAGAATAAGGATTCCCTTTTCATGTATTGAAAAAAGAGACTTAAGTCTCTAGGGGGTTCAAATCAAGGACACAAGTGAGCCAAACGTCGTATCTAAGGTTGCATAAAGATTGACAAATTTACAGTTAATTACAACTTGCCTTAGTTACTGTAATCTTAAATACCAATACATTAGTAAAGGATGAGGATGTATACACCAAATGTGATTTTACTTTCAAAATTGTTTTTATTTTTATTATTATTATCTGTTCATACCAACTTTGAATATTAAAAGTTTTCACATTTATTCATAAAATACATTAAAAAATAGTTGATACAACAATTTATCACACAAAATATGTCTGTATTAAAAATTCTTGATACAACAAGTTATCACACAAAATATGTCGACGCGGCGTTTCGGTGATTTGAGTCGTCACCTTCTTCAGGACAATATTTGAATTAAAATCACTCTGAATTTAAAAACAAAAAACAAAATAATGCAATTACTTCAACATTGTCATGGTAGTTGTATACAGAACAGAACTTGACAATAGTCATCTACTGGCACTTTAGTCTCCACATTTTTGTCTGAATTTGACATCATATTTTCAAATCAGTACATCCTCATTGATTTTTCAGTTTTCAGCGTTTATATACAATTAATCAAACTAGAATAGTCAGAAGAATTAAAAACTAATTAAAAGCTTCTTTTTTAGAAACAGGCCTATAATGTATTTGTAAATCCCGCAACCTTATTGTGGTCACACCCATTCATTGCATCCCCTTGAACCATTTGTATACTGAGGGGGTTAAGTTGTTTGTATTACACCTCCCTCTCTTTTGTTGTATCTTCACTTGGCGATAGACCATATTAGGTTTTCTTGTTATTGTACCACTTAAGCTTCTGTTTCACTCCAGGGTATACAGGGCATTATACATACCTAAAGTGAGCTGTAGGTTGGTCGCTTTAATCAATGGGCGATTCTCAACTGGTACGATAAGTATCTTGATTTCTAAAATTTACAAAGGGGGTGTCATCAGATCACCTCGCACTGTGTATTTGCATTTCCTGATCATGTTATATTTCTCAGATTTTACCTTTATTCTGTGGAGGGTCCCTCTTAATAGGAGTGAGTTTTTGTAATTTTCATCCACTATCAAGCCCTCTGGGTCAGATATAAATATTCCTACAAGGGAAGTGCAGTCATTAATTAACGTCTTCCCCTTCCATCCTATTCAAAAAGATTTTTTTCTGGCTGGTTTCTTGTTCCTTTATCACTTAGGGTGTTTGTCTAGTTTTTGCTGATAATTATGACTCTTAAATACCTGGATTTCATTTTGAATGAATCCTGTGAATGACGGTCTTTCCTTTCTTTGCCCACTTTTAATTTCGAGTTTTTACTTCTATTGGGGGAGAGAAGGGGTTTCATTAAAATTACTGGGTCATTGTTCTCTCTGTTATGCACCCTAACTGATTCTATGCCAATCTTACCTGAGACCATGTCTTATAGGTGCCCGCTCTTTGGGTTTGGCGGTGTTTTCCCTTTAAAGACAGTGATTCCTATTTAGTCTAGGAAAAGGGGAAATGGTACATATTGTTACCCTCTATACTGCTGTTGAGCAGTACTTCGAGTGATTAAGATATCTAGAGTTCAGATTTGGTCTGGAGCCGAATTTGTACTTATTTATAGCTTGTCTTCTTGGTGTCGTACGGGCGTTTTCCTGGACCGTCCTTCCGGGCTGTAGTGGCCATACTGAGCTTCGTTTAGGACTTTTATATGCCTCTTAAATGCTCTATTGACGTTCCTTTGGTTTCACCTGTGGTTTAAACGGCAAGTCGCTCACTCGCCTCTGAAACTGTGGCGGCCATCTTAACATTATTAGGATGGGCTCTGCATCCCATCAGACACAGTTTATATTTGTTCCCCATTCAATATAATTACACACTAATCTCCTATATTTGACAATACTGATCATGTTTGTTATCTTAATCTGATCTGTTTATATTAATATTGTGTACACAGCCGGACACGTTAGGTCACTTGTTTTTAGATGTGTTCCGGCGGCTATCTCGCTCCACGCGGAGGATTGGTATTATTTACATGATTAGAGCGGCCATCTTATAGGTACTAGATTTCCGTGGATATACATATAAGTTTTCAATTTATCGTGCTCATTACTCACTCTGTTCGTTCTTTAGTCTATTATTTTCGGTCATATCTGTACCTCACTGTAAACGTTTTTACATTTGCTCGAGTTGTTTCGTTCTTGTAATACTAGACGATCTCGAGTTTTAATCCGGTTATGTGACCTGTTTATATTGGGCGGCCATATTGGAGTGACTCGGCTCGCCACTCGGGCATTCCGTTTTAGTTTAATATGTATTCGGGGGATATTTTTGACTATAATTAGTTTTGGGCAATTCCTGACCTTTTGCTGGTTTTATTCCCTGCAATCTCTTACTGCTACATATTATTTTATCATTCTCTAAGTCTTGAAAAAAGAGGGATGCGACAGTCCTTGACAGATCTGATTTCTTACTCCCCCAAACTTGGTTCTATAATTAGTTCGGACAATGGTGTGGCCTAATTAAGCATGATGTATATTAGAGTCCTGTTTCGCTATTATGCTGTCATCCAGAAAAAGATTTTTTTTTAAACTTGTTGGGGGCTTAGAGTATTCTGTCCCACTCTTCTCTACTATTCAGTCCATTTTTGAATGTATTAAATTTGGACATATAATATTGCTCTCTCTTTTTTGTTTTGTTTCCAGATCTCCTCCTCTATTGTTTAGTTTGACAACTTCAATGATACACCATTTTAAATCCTCGACACTATGTTTTAGTGAATCCCAATGTTCAGCTAAAGGGGTATTGGCACGTTTGGAACGGATTGCAGATTTATGCTCATTGAGCCTCAGTCTTATTTCTCTCAATGTTTCCCCTATGTATGCTCTTTGGCAGGGGCATTGTATCATATAGATCACATTCTGGGTTCTACAATTTACTAGTTCCTTTTGATGATGGGTTACTCCATTATAGATAATTGTAGACCTCTTAAGGATCTGACTACAATTTTTACAAGAACCACAGGGGAAATTTCCCACTGGTGTTTTACCATCTATGGTTCTAAGCTTATTTCTTGTGCTGTCATCAGGGTATCTGTGTGTACTAAACAATTTTTGATTGTTTTATTCCTACGAAATGCATAGATAGATTTTGGAAGGGGTGCTGCGTTTGAATTTTGAAGCAAGTTCCAATTTCTATTTATAAGGTTCTTAATTGTGTTACTTATATTCGAAAAATTTGTTACACACACTAGCTGTTGGTCTTTTGTTAGGGCTTGTGTTTTGGGCTCAAACAGACTTTCTCTATTGAAATATTTCGCTCTTTTATAGGCTTTCTTGACCATTTTTTTCAGATAGCCTCTTTCCACAAATTTGTTGGTTAGAGTTTGGGCATGTTTTTCTAATTCTTTTTTATCCGTACAGTTTCTTTTAACTCTTAAAAACTGAAAGGTATGTTATTTTTTTGGGTTGCTGGGTGGTAGCTTTCGTAGTGCAGCATTGTATTTCGGTCAGTGGGTTTACTAAAAAGTTCCACTTTTAGGGTTCCTCTGTATGTTTTATTTTAAGATCAAGGAAATTACAACTTTGGTTGCTGTATGTAGAGGTGAATTTTACATTTTTGTCTCCTAAATTGATCCATTCAATGAACACTTTCAGTTTATCCTCACTCCCTGACCATATGCAGAACACATCGTCAATGAAACGATGCCACATCTTTATATTTTCAAAAACATGGGGCCATTTCAATAAATAGGTGTTTCTCCTCAAAAGCTGCTACGTAAAGGCATGCAAGGCTCGGTGTGCAAGTTGCGCCCATGCTTGTGCCCTTAGTTTGTTTAAAAAGTTCTTCTTTAAATAAAAAGATATTGTTTGTTAAAACAATCTCTATTCAATCCACTATAAATTGGGCATGATCAGATAGATCTTCTTCCTCACCTCTTAGAATGTTTTCTATCATTATCTTTGTATCATTCTGTGGGATACTCGTGTATAGTGCCTCTATGTGTAGGGTCACTAGCCACTCACTGTCCATATTGTAGGGTTTGTTTTCTATTTTACTGATCATGTCAGTGGTGTCTTTGAGATATGCTTTTTGTTGGGTCACTAATGGCTGAATAAACTTGTCTACGTATTGGCTCAGGGGCTCTGTTAACGAATTTAGGCTAGACACAATGGGCCTCATTGGTGGGTCGCTAAGATTTTTGTGTACTTTGGGGAGCCCATAGATTGCGGGTATTACTGGTGAGTCATTTAAAAAAAATTAAATTCCTCTTGATTTATCACTCCATCTTCTAGGGCAAAATTAAGTCTCTCTCTTATTTTTGTCTTTAGGTCTGACCACTCTTGTCTATTGAATGATGCATAGTGCAGGGGGTTTCTAAGCATCTCCTGCATTTTATTCTCATATTTATCCGTATCCATGATGACAATGCTGCCACCTTTGTCACCAGGTTTTATTGTTATATCTTTGCATTCCTGTAAGGTTCCTAGGGCAATTTTCTCTTTTTTGGTTAAGTTATACTTGACCCAAGATTTTTGTTTCAGAAGGTCTTCCAAACCTTTCTCTATTACCCTTTCAAAAGTGTCACCTTCTTTACTAACCATGGTGCCTGTAGGCATCCATTTGGATTTGGGTCTGAGCCCTGATTTATTATCACTAACTGCTTTATCTTTTCCTTCTGAAAATGTGTTTAGCCTAATTTTTCTAAAAAAGCTTTTGATATCCTGCTGTAGATTAAATTTGTCTACGGGTTCAGCGATCGCATAACCTAAACCCTTTTCAAGTAACCTCATTTCGTCAGTATCTAGGTTTCTACTGGAGAGATTTATGACTGCTACTTTGGGATTTACGCCCAATTCTTTTGACTTCGGGTCTTCATATAAGGACGTGCTTGCCCTTGGTTCTGGGTGTAAAAGTTCCTCCCTCTCGCTCTTCCTCTTGGGTTTGTGTTCTGGTTGGTTTTCCGCCTGTCTAAAAAAGGCAGGCTCTCTCTATTAGTTTTACTACTATTGCCACTATCTCTTGTGCCAGAGCTTTCGGGATTTATTTCTGTTTCAGACTCAGTACTGGTATAGGAACTCTCGGAGAATGTAACTCCTCTTCTTGGGCCATTGCGTCTATTTGGTTGCCATTTTTGTTTATGTTGAAACTCCTCTTTTTGTTTCTCATAGTAGTCTTTTTGGAGATAGGGGTAGGTTAGTTCGGGTCTATATTTCTCTACATATTTTCTGAATTTATTACTTTTTTTGTTTGTTAAATAGTCCCTGTATCCATCCAGGTCTCCCTGGATTTCCTCTAACTTGCTCCTAGCATCTTCAAGTGATGTATTATCTCTTAGTTTCTTCTCCATTTCATCTATTTCTTGTTTTTCTATGATTAATGTTTCATTCGCAGTTTCTATTATTAGCAAAAGCCAGTCTCTGCTACATCTATTTGCAATAAACGTCCATGTTTCAATAAATTTTTGGTTTTTGGTAAAAAGACTGGGTTCGTTCCTTACTTGCAGACCTTTTGGGATAATTCCCTTTTTACAGTACTCTACCGAAAAATCTGCATGTAACTCTGTCCTTATTACCTTCTTTTTTAGGTTCCAGAGTTCCTTCCATTTTTCTTCTTCACTATCTGTTATTATAACAGTGTTAGTGGTTTTATTTTGACCATTTATTAATTTATTAAACTGGTCTTCGGAAAAACTAAAGACTTTAAATTGGTCCATTTATTATTTTGGACTTCCGCACTTGTTGGTGCACCTCTCTTTAATTTTTAGAGGTAGAAGTAAACACTCCTCAGTTAACAAATTGTGCTATTGTAGGCTTCAAATTAGAAGGAGAAACCCTTTTTCTGAAAAGGGAGGGGTATTGTGAAAGCAAGAATAAGGATTCCCTTTTCATGTATTGAAAAAAGAGACTTAAGTCTCTAGGGGGTTCAAATCAAGGACACAAGGTGAGCCAAACGTCGTATCTAAGGTTGCATAAAGATTGACAAATTTACAGTTAATTACAACTTGCCTTAGTTACTGTAATCTTAAATACCAATACATTAGTAAAGGATGAGGATGTATACACCAAATGTGATTTTACTTTCAAAATTGTTTTTATTTTTATTATTATTATCTGTTCATACCAACTTTGAATATTAAAAGTTTTGACATTTATTCATAAAATACATTAAAAAATACTTGATACAATAATTTATCACACAAAATATGTCTGTATTAAAAATTCTTGATACAACAAATTATCACACAAAATATGTCGACGCGGCGTTTCGGTGATTTGAGTCGTCACCTTCTTCAGGACAATATTTGAATTAAAATCACTCAGAATTTAAAAACAAAAAACAAAATATTGCAATTACTTCAACATTGTCATGGTAGTTGTATACAGAACAGAACTTGACAGTAGTCATCTACTGGCACTTTAGTGGGAAAGCCCACCACAACACCCACTGCACACCCTTTCACGCTAACCATAGCGTGAAAGGGGCCATTATGTGTGAGGCAACGTTAAGCCACGTTATGTGGCTTAACACTGCCTTGTACATAAGGCGCAACCCCTATCGCCACCACAACATCCGTAAAAGTGACGTTGTCGTAGCAATATGAGCTTGTACATATGACCCAAAATGTTTTCTTCATGTAAGTGTAAATCATACATGGGAAAATTTCAGCTGTGCATATTGAGGCCTATTTACCAAGGCATTTTGGAGTTCTTAAAGCAGCTGTGTAATGTCCAATTGCCGGGAGCAGGATTCCAGGATAACAGTTTGGTTGTGAGAGTCAGTTGGAGCGGCCTTGGTGTGGGTGCTTCAGTCTCTGTCTTCTGTTCTTCCTTCATACTTGTAATCCTGGTTCTTCCTTCAGACTTGTAACCAATAAATATCGTTTTGGATGAGCTTAACTGCCTCCAATGTCTTACATCAAGCACTCCTGTCATAGTGTTTATGGACTCTTACGTGCCTTAACACTATTACATATATTTGTAATTAGGCTCCAACACCTTAAAAGGGATTAAAATGGGAATATTAAGGACTCTGTCACTTTTCTAATAGGAAATTAGATGTTTCGGAGTTAATTCACAAAAGCCTGCAAATAAATGCCCTTCTGAATTGCCTAGGTACAATCCAGATCCTAATTCATTTGTAGAGATGCCACTTATAATAAACCGGCAGGGTAAAGTGGCAGTATGGCTGAGATACCCGCCACCCCCTCTCAACACAATCCCCAAAGGAGGGAAACCGGAAACAGTTCTTGAAGTTTTTGGAAGAGGGAGGGAGTAACCCTCCCGGCCGTATTTATTAAAACAAAATTAAAACATTAAATCAACATTTTATATTATGTACAATTTCATTACCACATTGCGATGTTTGGCTAACCTTAACAGATTCTCTAATACAGAGGTTCTCCTAGCCGAACTAACATCCTACACACATTTACTTGAAATTATGAAATTGTACATCCTAACGTTTAAGGGCCAACGGCAAGGTCGTAACCGGTGTCAAGATCCCTAACCAGAAATACCCCCCCCACTTGTGAGGGGCGACAGCACTGAGGCGTACCTCAAGTGCAACTACCAATTTCCCTTTGACTTGACGGGGGCACCAATAAAACTCGACGCCACTTAAAGGTCGTTCGAGGACTCGTGTGAGGTATCTAGAAGGTAGCGTAGACCCCCCCCAAACCCCGCACAACTTACCACATCTGCCGTCGCAGACGTCACTGGCCCCGGGAAATTCCCCAGGAGGGGGCTGTAACCCCTCCTACACAGGAAGGGGCCTTGACCGCCTTTCCTTTTCTTTCGGCGACCCATCCTTAGAAGGGACCGCCTCCCCGTTGAGGGGCCAATGGCCACCTCTCCCGAGCGCTCCCATCCGTGTTGGGTGACGCCCACTCATAGGGATCTTCCAATTAGTGCTCACCGATCATGACCTTACCGCCCGACCAAAATAAATACGACAATGCTAACTAAATGACTAAACTAAAAATACAGTAGCAACTATACTTTCATTAAAAGCATGCTTACCAATGAACACTAAAGCAGAATTTCTTTATTTGCAAAACGTAACACAAATCGACATTCTTTATTACATACTCAAAATCATCACGATAATACCACAACCTGTAAACGAAAATCAGAGTTATCCATCAACTTTATTCAAAACCACTTGCTGTCATCAGGGGCTGGTGGGTGGGTCAAAATTGGCTCTTCGTTCCGTCTCGAGCTCACGTGCAGCGAGGAGGTGCAGCTTCAGAGCACAGGAACAAGAGGATGCCTTCCGGGGGGATCGTGGTACTCTGCCATACGTGCGGGGGGACCGAGTGGTCGCCCCTTTCCATATGGCTGAGATACCCGCCACCCCCTCTCAACACAATCCCCAAAGGAGGGAAACCGGAAACAGTTCTTGAAGTTTTTGGAAGAGGGAGGGAGTAACCCTCCCGGCCGTATTTATTAAAACAAAATTAAAACATTAAATCAACATTTTATATTATGTACAATTTCATTACCACATTGCGATGTTTGGCTAACCTTAACAGATTCTCTAATACAGAGGTTCTCCTAGCCGAACTAACATCCTACACACATTTACTTGAAATTATGAAATTGTACATCCTAACGTTTAAGGGCCAACGGCAAGGTCGTAACCGGTGTCAAGATCCCTAACCAGAAATACCCCCCCCACTTGTGAGGGGCGACAGCACTGAGGCGTACCTCAAGTGCAACTACCAATTTCCCTTTGACTTGACGGGGGCACCAATAAAACTCGACGCCACTTAAAGGTCGTTCGAGGACTCGTGTGAGGTATCTAGAAGGTAGCGTAGACCCCCACCCAAACCCCGCACAACTTACCACATCTGCCGTCGCAGACGTCACTGGCCCCGGGAAATTCCCCAGGAGGGGGCTGTAACCCCTCCTACACAGGAAGGGGCCTTGACCGCCTTTCCTTTTCTTTCGGCGACCCATCCTTAGAAGGGACCGCCTCCCCGTTGAGGGGCCAATGGCCACCTCTCCCGAGCGCTCCCATCCGTGTTGGGTGACGCCCACTCATAGGGATCTTCCAATTAGTGCTCACCGATCATGACCTTACCGCCACAGGCCGGATAGTTGACCGGCTATCCGGACCCCCCACAAAGCTCCTACCTAAAGGTCATGTTTTAACGTTTTTAACCATGCTAAGAAGTCTCCTATGAGTAACTCATTCCCCACCCGAGACAAATGCACACCATCCCCCAAATACATACTGTCATCATTAATACAGCCATGCGAAATAGAATGCAATGTCCTGGAACGGAACAACCTACTCACTTTGTTATTAAGCTTCCTCACAGAGTGATTCAAAGCAGGAACAGAAATAGCCCCTCGCCACACCTTTCGTGGGATCATATGGGACCACGCAATTGTGCACCCCGGAAGTCTCCTCGCCAACCAACTTACAGTGGAAAGCATTGCCTCCAGGAGAAGTCGTCTACCGGTGGTGACCAAATCGTTGCCCCCTAGATGCACTATGATTATAGACGGCGGTGACCTCGTCCGCCCTAACAAACCCTCGAAAAATGCTTGAAACTGGTCAATACAGAGCCCGCCTCTTCCGTAGAAGGACACCCTGTACCCGTATTCCCCAGCTACGTGAATCATGTCACCTGCTTTGAATACGTCCGCGGCACGCCTCACGTATGAGTGGCCCACGACCCACACCTCCTTCTTCACAGCCGGTGATGTCTGACCTCTGGCCCGGTGTTGGGTCGACTGCATAGTCCGCCCCGCCTCGTAGGCTTGCGCAACTGAAAACCAAACAAAGACAAGAAGCGTGAGTACATCATTACAGCTTCACAACATGTGCAACCGCACATACCTCTTATAACACTTGGAGGACCAACGCCCCACTCGTTTCACTTGTTCAACATTAAGACCCCTGGCTGTAGCTTCCGTAGCAGCCCCTATCCGAAAGGAGTGGGTCCCAAACTCGCCCGGGTTCAAGCCCGCAGCGGCAATTGACATCGCAAGCACCCGCTGAAACTGAAATTTCGTCAGTGGGGTGGCGTCCGCGTGTCTCAACAAGGTCCCCCCCCATGATGCCACCCTTCGTGCTAGGTAGTTTTCTAAACACTTTACTGGACACATGGAGGACCCGGGAATCCTGGGTATGATTATGCAGTCACCCATCCCATCTTGATCGGTCTTGGACCTGACAAAGGAGACAGTCATTGTCTCTCCTCTGACCTGAACGTGTTCCCGGCACAAACCCCCTGTCACATCCCGTTTGTTCCTCGCCACCAGTTCGCTTACCCGCATCGCTCCATGAAATGCCAGCGTAAAAGCGGCTCGGAACAACACCGTCTCAAACTGAGATGAACATGTGGCAGGGAGTGTGGCCAACAACTGGGCCAACCTATCCAAACCTATCGGGCGCCTCTCATCTACTCTGCGACCCTCAAGGCGTTGCCACCCATGCAGCGCTTTCTGTACAACGAAAGACGCTGTCGGGTCCTGGATACCATGAGCCCTGGCAACAAAGGAAATGGCAGCACGATGCCTCTGGGCCGTAGCCACCGATTTCCCAGCCCTACGTAAGGACATCAGAAAATTCACTACCCATTCCTCGTGGCCCCAAAGCCCCTCTCCATCAGTCCCCAAAAAGGCTAAATAGGACCGAAACGCCCCTTCATATGCCTTCCTTGTCCTTGGTGCTAGGCTCTCTCCCACGAGGTGACGAAGTTCGGGGCACCGAGAGACCAGAGAGCTTCGGGAAAGGGTGCCGGCTCTGGGTCCGCTGTGGGAAGGAAACCCGAGAAAGCCTGCATATGAAAACGAGACAGTGCATCAGCTGCCTGATTCAGTACCCCCGGGACATGTTTAGCTCTGAATAGCACATTCAGTTGCATACACAGTAAAACAATTTCTTTGAGCAGTCTTAAAATCAGTTTACATCGTGCTGCCTGGCTATTGATGCACTCGACCACGGTCATATTGTCAGACCAAAATACCACAGAGTGATCTTTGAACCCTTCGGGCCAGGTTCTTAGGGCCACCAAAATGGGGAAAAGTTCCAAGAAAGCAACATTACTTGTCAGTCCATTGTCATGCCACCATGCCGGCCATCTTTGTGCCGACCATTTTGTGCCGAAGATGGCACCAAAACCTATGCTACCTGCCGAATCTGTCCATAGCCCCAGCTCTTCAGAGGACACGGCCGGTTTGTTCCAGACGACTCGACCATTAAAATCCGCCAGGAATGCTAACCAAATGCGCATGTCCTGGCGGACCTCAGCCGATAGTCTCGTGCGATGATGACCCTCCTTTAGGCCGACCATAGCTTGGGCAATTGAACGGGAAAAGGGGCGGGCCATCGGTATAACCCTCAGGGCAAAGTTCAACTGTCCCACCAACTGCTGTAACTGATGCAGCGTAACTTTAGATCCATTTATACACATTTGCAGGGCTGCCCTGAACTTCCCCACTTTGTCAGCTGGTAAACGAAAACAACCCTCACTGGAGTCTAACTCGATCCCCAGAAACTCGAGGCAAGTCGCAGGACCCACCGTCTTACCCGGTGCCAATGGCACACCAAACTGCTTCATTAATACACAAAATTCGGCCAAGGCCTGGCCACATTCGAGATCCCCGGCTGCCCCAAGGAACAGAAAGTCATCAAGGTAATGCATTACATGTTGGAAACCCGTCCTCTTTGTGAAGACCCATTGTAGAAAACTACTGAATTTCTCGAAATAGGCACAAGATATAGAGCACCCCATCGGCATACACCTATCCATGTAATAATGACCCTGAAACGTGAAACCTAGGAGACGCTGATCGTCTGGGTGTACCGGGAGCAACCGGAACGCTGACTCGATATCCGACTTCGCCATCAGCGCCCCGGGCCCCAGGCGATTCAAAATGGCTACGGTCTCATCGAAAGATGCGTACCGCACCGAACACACTTCTGGGTCTATTGCATCGTTTACAGAAAGACCACGTGGAGCTGATAAATTATGAATCAGTCGGAACTCACCCGGGTCCTTCTTGGGGACCACCCCTAAAGGAGAACAAACAAAACTCTGCACCGGGGGTACACTAAACGGGCCGGCAACCCGACCTTGAGTAACCTCTTTCCGGATCTTCTCCTGTACCACGGTCGTATGCTGTAGGACCGAAAGTTGATTTTTACACTTCTCCACACCCTGAAAGTCCCCTACTGGGATGCGGAAACCATACGAAAACCCGTTCCGCAGCACCCCAGCAGAAGTACGATCCGGGTATTCACTGAGCCAGGGAATCATCGCCAAGGTATCAATCGGGGTAGGTAAAGGCGCCCCTCGGACTATGTTAGACCTGTTTGGCGCCTCCTCTACCCCCGTTATCACCCGTTTTGGCTCTGCACGTGGACTCAGGATGGGACGACCCGCACCCACTACATTCATGTCTAAATTTACACGATCCCTGGGGCCTAGTACATTTACCTCTGTTGAAATTCCAGCAGAACCCCCTTTTCCCTGTATTGCTGGCAGGTCTCGAGTGATCGTCGGTACCCGTACCTGATCGAAAGGGCGTCCCCGCATATTGGCGGGAGGATTCACCAACATTACCCCCTACCAATGGCATTTTCAACATACCTGTCTCCTTCATTTTATCCCATGTCAAAGAATCGTAACAATCCCAGGTTACGTTTTTATTATGCTCTTTAGCCTTTCTAAAAAGATTATCGTAGCAGAACCAATGGTTACCCTGGTGTGATGTCGAGTACCCCATGATTCGCGACTGATAGGTCGGCAACTCGGAAAGTAACTCGGGCCTACGTTCCCCTAAGATCGACGTAAAAATCCCCCATGCTTTGCCCCAATTGCCAATATTCTCATTCACTTTAAAGGCGGCCATTTTTGCGCGCCAAACACTCGGATGCATGAGGTCTTTCTGGCCCTTAACATGCTCCACCTCATAATGATCAACAAGCAACGAGAAGATGTTCACATATTCCCCCGCCCAAATCTTCTCTTTAATTGCCAAAGGCACATGTTGACCCAACCTTTCTCTACGAGAGGGTGCTGACTCATCCCTCGCAATCGGCAATGGCCGCTTACCTGCACCGGACGCTGCCTCTGCGGTCGTAATCGTCCCTTGTGGCTTGTCAACTACTGCAGCCGGCGCAGACACCTTGGCTGCCTCCCGTTTCTCACGCAGTTGCTTCATCAGCGCCTGCGCGTCGACAGCCGTGGCGCCCTCACTACCTTCGCCCAACCACGCTGCAAGTTGTGCTGCCAGCTCGGGCGGCATATCCTCATTGGACACCGGGATGACCACCACGGGAATCGGATTCCCCTCCACGGGTACTGGGGTTGGCGCTTCAAGCGGGGTATGGGGAACCGGGACGTCTCCCCCAGCTGGTCCCCTCCTTGGCCTCTTGGCTCTCCCTCCTGGGGCTGCTCCAGCCGAAGGACGTTCCGGCCCCCCCTCCCCCTCTCTCTCCGCCACCCGCTTCTTCAGCTCGGTCATCTCCTTCATGAGGACCCGAAGCATCTGTTCAGTCGTCATTCTCTTTCCGCCTTTCTTGGGCATTTCTCCGACAGAGTATCTGTAAGACAAAAAGAAGGATTACAACGCTCAAAATTGGCTCTTCGTTCCGTCTCGAGCTCACGTGCAGCGAGGAGGTGCAGCTTCAGAGCACAGGAACAAGAGGATGCCTTCCGGTCTTGCGTCCCCTTTTATCCGTCTTCAGGGCGGGCGTAAACCCGCCCCTGCCTGCCCCGAGGGCGTGGCCAGCCGCGTCAGTGTCTAGGCCAGCCCACTCTAGGGCGGGAAAAAGCGCGCCCCGGCTACGCCGCTTCGGGCATACCAGCCGAGACACGCCTCCCGCCCAAGATGGCTTCCCGGGGGGATCGTGGTACTCTGCCATACGTGCGGGGGGACCGAGTGGTCGCCCCTTTCCATTCTCAGGGCAGGACCGGATGAATGGGCCTTTTAAACATTCCTAACAAAAAATCTTGTAGGTATTCAGGAAACTTTGACATTCGTTGTTAGTGCTTTCCTGAGCTTTTAATTTGAAAATATTGGCAATGGTACTCTATTTGGATTTGGCTAAAGACATTTTCAGTTGTCTGGCATATTTCATTCTATAAAACATAGTTTATGAAAATAGTTATTCATACTTTGATTGATGATATAAGGGATTTTGCAATCTTCCTTGTATTTCTCAAAGGTGACTGGCATCAGTCCATCACTAGAATTCTAGCTAAGACCGCTGCTTAGTAGGTATTGCATCAGAGCTTGTCAATGGGAGACACACAGAGACTATGGAAGAAATGGAAAACACACAAGATGATGAACGGAATGTTGCACAATGGCAAAACATTCACCCCCAGTCACAGATCCGGGTTTAATCCATCGTTATTTTGGTCACCAAGCCACCCCAGTTCAGACATGGCCATATGCAAATCAGCCTTGACCCTGTGCCTCATGGGAACAGTCCTGCCCGAACTGCCAAGCTATGTCTTTCCTGGACCAGAGTCAAGCATCCCAGGACCGGTATCTGGCTATCAGCCGTCTTTAGCCAGGATAGCTTGACTCTAGTGGCTTAGTGAGCACGGGACCCATGTCCTGGCATGCCCTTCCCATATAGGGTGAACAGCAAAACACACAAGATAATGGACGGAATGTTGCACAATAGCAAAACATTCACCTCCAGTCAAAGATCTGGGTTTAATCCATTGTTATTTTGCTCACCAAGCCACCCCAGTTCAGACATGGCCATATGCACATCAGTCTTGATCCTGTGCCTCATGGGAACAGCCCAGCCCGAATTGCCAAGCCATGTCTTCCCTGGACCAGAATCAGGCATCCTAGGACCGGTTTCCGTGAGTTCCATATTGAAATCCCAGGTCCTTGAGATAGCATGTGGAGGTGGAGAAACACCCACAGACAAATTTGTGGATATCTACATTGTATAATGTTGTGAGTTCCCTGTAGGGCCCACTGTAGTTCTTCCCCTATGTTAGCCCAAATGTCATTTGTAGGCCGTTTTTGCTTTTCACATGTTTCAAAGTAACCCATTTATTTTTGTGCCACCATATTATTTTAGAAATAAGCTGCACATGTTTTTTGTCATTTAGGTCTTTGGGATTCAGTCTGAATATTTCATACAAGCTCGAACAACACTGTACCCTGTTTTGCTCTCTGGTCGGCCACTAACACTACTAACACACAGAAATAACAAGGAGACTCAGCTGCTGTTTTATAGCATGGTAAATAGTGAGGAGAATTTCTAGCAGAGGAAAGTTCTCAGGACAAGCATACCAGCTCTGCGCAATCCGAGATTCAGATGGCAAGTGACAGGTATGGGGCCCGGCTCTAATTACAGAGATCTGTGATTTATCATTGTGCTTACTTATTGAGGTTAGGCAATATATCATTCACCATGGTTGTGTGCAGTCTAATGATGATGCTAATCACTCTGCTTAGTTGCATATGTTTCCTAATTGCAGCACGGTTAGTACATAATAGAGCACGATAGTTTCAATAAATATTGTAAACTGCCCTTGTGTCTCTTGGTCATTTATTATGGACATGTTTAAGTGAAAGAATGAAAGGCGATGACCTGTTACTGCAGTACCCTGGAGAAACTAGAGTGGTGTGTTCTGGGGTGCCAACTTACCTGTTACTCTTGGAAAGTTGGGATGACGATGATGGCAGATGAGGCAATATGAGCTTGTCAGGATTCTGGCCCATAGGCACTTATGTGGTATGATGACTCAGGGGCATATATACAAAAAAATGTTGGTGCTAGGTGCCATGGCACATTTGGCAATGACACCCTATGACATTTTTTAAAAGCAGGGATGCACCTTATCTACAGAAGGTGGCCCACCTGCTGGTGCAAAAAATCTACCTAGCAAGAGAGCAGGCATCCTGCCACCATGGCTCAAAAATGACTGTCCTGCAGGGAGGATTGCTTATGTGCAGAAAGGTACACCTTCCAGCACATAAACAATCAAGAATGGCAATTTGCTCTTTCATTTCCAGGAAGAAGCTGTGGCTGCTAAGGCAATCCTAAATAGTGAAGTGGGGACCTTTGTAACCTTTTGTTAGGCATGTATAAGTGAGATTGACAATAATGTTTGATACATGATAATGTTTGATACATGCGTACCTCTTATGGGCTGTGTTGTTGGCTATTTGGGTTGAAGTCACTCCTGCTGTGACAGACTGCTTCCAGAAAATGGATTATAAAAAGGGAATCTTGAGTCTCCCAAATTGCAAACCATCTAGCACTCAGCCATGGCTGTACCTCGAGGTGTAGTAGCTCAATAAGACTTCTGCCTTGTGTGACAATGAGTGGGGATCAAGGCCTGCCTGTCTTCCACTTGGGTGAGGGAACATGTTGCAGGGATATCAAGACCACCTGACCTTGAGCCCAGCACAACAGAATTTGCCTGCTGGGCTTGACCAGAGGATCCTGTAAGAAGAAGTACCTGGATCGATGGAGGTCCAGAGGGGGGTCCTGCTGAGTGAATCAGTAAAGTGACTCATGAGATAATTGCTACAGCAGTAACCAGGGTCTCTACTTGTGTGTTGATTCAAGTCAGCAACCCCACCTTGCCAGAGAAGGCCACCATTAAAATATGACTGTTCCTACACAAATTGCACCAACTGTCCATATGCTGATCAAAATAAATGACCTAGTATACCAGAAGGGTCTGAAGTGAAGATATTTGCTGGTGCACTGATTGAGCCATCTGCCAATGTGCTGGCCAAGGTCAATGACCCTGTATGCTGGAGGGGGCTGTTGTGAAGATATTTGCTGCTGCCCCTATACAGCCTTCTGCCTGTCTGCCTAACCTCAATGTTGGTTTTCATAAATGAAGAATGACTGATGCCATTAAGCAGGGAAGTAGGACTCAGGACCCTGCTCGAACAAGGTTAGAGTGTTGGTCTTAGAATGGCTATTTATATCTTTTGTGTATGATGAATGTCACTTCGTGTTTTTATCTAACTATCACTTTTGTCATAAAAGCAAGTATCTGGCGAGACTTCCATTCATTGGGTTCACTGAATGTATTTTGAGTCTTAAGCTTGTGTTCACCTTGCAACTATCTCCACCCCCGCCTGCCAGAGAATCCTTGGACTGCTCAACCTGTGTTCCCACTGGGAGTTCAGTGTTGAAGAGGCACTTGGCCTGATTACTCATGACCCATACTAGGTTGGGCCTTGAGACATCAGGTGTAAAAGGCAGTGAACACCATGGGTGGGCACTGTAGCAACGTTTTTTCCCCATTGCACTCTGAAAGAGGTTTTGACAGACAACATATAATTACCTGGAGGCAATGGCTATCTAAGCTGATAGAATTTCCCCACAAATAGATAGGTTTGCTAAGTTTGTGAGAGAACTCCCCTCATGTAAGAGTGTGCTTGGCAGTTATTATGACTGTCCTTATTAGTATGTAATGTTCACTTCTACACTCTCACTGTTTGTCACAGTGTATATGGAACAATTTTGAGCAGAGAGTCATCACTCTTATACAGGTACTGGATGATGCTAAAGTCATGATCATCATGTTCTTGAACTGTGTGTCTTTTATACTGTGACTATTGCAGGCCCTCCCGCAGTTAAATGATGCAATTGATAATCACCAATTGTTGCATTTCCCTACATTATTTCCCTTTTATTTTGTTATTTTTGCAGAGTGGATTTTGCAGTCCTGAAAATTGCCCCCACAGCTTTTCAATGGGTTTTAAGTAGACAGATATATGTTGACCTTCCATACTGGGTTAAATTACACTCCATGTTTTAACACTTACCCATTGGGGATTTGAATAAGTAGAACATAGGACACCAAGAGGTAGTTTTAAAATAGGGTCTCCGTCTGACTAATTAACACCTCAAGTGCTTCCCACTACTGAGGGTTGTATCCCACAGCACTGTCTCTTGAAATAGTAGTGCTAAGATGGGCTATACTTATGTTGATCAGAAAGATCTGAGCTTTTATTCCCCCTGAGACCTTGAAAACAGTGGTAATTGCCCTAGCAATATCCAGGTTGGATTATGGCAATGCCCTGTATCTTGGGATCCAAAATCAATATTTGAGCAAGCTCCAACGTCTGCAGAATGCGGTGGCCAGATTAATCCTGAACATTCCTAGGCATGAATCAGCGACTGGGGGCGCTCCATTGGCTACCTGTCCGGAAAAGAATAGCTTTCAAGGCACTCTGCATCATATATAATACACTTCATGGCAGAGGTCCCCTCTATCTGACTTCCAGAATTAATACTATGCTCCTTCTAGGAATCTTAGATCAGTCCATCAGAAGCTGCTGCAGGCACCCAGATTCAAACAAGTTCGTTGGGGTGGCAGGTGTTTCTTGGTAAGAGTGACCAAACTATGGAACAGCCTACCCAATACGATCAAAAACAGTCCGAACCTCATCATGTTCAGGAAATCTTTAAAAACCTGGCTCTTTCAAACATCTAATGCACCTGAATCTGCTGTGACGTTAATTTTTAGTGTCAGCGCCAAGACGTCTCCGGGCATTCGTTGTGCTTTATACGTTTTAAATTCAAATCAAATCACTTTGGGTCAAATGATGAAGCATGCCACCTAAGGGTCGGTAAGAACTTTTCTCCTTTAAATTAACTCGACTTGCTCCAGACAGATGGATTACTTCTGCCCTAGTCTTTTGCTCCTTCTGACTACTGACCACTAGCGCTCTAGGTGAAGATTACCTCATATATAATCCCCTCTTTATTTACTTAGAATGGTGAAAAATGTAATCAGGCTATTATAAGATCAAACGTCACTTCTATTAATCACAACACTATTGAGCATATTTTGATTACTGCCCTCAAACTACAGATTGAACGCAGCACTTTAAAATAAAAAAATTAAGCTTGAGGAGTACAAGGGACTATCATAATCATTCACATGTTGTCTACTACACTCAATTTATTCTTCTTCCCAGTGGTAGAATAATTGGACAAAAGTACTAGAACTCGAACACACCTAACTCTGAAACACAACCCCATTCTTATCTTTAAAGTATATGTACCATGCAACAGGATTAATGTCATATCCCTGAACCTACACACAATCTATGCAATCTAGTGCATCTTCTTATGTCTTTAAAACATTTACATTCCAAGTAAAGACTGGCATTTTCTTTACCTCACACACTAATTACAATAACAATCCAGAAATTTGATGGCTGAGTAAGCTGAAGGAGTTGGTCACGTGGTTGGGATTGGGCGAGCTTTGGCTGGCTCAGTCCCCCCCACCAAAAAAATGTTGTTAAGAAATTGTATTGGGACTGGGTTCTGAAGGAGGAACTAGAGAGACATAGGTGGGGACCTTTGACCGATCAATTTCTGAACAATAAGTCTGCCAGAAAGTTTGAAACATTTCTGGATTTCATTCAATCACCTGGTGACAGAACACTTTTCTTAAAATTCAGATATGGAAGCCTACCATTAAATTCTTTTACTGGAAAGTGGAGACCTTCCCTTCCTGACCATACCTCATGTCCATGTTGCCCATTCCCCAAAGAGTCTTCAGCACATTTTATATTCGCTTGTAGAGCCTATATGGGTGTAAGAAGACGGTGGCTTAGGCCAATTTGTAGGGAGCTGGGCTTCAGACAGCACCTTAACGCCCTGCGCATTCTTACAACAGATGTTTCATCATTGGCTTTGGTGTGTGGGGTCGCGAAATATTTGGGAACAGCGCGGCAGATAAGATCTAAGCAGCTAAAGATGATTTCAAATGGGGGTGCTAAATGATATCTCAGGTTAACTGTGTCTGAACATGCTGCTATCCTATTTTTAATGGTTTTACTGGTTCATCCAATGTTAACTTTATATGTGTATTTATTGTACATAAATCTGTATCCTGTTTTGTATGAATTTTAAGGGTTGTTGGTACTTGAAAGTGGTTTACTTTTATGATAACTGTTTTTATCTAATAAAGTACTACAACAACAACAATCCAGAAATTGTCACTTACATTCCAAATTATTAGCTTTTTTACAGTGCTCAAATATGAGAACATTCTTTGTTACTTTCTGTAAGGAAATGCCTCTTTTTGAATGGCCACCCCCGTATTGTGGATTAATGCCGCTGGTTTTTCAATTCTGAGATTGCACTGAGGCCTGCTCTTCAGACCCCAATGCACTCATCCTGAAGTTGTGTATGTTTGATTGTCTTATGTCCAATTGGCATGAGCTGTCTAACTTGGAAGTACCTAGTGCATGGTACTTGGTACTCTGTGTACCCAGATCCTGTAATTAGAGGGTCACACCAAGGATTGTAGCACTGCTTGTCCCACCCTGAGTGTGCCCCAGTTGCCGTACAAGTTTTCTGGAGATGTGTAGCCCCCTTAGTAGCCAAACTTCCAGGTTGAGCTATGGAGCTATGCACACAGAGGGTTTCTGCCATCTTGAGAGTGGCAGAATGGAGAATTTTGGGATTGTCAGATGCCACACTTTCCATCTCGAAGATGAGAATTTCAGTTTTTCTGTGTTGAGTTTGAGGCATCTACTCTGCATCCAGCTTGTGACACTGGCCATGCACCTATGGAAGTTAGATTTGGTGTTAGTTAGTTGGGTCTGAGGAGAGTAAGAGGATGATCCGAGTGTCATCTGTGTAAGAGATTATGTTCACGCTGTAGGATCTGACCAGGGCCAAAGGTGCATTGTATTTGTTAAAGAGGGTCAGGCTTAGAGATGATCCTTGAGGGATGCCACCATTGATGTTTTTTGGTTGTGAGGTGAAGGGTGGGTGGTGGATGCTTTGTGTTTGTATAGAAAGGAAAGACAAGACTGATTCAAGGGCTTTCACTTAGATCCACATTTGCTGGAGACCCTGTAAGAGGAGTAGTGGGACACAATGTTCAATGCTGTGGCGAGATCAAGAAGGATGGGGGGGAGGTATCTCCTCTGTTTATGAGAGTCCTGATGTAATCTGTGGCTGTAATCAGGGTGGTCTAGGTGCTCTTATCTGAGTGAAATCCTGATTGGGAGGGTTCCTGTAGGTTGTTGTTCTCCAGTTGGGTGATGAGTTGAAGACTTTTTGCTTTCACTAGCACTTTGTCTAGGAAAGGCAGTAGGGAGATGTGGCAGTAGATGTTTAGTTTTTGGGGTCTGCTGTAGGTTGTTTTGAAGAGTGGTTTGACATCTTTGTCTTTCCATCCTTCAGGGAAAGAGGTCGATGCGTTGAATGTATTGATGATTATGGTAGGTTCCTTTCTGATGGCACTTTTTCCTAGGTTTAAGTTTTGGTGGGGTAGTGATCCTTGGAGCCCATGATGGTGGCAGTTGTGTTCAAAGAGAGAGGCTCCAACATGAATAGTAGGCTTTTGTGGGGGTCGATGTTGTTGAAAAGTCTGTTGAGTTTGGATGAGGTGGTGGCAATTTTGGTGTAGAAAAAGTCAGTGATGGTGTAGTAGAGCTCCTGAGAGGAGGTAACGGTGTTGGAGAATTCTTAGATGAAGCAGAATAGTTCCTTCTTGTGGTTTGAGCTGCTGTCCAGGCGGAAAGCCAGAGAATTTTGTTAGGCAGTTTTGAGTTGGTGGTGATATCTGTTGATGGCTAATTTGAAGTTGTTGTGGTTGTCATGTGTTTTGCTGCTGCACCAGTTCCTCTCAAGTCATTTGCAAGTGTGCTTCAGGGATTTGACATCTGGTGTGAACCAGCTGTAAAGTTTGGAGGATCTGCCAGTTTTAGTTGTTTAGAGAGGGGCAAATTTGTTGGTGAATTTGTTGATCCATGCATCGAAGTTTCGGACTGCCATCTCAAAGTTGATGGTGGCATGGGGAGGGGTAAAGCACCTTCACTCCGCAAATTTCACTCTGTATACCTTCACTCCTCATACCATTACAACGCAAGTACCATTACTCCGCAATACTTTTAAAACGCATACCATTACATTTTATATGCTTTTACCACGCATGCTTTTACAACGAAATTCATAGTAAAAGCATGAATAGTAAAAGTATATGTTTTTAATATATAAGTTTAAGGTAAGTATATGGTTTTAGTTGGGGGTGTTGGGGTATATGTTTTAGGGGTTCAGGGGTATTTTAAGGGTGGGTTTGGTTTATGGGGTGCACAGTGAATTTTTAGTGTATGGTATTTTTAGATTATAGGGTTTATTTTGGGGGTGCTTGGGTATTTTTAGGGTTAAGGGTGTACGTTTTTATTTGGGGTGTAGGGGTTTTTATTAGGGTTCAGGGTGGGTTTTGGGTTATGGGATTCAGGGGTATTTTAAGGGTTTAGGGACAGGTTTGGGTTTTGGGGTACAGGGGTATTTTAGGGTTCAGGGCTAGGTTTTGGGTTTTGGGGTACAGGGGTATTTTTAGGGTTCAGGGTAGGTTTGGGTTTTGGGGTACAAGGGTATTTTAGGGTTCAGGGCTAGGTTTGGGTTTTAGTGTACAGGGATATTTTAAGGGTTCAGGGCCAGGTTTGGGTTTTGGGGTACAGGGGTCATTTAGGGTTTAGGGCTAGGTTTGGCTTTTGGGGTACAGGGGTATTTTTAGGGTTCAGGGCTAGGTTTGAGTTTTGGGGTACAGGGGTATTTTTAGGGTTTAGGGATAGGTTTGAGTTTTGAGGTACAGGGGTATTTTAGGGTTCAGGGGTAGGTTTGGGTTTTCGTGTACAGGGGTATTTTAGGGTTCAGGGGTAGCTTTGGGTTTTGGGGTACAGGGGTATTTTTAGGGTTCAGGGGTAGGTTTGGGTTTTGGGGTACAAGGGTATTTTAGGGTTCAGGGCTAGGTTTGGGTTTTGGGGTACAGGGGTAATTTAGGGCTTGGTTTGGGTTTTGGGGTACAGGGGTATTTTAAGGGTTCAGGACTAGGTTTGGGTTTTGGGGTACAGGGGTAATTTAGGGTTTAGGGCTAGGTTTGGGTTTTGGGGAACAGGGGTATTTTCAGGGTTCAGGGCTAGGTTTGGGTTCTGGGGTACAGGGGTAATTTAGGGTTTATGGGTAGGTTTGGGTTTTGGGGTACATGGGTATATTTAGGGTTCAGGGCTAGGTTTGGGTTTTGGGGTACAGGGGTATTTTAAGGGTTCAGGGCTAGGTTCGGGTTTTGGAGTACAGGGGTAATTTAGGGTTTAGGGCTAGGTTTTGGTTTTGGGGTACATGGGTATTTTTAGGGTTCAGGGCTAGGTTTGAGTTTTAGGGTACAGGGGTAATTTAGGGTTTATGGGTAGGTTTGGGTTTTGGGGTACAGGAGTATTTTTAGGGTTCAGGGCTAGGTTTGGGTTTTGGGGTACAGGGGTATTTTTAGGGTTTAGGGATAGGTTTGGGTTTCGGGGTTCAGGGGTATTTTAGGGTTCAGGGGTAGGTTTGGGTTTTGGGGTACAGGGGTATTTTTAGGGAACAGGGCTAGATTTGGGTATTGGGGTACAGGGGTATTAATAGGGAACAGGGCTCGGTTTGGGTTTTGGGGTGCAGGCGTATTTTGAGTGTCAGGATGGGTTAGTGTTTAAGGGTGCTGGGGTATTTAAAGGGACTAGGGTGGGATTAGTTTTAGGGTGTAAAGGGTAATTATTAATTTAAAAAAATTAAATATATATGAAAGAAAATATGTATATGTATATATATATGTGTAATATTGATATAGATATACATATAATATAATCTAAAAGAAATAATGTTTCATTTTAATAAAAAAATATATATATGTGTATATATATTATATTCACTGAAAAAAACATAGGTTTGACACCAGTTATAGTTAGCTGGAAATTTTACTGACATAAAACCATTGAAATTCCCACGTTATAGTTAGTTGGACTCACTATAACTTGCGCACCTGCAATGCACTGCTGATGACGTCACATATTACATCACTCATGACATGGTCAGTGACATCACTCATGACATCACTGATGACACCATCCAGTGAATGTGTGTCTTTCTGAAAAATAAATATGTTTTATATATGTATATGTAAAGGTCGATGGAAGAATAAATGTTTAAATAAGTGTCTTAATGGATGGTTTTTTTTTTTATTGATTGGTTAACTGGCTTATTAAGTGTATCTTAGTGAATACATACATTAGCGAGTATTGTTTAAATATTTACATGTTTGTATCAGTGTTTCACTTTGTGTATAAGTGGCTGCATTGGTTAGTGAGTAGCTACATGTGTGTGTATATGGGTTATTAGATGTTTTTTATAGTATCAGTATGAATGTTTGTATGGTTTGGTGGGGGTGTTACTTAGCACATAGATGCATCAATGACTGACTCACTGTTTGTATGTGTTTTGAAGACAGCATATGTGCAGGACTGTATGGGTGGATGTTTTATGATGGGTAGGAGGACTCCGTGGTGGCTGTGCAGTTGAGATACTTTGTGGATCATGGCTATTCCACCACCTTGTTTGTTGGTGCAGCCCTAATGAATTATTTCGAATTCGGTTGATGTGGCATTAGCGATGTTAGGTGCTGATGCTGCATCGAGCCACATCTCAGTTAGGAAGACAATGTTCGCATGAGGGAGGTGATGGTGTCCCAGATCTCGCTTGACTGCTTGTGGAGTTAATCAGCTGATGATCAGCAGGCTTTGGAGTTGGTCTTTAGTAGCATTGGAGGACAGGGTCTCTAGAACTAAGGACTCTTTGCTGCAGTGGAAGGGGCAGTGCTGGCTGGTGAAAGGTTCTGCTGTTGCTCGCTGGAAGAAAAAATGAGTTGATGGAGTCCTGTAGAGAGAGAGAGATTTAAAAGGAATCTGAGGAAGCAAAAAAATTTAGAGGAGACCTGTGGAGAAAAAGAGTTAAAGAGATCTGAGGAAGCAAAAACAAGTTAGAGGAAAACTGTGGTGGGAGAGAGTGAATGGGAATCTAAGGAAGCAAAAACGAGTTAGAGGAGACCTGTGGCTTGAGAAAGTTAAAGTAAATCTGTAGAAGCAAAAATTAGTTACAGGAGAGATGATAGTCTGAGTTAGCAAGGTAGGTTAAAAAAGGGACCTGTGGAGAGAGAGAGTTAGAGGAAGTCTGAAAAGGAAAAACAAGTTAAAGGAGAACTGTGGGAAAAACAAGGGATATGGGGAGAGTGGGCGGTGAGAAGATTGAAGGAGAAAGGATGATTGGTGCCTGCGAGGGGATCCAAGGTGCTGCTTGGTGGTGTGAGCACCAGCGTAGAGCAGGCTCAAGGACCTGCTCAATGAGGTTGCACTGTGGCTTCCTTTAAGAAGCTTACTCAGGAGGGGCACTGGATGGGGCCCGAGGGAGGCAGGAAGTAGGCGAGAGAGATCTGTGAGAGAAAAAAGCATGTAAAAGTATTTAGCTTGGGGTAAAATAGTGTGGACTAGAGGAAAAAATGTGTCACAAGAAAAATGTGTCTGAAAGAAAAAATGAATGCTGAGGGAAAAATGAGTTAGAGGGAGGAAGAAAAGTTAAAGGAGAAAAATGAGGTTGGAATGGAGTTGAGGGAATCAATGGAAGTAAATAATGAATTAAAAGGAGAGTGAGGGAATCAGAGGGAGAAAAAATCATGTAGAGGTCACCTGTGGAGAGAGAGAGAGAGTTAAAGTAAGTTTGAGGAAGCAAAAACAGGTTAGAGGAGACCTGTGGAGAGAGAGAATTAAAGATAATTTGAGGATGCGGAAACAAGTTAGAGGAGACCTGTATAGAGAGGGAGAGTTAAAGGGAAGTTTAGGAAGCAAAACTGAGTTAGAAGAGAGAAGAGTGTCTGAGGAAGCAAGGCTGGTTAAAAAGAGACTTGTGGAGAGAGAGATAGAGGAAGTCTGAGAAGGAAAAGCAAGTTGAAGGAGACCTGTGGGAAAAACAAGGGATATGGGGAGAATGGGCGGTGACGAGCTTGAAGGATGAGGGATGATCAGAGCCTGCAAGGGGATTCGAGGACCTGCTTGGTGGAGTGATCACCAGGGGAGCAAGCCCACAGACTAGAGAAAGCAGAGAAAGCTGAGAGAGAAAACATCCTGAAAAAGTGTTTAGCTTAGGGGAAATGAGTGTGGCTTAGAGGAAAAAATGTGTAACAATAAAAATGTGATAAGAAGGAAAACAAACAAACTAGAAGCTAGTTAGATGGAGGAATAGAATTTGGAGGGGAAAAATATGGTTGGAATGGAGTTGAGGGAATCTATGGAAGTAACACATGAGTTTAAAGGAGAGTGAGGGAATTGAAGGAAACAAAAATGAATTAGAGGAGACCGGTGCAGAGAGAGAGTTAAAATAAATTTGAGGAAGCAAAAAAAGGTTAGAGGAGACCTGTGGAGAGAAATAATTAAAGATAATCTGCGGAAGCAAAAACAAGTTGGGGGAGAAAGGGGATTATGAGAAAGCAAGCCAGGGTAAAAAAGGAGACCTCCAGAAAGAGGAAGTTAGAGGAAGTCTGATAAGGAAAAATTAGTTGAAGGAGACCTGTGGGAAAAACAAGGGTTATGGGGAGAACAAGCAGTGAAAAGCTTGAAGGAGGAGGGATGATTGGATCCTGAGAGGGGATCTGAGGACCTGCTTGGTGGAGTAAGCTTCAGGGGAGAGTTGACCCGGGGACTTGCTCAATGAGGTTGCACTGCGGCTTTCATTACCAAAAGTTATCCGGGTGGGGCATTGGGAGGGGCCTGTGAGAGGCCAGAAGCTGGGGCGAGATCACTGGGAGGGAAAAAAGGAGCTTACATTGTTCAGCTTGGGGGAAAATGTGTGTGGATTAGAGGAAAATATGTTTTAGGAGACAAATATGTCAAGAAGGAGAAAAGCGAATATTCAGGGAAAAATTAGAGGGAGGAATAGAAGTTAGAGATGAAAAACTAGGGTGGAATAAAGTCAAGGGAATCTGTGGAAGTAAAGAATGAGTTTAAAGGAGAGGGAGGGAATTGGAGGAAGCAAAAATGAGATAGAGGAGACCTGTAGAGAGAGCGAGTTAAAGTAAATTTGAGGAATCAAAAATGGGTTAAAGGTGCCCTGTGGAGAGACAGAGATAAAGGGAATCTGGGAAAGTGGAAACAAGTTAGAGGATACCTGTGGAGCGAAAGAGTTAAATGGAACCTGAGGAAGCAAAAACAAGTTAGAGGAGAGAAGGGAACCTGAGGAAGCAAGGGCGGTTAAAAAGGAGACCTGTGGAGAAAGTGAGATAGAAGACGTCTGAGCAGGAAAAACGAGTTGAAGGAGACCTGCTGGAAAAACAAGGGATATGGGGAGAATGAGCATCAAAGAGCTTGAAGGAGGAGGAGGCGGGATGATCAGAGCCTGTGGGGGCCATCCGAGGACCTGCTTGGTCGAGCGAGCAGCATGGGAGAGATGTTCTAGGGACCTGCTCAACGGGATCCTGCTGCGGCCTCCATTAAGTAAGTTCCCAGGGAGGGGGGAAGGGTGGTGGGCGGGGTCAATGGGAGATGAAAAGCAGGCAGAAGAATAGTTGGGATGGAAAAACGTATTTAGCTCTATGGAAATAGAGCATGGATTAGAGAAAAAACGTTTCAGGAGAAACAAGTGTTAGTAGGAGAAAAATGAACATAGATGGAAATGCGAGTTAGAGGGAGGAAGAGAATTTAGAGGGGAAAACAAGATTGGAATGGAGTCAAGGGAATCTGTTGAAGGAAAGAACAAGTTTACAGGAGAGTGAGGGAATATGAGAACGCAGACATGAGTTAGAGGAGACCTATGAAGAGAGCTATTTAAAGGGAATCTGAGGAAGTAAAAATAGTTAGAAGAGAACTGTGAAGACAGAGAGTGTTAGACCTGGCAACTTTTGGTGTGTTCCCCCTGTCTTTTTGCTTTCTGACCTCCTGGTATTTACTCTGTTGTTGCTGGTTTAGTTTCTCTGCACACTTTCTCTCTGCTGTTCATTGTTAAAGTGCAAGTGTTCCTATTGTAAATTTTATTATGGATTAGTGTTTCCATGATTGGCATATTTGATTTACTGGTAAGTCCCTTGTAAAGTATACTGAGTGTGCCATGGCCTGTACATCAAATGCTGCTAGTGGGCTTGCAGCACTCAGTGTGTCACCCACATGAGCAGCCTTTCAAAGGGTTCTCAGACCAGTCACTGCAGTGTATGTGCACAGTTTTTACTGCCATGTCGGCTTGGCAAGTGCAGCCACTTGCCAAGCCCTAGCCTCCCCTTTAGTACATGTGAGTTACCCATAAGGTAAGCCAAAGGTACCCCTATGGGCAGGGTGAGGTGTATTTGAAAGGTAGGACATGTACTGGTGTTTGTGACATACCCTGATAGTGAAAAACAGTGAAATTCATTTTTCACTGTTGAAAGGCTATCTGTCCCATAAGATAGAATGGGGAAGCTTTATAACATCCTACAAGTATATCTTCCCATTGGGACAAGATAGAGAAATTTGAGTTTAGTATGCCTGGACTCAGATTGTAGAAATGCATATTTTAGTAAAGATTATTTTTATGTTCTGTGTTTGAAAAAGCACTTTTAGAAAATAGGCATTTTCTTGCTTAGCCATCCTGTGTGTCTCTGCTGGGTTGTGGATTGACTGTCTGGCTTTTGATTGACAAGGACTGGGGATGTGCATTCTCTTCAGACAGCCACTGGGGGGTCAGGTGTGTCCTGGCTTTCCTGGATGAGTCAGGGCTGGGATGAATAGACCTGGGCTACATTTACAAGGCTGGCCAAACTACTAAATAAACCACGATGAGATGGAGTGTTGGGCTCACATGGCCTGCCACTGTCCCTGTTTAAATTGAATACCCCCTTTTGGTCAAAACAGTTAGCAATCCTTTTAGATTTCGCCATACGGAGCTCAATCATAACTGACTCTTGGCACGGGCAAATATCCATCCTATCTGTAAGTCTGGCTCCCATTCACCCCCAAACATCTAAAGGCTGATAGCCTCTTACTTGAAGAGCTGCATTTTTGCGCTGAATCAAAAGGATTGATTCCAAAATCCAAACAGGTTTCACACCAAATTCTAATTTACTTCCTCTATCAACACTCATTGAGAAGTGACTGTCTCAGTGCTGCTTTCGAGTGGGTTACAAGCTAACGAAATGGGGAATCCCGGCTACACTTCTAGATGCATTAGTTCAACTGCAAACTAACATCTGGATCCAAGTTAAACTTGGCACAGGCTCACACCTATTTAGGAAAATACAGATATCAAGGGGAGTCAAACAGGGATGTGTGCACTCCCCGCTGCTTTTCCACCTATTCATAGCCGACCTCTCAGCAGAATTAGATGCAAAGAATATCCACCCCCTCAAAATTGGTGGCATCCAGTTCAACAACCTCATGATGCTGACAATTTTGCCCTCTTCAGCCTCACAAGAGTCTATCTGCAATGACTGCTAAATAAATTACACTGTTACTCAACCACTAACAACCTGGAGGTAAATTTTTAAACACTCCAAGTGGTCATATTTGGCAGGAAACACTACAGGGGTGGCGGCTGGTCAAACAACAACTCTGAGTTCTCAGTAGGAAAATCATACAAATTCCTGGGGATTATCATTGACTCTAGGGGCACTGTTGTCAAGCATCATAAGGACATTGCTATGAAAGCCATGGCTCTTCTAGTTAGCTTCTCTAAACTTTCTAAAAATCTAGTAAGTCAGAGCCTAGTTCCAATGTTGGAAGTTATGCAAGCTAAAATTGGCCCCACCTTGTCGTACATTTTCGAAATCTCCATAGGTAAATTTAGCTCCACACTAACCAACATGTGACCGAGATCTACAAAAAGGTTCTCCAGCTGCCAAGGACTTCATCTGCACCACGGATTCAATTATAGCTAAGTCCTTTTAACTACAAAACGTTATGTGCAGGTGCTTTTTAAAAAATGGGCCACAAGTTAAGGCAGGCTAGAGCTAGTTCCCTCAAGTTCCTGCTATGGTTAGACATCAGCATCAGTAACCTGGGCGGGTCATAGAGTTGGTTATTTCCCAAATGCGTTCAGCAATTCTTGGCAAGCGACCAGTGGAATCTCAATCCAATTATGTAGCCTTAAAATTAGGTATTAAGAAGCGCACTCAACTATGTTCCCACTCTTCCGACAAGGTGTCCCTTGCCAAACGTAAGAACGCATAGGCAGTAATCAACTCCTACCAGGTGGCCACTTTTCCATCATATTTTGCCTGTACATACCCTTTTTACTTAAAACAGATATTCCTGAGACTTAGACTGGAAGAGCGACATTTTTTTAAACATCTACCCCAGTGGCCCTGTCCATCAGATGAGCTTGTGGGCAGGAGCTGTGGGGAATCAGTCAACTCTCTAGAGCAAGTTTTATGCCATTGCCCAGCACTGACAACCCAGCGCAGATCAAACCTGAGGCACAAATGGAACAGACTGAGAGTCGGTTCTTGTTGGCATGGCACTATTGTGGCTCTGAATCAAGAAAACAAGGCCCTAAACATCAGCTTCATGACCTTTATATATTTTGAATACTGCAAGTTCAACCCGAAATCTCAGGTCCTGTGTCAAAACAAGGGAACAATCTCTGGCAGACATACACATGGCATACCCTTGAAATAACTCCAAAATGAATTTGGTGTCCCCTGGCTCAGCTTCTCAAAATCTAATTTGAATTAATCTTTTAAACTAGAAGTCTGTGCTCCCGTGAAAACAGCTTGACCTTTTCAAATGGACCATGAAATTATAAGTTGTGTGGCTGAGGAAAGGATGCAACACCAACATTTTGTTACTGATCCCCATAGCTCTGACTTTACATATAAATTGGTGCAGGAAGTCAAAAGCGTGTACAGAGTTCCCCACACAGAGTAGAGTGAATGAGGGAATGACTCTCTCTCTAGAAACCGTTGGTAGTGCAGCAGGGAATAAGGTAATCCCTTGACGGAATTGAGGATGCCTCACACAATTAAAAGGCTGGACGACTGTTGCCATCCTACCTGATGATTGTATCGTGTCATCATTGGCCTCCTGCTCCAACGGCAGGCTGGCGGTGCAATGCCTGTCGGGTAGCACTGAGTGCTACTCTGAGGTTCCGTGACGATTTGAACCCGTGTTTTCAACATTGTCGTAAATACATAATTTTGGTATCAGTGAACCGCAAATGGTCCATTTAGCATATCCTGGTGTTTTCGCTATGCTACGAGCAAGAGTACTCCTGTTACAAACACATTTCTGATCTACCCATGGCATCCATCTTAGATCATGGCAGCCATTTTGTGTTTCTTGCCCTCACATAGACAATGGACACGCAATGACCTCTGATTACTCCATTTCGATTAAGGACACGTAGGCTTAGCCGGAGATTCACCTTTCTAGTGACACGTGCACCTTAGAACAGAACACGCTGTGGCTGCATGACTCGACAAAGGCTGCCTCCTCTGCCTGAGGCCAGTCCTGCTATACTGGTTCTCGTGTTCGTTGGCCTGATCATGATTAGGCGGCCGAAGCTGGTAGCCTTGCCCATTTACGACCCACAAACATCTCTTATCCTGCTTTTCTATCATCTGCACCTGGCTCTGCTCCTTTCCTTCTGGGCCTTTATTAGGGGGAGGTAACGAAATTTACGATGAGGCAGTCCGGCTCTTGAATGAAAAGTTGACATGGAATTGTGATGGAATAGTGGGAACCCCTCGTTCGTAATGTTTTGGCATTAGATATTGTCGACGATTCCTGTGCAACGCCAAATATTTATTGTTTAGGACACAAAGGGTTGGGAATGTACTAACATGTGAAGAATTTGCCTGAAGGCCAATATTTAGTATATAAGGAGCAACCCTTCTTGTACAAATTGAACAGGCTCCTAGACACTGACGTGTGTAGTTTCTGTGACTTCTGTGTCCCTGCAGTAATAAACCTTTGGTCTTTGACGCCGCCATCGAGAAGCCCGTGTTTCTGTTTATTTGTGCACCGAGACAGGTAGAACTCCGGGGTCTTCGGGTGTTATCCCTGACACCTCTGGACGGAACCAAAAAAGTCCAGAACTCCAACTCTTTAGTGGAGTTCTTTTATTCCTTAGCCAATAGATGCATGTGTGTGAGGGGCCTAAAAGAGTGCAGTAGTGAGCGTGAGTGAAAAGTTAAAAAAGTTAAAAAAAGGTCAGTAGAGTCCATTGAGAAAACTTTAATGATATGGCTCACTGCCTTATTTAAAAAATGGTGAAGGGAGGGGTACCGAAGCACAAAGAGTCAGGTGATTTGGCCTCGTTCAACCCTCGCCTATGGTGCGGTCAACATGTTTCATGCCTCTCGGGCAATTCTTCAGGACCTAAATGCTCATCAACTTGCAGGGAATTTCAACCGTTAGAAAGAAATTAAGTATACAACCTGCAGGGTATCGCAGGATTGAATCCTACGTGAGTTCCCGCCCTAGGTGTGGGGAGAGAAGAAGAGAAGGGCACAGTCAATGTTGGGCCTATCAATTGAAAATTTTTACACGTGGAAACATCATGCAAAATAAGGTATGGTTCAATGACCTCTACCAAAACAAAGTGAAGGTGCAAGAGAGAGAAAAAAATTACAAAATTATATACACGGGGAGGGGGTTTACATTGTAAGTGCCATATGTCATCAATGATACGGGTACATTAATTTGATATACACAAGGCTATACACTCCATGCTTAGTCACTAATATGTGTTTTACAGCCAAGGGGTCGTGTATTCGTTAAACTAAGAATTGAAACTTAAAACCAGAACCACGAGCACTTCAATGGGTGAAGGAAAAATGGGAACACCAGGGTCGATTACTCTCAAGAAGTCCTTACCCTTAGTCCCTGGTAGACGGTCCCCACAGACTGTCCTTGTGGGGCCTGAGCTGTAAGGTAGTTACCTAAATGGGAATAATGGAATAAGTATATATTCCGGTTATGATCGTGGTTAACGGAGCAAGACGGCTTCAAGTGGGTCCCGAGGTGGTTAACCCATGGGGATCGCCAATTGATACCACAAAAAACCATCCTGTCAGTGGACCACATCTTACCTTATTCGCTCGAGGCACTAGGATTGCAAGCACCTACCCCTACCACAGTGGCGAGATCGCAGGACAGCCGGTGGATCGGTGTGTAGCTGAGCTGCTTAAGAAGCAGAATGCCGCAGGCGCCGTGAGTAGGCGTGTGTGGAGAGCGTTGCTAGGTAACGCGGACAAGCGTGGTGCGGAAAGAGAGGGCAGCCACTAGCCGTTGGGTGTTCACAGCAAGGCGCCATCTTGGAACGGAGTAGCCCCAACTGTGGGCGAATGCTAGAGGTACCTTAATGGATATAGAAGGTTGGTACTTAGACTGAAGTAAGAACAATCCAGGTATGGATTATCTGGCTAGCATAGTCCAAGGCACAGAATCATTGAGACCATGTACATCTGACTGGAGACGATGCACCCATCGCTGTTCCATTCTGTATATGCTGCGTTGGTTCCGTGACCCGGGGGAAGGGTTGCGTTCTTCCTCAATGCTTGCGCAGAGTAGGGGACTTGTTTGAGCCTTACCGGCGTAGATTCTCGGCTTGTTGGCCCGTTGCGGTGTGCAAGATGGTGCTTTGATACGATGCAAGGATCCAGTTGCGATGCGAGAAGATGGCTCCCTTGATGCGGGGATGCGATGACGATGCAATGGCACCCTGACAGCCTTGCAACAACTCTGTACTTTGGAGCCGCGACAGGCCCTGCGACAGGCTTCTCTGGTGATGCCATGGTGACTCCCTCAATGGCGTCACGCTTCTCCGGTGAAGCGACAGCAGGCAGCTTCGATGAACACACGCTTCCAGGGAGATGCGACGGAGGCTCGCTTCTCTGGCGTTGCGATGATTTCAGCTGCAGCGGCGACATGCTTCTTCTCGATGCATCGGGCTTCCAGCTCCCAGCGGCACGCAAGTGACTGGAGTCAGAATTCAAGCCCGTGGAGAATATTCTGTAGATGAAAGTCCTTACAAAGTTCCTTCTCCTTTCCCTTGGCAATGAAGCAACCACTTCAGGCCAACCCAGCACACAGCATACTGGCAGAGGGGCAGTCCAAACTCCTGAAGCTTCCTTGGCAGAAAGGTTTCTTGTTCCAGAAGTGATCTAATTTCTTGGGATCAAGGTCCCAATATTTATACCCCAAAATCCTTTGTTCTCTAAAGGCAGAGAGGCCTCTGCCTAGTTCAAACCAGTTCTTGAGAACTTTGTTGACATGACTCTCTTCTTCCTTTCACTGTCCAGGGCAGAGACATAAGCCGCCCCACAGAAGGTGGTGTTGTGGTGAGCCTCAGCAAGGCCTACCAGTGCAAGGGATTCACCCTTCTCAGCACAGAGTCCTTAGACAAATAGGAAGAAGTTGGCACAGAAACTGGAATATAAAAGACAACATTTATTAAACCTCATGAGGTGGAACTACATTCACACAACACCCTTCGGTAGTGTATGAATTAGCACACTGACTGGAAGGAGCTTGGTCCTTTTATACCCACACAGGGGCTCAAAAGAAGGCGGTACAAGGTATAAAATACTAGTTTCAAATACATATAAGGTCATACAAAGAGTGTGCTAGCAACAAGTGGGAAGGGCTGGCAGTAAGCTAATTCTGGTGGACACATCCTGACAGTTACAAGTTAGGGACAACTGTAAGCTTTACTGGGCATGTGCAAAGCAGAGGAGGATAAATATATCTCGTCTCTAGGCAGCTTTCAATGGCAGTGGACAGGAAGGTAGGACAGAGCACATGGTGATTACATGGCAAACAAAATGGCTGCCAGAAATGCAAAATGGATTCCATAAAACGGACAAGATAGTCTCTAAATACAGGATGTCTTCTAAGAATGCTTAATCTAATTGCTGCTAAATTATGACAGACGACCCTTTCAGTAATAGCCGAAGACATTACATATTGTTACAAAGTGGTGTCTGTCTTGTTGAGCTCATCTGTTCTCATTGTTCGTTTGTATCTATTCTTAGAAATATCATTGTACAATTTCAGGTCAAGGTGATATGATGCAGGTGCTAAAAACACAGAGGGTAACAAAAATGGTATGTAACATACCCCTGGCCACCCAACAGGTAATTGATAATACCCATTATTACTACATACAAAATAGGTGTTGTGCGACGATGTAAAACTACTGTCATTAGCACCTTCAATGTTTAGAGTAGAAGTACATTCACTTCGTCCTACGGGAATTCTCCCAACACTGCCAATACATAAATCTGCTTTAGCTCCTGTTACAGATATCACAAAGAGTCCATTAGTTTTAATAGTCCTTACATTTGTGAAGACATATGGTGTTAAAATATTGTCCGGTTGGTACTCTTCCCATTCCCATTTAGTCCCTTTAGCTTGAGGATAACCTTCTTTGTCTTGGTAGCATTCTTTATTCAATTGAAAAATGATTCTACCTACTGAGGGCTTTCCGAAAGCAAACAAAAGGGCATACCAAGCTTGACATGAACCACTATGAGAAAACAGTAGAGGAATAAAAGGCGTTCCTCCTTTATTTTGGTGTGCAGGTATCATCCCACACACCCAACAATTGGTGGTGTTCGTGGCATTGTGTGTACGATGCAACATCTGGATGAATGTGTTATTTAGGTAGGATTGTTGATGCTTCTGCTCATGATAGGGAAGTGTAAAATAGTTGTGTTTCACAGGAACTGGCGTAGTGGCAACAAAAAGCTGTCAAGCAGGAGCCACTTTCCCAACAAATCAGGTGATTATCGCCATAACCACCAGAGCAACAACAAACCCTACAGCACAAATGATTCGCTTGTTGAGCATTTTAGCAACAGTGATAATTTAATCTTTCTGCAAACTCGTTGAAATAATCGTTGGAGCTCCTATCCCTTTGGGCAGCCACTGATTTCATTGCCGAAGATCAAAACAGGTGTCACTACACTACGCAGGGCGACATCCCCCCTTGTCATATCAGCATTCCTGTTTCCGCTAACCCAGGGCGGTAGCTCAACCAGTCTTTTTCAAAACTGCAGATTCTTTCCTCAGTCTCAAGTGGTATCGCGATGCTTTAGGAATCGTGTGGTCCGGGAAGACTTCCGCAGATTTGTCAGGTGAGATAGCTTGACCTTTCTCCGTCTCCAGAATCTCTTGATGGTCGGTCAACACAGCAGGTTCCACCAAGGTAGGCGACACACATTGGCAGTGTGTGCCGTGGACCCAGTTCTTTCTATTCGTCACTCAAACTGCTTTCCTTGTTGCTAGGAGGACTTGCTCAGGTCCTCGCCACCTTGGCTCCAAGCTGTATGATCGGTTGAAGACTTGACCATCACGTGGTCTCCAGGCCGGAGATCATGAGCCTCATCTGCAGATCTGTCAGGAAGAGCTTCGGTTAACTGTGCCAAATAATTATTCATCAGAACACAAGATACATCATGTATGGGGCGTGGCTTAGGAACTCCCCAAATATTCATCAATCTTCCAAATACCACCTCGTAAGGTATAAGCCTAGATAGTGAGTTTGGCACCGATCTTATGGGCAGCAAAGCCTGAGGTAATGCATCTGGACACTTTAAGGATCTGGAAGCCAGAATTTTCGCTAACTTTAGTTTCAGAGTAGCATTGTACCTCTCCAGTAATCCTGCTGATTGTGGGAGGAAGACTGCATGGAACTTCTGTTTGATCCCTAATCCTTTCAGGACATGCTCAACAACTTGCCCAATAAAATGAGGTCCGTTGTCTCTCCACAAAAGTTTACAAACACCATATCTTGGGAAAAACTCCTTTAAAAGCATCTTGGCTGTAGTGAGCGCTGTATTATCCTTCTTAGGGTATGCCTCTATTCATTTACTAAAGGCACATACCACCACTAGGACATACTTTAGAATGTTACAGCGTTGAAGTTGGATGTAATCCATCCGCAAAGCTTCAAAAGGTGCAGTCGGTGTAGCAACCCCCCCTGTAGGAGTTTGTGTCCCTTTACCAGGATTATACTGCCAACAGATCAAGCAGGGCTGTACTCCTCTCTTAGCTGTGGTGGCAATCTCAGGATGCTCCCAAACTCGTGTAAGTAGTTTTGTTATCGCTAGAGCTCCAACATGTGCCAGCCCATGTGCCATTTGAACCATAGGTTGTAAATAGGCTGCAGGTAATTTCCACTTATCCATGACTTTGTTGCGCCAACAACCCTCATCGTTCCATATTCCTTCTTTGGACCATTGCTCAAGTTCTGCTACAGAGGCAGATCTCTGTACATCTAGTACTTCCTCTCTAACATCATGCCATCGCTCAGCTTGAGATTTCACTACGTACATGGAAGTAGTGCTTTGTTGCATTGCAGTTTCACGAGCTATGCGTTCAGCAAAACAATTGCCTTGCCCTATCTTATCAGTCACTTTTGTTGTGTGCGCTACACTTCACAATCGCTATCTTTTTTGGATATGTCACTGCAGTCAAAAGGTTATGCACTAGTTCTCCATGCATTATCTGCATCCTGTGGTATGTAAGAAAGCCTATTTCCTTCCAGAGTAGGCCAAAATCATGGGCCACTCCAAAAGCATAGCGGCTGTCTGTTTAAATGTTCACACACAAATCAGTGCTAAGTTCACACGCTCGTGTCAAAGCTATTAGTTCAGCTGCTTGAGCCGACTTCTGAGGTATGCAAGTTGTTTCCACTACTGTCTCAAGCGTGGTGATTGCATATGCGGCTGAGGTTGTTCCGTCTGGTAACTTCAAACAAGACCCATCAACCCACAGTTCCACATCTACATCTGGAAGGAGCGCATCTTGCAAATCGATGCGACCCTTTGTCTGACCCTCAGTAAGGAATATACAATCATGAGGCTCCTTTGACTGGGACTGAGTCACAGGATATGGCAACAAAGTGGCTGGGTTTAGTGTGGCCCATCTCTTCAGGGTAATATGAGGTGCTAACAGTGTCAATTCATATCCTGTCAGGTGAGCACTAGTTAGGTGTTGCGTTCTGGTCTGATTCAAAAGGGCATCTAGTGCATGGGGTACTAGCACCAACAGTTTGTGTGACAAAACTATCCCTTCACTCTGACGTATAGACACAGCTGTCGCAGCAACTGTACGAAAACATCCAGGCAACGCACGAGCAACAGGATCAAGAACTGCAGAAAAATATGCACAGGGACGCTGCTTGTCCTAAAACTGACAATGCACATCCATCTTTCTCGTGTACATAGAGTGTAAAAGCTTTCATGTAGTCTGGTGTGCCTAACACTGGTGCAGAGCAAAGAGCTTGTCTTAACTGACGAAAAGCATTTTGGCATTCTTCTGTCCATGGAAGGGGGATCGGAGTGTTCTTAGTCAAATGCGGTAGCAGGGATTTAATAATATGTGAAAAGCCCAATATCACGCTTCATTCGCTCACGCACTTCTTACTCCCACATTCGCACACAGTCAAACATGTCTTGTCTAGCCTTTTGCTTAAACATTCGTTGCTCCACATACTGAATCTTTGGCAAATCAAATGACCCATGCACAGACCAATGCAACTCAGGATCTTTACAAGTATATTTTTTCCATAACGTGCTGTACATTATGGAAGACATACCATACTTGATATACATATCCCTTTTAGGCGTCCCCTCCGTGGGGGGGCCATTGTGTTTCATCGAGTTTTAAACTGGTACCACTACAAAAGCAACGCATCCTACGAAGTGTGCTGGAAACAGGCATGCCAAAAATAGTGCAAAATATGCAATATTATAAACAAAGTAGCGCTTAAAGTACTCTGCGTACGTTGCGCCGTTCAACTAATCAAAGTACATAAAAGTCTCCTCATTACCTGCCTATATGAATTGCAATGCATATATGTACTAAGACATCAATCATCAAAAGTAGGCCAACACATACTTAGATACTAAGCCTCAGTAAGCGTTACTAAACTACCTTACCAGTCCAGGGCATCAACATAACCCAAAAGCAAGTGTTACATCAAACAACTCTTACCAATCCTTTTGGTCCAGATTCCAACTGCCAAGTTCTCAAATCGGTCAAATGGTCACTGCACGGCGAATCAACAGATGAGGTCTCAGTCGAGGATCGGCGCCACCTGGATGGTCAGATCAGAAAGAAAGGAAAACGCCGTGGGGGCCAAGACTCGGGTCTCCTCCGGTAGTGATCACATCCAAAGCGAGATTCCAATCCTTCATCGCGATCAGTCCTTCAGGCATCCGAGTCGCCAATGAGCCCCGCGTCGGAAGCGCCAATTTGTCGTGGCGAACCTCAGCAATGCCTAACAGCGTAAGGGATTCGCCCTTCTCAGCACAGAGTCCTTAGACCAATAGGAAGAAGTTGGCACAGAAACTGTAATAGAAAAGACAAAGTTCATTAAACCTCATGAGGTAGAACTACATTCACACAACACCCTTCGGTAGTGTATGTAGTTCCACACTGACTGGAAGGAGCCAGGACCCTTTTGTACCCACACAGGGGCTCAAAAGAAGGCGGTACAAGGTATAGAATACTGGTTTCAAAAACATACAAGGCCATACAGAGAGTGTGCTAGCAACAACTGGGAAGGGCTGGCAGTAAGCTAATTCTGGTGGACACATCCTGACAGTTACAAGTTAAGGACAGCTGTAAGCTATACTGGACATGTGCAAAGCAGAGGAGGACACATATATCTCGTCTCTAGACAGATTTCATGAGCAGTGGACAGGAAGGTAGGACAGAGCACATGGTGAGCACATGGCAAACAAAATGGCTGCCAGAAATACAAAATGGATTCCATAAAACGGACAAGATAGTCTCTAAATACAGGATGTCTTCTGCTAATGCTTAATCTAATCGCTGCTAAATTATGATAGAGGAGCCAGCACAGGGGAGGGAAGATACAGCTCTGGAACACTCTGTTGACATGATTCCTCCTCTCCTTTCACAGTGCAGGGCAGAGACATCAGACAAACCACAGGGGGTGGAGCCAGCATTATAGAGGGAAGTCCCAGCCCTATTCAGGTCCTAGGTGCAACTCCTCTCTCCGATCTAGACGCAGAACTCTCTATTCACTACTGGGCTGCCCGAGCCTGTCTCCTGGAATCCCCCAGCCCTGTAACACACATACCCAGACAAGGAATACACAACCCAGCAGAGGCAGGCTCAAATGGTTAGGCAACCAAACATCTGCTTTTTAAAAGTGGTATTTGCAAACACAGAATATTAAAATAAACTTTACTAAAAGATGCACTTTATTATTCTGAGTTCAGGCATACTAAATTCGAGTTTCTACCATGTTCCCTGAGTCAGTTAGGATTATAAGAATGAAATAATCTTAACTGCCCATTCTTGCCTATGAGAACAGTTAGCCTTCAATAGTGAAACACGAAAATGACTGTAATTCACTATTAGAACATGCTACACACATCAGAGCATGCCCTACCTTATGCTTACAATGCACCCTGCCCTCGGGCCTACCATAGGGGTGTCTAATATGAAGCAAAGGGAAGGTTAAGGGACTGGCAAGTGGGTGCACTTGGCCAGGTTGACATGGCAGTGCTAGACCACACACAGGCCTTGCAATGGCAGGCCTGAGACAAACTTTACAAGCTGCTTTTGTGGGTGGCACAACCAGTGCTGCAATCCCACCAGCAGCATTTGATTTACAAGCCCTGAGCACACATGGTGCCTTGTACTATGGGCTGACAGATAAATCAAATAACCCAATCATAGAATACAATCAGTATATCAATTTAACATAGGGAGCACTTGCACTGTGGCACTGATTAACAGTGGCACAGTGCCCAAAGCATAAATCCAAACAAAACAGGTGATGGACCGAATGTGGATCAATGTCACACATTCAACCCAGTCAAAAGATCTGGGCCATAATCCATCGTTTTTTTGAACTCCACACCACCCTGGGTTAGACAATGGCGATATGCAAATCAGCTCTGACCCTGTGCCCCATGGGAACAGTCCAGTCCGAATTACAAAAGCCATGTCCTTCCCAGAACGGAATCAAGCATCCGAGGACCGGACCGGTTTCGAGGTAACACCTCTAATCAGCCCGGCTAGCTTGACTCCAGTGGTGTGGAGTGCCTGGGACCCACGTCTGAGCATCCCCAGCACACTTATGGCGGCAATTGCAAACAAAACAGGTGATGGACCAAATGTGGATCAATGTCACACATTCAACCCAGTCAAAAGATCTGGGCCATAATCCATCGTTTTTTTGCACTCCACACCACCCTGGGTTAGACAATGGCGATATGCAAATCAGCTCTGACCCTGTGCCCCATGGGAACAGTCCAGTCCGAACTACAAAAGCCATGTTGTAGTGTGCAGGTCCATACATATCCTTCCCAGAACGGAATCAAGCATCCGAGGACCGGACCGGTTTCGAGGTAACACCTCTCATCAGGCTGGCTAGCTTGACTCCAGTGGTGTGGAGTGCCTGGGACCCACGTCTGAGCATCCCCAGCACACTTATGGCGGCAATTGCAAACAAAACAGGTGATGGACCGAATGTGGATCAATGTCACACATTCAACCCAGTCAAAAGATCTGGGCCATAATCCATTGTTTTTTTGCACTCCACACCATCCTGGGTTAGACAATGGCGATATGCAAATCAGCTCTGATCCTGTGCCCCATGGGAACAGTCCCGTCCGAACTACAAAAGCCATGTCCTTCCCAGAAAGGAATCAAGCATCCGAGGACCGGACCGGTTTCGAGGTAACACCTCTCATCAGCCCGGCTAGCTTGACTCCAGTGGTGTGGAGTGCCTGGGACCCATGTCTGAGCATCCCCAGCACACTTATGGCGGCAATTGCAAACAAAACAGGTGATGGACCGAATGTGGATCAATGTCACACATTCAACCCAGTCAAAAGATCTGGGCCAAAATCAATCATTTTTTTGCACTCCACACCACCCTGGGTTAGACAATGGCGATATGCAAATCAGCTCTGACCCTGTGCCCCATGGGAACAGTCCAGTCCGAATTACAAAAGCCATGTCCTTCCCAGAACGGAATCAAGCATCCGAGGACCGGACCGGTTTCTAGGTAACACCTCTCATCAGCCCGGCTAGCTTGACTCCAGTGGTGTGGAGTGCCTGGGACCCACGTCTGAGCATCCCCAGCACACTTATGGCGGCAATTGCAAACAAAACAGGTGATGGATCGAATGTGGATCAATGTCACACATTCAACCCAGTCAAAAGATCTGGGCCTTATTCCATCATTTTTTTGCACTCCACACCACCCTGGGTTAGACAATGGCGATATGCAAATCAGCTCTGACCCTGTGCCCCATGGGAACAGTCCAGTCTGAACTACAAAAGCCATATCCTTCCCAGAACGGAATCAAGCATCCGAGGACCGGACCAGTTTCAAGGTAACACCTCTCATCAGCCCGGCTAGCTTGACTCCAGTGGTGTGGAGTGCCTGGGACCCACGTCTGAGCATCCCCAGCACACTTATGGCGGCAATTGCAAACAAAACAGGTGATGGACCGAATGTGGATCAATGTCACACATTCAACCCAGTCAAAATATCTGGGCCATAATCCATCATTTTTTTGCACTACACACCACCCTGGGTTAGACAATGGTGATATGCAAATCAGCTCTGACCCTGTGCCCCATGGGAACAGTCCAGTCCGAACTACAAAAGTCATGTCCTTCCCAGAACGGAATCAAGCATCCGAGGACCGGACCGGTTTCGAGGTAACATCTCTCATCAGCCCGGCTAGCTTGACTCCAGTGGTGTGGAGTGCCTGGGACCCACGTCTGAGCATCCCCAGCACACTTATGGCGGCAATTGCAAACAAAACAGGTGATGGACCGAATGTGGATCAATGTCACACATTCAACCCAGTCAAAAGATCTGGGCCATAATCCATCGTTTTTTTGCACTCCACACCACCCTGGGTTAGACAATGGCGATATCAAATCAGCTCTGACCCTGTGCCCCATGGGAACAGTCCAGTCCGAACTACAAAAGCCATGTCCTTCCCAGAACGGAATCAAGCATCCGAGGACCGGACCGGTTTCGAGGTAACACCTCTCATCAGGCTGGCTAGCTTGACTCCAGTGGTGTGGAGTGCCTGGGACCCACGTCTGAGCATCCCCAGCACACTTATGGCGGCAATTGCAAACAAAACAGGTGATGGACCGAATGTGGATCAATGTCACACATTCAACCCAGTCAAAAGATCTGGGCCATAATCCATTGTTTTTTTGCACTCCACACCACCCTGGGTTAGACAATGGCGATATGCAAATCAGCTCTGATCCTGTGCCCCATGGGAACAGTCCCGTCCGAACTACAAAAGCCATGTCCTTCCCAGAAAGGAATCAAGCATCCGAGGACCGGACCGGTTTCGAGGTAACACCTCTCATCAGCCCGGCTAGCTTGACTCCAGTGGTGTGGAGTGCCTGGGACCCACGTCTGAGCATCCCCAGCACACTTATGGCGGCAATTGCAAACAAAACAGGTGATGGACCGAATGTGGATCAATGTCACACATTCAACCCAGTCAAAAGATCTGGGCCAAAATCAATCATTTTTTTGCACTCCACACCACCCTGGGTTAGACAATGGCGATATGCAAATCAGCTCTGACCCTGTGCCCCATGGGAACAGTCCAGTCCGAACTACAAAAGCCATGTCCTTCCCAGAACGGAATCAAGCATCCGAGAACCGGACCGGTTTCGAGGTAACACCTTTCATCAGCCCGGCAAGCTTGACTCCAGTGGTGTGGAGTGCCTGGGACCCACGTCTGAGCATCCCCAGCACACTTAGGGTGGCAATTGCCAAAAAAACAGGTGATGGACCGAATGTGGATCAATGTCACACATTCAACCCAGTCAAAAGATCTGGGGCATAATCCATCATTTTTTTGCACTCCACACCACCCTGGGTTAGACAATGGCGATATGCAAATCAGCTCTGACCCTGTGCCCCATGGGAACAGTCCAGTCCGAACTACAAAAGCCATGTCCTTCCCAGAACGGAATCAAGCATCCGAGGACCGGACCGGTTTCGAGGTAACACCTCTCATCAGCCCGGCTAGCTTGACTCCAGTGGTGTGGAGTGCCTGGGACCCACGTCCGAGCATCCCCAGCACACTTATGGCGGCAATTGCAAACAAAACAGGTGATGGACCGGATGTGGATCAATGTCACACATTCAACCCAGTCAAAAGATCTGGGACATAATCCATCGTTTTTTTGCACTCCACACCACCCTGGGTTAGACAATGGCAATATGCAAATCAGCTCTGACCCTGTGCCCCATGGGAACAGTCCAGTCCGAACTACAAAAGCCATGTCCTTCCCAGAACGGAATCAAGCATCCGAGAACCGGACCGGTTTCGAGGTAACACCTTTCATCAGCCCGGCTAGCTTGACTCCAGTGGTGTGGAGTGCCTGGGACCCACGTCTGAGCATCCCCAGCACACTTATGGCGGCAATTGCAAACAAAACAGGTGATGGACTGAATGTGGATCAATGTCACACATTCAACCCAGTCAAAAGATCTGGGCCATAATCCATCATTTTTTGCACTCCACACCACCCTGGGTTAGACAATGGCGATATGCAAATCAGCTCTGACCCTGTGCCCCATGGGAACAGCCCAGTCCGAACTACAAAAGCCATGTCTTTCCCAGAACGGAATCAAGCATCCGAGGACCGGACCGGTTTCGAGGTAACACCTCTCATCAGCCCGGCTAGCTTTACTCCAGTGGTGTGGAGTGCCTAGGACCCACGTCTGAGCATCCCCAGCACACTTATGGCGGCAATTGCAAACAAAACAGGTGATGGACCGAATGTGGATCAATGTCACACATTCAACCCAGTCAAAAGATCTGGGCCATAATCCATCGTTTTTTTGCACTCCACACCACCCTGGGTTAGACAATGGCGATATGCAAATCAGCTCTGACCCTGTGCCCCATGGGAACAGTCCAGTCCGAAGTACAAAAGCCATGTCCTTCCCAGAACGGCATCAAGCATCCGAGGACCAGACCGGTTTCGAGGTAACACCTCTCATCAGCCCGGCTAGCTTGACTCCAGTAGTGTGGAGTGCCTGGGACCCACGTCTGAGCATCCCCAGCACACTTATGGCGGCAATTGCAAACAAAACAGGTGATGGACCGAATGTGGATCAATGTCACACATTCAACCCAGTCAAAAGATCTGGGACATAATCCATCGTTTTTTTGCACTCCACACCACCCTGGGTTAGACAATGGCAATATGCAAATCAGCTCTGACCCTGTGCCCCATGGGAACAGTCCAGTCCGAACTACAAAAGCCATGTCCTTCCCAGAACGGAATCAAGCATCCGAGAACCGGACCGGTTTCGAGGTAACACCTTTCATCAGCCCGGCAAGCTTGACTCCAGTGGTGTGGAGTGCCTGGGACCCACGTCTGAGCATCCCCAGCACACTTAGGGTGGCAATTGCCAAAAAAACAGGTGATGGACCGAATGTGGATCAATGTCACACATTCAACCCAGTCAAAAGATCTGGGGCATAATCCATCATTTTTTTGCACTCCACACCACCCTGGGTTAGACAATGGCGATATGCAAATCAGCTCTGACCCTGTGCCCCATGGGAACAGTCCAGTCCGAACTACAAAAGCCATGTCCTTCCCAGAACGGAATCAAGCATCCGAGGACCAGACCGGTTTCGAGGTAACACCTCTCATCAGCCCGGCTAGCTTGACTCCAGTGGTGTGGAGTGCCTGGGACCCACGTCCGAGCATCCCCAGCACACTTATGGCGGCAATTGCAAACAAAACAGGTGATGGACCGGATGTGGATCAATGTCACACATTCAACCCAGTCAAAAGATCTGGGACATAATCCATCGTTTTTTTGCACTCCACACCACCCTGGGTTAGACAATGGCAATATGCAAATCAGCTCTGACCCTGTGCCCCATGGGAACAGTCCAGTCCGAACTACAAAAGCCATGTCCTTCCCAGAACGGAATCAAGCATCCGAGAACCGGACCGGTTTCGAGGTAACACCTTTCATCAGCCCGGCTAGCTTGACTCCAGTGGTGTGGAGTGCCTGGGACCCACGTCTGAGCATCCCCAGCACACTTATGGTGGCAATTGCAAACAAAACAGGTGATGGACCGAATGTGGATCAATGTCACACATTCAACCCAGTCAAAAGATCTGGGCCATAATCCATCGTTTTTTTGCACTCCACACCACCCTGGGTTAGACAATGGCAATATGCAAATCAGCTCTGACCCTGTGCCCCATGGGAACAGTCCAGTCCGAACTACAAAAGCCATGTCCTTCCCAGAACGGAATCAAGCATCCGAGAACCGGACCGCTTTCGAGGTAACACCTTTCATCAGCCCGGCTAGCTTGACTCCAGTGGTGTGGAGTGCCTGGGACCCACGTCTGAGCATCCCCAGCACACTTATGGTGGCAATTGCAAACAAAACAGGTGATGGACCGAATGTGGATCAATGTCACACATTCAACCCAGTCAAAAGATCTGGGCCATAATCCATCGTTTTTTTGCACTCCACACCACCCTGGGTTAGACAATGGCAATATGCAAACCAGCTCTGACCCTGTGCCCCATGGGAACAGTCCAGTCCGACCTACAAAAGCCATGTCCTTCCCAGAACGGAATCAAGCATCCGAGGACCGGACCGGTTTCGAGGTAACACATCTCATCAGCCCGGCTAGCTTGACTCCAGTGGTGTGGAGTGCCTGGGACCCACGTCTGAGCATCCCCAGCACACTTATGGCGGCAATTGCAAACAAAACAGGTGATGGACGGAATGTGGACCGTGAGTCCCAGGCTCTCCACACCACTGGAGTCAAGCTATCCAGGCTGAATGAAGGCTGATAGCCAGAAACCGGTCCTTGGATGCTTGATTCCGGTCTGGGAAAGACATGGCTTGGTAGTACGGACTGGACTGTTCCCATGGGGCACAGGGTCAGAGCTGATTTGCATATAGCCAGTGTCTAACCCAGGGTGGTGTGATATGCAAAAAAACGATGGATTTAGGCCCAGATCCTTGTAATGGGGTGAATGTATGACATTGTTCTACATTCTGTCCATCAGCTGTGTTTTTGCAACTTTCACCCCGAGTGTGCTGGGTATACTCAGACGTGAGTCCCAGACTCTCCACACCACTGGAGTCAAGCTATCCAGGCTGAATGAAGGCTGATAGCCAGAAACCGGTCCTTGGATGCTTGATTCCGGTCTGGGAAAGACATGGCTTGGTAGTTCAGACTGGACTGTTCCCATGGGGCACAGGGCTAGAGCTGATTTGCATATAGCCAGTGTCTAACCCAGGGTGGTGTGGAGTGCAAAAAAAGATGGATTTAGGCCCAGATCCTTGTACTGGGGGGAATGTATGACATTGTTCTACATTCTGTCCATCAGCTGTGTTTTTTGCAATTTTCACCCCGAGTGTGCTGGGTATACTCAGACGGGAGTCCCAGGCTCTCCACACCACTGGAGTCAAGCTATCTAGGCTGAATGAAGGCTGATAGCCAGAAGCCGGTCCTTGGATGCTTGATTCCGGTCTGGGAAAGACATGGCTTGGTAGTTCGGACTGGACTGTTCCCATGGGGCACAGGGTCAGAGCTTATTTGCATATAGCCAGTGTCTAACCCAGGGTGGTGTGAAATGCAAAAAAACGATGGATTTAGGCCCAGATCCTTGTACTGGGGTGAATGTATGACATTGTTCTACATTCTGTCCATCAGCTGTGTTTTTTGCAATTTTCACCCCGAGTGTGCTGGGTATACTCAGACGTGAGTCCCAGGCTCTCCACACCACTGGAGTCAAGCTATCCAGGCTGAATGAAGGCTGATAGCCAGAAACCGGTCCTTGGATGCTTGATTCCGGTCTGGGAAAGACATGGCTTGGTAGTTCGGACTGGACTGTTCCCATGGGGCACAGGGTTAGAGCTGATTTGCATATAGCCAGTGTCTAACCCAGGGTGGTGTGGAGTGCAAAAAAACGATGGATTTAGGCCCAGATCCTTGTACTGGGGGGAACATATGACATTGTTCTACATTCTGTCCATCATCTGTGTTTTTTGCAATTTTCACCCCGAGTGTGCTGGGTATACTCAGACGTGAGTCCCAGGCTCTCCACACCACTGGAGTCAAGCTATCCAGGCTGAATGAAGGCTGTTAGCCAGAAACCGGTCCTTGGATGCTTGATTCCGGTCTGGGAAAGACATGGCTTGGTAGTTCGGACTGGACTGTTCCCATGGGGCACAGGGTCAGACCTGATTTGCATATAGCCAGTGTCTAACCCAGGGTGGTGTGGAGTGCAAAAAAACGATGGATTTAGGCCCAGATCCTTGTACTGGGGTGAATGTATGACATTGTTCTACATTCTGTCCATCAGCTGTTTTTTGCAATTTTCACCCCGAGTGTGCTGGGTATACTCAGACGTGAGTCCTAGGCTCTCCACACCACTGGAGTCAAGCTATCCAGGCTGAATGAAGGCTGATAGCTAGAAACCGGTCCTTGGATGCTTGATTCCGGTCTGGGAAAGACATGGCTTGGTAGTTCGGACTGGACTGTTCTCATGGGGCACAGGGTCAGAGCTGATTTGCATATAGCCAGTGTCTAACCCAGGGTGGTGTGGAGTGCAAAAAAACTATGGATTTAGGCCCAGATCCTTGTACTGGGGTGAAGGTATGACATTGTTCTACATTCTGTCCATCAGCTGTGTTTTTTGCAATTTTCACCCCGAGTGTGCTGGGTATACTCAGACGTGAGTCCCAGGCTCTCCACACCACTGGAGTCAAGCTATCCAGGCTGAATGAAGGCTGATAGCCAGAAACCGGTCCTTGGATGCTTGATTCCGGTCTGGGAAAGACAAGGCTTGGTGGTTCGGACTGGACTGTTCCCATGGGGAACAGGGTCAGAACTGATTTGCATATAGCCAGTGTCTAACCCAGGGTGGTGTGGAGTGCAAAACAACGATGGATTTAGGCCCAGATCCTTGAACTGGGGTGAATGTATGACATTGTTCTACATTCTGTCCATCAGCTGTGTTTTTTGAAATTTTCACCCCGAGTGTGCTGGGTATACTCAGACGTGAGTCCCAGGCTCTCCACACCACTGGAGTCAAGCTATCCAGGCTGAATGAAGGCTGATAGCCAGAAACCGGTCCTTGGATGCTTGATTCCGGTCTGGGAAAGACCTGGCTTGGTAGTTCGGACTGGACTGTTCCCATGGGGCACAGGGTCAGAGCTGATTTGCATATACCCAGTGTCTAACCCAGGGTGGTGTGGAGTGCAAAAGAATGCTGGATTTAGACCCAGATCCTTGTACTGGGGTGAATGTATGACATTGTTTTGCATTCTGTCCATCAGCTGTGTTTTTTGCAAAGCATAAATCCAGCAAAAATATATCAAACCAGAGGAGACAATCCATCAAAAATAGAAGGGAGACTCAGGCTAATGATTTAAGGTCTAACAAAACAGATCAAGTCAAACCTAGGAAACGCACTTAGCAAACTCTGGTTGTTCTGTTGGATGGAACACTACTGAGGCCGCAAGCTGTTTAAGTCCCCTTGACTTCTCACTGGTCCATAAACATGTTCTCCCCTCTTCGTTAGGCAGCACTTTTTCCAGTTTGGTGGCTTACTTGTTGTTTTTAGAAGGGATCCTTATTTTTATTGAATAAACTCATTAACATAATGCCACCACACTTTGCACCACAACCCAGGTCTCACCTACGACAAGGACCGCCGCTGCCACCAAGCCACTGTTTATACCATGACCTATTGGCACTACACTCCGAACCACCTTGCTTCACTCTGCTGCCTTTGTCTCACCAACGACGTTGCTGCCTGCTGTTGACCCTGACACCCATGACCGCACCGTGGTTTGTGGGCACCGCTGATAATTTAAACTATGCACTGCCCCATCCCACACTGAAGTCTGGGCCGACCTTTGCCAGCTCTCATCAATTATCACTGTTGCTTGCACTGTGACCTGTCAGCACCGCAAAGAGCACCTCCTTACTCCGCACAGCAGCCCTGGTCTAACCGATGCTGCTGGATGACTGTTACCGAGCTGCTGCCTGCACCGTGACTTGAAGGCACGGCACCCCGCACCGCTATGCTTCACTCTGCAATTGCGATTGTTGCCATGACCGGCCCGCACCAACGCGGTCCCCAGGACCAAAAGGTACTGTTTACAAGTCTGCTGACATTAAAGCTGAACTGCACTGCCGCGGTTGGCCAGAACTGTTAAATTGTGTTATTGTCAGCACTGCGGTAGTGTTATGTTATGTTATGTTATGTTAAAGTTTTTTATTGTGCGCACAGCTACTCCAGCCAAGGAGCGTCCTGGCGCATAGACAAGGAGAACATAACACAACAGGAAAAGGAGACTAAAAGGAACAGTTAAAACAGATACGTTTTTATTGCTTTCCGGAAGGTCATGAGGTCCTCCAGCAACCGGATATCAACAGGAAGAGAATTGCAAGCAAGTGCAGCTTTTACGCTGAAGGAGCGACCTCCCATCCGGCTGAGCCTAAATCTTGGGACTACAGCAAAAGCCTGACCTTGAGAGCGGAGGGCACGTGCAGGAACATAGAAGGAGATACAGCTGGACAGAATGTCGGGGCCTATACCTCTCAGGATTTTAAAGGTCAAACAAAGGACCTTAAAGAGAATACGCTTCCTCACTGGGAGCCAGTGTAGGGAGCGGAGAACACTCGCCACCGGGCGAAATCTGGGCAGGCCAACAATCGCTCTGGCCGCCGCATTTTGAACCCGTTGCAGACGAGTAAGCTCAGCCTGGTTAGCCCCGACCAGAAGAGAGCTAGCGTAATCCAGGCGAGAGATGATAGTAGCCTGGATTACCAGCAGTCTGGTTGGTGCATCAAAAAATTTGAGCACAGGTCTTAAGCCTCTCAACAGGCCGAAGCAACAGGCTGCTGTTCTTTTAGTGTGTCCCACAAAAGAGAGGCCAGCGTCCAGCCAGACCCCCAGATTTTTCAACTCCGACACCGGGGTCGGGGTAGGTCCCAACTCTGGTGGCCACCATTGGTCACCCCACAACTCCACTCGCCTTCTGACAACCATTACCTCCGTTTTAGTGGCATTGAGCTGGAGACAGTTTCCCGTCAACCAGCTAGCCACCGCCTTCAGTCCATCCTGAAACCTGGGGGCATTCTGTTCCGCGTCCCCGCTGAGAGTAACCGCCAGCTGTGTGTCGTCGGCGTATGAGACCAAAGTTAGGCCCCACTGCCTGGCGACATCAGCCAGCGGTCTCACGTAAAGATTAAACAATGTGGGGCTCAGCGAGGACCCCTGCGGAACCCCCACGGCCAGAGGCTGGAAATTGGACCTGAAGGGAGGGATGGCAACACAGAAGGAACGATTGTCGAGGAAGGAGCGGAACCATTGCAGCGCCTGACCACCGACACCAATCTCCTCAAGCCGATGCAGGAGGATGCTGTGAGATACCGTGTCAAAGGTGGCGCTGAGATCTAATAATATCAGCGCCGCCATTTTCCCAGCGTCCAAACTTGCACGGAGATGTTCCACCATCACAAGGAGAGTGGTCTCCGTGCTGTGCCCAGCACGGAAGCCATTTTGTGTGGGGTCGAGGGCGTTGGTGGACAAAGCTATCAGCTGCAAGGAACTGCATTTTAATGTTATTTCTGCAATGTGCCTATTTTTAATGACTGTATGTTGGTCTTTTATCATTTTGGTTTCTTTGCACAGATAAATATTGGTTATTTTTCTAAAACTGATGTAGTGTCCTTTTGTAGTATTTTCACTGTATTACTGTTAGTTCTGTGCAAATGTTTACACTCTGCCTCTGAAATAAGCCTGACTGCTCATGCCAAGCTACCAAGGGGGTGAGCAGGTTTTTTTTTAGAAGTGTATCCCCCTTATCCTGACTAGAAGTAAGGGCCTCTATTTGGTCAAAGGTGCAAACCGGTGCCAGCCAGAGACCCCCCTTTTCCTGCAGAGAGTTAAGGGGAATCTGAGAAAGCAAAAATGATTTAAAGGAGACCTTTCAAGAGAGAGGGAGTTAAAGGAAACCTGAGGAAGCAAAATGAGTTAGAGGTGACCTGTGGAGCGTGAGAGTTAAAGTGAATCTGAGGAAACTGAAGCTATTTGAAAGAGAATTGTAGAGAGACAGAGTTAAAGGGAATCAGAGGAAACAAAAACAAGATAGAAAGAGAATGGAGTCTGAGGATGCAAGGCGGTATAAAAAGGAGACCTGTGGAGTGAGAGGGTTATAGGAAATTAGAGAAGAAAAACTAGTTGAAGAAGACCTACGGGAAAAACAAGGCTCAGGGGAAAAACGAGTGGCGAAGAGATTGAAGGAGGAAGAGGGATGATGGGAGTCCACAAGGGGAACTGGGGTCCTGCTTGGTGAAGTGAGCATCAGGGGAGTACTTGCCCAGGGTCCTGCCTGTTTGCAACCCCACTGGAAGTACCACCACTCCAGCTATGCCTCAGTGCATGCTTTTATTCTTTAGAATCCTCTTTCTCCAGGTAATTGACCTTGATTGGTCATTGCCATTCCAACCGACCAGGCTTATTTGGCAAACCGTGTTTGACAGCCTCTGATGCTCCTTTGAATGGGCACTAGATATTTGCCTGTCTCTGCTGACGTTGGCTCTGTGGACATAGACTTGTTGATGAGTTCTTTAGTGACCCATTTCCAAAGTTGTCCCTTGAGGCTACAGTTTCTTCAGAATGCTATAAGCCACTTCTTGCAGCACTACCAAGCGCATCACTAGCAGCTGGCTCTAATAACACAGATTCAGGTAACCTGGTTACTTTCTCAGAATTGGCTTAGACAAAGGATCATATTGGTTCTATGTAGTTAGAAGACTGGGCTGTCAGACAATCCGCGTCTGCGGATACAGAATTTGCTCTGCGTTTATTGACTTTTGAACTTGCGAAAGACGTCAAGGATACCTTTGAAACAAATCATTTGGCTAACTTTTCAAATGGGCATGTTACATTTTTTCATTATGATTCTAATCCTTCTTTCTAACATGCTTGAGACCTAACTTTTTATAATTTAGTTAGTTGTCACTTTTCTGTCCCGGCTAAAGGGGGGGTTGTGAGTTCCCTACAGAACCCACTGTAGTTTTCTCCTATTAGCCTAACTGTCAGTTGCAGTCCGCTTTTGATTTCCACGCATTTTGAAGTTACATGCATTTGTACCACATTATTATTTTAGAAATAGACTGCACGTGTTTTTTGTTTTTAAGATCTTCTGCTGGGATTCAGTCTGCACATTTTGTACAAGTTCGAAAAACAATGTCTCTGTTTTTTCTCTGTGGTCGGTCCCTTACATATCTAACACATAGACATAACAAAAGACCATGCTGCTGTTTTCTAGCATGGCATTTGTTTTCATATAAGTCGAGATTTTCTGTTTTAAAAATAGAGAGGAGAATTTCTAGCAGTGGAAATGTCCCAGGACAAGCAAACCAGCTCTGTGCAGTCTGAGATGCAGACCAGCTAACGACAAATTCCAGGCATGTGGCCTTGCTCTAATTCCAGAGTTCTTTGCTATATCATTGTGCTCACGAAGTGAGATCAGGGTTTTCATTGTGTGCAGTCCACTGATAATGCTAATCACGCTTCTTAGTTACATGTTTCCTAATTGCAGCACAGTTAGTACATAATAGAGCAGCATACTTTCAGTAAGTATTGCAAACTTTACTCCTGTCTCTTGGTCATTTATTATGGACATGTATGGGTGAGAGAATGAAAGGCGATGAGCTGTGACTGTGATTTGCTGAGGGGACTAGAGTGTTGTGCTCTGTGCTGCCAACTTACCTGTTACTCTGAGGAGGTTAGGAGTGCAGGTAAAGCATTATGAGCTAGTCATGATTCAGGCCCATAGATAGTGATGTGTGGTGACTCATGTGCATATTTACAAAACAAATGGCACAGCGCAGTGATATGTAACATTTGGCAATGCCTCATTCTGATAATTTTTAAATGCAGGGATGCACCGTATTAACAAGAATACGGAGCACCCCTGTGTTTCCCTTAGTGCTGGCACAAAAAAAAGATGCCTAGTGCCAGCACTGGCACGCTGCTGCATGCAGCAAGCATGCCTGCACCAAAGGCATGCTTGCCTTTACGTGCAGGAAGGGACACCTTCCTGCAAATAAGTATTCAAGAATGATGGTGTGGAGGAGGAGCTACGCCGCGAACCAAGATGGCCGCATAAGCTCCCAGCTCTGCCGACCTCCGCCGGCGACCCGTCTATCCTGTCGTTTATCCTCTACCCACGCCCTGTGCCTGGATGTATGAAGGTTGCCTGATGCCAACGGTGCTTTCCCGGATGTCCTACCTTACTCAGCGACGAAGTTATGTTGTGTCCCATTTTTGGCCTACTCCTGGGCTGCCGCCGGGACCTCGATTTTTGAAACACCCGAAAGGGACCTGATCAACATTGGCTGTGGGACCGCGATTGTGGCCGGTCTTCCAGGTCTAAATAATTCTTTCCGCTCTTGACTCTTGTCCTCGTTGATGGATGGTGCCGGGTGAAGAGACACTGTGACGTGCTGCTATCCTCCTGCACCGCGGCTGTGGGTTGCGTACCTGACCCTCGTTTCCCGGTCCGGGGGCGGGCGGGCTGCACCCACGGCCGGTGTCTGTCTTGAGTCTGCCAGTCCGGGGCGCCCCTGTTGTTGCGATCGCCAACTGTGTGCCCGGAGCCCGGCGATGTGGGCTGGAGATTGTGTCCCCCTCCGTCCTCTGGACCCCGGGATGGAGGGGATGGATGGCGCACATTCATTGAGATCCGTAATGGCGGCGATTGGGGCACTACGTGTGCAATTCACCGCGCATGTGTCTCCCTGGCGGCGAAACTGGATGATGTCTGCTCGCGACCAACCACGGGTGCGGCAGCGCCTGCACAGAAATCTGCGATCCGGAAGAGCGATTTGACCCTCCATCTACAGGGGCCCGAGCGGCAGCCCGACTTTGCTCCTTTGAGAGTCGGCCTCACCTTTCCTTCATCTGCTACAGTTCATGGTTGTCCCTCTAAGTCTCCTATCCGATGGTGTGTCATCGCTGGATGTCCTGTTTTTCATTGCCGAGTCTCAGGGTCCTGTCGAAGTGGATCGCCATTTTTCTTTGTTCCGGCCCATTTGCATTACGGATGCCGCCATTTTGAGACCGGACTTTGCTCCACCTTCACTGCCTTGCTCCGCCATGTACGCTTTGACTGCCTCTGGTCGGATGTGGCTTGGTGAGGATGTGCTCCGGAACGGATTCGCACTGGTCAGGACTGACTCTGCCTTTGAGGTTTTCTTGCTCCTCGCCACTGCTTTGAACCATCTGAGACACTCCCTTGGTTTGCAACTGTTCTGACTTTGGCGATAGATCTCCTCGTGAGGCTTGCAGGGTTGACCTCTATTTCCCTGGGGTTGCTCTGTTTACTCTTGCCGGGACTGCACTGAATATCTCACCAGGCCGGGGGTAGGAGGGGGGGGGATTTTCCTGGTTACTGTCCTCCCTGTGATAATGCTAACTGTTTTTGCTTTATTGATGATGATTGTGCTATGGGGGGCCACCGCCGGCGGGGGGTATCAGGTGTCCGGGGGCTTGTTTGATTTTCTCCTCCTCCACTTCTTCTTATATTTTCCCTTCCGTGGGGCAGTTCCGGGGCGACAGGCACGCTGTTAGTGGGTTAGGCCATAGCCATTACAAGGGTGCAGGGTGGCGGGTGCGGGGGGGGTTTGTTATTTTAGTTTGTTTTGTTCTATGGTCCCTATCGCTCTTTTCCGGCTTTGGGAGGGTTCTTTCCTCTTTCGTAGGGTTGGCTGTCTCTTGGTCTTACACTTTTCTTTTTTCTTTTTACGGCTTCTCGATAAGCCTCTGTTTTTCTGTTCTTGGGGGTAGGCTCTCTGGGGTGATTTTTAGAAATGTGGATTATTGTAATGTGGTTTACTGTCCAGTATTATCGCTGTGGCTGCCCGAGTTGCATAGTCGCTTTAGTTATAGCCTCTCTCCGACTGTAATTGGGGTAAGTCCCAATTGTCTCCTTTGTGCTCTTGTGAGGTGCGATGTCCTTGTTGTTGCAGCCCCTACTCTTTTTCTAAAATTTAAAAATGAAAACCTCATATCCTGTTTGCGAGCCCCACAACCGCACCTGGTATACTTTGTAATATCCTGTTTACTGATTGGCTTCAGTTTCTCCTGTTTTCATTGATTATCTTTGCGGCCGGCCATGATGGTTGTGGGCCTGCGCATGTATCTCCTTCTTTTATGAATAAAGGTTTTCAAAAAAAAAAAGAATGATGGTGTGCTCTTTCTATGTGTGCTGAAGAAGGCAGCACTCATAGAAAGAGGAGCAAACTAGGAGAAATAATAATGTATCCTCATATTGCCATTCTAAGACAAGGTATTCCCTGGCATTTGTTTTTGGCAATGCCTCAGCCTTGTAAATCTGGGGCAGCATAAAAAAATATTGGGTGTTGCGGTGACACGCCCACTGCAACACCCATTGCATACCCCTTTGACACAGATTAATGCGGCGGAAAGGGGCATATTTACATGGTGGCTTTAAGGCACATTAAGTGGCTTAGTACCACACTGAGAGCTGGGTGAGACACACTCTTGAGGAATAAGAGGCTCCACAGTGCACTTCAAAAGCGGTCTTTGATTCAGAAAAGGTCAGTAGGCCCTTGTACCATCTCAGGAAGAAGATGTGGCTGACAAGGGAAAACTAAATTGTAAGATGGGGGCCTTGGTAACCTTTTGTTAGGTATATATAAGTGAAATTGACATTCAGGTGTGATTCACGAGTAACTCTGATGGGCTGTGATGTGGGGCTATTTGCGTTGGAGTCACTCCTGCTGTGACAGACTGCTTCCAGAGCAGTTAACAAGACAGAGGAGTGGATCATTTAAAGGAGACACCCCCTGCAAAACAAACTTCAAAGCTTGAGACACTAAATCACATTTGTGTCTGGAAATGGATTATAAAAGGGGATTTTGATTCTCTCAAATTGTAATCCATACAGCAGTCAGCCATGGTTGTACCTCAAGATGGATAAGCTGATTAAGACTTCTGCTTTGTGTGACAAGGAGTGGTGATCAACGTCTGCCCTTCTCCCACTTGGGTGGTGGGAACATCTCCCAGGGAAATCAAGGCCACCTGACCTTGAGCCTGGCTCAACAACATGTGCCTGCCGGCTGAAACCAGAGGACCCTGTAAGGAGGAGTGTCTGGATCGAGGGAGGTCCAGCAGGGGATCCTAGTGAGTGACTCCCTGAAGTCAGGTGTGAGATAATTACCACAGTACTATCCAGGCTCTCTATCTGCGTGTTGAATCAAGTCAGCAACCCCCTACGCCAGAGGAGGCCTCCATTAACATGTGACTGATGCTGAACAGATCGAACCATCTGCCCATGTGCTGATCAAAGTTAAACGGCAGAAGGGGCTGCAGTGAAGAAACTTGCTGAAAAACTGATTGGGCCATCTGCCAATGTGCTGGCCAAGGTCAAAGACCCTGTATGTTTGAGGGGGCAGTCATGAAGGTATTTTCTGCTTCAACTATCTGGCCATTTGCCTGTGTGCCTAACCCCAATGTTGGTTATCTTAAATGGGGAATGACTGATGCCAGTATGCCGGGAAGTAGGACTCAGGTCCCTGCCTGAGCAAGGTTAGGGTGTCGCTCTATAAAGGACTGTGTATACCTTTTGTTGTATGTCATTTTGTGTTTTTATCTAACTATTACTTTTGTCATAAAAGCAAATATTTGATGAGACTTTATTGGGCTTGCTGAATGCATTTTGAGTCTTGAGCCTTTGTACACTATGCACCTACCTCCACCCCCGCTCTTCAGAGAATACTTGGACTGCTTAACTTGCGCTTCCATGGAGAGTTCAGTGTTGAAGGGGTACTTGTCCTGATTGTTCAAAACCCATATTAGGATGGGCCTTGAGACATCAGGTGTAAAAGTCATTGAACATAATGGGTGGACCCTGTAGCAACTTTTTGACCTGTGGCCCTCTGAAAGAGGTTCTGACAGCAAACATGTAGTGACACTGCGGCAGTGGGCATCATAGATGAGGGAATTCATCCCACAACAGATGGGCTTCTTTTACCCCACAAACAGATTGACTTCATGTAAGAGTGTGTTTGGCAGTTACTATGACTGTCCATATTTGAATGCAATGTTCACTTTTGCACTCTTACTGTATGGAAAAACCTTGGCCAGAGAGTCATCACTCTTAGACAGGCCCTGGGGGATTCTAATGTCATGATCATCATGTTATTGAACTGTGTGTCTTTTATACAGTGACAATTACAGGGCCTCCAGCAGGTAAATGAGGCGACTGACAATCACCACTTGTCATATTTCCGTATATTATTTCCCTTTCATTTTGTTATTTTGCATTGTGTATTTTGCATTCTTGATGAATGCCTCCACACCTGTTCTAAGAGTTTTAAGTAGACATATATATGTTGACCTTCAAAACCAGGTAGAATTACACTCCATGTTTTAACACATACCCATTGGGGATTGGAATAAATATAGGTCCACCAACAATTTATTCTCATTATTTGCTATCTCATTAGGAGCCTCAAACCCACACATCTGAAAATGTAGGGTCTCGCCTTGAATAATTAACATTGCAAGTGCTTCCCACTTCTGAGGGTTGTATCGCACACCACTGTCCCTTGGGATAGTGGTATGAAGATGGGTTCTATGATGAAGCATACCACCTGAAGGTCAATGAGGGATTTTGTCCTTTAATTTACCTAGACTTACTCCAGTTACATAGATTAACTCTGCCCTAGTCCTTTGCTCCTTCTGACTAATGACCACTAGCACTCTTTGTGCGTGTGATAGAACTAAATATATCCAGGTTCTTTATTTACTAGGTGAAGATTATATCAAATGTAATCCCCTCTTTACTTACTAAGAATTTGTAAATAAATTAATCAGGCTGCTATTAGGTTGGAGAAAAAACTTATTCGCACAAGGTGGCATGGCCACCTGTTCACTCGCTATCTCCAAGAAAATATCATCCCAGTAGGGCTCTGAATTAAAATTGAACCTGCCATCTTTGTTGAGGTCCCGAAATTTAAGGAGGGTTTTAGCTACGCTGCTAAAAATTGCTCCCGGCACTGGATGGTGCTGGGGGTTGAAACTGCAGGTGAACAAGTCCAGTCTATATCAAAAGAGATTGCAGCCCTGAGAGCCGAAATCACTGGGGATAAAGCTCTGACTAATGCTAAAGAGGTACTCATAACAGTTGAAGCGACCCTCATGGACTTCGAGTTAACTACACAGAACAAGAAGCTTGAGAAATTGGCCCGTGACCTGCGGTTTTATGACAAAAGAAAGACCTACCCCTATTTACAGGAGGATTATTACCGTCAGGATACCCAAAGCCGTTTTACGAACAGAGGCCTGGGCCAAGCACGAGGCAGACGGGATTATAAGACCTTTTCTGACTCCTCCTACAGTTCCAAAGGGGAATTTGACCAGGCTGGACCCAGCCATTCCCATACCGGACACGATTACATTTACCAACCACGTCAACCAACTTTTTTAGACCAGGGCCAGGAACAATGGCAACCCCCAAGGAATTGAGGCAATAATTGGTCCAGAGGCTATCAACGGGGCCACCAGCCGAACAATCAGAACTGGGAAGGAGGCCGAGGCAGACCGCAGAAGCAGGTACGCTTCCAGCAGGAGCAGCACGGCGAGATATCAACCCGCCGCAATGTATACCGGTGGTAACTCCCCCACTCAATCCTGTATTGAATATTTCCAGCTATCAGTTAACAGATGACATGCTCAGTATCCTTGGAAAAGGCCTGTCCTATGTGCCAACTAATATACCTGACCAATTCACAATCAGGACCAAACTTTTCAAGTTCTTTAGGAAAGTTTGCCTGAGGTACTTCTTTGGTAACAAGGCACCGAACCATTGCCAATCACACACTGGACTGAGAATTCCCTCTACCTTTGTTCCACCATCGGGCGCAATGTCTCACAAGATTTTGGCTTATGAAGCGGTGGTGTTACGCGATGTCAACCAAACCTTGGAGAAGCGCCGCTATCACAACTTCAACATCAGTAAGAGTGAAAAGAAGGCCCTCAAATCCTTTGGCAAAAATCGGGAAATTATAATTAAGCCAGCAGACAAAGGTGGTGCCATCGTGGTCCAGGATGTTATAAAATACAAAACAGAGATCTGCAAACAATTTGATGACGGTATCAGTTACAAAAAACTCAATACTGATTTATCTTCGGCCCTTGCCTCTGAGAATCTGAACCTGACTAGAACAGGACTCGATGAAGGGTTTCTCACCGAGCAAGAATTGAACTACCTTAACCAGCAGACCCCGAGATTACCAACAATATATACACTCCCGAAGATTCATAAAAATATGGAAGAACCACCAGGCCGACCGATCGTGTCGGGATGTGGGTCGATGCTGGAGTCTGTGGGTCGATATATTGCCTTTTTCTAAAACCCCTATCGGAAGCAACTCCAACATACGTACGTGACACGATGCACACCATAAACATTGTGGATGGCCTGTCTTTTGATGCTGACAAACAAATCTTGGTTACTTGTGACATCACCTCATTGTATACCAGCATCCCCCAGGAGGAGGCTTAGACAGTTATGGCACGTTTCCTGGACCAGAGAACTGCTCCAACATCAGTACCTACCGACTTCATTATATCACTCTTGGGGCTGGCTATGATGCACAATTTCTTTATGTTTCAGGACCATTTTTATTTGCAGACCAAAGGCGTGGCGATGGGGGCTCATTTGCCCCCGATCTGGCCATATTGTTCATGGCAGCCTTTGAAGAGGATATCATCTTGAATGACCGGAACCCCTACCACGACCATCTGGGTTTATGGGTCCGGTATATAGATGATATCCTATTAATTTGGAATGGCGATGAGACACAGCTGCTGGCCTTCCAGGCATGGTTAGACCTGCAGTCAAGAGACATCAAGTTTACGTTTAAGTCTGATGTGGAACAGGTCGACTTCTTGGATCTCACGATCTATGAAAGAGATGGCCGCTTGCAAACTACTCTATTTCGGAAGCCAACTGAGTGTAACTCGCTCCTTCAATATGGCAATCATCATCCTAGCTCCCTAAGGGACAACCTGCCCATTGGACAATTTCTGCGTCTCCGCAGGAATTGAATCTATAAAATACACTATATGGAGCAATCTGAAGACCTCATGACAAGGCTAATACAACGAGGTTATCCTCGAAATCTCGTCAAAAGGGCAAAAAAATGGGACTGGTATAACCCCAGGGAGTGCCTACTACAACCACAACAGAACACAGGACATCGAGAGGATAGGATGGTCTGTGTTACTACTTTTTCTACAGAGAGTAACAGAGAGAAGTAAATCATCAATAAGCATTGGCCCCTGGTATCGGATGATTTCGGGTACACCACTCTACTGATGCATGCCTTGAAAAAGGCCAAGAGCATTAGGAACCACGTTGTTCATTCCTTCCTCCCCCCTGTGGAACCCAGAACTATACTATCTCTTTGGAATCTTCCAACTGTGAAAGGCCATCATAAATGTATCCAGTGCAAAGCATGCGGTAACTCCATCCAGACTAAGGTGTTTGAGTACAAAGAGCACAAGATTTCTTTAAAGTCACATACGAATTGCAATTCTTCAAACGTCATCTATGCTATCATCTGTGATTGTGACCTAATCTATATAGGTCAAACACAGCAAAAGGCTAAAGTAAGAAATATGCAACATTCAAGTAGGATCAGGTGTGAGGTAACTGGAGCCCCTTTAGTGAATCACTTCAAAACTGCACAGGACCAACCAGAAGGTTTAAAATGGGTCATCTTAGAGAAGATTACATTGGGCCCTAGAGGTGGGAGTATCTCTAATATTCTCAACACCCGGGAAGCCAAATGGATGTTCCTATTTGACTCTGTAAAATCAGGACTCAACGAGACTGAAAGTACTTTTGCGCAAATGGCAAATTTAAACTGAATACCTATGTATGTATGGCTAGGTCACTTATCAGATAGTATTATATTGCTATGAACTGTAATTATTTGTCCTAGGAGTAATAACTGTTCAGCCTTCACCATCCTCTATGATAGGTACGCCGATTTGTCATTTGTGGGCTGCTAAGAATTGTTGGTCATTTTTGAACTGAAGTGACATTTTTTTAATATGCATGTCCCTGCTACTAAATTGATAGTGCCAACAATGTTATTATGAAGCATTCAGTGTCATCCTCAACTATTCTGGCCCCCGATCCCCACTGATGCAACAATGACACGGCCATTACCTCCGCTTGGGATAGGTATGCCGACTAGTCCTACTGGGCTTTCATCCTGCACTTGGGGGATGAATTGATACTCACTTTTTCTTAAATTACATTTAGTATGCCCCCATAGGCATAATCAATTGTACCTCCTCTTGTGTGAAATATTTTTAAATTCTTTTTGAAAATAATTTTTCTGGGATTAAACATGATTTTTCATATTTGCGTTTCTCTCTGGGCATAAGTCATTGCTCTATTTGTCCCTGATGTGGCGGATTTACTCTATTTTCCATCACTTTGTGTAACGATCGTGTTACGATCATATTGGGAGTCTTTTTTCACTTTCTCTCAAAATTCCAGGGGTCACGTGTTCGGAACTCCGAGATAGGAACTGTGGAATTGCGGCCTCACTTGCACCACAGCTTTGATAAACTCGGACTAAGCTCGCCAGACCCCTGTTAAAGTCCCGAAGCGCCCTGTTTTCAGGTATGCATGTTGTGGCTCTGGCACAATAATTATGGAAATTACCCAGTTGAACTTGTGTGACAATCTGTGTACCTGTCACTTTAATGTTTTTAGAAATCGGACCGATGCAATCTATGCGGCCGTTTTTATCCAAAGAAACTGATACCACATCCTTCTGGGCTAGCGGCTCAGCTGCCCACCGCAGGTAGGCCCATTTACCATTGTGTTTGTTTATAACCTACTGCCTGTTTGACTAGTACTTTCTGATTGTTAGGTTACTGTCGGTAATTCACCCTTTGCAGGATCCTGACCTATGCGGCGGATTCCTTAGTTACCACGCAGCTGTGCATTATTACCCAGGTAATTCACCGGATGTACACAATACCCCTTCCTTTACTCTCAATTTTAACTGTACGATAAGCTTTTTTACCAACTAAATTAGTCGTCTGTTTGACAGATAAATTGAACTGTGAACATTATACCTGGTTGCCGTCTACCCAACAAACCACCTATCTAGTGAGTTAATTCTATTTTTCTTGACCTGATGTTATGAGACAATTTCCCCTTTTATATGAGTTACAAGGGGCCACTATTTTGTCATCTCTTGTAGGACCCATATGTCTCTCCATCCTTGAAATTACCGCCCTGTGCACCATTTATTAATGTAAGTCACCAATTTATTACATGTGTCGGTTGTTCTAGGCAACTTGGGTGATGGCTGTATTCCAACGCAATGCCTTTTGTTTATCCTGCAGTTCTTTAAACCTGATGATCGTTATCTATTGAGTATTCCTACATTACCTTGGTCTCAACTCTTGTGACTCTCTGGTAATGTTTCCCCTCTTCGACTAGAAATAGTATATTTTTATGTGTAAAACGGATCATTTTGACCATAACTAAATTATCAATTTTTCATGCAGATCCATTGCCCCTCCTGCATCCCCGTCCTGATGAAGACCCTTTAGCAAGGCCCTATGAAACGCCTGCACCAAATTGGGTCGAAACGTCAACTTTTTTCTTACCCTCAGCCTTTTTCCCCATTTATCATTTGTGGACTTAGGCTTTAGGCATGAGCTTGTTATTTTTTTTAATGAATTTATGAATTTTTGATCATTAGCTATTGTTAATTTATTGTTAGTAATTTTACATTGAGGTCAAACGGACCATTATTTTGTCACTTGTTTAGTTCCCCACACTTTCCCCAACACTACCCCTCACTTCCTCATCCGTTAGGGGCACCATTTATGATCAAATATTGATGTATCTTATGAACAGCATTTTATTGGATATTTGTACATGTTGTGATTAAAAAACAATGTTGTGATACTTTGCTTGGATTTAGCTGAGATATTATAGATTTTTAGCTTATTAATTGCTTTTGTTCTGGGACCACTTTGTCTGCATCACTAACTCACCCAGGTCCCAGTGACTTATTGGGTTAACCCGTGTTTCTATAGCACATTAGACCAAATGTTGCTTCTATTAATCACCACACTGCAGACCATATTTTGATTTCTGTTCTCACACTACATAGTGAACTCAGCCCCTGTAAAATAAAAACTTTAAGCTTGAAGAGTAAGAGGGACGATCATCATCATTTTTAAGGGGACTCCCACACTCAATGTATTCTTCTTTATATATTCTTCTTTAAGTATGACCACCCCTATAACTTTTCCAGTGGTGAAATGAGGGGACAAAAGTACTAGATCACTAACACATCCAACCCGGAACAACAACTCCATTGTTATCTTTAAAGTATGTGTACCATGCAACAGGATTGATGTCATATCCCTGAACATATACACATTCTATACAATCTAGTGCATCTTCATATTTCTTTAAAACATTTAAATTCCAAGAAATGGCTGCCATCTTATTCTTCACACTCTAATTACAATAACAACAAATATCCAGAAATGATCACTCACATTTAAATGTAATTACTTTTTACCAGTGCTCAAATATAAGAACAATCTGTGTTACTTTATGTAAGGAAATACCTCTTTTTGAATTGCCACCCCAAAGTTTTGGCTTAATGCTGCTGGTTTTTCGATTCCGAGAGTGCACTGAGGCCTGCTCACCATACCCAAATGCCCTGATCCGGAAGTTGTGTATGTTTGATTGTCTTATATCCAATTGGTATATGGCATTTGGCACTCGTGTACCCAGTACCTGTAAGTTAGAGTGTTATCCCAGTGATTGCAACACTACATGCCCCACCCTGAGTGTGACACAGGTATACCATGGCTCCTAGTCTGCCACTGCAGACTGCAAGTGCAATTTTAAACTACCAACTCGATATTTCTATTTAAAGTAATGGCCAAGTCCTCCTTATTGTTTAGGTAGACAGGCTGGCACTTTGGGAAGGATAGGGGAAACCAGATGCCAAACCGCTTTTTCAGGGATGTGTAACCCAATTAGTAGCAACACCTTTGGGTTGAGCTAGGGAGCTCTGCACACTGAGAGAGGGAATCTGCCATTGTGTGGGGAGCAGAATGGAAAATTCTGGCATAGCCTGATGCCACACTTTGCAGAAAATGGTCATCAAGAAGGAGGGACCCTAGTACTTATTGGCTAATGACTGCTTCCACCCAGGGGTATTTTCTAATCATAAAAAATGGCCCTCCTGGCAACCGGAACTCAGACATAGACTGGAATCGAAGTAGGACCAAAGTAGGACTGCCCTGCTGCAGCTAGGACCCAGAGTAGAGACTGGCTTGGTCTGCACCTGCTAAACCTAGTTGCTAGCAAAAGAGAAGAGGCTGTGCCTGCTGTGTCTTGCTCATGGAGAAGTAGTCTCTAGACCCCCGCTGAAGCAAGCAACTCAAAGGGTGTGTTTGCTGATCTCTTGTTTCAAAGACATGGTCACAACAGCTGAAGAAGCCTTCTGGGCAAGTTAGTTTCCAAAAGCTCTGAGTTGCTACCACCCTCCAACCTGTAGTATGAGAAACCGGGACTTGATTTTCTAAACTTGCATCTGAGTCTGATGGACCTAGGAGAGTCATCAGAATGCAGCTTGAACACCCAGAGGATGAGTTATTACCAAGTGTTAGAATTGGGGGCCTCTAGTTGGCACAGGTAGGTACTGGTGACAAATACGGACCCTCTCCTCTTTTCAGGATAAGGGGATTACACTCCTAAAATAACCCCTGCTAACCTCCTTGGTAGCTTGGCACGAGCAGCAAGGCTTTATTTCAGAGGTGTTGTAAGTTAAGCATTTGTGACCACATACAGTAACCCAGTGACAACACTACAAATAGACACCACACAAGGTTGATTATCAAAAATAAGTATATTATATATAGAGTTACCACAAGACCAATAAACGACAAAAAAAACTCCACAGTACTATTAGATTTGAAGAGTTCTGGTTGAAAAGGCATAATTCAAGGTTCTGTGCAAGGCGGTAGCCCGGTCTGGCTACAGCATTGTTGAAATAACAAGGAGTCTAGCAAATACAGTGGACTGCGTCGGTACGGGCCCACTCAAATGTTGACAGACTCAGTCACTGTACCTTTTACTTGAGGCGACTGGCACAGATGTGCAAGCTGGTTCCGGTGTTTGCTGCGGTGCTGAAAGGAAGCGTTGCAGGACGCGTTGTCCCTCGATGCGGTGCAGGCAGCGGCCCGTTGACAGAGTCTGTGGATCAAAGGCGTAGGTTACAGGGCGAGACGGTGCTTCGACTCGGTGCTTGCAGGTCACCGGGCCGGTCAGGAGAGTCGGTCACAGCTCCTTGCCTCTGTAGCCACTGAAAAAGCATTTTCAGCAGCAATTCACAAAGGCTGGTGAAGTCCACTGGTCCTGGGATTTCAGGGAGCAAGCTCTCTTCCAAGCCCTTGGAGATATTTTGCACAAGTTAAGAGTAAAGTCAGCTTGGGAATAGTCTCTCCTCAGTTTCTTCAGCTTCCTCTCCTCAGCAGAGGTTTAATCTTGTAAGTCCAGAAGTGATCTAAATTCTTGGGATCAGGGTCCCAATATTTATACCCCAAAATCCTTTGTTCTCTGAGGGGAGAGGGGCCTGTGCCCAGTCAAAACCAGTTCTGAAGCACTCTGTTTACCAGACTTCTCCTTTCCGTTCACAGTGCAGGGCAGGCACAACAGATGCCCCACAGGAGGTGGAGCCAGCATTGTGGAAGGCAAGTACAGTCATGGAGCATTTTGTTGACAATCTTTCTTCTCTTCTTTCAGTGTGCAGAGCAGAGACATCAGAGGCACCACAGGGGGTGGACCCAGCATTATGGGTGGCGGGCACAGTCCTATTCAGGTCCCAGGTGCATCTCCTCCCTCCCATCTAGATGCAAATCTCTCTATTCACCACTGGGCTGACCCATTCTGTCTTCTGGAATCCCCAGCCCTGTCACTCAAACTCCAGACAAAGGAATACACAACCTCGCAGAGGCAGGCTTGAAAGATTAGGCAAGAAAATACCTACTTTCTAAAAGTGGTATTTGCAAACACAGAATGCTAAAACCCACTTTATTAAAAGATGTATTTTATCATTCTGAGTCCAGGCATACTAAACTCGAATTTCTACCATGTTCTCTGAGTCAGTTAGGATTATAAAATGTAATAATTCTAACAGCCCATTATGGCCTACGGAGAACAGGTAGCCTTGCATTAGTGAAACACGAAAATGGCTGTAATTCACTATTAGGACATGCCACACACATTAGGGCTTGTCCTACCTTATTGTTACAATTCACCCTGCCCTTGGGCCTACCATAGGGGTGACTAATATGAAGAAAAGGGAAGGTTTAGGGACTGGCAAGTGTTTGCACTTGCCCAGTCAGCATGACAGTACCAGACTGCACGCAGGCTCTGCAATGGTAGACCTTAAACACGTTTTACCAGGCCACTTCTGTGGGTGGCACAACCAGTGCTGCAAGCCCACCAGCAGCATTTGGATTTACACGCCCAAGGCACACTCAGTGCTCTGTACTAGGGTCTGACAAGTAAACCAAATAGTCAATCATGGAGTCACTAATTAATACATTCCTTTGCAGTACGGAGAGCATATGCACTTTAGCACTGATCAACAGTGTTAAACTGCCCAGAGTCATAAAATAGCCAACCAAAGGTCAGACAAAATATAGGAGGAAGGCAAAAAGTTCAGGGATGACCCTGCAAAAATGGCCAAGTCCAACACCATGGAAACGATTTGGCTATGTCCGCAATACCAGACGACTTGTAACCTAGTGGGCACTTAATTGCTACTAAGACTGAGAGAACTTCAAGGGACATCGACTCTATGACCTTATCCCGTTCATGGACTAAGGAGTAGCCACAGAAAGACCTCCATCAACTGCATCACATTCACAGCACATGGACCACTTCCATAGAAACCTATCTCAATAGGATAGAAGTGCCTAGAACTGAATAAAGACTGTTTCTCTTTCTGATGTTATGTTTCTGATGACATTGCTGCTCCCCTTGACCTGAGTTGATCACCCAAAGTAACTAAAAGTAACTGCATTGATATTGTATTGATACTTACCCAAGTTTTTCTTGAAAATGTTAAGTGTCACATTTGTTGAAATAACCAATACTTAAAAGGTAAAATGTTCACCCTCTTTTTCATTTTGGTGTCTAAAAATACATTAAATTGAGTCTATTTTCGTACATTCGTATTGGATTTCCTACACGCCTCGAGCATTTCTTCTCAATTGTTTTGGTGCTATTTAATGCTTAACACTTTTTCCTGACTGTTCCGTGCCACAGGTATCTAGGGTTGAGATAAAGGATTCATAAAAAACAAGTCATAAAGGGGTTTGTAAGTGCATTACAGGGTGAGGTCGCACAATCACATCATATGATACACATAATTTCCAGACACTTTCCCTTTCCCCTCTTCCACCAGAGAAACATTCCCTCACAAAAATGCAACATGAGACTCCTTAAAGCAATTGTGAGCATGGCACAGTTGTAGAATGATAACTACTCTTCTCAGTGCGATCCACCCACCTTAAATATTTCTTCCCAGTTGTTAAGTCAGTGAGTTTATTTAATAGTAAAGAAAGGCTGATATTTAATTAAATTCAATGTATGACATTTGTAGAGCACACAGTGCTAGCAAATAACTCATAAGAAAAAAGGGCCCGCAAACACTACAAACTCATAAGGCAATTGTCCAAATGAAGGATTTTAAGATTAAGTCTGAAAACCGATTCAGAGGGACTGCAACACAAACTGAATGGCAGTGCATTCCACAGTTTGGAGCCCAGATAAGTGAAGTATCACCCACCTCTTCCAGCTTTGTATATGCGCGGAACTAAGAGCACGTTGAGTTTGTTAGATCTTCTCAGGTAAACATGGCCTTCATGATTGAAGGCTCTAAAGAAAAAGTGAGTGCCTTGAACTGGATCCTCTCATAAACAGGGATTCAGTGGAGATGCTGAAGGTGATGAGACATCAGTGAGTGTGGGGGGATCTTCAGGTTAAGGCGGCTGCAGAATTCTGGATGATATGGAGCTTTTGGATTAACACCTCCCAATGCATTTCGGTAAATACCTTTGTTAGGTGAATACTAAAAATAATAATGAAAGATCCATTATGTAATAACTCCAGGTTCTATATTGTATACAATTAGTACATCGCAATCCAGGGAATGGGATAGAACCTGTAATCCCACCTCTTAATATGCAGTTTGTTGTTTACTCGTGCTCACTGAGTAGGGAATCCATCATGCACAACCATGCTGGTTCGTATTAAAAGTTATGTAGTGTCTGTTTGTGCTCAAAAAATATATATACACCTCTCACCATACCCGTGCTCCTCATGCCTTACTCTGTTAGTGTTATGAACTTTCACCTGTAGCGGAAACGCTAGAGGTACCAAACTCATCAAAAACCTAGTGTACTCATACCGAACACCTGAAAAACATAAAACCATACAAATACGTGTACTAACCATAATCATTTGGGAAGTCACATCTGGACTTATCAAAGCCACACGATTGAAACATACTTCAGTGTTCTTGAGACACCCTCTGACTCCGAAAATGCCTGTATCCTTCGGTCTCTGTTTGTTTATCTTGAATTTTCTGCCAACACAGATACAAACACTCTGTCAGCAACACGCTTAATCCCAAATGCGCGATGAATCAAAATATCACCCGATAATTCCCTCTGCGCATACCTAATTAATTATAGTAGCGTTCTAAAACTCTCCCACTGCTGTATAATATTGTATATGCGGTAATATTTTTGGGATGCCTGTTTCAAGCGCACATCGAGGAATGTGTTGCTTTTTGGAGGTACCATTTGAATTAGAACAGAATCAGCCGGCTCCCCTAGAGGGGATGCCTAAATAGGTTTTCTTGGTGACTGCGTACCCCATGGAATTAAGATATGTACATAAAAAGGATCCTGCTCTGTGCGCTTAGTAATGATATGCAGAGCGCTTTTTGAGTGTTCTGCGAGCCAAAACTAGAGAATTTAGTGTATTTTGGCTTTTTGAACATGGAACAGTCTTTGGGCTGTTTTTTTATGCAGTCTATTGGACTACTTTTGAGATGCTTTTCTTGTAAATATGACTTACAAATGGTCTGGTTTAGGTACAGTCTGTGGCCCTTATTTTGTTTCTGTTCTAAGTGTTGATTTGTGGGTTAACCGTTGGTTTAAATGTCTATGTGGTTTGACATCGGTGGTACTTGCGTGAGTAAATAGCAATTGCACTTTTTGTGTAAGAATGACTAGCCTTAAGCGCGCTGTATTGTGTGTTCTGAGTGTATGACCCTCTTCTGTAAATGTCTGGAATGAGCTCAATGTGTTTTTTTTCTGTCATCATTTTGTTATGCAAAATTATATTTATTTAATTATATATTAATTAAAAAATCCAGAAATTAATTATATAACATATGCTAAATAAATAGCTGCATGTTACTATTAAATTGACAGAGTAAGACACTATACATGTGTGCAAATTGCCACAATGCTAAAGATAAAATTAGAAATCACATTCAATAAAAATAAAATAGGCCTCAAAAACGAAATGTTGTACTTTGTAATAATTATGACTAAAATACAAACGTGTTACAGCATTTTTCTTAGATACATTGTATTAGATATTAAAAGGCATTCACATCATCTGAGTAAATTGGTTGTTGCTGAACTAAACACAACATAATAGAACGATAGATTTTGACCACCTTGAAATGCCTCCGTTTTTACATAGACTGTGACGTGACTTTCCAACAGCTGTGTTTAAACTGTCCAACGAAAAGAAGCTGTCTGACACAACAAATTCAGATTAAACTCTTTCAAGGCATTAAAAATACAAAAACATTTTTTTACTCCTGAGGAAGGTGTAGAATTCTACGCCTGCTGGTTAAGCAACAGCTGCGTCCATAGCACATGGCTATTCCTGACCGACAGCCACAAGGAAACTGCTGAGTATACTAGATTTTAAGTCAGTTTAAACCTGATATAAAAGCCTGCATTACAGGACTGTTGCTTTTAAAAAAGTTACAAAATACAGTTTCTTTATTTAGGATAAAGGAAAAATTGAAAGTAGGGATTTTCTTTCCTAATGCCTTTTTACATAAGCACATCCGTGGTTCTGATGTTAAATATTAACTTTCCTTTAAAAAGTGGTGCAGATTTTTAACGACTTAGCATTTGAATGTTCTCTGACACCTGTCAATGAAATTGCAGGGGCCTTCATAATCACATTTACATTCTGCTTTAAAAGTAAACAACCCCTTCATCATTCATTCTAGCACTCTCAGATCATAAGACCTCAACACTATAAATGCTCAGAATATCATTTTTCATGAGTCCATTTCATCTTATAAAAAGGGTCAAGCCTGCTTCATAGCACATTGTCTAATAAGTGAGTGAGGATCATATGGCTACTCTAACTTCAATTGATTATTGATGCCACAGACTTCTGGTCCAACCATGGTTTCTGAAAATTATCAACATATTACTAAAGATCAGTCCTTGGTGATGCAATTGATTCAAAAGTCTCTTTAGCCATATTTTCCCCAGCCAGATTAGAAGTGCTTGTTACATTTTCAGTGATGAATGGTTCAGAGAGGGTTCATTCCAGATTGTCATCTCCGCATCACGCCTTTGTGCAGGCCCTTTCATTCTAGTTCAGACCATTGGCATTGTTTATAGTCACAGTCCTGATTACATTTTATTGTAATGTAATGAAATAGGGTGTCGTTTTTTAGGATCATTAAACATCCAGGTTATGTTACATTTAAATTCTCCTATTAGTCATATTGCAGTGATTAGCCACTTAGCACACTAAGGGCATCATTAGCATGGCGATCAGACTTTGTCCGCCAGCCAAAGCCCAGGGATTAGGGACCACCCGCAAAGCATGCGGTGGTGCCGCAGACACAATTGGGATGCACCCGCCACACTAGCGGGCGCATCCCGAATTTTTTACATTGAGGTGGGCGTTGCAGAAAGCACTGCCCGCCGCAATGCCAAAAATACAAGTTGTGCATTTGCATAAACAACGTAACAGGCACCTCGCTGGGGCCTGCCACGTGGTACATGCAAATGTAGGGGGGTACACTAGGTACGCCATATGTGCACCCCCACTTGCCGTCACGGAAAGGCAAATACCCGCATGCATCCTGATATGGATGGCGGTGTCTAACAGACACTACCACCACATTAAAAGCTTTTCCAACCTGTCGACTCATCGACCGGGCAGAAAACCGGCGGACGGGCTTTCTTTCCTCTGGGGTCCCCCCACCATAGTAATATGGCGGGGGAATTGGCATGTGGGGGAATCGCCACTGCCATGCGGGTGGTGGTGATCCACCCCACATACTAATGGGCCCCTAAATTATGCTGCTAAGTTGACAAAATTCAACTCAGGAGCTAATGCTGGGCATGCATCAGAGTAACAGTGCTGGGTTCTAAACAAATTAACTTTTGCATTCACTCACTTCAATGCACTTACCAGTTGTGACTAAACATATGTACATTATTTCTTCACTCACAACCTAACACAGCCAAACATTATTTAATGCCATTCCATGTTCCTCAATCTCCACATGGGCTACCTCCTTTTTATTTTCCTGGTCTTCCCCAGGATAAAAAAAATTCTCAGTGCAGCACCCTCCAAGAATCCTCCTAGGCAACAGTGTCTCTTTCCTGCCATGCCACAGGACAATAGGCCCAGGCTATAACGTTATCAGACCCCTTGCTGACTCTCACAAGGAGTAATAGACCATGGTGTCAGCTAATAGCATATGTCTCAGCGGTGTGGTAAAAGCTGTGAATGTTTTGAGGCCCCCACTGTAGCTGTCCCCATAATGTTTGTTCTTCCTCTGTCAACGCCCAATTGACACTTTGACGGGTTTCTGTTCTCCACCTCAAGGGATGGGAGAGGATTGTATGCATATAGAGGCATTGGGAAGACCATTGTAGACTGGATACTCAGTGTAATGCCTTCAAACTTTGTTTGTGGTAGGCATCTTCCAGGCATACTCCACACCATTTTGAGTGAATGAGGCATTTTCCTTCTTAGGCCTAACCTTAGCACTTACCTTAACCCTCACCCTCACCTAAGTCTAACCATAAGAATGACTCTTACATGATCCTAAGTTTGACTCCAATCTTTTTCCTGAGCCAGCCTCACATTGACATGTCCCTACAATTCTCAGTTTGACTCTGACCTAACCATGCTTCTATTTTTATCCTTGTCCTAATTTTCATCAAATCCATATCTCTAATTGTTTTCTCCAATGTAATGTTCTTTTCAATGACATGTTTTTTCAAATGCACCTTCTCTGAAACTCATTCAGAAAAAATTAAAGTATACCTTTTTTAACAATCTTATTTCTGCTAACCAGGCTTAGAAAATAATATCCTTTCCATGATCCTGTTTTGCCTCTTCTCCTTGTCATACGTCTTTCAGGGAGCCTGGTTGTATTTCTGCTTCTTAAATTTTTTCCTAGTAATTAGATTCCATTCTATTCTCCACATTGCTAACCTAAGCCATTTAGGTTAAGGTTCTTTTGAATTTGGCAATGCATTAAGGTCCATGTCAGTTTCATTCTGGACTTCTTCCAACAAACCTTCATCCCTCATTTATTTGTCAGCAGATTGTAATGTCGTCATAATGTGGCAATATTTGCTCTAAATTGTATGCCTCAGAGACAGCAAATAACATACATAGAGGTAGAGAAAAATTGTACCTGAGAAGCCAGCCACCAATATGTAACATACTGTTTATAGAATTACATTATCCACACATCAAATCATCTCGTGCAAATATGTCTGCTGTCTAGGTATGCATATCCAGAGTCGTCACTTTTGAATGTGTATCTATTGCCAATATTTGTGAAGTCATTCAAAAAGCATTGGTGCAGTCACAAGCATGAGGGGTTCCGAAACCACAGAGATGATGGCTGCTTGGGTGGCATATGGTGGAAGGACCACATATTACACTAGGGAGCAGGGCACGGAGACAACTAAGGATGGTGGATCGGAAGGGCACTAACTACAGTTCAGAGGTTGAAACTGGTGACTATTTAAAGCCACATGTAATATTTAGACAATGAAACCCCATTATGTTCCTCATTCAATATTCCAGGGTATGCAATGCATGGCTTTAAGATCAACCCACCCAGCAACAGACAATAGTTACACAGGACTGACCTGAAGTCCTTCTTCAGTACTGTTTGTATGTATGTGTGTGCATGTTGTACTGAACTGTTTCCATGAGGGCTCTAACAGGAAGCTACAGCTGACTGTACATAGACCGTAAAACTGAATTACACACATAATTGTGGGTGGCATCACTGGCAGTTAAAGAACACCTAATATTCCATAATACTTTGTGCCCCATACAAAATTTATAAATATATGGATGCAGAAAGTAGAGGTGTTTGTAAATTCAATGTGTGGTGGAGAGAGTGATGGATATTTATGGGTAACAAATATGTCCCCAAAGGGAAAGATGCACCCCCTCCTAGTTTGCTTGAAGTAGATTACCCAGTTGATTGAGGGCTATTCGACATGTATCAGGACTAATAAACACACATGGGGAAGGATGCCTCAAATAGTAAACTTTAAGAGTTCGAGGAATGGAGGATCATTGGGAACTTTATGGTGTTTCGCATTTTGTTTATAACAAAACGTACAAAATAGTGTATATGTTAAATATTTCTATTTTGTATTTAATGTGTGTGTTTTTTCACCTTTTCATTTATCAGTACATACATGCATTTCTAAATGTATTCATTTGACCTTATTCATTTAAGCTTGTTTTAAAAAATGTTAATTTAAACAGATTAGGTAGATAAATTTAATGACCATTTTGTGTGAACGTCAGGAAGTCTACGTAGTGGAGAATTCTGAATAAAATTGCTTCACGAAGGGAGAAAAGACACCTTCTGGTAGGCATATGGCTTGTTAAAAAGGTAATTCACTTATATTACCTAAGTAACTCATTATTCTTAAATGTGTTATGTAACTCAAGCCTGTTAGCTTTGTAAGTTCTGAGGGTTTTAGTATATTGATAAACTGATCAATCAAGAACATCCCTTAGAATGCCTTCAATGAAAAATTCTAATTTGGCAGAGATATGAACAGAGTGATGTTACCAAATTACTCATACAGCAAAAGTTTTTCTTAAAGTCTGTATTCCACTCATCCCACAGATATATCTGGGCTAGATAAGGGTCATTCATCATCTCCGGAAAAATTCCTAGTCGCAATCTCATACCCGGCGATAAGCCTTACTGTGTATTCCCCGCATCCGCCAAACGCACAGGGGGTAAGGTCTTTTCCTATCTTGCCCCACGGTACTGGAATAAACGCCCCTTGCCCTTGCGATCCACTCCCAACTACTGTAAATTTAGGAAACTACTCAAAGCCTATTTATTTTGAACCATCTGATACATTTCCCTGTTTCCAATCTGCATAAGCGCTGGAATGCCCCCGATGAGTTGTGCGCTACAGCAAATAGTTTTAGCATAACATCTTCTGATAAGGGCTGCTTCATATGGAAATACGGGAAGTAGGATTCTAAAGCATCTTTATTGGCCTGCATACATTTTCGGATTTTTTCTTCAAAACTTTTTAATCTGTACAAAGTTTGCCAAAGATTGTTTTACATAAAAGTAGAATTCAGGAACATTATATTTGTAAAAACTCCGCTTAAGTCGGAGAACTGTAGTATGAAAAAGGCTATGAGTGGATCTTCAAAATAATTTCAGCTCTAATGTATGTCTGTGACAGAAATGTTGTGATATTTCCAAACGTTGGAACTTTTCACTAGAGTAAAGTCTGTAAACTTTGTAAAATTCACAGGCAAGTTACCGATCGAGCCATGCTACAAGAACAAATCTGAAGTAAAGCTCCAATTTATTCGTTCAGTACTAGTTTTCATGGCAGTGTTTTGACTATTAAATGGTCACCTGAATCATTACTATATTTATATCACAAATAAAAAGGTAGACTGTTAAATAGAACGTCAGTACATGACTTTCATGAAGTTCTTACGAATTAGAAAAATATTGAGAATGAATAGTCCTTGTATTGAAAACTTAAATTGTGATATTAGATTGCTTAAAAAACATGTGCCCTTGTGAGTTTTGAATAAGGCATAGTTCCTTAGGCTGTTAAAACATGCAATGAAAATTATGCCTCGGTAGATCAGTCTTTTTCACACTTGGAAACTTAATTTGAATAGCATTTAACAGTGCTTTAGTTTGCAGCAAAAGTCTTTACAAAAACATGTGTGAGTAAATATTGTTTAACCAAGAAAGCAGGACGCAGGGTACCCAAACAAGAAAGCGATGTTCGTGATTTTGATCACACAGTTTATTGCCAAATCATCGTGTTTTGCAGTGGATGTGTTTTTACCCGGCCTGTTTATAAATGTTTTGAAAAGAAGGCATTTGTTTTCATTTTAATTTTATTTGAAAGAAGAAGATGCACGGTAACTCTAGTGAATAATTCTTGAAATGTAAGTGGCTCGAGGTAGGACTTTGAAAAAAACAGGAAGCGCCGAAGTTGAAAGGGAGTCAAAGAGCCCTAATCACATAAAGTGAATACTAAATATGCCAATACATTTTCGGTGGTAAGTTAAGGCCGTGCTTGGTGCAAAGTCCATTTACCAAATTATTATGAAAGCAGGTTTCTTGCGGTAATAATGATTGGCAATAATGTTTGTGCATATTGCTTGTCTGGTATCTTGTTTAGGTGGTGATGAGTTCATTTTTTTGTGCTACTGTGTTTTTGTGTTGCATTATTACAATTTGCTATAGCGTTGTACTGTGTTGTTTGTGTTGCTTATGTTGTTTTTTTACTGTTTTGTTGTATTGTATCCTGATATATTTAAGTTGTGGAGCTTTGTGAGCTATCATGATATGTTTGTTGTTTACTTTAGTTTTGTAAACAAATTGAGCCATATATCCTGGCACAAGCATCAGATTTGTTTACAGTTCCATGTCAAGCACCATGTACCACTGTTTAAAGTGTTAAAAAATCACAATTTCAGCTCTTTCACTGTTTACGACACCAATGTGTACAAAACTTTGAATAGAATGAATAACAAACCACTTTTTTCCAGCACTATTTCATGTCCTTAGTGTTAATCAAACGCAGTGAGCACCCCAGACGTATTTCAACGCCATATTATGACAATTGGATTCTACTGGTGGCAATGTGATGCAAGCACTTTTTTAAAATATTTGTTTTGTGTTATTATGTTTTGCTGATAATGTGTTCTGATGTTCTTTGTGCTGCATTATTTCAGTACTAACCTGTTGTATTTTACAATGATGTAGCCTGAGATATCATCAGTGATATAATCAATGATCTTACTTAACATTGATTTTATATGATTTAGTGTAGTAATTAAAAAAAAATAAGTACAAAAAAAACTGTATATCTGAACAGTTGGGTTTGAGCAACTTTTGTGAGAGCCCCTCGGGAACAACTTTAAAAAAGAGTGTTCTGATTAGAAGGGATGCTTTTAGTCTACTTGGGTCACCTTTGTAGGAAAGTAGGATCTGCTTCCTATGGTACCCCCATGCTGTGATTCTCTGGTTTTTCGACTTTAGTATGGATGTGGCCCTGCTAATTAGGCCCAAAGCCTAGCTGTTCTCTCTCTAAATTAATACCATGTACTTTAGGTACATACCAGATTGGTTACTGGGTCACCCTTGTGAACCCCTGTATAGTGTACCATAGGTACCCAGGGCATAGGTGCACCTAAGGCCTACCGAGGGCTGCATCATGTATTGTGCCACCCCTGGTTTGCCTTTCAAACAGACACCACAGGCATGTTCATACTGCCTGGGTAAGGGGGTGTAATCACCCCTTACTTAGATATAGTATACCTATATCTATATTCACTGAAAACACCATAGGTTTCAGACACGTTATAGTTAATAATTAGCGTTTAAAAAACCATGCAAATTCATTGAAAAAAAACATAGGTTTCACACGTTATAGTTAGCTGAACATTTCTCTCATACAAAACCTTTGAAATTCCTCTGTTATAGTTAGCTCAGCTAACTATAACTTGCGCGCCCGCAATGCACTGCTGATGACGTCACATATCACATCACTCATGACATGGTCAGTGACATCACTCATGACATCACTGATGACATACAAAACGCCATGATGCCTTAGTGAGGAAACATACAGTGACTAGACTAAATAGAATGTGCGGTCAAGGAACAGAAAAAGTGAAAAGAGAAAAATCTATGTTCTAAAAGAACCCTCACTCACCCTAGTGGTGACATGCTTCATCATGGGGTTCGTCACAGGAGGGGCCGACTATCCCCCCCTGTGTGCTGCGACGCCTGCAATAGCAGCGGAGCAGGTGTTACAAAAAAGTGATATGTGTGATCGGTGACAAATGAGTGGTGTAATAAAAGATCACAGCTGGACCCTAACAGACTTTATTAAAGGGCCAGATGTTCACATTAAAAACAGTAAGGTCACATGGAGATTTATATTAGAACCTCAGTGACCAGGTGTGGGTGGTCAACATGTTTCTGCTGTTTACTGCTTTCTATGCTCAGCTTTCATCAGGACCATTATTATAATACAAATACACCGTCCTACAGGGGTCCACGCACGCTAAGGCGTGCCCACACCGTTAGGACAGAAGAGAAAAACCTAGATTCAGTACTCTCCTCAGTTAACTCACGATTTTACCCGCAGTCAGTGCTCCTGCTATTCGCCTGGATACAATTGTTCTTAGGAAGTTGGCGTGCCACATGGACTCACAAATTGGCCATCTCTTCACGTCCCGTTCCGTTTCGTGCAGGACGACTCGCCGCCTGGAACCTAGGAGTGCATTGGCGGCGAATCAGGATTGTCTGATAGATAGTAGATAAGGTGATATTATCCTCTGCCATTACATTTGTCTCAGTCTCCATTAAATAGCCAGGATGTCCTCCTGTGGCCCCATCTACCATTGTTGCCTCCTCTCCACCCCGCACTGTAATGGGACTATCCTCAGTGTAATCGGCTGATTCATCATACTCAATATCACTCTCATCCTCCATACGCATTTGCTTGGAGTAATGTGCAGCAAGATCCTCACATGCTGAGGCTGAGTTCTCCGACATGGAATAAAAATCTCCTGATTCTGCCTCGTTAACTGCCAAATGTGCCGCCACAAAAGATTGTTCCGGCGAGATTGTATTTATCACAGAGCTACCAGGGGCATCAAATAGATTAGACTCAGTCTCTTCCAGTCTGATATCGCCACCGCCATTTATGCCTTTTATGTGAGAGGGAGTAGATACATTTTGTTCTACGGCCCCTTTTAACAATTTTACTGGCGTTGTTCGTTCCGGCATGGCTATGACCTCTTTATTTACTGCGTCCTGTCCTGCCCCATCACTCGCCCCTTCACTCGCAGTGGCTGTTGTATGTATTAAGCGCCCATTCAAATTACCTTCCGGTTGCATAGCGGATTGCATAGTAGAATTCTTTCCTCTACGTTTTCCCTCTGCAGCTGTAAAAAATGCTGGAATTGTTTTAGCCTCGGTTTGCTTAGTCTTACCGGGGTTATCTGGGTATCTACATATTTATTGAGTGGGGCAAAGGTCCAATTATTTCCTAGGGTATCATCAGATCATTCACCAATCTTAATTGAACTTTCACAATTAAAGGTGATAAATCAGTCTAGGGGCTTTACGTTTGATATAAAGCTCTGCCTTGATGAACAGTTTAGAACCTATATGCTGAAATGGATACCGGATTTTATTAATAACAATTTATACTCCACAAGTATAGATATGATATGGGATACATTTAAAGCTTGCTTTAGATGGAAGGCGGTGAGTTATGGGCTTTATAATAAAAAAAAGTTACGAGCAGAAACTCGAGATCTCTATAACTGTTTAAGAATCGCGGAAGAAAATCTGATTAAGGAAATTGGAACAATAGACAATGTGTTAAACATTTCAATTTTTGAAGATACAGTGGCACGATGCCGGGCAAAAATAACGGGGGGATGGAGTGAAAAGAAAGCCCGGAAATATCTTGTGAATAGAAGACATGCTCATGAGTATGGGGAGGCAATTGGCAGATCTTTATTTATTTATTTATAGCATTTGTAGAGCGCTTCTGCAACCCTACGGGCATCCTGGCGCTGTGTACATATTGCTGAAAATACTGTGCATCAGAGGAGGGGGATAGTATAAAGTTCTGGTGAGATTAAACTTTGGGGAACAGCCATGTTTTCACGTTTTTACGGAAAGCCATCAGTTCGTCTGTTTTCCTGATGTCGATAGGCAATTTGTTCCACAGATGGGCTGCGGCTATGCTGAAAGCTCTGCCACCATAAGTGGCTTTCCTGATCCTGGGTATGCTTATCAGGTTGGAAGATGAGGAACGGAGGGACCGTGTGGGTATATACCATTTGAATTTCTTTTGAAGTGGTCGGGGGCCCATTCCGTGTACTGCCCTAAAGACAATGCAGAGGGATTTAAAGCAGATCCTTTGATGTACAGGTAGCCAGTGAAGATCGGCTAGAGCGAGGGTGGTAGAGGATCTTCGCTCTCGGGAAAGTGCCAGCTTCGCTGCTGCCGCCTGGATGCTTTGCAGTCTGGAGATCAAATAGGCCGGGGATTCCAGAAGCAGAGCATTACAGTAATCCAGGCGGCTGAGAATGGTGCTCCTAACTATGGTGGTTCTGACCTGCGCTGGTAAGAGGGGTAGCAGCTTTCGCAGTCCTCTCATTAAAGCAAAGCAGCTACTCATCTGCTTGTTGACATTGGTCTCTAAGCTCAGACAGTCGTTAAAGCTGACTCCGAGATTCTTCACTGATTTCACTGGGGTTAAAGACTCCCCCGAGTCCAAGGGCCAGAAATCGGTGGGTAGACTTCTGGTAATTCTGCCAACTGCGCAGTGCATTATTTCCGTTTTATCACTATTAAATTGTAGTGAGTTCTGGTTTAGCCAGAGTGTCATTTCTGCCATGCAGGTATGGAAAGCCGTGAGTGAGTTGGCCTGGGCACCATCAAGGGAAATCATCAGCTGCGTGTCGTCCGCATAGTTGATCACGCTAATACCGTGGGCCTTGATAATGCCCAACAGGGGTTGCATATATATATTAAAAAGTATCGGACTGATTGCGGACCCTTGTGGGACGCCATGTGGGACTTTAACAAATTCCGACTGATATGGGGGGATGGCTACTGCCTGCCATCTGTCTTTTAAATAGGAGTGAAACCAATCGAGCGCCACTCCGCCGATTCCAATGTTTTTTAGTCTTGTCAGCAGGATGTCGTGGCTCACCGTATCGAATGCCGCAGACAGGTCCAGCAGAATTAGGATTGCTGATTCCCCCCTGTCCGCCCTCATTCGCAGGTCATCCAGAACTGTCAGCAGAGCTGACTCGGTTCCGTGAGCTGGTCTGAAACCGAATTGCTCCTCTTCCAGGATGTTGTTGGTTTCTAGGAAGAGGGCAAGGGATCTGCTGACCCACCGCTCTATGATCTTTATAGGGTATGGCAGGAGCGATATAGGACGGTAGTTTTTTTTGCAGTTCGGGTCTAGATTAGGTTTCTTTAATAGGGGGGTAACAACCGCCAATTTCCATTCTTTTGGTACTGTGCCAGAAATGAGGGATTGATTGCAGAGCTGTTGCAATACTGGGAAAAGGTCATCCCTGAACTCTTTAGCGTTAAGACTAAAAATGAAGGAGACATCTCGCATAATCCCAAAGCTACAAGATCAGAATGGTATTGTTCAGGAGGACCCAAAAAAAATACTTGATATTTTATATCAATTCTACTCAGAATTATATACTCACCAGCCCGCCCTGGGTACAGATATTTTACAGGAGGTGGGAACTTTCCATAAATTAACTGATAGTGAGAAAGAATTTTTGTATAGTCCATTTTCTATGAAGGAATTGGAAGTGGCAGTTAAAACTTTAGTCAGGGGGAAGGCGGCAGGCCCAGATTTTATTCCGGGAGAAGTTTACAAATGCTTTTTTGAACCATTGAAGCATATCATGCTTGAGACATTTAGAACTGCACAAACTGGAAAAGCCCCACTGTCTTGTAATGATGCTTCTATTGTGGTTTTCATTAAAAAGGGTAAACCTCCTGAATTACCTAGCTCATATCGCCCAATATCCTTACTCAACTGTGATAGTGAGATATACTCTAAAATGATCGCGAACCATATATCTAAAGTGATTACACCACTAGTATCCTTAAACCAGCATGGGTTTATCCCAAATAGAGGCACAGTATCACACATTAATAAGGTTATTACTTTATTTGACATTGCTCAGGCTGAAAAACGGGAACTATCATTGATATTGCTAGACGCGTTTGACCGCGTGGAATGGCAATATTTATGGGAGGTCTTGAAGAGAGCGGGATTTGGCAAAGATTTTTTGACTACAATTCAGGTGTTATATACAGCTCCAAACGCAAGAATAGTAGCTATGGGTTCTAGATCTGAAAGGATTAAAATAACTAGAGGGACTCGGCAAGGATGCCCTTGCTCCCCACTTCTTTTCGCTCTATTTATTAATTTGTCGAATACACCGTATATCAAACCATTTATAGTTTACAAATATAGCATACTCAGTGTTTGCATACGCTGATGATATTGCCGTTACTACAGTTGACCCCGCGGAGGCTATAGTAGAGATTGACCGATTGCCTAATGATTTTGGTGCAATCTCAGGGTATAAATTAAATTCATTAAAAACCCAGGTCTTATGTACAGACAATATTCAATTTAACGATCCCAGGGAAACGTCCGAAGTAACATATTTAGGCATCAAAATCAAGACTCAAATGAAAGAGATAGTGGATGCCAACTGGGATATTATTATCCAACAAACAAAACAATCGCTAGATAGGTCTGGACGGCTGCAGATGTCTATAATCGGAAGAGGCAATATCATTAAAATGAATATTCTTGCTAAAGTTTTATATTTATTTAGGAGTATTCCTTTGGAAATCCCCATAAATTACATATTACAGCTTCAGCGTTTATCTACAAAATTTCTGTGGGCCCCCGGGAAAGCTAGACAGGCAATGAAATGGATGACGTTACCGGTGGAAAGAGGAGGTCGAGGGATTCCCAATATTGTGTTTTATTATTATGTATGTTTTTTGCAAAGTATGAGACTTCTTTTAACTGGTGAGCCAATTGAAGAACCAGCTGAAGCTCCTTCTATATTTTTTTTATTATTGGGGGAGCATGCAAGGGGGTGCTTATTGAAGGAATGGGAGGGTAATTACTGTAAGTATACTCGCTTTAAAGTGTTGAACTCGGCCTTTAAAGTCTGGAGAAAGGTAACAAGACTTATTCAACTTGGGAGAATTACATATTATACACATTATACACCCTTTAGCGCGGACAAACTGCTCCCTTCTGTGTTTTGGGACAGAGTGGCGATGGATTGGTCACATAAGGGGATTTCGCAAATTGGGGATTAGTTTGAAGCTAATGGGATTATTTGCACTTATGAAAGTTTAGTTTCAAAATATAAGTTACCTCATTCTTCCTTTTTTAAATATCTTCAAATTTGAGATTTTTTTTGAGAAAGCAAATTAGACCTGCCCCCAATAAATTAGTGGAGGCGATTCTCCTTCTGAAAAAAAATTGGCACGCTATATCAGATTATGATGGAGTATAGACCAGACGACTTACAGAAATATAACACTTATTGGAAGAAGCAGTTAGGGGAACCAGACCTTGAAATAGTGAATACAATTGTGATGGCGAAAGAGTTGTGCCTCTCAGCCAATTTAAAAGCGCAAGTTTATAAAACGCTGTTTAGGTTATATTATACCCCTAAACGGATGGCAGCCTGGGGCTCTCAATATGATGGTAAATGTTTTTGCTGCGGTGGTGAAAATGCTGATAGCATACATATAATTTTTTAGTTGTTACAAGCTTGCTCATTTCTTTATTAGTATAGAAACTTTAATTACTATGATTATTCATACCCCGATAAAAATCTCTCCTGCACTTATGTTATTAGGCGGGGGACAAATCGTGGGAAAAGATACTGCTTTATGTAAATACAAAATGTTTTGCTTATAGCAATGACTGCAGCACGTTTATGTATTGCGACAGAATGGTTACAACCAGAGGCCCCGGCATTTGAATTTTGGAGAGCTAAGTTATACAACTTATACAAATTAGAATGGGGTCTCTATGTTTTTAAGGGGGCTAAAAAATAACGATTGGGTATGTCAATCAGGGGGGCAATTAAAGATCATCTAGAGATGTAATAATTGTGTTACTTTATGATGTAAAATGTTAAGAGTTATGTAAACATTATTAACTGTATAATATGATTGGTGTTGTTCACTTGATCCAACTGTGGAATTAAAATAAATTAAAAAAAATTAGAAAAAAGAAATAATTCGGCACAACGGGCGTTAGTAACGCAGTAGGCACCTCCATACAGACACCACTTAAATGCAGCACTATAACAAATAAAATGTACCAGGTACACTGCACTCATAAAACTGTAGGGTAACTTTTATTTATGAAAGGAGAGACAACCATATTATAAAACTTGGGCAACAAAATTATCGCCACTTTATCAGCACCAAACTGCCGCTAAAGTGGCCATAAAAGGTTTGATATTATGCTCTATAGAATTCCAATCGAAGCTCATGTTAGATGTGAAGAACATCTAACATGAGCTTAGATTGGAATTCCATAGAGCATATTATCAAAGCCATTATCGCCACTTTAGCGACACTTTCCTGCTGATAAAGTGGCGATAATTTTGTCGCCCAGGCTTGATATTATGGCCCAGAGTTTTAATGTTTTCTCTCTCTCTCACTCTCTGTGACATCATTTCTCTTTCTCTCTTAAACTTAGACACTGCTGTCTGATTGGACGTGTAGAAGAATTGTTGAACTTAAGTTGTGAATTCTACTTTTTATTGTGTTTAGCCGCAAGGTTTATACAACGGTAAGCACAGAGGCCTAGTTCTACAAATCCTTCATAGGAAGGCATTAGAAATAATTCGGCATAACGGGCGTAAGTAACGCAGAAGGCACTTCCATATAGACACCACTTGAACGCGGCACTATAACAAGTAAAATGTACCAGGTACACTGCAATCGTAAAACTGTAGTGTTAGCTTTATTTGTGAAACGAGAGAGGGCCATATTATCAAGCCTTGGCGACAAAATTATCGCCACTTCATTGGCAGCAAACTGCCGCTAAAGTGGCTATATTGGGTTTGATCTATAATTACCTTCGAACAATGACAACAGATAGGTTACAACAGTCTCACAAACAGATCCACAACCTTATTACGCCACTTTTGAGTCACTTTTAACATGAGTAAAGTGACGCAAGGAAAAAATCTCAACTCCAGACTCTGTGACACAGTTTTAATGTTGTTTTCTCTCTCTCTCTTTCTCTCTCTCACTCTCTGTGACATCATTTCTCTTTCTCTCTTAAACTTAGACACTGCTGTCTTCGACGTGTAGACAAATTGTTCAGAATAAGTTGTGACACCAACTGCCTAAAATGTGTACCCGCAAGGTTTATACAACGGTAAGCACAAAGGCCTAGATCTACAAAGCCTTCACAGGAATGCATTAGAAATAGGTCGCCATAACAGGCGTCAGTAACGCACCAGGCACTTCCATATAGACACCACTTGAACGCAGCACTATAACAGAACTGGAATGTACGAGTCACACTGCACTCGTAAAACCGTAGAGTTACCAAAACTTGTAGGGGCATAGTATCAAGAACACTATCGCCGTTTCAGCCGCAAAAAACTGCAGCTAAAGCGGCAATAATGAGCTTGATAATATGCCCTTGTAAACTCCCATAGTAGAACAGGTTAAAACCAGAACCTGCACTGCTATGGGAATTCACAACAGCATAATATCAAGCCCATTATCGCCGCTTTAGTTGCAGTTTCCTGCTGCTAAAACGGCAATAATTGTATCACCGTTCTTTATAATATGCCCCGTAATGCTTCAGCTCATTTACTCACATCTACATAATTCCAAACTCTAATTTTCTTTTTTCTTTTGCAGATTAACAATCTGACACCTTTTGGAATCCATTTCACAATTTGTTCATAACATTGTTTAAGTAATTTTTCCAGTTCTAATATAGTTATACTTAAGTTTCGTTTATATTTATTGTTTAATAAAAGTTAATAAAAAAAACTACATACTTCTTTTATTTTGTGGGGGAGGGGTATGACGGCCCACAATAAAAATAATGTTGAAATACTATGTAAGATAGTCAAGAATAGGATTGAAAACTACTGAGTTCTACTAAAATGGCGGTGGACGAAGTACGTAATCAACGTTTGTCTCCTCGGCATTACCTTTCAAATAAATATATAAAAAATATGACTATTAATACTATACAAAAGTACAGCAGCGGATGACACGAACCGGGGAAAGAAAGCAACAGATTTACTAACTGATATAAAGAAAGGTTTGCTTGTTAAACTTGAAGAAAAAGAAAACTTGGGCTTCGAAACTGAAAGCTTGGTGTCCCAACCACTTCCGGACTCCCCCACAGGATGTGTCAGCAGTTAGAGCAGCTAGTTCTACCATGCCACTCCCACCCTCTGCATTCTACAGTGGTGTTAGTAGCTTCTTGCAACCACTGCACATGACTACTCTGAGGGATGATGGAAAACAGTACAGTACATTTCACTCAGATAATCATGCCTGCTCATTCTCAGAAAATACACAGGATGGCGATTTGGATATTTCAATAAGTATTTATTGGTCCAACGACAGCCTTGTGTAAAACATATATGCTGCAACAATCAGGAGACAGAAGCATACAAAAGAGATTGCTAGTACCAATATAGTGAATGGTAGATACATTTCAACCATAGTGCTAATAAGATGAACATAAGCTGTTCAGATAAAAACAGTATCACTGGCATATTCCTAAATGTACCTTGCCTAGATCTGTATTTGTAGCATGTATATGCATATATGTATGTATGTAGCCAAGAAATTCCTAAGGAAGAGCCAGCCTCCTCAACTGATGGTTGAGAGTGACGGACTCTGTCTCTGCTTCGAGGATGACAGCTTGCAAGGAATGTCAGACCGCTGCGTGTCGAAGATTTAGCATGTAGGACCCTGTGTCAGCTTGGAAGAAATTCTCCTCTTCTATACTAAAGTAGTCACTCCAATCATGAATGTTTTTCCAAACAAATGAGATCATGCATAGCTGTTGGCCAAGGATGAAAAAGGTGACCCTCATAAAGAATAATCATAACGTGCCTGAGGACATGTTTATGTACGTCAGGTACAGGAATTAATATACAATACAGAGAGCCCAGTGTCGAAGAGACAGGAGCAAACTATTAGGTGATATGTCACCTGTTTAGAATCATTATTTTTGTGTGTATGGGACAATGTATGTAAAATATGATAATTGCAAAAAGAACAATTTATGGACAGAATGCAGAACAATGTCACACATTCGCCCAAGTACAGAGATCTGGGCCTAAATCCACCTTTTGTTGCTCACCATGCCATTCCAGTTTGGACCCAGCCATATTCAAATTAGTCTTGACCCTGCCCCCAATAGGAACAGTCAAGCATGAAACTGCCAGGCCAGGTCCTCCCCAGACTGGAAACAAGTATCCTAGATCCGGTTTTGGGATTTCAACCCTCAACAGATAGGATAGCTTGACTCCAGTGGCATTGAGAGCACGGGACCCACGTCTGTGCATACCCGTCCCACTCAGGATGACAAATGCAAAAAGAACAATGTCATACTTTCACCTCATTACCGAGATCTGGGCCTAAATCCATATTTATTTTGCTCACCATGCCATTCCAGTTTGGACCCAGCCATATGCAATTCAGTCTTGACCCTGCGCCCAATCAGAAAAGTCCAGCCCGCTCTGCCAGGCCAGGTCCTCCCTGGACTGGAAACAAGCATCCTAGGACCGGTTTCAGGCTTTCAGCCCTCATCAGCCAGGATAGCCTGACTCCAGTGGCATGGAGAGCACAGGACCCACCTCTGTGCATACTCGTCCCATTCGGGCTGACAAAGACAAAAAGAACAATTGATGGACAGAATGCAGAACAATGTCATACATTCACCTCAGTACATATATCTGGGCCTAAATCCATCACTATTTTGCTCACCATGCCATTCCTCCTTGGACCCAGCCATGTGCAAGTCAGTCTTGACTCTGCGCCCAATGGGAACAGTCCAGCCCGAACTGCCAGGCCAGGTTTCAAATATATGATATACATGGCAGTACTATCCTAAAAGACATGACACCCACTCCTCATCAAAAAATCAACGGTGTCAGCTGGGTAATAATAAAGCTAACATTATTAAAAAGGCATACAAAATCATTTACAATTAAACATATTAAAGCACTTTAAAAAGCTTAAAAAAGTCCAAAAAAGTAAAGTCATTCTTTCCCTAAAAGCGTTTGAAAGGTCCTCTGAACTTGTATATGTGGTTATTATTACACAGAGAACCTTAAAAGCCAGTATGCTCAGTTTGAGCAGAAGAAGACATTTGTTTTTTTAAACAAAGTCATTTTTTGACCTTTAATTTGGTAAATGTTAAAAGTCCCATCACAGGAGTGGCCAAATTGTTTATGAATCCTGTGCTGAAGAGTCAACATCACTGAACATCGTATCCGCAGGTGGCAATCCCTCCTGAACTTCCAGTATCATATTGAGTGAGCAAAGATGGTCATCTTTGGTTCTCACAGAAGCCGCCAGGAAATAATTTGGTGCCTGCATGCCTGAACTGGATGCCTGGACTCCTGGAACTTTCAACAGAAGTGAGGCATCCCTTGGATGCCCTAGAAGTGCTGTTATCAACATGAGAATATGATGTGGGCAACTGTATACGTGGGCCTGCGGGGGCTCCAGGAGCATTTCTTTGTCCGGCGGCACAACCAATGGAAGTGTCAGACACAGGTCCAACACACAGCCAAATCCGCAGAAGAGGCAACTGAATTCAGGCAGGATACAGTCTAGCCAGATTGGTCTAAAATACAGGATCCAATGCTCAGGATTGTAAAAGACTATGAAAAGCAGCGAACAAGAGAGCTGCAACAAAAGAGGGAAAGGCGTGGAGATAAGAAAGTAGAAAACTGCAATTACAACAATCGCCTCATGAGGTTGGGTATGTGGTATTGCAGGAGTGCGTAATCATGATAACCCTCACATAAGCCTCTGATAAGCCGACGAAGCTTCGGAACTGTGAGTACTGAACTGCGCTAATAAGGCTGATGGTGGGGGCTGTCACTGATTACAGAGTATAAAGCCTGGAGATAGCTTACTTTTCCCCTTTGCCAGCAGTCCAGTGTAACCTGCTTATGGGGAGCTTATGGGGAGCTCCAACCTAAGCCTCGAGGACGTCCTGAAGAGAGTGAGGCTGGGAGGCTGGGAGACTGTGCCCAATGATAGTGGAAAGTGAACTAAACTGAACTAAACTGAAATTTCAGTGCCTCGCGTTCTTGGAGTTTGAGACCTTTGAGTTCGTTAGTATTCTTATTCTACTGCCCGGCCGCCTTACTCTTGTTTCTGGTGCTTTCTGCTCGCTGCTCTGGCACCATAATGCCTCGCCTTGCTTAGCATCCGCCTTCTCCAATCGTCCCCCGTCATCTGCTGACTTGCAAGCGCACGTCTTATTACACCGCACGTGCTTCGTTGCCAAGGAGACGCAGCAGCAGTGCAGACATGGGCCAATTGCTAATCACCGCAGCGGAGAGAGTCGGAGGAGAAGAAAACAGGGGGTAGCGAAAGCAAAGTAAAAAGAACTAAACAAAGAAGAATTCAAATAAGAGACAAAGGCAGCTGGAACGGGACCAGTGCACAGATAAGGGAACAGAGGTGAAAGCATAGGGTCAGAGGGGGCTGGGTTCACTATTAGACCCAGATACCCCCCCAAACTTGTGATCACGATTGAATTAAGGCTAAAAATCCATGCAACCAATATAAACTGGAACACTCTTGGTCTTCACGATCTAGGCTCTGTTGTAAATTATCGCAGATCATTTACTGTGTCTAATGTGTCTAAAAAAGGGCCTGGGCAGCGGTAAAAATACTAGTGAATAAAAAATCATCCAAAAGCTCAATAGGAGGAGCATCAGATTCCTTTAGAAAATCAAAGGGTCAAAATCAGCTACAGAGTCAGGCGCGACTGCTAGCGCCAATACAAATGCAGGATATGGCTGGAAATAACGGAACAGGGATGCAAGCAGGTCAAACCCCATCACTGCTTATCCAAGAAAGAGGAGAGGAGTGAGTCCCGGCCATTTTTGATATGCATGAAACACCGATGCAGGCACAGACCCTGGAAAATCCAGAGAGCCCAGAAGACCTGGGGAGTCGGGAAGACGTAAAAAGCGTAAAAAGCCCTACCCCGCAGAAAACCAAGGACATACAAAGACGACCTGAAACCAGAGGATCTAATGCCAAGGAGAATATTATGGAGAATAATGTGGAGAAAGCTGTATGTAACGAGAGAGACAAGAACAAAAATAAAAATAAAAACAAAATATCCGAAAAGGACAGGGAGAAGGAACAGATGAAACAGAAACAGAGAGAGAACGAGAAAGAGTAAGAGAGAGAGAAGGGGAGAGATACAGAGGACAAAGCCAACCTGAAATTAATGGCTAAAAACGCTCAGAGGCTGCAAACAATAAAAAATCTGAAAGCCGCCGCAAAAAACACTGGACTCCCAGCTTCTTCTCAGCCTAAGATCTCTAATATTTTTAGCCCGCTATCCAAGGAAGAACTGAGCAATTCTACATTAATTGAAAAACAACAGAGCAACCAAGCAGACAATGTGAGTGGTACTTGGAGGGAAGACCCCGGTGCGTCTTTGGAGCAAATCTTTGTGGAGGGGGAAAAAGGCTCAAGGGCAAATCTCTTCCTCATCCCGTGTGCAAACATTTTTCCTGAGATCAACACCACAGTTGGGTAATAACATGCACTATGAGGAATTGTACTCGGGTTCGGACATATACGAAACAGGGATGTCCACTTCAAGCAAAACAAGTGAAACAAGTTGAACAAATGATGAACAAATACCAGAAGTAGCTACTTCGGAGATCCTAGACTCCAATGAATCCAGAAAATTCAGCGAAACCTGTCAAGTCACAAACTCAAGGAAAAAACGGGAAGAAAAGAGGGCAAGAGACAAAAGAAGAAGATGTAACTTAATAAATGAAGAGACCACAGATCCCGGCAGCAACACTGACTATGCCATAACAAGACTTAAACCTAAACGAAAAAGCCCGACCTCAAAATTGCCGGGAGAAACAGAGCATGCTCATCAGTGCAGCCTAGATGAGGCAGAAGGAAGTAGTCAAAAGCTAACTGGAAATGGACACAGCTCAGGATCAACCGCCGAGCCCTTGTTGAGCGAAGTGCTGAGCTCCATTAAAAATTTCCATAAGGACATTAAAAAAGATACCTAAAGGAATCATGTTGCCATTGAGAAACTACAAGGGGCAATTAAAAAAGTGGGCAATATCTGCACTGAGATCTCGGATAGAATGGCCTCAGTGTAAGCACGTGCAGAAAATTTGGAAACCGATGTAATTAAGCTGCAAAAACAGGAGAAGAGCATGATGGAATTATAAAGCACCTCATGATGAAAGTTGAAGATAACAAAAACAGATCAAGAAGAAATAATCTGAGGTTTCTTGGAATTCCCGAAGGTTTTCAGGGGAATGATCCAAGGGGCTCCATGATCAATCTACTAAAATCAGCCTTCCTGGAACTTGGCACTTGGGATATGGATAGAGAAATCCAGCGTGTTCATCGATTCCCTTTGACACTACCCAAACACAACCAAAAGCCATGTCAACATCCTCGGGCTATGTTGGTCCACTTTGGGAACTTCCTTCTAAGAGAAGCCATCTATGATCTGGCTAGACCCACAAAGCAGAGGGAATACAAAGACGTCAGGCTCTTCGCCAGGCCAGACTTTGTCCACGCCACTGTTCGGAGAAGGTGGAGAATGAGACAATTATTCACACCCTTTGAAAGAATTGGAGCAACAGTCTTCCTTCAAAATCCGTCCTGATTGAAAATAATATACAAGGGATCAACAAGAAGCTTCTTAAGCGAAATTCAAGCCGAAGCTTATCTAAGAGAACTCTCAGAGACTGGGAAAGGGAATTCAGGAAAATAATAACAAAACAAAACAACAACAAAAAACAGTGCAAATCAGTATTTTGACTATGAACATAAAAGCTTGGGGAGTAATCAGAGGGGGTCGGGGAGGGGGAAACTTTAAAATCATATGAATTAAAATATGGTACAAATATTTGTTTTCTTATAAAGGCTCAGGGTAAAAGTCTAATTACATCATTGTCCCCACCCGTCCAACACAACCAAAGCATAAAGGGCCTGCCCACGGGGTGCGCTGAGGCGCTCTGACTACATAGACGCCCACACCTGGGTACCCGGGGACCCAGGAAGCCTCATAGGATGGTAAGGGGGAAAGGGGGGGTTAAGGGAGATGTTGAGGGTGAAGGGGGGGGCACAAGACATGGGATTACGAGCACAGGAAGGGTGGAAAAGACTTCCCTATGGGGCATACAGATAAAGACACAATGATCAGGACATTAGGCAATCTCGAAAAAATCCTAATAATAACATGGCTAAGCTAAAAATCATTTCACTTAACATCTGCGGCCTCAATGATATTAAAAAAAGGCAGAAGGTTGCAGTTGGGCTGAAATAAATGGAAGCAAATATCGTCTGTATGCAAGAGACACATATTGAAGGATCTTAGCAATATTTGCTTAAATCACTGGGTTATAAACTTATTATTGCTTCAACACAAGGCGTCCGAACTAAGGGGGTGGCGATCTTAGCAAAAGGGGGGAACTCCAATTCAATAGGGTGTTGTCTGACAAATTCGGTAGATGGGCAATCACTGAATGTCTGTATAATATTGTGCTAAATAAACTGACACTCTGTACCATCTATGGGAGCGTCTCCGATGAACCAGAGATGCTGGCTGACATATCCAACGAGCTAACACATTGGCCCCTTCCCCTGATCATCTGTGGGGATCTTAATTTACATCTTCCAGGGAATTGGACACTCGGTCCTGAATTCAAATATCATGGTGAAAAACCAAGAGTTTTCTAAGCACTAAAAGATATGTGCATTGTACATGGCCTAGTAGATGGGTGGCAATATAATCATAATGGAGATCCTGGATTCACATTTTTTTCACATCCTCATTCCCGACATGCACGGATAGACTATATGTTAATGTCGAACTCATTGAAAACTCTCTGCTCGATAGAAAAACTGCAGCGTGTTTTGTCGGACCATATTCCACTATTTTTAAACTTAATATGCACTCAGAATAGCCGCCCATCTATGAACTGGACATTCGAGAGGGCATTACTGAAGAATGAAAAGCATTGTCAACACATGAGAAGGTGGATCCCGGGATTTATTGAGGACAATCTGGGCAGTGTGTCTATTGCGACTGTTTGGGACACCCTGAAGGCGGGTATAAGGGGCGAGACACTACAATTCTCACTTAGGTCAAATAGGGAAGGGAACCTCCATATGGCAGCATTACAAGCAAATCTGAGTAAAATTGAGAAGGATTTAATTATAGCAACACAACAGGACCAGGCGAAAGCTAACATCCTGACCTCGGTAGCCGTAGCTAGGAATCTTATATCAGAAATATTAGTGGAAAAAGCTATCATTAAAGCATCAATATATAAAGAGAAGGTATATGAGCAAAGTGAACAGGTTGGGCATCAGCTGGCAGTACGTATAAGAGAGGAGACATCAACTAGCATTATAAAGAAATTCATGATCCTAGACTAGGCCTACAATTGGAACCATCTGAAGTAAGAACATCGTTCCAGAGATTTTATCAAGATTTATACACAGAACCAACTGTGGGGCTGGGGCACCCTAATTTATATTCAAATGCAATACAAGGGACTAGATTAGAGAAGGAATTCGGAAGAGATTCCTTTCTCTTTAAATTCACTATCTAGTGGAAAGGCGGCAGGACATGACAGAATCCCTTGCTGATCAATTAAAAATGATAATGGTGGAACTCTTTACTCATATATTTCAGGGGGAGACTCCACCGGCCTCATGGTCAGAAGCTAAAATTGCGGTGTTTCTGAAAAAAAATAAAAGCCCTCTTGATTTAGGATCTTATTGTCCTATTACATTGATCAATGGGGATTCCAAAATGTACTCGAAACTCTTAGCAGCTAGACTTGCACCAAAAAGAAATAAAGTAGTATCACATTATCAGCATGGGTTTATACTAGGAAGGTCAACAACTGACCATATACAACGGGTAATTTCTCGTTTGATAGGGTCTCCTGGAGATTTTTATGGTCTGCAATGTCTCATTGTGGAATCACCAACAGATTCATCAAGGCTACCCAAAGGTTATACAATAAACCAAGCACCAGAGTATTGGTTAATGGCCTTTTATCAGAGAATTTTGCGATTTCGAGGGGGACTAGTCAGGGGTGCCCTTGCTCCCCTCTTCTTTTTGCGATATATATTGACCCATTCATACGATGGCTGGAGAACCTTGAATCAATACCACTGATTCAAATACGTACTCATAATAATGAAATCTTAGCATATGCCAATGATATCGCGCTGGTCACTAGAGATCCCAATTTGGTCATGCCTGTGATCGAGGAAGAGGCGTATCCGTTTGGGTTAGTCTCTGGCTATAAATTGAACTCTAACAAAACCGAGATTGTTCTGAATAACAAAATTATGATGAGAGATTCAAGAGTGACCGTGGAGGCCGTATATCTAGGCGTAAAAATAAATGCCAAAATTGAAAATATTGTTGATAATAACATGACCCCGCTGATATTACGTACTAAGAAGGAGTTGATCCGATTGAATAATTTACACCTGACTATTGGCGGTCATTGTAATGTGATTAAGATGATTTTTTTGCCCCGTTTTTTAATATTTTTTCCGAACTATTTGTCTTGAGTTTTCTCCCCAAATATTTAAAACTATAGATTCTATGTTTTCAAGTTTTATTTGGGTATATAAGAAACCCAGACGGGCACTAAAATGGATTATGCTACCAAAGGAAAGAGGAGGATTATCTCTTCCTAATCTTAAACTTTACTACTGGGCCACCGTCTTAAAATATTGTGCCAAAATGATCTCTCACGACTGCACCAGGCAAGTAATTCCGACCCCACAAGAAATTATACTAGGAGAAGAATGTACTGGTTGCTTTTGGCGGCATGTAAATGATAGCTATTTTAAGAAAGTTAAGGTTAAAACTATTGCCGGATGTATAAAGTGTGGAGCAATGTTCGTAGGCTCTTGGGGTTTGGGCGATACTCATACTATACTCCAGTGAGCCGTAATAATGATTTACCGGAAATTTTTCAGGATAGCTGTATCACTAGATGGGTTTCAGGGGGTTTCAAGATGTTTGGAGATCTACATGCAGAATATAATATTAACCACAGGGATTTTTTTAAGTTTCTGCAGGTTAGAGATTTTTTAAGCAAAGAAAAATGGCGGGCGTTGCAATTTCCAGAATAATCAACTGATTGATAATCTCTGTAAAAAAAACACACCCAAGATCGGGGAAATATATGAAACCCTGAACTCAGTTTTCTCAGATGATATGGACAAACAGCACTCTGCTTGGCAGATTAAGTTGGGAGTTCAGCCTACTATCTCCCACAGCGCCTATGAATTATCCCAAACATCGCTAATGTCGATTAAATTACAGGCACAATGTTATAAAACATGTTTTTGCTTGTATTACACTTGTATTACATGCCTCAGAAAATCGCCAAATGGGCGATAGGGAAGGGAACTACATGCCCATCATTCGGGGATGATATTATACATATGTTTGCAACATGTAAAACGCTTAATATTATGGTTAAAGATATATCTGAATTCTTATCCGAAGTGTGCCAAATAAGAGTGGATGTTACAACCGGGGAAATTATTTTGGGGGTAGCAAACTGTGAGCGGCAGAAAAAGATGCAGGGGTTAATCTTTGTGGCTATGGCATTCCTCCGACTCTGTATTGCCACAACTTGGCTCAATCCTAATCCACCTACCTTCCAGCAATGAAGGGCTAGTTTACTTGCGACTTGCAGCCTTGAGGTCGCAATCTCTAACAATAAAGGATCTAACAAAAGAAGAAAGGGTATGCAGATCTGGGCACCGCTTTTGCAGTGGATTTCGAGATATACATAGGTTGCAATGTGATTCTGCTGTTGTCTCTGCTTATGTATTAAGGAACTCTAATGTATTACCTTAAGATTTATGTTTGTAATAAGTCTTTTTCTTATGTATTGGTCTTGGGAAGGGGGGGTGGGAGGGAGGAGTATGTGTGAATATTTAAAAATTGTCAATAAAAAGATTTTAAAAAAAAGGATCCAATGCTCACTCAGCTCTCAAAGCTGAGGCGTAGTCAGGTAGAACATTATAAGCTGACGACAACGTCGTTCCAGCTGTTTTCTCTCCATTTCTTGAGGGATTGAGATTTCCATTGCTATCAGGATGCCCAATAGCAGGACCAAAGGATGCCCTCCAAGTATGGAGTGTTTGAAGGCTGGAATTACTCCAAAGATGGTCTGGAAGGTGGTTAAGAGACCTGATCCAAGATGCTTAAATAAGAATACGATCAAACTCATATCAGACATGGTAAAGATATGATGAACCATGTCTCCAAAATTTATTGGGAAGTTCGCCTGTATCTCCGCTGAAGGCCTTACAATCTGGAGATCAAAAGTCTCTCAGGCTGAAGTTAAGGCCACTTTTCTTTTAAAGAACATGGCTTTCAGTCTGCTCAGCGAATCAAACCGTATACTGGAAACATTCAATGAAGGCCACAATAGTGCCTCCCTAACTGTACGAGTTGGGGGAACCCATACTTGCTTACAACAAACAACCCTGAGGTTTACTGTGACTAGATATGCGATGCCTGGTGCCATCCACAACAGCCTTGATCATTCATCATTAAATAACTCCCATTCAAAAGTAACTAGAAAACCGGAAGAATCACTGCAGCTGGGGAGCCTTTCAAGTAATAAGATAAGTTCACACTCCGTGATGCAACACCACTTTGCACACTAAAGACCGACTCAAAGCTTTCCTGCTGTCTGTACCACTGAAGAAAATGTCAGTGTCTTTATTTCTGCACCTATATCTATACGGTAACTCCCAGGTTTCCTGTATGTGCCCTTCAACCAACGTTTCATACTTGCATGCTTGGATGAGTCTACGGCAGTTTTGTAGATGGCATTAGAGAAACATTTTTTACGTTGTTTCTTGGGACCCATAAATAAATCCCTAAGATCCATGTTGTCAACTAGAAGGGACAAGTGTTGTTTCACCTGTTGTAGTGTTGAGGTTTTTAGCCATTGTAGCCACAACTTCCCAACACTATAAGAAGTCACTACCCCTTGGTCGTCTGTGTGGTCAGGCCTATGGATACTAAACCTTTTGGTGGTACCCTTGAATCTTGACTGACACCTATTTGTGTAGATAGGCCAAACCAACCCTTCCAAGTGGGAGCTGATGAATTGTATGTACCATTGTGTATCATTGTACCCAGTACCGCCTCACTAACCAGTGTATCATTTGATATACCTTCAATAGGTGTGGGTGAGGGTATGCGTGGTGTTTTCAGGTCTTTCATTTTTGCAAGCACATAGCAGGTAGTCAGTTGCACTGTTCTGTTCAGGAAAATTATCGGTAACGGAATGAGGCAAGCTTCAAAAAGCCTCAAATCCCTAAACCTGCCAATCTTTCGTCCCCCAGATTGACTTTGTGTCTATTGTGTCCCTCCAACAGTCGAGCCCATGTACAGATATTTGGGAAATAAAAGGTGCTGAATATACAAGCTTGGTGTTTGTCAGCATCATTTTATTCGTAGTTGCGTTGGTCTGTAAGAGCTTATAGTAGTATGACTGGGTCTGATCTATTGAACCCTGAAAAGTATGCACATTTCTGTGTGAATGAGGCATCACTGACTTACAGTGGTGTCAGGCAATGTTCCCAATAATGGTAAGTGTTGACAGTGCATGGAACACTATCTCTGTGCAAAAAAGTGATGACCATAATGCTGGTAACAATACATACTGTCAAAGTCAGGTGTATCTACATACAATTCCCTGTAAGAAAATGAAGAGGCTGTTCTAAATCTGAATGCATACTATTTACAGTCTTAATGTCCCAATCATCAGAGAGTGTACTCAAGATATTGAAATCATTCATTGACATTTTAAATTCCTGTGGACTTCTCAAATGTTCAGTAGGACCGAATACATCATATGAAACCCTATCCAACACTATACCATCTGATACTGGAACTGCTGTAATGATCACTAAAGATAAATCGCTTTGTTCACGGTGTGATGAACTATGTGGTTTCAGGACCAAGTTCACAGGTTGTACTGCAGAGCGTTGTGGGAGGTAATGTCCATTCAGTTGTAGGACAAAGACAGTTACTATACCAATCCAAATTAAGAGAAACAGGATCCCTAATGCAAACCAAATATGCAGCCAAGGGGGCACAAAGTAAGTCTTTTTCAACCAGAGATAGAATTGTCTGAATTTTCCTTTTTTGGAAATGGGTGGCACTTGCTCAGGTTGACTTGCATCGGAGGAAAAGTCATCGGAGCTGATGAAGTAGCCAGACACGGTTTAATCTATCTTTGGGAGCTCAGCAGTGTTTGTTGAACTGGCAGTTGCTACCTGTAAAGCCACATTGATGTAAACGTCATTATTGACCCGAATTTCAATTTTTATTTCAGTTTCATTTGGGTGTTGTTCATTTCAGCAGGTGTAATTTGTATACTGTTATTGTCTACTCGGGCATCTTGTGCAGAACAACATTGAAACATTATTAGTCTTTCCATCTGAACTTCCTGTATAGTGGAGAGAGGAGATCTGCGGCTACCCAGGATTCCAAGCAGACCACTGTTGAGATTCAGCCACATAGTGTGGTTTGGTCAGATCAATGAAGACAAATCTTTTGTCTTTTTTGCTGGCAAGAGGCAGAAGAAGTATTGTTGTTGTTCCTTGAACCGCCAGTACAGGTATAGGTGCACTGTAGGCCTAAACTCCTTCTTGTCCATGATCTTTTCTCTGACCAGTTCCTCTATCTTTAGGACCAAGACAGGTCTTGCCGGAACCAGTTTGCGTTTTACGTGGACATTGCTTTGTAATGCCCAGAAATCATTGAGTTCAAGTAAAACAGCCAAACAATCATGCAATTGAAATAGTTTTACACTAGCCACTGTGCAGGCACAATCGAGGTCAGGTACGCACATTCGTGTCCCAAACAGGATCTCATAGGGAGCATGTCCTCCCACGGATTTCCTTGGCATATTGTTAAGTGCCCTCTGGACCACATATAGGTGATTGACCCAACTACCGCCCACACCTAATGCCCTTGCTGTTAAGGATTGCTTTAGGTCCCAGTTTTCCTCTCCACCACTAAATTTCCCTCAGGATGGTAGGAGGAGGAGTACCGCAAGACCATGCCCATACTTTCCATGGCTTCCTTGTAAGCCCTAGAGCTAAACACAGGGCCACAGTCGGAATTTAATTTGTCAATTGCCTATGTCTCGATAAAGACTCGCAAATCCTTTATAACAGTTCGAGCATCAGCCGAGCTCTGAGGCCAAACCCACAAAATTCTAGACCATGAATCCACTGCCACCAAGATGTACTTGTAAGCCCCGTCTGATTTTAGGGGCTGCAATGATCTAAATAGACACATGCGAGAGATCTCTCTGAAATGAGTGATGGTGTTTGTGATGGCTGTGCTACAGAGGAACCTTTCATCTGTTGGCAGATGGCACACTTATAGACGTAAGCCTTGGTTTATTTAGACAAACTTGGACACCTGTATTGCTGCTTCAGACCCTTGTGTGCAGCTAGAATTAAACTTAATCAGCGATCCATGTTTTGTAGAACTCTATCCTTCACTCCTGGAATTTGAGCATAAGGTGTGTTTTGCACATCTAATTTATAGGAATATTTGAGTGGAAAGCCTTTCAGCACAGCAGAGCCTTTCTTTGAGTCATTGACAGCTATTAGAATGTCTCCGTCTATCCTCGTGGTAGGACGAGTACTTGCAGCAATGTCAGCAGTTCGCACTGTCGCCTTGGTGGCTTCATCGATTTACAAAAGGGGGTGGTGATGAACAGAGTGTCTGAATTGAGCAGACCACTCTTACCCAGTCCAAAGATCAGGGCTTGATCCATCACCGTTATTTATCTCACTGCCCCATCCCAGCTCAGAACCTGGCTATATGCAAATCAGTCTGTCCCTGGCCCAGTGCATCATGGGAACAGGGCAGACTAAACTACCAAGCCAATTCTTTACCATAAAGGAGACAAGCTACCGGGGACCGGTTTCTGGCATTTCAGCCTCTTCGGCCCGGCTTGCTTGAATCCTGATGGAGCAGTGAGAAAGGGACTCATGTCTGAGTATACCCTGCCACACCTATAGTGGCCAAAATCGATTTACAAAAGGGGGTGGTGATGAACAGAGTGTCTGAATTGAGCAGACCACTCTTACCCAGTCCAAAGATCAGGGCTTGATCCATCACCGTTATTTATCTCACTGCCCCATCCCAGCTCAGAACCTGGCTATATGCAAATCAGTCTGTCCCTGGCCCAGTGCATCATGGGAACAGGGCAGACTAAACTACCAAGCCAATTCTTTACCAGAAAGGAGACAAGCTACCGGGGACCGGTTTCTGGCATTTCAGCCTCTTCGGCCCGGCTTGCTTGAATCCTGATGGAGCAGTGAGAAAGGGACTCATGTCTGAGTATACCCTGCCACACCTATAGTGGCCAAAATCGATTTACAAAAGGGGGTGGTGATGAACAGAGTGTCTGAATTGAGCAGACCACTCTTACCCAGTCCAAAGATCAGGGCTTGATCCATCACCGTTATTTATCTCACTGCCCCATCCCAGCTCAGAACCTGGCTATATGCAAATCAGTCTGTCCCTGGCCCAGTGCATCATGGGAACAGGGCAGACTAAACTACCAAGCCAATTCTTTACCAGAAAGGAGACAAGCTACCGGGGACCGGTTTCTGGCATTTCAGCCTCTTCGGCCCGGCTTGCTTGAATCCTGATGGAGCAGTGAGAAAGGGACTCATGTCTGAGTATACCCTGCCACACCTATAGTGGCCAAAATCGATTTACAAAAGGGGGTGGTGATGAACAGAGTGTCTGAATTGAGCAGACCACTCTTACCCAGTCCAAAGATCAGGGCTTGATCCATCACCGTTATTTATCTCACTGCCCCATCCCAGCTCAGAACCTGGCTATATGCAAATCAGTCTGTCCCTGGCCCAGTGCATCATGGGAACAGGGCAGACTAAACTACCAAGCCAATTCTTTACCAGAAAGGAGACAAGCTACCGGGGACCGGTTTCTGGCATTTCAGCCTCTTCGGCCCGGCTTGCTTGAATCCTGATGGAGCAGTGAGAAAGGGACTCATGTCTGAGTATACCCTGCCACACCTATAGTGGCCAAAATCGATTTACAAAAGGGGGTGGTGATGAACAGAGTGTCTGAATTGAGCAGACCACTCTTACCCAGTCCAAAGATCAGGGCTTGATCCATCACCGTTATTTATCTCACTGCCCCATCCCAGCTCAGAACCTGGCTATATGCAAATCAGTCTGTCCCTGGCCCAGTGCATCATGGGAACAGGGCAGACTAAACTACCAAGCCAATTCTTTACCAGAAAGGAGACAAGCTACCGGGGACCGGTTTCTGGCATTTCAGCCTCTTCGGCCCGGCTTGCTTGAATCCTGATGGAGCAGTGAGAAAGGGACTCATGTCTGAGTATACCCTGCCACACCTATAGTGGCCAAAATCGATTTACAAAAGGGGGTGGTGATGAACAGAGTGTCTGAATTGAGCAGACCACTCTTACCCAGTCCAAAGATCAGGGCTTGATCCATCACCGTTATTTATCTCACTGCCCCATCCCAGCTCAGAACCTGGCTATATGCAAATCAGTCTGTCCCTGGCCCAGTGCATCATGGGAACAGGGCAGACTAAACTACCAAGCCAATTCTTTACCAGAAAGGAGACAAGCTACCGGGGACCGGTTTCTGGCATTTCAGCCTCTTCGGCCCGGCTTGCTTGAATCCTGATGGAGCAGTGAGAAAGGGACTCATGTCTGAGTATACCCTGCCACACCTATAGTGGCCAAAATCGATTTACAAAAGGGGGTGGTGATGAACAGAGTGTCTGAATTGAGCAGACCACTCTTACCCAGTCCAAAGATCAGGGCTTGATCCATCACCGTTATTTATCTCACTGCCCCATCCCAGCTCAGAACCTGGCTATATGCAAATCAGTCTGTCCCTGGCCCAGTGCATCATGGGAACAGGGCAGACTAAACTACCAAGCCAATTCTTTACCAGAAAGGAGACAAGCTACCGGGGACCGGTTTCTGGCATTTCAGCCTCTTCGGCCCGGCTTGCTTGAATCCTGATGGAGCAGTGAGAAAGGGACTCATGTCTGAGTATACCCTGCCACACCTATAGTGGCCAAAATCGATTTACAAAAGGGGGTGGTGAATTAAACTTAATCAGCGATCCATGTTTTGTAGAACTCTATCCTTCACTCCTGGAATTTGAGCATAAGGTGTGTTTTGCACATCTAATTTATAGGAATATTTGAGTGGAAAGCCTTTCAGCACAGCAGAGCCTTTCTTTGAGTCATTGACAGCTATTAGAATGTCTCCGTCTATCCTCGTGGTAGGACGAGTACTTGCAGCAATGTCAGCAGTTCGCACTGTCGCCTTGGTGGCTTCATCAGCCAGTGAATTCATTTCAACATGTATGCTAATGCTAATACTCTGATGACTCAAGGTGAGAATAACATGTTCCCATAACAATTTATGCTTAATTGTGCAAACCTTGGAATCTCTAAACCCATTCTGGCCCCAGTAATTAAGATACTCATTATAAGACAATACACAGTAAAACAAATCACATACTATCAGTGTGGGGAATTCTGATCCGTATATTGTAGTGCTAGTATCAGGGGTTTCAGCTCTGCCAACTGTGCTGTACAATCTCTTAGATATTGTGTAGTCGTATTGACGGGATGGGATGGAACTTACCATCCAGCATATGTCCCTTCACTATAGCACATGCTGCGATATACAATTGTTTACATCCTATGGCAGGCTGAGCAGAACCATCAGTATAAATGATGCATACATATTTCTCTATAGGGAAGATCTCATTCGGGGGAGGGTTCATTCAATACTGCTGTCACCAGAAAATCCTTCAGATTCTGGTGAGCTATTGTTACTTCTGCCGCACTGTCTAGCATCATCAGAGCCCATTCCCTATTCAGAAGCTGAGTGCCCAGTAACCTGGGCATGTCTAATTTTTAAGACAGATTCTTTCTTCTTTTTGTATTGAGGTTTCGTTTTAGGTTGCTCCTCAAGTTTGATAATATAATCTGAATTACAATGTGTTTCTCTTTTTGTCTTTGGTCGATCTTCCTGCTTTTGTTCTGATCTCCCGACCCCCTCCAAGTTTTTTGATGAACCCTGAAAAGACCGAAAGGAACGTGAATCAGTGTTCTGATACATCTCAGGTTTCGTAATGTTATCACGATTCCTAAGGTTATACCTCTTTTCTGAGGACTCCTGTTGGGGTGACCCACCACTTGATCATGAATTATTTTCAGAATTTTTATTTTTAGAATTTGTATTCTTCCATTTCTTTTTAAAAGAGGCAGGCACTTGCTTCGAGTTGTCCTGGTCGGGACTACACGCTATTTGTGACTTCCTTGCTTGAGAAAAAGTTAAGCGGTACGGTTTTGCACAATGTGGGAACCTGTTATCCTCACAAGCTTGTTTAGACCTTCATCCAATATACCGGGTATATCTGCTCAGCTGAGGCGAAATTCCCTTACCAGTTCAGACATCTGAAAAAAGGTGAGTAGGGCTTTCTGAGAAAGCATGACTGAACTACTCAGATTTTTACTGTTAACATAAGAACTAAACCAGTGTTGGTTGCACCTTGTTGTGTGGTTCCTAGGAATCCCCCAGGACCTGCATGTTTTGAATGACCTAAAATGACCCCACTGCTTTAGAACACCCCCACAGGATATGCCAGTCATTAGACAGACCCCCCCAGGATATAGCGGCATGGATTAGCAAATTTAGCTGCACAAATTTGGAAATTTAGCGGCACAAATATGGGAATTTAGCAGCACTTTTGCTGCACTTTATTTTACTCATAATCATTCATTTTCCTCCTTGAATCAATGGAAACTGTTTTAACAGATTATTCCACTTTGAATAGGCAACCTGGGATATGGAACAGAGAAGTAGCCCTGGGCTGAAGGCTGTTATCCCTTGGAATGCAATCCTCCATTTGCTTTAGTGTAGGTTGGTTGCAGTTATCACACTTTTAGACACATCGCGGGACCGGTGTTTGGCACATCATTAACCCTTTCGCCTGGGAGTCTGAGGGAGGCTGGATTCCACTTTCATGGACAGGTCATGGCCCATTCAACAGGTCCGAGATTGTCCACGGTGAGAAAAATAACTGCCTATATTAGTATGCAAACCTTTTGAAATCCTACCTCTGCCCATTTATTTTAAAGCTCGTATTGTTTCTAGTTTCTTCTTCCCGCATCCCAAAGCTTACTTCCTGATTTGCAGAAGGGAAGAATATTTGTAAAAAATCCTGTCACGTTTACCTCAATTTGGAACAAGCTAGCATACAGAATTTAGCACACAATCCCTGGTAACCCCTACTTTTACTGCAGAGTAATTAAAGACACATGTTAACTCTGCCCAGGAACGAAATTTCTTTTAAGCAGGGGTGAGCAAGCCAATAATTTAACCACAAGCCGAGCTAAGGGCCGGGCTTGGCTCGAAGAGTCCATGCACGAGCCCAGCCTTGAAAATGTTTGGCATCTCACTGTATTGTAATCCCCTGACGAGGAGCTGCATTCTCCTGTTTCCCTGTGCATTGTTTACTGATACCACGGGTGGCCTTTGCCAGTCAAGGGTTTATCTATCTCCTGGAATAAACCACACCAGGTGGATTATGGTGAGTGACGTGAGCCTTGCAGTGCCCGATGGCGTGAGAAGGTGGTGCTGCATGCCGGCTTTGATGTTTGGGCGGAAGTGACTCCGGCCCCCTCTCTCTGGCTGTCGCACCTTGCGTGCCTGGGTCGTATGGCATGCTGGAATTTTCCAATTTTAAAGGCTGGAAGGGCCTATGTAGGTGGTGGAGGAGGGGGAAAGGGTAAGAAAAAGGGTGTGTCGTTGACTGGGGGAGTAGGTAGCACATGTTTGTTTTCAGCCAGTGCTTCAAACCTGCGAGCATGTTTTACCGGCACAGACAAACAGGCCGAGGCCCCAAGTCTCAATCTGCCTGTTCGCATAACTGCTGACTGTGTGTTTACCACCTTTATGGCCTGTTTTATTGATTTGCGATGTGTATTCATGCTAGCCTGCCGCTGAACAAATTTTTGCCGCGGTGCCAGAGAATTAATCAGGAAAGACCCTAATACCGGGAGACTTAGTCCTCTAAAACAACAGCTAGTCGAAAAACAGATAGGAGGTGGCTCTTTGGTATTGGTCCATATTGGAAGAGATAGACGGGGATCTTAATCTCCCAACGGAGCTATGGGGTAGAGATATTGTGGCACTAGATGAGGACTGGTGGATAGAATCCTTTTCCCTTTTGTATAAATTGGTTAAACCCGCCTGGCTTAGACGAAACCACCTGTTTACTTTACACCGGGCATATCTCTCCCCTTTACGTTTATCCAAATATCAAGAGGGGAAATGCTGTAATAAATGTCAACTGTTAGCAGCCTCCGATATACATATGTTTTGGGACTGCCCCCACATATCTACTTATTGGACGGAGATCAAAGCAACTTTGGATTCAATTATTAAGACCAACATTTCCTTAACTTTACCACTTGTCATTTTCGGTTTTGACCAGAATATCACTGGGGTAGCGCGGTCCTTTATATTTTATGCCATCCTGTTGGCAAGACGGCAGATATGCATGCATTGGGTGGATACCACCCCCCCCCCCACTCACTCCGCATGGCTAACCTCACTTTATGAAACCTCCAAGATAGACTTGAAAAGATCATGTAGAGTCCAGAACCTCACATTTTGGAAATTTTTGACAGAGTGGAAGTGAAGCTTTCTTTGCCTTCTTGGGTTTTTTTTTTCTTTTTTCCCAAAAGATCCGATGATTATGCCCACCTACTCAATGGTTCAGTATTGTGGTCTGCCCCGATTTCGATATTTACATACTGGCTTTATAGGCACGAAGTTGCCTTGAGATCGTCAACAAGATGCATGGTTGTTCCAACTCATAAAAAGTTCTGCCTAGGTGCGTAGCGGCTCAATTACCAGGGCCTTGCTCCCAATGGCAGTGAGCTGGTCGGGCTGTCTTCTTTGCATCTAAGGGACATGTGTCGGGCAGATGAGGATTACAAAAAAAATAAATACATTTAAAAAAAAGAACACTTTGTTCAGTTAAGTCACCCAGTGACGCCGGGAGCTGGCACGGCTTCAGGCGGTCTGTGAAACAAGTATCCAGTTGGTTTAGATTCAAACCCAGCGATACCTCACAGTGGAAAGAGGTCTAGGGGCGTATATTGCCAATTTTGCGGGCACTTTTGTAAAAATTACTGCAACATTTTTCCAAAAGTGCTGATTTCGCTGGCACTTTTGTAAAAATCACGGCAATTTTACAAAAGTGCCGATTTCGCTGCAAACCGCGAAATCGCGAAATCCTGGAGGGTCTGCTTAGACCAGCTAGCTCTACAGTGCCACTACCACCCCCTCTACTCTACCGTGGTGTATGTAGCTTCTGGCAACCACTGAAAATGACAACCCTGATTCATCAGGGATAGTGGAAAACAGTACAGGACAATTCGCTCAGACACTCATGCTTGCTTACTCTAAGAAAATACACAGGATTGCGATTAGGATCTTTCAATAAGTATTTATTGGTCCAGCGACAGCCTTTTCTAAAACATATGTGCTGCGACAACCAGAAGACAGAAGCATATAAAAGAGATTGCAAGTACCAATATAGTGAATTGTAGATACATTTCTACCATAGTGCTAATAAGATGAACATAAGCAGTTCAGATAAAAACAGTAGCACTGGCATATTCCTAAAATGCAAGCCTTAAGTAATTTGCCTATATGTACTTAGCCTAGATCTGTATGTGTAGCATGTATATGCGTATATGTATGTATGTATCCAAGAAACTCCAGTGAAATAATAAGTAGGATAGCCTTTCTTGAAGTTGAAGCGTGTATTTCGTAAATACTCCCCCTACTACACGGAGTGGCCTCCAAGTCTGGTGATCCAACAGCAACTGTCAGATGCCATTCAAACCCTGACCAGTGACCACTCCATGCGTAAGCCATATTCAAAGAATTACAACAATGTGGTTCCAATGCATCTTGCACTGCCCACGAGATGCATTAAAACATTATTACCAACATTACAACCAGCCCCCTCACCTGATGGTTGAGAACGAAGAACCCTGTCTCTGCTTCGAGGATGACAGCCCAAAACGGATGTCCGACCACTGCGTGTCGAAGATTCAGCATGCATGACCCTGTGTCAGCTTGGAAGGAATTCTCCTCTAATTTGTAGGGGGGAGTGAGGGTCTTTTCTACTAAAGTGGTCACTCCACAGCTTGAAAACAATCATAAATGTTTTGGAAAATATCATGAATTTTTTTAACAAACAAGTGCGATCAGGCACAGCTTGCTGTTGGCTGAAGTTGAAAAAAGTGTTGACCCTTCTATTGAATATTTATACCTTGCCTGAGGACATGTTTATGTACGTCAGATACAGGAATTATGATACAATACCGAGAGCCTAGTATCGAAGAGACAGGAGCAAGCTACTTGGTAAAAGGTCACCTGTATAGAATCGTTATTGTCGTGTGGCCAGGAAAATGTATGTAAAGTATGGTATACATGACATGACTATCCTAAAAAGATTTCACACCTCATTCTGGATTGAGCTCCCTGATTGGCAGACTGCCACATGAACAAGAATTATGTGGCTTCCATTACTAACTTGAAAATGTTAAAACAAAATATACAAGGGAGGTGGGTAGGGACTCTAGCCATTGTGGGGTGCTCCAGAGGAACCTCCCCAGAGTCAACATGAAAATAAAACATTTTTTTCTGCTGGGATTTTACCATACTCCCACTGGATCAAGACAAAAAAACATTGCTGCCACCGATCTTTTAAATTATTATATCCCCTGGGATGGTTAGGGCCCAAGGGCCCAAGCATAAATATGTAGCATCATTTAGGGATGGAGGGTCGAGTGTGTGGCCCACATTTAATACAAAGGGGAGGAGGCCCTCTGTCCCCTCTTCAAGCCTTGTACAGGCCTTGGGGACCCTCTCCCCATGAGTTACATTAGGGGAGGGGATGAGCGGTCTCCATTTCTGAGCCTCGTTGAGGTGTCCGGTGAGATGATTTCCTGGGGTAGATATACATTAGAAAGGGAGATGTCAAGTGGTGCCCCTTACATGAGCCTCCTGTTGCCCAATAAACCCCATAACATGGTGGCAAATTATAATAATGATTCCCCCTCCCTAAGCCTCACATGTGACAGATTTATGCTGTCTCAACATAGATAAAGTTATGTGTGGGAAATAGCCAAATGAGCCTAATATGGTAGAAATGGCCTGAAAAAAGGTACTGCCTCTGTTGTAAATTTGCTATAATGAAATCAAGGGCATCATGAGCCTGCGAGGATGTTGTGCTTAACAGCACTATGCGTAGAGGTACTTTCTGCTACCAATGATCCTGTCGCGGAAGTACCTTGTTACAGAAAATTGCTAGCTGTAGAAAAACAGAGATTCTATCTTGAGCAAATAGAGTCAGCCAAAAATTCAACCAAACAACTCTATCAGGTAGTCTCAAAATTATCCACCCCACCAGTTTGTTCTACTGCGGAACCATCTCAAAATGTGTGCAATAATCTAGCGGCATTTTTTGAGCACAAAGTTAATGACATCTTTTTTAATTTTTCAGCCCAAACCAACCTGGACTCTGTTAGGTCCAATGAGGATGTTACCCCTATTTCTACCACATTTGAAAATTTCTGTTCAACATCTCTTAATCAAATAACAAACCTCATTACAATAACTAAATCAGGGTCACCGTTAGACCCATGTCCTCCTCAGATACTTAAGCCAGTTTCTAATTTAATAGCACCTGTGCTTACAGAAATTTGTAACAATATGTTTTCTTTGGGACACTACCCCTCAATCTGGAAGAAGGCCATAATGAAACCCCTTATAAAAAAACCCAACCTGGACCCGGCCGAGCCAAAAAGGTATCGACCAATTGCAGTGCTCCCCCTCCCTACTAAAATAATTGAAAAGATCATGAATAGCCAATTAACTAATTACATCGACCAGAACAATCTTCTCGATGATACGCAATTTGGCTTTAGAAAGGGCCATGGGACAGAGACAGCATTAATAAAAGCGGCAGATGAAGTCAGAGAGATTATGGACCAGGGAGGTTCCGCAGTGCTCATCCTGCTGGACTTATCTGCTGCCTTCGACACGGTTGATCATAACATCCTGATCAACCATGTAGGCAAACTGGGCATCATAAACAAAGCCAAATCTCTTCTGGCTTCTTTTCTGTCAGACCGCTCCCAAATTGTTAAATTGGGTGACTTCTATTCTACTGTCTTCTCGCTACCGTGCGGTGTTCCCCAGGGCTCCGCGCTGAGTCCGACACTATTTAACATCTATGTGTCGGACTTGGCGAGGGTAATCAACTGTTATGGAATAGGGTTAACATCGTACGCTGATGACACACAGTTGATATTAGCCATCCATAACAATGGAAAAGCGGTAGCAGCAAATTTTCAAGATGGAATGATGGCAATCAGGACTTGGATTGACCACAATTGTTTAAAGTTGAATTCGGAAAAGACTGAGGTCCTGATCTTTGGCCGGTTGACTCCATCTTGGTCTCCCATTTGGTGGCCGTTAGATCTGGGTTCTCCCCCAATCCCAGTAAAAAAGGTGAGAAATTTAGGGCTTCTATTTGATGAGAAGCTGTCGTTTATGAATCACGCAAACGCAGTGGTCTCGTCATCCTTCTATACCCTCCGAATGATCAGGAAACTTCTGCAGTTTCTCCCGCTTTATGCAGGCAAGACCCCTATGTGCACGTTAGTACTATCTAAAATGGATTACTGCAACGGACTATTGCTAAACGCTCAGGAGCGAGTCATGAGTAAGAGGAAGTTAATCCAAAACGCCGCTGCTAGAATTCTGACCCGGACACCTAAATTTGCATCAATTTCCCCCATTGTTCGACAACTACACTGGCTTCCATTTCGAAGCCGTACAAAATTTAAGGCTCTGTGCATCACCTATAAGGCTATGAATATTATAGGGCCGCAACACCTGAAAAAATCCTTATGCACATACATGCCAACTAGAACTCTATGTTCTTCTTCAGCTCATCTACTGCCAGTCCCCTGTACGAAAAAGGCAAACTGGGGGGACAGACGCTTCACTGTCGCTGTCTCTAGACTGTGGAACACACTTCCTTTCCACATAAAAAAGAGCCCTTCACTGTTGACATTTCGTAAGCATCTAAAGACTTGGCTTTTTGATCAAGCTTAGGCTACCTTTCTCTCAGCACGGATCTCTCCTCAATAGCGCCGAGACACCTTAGGGTAGTTGTGCGCTCAATAAATTGTAAATAATTAATAAATAAATAAATAAATACATACTTATATATAAATATAAAAATATGTGTGTGTGTATAAATATATATATATTTATATTTATGACAGTAGGCAGTAATTGCTAGGCCTACTTTTCCATAGATGGAGCATTTCTTTGTTTGCTAATATCTTTGTCCCAATATGATGAATCTTTGCATTTTCTGGTGATCCATCCAGCGGGAGCTAAGAAAAAAGGGGGAATCCCAAAACATAAAATCTCTCCATGCATTTTCTATCGACTTCTTTAAGGCAAAATATCGTAAGAACCACTAAAAGGAATTACACCAAATTCGTCAGGAAGTTTGGGGCTCATTACGAGCGGTCCCTCTGCCATCTGGCCCCCATTTGCCCCGCCACATTAGGATGGCTTGGGAATCAGTTACTGACCGTGGTGGTCACAAAGACCCCCCTCCAGTCTTCCGCTACGGCAATCGTCATGATTGCCTGGCGGAGTGGTCAGCATGTGTGAAATGGCGGCGATTCCTAGCAGCGGGCGGACACCGTAATGAGCCCCCTAGATCCTGCTCTGCAGATTGCGCTTTTTGTGGTTTGATGTAAATCCATCCAGTAGTTTTTACGAAATTAAGTATTAAAACTAGTGTATATTTTGGTACTTGGGCTGGCAAGAGTCCCACAGGCGTCCCACAAGAGCTCAAAATTTAAAATGGAGGCCTGTGATTGGTCGAGATCCCAATTTTTCCATGATCCTTACTGCTCTTGCAGGAGTGAGAGGCTCTCACATGTCTTGCAAGGGCTTCGACTAGCTGGCTGTTGGAATGTTAGAAATGAATTGGCCACCTTTACTGTTTACTGTGAAAAAATGGAGGTGTTGTAGAAATGAAGTAAATAAACTTTATAAGATGGTAGCAGAAAGGCATGCGGTCCCTTTACATTTAGAGAGGAGGTGGCTAAGGGATTACTTCTGTGAAGATAATACATATATTTGTTTTTTAAAAATGTTTATGATGTCACGGGACAGAATTGTGAATAGTAAAAATAAGTAGATGAGTTCTCAATACACTCTATTATTAGAAATGAAGATTGTGGTACTTGTTTTTGAGGGGGACTGTGTGAGAGATATGTACAGTTATGATTAGAAGGTTAATTTTTTTTACATGGTATGCTCTCGCAGGATCATGAAAAGTTGAAAGGATTAGATGATGTTTGAATCCACTCTGCTATGCACACTTGGTACTGTATGACAGAGTTTTATTGGAGATGATGTTTAACATATTCTGCTATTTATGGTCATTGGTTTGAGAAGAGTTGTAAGCAGAGTTAAGGCTCATCCAACCACCCTACTTCACTAACCCATTAACTGAGATGAATGTGTGAAAGTAGAGCCCAGTCTCTCCACACACCCTACTACATACACCTATCATTATAGAGAGATGTATCAGCAGAGAGACCAGTCCATCATACAACCTGCTATGCACTCCCATCATCTGAGAGAGAGGTCTGAAAGGAGAGCCCTGTCCTTCCCCACACCCTACTACACACACTTATCATTACAAAGAGAGGTCTCAGCAAAGAGGCCAGTCCCTCCGCACACATTATTTTGCACGCTGGTCATCTTAGAGAATTATGACACCTAAAGCAACGGTTGCTGGTGACATATCTTCATACAAGACTTACAATAACTGAGCAAATAAACAATTTCTATTGAATATTTATCTGTTTAATACTAACACATATTTAACAAAGATTCTTCAAACTGGGAACCATATTCTGTTTTGTTACAATAATAAAATATATTATTTTAATAACATAAGTCAGAACAGAACATCTATTATACAGTCATTCTACCATACATCCACTCTCTTTACTTATTAACTTTAAATAACAAAAAACACTTGGAATTCACTAAAAAACAAAGGTTAAAGTAATGTTATTGTTAGATGAATACATAACATTTTGAACTAAAAAAACACAATAAAATCACAGGATATAGTTTGATGTACTAAGTATAATTTGCACTCCCCGCCGTGCATGCTTATGACCTCACAAATGCAATCACTCATAACATGTTCTATTATTTTTTTAAACACATTTTATTGGTTTCTCAACGTTATGCCATAAAAAAATAGCCCTGAGGGCATAACAGGTGATCCAACGGTGCAATTGAAGTTCAGTGCAGTTATCCCTCCCGTTGAGTGTCATAAGGCCCGTCTTCCTCATCCATTGCCAATTACTCCCATCAGGGAGACAACATGAGCACTCCCCTGTCATTCCAACCCCCCTCCTTGTGCCTTAGCCTTATATACATATCTCAAAGCACCTCATCATAGTGGTCATCCCGGCAGGATTCCTAATGTGGATGCCATCCTCCGCCTCATCTACCCCATCTCCCAACTCCCTAAGAAACTACTACCACCCACCCCTCCCCCCAGGCATGCCGCTGTCTCATTAAAATGTCCATTCATACCTGTCTGATACATCCACCTTATTCTCATAACATGTTCTATGACATCAACTATGGCATTATTGATAACATCTCAAATGACGTCATTGCTGACATCGCCCCAGCTTAATTTTCCCCAATATTGGTGCATAATTTGCTATGGCCTACTACGGACAGCTTTTATCGTTATCAAACCCCTGACACACACAAACTAACCTACATTAAGAAAAAACACTATTTTCTAAAAACAATGAGGATCTGAAGGTGCTATAGGCACCATTAATGCTATGGTTAGAACTTTACAGATTGCAAAGCAAATGCTTGTACATGTGTTAGTACATGGTGCACAGTCTTCTATTTTTTGTAGAAATTTTCATTCTGAGGTTATTTTCTTAAAAATTTAGAATCTTTGCCTTGCTGGAAACTTTTTCTACAGTACCAAAATATGTTGGTGAAACATAATGAACACAAATTTACTGTCACCTGTACACAGAGTTACTATTAAATACAAAGATGTATAATGTGTTCATCATTACCACTAAACAGCTATAGTGCATTTGGAGGACATGTGTTTCTAAATACATACACCCATCAACTGGACTCAAACTGTTCAAAATTAAGTGGAAAAGTAATGTGCTAGTTATCTGCAACTAACTAAACTATAAAACTAATGAACACACTCATTGGATGAAGTCATCAGTGATGTAATCAATAATGTCATTGTGATATCATAGAATGTGTCATGAGTGGTGCCATATGAGAGGTCATAAGCAGTGCATGGCAGTGGCGCAAATCATAGTTAGCGCTGCTAACCTAACTATAAGTAATGAATTTATGTGTTTTTTAGAGAAAAAAGGGAGTACCCAAAACTCAAAATCCCTATGCTTTTTCAATAGAATTCTTTAAACTGGACTGCAGTAAAAACTGCTGAACAGAATTACACCAAATTTGTCAGAAAGCTAGGTCCTGGAGCGCTGATTGTGTTTTTGTAAAGTGGTGTAAATCTTTTCTGCACTTTTTGAGAAATTAGGAACACGGGAGGCTTGAAAAAAACCTGCGAGGGAGTTAGTTCGAAAATGGAGCTCTTTTATTGGTCAAGAGGCCCGTTTTTCCCATGAGCCATCTTGCTCATGTGGGAGTGAGAGGCTCTAGTGAGCCCTGCGCGTGAGAATGCTCTGATTGGCTGACTTCTGGAGTTTTAGAGAGAAAATGGCTGCCATTACCATTTAATATGAAATTTATTGTGTGAATAAAGTTTAAAGGCTATAGAAGGAGGCAGGACAAAGACATCCTGCCCTCTAGGTACTGAGAAAGGTCAGCTAGGCTTCAATACTGTGAGAGTGACAAATGCAACTTTTTAATAATTCTTAAATCTTGTGGGACTGGCGGGACTGTGAAAAGTAAAAAGAAATAGTTGATCTCTGAATACACTCTACTGTGGGTATCTGTCACTGTACAAAACAGTCTTACAGGAGATGACATTTGTTTATTATACCCTACTATTCACACCTAACAATTTGTGAAGAGATCTGAATGGTGAGAGCACTCTCTCCCCACACCCTACTATGTATGCTATTCACCTTGCCAAGAAGTGTCAGTGCCGAGGCTAGTTCATTTTTATACTATACTATGCATATCTGTTGCCTTTCGGGAGAGGTCTCAGCATAGTCACCAGTCTCTCCAAACACTCTACGATGCACACCATCATCTGAGAGAAAGGTTTCAGTGGCAAGGCTAGTCCATCCCCACATCCTACTATGCACACCTGTCATCCAAGAGAGGGGTCTCAGTGAAGAGATTAGTCCACACACCCTACCGTGCATAACTGAGGTCTCAGTTGAGTTTATAATCTCTCCCCATACCCTGGTACTTACAACCATTATAAAAGAGAGATTTCTCAGCAAAGAGGCCAGTCACTTTCCAACATCCTATCATCTAAGAGAAGGACTTAGTGGAGAGGTTAGTTCCTCTCCACACTGTACTATCCATTCCCTTCATCTGAGAGAAAGGTTTCAGCAGAGAGGCCAGTCCCTCACCACACCCTCCCCACACCCTACAACTGAGACCCCTAAGAGAGGGTTCTCAGTGAAAAGGCTAGTCTCTCTACACATACTAATACACATATCAGTCATCTGAGTCAAAGGTTTTAGTGGAGAGGCCAGTCACTCCTCATACTGTATTACATTCATATGTTATGCAAGACAGAGAGGCCAGTCCCTCCCCACACCTTACTAAATACACCTGTCATCCAAGAGAGATGTCTCAGCTGAGATGTGAGTCCCTCCTTATGCTCTACAAAGCACACGTCATTCAAGGAGAGGACTCAGTAGAGGAGCAAGTCCCTCCCCAAACAGTACTAGGCATTTCTGTCATCAAAGAGAGCAGTCTTGACATAGAGACCATTCCTTTTCCACACCCTACTATGCACACCTGTCAATTTAGAGAGGGTTCTCAGTGGGAAGGCTAGTGCCTCCACACAGCTTACTATGCATACCTGTCATCTGAGAGAAATGTTTCAGCAGAGAGGCCAGTCCTTCCCCACACCCTACTATGCACACCCATCATCAAAGATAGGGGTCACAGTGGGGAGGCTAGATCCTGTACACACCCTACTATGCATATCCATCATCTGAGACAGAGGTCTTAGAGAGGAGGTCAGTCACTGCCTGCACTCTAATACAGACATTTGTAATCCAAGAGAAGCAGGTCATTCCCACAACACCAGGCCTGGGCGTAGTTCGCAGAGTTTTGGTACGCGGAACTCTGCAAAGTTACCCAAAAACTCTGGCAAGGTCTGAAAGTGGCAGAGTGCAGTGCGAACTGCAGTTTGTGCTGGTATTCCTACAGCTCATGTAGAAATTCTACCCGAGCGGCAGCTCGCACTCGCAAACTTACAGTTTCCAATCGCAAACTTACCATTCCGTGAACGGAGCGAAGTTCACCTCCCAGGCCTACTCAACACACCCCTACTACACACACCCATCATCAAATGAGAGACGTCTCATGAGAAGTTAATGCCTCCCCACGGTATGTAACTGTTACCACGCATCTTTTAGCACGAAATACTGTTACAACGAAACTATTACAACGCAGGACCCTTTACAACGAATACGCATTACACTACAACGCAGATACTATTACAACGCATATCATTACAACGTAAGTATAAGTAAGTTTATCATTTTTTAAAAATTATTAGGGGTATTGGGTTTGGGTTTTGGGGTACAGGTGTATTTTTAGGTTTCAGGGTTGGGTTTGGGTTTTGGGGTACAGGGGTATTTTTAGGTTTCAGGGTTGGGTTTGGGTTTTGGGGTATAGTGGTATTTTTAGGTTTCAGGGTTGGGTTTGGGTTTTGGGGTATAGGGGTATTTTTAGGTTTCAGGGTTGGGTTTGGGTTTTGGGGTACAGGGGTATTTTTAGGTTTCAGGGCTGGGTTTTTGGTACAGGGGTATTTTTAGGTGTGAGGGTTGGGTTTGGGTTTTGGGGTACAGGGGTATTTTTAGGTTTCAGGGCTGGGTTTGGGTTTTAGGGTACAGGGGTATTTTTAGGTTTCAGGGTTGGGTTTGGGTTTTGGGGTACAGGGGTATTTTTAGGTTTCAGGGCTGGGTTTGGGTTTTGGGGTACAGGGGTATTTTTAGGTTTCAGGGCTGGGTTTGGGTTTTGGAGGACAGGGGTATTTTTAGGTTTCAGGGCTGGGTTTGGGTTATGGGGTACAGGGGTATTTTTAGGTTTCAGGGTTGGGTTTGGGTTTTGGGGTACAGGGGTATTTTTAGGTTTCAGGGTTGGGTTTGGGTTTTCGGGTACAGGGGTATTTTTAGGTTTCAGGGCTGGGTTTGGGTTTTGGGGTACAGGGGTATTTTTAGGTTTCAGGGCTGGGTTTGGGTTTTGGGGTACAGGGGTATTTTTAGGTTTCAGGGTTGGGTTTGGGTTATGGGGTACAAGGGTATTTTAGGGTTCAGGGCTGGGTTTGGGTTATGGGGTACAGGGGTATTTTAGGGTTCAGGGCAAGGTTTGGGTTTTGGGGTACAGGGGTATTTTTAGGTTTCAGGGCTGGGTTTGGGTTATGGGGTACAGGGGTATTTTAGGGTTCAGGGCATGGTTTGGGTTATGGGGTACAAGGGTATTTTAGGGTTCAGGGCTGGGTTATGGGGTACAGGGGTATTTTAGGGTTCAGGGCTAGGTTTGGGTTATGGGGTACAGGGGTATTTTTAACATATATATTTACAAATTCTTAAATATAAAATAATATAATTAATTAAATTATTTAAATAATTATTAGTTACATTATTTTACTTTATTTTAAAATATTATATACATACCTATACTTACGTTGTAATGGTATGCGTTGTAATAGTATCTGCGTTGTAGTGTAATGCGTTGTAAAGCCATTCGTTGTAATGGGTCCTGCGTTGTAAAAAATGCGTGGTAATGGTATGCGTGCTAAATGTATGCGTGCTAACATCATATATCCCCTCCCCACACCCTCCAATGCACACATGTCATTCAAGCAAGAAAGCTCAGCAGAGCTGCAAGTCCCTCTCTAAACCAAACTAGACATTTCTGCTGTCTAAAAGAGACATATCAGCATAGAAGTCAGTCCTTCCCCAGACCCTACTGTGCAGATCTATCATCTAAGTGAGGTGTCTCACTCGAGAGGAGAGTTTCTCCCCACACCCTATTAAGGATACCCATCATCTGAATGAAAAGTTTCAATGGAGAGGCCATTCTCCCCACACTGTACTATGCATACCCATTATCTAAGTGAGGAGTCTCGATGAAAAAGCAATTCCTTCCTCACAATGTGCTACGCAAACCCGTCATCTGAGACAAAGGTTACAGCTGAGTTACCAGTCCATTAAACACGTTTCTATGCACATGTATAATCCAAGAGAGGGATCTCAGCAGAGAGACTAGTCCCACCACACATCAAACTATGCATATTCCTCATCTGAGACAGAGGTCTTAGCAGAGAGGCCACTCCCTCCCCACACTCTATTATGTACATCCACTATTCAATAGAGCAAGACAATTTCCTCTCCACACCCTTTCCACACACCTGTCATCCAATGGAGACATCTTAGTGGAGAGGTCAGTTCCTTCCCACACATGTCATTCAAAAGGGAACATTCAGTGAAGAGGCAAGCCCCTCTCCAAAAAATACTCACAACTATCATCTAGGAGAGGAGTCTCAGTGGAGAGGCTAGACTCTCCCCACACCCTGCTAAGGATAACCATCATCTGAGAGAAAGGTCTCAGTGTAAATGTCAGTCCCTCCCTACAACGTACTACACATAACTGGCATCTGAGACAGTGGTATCAGCTGAGAGGCCAGACCTTCCCCACGCTCTACTATGCACACCTATCATCTGAAAAGGAGTCTCAGTGGAGAGGCTAGTCCCTCCCAACACCCAACTACTCATACTCGTCGTCTGCGGGAAAGGCTGCAGTAGAGAGACCAGTCACTCACCACACTCTACTAGGCACACCTATCTTCCAAAAGAGACCTCTCAGCAGAGAAGCCAATCCCTACCCTCACGCTACTATGTGCATTTGGTATGTGTCACCTTGAGGAGAACTTTGACCAAAGAGGTAAGCCCCTTCCCACATTCTAATTTGTACACTCATCATCTAAGAGACAGGTCACGGAAAAGGGGCACGTTTCTCCCCACATTGTACTATGAACCCACATCATTCAAGATAGATGTATCAGCAGGAAATCCAGTTCCTACCCATAGCCTTGTCTGCATACCTTTTACCATGGGGAGAGGCATGAACAGAGAGATCAGTTTTTCCCCTTTTGCTATTTAAGACAACTGTGACCTTCAATGCTCAGATATGTATATCGATTGCATAACCTCGGACAACAAAGATTGCCCAGTTCGGAGATGAAGCAACTGTAATCTCTTTGACTTTTGCTGAGCAGAGGTCATTTGATTTTTGAGTACAGGATATTAGTATGATCAGCTCCCATCAATATGCAGCTTCATTTGAAGCTAATTAAAAAAATTGAGCAATTAAAATATGAAGTCTTCGATTTAATAGTTAAATAATATAATATATTTAGAAACCAGTTACAATATATTTGTTTATTGTGACGGTACCAATCATTTGGATGTTTGAAATGTGATTGCCAATGTCTCAAATATTTTATTCACATAATAAAAAATTAATTTGGAAAAGGTTATAGTAACATTGTTGTCCTAGAGGTAATTGAACTTTTGTGTTTGGTGTTTGTATTTACTTTAGTGTGTTAGTTGCTGTTGAAAATTCATAATTCATATAAATGTTGTTTAAAAAAATATAAAGCATTTAGTCTGTATACTTATAAGAAAATTAGCCCATCTTTCATGAAACTTAACCATGCAGAATCTGCACCATGTTAAATGTAATAATACAAGACATAGTGTTTCCATGGATCCTTTTACACAGATTCTTTATCCTCTTCAGTAATGTCAGTAGACAGATAATTGTTTGTAAACTGAAACAAAGACCTTCTTCACTCTGAGAAAAGATCTAAAGAGAGAGTTGGCTTTATTTGTAAAGCCCTTCATACCCACCATTTAACTTGTAGAGAGGTGTCAGGAAAGATGGTATCCAAGTATAAAACCCAAAGTGGACCATTCTCTCTGTATGGAATTATATAAGAAGTACGTACTCTTTCATGATACTCTACCACATCCAAATCGTACGCTGTTACAATGCGGTACCAAAGGGTGTAATGTTTCAATAAAACTTTGAACATTAACCTTTTTCTGTGCTCACAGGTATCTATAGAGCCATCTCTGTCTTTACAACTATCCATACTCTGACTTCTCTCACAGATAACATATTTGTATAGGTCTGAATAACTCACTACAATCTTTTACTGCCAGTCTTTTTCCAGTACAGAGTTATTCCACTGAGAGAAAATATGTTTACACAGGGATGACATTCTAATGGAAGCTTTTACACCAGGTCTTCAAGTTGAAGACAGGTCTCAACAGATATATTGTAATAAAAAGAGTATTTTTGATGTATGAATTTATAGGAAATGTACTACTCTTTCATGATGCTATACAATGTGGATTCTGCATTGTCTTAAAATTTGATCATTAAAGGCTTACTGTTTCTTTTTGTAATTTTACCTAAACCCTTCTGTCTGGTTAAATGTATCATTAAAAAGGCTGGGCATATTATCAAGGGGGTTTATCTCTGCTTTTTTGGCTTTAAAATCCAAGAAAGAGGAGATACAATTATCTCCCTATTACCTAGCTGTCGCTAACACCAGTTAGCGACAGCTAGTAGGAGATAGCGACCATCTTGGGCCCCACTTTGCATGTTAGTGATATTATCACTAATGACATGCAAAGTGGGCGTGCCAAGATGTTAGCGACTGGAAACAGTCGCTAACATCGCTATCTCCTATTACCAACTTTTGGAGATATTCGCGCTAATCACGAATATCTCCAAAAGCTAACACCTGCCCTGAGCAGTTCTTAGCCATGTTATCCAATGGGAGGTGGATAACACGGCTAAGAGCATTTGCTCGGTAATGCTTGAATATCGCTGACTTTTCAGCGATATTCATGCATTTCGGCCGATTTTTATCGCTTAGGAGATAAACCTTGATAATATCAAGGCTCCTAAGCGATAAAAATCGCCGCAACTCGGCGATAGAAATATTGCCACTAAGCCAACCTAGCAATAATTATCACTAGTTGTTGGTAATATGCCCCGCTGTTCTTAGTGAACTGAATCATGCAAGAATTTTAATTTTAATGATAACTGTGAGAAATAGATATAAATATCAAAAGTCTTTTAATTTCTGTGTAGGTGTTGCAGTCCATTAATTATGCCAACCAAAAAGTAGACAGTGAAGAGGAAAAACAAAAGATACAGAAAACAAGACTCCAAACATGGAACACAGCACAAGAAGGAAAATATGGTAAAAAAAGACAGAAATCAAGTAATAGCACCCAGTCTTTCATAAAAAAAATAATAACATCATGTAAACTTGCATCCACAGGTCTTAGTAGTAATTACAATATGTCAACATCTAAAGAAAACACTATTGCTCTTCAAAGAAACATGATGTAAGAAAAAGGAACAGACCAATCAGACAGATTTAAAAAGAAGAAATTCAAAGAACTTCTTCTGAAGGTATTCCATAGGAGAGTAGTGGCAAATATTTTGAGAAACAAGAAGGCAGTAAAAAGGAGCCTTGCAAAAGCAGAACGAGTTAGTTGAGTGTCTGGTAGATAAGGCCTTTGTATTAAAGATACATATTTATGCTAATTGTGAAGAGAATGATATTTTTTTCCAGGAATTAGCCATTTTAGATAAACTGGCTAATGTCCTGGAAAAAAATAGTCTTTGAAAGGTTTAAGTTACTAAAACAAACTTTTGTTATATTTGCCTAGGAGAGTAGAAACACACTTCCAGAAGTGATGCATTTTATAATGAAGCAAACGATTTATGGAAACATGTGTTTATGTTTGCAATTGATAAATGCTTATGCATATGAAATTAATGAAGGTACACCGACTGAAAAATAAAAATTAGTGCCTACATGTTAGACCTGGCATCCTTGGCGTGGTTTCCATTGATTTTTTGCCACTACCTCCTGTATTTTTTACACTGTGCTGGATTTTGTTTTGCTGGTTTAGATGCTGTGGCCACTTTGCCACTGCTGATCAGTGACAAAATGCAAGTGCTCACTGGTTAAATTATTACTGTGATTGGTTATCCATGAATGCATATTTGTTTTACCTGTCAAGTCCCTAGTAAAGGGGACTAAGTGTGCCAGGGCGGGTGATTCAAATGCTGCTAGTGGGCCTGCAGCACTGATTGTGCCACCCACCTGAGTAGTGCTAAAATGGTGTCTCAGGCCTGCCACCACAGTGCCTGTGCGTAGTCTGTGTATTGCCATGTTGTCCTTGCCTTGTACACACTGACCTGGCCTGACCCTTCCCTTTTCTTACACATTGGACACCCCTATGGTAGGCCCAAGGTACCTCCTGGGCAGGGTGCAGTGTAGGTGAAAGGTAGGACATGTACTAGTGTGGGCGACATGTCCTGATACTGAAGTACTGCCAAATTTGTTTTTCACTATTGAAAGGCTATCTTGCCCATAGGCTAACATGGGGAATGCTGTGTATCATATTTACCTGCATATCTTCCCATAGCAGCAAGATAAACATATGGAGTTTGGTATCCCTGAACTCAGAATTCGATAACACATCTTTTAGGAGAGATGGTTTTTTTAAATTCCGTGTTTGAAAATAGCACTTTTTAGAAAGCGGCTATTTTCCTGTTCAACCTTTCTGTGTGCCTCTGCCTGTTTGTGTATTGACTGCCTGGTTTGTGAGTGACATGGGCTGAGGGTGGCTGCAAGAGCCTGGGTGAGTCAGCCCTAGGCTGAATAGACCTATTTATACTTAGAGTGGTGGGAGGAGTTGCACCTGGACCTGAATGGGACTGTGACTGCCTTCCACAATGCTGGCTCCACCTCCTGTGGTGTGTCTGATGGCCCTGGACTCCCCTCACAAAGGAAAAAGACATGCCCTGGCATAGGGCACCCAGAACTGATTGGGATTTGATGCTGGACACCTCACACATGGAGAACAAAGACTTTTAGGGTATAAAAGTAAGACCTAAAACCCCTGTAATTTAGACTACTTGTACAATCAGGAGGAACCTCTGCCCAAGGAGATCAACTGAAGAGTCTGGAAAGGAAGACTGCCCCTGTTGTGTGCTCTGGGGCTGGCCTGCAGTTTGCTGATTCTACCGAGGGTGAGGACAAGGGACTTCGCTGTGTGCTGTGTCCCATCCCTGCTTGAAAACCAAGGACTGTGCTGTGTGTTGTGTTTAGAGAGTCTCCAAGGGCCAGAGGAGTGCTGGCCTCCTGTTAAAACTCAGGAACACAAAAGTTTACCAGAAGGAAACCACTTTAATCAACTTAAGTGCATGTCTCTGCACTCTCACAGTGGCCTCCTGAGCCAGTGCCTTCGTGGAGCTGCCCTTGTGTTTTGCAGACTCGGTGTGCTCATCGGCACGTGGCTGGGGGCCTGTTGTGAGGACTGCGTTCTCTGCCCAGGATCGTGATCTAGTGGACTTTGAGCCTAGCGCACCGCGGAGGATCTGCAGGGCGTCTGCTGTATCTTAGAGTGCTGCATGTACATGGATTTCAGAAGAGAGTGAGAGGGACCCTTAGATTAACCAAGGGAATTGAGGTACAAATACAGGAAAAAAGAAAAGTTCCCTTGATCGCGATATGAACTAAAACGTCCACTGACTATGCCACACACTAATTCCAAACTGTGATCAGCATATGCCCAGTAGTATAACACACAAAAAAATGTTTTAATATTTTTTCTAAATAAACATTTATCTTTATTTATATGCCTTAAGCATTATTCCATAGAATTCCTTTAAAAACAACACATATTGAACAAATATGTGCAAGAAACAATTATATCAGGAGTTATCACAAATATTAAAATCAAAACATTCCTAAATCATTCATCAACATATACACATTCAATATACATCCATTATGACCTGCATAAACGAGACAAGAACAACAAAAGACATTAAAATTATCTAATTCTATTGTACATCGATTTTGAGAGCACAAATATCATAATTTGTATTTGCACCCTTCTGTAGCTGTCTTAACTTAATACTATCTTTTTCAAGACATCAATTTTTTTTAGCTGGCCCGATACAATATTATAATTTTTCGACCATTAAATGCTCTTTAATCCAATATAGAATGGCCTATTTAGGAAGGAAACAGCTTTCACTGCAGTTAGCTGTGTGAGTCGGCTGCAATTACTGCCCCTGCTACTTCTTGGAGAAGTTCTTAGTGGCTATACACTCTTAAGATGAACTTCCGTAATGTTGCTCTTGTCCGTTTTATTTTAATGGGTGCGGTATTGTTGCTTCCACATGAAGAAACAGACAAGTGGTAGTTGGTGTGCGTACCGTCGCCACGATTGAGAGAAGACCGAATATACCAGAATCGGGAGCACAATATATACAGCATGGTCTTTACTAAAAGTACGGCCGTCAAAGAAACGTGCAACACTACAACCACGAGATTGCACAGAAGGTTTAGGGTTCCAAGCGAAACGAAGATAATATAATGAAATAGGGGGGACACAGCAACAATACCGCACCCACTAACATAAACAGACCCCCGATTCAGGTATTTTCGGTCTTCTCTCAATCGTGGCGACGGCACGTACGCCAACTACCACTTGTTTGTGGTTATATTTTGTGAAAAGTCCAGCTCCTGAGCATCAAAAACTAAATAATATGTTATTTAGAGGTAGTAAATCTGAAGTCAGTTCTGGTATAGATGATATTTAGATTGCATACTTTGGCCTGAAAGGACAATTGAAGAGACTGAGATGGTTGTGCAGGCCTACACTGAAATTACTAATACAAACACAAAAACTCCTCCACATGGTGGTTGGAGGAATTTGGCCAGAACTCCATGTTAGAAGCATAACATAGAGTGGCTAGAACTCCGCCAACGCTACCGGCCAAGGAAAGTGCTACATTTAGTAGTAGTAATCGTTTATTTCGGGCACAGCCCATAAAGCACAGCAAATGAATAAAACGAAGATACATTTTTGATACTTTAAAAAATGATACAATATACAAAAAAACACAAGACAGCAGGATATAGATGCCTTGCTATAAATCCGGTAAAAAACATTACATCGAGATAAAAAGTGAAAAAGACGGGACGTTATCCTAAGGGAAATTGTAAACCTAGCCTACTAATCGATTGTGCATTTTGGAGTGAGGTATGCCAATCAATCATAAAGTATTCAGGTAAACATAGTAGGTAGAATGTCCAAAATGGCATTCATAGGTGCTATACAAAAGGAAAGGGTCAGCAGAATAAAGATGTGCAACAATTCAAGAAAATAACATTTGATAAATTGGGGGTAGGATAAAGCAATTCTCTATCAGAATGCAGATTTACACATGGCCTCCTTTCTTAATGCCCACGCAGTATACAAGTACTTAGAGACCTCAAAAGCTAAAGGTTCTCTAGTGTCACTTTTGAACAGTCTCTCAGCTTCCTAATCATTCCTCACAACTATGTGGTTACATACTGCTGCTAGACAATTTTTCGGATCTTCCTATATGTGGAACAGAATAGCATGAAGTGGGACTCTGTTTCCACTATACTCTGAGAGTTTGAGCAACAATCAGTCTGGCAAGTAAAATTGATTCATTTAATGGTGTGTAATATCAGGGGCAGAACCCCACACCTATACTGTACGTACAAACATTTTAGCTGATGTGGGTGCATGCTGTTCAAATAAGATTCAAGCCTGGGCGCACTTTTGTGTTTAAGGAATTTACTTATGATGGAATTGGTCAGGTGGGTTTCCCACATTTCTAGAATGACTGCTTTCCAGTAAGGCTGTTTTATTTTTAGAACATCTCCTGTTACGAATGTCTCCGGGGCAGTCCATAACTCACTCATTCCTATTCTGTGCATTAGCTCTTTAATGTGTTTCAGCCATGGAGTTCTCAGATTTCAATAGAGCGCAAGAAGATCTTTCACACACTCTCTATAGGCTGCTAATTCATTAGTGGTACATAATCTGATCCAGTATAGGAGGGGGTTTTAAAACCACTATTAGATGTATAGAATTGAGAGCCAGGTCTAAGCGTAGCAGTGTGGTAGGAGAGCTTAAGGGAAGCTAAAGAGTATTTTAATTACCCTGTTTTCTATTTTTTTAGGCTATCAGCATTAGCATAGCCACAGATCTCAGCACCGTATTTTGCTGACGCTGCAGCTGAGGAGTTATATACAGTGATGACCGTAGAGACAGCTCCGCTAGAAGCTTCTTCATACCGCCTCGCTGTGGTAGAGGCCTTCTGATGGAGAGTGGTTTTGCTTTTTGCCATCTGAGGGCCCCAAGTTTGGGTGGCGTTTAGACTCACCCGAAGATAGTCAAAGTGGTGAACTACCTCTAGAGGAAGCCCCTCAACAGTCACCCTACCTCTGTACCCTTTGTGTGGATTAATCATCATAACTTTGGATTTTGACTAGTTTAGCTCTAGGCCTCTTTCCCCGCTGAAAATAACAAAAGCATTTAGTCCAAACTGGAGGCCCATGGGGTTTTGGGAGATCAGCAGGGTGTCTTCAGCAAACATTAATATTGAGATTGATGTTCCCTCCACTCTCAGGGCATCATGTTTGCATTCCATCAATCTCTTCACTGCGTCAATGATGAATAGGCTAAACAATGTTGGCGCAAGAGGCACCCCTGTCTGACTCCCTTCAAGATCTCTATCTTGTCAGTCATGTCCCCTAAGTGCTACATTTTATCTGTAACAAAAGAAAGTCTCCACTAGGTGACATTATGGACTTTTTGGGGAGAAAAGAATACCAAGCTAGAGGTGCACCACATATCCATGTGTTATTACGGGTAAACGATGCACCAAGGTTTGGTCAAGAGTCTGATAACTCAGTGTTATCATGTATTGAGCAATATGTAACTTTTGACATCCGAGAAGAGCCTCAGAACAGAACTCTTATGCAAAACGTCTTATACATTCAGTCCCATAATTGTGGAAAAAAATGCCTACAGAGCAAAAGAGAAATACTACACTAAACGTTGTCTTGAATTCCCTGGGATGTAATGTCCAAAAGAAGTCGAACAGTTTTATGTGTGCGGGAACACTATTACTGGAAAATCACCCAAAAAACGTATACCCTAAACAGTAGTGAGACTTCAAAACTTATTGTTGATTGCCATTTCTGTAATCCTATCCATGTGGAATGCCAACACGATTATCCAGTTTGTGGCTGACAATTCTATTGTTTTAGTGCGATACGTCACTTCATATACAACGAAGTCAGTAAATACAGAAATTAAGGCAGTATGGGAAGATATAGCAGCAGAAAAGTCTTCAAGTCGAAAGCTTTAAAGCTTCAGTTTAAAGATTCTCTCACACAGACATTTTTGATCTTATGAAGCTTGTGACAAGCTCAAATCAATAATTTGGTCCAGTTCAGGTATGGCATCAACATGAAAAAATCTATTGAAACCGTTTCCTAAAATGTATCTCTTTGCTCAGTTTGATCCAGAAATTACTGAGCTACTTAAAACAAATATGATGGACACTTATTACCCTAATCGGAGTGCCAATCTAAAAAAACCTTTGTTTGTATGAAGTACTGCAGTACTATGCATACAGAAATGACATCAGTGAAAATATTTAACAAGGAAAGCTTGAGAAGACTGGCTGTAATGGAAACTTAGTGAGACATTCAATTCCAAGTCTAATTATTCATTTTAAACTGAGCTGTCAAACAAGTGAGGAAAGAGAATTATTTTACCTGGCTAATTGCAACTTTTTAAACCTTGGCATTCAGAGCCTGAATTGCTAGCTGATGGTGACTGTTATGAAGATGCTTTCAATACACAAGAGGAAACAGTTACTATAGAGGTTGCAGATGGCAGTTCATAAGGCAGCCCGAGTTCAGGGCATGATAATCAAAAAGCACTATGCCTGCCTATTACTGAAAATGAGGCATCCATAGCTATGCATGATGTGGAAAATGACAGTGGCCTAGTGAAGAGTGAGACCATTGATTTTTGGAAATGTGATCTCTCAACTGAATCGAGAACAGCTAGAAATATTTAAGCAAATAGCAAAATATGTAGAGTAAAAACTCCTACATGATAAGGATTAATGTTCCTGTAGACATTCAAGCCTACACTTCAGTATGTTAGCAGTCAGGCAGGTACAGGAAAAAGTATTCTAATTAAAGCAATGTAAGCATTTGTTCACAGGAAGACTAGTTGTGATCTTTTATGTGTTGTGACTGTTCCTACCAGACTAGCTGCTCCTCTATTAATGGCATTACAACATGACAGAAAACTAGAGTACTTGAAGATATCTGGTGATGCTTATTATTATGGGCCATATGTAGGTAGCCCTATTGCGATTGATCGCAAATGCTGAAATTAGCAGAATTTCAGCGTTTGCGATCACAATTTGGGCAGTGTGCTATGTAGAACACAAAAACTCATACGCAAAATAAGGAATCGCAAAATTTGCGATTCCCTATTTTGCTAATACATTCAAGGAATCCCAAATTGCGATTCCTTAAATGCAATGTAGAGAGCACCCAAATTGTGCGATTTTGGCTTAAGGTTGGTGGTAATTTGCGATTTCATTGAAAAATGCACTTGTTTGGGTTTTTCAAAGTGCCATGTGGCACACATACATGCCCTTAGCGCATGTATATGTGCCACATGTGCACACATGTTTATTTCAGGGTGCAAAAGGGTGTCCTATTGACACCCTTGCAACCTTGAAATTGCATTCTCAATTTGCGATTCTCTAATTGAGAATGGCAAATTGAGAATGTCTTCCCATTTATTCCTATGGGCCTTCTAGCCCATAGGAATGAATGGGAAGGCATTCCTTATTTGTGAATCTCAATTTGATATTTGCAAATAAGGAATAGGCAGGATTTGCAAAATATTTAGCACATCCTATCCACATTGCGTTTTGCAATTCTCTAATTGTGATTCCCTAAAAATTGCAATTTGAGAATCGCAAAACAAGTATTACCTACATATGGCCCTGAGTCACCAAAGTTCTGAAAACATTGAAAGTTCTCCTTACTAACAAGGTTAGCATTGTATCTATCCTAATGCTAGCTTTCATTCATCTGAGGATGCAAGAGGTCCCCAGAACTGACTGTGATGTTCTGTGTTGTGGCAAACACTTCATAGTTTTTAAGAAACAGATTCATGAAAAAACTAAAAAGTCATTAGGGAGAATTGGAAATGTTAACATATGGTTACATTTTCAGTACGCTGAGTTGACACACAGTATGAGACAAGCTCCAATTGTGTAGTCTGGCATTGTATTAAAAGGAATGAGAATAATAATTATTAGAAAAGAAGCAAAGAAAACTCACGAGGTTAGCTCTAAGTTCCCAACAACAACAACTCATCAGCTTCTAGAATGCAAAATATTAGTAAACACACAGACTGTGTATCTCATGCCAATATTGCACATGTGCACCCAAGTCAACGTACAAATGTTTCATTTGGAAAAGCAAGATATTGAAAGTCTTAATTGTAAAGATTGAATGGAGCTTCAAGGTGTAACCTTAACTACTATGCCAATTGGCGGTAAAGAAAATGGAATCCCTAGAGAAAACAGTTTCACATTCTTCCAGTTTGTAAACGACCCCAAACCTGTGTAAAAGGTAGGTCTGGGCTGTGAACTCCTCTCCGTTCGTGGAGTTTGGGGTGTTTCCTGCACTTTGTGGAGCTTGCAGAGTGCACAAAACTCTGCTTCGGGTACTGCCGCTGAGATTTTTTTCCTGCTCGTGCTTGCGAATAGTAAGTTTGTGTACGCAAGCTAAAAACTCGGGTAGAATTTCTACCGGAGCGGCAGGAAGACCAGTGTGAATGGCAGTTCGCACTGCACTCCGCCACTTGCGGAACTCAGTAGAGTTTTTTTGTCACTTTGTGGAGTTCTGCAGCCTGGTAAAAATTACAGAAAATGTTTGCAAAAAAATCTGAACATCAAGAGTTATTCCTGAACAATGCATAGGGAATGTGATAGACCTCATTACAAATCCCAATAGAATAGAACAAATATATTTTGATTACATTTAATTTAATTGAAGATAATAAAAATAGCAAGGTCCACTGCTAGATTTAGTTTGGCAAAACACCTCTTCGTGAGAAGACAACAGTTTCCTATGTGTTTGGCCGATGCTGTCACCATTAAAAAAAACTAAAGAATTATGAATGTGGCAATGATTAATATAGGCTACAGATTCCTCAAAGAAGGAATGTCTTATCTTGCTCTATCAAGGGTTATCGGTCACTGTCAGAATTGTACCTTTTTCAGTTTGACAACAGCAATATCACTGCTGACTCATTGTATGTGATAAAATGGAATAATATGTGAGGGCTGTATACGCCTCATTCAAGCTTATATCACATTGTTGAGAATGATCCAGCGCTCCTATAGAAAAACTGTATCACAAAAGCTACCTATCACCTCAATACTCACCATTATTTATGAAACTCTTTTACAGGCCCATAACACCAATGAGACAATTATTGAGCAGCTGAATCAAGTGATTTGATTTATATACTATTAACCACATCCGCGCTAGTGGAATTCTCTTTCTATGCTGGGATTTACTAAATCCCATGCTTCATGACGAGCTGGGCTCGTCATCAGTGTGCGAGGAGGCTACACCATGACGAGCCCAGCTCGTCATGAGCCTGGAAGGGGTTAACATAATATTTACACTAATATATAATACTGCAGTTAATTTTTCATTATCATAATATAAAAACTATTTTTAACTAAATGAAACCACTATGGTCGATGGATCAACTAATGGAAACTAGACCATGAATACTCAAGACCAGCTTGTCATTTATAATCTAATTTTATTTACTTTATTTTCATAAAGAAAGAGCATTTTACGTTTAAGAAATCTTTATTTCATAAGCAATAACGAAAGCAGCATTTTAATAAGGAAGTGAAAATTAGAACTGGCATTTCAAAGTTAGCTCAGAAACATGAAGAATTAGCAAAATAACAGTTTCCATTCCCTGAATATATTTTCCCTGTCTCAATCTGTCTTTACGTAGAAAGGAATAAATCATAAAAAATCTGCTGTCCTTACATGCGCCAAAGGTTCATCAGCATAAAGCACCATTCAGGAATCGGAAAGTACGAGTTTTTTCTCCACTCATGGCGTCATAATTTATACCTTTCTCTCTAGGTAAACTTTTTACATTTTACATTCTTTCATAAAAATCCGAGCTTTTCATTGGCTGTCCCGTGTCAGTCCATGATAAAAGTTATTAGGTCACTCGACTCCTGACCACAATCCGGGTTTCATATAAGGCCCACTGTCTTTCAGTTCCACATCCTCGATTTCCTCAAGAAAGTTACTTTTCTCTACTTCGTAACCTTGGCAGGCATAACAAAATGCTGTCCTTGGCTGCCTCTGTGAACACGCTTAACACAACAAAAAAATCGTTCCTTGTTTTCATAACGACTTTGCAGCAAGATTCTTCACAGCTGCGCATGTGCATGAAATCACCCTAGACAAGCTTTCGTGTCAGCAGCTCTGTCAGCCGTATTTCTGCACCAACTTTTAGGCCTTACTTCGGAAACTATTATTAAACAAACACAAGACATCAATTAATTAAAGAATTGAGACCAATTCTGTTACCCTTCCCCTTTGTTAATTAACCGTGTTAATTATATTACCTAGCTTGAGCACGAATATGCACCTTTATATTCACCTGTCCTTATTGAATGTCAGGAACTCCAAAAGCTTTTATCACGAAAGACATAGCATAAGCACATAAAAGAAGCACATGCCATTAAATTAAACTGCCACATTTAATACTGACAAGACAATAGACAAAGTTAGTTTATTAATTTTTCTTTGTGTTTGCAACAAAAAGCACATTAGTCCCGCGTGTATTTCATGTTTGTATCTTTTAAACTAAGTTGATTAATAATTTCACCACAAGCTTATTAGACTGATTACTTTTTGTTAAGAGAGAAGCCCTTCGCAAGTTTGAACAAAATTTTGTTCTTTACCTTGCTCCATCAACTCCCTCATCTGGTGGTTTCAAAATCACCAAACAATACCCAACATTTTATAAATTTTTATCCCTTGAACATGTTTTGGACTTTCTTAATATTAGTATTTCTAAACTTTTGACTCATCTGTTTTTCTGCAATTCTCATATTGAGTTCTACGAAACTCTTCTAATTCTATTTCCTTTTCATCATCTTAGCTTATAAATTCTTTTCTTTTCTGTTACATATTTTCTTCTCTTGTGTAACATGCAACTAATTTTTAACAAAAGTATCACTATGGCTATTATTACTAAGGGGAAAACTATTTTACCTATAATTGAGCTACAAATTTCTTGAAACCAGTGTTTGATTGCTGCAAATCTTTTGCTTAAGCATTCTGAAAAACTCTCATCTTCTAAGGGTTCTATTTCTGAATGTAATTCAGTAATGTTCTTAATGTACATCTCTATATTCTGGCTTTTGTCAGGTATGTATGTGCAACAGTGTTTAACATATAAGATTCCATAAACTCCTCCTTCTTTTGCCAGCAGGAAATCTAGCGCAAGATGATCCTGCAATACCTTTTTTCTCATGGCAACAAGTTTGGTATTCACTAATTGAAAACCACTTGCAGTGTCTGTTGACAATCTGTCAATGATTGTAGACATTTTTCTGATCTTATTTGCATTCAGGGTAATTCCTACCATAGGTATTAACGCACCAAATATGTCTCCCAAAATTTTCGAAAAACTTTTTCTCCTGAATCTGTTCACATGGTTTCTAATTGCAAATGAACCTTCTGCATTTCTGTCTACATGAACATTTTTTGGAAAAACTAAACCTACGTAGCACGTTCCATACCAGTGGTCTGGAAGGCTGTAGTAAGCTTTATTTCCACAAATAAAATAAATTCCAGGAAAAATTGGATCTTTGCCTCCTTTAAATCCCCAACCCCCTATAATTTGATAAGTATCTTCATATTGACTTGCACCTACAAAGTAATTATCATACAAAGTATTATCTCTTCTTATACAAAATCTTCCACTAACAGGTTTATCTATATGAATTGCAACATTTACATTTCTACCATTGGGCTTCTCATCTTCAATCTGCCATAATTTTGACTCAGTCTGTTTCAACATTTCATTTCGCTTGTAAATTGCCCTTCTCTCTTCCACCATATTTAAAAATGTTTTCTCTTCTGTTCTCAATTTACATGTTAGATTATTTCTATAAGCATAGCCATAAGTAAGTTCACTAGTCATTAGGAAAAATTCCCTCCTCTGTTTAGCAGGTCTCACTTTATTCAGGTTATCTACAACCTTTAAATTTGCAAACATTTAGTCAAAATCGGAATAATAATATTCCAGACGACCAGTTTCATAAAACAAACTTGTTATTACACTACATGTTATACCATAAGTAAGAGGAAGCATGTTATATATTTCACTCCTTCAGACACAGAAGTAGGTAATTTCACATAGACATAGCAATCTTTTGCATTCATCACCTTAACATATTCAGATAAAAGTCTTGAGAAAGTATTGCTAGAAAAATCTCCAATAGATCTCTCTTGATGAATCTCTGGTTTATGTACAATAATTCTATTAGTATCAGTTTTCTCAGATTTAACCACAACTTTACTTGTCATGTTAGCTTTATACATCTCTTTATCTACGCCAAAAGGAAAAATAACAGCTAAAATTAACCAGACTAAAATAATCAAAATTATACCTATTGAAGAAAGTTTGCAACATCTTCTAAGAATGGAGCATCCCGAATTTTCATTAGTATAAGGTATCTTTACTTTAAAAAAAAAATAACAGCTAAAAATAAAAATAAAAAAATTGAAAAATGACTAAATTACTAAATATACTCCCCTCTTTTTTATTTTCTACGAATTTTTCTTTGACCTTATGTCATACATCAAATGTGTTCTTTAGCTAACACAATTTCTTTCACCGTGTGTCTCCTAACACAGTTTCTTCAATCTTGTGTCATTTAATCAACAAGTTCAATCATTGTCACTTGCATCATCAAAATCTTCTTGACTACTGTTTACTTCCACTACTGGTGGGATTATAATGTAGGCCCACTCTGGCGATTTATATTTCTGGTTTGGTTTTAATGTTCTCACTGCTCTACTGCTTATCACTTCTATTTTCTTTCCTGCCTGTTTTTTCTTACTGAAGTCTTCCTTTTTTTAACTTGAAATCTCAATAACCTGCTCCTTTGCTTTATTCACTAGTTTAAATTTTATGCCTCCAATTTCTTTTGGCCAATGATCTCCTTTTCTTGTTAGCTTCTTTTTTGGCTCTTTCAAATTATACTCCACTCTCCAAGCTTTTTTTCTTGTTTTCTTCAATTTGGATTCATCTTCACTGTCATCTGTTTCACTTTCTGTGTTTTCAGCTGATTTAATAATGATCAATTTTTCTGAGTCGGATACTTCATCAGATTCAGGTACTTCTTTACTCAGCAGTTTCACTTTGTTAGGAAAGTCATCCTTATAGCTGGTACTTGGAACTTCTTCTTCTTCTTCTTCTTCAATTACTTCCAGTTCACCAGTTTCAGAATTTTCATTCCTTCTTCCAAAGTTTCTTTTCTGCTTTTCAATACTCTCCTGATCTTGATCTTGAATCACTTCTTGATCAGTTTCTTTTTCTGCTTCTTGATCTAGCAGATTGTCATTTTCTTCTTCAGAATCTTGTATCACAATTTCTTCATTCAAAGCTTCATTCGCATTTGAATCTTCCAGATGTCGACTATCTTGTCGATCTTCAGGTTCTGGATTTTCCTCAGGTTCTTCTTCTGAATCTGAATCAGCTGTTGTATCACCTTCTTCGTCAGGATTCTCAGGTTCTGGGACTCGTAAGGTATGACTCGCATGAATCCACCTTTTTAATCCCCTACACTTTACTGCATTTGTTGTGACCAAAATTACCTGTCTTGCCTTTTGCTACCTTGGTACTAAGCAATTTCTTTTTCGATGCACTTTTGTCCTCACCCAGTCTCCTGGTAACAGATCATGAGCTTGTTCTTTCTCTTTTTCGAGCACTTCAGTTCCTACATGATGTAACACAGAAGTCCCCACGTCAGATAGATTTTTGCAGTAATCCATAGTGACGCTATCATTTATACTTAGTAACTTGTCAACTGGAACAAATGCTTGCCTCATGACCCTGCCCATTAATATTTCATGAGGGCTCAATCCTGTCTTCTTATCTGGAATGCTTCTCTAAGTCATCAAAACAAGTGGTAGTGCATCTGTCCACTTTATTCCTGTTGCTAAACACATTTTTCCTATTCTATTTTTTATTGTTCCATTGACTTGTTCAACAACTCCTGAAGCCTGTGGTCTATATGCACAATGTAATTTCTGCATTATACCCAATGCTTCACAAATCAGTTTTAGCAATCTGTTTTCAAAATGTGTGCCACGATCTGTCTCAACCGACACTGGGAAACCATACCTAGGTATGAACTCTCTCAACAGCAATTTTGCAACAGTGATTGAATCATTATGACGAGTTGGAAAAGCTTCCACCCATCTTGAGAACAAACAAACAATCACCAAAACATATCTGAGTTTATTGTGAGGTGGCATGTCAATGAAGTCAAGCTGTATTCTGGTAAAAGGACCTCCCTCCCGTCCTATGGTTCCCATGCTTACAACTGTTTTTCTCTTCGGGTTGATCTGCTGGCAGATCAAACATCTTTGATAAAAGGATTCTGCAATTATCCTGAATTTTGGATTGTACCATGTTTGCCTAAATAGCCTAATCATGGAATCTCTGCCTATATGTCCTGGACCATGGTACATGCGTGCCATGTCAGAAATCATGCTGTCTGGCATTACTGGTCTGTCATCTTTGTAAACCCAAATCTCATCCTCTTCTCTTTGCCTGCATCTTGCTTTTAACCTTTTGTCTTTTTCTTCATCATTTGCCTCATCTTGCAACTGTTTTACTCCTTGCCAAGTATCAACTACCGATATTAGCATAAGTGAGTTCAAAACATGTTCATTTTCTTTTTCCCGATTGACTGCTGCATTATGTCTTGCACAAAATTTCGCAATTTCATCAGCATATGAATTTCCTTTTGTGATGTAATCTTCTCCTCGCTGATGAGCTGTACATTTAACTACTGCAATTTTTTCTGGTAACTGAATTCCATCAATAAGTCTTTTTATTAATTTAGCATTCCTTATTGGTGATCCCGCAGAAGTTAAATAACCTCTTTGAGACCAGAGCTAGCCATAGTCATGAACTACACCATATCCATACTGACTATAAGTCACTATGGTAATCTTTTGTCCTTTTCCCAATTCACATGCTTGAATCAAAGCAACTAATTCTGCTACTTGAGCTGAACGAATTCCTTTGAGACTTGAGGTTTCAATCACATCTGCAACCATGCATACTGAATATGCTGCACTCAGAACACCATCATCTGTTGTCAAGCATGAACCATCAACAAACAAAACATAGTCTGATTCAGGCAATGGGACATCTTTAATATCCTGCCTTGGTTTTGTGCAATATTCTAATACATCCAGGCATTCATGATCAACAATTCTGTCTCTGATTTCTGTTTCGGAAGCATCAGGTAACAATGTAGAAGGATTCAGATTTACACATCTCACAATCGAGATATTGGCTTATCCAAGAATCACCTTTTCATATTTCGTCAACCTATTACTTGTCAAATGCTGTGTTTTACTTCTAGTAAGAAGAATTTCAACATAGTGTGGCACATATACCTTTACAGGAAAACCCATAATTATTCCTTCACTATGTTCCAAACTCACACTTGTTGCAGCTACTGCTTTTAAACAACCTGCTAATGCCTTTGCAACAGGATCAAGAACAGCTGAGAAATATGCTATTGGCTTTCTCAGTCTTCCATATCTTTGAATCAGAACTGATACAGCACAACCTTCTCTTTCACTGCAATACAGCTCAAACTCTTTTTCATAATCAGGCATTCCCAATGCTGGAGCTTTTGTTAAACTAATCTGGTCTTTTATGTCTGCTTTTGTTAGTCTCTGCAATGGCTTTGCAATTACTGAAAATCCACTAATCCATTGGCGACAATAACCTACCATGCCTAGAAACATTCTAACCTGTCTCTGTGTTTTTGGAGTTTGCATTGCTTGAATCATTTTTATTCTTTCTGTTGTTACTTGTCTGGTACCTTTTGCAATTCTGTGACAAAGATATTTTACTTCTTGTTTACAAAATTGTAATTTAGCAGGAGACACTTTGTGTCCCTTATGTGCCAGATGATTTAAGAGAATAATGGTATCTGTTACACAATTATCTCTTGTTTTTGCAGCAACAAGGAGATCATCAATATACTGCACTAACGTAGATTTTCCAGGTAAATCTAGATTTTCCAAGGATTTCTTTAACAACTGATTAAAATAGATGGACTCTCGGTGTACCCTTGAGGGATTCTACACCATGTTAGAATACGCTCTTTGAATCTGAACGCAAACATTTGTTGGCTTTCTGGATGCAATGGAACAGTAAAGAATGCATTGCATAGATCAATAACTGTATATCATTCTGTATCATGCGGAATATGATATAAAATTACCGCTGGGTTTGGTACAACTGGACAACATGGAACAACAATTAAGTTAACTTTTCTCAGGTCATGAACAATTCTGAAAGTTCCATTTGGCTTTTTAATTCCCATAATCGGTGAGTTACATGGGCTCGTGTCAATCTCTTTTAGAACACCTTGTTTTATGAATTTATCTATCACAGGAATTACTCCTTCAATCACTTCTGCTTTCATTTTATACTGTGGAATATTTGGGTAGTCTGCTCCTTGTTTTACTGTTATTTGCACTGGATCTACATTTTTCATTAGACCCATTTCATCTCCAGTGAAATCCCAAATTTTTACATTCACTGTCTCTTTTAATTCTTCAGGTAAATTGTTTTTATCAAATAGAGGAAAGAATCTACTTTCTTCTGCCTCAACCATTGAAATTGTTAATTTGTAAAGACCATCTTCTTCTGGAGTTTGAAGCTCTATACCATCTGGTGAGCAATATATTGCGCAATTCATCTAACAAAGTATATCCCTACCTAAAGGTTTACCGGACTGCTATTACAGACTACAAATCTGTGAATGTCTTTAAATTTATCAATTTCAACTTCGACTGGTTTAGTTACATCTGTTTTAATCTGTTGATTAGCTACACCTACTACTTGTATCTTTTCACCAGAGAGAGGAAGATTTTCTATTTCCACTGATCTAACGGGTAGCACCTGTGGCCACTAGGAAAGTAATTTCCACATCATTCACTTTACCATTCACAAATGGACCAGATTGATCTACCTCAAGAGTGGCTCCAAGCACGCACTCTTCCTCCTCTCTCAGGCACCGTCAGAAGTAATCATCAGAATCACACCCTCCATCTTCCCTCAACAAAAATTGTTGTGACATATTCGAAACGTTCACCCTTGGTGATCTGTTTACCTGTTCACCTCTGCTGAATCCTGATTCTGTACTGTATCTCTGCAAATTTAAACAGTTTGGAAGTGGCGGTTGTGGTAACTGTTGTGGCAATTGACTTTGCTGAATCACTACCTGTCGCTGTAGCTGTTGCTGCTGATTTATCTCATTCTGCATCTGTGGATTTAATGATTGATTTTTAACAACATTTCTGGGCGGATTATTACATTTGCGCTTCCAGTGTCCAATTTCGCAACAATTAAAACATGGAAGTTTCAGTTTCAATTCTTCTATGTTTCCCATCAACTTTGGCTTATTATAATTACCTTTACATTTTCCTTGATTCTGATCAGCATTTTTATTTCCTAAAGTTGCTATTTTTTTGCTCAGCCACTTACACCTGTGCCCACATTGCTTTTTCTTTCAGCTTCTTTTGTTTAGCATCTATCTCATCAATACAGTATTTTGCCTTTCCCAAAATATCATCAACTGTCTGTGATTGGCAACCAGCTATTCCAGTTCTTATCATTTCACTAATTTCAGGTCTCAAGCCATATATAAATCTGTATATAAAATGGCTCATATCCTTCTCACTCAGATGCTCATAACCACTGTATTGTTTAAATACCAGCAGTAATCTTTTATAGAATGAATGTACTGATTCTTTTGTTTCCTGGATTGTTCTGTCAATTTTAACCCAATCTACTTCTTTTGGAGGAATCTTGTTTTTCAAAAACACAATTACTTTATCATACATTTTCATTACATCTGGTGAAGGAGCACCTGTTACCTTATCTCGAAAGGGTTCTTCTTTATTCCAATCTATAGAAATTTTACATTCTGTCCAAATATCTGATGGGACAATTATGTCAAATAATCCATCAAGATCAACCCACAAAACCTTTGAAACTTTCACAAACCTTTCTACCTGCCGATACCATTCTACAGGTTTTTCTCTCAAGCGGGGAAAATCATTTGTGAATAGTAAAATGTCTTGTCTTGTCCATGGGACATGCACAAATCCTCCACCTGCTATTTCTTTCATTGGAAATTCATTTACTACTTTATCTTTTTCTTTTACAAGAAAATTTAAACTTGTTCTGTCTTCATCTCTTTTCTTTGTCCATTTCGCTCTCCATTTACTCAATTCACCCCATTTTCTCAAAATCACAATTAAATCTTTTATATGTGTAATTCTTCCTGAATTATCCATGTTTTCAATGTCTTTTTCAGAGAAATCCACCCTATAACTGTTCTGCAAATTTTCTGCTTACTTAGATCTACTTCTAATTCAGAAGCAATTTCTTCCAATTGATCATATCTGTTTTTCGTTTTCCATGTAATGCTTTTGCAAATAAACAATAATTCATCATCCTGATATGCCTTTAAACTGTCAGTTCCAATTGTCCCAATAATAAATTTTTCTATATCAGCTTTCAATTTTCCAACATCAAGTAATTTACCTTCTGGCGTTTGCGTTAAATTTATTTTATTTATACTCTTTTCTGGTGATTCAGAATCAGAATCTGCACCAATTGGGGTTTTACATGATAAGTTTGATTAAGAGTTAAGTCAGACATCATCATTCTATCTCGATGTATTTCAGTCAAATCTGAATAAAAATTTTCAGTAACTTTTTGTATTTCCGTATTTAATGAAACAGTTAAAGCTGAATGTCTAATTTCTTTTTGATCAAATACTGGAAGAACAGGTCCAATCGTTACAGGCACTGTTACTGCTTTCATGCTTTTAGTTAACTGTTGTATTAATTCATTTGCAGAACGAATATATTCTGATGTATCTGGTATTCCTTTATACCTATCTGCTTTGTTTTCATTTCTTGGGGTTTCATTCCTTTGATCTGGAGTTTCAGTGAAATTACTATTTACTGATGATATATTTGAATTAAATCCTGTTTCTGCTCTTTCTGGAGTTTTACTATTAGTCAAAATCGTTTTAGGGGATGTCTCATCAATTATTTCTCTAGGTGGGGCACTTGGAGTAGTCCATGTAAAAACTGGTTGAAAAGGTGACGGTTTTTTAGTATAAATTTCTTCTAAAACTGCATCTTCTGAATCACTCTGAATCTAGCATTATTTTTCTTTTGGGAACGCTTTTTTCCAGAAGTCTCATTAACTAGTCTCACTGGATACAAACCATCACACATGTCTGCACTTCTCCATCGACGCCTTCTATCCTTATGTGTTTCTCTAACTAATCTTTTTGGAATTCCTCTACTCTCACGTTCTAATTGATGCATCTCATCTTCCCATTCAACTAAAGCTTCAGAGTGTAGGTCTAGGTTTTGGTACAAGATTTACCATTCTTTCTCTTAAGTTTTTCAAAACCGCTACATTAAATGATCCGTCTTATGGCCATGCTAAAACACCATCGTTCTCAGTATATTTCATCCAATTCTCAATCCAGAGACAAGTGTGGTAACTATATTCACCTAGCATATAAGCTGCAGGTGTTTTGTACTTATGAATTAATTTTCCGCCTCGCATTGCAATTTTCTTGTCAGGTTTCATTTTATTTTTCAATTTCTGAAACCATGAAAGTTTCTTTTTCTCTTTCTGAAAATAATAATCCATGTTTTTAAACAATTTCCTCAACTTCCGAAAAGATCGTAACAAGGAAGTTGTTATTCCGCAACACCAACCAATCCGTGCGCGAAACTCACTAAAGAACCAATCAGGTTAAGCTTCGTCACTATCTTGCTCAGCCAATAGAATTACTATTTTTCATGATATGCCAATCAGCTGCAAGCTTGTCTTGTCACGTTAACCAATCTCTGCGCGAATACTGTGACGTATGTTAACCAATCACAGCACAGCACTAGTGACGTATGCTACCGCTGCAGAGAAGCTGCTCTGTCTCTCGCTCCTTGAACTGACCATCGTTTACAAAAAAATTTCACAGCGCCATATTTACAAGACTTTTGATGAAATTCAATTAATAACTTCACAAAGAACAAACCATTTGTCTGTTTCGCTAAAATAAAGTGATAGTTTTCTCAATCATTCAAGTATTCTTTTCGCGTGAAATAGACGACGCTATTTTCACAGAATATTTAGATTCGTCGATAAAATAAGCAGCCTTACCCTACCCTTCTAGCAAATAATAACAAACTTGTTCCTCTCTAAATCCACATAAAGAGATTTTAACACCTCCTTAGAGACAATTCAGAGTTTCACTCGATCATATATTACAAAATACATTTACGCACATTCATACAGGAAAATCCCTAACCATACATACTTAATTCTTTAGTAGGACTTTAACCCACAAATAGAAATCTTCATTCGCCAGTAAGATAGACGACGCTTTCTTACCCTTCACTCAAGCTTAAATAAATTCTACATCTCTCTTCACAGTGAGTTTTAAAACAGGACAGAAGTTCCTATACTCAAAAGCTACAATTTCATAGACAATCCTCACTAAACATTCTACCTTACACACCTAAAATCCCCAAACTTGTGCTGTACAACCACAACACTAGTGATATACGACAATACCACTATTTTGAAACAGAACAAATGCACTATGTAACCTCACTTGTCACACTACTCATGCCGGCACAACTAGAAATTTTCCCACTGCTGGAAAAAACCTTTCGACTACATATAACAACTAAACAAACTAAGACATGTAATCCTATGTAATTACCATGTAACATGTTAGTTACCATAGTAACCGAACTCTGCTACCAAGAGATTGATCCAGCGCCTCATTCAAGCTTATATCACATTGTTGAGAATGATCCAGCGCTCCTATAGAAAAACTGTCTCACAAACGCTAACTATCACCTCAATACTCACCATTATTTATGAAACTGTTTTACAGGCCCATAACACCAATGAGACAATTATTGAGCAGCTGAATCAAGTGATTTGATTTCTATACTATTCATATATTATTTACACTAATATATACAACTGCAGTTTATTTTTCATTATCATAATATAAAAAACTATTTTTAACTAAATCAAACCACTATGGTTGATGGATCAACTAATGGAACCTAGACCATGAATAATCAAGACCAGCTTGTCATTTATAATCTAATTTTATTTACTTTACTTTCATAAAGAAAGAGCATTTTACGTTTAAGAAATCTTTATTTCATAAGCAATAACGAAAGTAGCATTTTAATAAGCATTTTAATAAGGAAGTGAAAATTAGAACTGGCATTTTAAAGTTAGCTCAGAAACATGAAGAATTAGTAAAATAACAGTTTCCATTCCCTGAATCTATTTTCCCTGTCTCAATCTGTCTTTACCTAGAAAGGAATAAATCATAAAAAATCTGCTGTTCTTATATGCGCCAAAGGTCCATCAGCATAACGCGCCATTCAGGAATTGGAAAGTAAGAGTTTTTTCTCCACTCATGGCGTCATAATTTATACCTTTCTCTCTAGCTAAACTTTCTACATTTTACATTCTTTCATAAAAATCCGAGCTTTTGATTGGCTGTCCCGTGTCAGTCCATGATAAAAGGTATTTGGTCACTCGACTTCTGACAACAATCCGGGTTTCATATAAGGCCCATTGTCTTTCATTTGCACATCCTCGATTTCCTCAAGAAAGTTACTTTTCTCGAGCCTAGGACATCTACTTCCGAACCTTGGCAGGCATAACAAAATGCTGTCCCTGGCTGCCTCTGTGAACACGCTTAACACGACAAAGAAATCGTTCCTTGTTTTCATAACGACTTTGCAGCAAGATTCTTCACAGCTGCGCATGTGCATGAAATCACCCTGGACAAGCTTTTGTGTCAGCAGCTCTGTCAGCCATATTTCTGCACCAACTTTTAGGCCTTACTTTGGAAACTATTATTAAACAAACACAAGACATCAATTAATTAAAGAATTGAGTAAGCATGGGCGGAAAATCCGTTTCGCTCGCGGATTTTGCGGATTTTCGGTAAATTTGCAATCCGCGAGATTCGCGAATGTCCCGCAAAATCCGCAAATCCGCGAGCAGCGGATTTTATGGCTTGCTCGCACTGTTCGCGTGAGTTCGCGGCTTCCCAGTACAACTTCGCGCCCCGCGAATAAGCACTAAATTGCAGAAATACGATCTTAGCAAAACTGAAACTACTTACCAGGTTCAAAAGTTCAGGCTCATCATTAGTAGCCATTTCCTGTAGTGCTTCCTGAGGGGCCCCTCCAGAGTTCAGTTGCCAGTTGCAACTATTATGTGACCCTGCTCTGAACCTCAGAATAGTTACACATATGCCACAAAGGTCCTGAATTACAGCTAAGGGAGACAAGCAGGAGCCAGGCTGGAAGTTCAAATCCATTATTCAGCCCCTAATTCATTATTGTCTGTTGGGGCAGGGCAGGTGTTGTAACTAATTTTGCAACAATGAAAGCACTTAGCAAGTGCAAAAGATCACTAATCAGGAAGCACTAAGGAAGCAGGTGCCAGCTAAAAAAATATTCTGTGACACATTAATCAGCCCCAAATTAATTCAGGTCACTTGAGGCAGGGAAGGTGTGCTTTGCTTTGCCACAATAATGTACACTGACTGGACAACCAGAGGGTGCTGTGATGAAACAGAGGGTGGCATGGGTGGACCAGAGGGTGGCATGAGTAGTCAGAGAGTGGCAGTGGTGACAGAGAGTGGCAGTGATGAAGAAGAGTGTCCCAAACAGGCTGGACACGTAGAAACAACAAGTTCGCAAAACTTGCGACCCGACAGGTAAGTTCGCGTTTGCGAAATTGTACAAAACCCTCGCGAACTGGCAGAAACCCGTGCGAACACACAAAAAAAAATCCGCAAATTCGCGAGAATTCGCGGATTTTGCGGATTGCGAGTTCGCAAATCCGCAAAATTCGCGAACGCGAGATTCGCAAAATTCGCCCATGCTTAGAATTGAGACCCATTCTGTTACTCTCCCCCTTTGCTAATTAACCCTGTTAATTATATTACCTAGCTTAAGCACGAATATGCAGCTTTATGTTCACCTGTTCTTATCGAATGTCAGGAACTCCAAAACATTTTATCACGAAAGACATAACATAAGCACATAAAAGAAGCACATGCCATTAAATTAAACTGCCGCATTTAATACTGACAAAGACAATAGACAAAGTTAGTTTATTAATTTTTCTTTGTGCTTGCAACAAAAAGCACATTAGTCCTGCGTGTATTTCATGTTTGTATCTTTTGAACTAAGTTGATTAATATTTTCACCACAAGCTTATTAGACTGATTACTTTTTGTTAAGAGAGATTAACTTTGCAAGTTTGAACAACATTTTGTTCTTTACCTTGCTCCATCAAGAAACATCCAAGTTATAGTAAGATAAAAATTGCTACCTTTGCAGATTTTTCAAAAGTTTCAAAATTAAATGAAGAATCTACAAAGACTTACAAAAAGTTAAAAACTATTAAAGTGAATAATGTAGAAGGTTTTCCAGTTTCAAACTATTCAGGAGTTTCATTTTACTGTAATGTAGTAGTTAATGTCCTATTCCACCTAAATCCTCTATTTGAAAACATAAAAAAACAAGGACAAACCTTTAAGTCAAGCTTTCATAACTCTGCTCACTTTAGTACACACTGAAAACACATATGTACTTCAACTGCATGTATACATGATATTGTTATCCATTGTAATAGTAGTACACAGTTCATTTTCAATGTGCAGCTGTAGGCACATGACTTTATAATGATAACCCTAAATGTGTTAGAAAATGATGGAATTGCAATAAATGACTTCCGCAAAACAACCTTCATGGAACCATGAGTGTGTAATTGTTGCTATTCAGGCAGAAACAACTTATGGCCATTAATGTTTGTAACTCTCAAAGTACATTACATTTCAAGTTGCAATTTGCGAGTCGCAAACATAAATGTACAACAGTGTCAGAGACACTGTATGCGATTCCCAATGGGGTCGCAAAATTGCATGCCTCATGCATATTAATGATGGTGGCCTGCTGGGGTAAGCAGACTTCCATGTCTGGGACTGCTTTTAAACAAAGGAAAACGAATGCATTTAAAAAATAAAAATGTTTTTTTAATTTTCATTTTTTAAGGGCAGGCAGTGGTCCCTGGGACTCACACACTTATGCAGCCAGTGACACACCCATTCATAAATCAATACACCCGCATAGAGTCGCATTCCAACACTGACACACCCACTTACAGACGTAGTCACAGACTCACACAAATCCGCAGAGACCCTCATAGAAACTGATGCACCCACTCATGGATGTAAACACTCACACACAAACCCACTGAAACACTGAAGATTTACTCAATTTCAATTTTTAACTTTATTCAATTTTCACCTTTTAAAAATCATAAAAGCAGTTCATACAAAAAAATTCACTTTACAAATGCATATAATAAATAATTATAAAAAAAGTATTAAATCAGGTTGGGGTGATTAATCGATAAATCAGAAGTTCATGATAGATTCCATAGTTTCAAAACACTTTTTAAAAACATCGACATAGATCTAATACACAGAGGGTTTCCTAGTTGCTGGAGATTCAGATAAGCCGTCCAGCATTTCCTCCAAGCCCCACCTCTCAAATATTGTTTCAACCATCTAGCACGCCCTTTCTTATACAATTTGCATAATAGTACAAGATGGAAGGTGGACTGGTTGGATACATTGTCACATGGGCATGGGGCCAAAGTTCTATTCCAGTCATTTTTTCCGGATATGAAACGAGGTGGTGGAAAATGTTAAACCTGAATCTAGTCAGGACAAAGCGTTCAAACCCCATAGTAACGATGGTTAGGTATGGTTGTATTTTATAAGTAGTCAGCAGCGGCTGATGGTCGAGCACAGATCTTTTACTGACTTCGTTCCCAAGCCTTAAGATGCTAAAATGTTCCATACATACATTTTTTAAGGCTTTCTTAGGGATTTTCCCAATGAGTTCAGGTTTGTAATACCATTCTGGCCTTTCAATGTCCGTCAGGGCTTTCCTCACATACTCAAGCCATTTAATACTTTTTACATTAGCTAGTGCCATAATGTCCTTGATTACTTCTCGATTTAGGCCCAATTCTGGTGTCACCCAAATTATCCTCCAGAGCAGGATTGTCTGGATTTTAATCAGGTCTGTCAGGTATTCCCTTCCTAATTCCATATGACAGTTGTAGATTGATATACTTTTTGGAAGGGACAGGAGATATCGAAAAAAAATATTTTCGATGATTTGGAGCGCCGTAACGTCATGGTATCCCCATATCCCTGCTCCGTACAGAGCAATACTTCTACACTTAGCCACATATATACTGAGCATTATTTCTGGTTGTTTTCTGCCAAATTTACTAGCAAAGTGCTTTATAGCCACCACCGAGCATTTAAAGGCTAACAATCTATTTTTCACCTCGGGGCCCCAAGCCCCTGTTGCCTCGATTGTGACTCCTAGGTATGGGAATGTTTTTGTGGCTTGTAATTGGACGCCTGCCACATTGAGTTGCTTACATCTGGCTCCGCCTTTGCCAGATCCCATCACAAAGGACTTTTTAGCATTCAATTTAAGGACCCTATCCTCCATGTAACTTACGTAATTATTTAATACTTTTTGGGCACCAACCTTTGTTCTTGCCATCAACACAGCGTCGTCCGCATACAAAAGGGAGCTGATCTGCCTATTCCCAGCCTTTGGAGAGTCAATGTTGCTGGCACCCAATTCCTTCTCCAAGCTGTTAGTATATAATGAGAAAAGGAATGGGGCCAGCACACATCCTTGCCTCACCCCCTTCTGTATGCGGAAGGACCTTGTACATTCCCCCAACAGCCCGTACCTTACTCTGGCAGTAGCATTCGAGTATAATTGTCTCAAAAAGAGAACAATCGCTGGGTCCACTTTCATCTCCTCTAATGTTATCCATAATTTATTGTGTATGACGCAATCAAACGCCGACGAAAGGTCGACGAAGATTGCGTAGAAGCATCCCTCTTTAGCTCTAGTGTATTTCCCCTGTAGTAGGACAAAATTTAAAACTTGCTCCACTGTGCCCATCCCTAGCCGGAATCCATATTGTACTGGGGTCAAGATGTTCTGTTCTTCTGCCCAGTCCTGTAGTCTAGTCAGGACCACTCTTCCTGCAATTTTCACTAGGGAATCTAGTAATGATATCGGTCTATAATTTGATGGGCTTTCCCTATCCCCCTTTTTATGTATTGGGATGATCAGGGATTCTGCCCATGTTTTAACAAAACCCATTGCACAACAGGCCCCCATTACTCGTAAACAGATAGGTGCCCAGAGATCTGTGTTCATTTTATAAAGATCACTTGGGATCCCATCTGGTCCCGGGGCTTTATTATTCTGAGTGGACTTTATAGCCGTCACAACCTCCTCTAATTTAAACTCTATCGGGATAGGGCAGTGTTTACTCTGTAATTTGGACTCATTTTGGGCATTGCAATATAGTTTTGAGAAAAACTCCACCCAAGAGTTCTCATCAATGTCGATTTCCATTTTAGCTGCCACTTTATTGTTAATAAATGGTGAGTTGACTACCTGCCAGAATAACTTTGGGTCTCTACTTTCCGCTGCATCCATTAAGTCTCGCCATGCTTTTTCCTTGATAGCCTTCTTTCTTTGATCTCTTGCTAACTTATATGCCTTTCTAAGTGTTCTAATCATGTCATGATCCCTTATTGATTCTTTTAGAGCCTTTTTTAGGGCTTTATATGTCTTGGTGCATTGGGTGTCAAACCATCCCTTGGGAGTATTGTTTTTTCTTGAACACTTCCTAGTCAAGACTCCCTGTATACTCCTAGTAATATTGCTAAATGCCTCCAAGTGTTCGCCACTTGTAGGATTATCCTCTAGACATACAAGTAATGAAGGGAGAGCGTCTTTCACAATTTTTGGCAAGATTTTTTCGGGGTCTACCATACTCCATTTTAAAGCAATACCATTTTGTCTTGCGACCACTAGATTTTGAGTCCATGCCAGGGTCTCAGTTAGTGAGGGTGTTTTTATTCCCGGTGTGTTAGAAGAATTTTTAACGGTAGGTGGTCGCTCAGACCCATAGCAGGGGTCTCAAATTTCGCCACCCTACTCCCAAACCTATTTGGGAGGATAATAAAGTCAATAATTGAGTGGAGTCCCCTTGCCATAAAGGTGGGGGTAAACTTAACCTTAGGGTAGCATAACCTATGTGCGAACCCAAGATCAAACTTGGCCATAATGTCATTTAGGATTTCCCCTTTTGTATGATGTTCAAAGTGACTGCTATCCCCGTGTTCCCCCTCCCCATAATCCTGGAAGCCACATGTTTTCCTAGTACATATGTTTACATTAAAATCCCCTACCCAAACCCAGATTAAATCCTTCCCTTTTAAGGGTTTTACCTCCCTCATTTCTTTTGTCACTTTCAGTAGTTCTTCCCTGAAATGTGCATTCTCAATATTATTGTAAAAATTAACCACTATTAGCACATTTCTATAATTTAAATGAATAGTGACCAATTGAAAATAGGGTGAGGTTGATCTGCCTACGCTGGTACTGGTATTTAAACGGTTAGACACATATACGCATAGGCCCCCTTTGTGCCTACCATGACTAGAGGGCACTGCAGGGACATGAAAAGTTTTAAAACCATCTATGTGCACTTCCGTTAGAACCCACGTTTCCTGGACACAGAGTATATCTACATTGGTAACAAACTCTCCCCAAAGTGTTTCTGACACTTTATTAGCAATCCCGCACACATTCCACGTTACTACACTTGTTTTATGTTCATTTAAACTTATATCTTTGTTTTAAGTGTATTTTTGTCTTTGGTTATGGTATTCGGATTCAGCTTTCCCAAATCATCCTTCCTTATCGCCCTATCTGTTAAGATGACATTACCCTTACCCGTAATATGATTTGCCATTTTACTATTTTGATTCATCCCTATTTCACTAACTATAGTTGTATTCAACCTGCTTCCGACTCTCAGTTCAGATATGGGTCTCTTATACACAACGTCCTTTTCCCTCCCCTGTTTGCCGATTGACTTAATTGTTGGGTTATCAAGTCACTCATTTAGATCTAAACGTGAGAGTGGTTCAAAGAGGTTGTGTAGCGGGATGTTCCAGTAATGAATTGGGTTTGTAGGATGATGATTATAATCAAAGCAATAGTCAGGTCTATTGGGATAATGAGGCAGGGTGGAACTCAGACACTAATGCACCCACTTAGACACCCAGTAAGAAAATGATGCACCCACTCAAAGATCCAATCAGAGTGTCAGACAACGACACAGAGCTGCACTCTGACTCTGATGCACCTTGTCACAGACTCTCTTAGACACTGACGCACCCACTCAAAGACACACTCAGACACTAATGGATCCACTCAGTGACCCATTTAGAGTCTGATCTACCCATCAAAGGCTCATTCAGACACTGATGCAATCACTTAGGGACCCACTCAGACACTGATGCACACACACTGAGAGAACGTCTCAGACACTGACGTACCAAACTAGAGACTCACTTAGATACTGAGACACTCACTGACAGACTCACTGAGACACTGATGTATCTATTCAGAGACCCATTTAGTTTTCAGTCATGAAAAGGAATGGAATCAATCTTGAAAACTCAGTAGCCCAAATGAGCCCCCAGAATACAGATCTATTCATTTTGACCTTTATCACGCAACTTCCAATATTGAAATGAATAGCAGTCCAGCTGCATGTAGGGTAAAAACATCTCTTCTCTGCAGTCAACAATATTGGATTTTGAATTATATGCAATGTATTATTTTTGATTTGGAGAGCTAAACCGCCATAATCTTTCTCACTTCCTGTAACCTCCTTATAAGGACCTACTTCATGAAATATATTTTTTAAAAGTACAAGTATTTATTTCCAGCTTGTGTGTTCACTTGTAAATTGTGGTTGCAATTGAGTATAGATTAAAACATTATTTGTGTAGTCCATTATATTTTCAATCATGTAAAATGTTGCTACTGTATCAAACATAAGTAAGACCTTATTAACATAAATACATGAACCATGCCTTATGGTTTCTGATTCTAAATGTATTAAAAAACGTATTTCAGAAGCAAACACATAATTTAGTCCGACGTAGTTGCGTGCCTTCCATTCAATTAAACAAAAGGGCTATTGCCTGCTCCACAGGTGGAAGCACTTTTTTGCAAAATGATCGATGCCAGGCACATTGGTGACATCTTAATATGGTGAGTACTCCTTCACCGAGTAGGCACAAGTGAAGTCCTTATTGAACTCTGGAGCATAGCAGTCCGTGTGCCAAGGTCGAAATGGCCATCCTTCTATGTAAAATTTAAATTAAGAAATCATAATTCTACATAGGCATGGAAGTTATGTTTCTTTGAAGAAAGGATCAGCGTACTAAGACATTTGAAGGTAGCAAAGTGCCTGATTTAAAGTTCAAAGGACGGGATACACTGTCCGCCGTGTTACAAGAAGATTGCACCCTGTGGTAGTTGTAATATCCGTTAAGTTTGTGACTGAATATACAGTTCTCCGAACTCTAAATCAGGCCCAGTGTAAACAAAGATGATTGAAACCTTTAAATTTGGGCAATTCACTACATTTCAAAAGAATCACGCTGGAGATAAGAAAAAAAGGGGCATCCTTTTTTAATTTAGCTAAATTATGCCACCATGTCATCATCCTCTTGTTTACATGATACAAATGCATGTCAAATTATAGTCATGTGTAATTTGTAGTATGAGAGACAAACAACACTTTCAGTATTGTCTTATGTGCTTTGTTCTCTTCAGCAGGCAATCCTCTTAAAGCTTTTTGAAAACAAGCCTAACTGGAATAAACATATTGTCTGAAATGTAGCCAGCAGTTGATAACCACTCTCACAAGTTGCCCTGAATTAAAAACCACATGATACTTTTCGCTGTTAGGGAACTGCAATTTTATTCATTAAAAGAAGCGACTAGATGGTGTTGAGGGAATTTACAATATTTGTAAAGGAAGCTAAGTGGATTTCTAATATAATTAACTGTACTTAAAGAAATCTTGGGGCATATTACCAAGGGCCTTATCGCCGCTTTAGCGGCACTTTTTGCTGCTAAAGCAGCGATTTTTTTTATCGCCCTTTCAGCAAGCTGTCGCTAACAGGTGTTAGCGACAGCTTTCTGGCGATAGCGGCCAGTTTTCCAGTCGCCTTGCATGCCAGCAATAATTATCGCTAATGACATGCAAGGTAGGCATTCCCAAATGAAAGCGACTGAAAACAGTCGCTAACACAACTTCCCCCTATTAGCAACGCAGGCGCAATTATCGCTTAAACTTACCACCTGCTGAAAACATGACTTACCTGTTTCTTCAATGGAAGGTAGATTGTCAGGCTAAGTCCACCATGTTGTTAATGCGTGAATATTGCTGGATTTCCAACGATATTCACGCATTAGCTGCTATCGCTGGATGTATTAGAGATAAACGTTGTTAATAGCATGTTATCTCCGTGATAATATCTGACGATAGGCGGCGATTAAAAAAAAACGTGCTAATAATTATCGAAAGTTGTTGCTAATATCCCCCCTTATTTTTTAATTGTAAAATGGCCAGGAACTAGACCACAGTACAAAATCCAAGCTGAAAATAAAGTTGTTTCTCTAGGAAAAGAAGTAAAATCAGAAAATGAAAAATTTCAGAGTTAGTTACAGTTAGGGTCCCCAATTATAGCAATCACTCGGAAGTTAGGCCGGCAATAACTTAGACCCTGTTTAATAAATCACCACAAAACCTTCCAGACCTATTGTTTATTCTACATTGGTGGAGGATGGAAAGTTTCATTGTGATTAGCCAAAGAGGTGCAAAGATAAGTGATTTCCCAAAATGCATTTTTCCGGGAAGGTATTTTCCTTACACTTTTGTATCTTGTGAAAAACGGCTTTATATGACATTTGGCAGGTTTACACATTATGGTGCACAGGTGATCTTTTCAGTAGTACAGGGATGTTAGATAAATATTTTTTTATGGGATAAGTCCTTTAAACTTAGTGATAATTGTTGTCCAAGTATTTTGGCAAACTTTTGCTGTATTTCGTGGAAGTACTATGGTACATAGCAATGATAAGTCATTATGGGGCAGATTCACAGAACTAATCTGAAATAAACTCCTAAACTTACTACTTTTGGTATTCACAGAAGGCATTTAGTAGTAGGAAAGTTAGGAGTCCTAACTTTACTACTATTAAATGCCTTCTGTGAATGCCAAATGTAGTACGTTTAGGATTTTATCTAAGTTTAGTAGTTGTTAAGTTAAGAGTCCTAACTTTACTACTACTAACTGCCTTTTGTGAACACCACAATTAGTAAGTTTAGGATATTATCTCAATTTAGTAGTAGTAAAGTTAGGAGTCCTAACTTTACTACTACTAAATACCTTCTGTGAATACCAAAAGTAGTAAATTTAGGATTTGATCTCAGATTAGTTCTGTGAATCGGCCCCTATGTGATTGACTAACGATTTTCTTTACAACAGTTAAATGCCACTATGTTGTTTTTAGTTACACTTTGGCTGTATTTTGTGTGTTCATACTTAGATATAGGTTTTAGTTTTTATGTTTTTCCCATACCTATTCCCACTTTATTGAAGTGGTCATAGGTACGGAAACGTTTTTCAAATTCTACATATTTAACAGAACTGTATGGTGTACTGCAGTACTCCATTGGGAGTTCTGTAGTACCTGAATAAAAATGTGTTTTAAAGTTAAAAAATACTCTGTATTGCCCTATATTTCACAAATATTGTGTAGCACAGTGTGGTTTCTATTTTTAACATATTTAAATCTTCACAAGAAAATTCAATGCTGTACCGTGATAATACCTACAAGTTACTGTGCTAGTTTAATAAATTAAAAAAAATGCACAGCTCTCCCCAAAAGTGCTGTAAAAATATATCAAAAATTACAATATAATTTCGCTACCTATAAACATTTTATCAAAGTGGTAATAGGTAGGGAGCAATAATACAATTTTGTACTTACCTATATCTAAAACCCTAACCCAGACCGCAGAAACACACAGAGTGCAGCCAAACTGTGCTTAAAATTATATAGCTGCATTTCACATTTAATAACACAGCCATTAGCCATTCACATACTGCTATGTCATGCACATGCACCACATTTTACAGTGAATTTACAGTATACTGCGGCACAACATATAACTAAGTATTTATAACTTGAACTGTAATAACACTGTTTATACCTACTATCCCAAATTACCATTTACACCAGGGGGTCGATTACGATGTCAGGCAGAAAGCCTCCTCCTGGAAGTCGGAATCTCCTCAACCGTGTCAGAGCCCTTCTGTCCGACTCGGTCAGTTTCCATTCTGACTGCCCAATTACGATGTTCGCAGTTGTAATGTAAACGTGCGGTCATTTTTAATTGGATCTGAGTGACTCACAAAGTATTCATGTCGGTGAGAACCGCATTGTACACCCCTATGGACAGCGTTTACGCCCTCAGGATTACAATATTGATTTTCAACAGCCTTTCCATGTTGGCCTGTCTGACATGGAAAGGCTGTCAGGAAGTGACTTTGCGAGCCCCTGGCAGGGTCACCTTGCTCCCACGGCCAACGGTTGAAGGCCGAGGGTGTACTTGAGGGACCCACTATAAAACCCTGCACTGTGTGGCAGGCACTGTGGGGTGCCTGCGGTAGGATGCAGAGTTTTCCTCTAACACCACATTCCCCCTTAGGAGCCTGTGTTATGGCCAGTTGTCGGGGGAACACACGCTCCCATGGGGAACAAAGGGGCTCAGTGTTCGTTCGCATTGTAATCCGGCAGCCGGAACCAACGACTGCAAGTCGGTTGGTCCTGATTCTGAATCGGTGTGTGGTGCAGGCCTTCCAGCCGACATCTTTATGAGCCCCCAAAGAATGTATTTTTCTGCCACATCCCATTTACATCAGTTCACACACTTTCTCGCTGCGTCTATTTCAATTACCACACTCCACTCTACACCACTTTACTCTATGCCACTACACCCTATACCACTGTACACTATTAAACTCTACGCACCTACACTATACTCTATTCAAAGTCACTTCACTATGTGCCACGCCACTATACCCCACTCCATGCTAAGCCACTCCACTCTACACAAGTACTCTGTAAGCTATTACACTCTACAGCACTCTACTATGCACCATTCCACTCTACGCTCCTCCGCTGTATGCTATTCCACTGTATCCAACTCCATTCTGACACCACCCTCTATGCTATTCCACTTAATGCCACTGCCGCTCCACCTCAGACAGACAACATCTTTCCCCATCTTCGCAAGAAACCTCAAAACCTGACTCTTTGACAGACCCCCCCACTTGATGGACTGGAGCCTGCTTACGCCCCACCCCCCAGCACCTTGAGACCCTTACGGGTGAGTAGTTGTGCTTAACAAATGCCTGATCGATTGATTGATGATTGACTGTACTTCACTTGAGGGTACAACTATGTACTGTGCCACTCTACACCACTCTACTGTGCCAATCCACCCTACACTACTACACTCTAGGATATTCCACTGTACAATACGCCACTACACTGTACACCACTTCACTGCGTACTATTTCAGTACCTGCTGCTCAACTGTACGACACTTCAGTCCATGCCACTCCACTCTACAAAACTACACTGTATGTTAATCCACTCTACACTATTCCACTGTGCAACACTTCACTCTATGCAATCCCACTCTGTGTCAGTCGGCTCTATGCCACCACTTCACCACTCTAATATACCTTATTCCACATTACGCCACTGCATTGTATGGTACTCAAATCTACTCCACTATACTCTTTGCTACTCCACTCTATGCTATTCCACTATACAGCACTCCACTCTATGCCACTCGAGTCTACACCACACCACTCTGTGCTATTCCACTCTACATTAATCCTCTCTACAATATTCCACTGTATGCAACTTCACTTTCGCCACTCCCAACTATGCTATGCCACTCCATGCCACTCCACTCTACGGCAACCCACCATTTGCCATTCCAGTAAATGCCACTACAGTGTATGCCACTACAGTGTATGCCACTCCACCGTAGGCGACTTCACTATACCCTATTACACTCTACTTCATCCCACTCCACTTTACACTATTGTGGTGTATGCCTCTATAATGTACATCACTCCACTGTACACTTCTAGACTCTATGCCATTAAACTTTACACTACTCCACTGTATGCTATTACACTTTACAACACTACACTTCATACCACTCAATTTTTTGCCACTGTACAGTATGATATTTTACTTTATGCAACTCCACTCTATGCCAATCCACTTTATCACACTCCAGTGTATGCTATTCTGCTGTATGCCACTCTACTGTACTGTATTCCCCTGCATGCAACTACATTCTATGCCACTCAACTCTCTGCTATTTGACTGTATAGCACTCCACGATACTCTATTCTACTGTATGTTTCTCCTCTATACACCACTCCTCTCTACACAACTCCACATTCCAGTATACGCCACTCCACTCTGAGCTAATGTATGCAGTTGCAGTGTATGCTACCATACTATACACTGTTTCACTGTATGTCACTCTACTCTATGACACTCCCCTCCCCTCTTCACCACTCCCCTCTACCCTATTACACTGTACACCACCCCACTCTACCCAATTCCTCTCTATGCCACTTCACTCTGTGACACTCCCATGTACTCCACTGAACATTGGGAGAAACCGGGTTCATAATAAGATTTTAATCCAATGCCGAGCAGAACCGGTTTAAATCTATGGAAATTCAAGAAATCTTTCTCAATCATCAGTGAAGGAAGATATTCCTTAGTGAAGATCTTCATATGTGGAGCTTCCACACAATACACTATATAATTTAATTGCCATATTTCCACTGTAAAAATCCCACGTAGGGGGTGACTGTTGAAGGGGTGAAAAGGGCATGTACTTCACATCCCAGTATTAAATATTAAATAATACAATGTTCTGGATAACATACTATGCAAAATTACTTCATCATTATACCAATAGTGATTTAGTTTACAATAAATATCTAAACACACTATCAATAGAATCCCATTTTGTAGAGAAACAAGATACCTTAAGCCTCTATTGCTGTGTAACAAAGTGCTGTGGATGTCTAATCTCAGGTTTTTGGAGGGCACTTAAGGATGTAAGATATTCTTTTTTTGGTCCACCTGGTAGCAATACATAAACACACCGTCAATTGGTACAGAAATACATCATTTCAATACATTTCGCAGTTCTTTCCCTACGCAGTGCACTGTTTGAATCTATAACATAGTGTTAACATAACAGCATATTTAACATAAGAAAAGCAATAGTACCTTAAAGGAACCCTGGTTCCCCTACAGCTTGCATGTATTCCGGCTTTATAGCATCATGTCATTTCGGCATTATACATTCTCACAATCTACAGTCGGATTCACTTCTGACGTAGCTCGTCCGGCATCACCCATATCCCCCCCACTGTCCCTCAGAGGTGACTCTGATTGTTGCTAGTAGTCCAGAAGGTGCTGCCAGAAGTCTCTTGGCTTCGCGGCCTGTGTTAGTTCTTCTTCATAGTGTCCAAGTTTCACTTTACAGTATGCCATGTCAGATAATCATTCTTTGAACCGAGGCGGGCGTTTACTGCGCCATTTGATGGCAATGCGTCTTTTTTCCAGCAGTAGTGCCACTGCCAGTAATTTACGTCGTTTAGGCAATTTAAGTTTTTAAGCCCCCAGGAGACATGTCAGTGGTGTGTTCGGTATTGACTCTGTCAACAGTTGAGCTAATGCTTCCACCACCTCCCGCCAGTATGACTCCAAAGCTGGGCATGCCCATGCCGTATGGATGAAATCAGCTATAGGGGCGGCGCACCTTTTGCATATGTCATCTGTCCTAAGCCCATACCTATACAGTATATCTGGTGTGTAATATGTCTGATGTATGAATCTAAAATGTATTGTGCATAAATTACAATTTGGCGTTAGCAGATGCAGTTGTGTACAGCTGTAGTTCCATTCATCTTCAGAAATAGAGGACCCAAGTGCCATCTCCCACTGTGTCATCGCCCTGTTTGTGGCTGGGTGTTGTTCATTTTGTGACGCAGTGCATAATTTTGCTACTAATGCCCCCCTAGTCGGCGCAGTAAGTAGTATCTGTAGTGCTTGCAGTGGATTTGGCTCAGTCGGGAAATTGTCATATAAGTCTCTTACTGCCGCCCTTAGTCTGTAGTAGGCAAACTTCTTCAGCGGTGTTTGATGTGTGCTTAAGGACGGGTTCTGGTAGGTGATGAATGTGTTGTGCAGATATAGTGCTCCTAGTGTTTCGAACCCCATCTCCCCAAGAATCCCTCTAATATTCTGCTCTTGTGTGACCAACAGTTTGGGGTGATGAGCCAATGGTAGCGCCGGTGCATCAATCGGTAGTTTTGACTGGATCTGTGCTCCACTTCAGTGTATATTCTATGTGCGGTTCTGAGGTCCCAGCCATCAGAGGGATCACAACTGATTTGTCCTAGTTTATGCTGAGGCCTGAAGATTGCTCAATTTTTATATATTCCCTCATTAGTGCATTTAGATTTTTATCCGGATATCTAGTGTACAGGACCATGTCATCCGCATGAAGAGATATGCTCACCGGGCGGAGGCTGAATTGAAGTGCAGTTCCTGGGTGATTTTGTCTAATTTTACAGGCCAGCGGCTCTAGCGTGAGTGCAAACAAGATACGTGACAGAGGGCATCCTTGTCTCGTGCCGAGGCTTATTCTGAATGGTTGTGAGGTGTGACCGATGATTCGTACTCTTGCCCTAGGTTCATCATATAGCAATGCAATCCACTTCAGGAAAGCAGGTGGGAACCCCATCCTATTCAGGACAGTCATCATGAAGTCCCACTCCACTGAGTCGAAGGCTTTCACCTCATCCAGTAGCGCGGCTGCTGCTGACAGCTCGGGGTTTAGGCTGTGATACATCGTAAATATAGTTCTTATATTTTAGGTTGTGGATCTCGTGGGTATAAATCCCACCTGATCTGGTAGCACAAGAAGCATAAAAAATGGTTGTATCCTGTTTGCCATTATTTTTGCCACTATTTTAACATCTATATTAATAAGCAATAGGGGGCGATATGATTCACAATTATTGGGGTCTTTGCCAGGCTTTGGAAGTGCTATCAGCAGCGCCTCACGTAGTGTTGGTGGAAGGGCTCCTTCCTCATACGCCTCCTCAAGCATAAGTGCCATCTCTGGAATTAGCAGGTCTTTGTACTCCTTATAAAATTCCTCCGGCAATCCATCTATCCCTGGGGCTTTGTTGTTGGGTAGTGAATTGACCGCCTCTTTATACTCATCTTCCGTGATATGATGTGCTAGGAATTCCCTGTGAGTGTCTGACAGCTAGACTAACCCGATGTTGTCTAAATATTCATGAATTGCTGGTTGCAAATGCGTTATTTTCGTGGTATACAGCTCAGAATAGAAAGTGCAGATTTTTTCTAGAATAGAAGGGGTATCATATACTTGTTCATGGCGAGCATCTTCTATTTTTGTAATTAGGGAGGCACTCTGCATTGGTTTGATTTTTTGTGACAACGCCCTTCCCGTTTGACCTCCCTCCCCATATGCTATAGCTCTATACAGTTGGGATAGATATTTTATTTCTGTGTCAGCATAATCATGATATGTGTCTATTGTCCTCCTTATGTCAGCCAGAATGGAGTCCTGCAGTGTGTTGGCATAGTCTGTTTCTAACGTCTGGATGTCACGTTCCACCATTGACAGTTGTTGTCTGATGTCTCGGAGAATTCCGCCATGTTTGCTTATGCAGTGACCCCTTATGGTGACTTTAAAAGCCTCCCATATTGTCCTATGACTCTCCACCGACCTTATATTATGTTGGAAAAAGTCCTCTATGGCTTGTTTCAGTTCTCCCCGGTATACCTGGTCCCGCAGTACTTCTGGTTGGAGTCTCCACGTGAACTGTCTCGAGGTGTGAGTGGGTACTTCCAGCACTAACCGTACAGGGGAGTGGTCTGACAGTGTCTTTGGCAGGTGTTCTACTGACGTAGTCCAAGTGCTTACATCCCTTGTGATTAGCCAGTAATCTAGTCTCGACCATGTTTTGTGAGTCAGGGATGTGCATGTACCTTCCCTCTTACCCCGGTGTCTCTGTCGCCATATGTCTATGATGTCCCAGTCGTGCATTCCTTCTACTATGACTCGGGCCGCCCGTCGTCCATGCCTGTCCGCCCATGAGGCTCTGTCTAGTAATGGTTCTAGGCATGTGTTGAAGTCTCCAGCCCATATTACTGCTGTTGGCTGCGTATCTCGGAGCTTGGACCAGACGTCATCAAAGAAGAGTGGATCGTCTGTGTTAGGTCCGTACGTGATGATAAGTGTAAGGTCTGTACCTCCAAAATTTCCCCCAAGTATTATATATCTCCCCTGGTCATCTGTGATTGTGTTAAGAAGGGTAAATGGAGTGTTGCATTTAATCAGTATTAGCACTCCCCGAGCGTAGTTTGATTATGATGATGTTACCCTAAACTGTGCCCACCGATATCCAACTCTGCATTCTCTCTGGGGTGCAACGTGTGTTTTCTGAATGCATGCAATGTAAATCCTGTGCCTTTCTAGGTAAGTCAAAACTTTCCTGATTTTTCGCGAGTCTTGTAGGCCTCTCACATTCCAGGATATGAGGGTCAATGTCCTAACCTGTCGCGTCCCGACTGTCATGTTGTCCCCAAATACAATTAGCTGTATATGTATATCTCATAGGTCTCACTTTTGTACAATCATGTAAGCAAGTAGTGGTGTTTCCAGCTGCCACCAGGTGATTTTCAACAATAAACCCCCCCTTTCCCCCCCTCCCACTTCGCCTTATATCCCCTGATGAAGACATTTCCCTCAGCGCTATTATGTTCTCTTCCCTTTTCCATGTATGCATAGCACTAAACCTTTCCCCTCTTGTAGAACAGGTGTGGTGTACACTGGTGGGCGGAAATAACCTGGCTTAACCTCCCTCTTCTTTGGTGACTAGAGGGGTGGCCATCCTATCAACATGGTAGTGCACTTTTTCTTCGTGGACATCATATTGGTATGCCTCTCAAACTTAACTTACGAACTCCAAACAACTTATCTTACAGACATATATAATTCAACAATGTATACAGTGTTCCATGCATATCCTCTTTGATGTACAACTTATCTGAACCGCCTGTCTTCATCACGGATCTCCTGATGTACGTGTAGCTCTCTGCTGCAGAGCATATGGACTTCTATGCTCGGCTCCACCTCTCACAGTCATGTGCCAAAAGAGTGTTTTAGTGCCAATGGCATTAGGTGAGGCATGTAAAAGTCTGCAGCAGTGTTGCCCCTCATTAGCCGCAGCCTGGCCAAGGAGACAACTTATTCCACGTCCGACATTGGTCCCTGATCTTGTTGTCTGTCCCTTGGTGATCGTCTGCGTTCACCTCTCGGTTTCTTTAGCTGCAGATATTTTGTGGCCTCTTTAGGTTCATTGAATATCTTTACAGAGCCATCGTCCGTGATTTTCAGCCTGGCAGGATATAGCATGGCATATGGTATCTGAAGGTCACGGAGTTTCTGCTTTGCTTGTGTGTATTTTTCCCGTGCTTCTTGGACAGATTGTGTGAAGTCCGGGTATAGAGCTATTTCCATGCCTTCATGATGCAATGTTCCTATTTCACGGGCTTTTCGGAGTGCTGCATCCCGGTCACGGTAGTTTAATATTTTCACTATAATTGGTCGCGGTCTGGTACCCACCGGTGGCTTCGGGCGAGGGATCTGTGGGCTCTTTCAATGAGAAAGACATCGAGAATGTTTCTCTTCCCAACAGAGTTATCATTAGCTGTTCCACATATTTTTCCATGGGGTCCGTGTTTGTGGTTTCGGCAATTCCCATGATCCGTATGTTGCTCTGCCGAGAGCGGGTTTCCATATCTTCTGTCTTGGCAGTCAGCGCGGCAAGTTGTTTATCTACACCGGATTGCTTGGTGGTGATTTGATTATTCGTATTCTCGACATCAGAGATCCTGCGTTCTGCCATGTCTATCCTTTCGGTGTGTCTGTCCATCCTTTCATGCAAACACAACAGGTGATGGACCGAATGTGGATCAATGTCACACACTCATCCCAGTCCAAAGATCTGGGCCCAAATCCATCGTTTTTTTGCACTCCACACCACCCTGGGTTAGACAATGGCGATATGCAAATCAGCTCTGACCCTGTGCCCCTTGGGAACAGTCCAGTCCATCCTTTCAGACATTCGGTGAACTCTGTGCGTGAGACTATCTATTTTCCCATCTATGTTTGTTACCACAGTTTGGATCGTGAGGAACATTGCCTGTATATTATCCATTGTGAGGCCTCCCGCAACGTGTGTCAATTGTGAGTCCACCTGGGCGTCGTTGCCATTTTGTTCCTGTACTTTCTAGGGTTGTTCGAAGTTAATTTTTGGCTGGCTTTTGTCTGGTTTGCCCATCTTGCTCCTCCCCTGAAACCGTTTCTTTACACTCTTGCGATCTGGCTTCAGCACTGTATAGTCTGTATTGATGCTGTGTACTGTAATCCCTCATGATAATGTCCTGCTCTGGGCGCGCCTGCTTGTGACGTCTACCCAAGTTGTGTTACCAAGCTCCTGGCTTTATTAGATGGTGTCAATTGTATCTATGTGTGGCCCACGCAGTAGTTAGTCTGCCAATGTTGCCCTATTAATCATTAGGACCCCAAAAAGTCTCACGTCTCCTTGTTGTTCTCCAGGCCCACGCCGTCTCTCATATGCTGCTACACCCCGCTGTTGTATCCTTGTGTCCGCGGCCGTGCCTGATTTCTGCGGCCCACTTGTTTGTGCCACTGATGTGTGTTCCCGCCACTGTGGTGTCTTCCCTATTGCCTTACGCTGTGTCTTCTGAGGGCGCAATATGGCCGCCTGGTTCCCTGCGTGTTCCTCCGTTGTGTGCTGTACTGTGTGCAATTATCAGCAGCCTGGCACTCGTAGTCATATACTTGGTGTGGCTCTTTGCACTCCTCAGCTATATTTGCCCGCTTTCTTTTGTAGGTCTATAGTTGTGAGCTCTTCAGATCTGCAGTGCGCGCATCGCGGCCTCATACGGCCCTTCGATGCGTCTAGCTGCCAATTCAAGGGTGGCGCATATTTCCTCCCCTCCTTCGCTGTATCTGCCATACCTGTGGTGTGCTGGTGTGTCCTGCCCGCCACGTATCCAGTGTCCGGTCTCGCCGGCTGTGCTCGACTTTTTCTTTTTGCGCCGTCTCAGTCCGAGCTACGTGCCTTGCGTCACGGTGTGGTCTTTTACCCCAGGCCGGTGTTTCGCCTATGCCATCTTCGCGTGTGGGGCGCAGCGGGTCTCCGTGTCCTCTGGCCCAATTTCAGGCTTTCAGAGCTGCACCGTATCTTTACTGATTGCTGGAGGCATGCTTTTGCGGTTTTGATGCGATGTCCACGTTTGTTGTGCAGGATTGGGATGAGTGTGGCAAGCCCCCAGAGGAGCTTGTTTACTGTGCGGCCATTCCATTCCGCGGTTAGCTCCGCCCCAAGGATGGAAGATATTTAGGACTAGTTTTGAAGAGCATTTCAACCAGACATAGATGTGTGAACAAGCAGGCACCAACTATCAGAACTCAATACCGGCCATGTGTTTTCATGAGCAAAGATAATCCTCTCACTTGTTAAAACAGAGCACCCTCAGCTTGACAAGCACCACACCAGAAGATTAAGTTTCCCTGAGTTAAAGAGGGATCAGGGTAATATAGAAAGATAGGTGAGACATTGGATGGTAGGGCAGGTCAGCATGTATCTGGAACTCAAAAAGTCAATCTATACCTTTGGGATTCTATATTGAAAGAACCAATATGATATGGTTTATCGTAAATGAGTAGGTGAACTCTGTAACTATCACCCCAGCTACTATGATCCCACTAGAAAACTGAAAGGGCAGGGAGCATCAATCCAGCAGAATTTCAGTCTTGGAGCTTTTGGTCAGTGAGCAAATGCAATGGAGGAATGACATCTGGTGAGTATCATAGGACTGTGGGGAACAGAGGGTAGAGGGAAACTGGAAGTCCCCTATCTAAACAAGAGCTAACTACAGAGAGCATTGAGGGAACTGAGGAACGGGAAAATGCAAGAAATGTGTGAGAACACCAAATGAGTGTGAACTTAGTCAGAAGTGAAAGAAGCCCAACAACTACTGTTGCCAAGTAAATTACTCCAAACTTGCTCTCCTTTTAAGTGGCACTGCCTCTCATAGTATGGAAGTTAAACCAGCAGCTAACCACTCAGGCATGAACTTCACAGTCCCAGCTGTATAGGGCCTTCCCCGTTTTCATTTACCCATTCCTGTAGGTCTCACCCGGAGAAGCCTGAGACTGATTCCTGGCTCAAACTCATACATCATTCCCACTCTACCTTCATTAACACTCCTAAGTAGCTACATGTGCTTATGGCACGCATACTCACTTATAAGACTTACAGAAATATGCACACCCACTCCTAGTCTACATTATCATTTCCCTCCACTACCATCACCCTGTGAGGAACCTGATTGTCTTTCCTCGAATCCTCTCAAAGACACATTTTAATAGTAAATATAATAAAAATAAATGTTTTGCTTATTGATGTGCAAAGATCCTGTTAGTAAATAATGATGGATTCATTTGCATTTTTACATGAGCTGATCTCTAGAGTCCTAAGATAAAACCTTTGTATTTTCCCTTTCTATGTAAGGGAAATAGTTTTATTTGGAAGATTACTTTAACTTCAGTATGAGTGCTATTTAAACACTGACGAATCCACTACTGTGATTGCAACATGAGATTGATTTGACACCTAAACTGGATGGTCAAAGGTGCTTGCATAGGAAGTGTCTGAGAGAATAGCCACATAATGAATGTTTATTATAAATCTGTAATTTGGTTGCCTGTTAAGTTAAACAATTATTTCTTGAGAAAAAAGGACTTAAGTCCTCTTGGGACTGACTTCATATAAATTTATTTTGTAATGCAAGTGTATTACTTGAATCTTTTGTGAGTGTCTCGGATTTTCAGTTTGCTCAATTTCTATAATATGGAGCTGTGGGGCATATTTATGAGGAAATGACAGAGCGTGGAGGGAAGTGCCATATTTACAGCAATGGCACACCCCTGTGTTTCCCCTAGCGCTGACACTAAAAATAATTGCCAATACAATATACCTTTGAGCCATAGTGCAAGGGAGCCTGCATTGCATGGACTGATTGTTTAGGTGCAGTAAGGTGTCCTTTCCTGCACATAAACAATCACTTATGGAGATTTGTTACTTCTATGTGTGCGGCAGAATGCAGCACACATAGAAGTAGCAAATCACCATCAATTAATGATTGTTCATATGCGGGAAACAACGCCTTTCTGCATATAAACAATCATTAATGGCATTTTGCTCTTTCTATGTGTGCCACAAAAGATTGTTGCAATATTCTAACACCTGCTATTGCATTGCATTAGTTTTTGGAGCTGCTTCAGATTTACATCACCTTTTAAATCTGGGGCAGCATCATAAAGCAATGGGTATTGTGGTGGAACACACACAGCAACACCTATTGCATGCCCCTTTCATGCAGATACATGTGTGAAAGGGTAGCATATTTTTCAAAGCGGTGTTAAGCCATAAAAAGTGGCTTGACACCATTTGGTAAATTTGGTGCAGGGGATTGCACCATAAAAGTGATTTTTCTGTGACTCAACCCCCCTGTAAATATGCCCCTGTTTTTTAAACTTTCAGGTGGCCCAGTGTTCTTGCTTGTAGTTCATAGTAGAACTGTGCCTTATATAGACAATAGTGAAGTTCTGTTATTTAGCAAGTTCTGCAAGAATATTCTGGTTTTGTGACTATAAGAATTGCTTGATAATTAGTTCCATCTGCAGCTAAATCTATTACTTTGATGAATAAGGGTTCCAGGGACTGCATCTCCCCTACTAGGGTATCCTTTTCTTCTTCTCTCATACTTTTATAGCCTTCCTCATAACACCCCTGCTAAGGAAATACACCAATTCACATTTACCACCTGCTTAGACAGAATGCTTTACCCTAAGGAAAGAGGAATTCCATGCAATTTTACATTCAATAAATCTGGGTCTTCACAGTTAATACCTGTTGGACTTGGCCCTTTTGGCAGGTTAACCCCGAAACTTTTTGCATTTGCCTAGCCTGTTACTGTAACCTGGTGTTGGTGATTTTAGGCCTCTGCTCACTTTTCCCTGTGGTCCAGTGTAAAGTGTGTGCACTCTCTGTGTATGTGTGGTGAGAGTGGCCTGCCCTCCCATAGGAATGCATGGGGAATATGTGTGACCATGGTAGTTCCTGATGTGTGGGGAGTGCAGGATCGAGTTTGGTATGTGCGAACTCGTGTTATTAAATGCTGCGCGATGATTTGCACAGATTTATTGTGTCTAGTGTGGACGTGCCACTTCTAGAAGTTGGCATGTCTGTACAGTAAATGTGAAGTGACTGTCTGGCTTGTGATTGGCTGGAGCTGGCTGGTGTGCTTGGCTTCCGAAGTCAGGAAGGGTCTGCCCTGGTGGTGAATGGAGACATCTGCATGTTGATGGCAGGGAGAAGTGCACCTTGGACCTGAATAGGGCTGTGCATTCCCTACACAATGCTGGCTCCACCCCCTGTGGTGCGTTTGATGACCCTAGCCTGGCCAGTGAAAGGGAGAGAGGGGCTGAGACAAAGCATTCCTGTGTATAAAAAGGGGCTGTGACCTCATAAAAAATGTTTTTGTGCTCAACTTGAATCTTCCAGGGGCGTGCTGGGGCTCAGGGGAAGGCTTGCATCCCCTGGCCCTGCCCAGCCCTTGGATTGCTGGAGGACTCCTTTCTGGGGCCCTTCTGCCTCGCCTGAGGATGGCTGGCAGACTTTTCCTTGCCCTGGGAACCTTTTTGGCTCTACATTTCTTCCCAGCACCTTTGGCAGTAAGGAAGCGCTGTATTTTACTTTAAAAATGCTAGCTTGGGAGCACTTTATTTTAGCTTGGCAGCGCTGAGCTGCCCCTTGCCCTGAGGGAATACCCGGCATATGGATTCCCCCCCAAATAGCTCCCATATGGGTGCCCACCCCGCTTATTTTGCATATGTCCCAGGTGGAGAAGAGTGGCTCACCGGTTAGAGGAGGCAGACCCGGACGCAGAGGTCAAACCCGGGACCAGGGTTCAATTCCCGCGCGGCAGGGTCTTGAGCTCAAAATGTCCACGGACTCGATAATTCTCACCTCGGTGCCCACTCGAATCATGGGTTCACACTCTGCAACTCTGGGCAATAGCTTGCTTAATTTCCACTACTGCCCCACCACGATGGGATGCCTGGCTTTCACCTTGGGGATGCCCAGTAGGGGTTATCTCGCAAGGAAAAGCCAGGACGGGTTCCCAAAGCAAGCGCCTTGAGACCTTACGGTGAAGGGCGCTATATAAGAACGTATGATTTGCGATTTATTTATTTACAGTGGGAGCCTACTCCGCTTTATGGGGGTTTTATCTAATTACAGGTGCCACCCCGTTTATGTCTGTGTTTATTGGCAGATGCCTACCCTGCATTATGGCCACATTTATATTTTTAATTTTGGGTGCCCACCCCGTTTTGTATTTTGAAGTAGAGGGAGCCTACCCCTCGTTTGTCTCAAGAATCGCCGACGCTGATCCCGGAATCCCCAGATGTGCTGGTGCGGACGGCACGAGGCCGCCACACTGGGATTGGTCCCAGCCACGGGCGTTGCCTCGCAACAAAGGGGGCTCGACGGACAGTGGCCGTCACTAGCGAAGGAGACGCCTCGGGCCCAGCGAGCCTCCCGCACGCCGCCAAGCCTGCCCATGTACCCGAGCAGCAAAAGGAGGCTGCTTACCTGACAGACGGCGGAGCAAGGTCCGGAGCCCCCCCCCGAGAGCCGCCCGGTGAGTAAAGGAGGATGGGCTGGGGGCTCCGGGCGTTTGTTGGTGCCTGAGCAAGGCACAGTGGTAGGGGTGCATTTAGGGCGGTCCCGGATGGTAGTGGGCCGCTCCAACGTTTTATTAATAATTTACTGAGCCCATGCATGGCTCCAACGATTGGGCATTTCTTTTTATTAGAGGGCCCCCGTGGGGGTCCCAAGGCAACATGGGCCTGTGCTGCCTATGATTGGCATTTTCACCCACCTTAGTCCCAAAGGTACCTGATTTAGGTACTGAGCCCCGTGTGGCTCCAACGTTTGAAGCATTATTTCTTTCAGAGACTGAGGGCTCCAATGCTCCCCATGTTTGCAATGAAGAGCCAGATGGCTCTAGGGGGCACAGTCATTTGAGGAGGGCCAGTGAGAGCCCATGTACCAGTTTGTATTTGCTCATTTCGAGCTGCCCAGAACTTAGTGGGCAGCTGCACCGTTTAGGCACAATTTGAGAGTCCCTGGGAGGGACAGAAGTGGCACAGAGGTGCCAGGCCTTCCACAATTGCGTAGCACTTAGTGCCAGCTGCAGCGTTTAGGCCATGTTATTGTTCTCAGCTGCCTAGCAAGTAGTGGCCAGCTACAACGTTTAGGTTTGCGCAGATGGCGCATCCCTGACTGGCGCTACGTTGGCAGCGCACGCTGACATTCTAGATACAGGGAATTTGAGCCCCTTCTTCGATGGCCAGTTTGCCAGGGGGGCTGGTATATGGCTAGGGCGCAAGGCCCTACTGTGATTGATGTGTTCTAAATGTGGTGCTAGGGAATGTAATACATTTAGTATGTTTTGGGCACCCTGTGTTTGATACCTCTAGAGATGGTTTTACCTCTGGAGGTTTGTGTTAGTGAGATTGTACTTCACTGTGATTTACGTCCCTAATGTGAGTTATACTTAGGAGGTAGGGTCTAATGTGTTTAGACTAGTGAGAGATTGCATAATGTAGTTTAGGTTACAGTTTGAGGTGGAGTACAGTGATTACTAGTGACTACTGGTTGTTGGTTTATGATCTTTTTTCACTTGTACCAATTTCTGCTATTGTGTGATTACTATATGATGTGTTTTAAGAATACAAAAGTTATTTTTCTATAACCTTGTGTGGAGTTCCTTTTCTAGTGTGCGTTGGATGTTGTTACTGTGTGCATGCGCAAATGCTTTACACATTGCCTCCGGGATAAGCCTGGTGAGCAGGGGTTATCTTTGGCGTGTAACTCCCTTTCCCTGACTACAGTGGTGGTTTCTGCCTGGCTTTGGCGCAAGTCTTCGCCAACTAAAAATCCCAGTTCTAACAATACCCATTCCATTGAGTTTAACTCATAATTGCATGATACTGGCAGTGTGTTTCTACAAGGGAACCAACAAATATTGGTCTATAATTTGCATCCTGCCAATACCATGCAACTTGTATTGAGGGGCTAATATGAGTCAGAATTGTAAAAGTGATAGACACACAAAGAATTTGTTCATAGCTTCCGAAAGATGATTCCAGTCTAGATTAGATGCAGAGTAGCCTGCAAGTTAAAATTGATAAATGAACTGTGACATTCACTATAGCCCAGAAGCCTATTTTCCACTTCCACAACTGCATGATGAGCATCACCGACTGATGAGGATCAACTGCATGAAGCTCAACATAGTCAAGACCAAATTGCTGATCTTCAGAAACAACGCTGCCCAGCAGAATGACACTTGGTGGTCTTCTGAACTTGAACCCACACCCTCCCTAACAGAGTGCACCTGATCAACGGAGTTGCCTCTGCCTGCTTCCATACCCTTCTCATGCTTCAAAAGATCTTCAGATGGCTCCCCGTCGATACCTAGAAAAGCACCACGGAAGCCCTAGTCACCAGCTGACCCGATTACGGCAACGCCCTCTATCCAGGAATCTCCACCCAACTCCTGAAGAGACGCCAGACCATTCACAAATCATCACCCAGACTCATGCTGACCCACCCAAAGGACTACCATCACTCACCCCCATCTCAGGAATCCCAAATGGTTCCTGTCCAGAAAAGTTGCCAATTCAAGCAACTGACACATGTCTACATGGCCCTCCATGACCAAGGACCAACATACATCAACCACCGCCTGAATTTTCACCAGCCCTCCAGACACTTGGGCTCCACTTCCCTTGTGCACACTCAGGGCATCCATTGAAGCTACAACAGAGGTCAATCCTTCTTCCAACTTACCACCCAGTCACGGAACAACCTTGCCCTCCACCTCCAACAAGCATCCTTATTCACGGAATTCAGAAATGGACTCAAGACATGGGTCTTCCACTGACTGCAGCAGAATCCCAGCACCTGGATACCCTCACAGGTGAATAGCCTCCCTCAATAAATCCTGATTGAGTGATTGGTTGCCTATGCAGTTTCAAAACTGCAAATGTGACATGCCAAAAAAGGTCCTTTTGACCATCCTAAATCCTGCTTTTTGAATACTAATAAGTCATCCCTAAGTAGGACCTCCTGCGCATACGGCAGGGTGCATCGTATTTAAAAGTAGTGCATGTAAAGGTTTTATGTTTAACATGTCCTTATAGTGACAAGGCCCCAAATAAGATTTTCACTATAGTCATGTTAGCTGCTCCATAGAATAGCATTTGAATACAATATTGTAATTATGAATGTTATTGCCTGTTAGGTAACCACTACAAACGTCACACTTCAATGTTTTAAAATATTTATAATAAGCCCAATTCACTGGTAAAGTTGACTTTGTAATAAACATTTTGGAAAAGCTACTCTTAGAAAGTTACCTTTCCTCTGCCTAAAGCCATTAGAAGCTGATTTTGCATAAGCACCAACTGTCACTCAGGAGCTGAATCTCCCCTTGATGAAGTGCTAACTATTTTCCAGTTCTGAGACAAAGTCGTTGGGTGTGGGTAGGTGTTCTGTTCATTTGGCAGGATGACCCTCTGGGCTGTGCTCAGAAACTTGACTAACTTCCAAAAGGCCTACATTGTCATGGGGCAAAAGTTAACTTACACCTGAGCACGGCCCTTTTTTATCCACCTTCTCAGGCTGGCACCAAACTCAATGGATGGGGTGCTGCCCTCAAAGCTGGTTGAAGTGACAACAAAAGAGGGATTGATAATTTCCCAGCCGTACCTCAGGGTGTGGCACACAGGCTCTACACAAAGGGAGAAGGTTTCTTTATCTGTGATTCAAGCAGAGGAGCAGTGTGAATTTATATGCAGTAAAATACACAGGGCCAGCTGTAAAAGTGAGTAGGGTTACCCACTGGAACTTTTTACTTCTTGATTAAGGAGGTGCCAACAGACTCCCCCACAGAAAAGTGCCACCCATAAATGTGGTACCCCGTATCATGCACTTTAGAACACTACTGGACCTGTGGAAAAGGACTACACCTGGTGTTGAGACCTGTTAGTAGACTTGACAGGCTGGACCTACATCTACTTGCACCCAGGACAAGGATGTAGTCTTCAAGGGTCAGTTGGCTGATCTCCTGTTAAGCTACAGGGACTCAACACACTGCTAGAAGCCGTATTCCTGAAAAACCTAGATGTTTAGTTCCAGCTGGACTAGCCCTCGACCCTTCTGATGATTTGTGCTGGAGTGAGCCTTGACCCCACAAGTACTGTTTTTGAGGTCCTTGGACCTTTGACTGTGTCAGAATATATACTGACTAGCCTGGGGCTTAGAAACAGTTTTGACTCAAAAGATTTCTGTAGTACCAGGACATGCCAAGCAAGTCAATCTGATGAGGGTGTGTTGCAGTTGATCTTAAGATGCAGTTTGTGCCCGCTCTGCACTTTTCTACAGCAGTAAGTTAATTTCAGCAGGACTTTCCAAAGAGCAATGTTCGGCTACGGCTTTCAGCTTCACTCCACCTGGGAAATCCAAGCCCCAGAAAAGTGACTAAGCCCAAATGTAGAACTTTGCAATGGGGGACGGTGTAAGATGTATTCTTCCAGCAAGGGACCTTCCTGCTCGACATTTTCTCACCAATAGTGAACAGCTTTACCGGGACCTCGTCCAATGGCAATCCGGCTTCATGGACCCTTCCTCGGCTATAACCTGCTCTTTTGCCACATTGAGGATTTTTTACTTCCATTTCAGCAAGCGAGCCAGTTGGTAAAACATCTGACCAGAATGAGGCTTGTTTCTGTATCAGACCCTGCCCCATTGAGGTCAATCTTAAATCATGCTTCAATGTGGTCAGGTGCAATGTTTTTTTGAGCTACTTTTATATATAAAATTAATAAAAATCATATCTATTGTTTAACTTGCTAGGTTTTTGTTGCTTTGATGCCAAAATATTTTCTATTTTTATAAATTGGAGTTGGAGTTTGACTATGGTATGTTGTTGTTTCTAAATGCTTTACACGTTTTCTTAAGTTAAGCCTGACTATCTGCTCTGTTCCATTAGTGCCAGGGGTTGAGCTAAAGCTTACAATACTAAAACTGTTATTGGACCTAAAAAGAATAGTGAACTTTTTATTTGTGGTGAACTTCCACCTTCTCACAATGCCATTCCAAAAGAGACAGTATAGTACACCCAATCACAAGGGGGATTACTGATGACACGAGGGGAAGGCTCCTTCCACCCCTGGCAGACCATGTGAAACAATGATACAATTCTGAAGTGTAATATGTGGGATAGAAGATATAGAAAACAAAGCATATCAGCAGTGAAAGAACAGAAAATTCTGGCATTGAGATGTATAATCCAGAGAACGATTCATCGCCAATACATAAGACTATGTTTGCATGCCACCTTCTTTCACATGATCATGGCCAGCAATCAGTTCAAATGGGAACTCTGCATATATTACTTTTAAGAAAAGAGGAGTCATTTAGCATCACAGGGGTTGTCCTTGGGTCTGGTCAGTACAGACCCTTTTCTGACCTGCTGCTTCTCTGCTCCACCTGCAATGTGTGACACAGAGAATTTGGAAGCTTCCTTAGTGTCTATGAAGATTTGAGGATTGTTGTCTAAAAGCACCGTCACTAAGCTTTGCTGAGTAAAACGTTGCATTTTATATTCTGTGTGGCTGGATTTATTTTTAACAATTGTTACTCCTTGCCATGACAACAGTGAAATCTATATAAATGGAACCGTTTCTTTAGACATAGTCTCGACATAATTTGGCAGTTAAGGGAGCATTGGGCAGTTAGGTGGCCAGTAAGCGAGGTAGACGTACCCTTTCAGTCATGATCAGATAAGAGAAGTATGCTCAACCTACATGTTCAGATAATCTGTTCTCGATTAATTGGTCTAGTTTTCCAATACTGGTCATTTTTTCCAGGCAACAACTTGTTACATTGTTGTGAAATGAATAGGCTTTAACATTTTCATATTTGGCTTTCTGATCCCAAAAACCTTTTCCTTAGGAAGGATCTTTCTGAGATGTGTATTAGAAGTGTCCTCAATGCTTGATATTTGGTATTTTGCCATTTCCAGCGTATCTTCACACTCTCTCCTTGAGGTGGTTCATCAATGTAATTAGGGTGCATGTTTTCTTAGCAATAGATCTGAGGCTATTTTCAATGTTAGTGGTAAGAAGCATGTGTTGACCTTATTATCCAGCAGGGTTTTCTACTTCATATTCAGTCAAAGACCACATCACTACACTTGGCAGTCCTAAAACAGCCCTTGTAGCGAATTAATAGCTTGCTATTACTTCGGGTCATCTTTGCCCCTGTCTGTGTCAAAATAGAGGTGAAACCCTGCAATTCAGTTGCAAAGGTTCCAGCTAGTGCCACCGTGGTAGGAAGACAAATAGGAGTAATGAAAACAGGGTGGCACAGCATCAGGCACTCTGACCATTTCACACATTAGAAATGATTGGAAATGTACTTTTGGATGAAGCAGGAATAAATATCTTTCCAGTTTGGTAGTAGAGCAGAATACCCCACACTTTGTGAAAGTGTAGGGGGAGGCTTTTCTTTAGGGGGAACTAATTCCCATGAGAAATAAATAAAAATGGTGCAATTGCAGAAAGGCGCTGCCTTTTGTGTAGCATACTGGTACTGTGCAAGCACTTTCACATTAGAGCCATGCAAACATAGATAAAAGAGTTATCACAGGGCATTACTAGTAAAATTCCTCATGGGCTAAGGACCTGGCATGCAGTAGGGTGTTGAAATATCGATTACAAAAATATAGTTTACAAAAATCTAGTTGTAAAAATATTGTTTATAAAAATATCGACACCCTATACCTAAACAGGTAAGTACATAAATATCTACTCAAAAATGTCGTTGTAATAAATATATATAATATATATATAATATAGATGTAAAAAATATCGACTTTTTAAATTAATTAAAATTACATTAAATAATAAATAAATATAAGTACTATTAACAAAATACATTACATTACTTTTATTTTTTGACTTTTTCATTATAAACTTAATAAATGTGTACATATACATATATTTAACACATTACTTTATATAACAACAATAATACATACATATAATTAAAATATAAAATATATTATTAGTTAAAACATTTGATAGCGAAGGGGTAAAAATTACTATTCCCACTCCAGAGGGTGCAACAGTAGGGAAAGCGTTGAATAGCATAGGGGTAAAAATTACTATTCCCATTCCAGAGGGTGCAACAGTAGGGAAAGCGTTGGATAGCGTAGGGGTAAAAATTACTATTCCCACTCCAGAGGGTACAACAGTAGGGAAAGCGTTGGATAGCGTAGGGGTAAAAATTACTATTCCCACTCCAGAGGGTGCAACAGTAGGGAAAGCGTTGGTTAGCGTAGGGGTAACAATTACTATTCCCACTCCAGAGGGTGCAACAGTAGGGAAAGGGTTGGATAGCGTAGGGGTAACAATTACTATTCCCACACCAGAGGGTGAAACAGTAGGGAAAGCGTTGGATAGCGTAAGGGTAAAAATTACTATTCCCACTCCAAAGGGTGCAACAGTAGGGAAAGCGTTGGATAGCGTAGGGGTAAAAATTACTATTCCCACTCCAGAGGGTGCAACAGTAGGGAAAGCGTTGGATAGCGTAGGAGTAAAGATTATTATTCCCACTCCAGAGGGTGCAACAGTAGGGAAAGCGTTGGATAGCATAGGGGTAAAAATTTCTATTCCCACTCCAGAGGGTGCAACAGTAGGGAAAGCGCTGGATAGCATAGGGGTAAAAATTACTATTCCCACTCCAGAGGGTGCAACAGTATGGAAAGCATTGGATAGCGTAGGGGTAAAAATTACTATTCCCACTCCAGAGGGTGCAACAGTAGGGAAATCGTTGGATAGCGTAGGGTTTAAAAATTACTATTCCCACTCCAGAGGGGAAGGTGTTGGATAGTGTAGGGGTAAAAATTACTAAATGTATTTACATTGTTTAAAAATTAACAAATCTTTATTTTTATTTAATTAATCATTAATTAAATAATTATTCAATTAAAATGTAATTAATTCACTACATTTTCACTTAAAAATTCCACTACACACACCTAAAATTAATTAAACAATTAACATAATTAATTTACATAATTATTAATCAATTAATTAATTGAAATTAATTAACTATTATTTATTACACTATTTATATTCAATTAACACATTATTTAATCAATTATTTTATTCTACTTAAATTACTTCTCACCCTACTCCCCTATAAACCCACAACCCGCTACGGAACTATTAACACTAAATTCAACATAAAATACGTTATTAACTAATAAAATACTACAAAAAATACTACTTTGACAACCAATACTCATTAAAAACACTAAATTACTTATAATTATTTAAAAAACGATATTTTTGTAAACTATGTTTTTGTTGACGATATTTATTACAACTATATTAATGTTAACAATATTACTTACCTGTCTGTCGATATTCTGGTCAAACTATATTTTTGACATCGATATTTCTTCTTGTAGATATTTCTGCAGCGATATTAAGGTTAGTCGATATTTTTACGACGATATTCCCGCTCTGCACCCTGGCATGCTACTATACCATTAGCAAAAAGTGATTTCAAATTACACACTCAGATTTTGAAATTGGAATAGTATTTTGAAAACTGACAAATGTACTAATAGGTAAGGTAAAAAAATACCAAATCAGAGGCAGTGACAGAACGATTTGCCTAGTTAATATTCATTAAGCAGTTCACAATTTGCAAATGCCTGTTATTGGTTGCAATCAGGTGGATGGTGGCCTGCAAGTGACAGCAGACCAACACCCCTCTGAATGCATTCCAAATAAAAAAAAATGTTTTCAATAAAAAAGTGGTGTTTTTTGTTCTTAAAGTTCCATTTTGGAAGAAATTAAGGTGAACAGGAAGTCGTCTACTGGACCACTTGCAACTTTCCGCAAAGCTGCTAACACGATTCCTAAGGGGTAAGTGGTCCTAAAAGCCCCAACGGATATCAAAACTGTAACACGCCCTGTGATTGTGTGAATCGCAGGGTTTGCATTAAAAAGGGCTTTATACACGAAGCCCTAAATTGCAATTATCACAGCAGAAGCATATGAATAGCCAAGTGTAATTAATCTGCAGCTATGAAGACAGGCAACTGTGATGAACTGTAACTATGGTCTAGATAACACTTTTTTTGTATGAACAATTCCCTCTGTTTTTATAGAGCGCTGATTAACTGTCATGATGTAATTTTTAAATGTCAACCTTTTTCTAAAAAAAAAGAAAAACTTAATTCAACTATTTGATACAAACAAAACGCAGTACAAAGAGGATGTGTTTTGGTTTCTTTTTACATTTACAATTTGACAAATATAACAACTAAACTTCAGAAAAAAAGAATCTATGTTTTCATAATTTTTCTAACTGTTTTCTTTGAAATGGCTAAACGCTTTGTTTAGCTAAATATTTTTTGTTACTCTCTTTAAACGATAGATTTTAATTATCCTGTTTTTGTACGCTTGCCTGATCATGCAAATTGCACTTCTTCATGCCAACTCATCAGGCAATAATGCGCATTTGCGTTGACGAGAAAAATATATTTTCACCAACCTAGGACCCGATTATGATCGCGGTGAATCCGCATCCTCCGGGCCGTCGGAAGCCACCACCGGCCCGGAGGATGCAGATTCACCGCTGCGGACACAGAAAAGACCCCCCGCCAGATTAGGATGCCTGGGGGGTCATTTTCCCGTCCGCTGCTTTTCCGTTGCGGTCGCCTTCTGACCGCAGCGGAAAAGCTCTAATATGGTGACGGTGTCTATCAGATACCGCCAGTCATATTAGGATGCCGGCAGAGACATGCTTTTGCACAGCGGGTTTTCCGCTGTAAAAAAGCATGTGGAGTTTGAGTATTGGGGCACTTTGCGGGCCCCCAGGGGTGCTAGGGGGTGGGGGGTGCACATGGGGGGGTACTGCCTTTGCATGCCCTGCCTTTGCATGCACAAAGCGGCAGGCACCACGCGGTGCCTGCCACTTCGTGCATGCAAAGAAAAACATGCACATTTAACCTTGCGGTGGGTGCTGCCTGAAGCATCATCCGCCGCAATGTTAAATATAGGGGATGTGACCACCAGGGTGGCGGTCACATCCTAATTCCAAGGGAGGGAATGCCGCAGCCCCTGCGGACGGTCCCTCCACCTCGGGGTGGTGGACGGACGCTGGTCCATCCACCACCCTCATCGGGTCCTTAGTTATGTTATAGTAACCTCCACTTATAACGTGTCCCGGGGCGAAGCCAAAGGCAGGAGATAAAAGAGAGGTGACCTGGCTGAAAGATTACTTAAATAACATCGTTTTTAATGTTTTTTAAATAGCCTAAGGTCACTCATGCGGCAAAGTTCAAAAGGCAAGGCATTCCAAGCCTTGGCCGCTCTGACAGAAAGGAAGCTGACACCCATTCTAGCCAAACGGTACCTAGGTACGACCACGAGGCATTGGCCTGAGGAGCGCAGATGTCTGGGTGGTATAAAGAACGCGAAGCGTCTCCTAAGATACTGTGGCCCTGCCTTATAGAGGGCACCATGGGCCAGTGTAAGAGCCTTAAACCGAATCTGCTCGTCAACTGGAAGTCAGTGCAGATCCCACAACAACTGTCTAATGCAATACTCTTATTTACTATATCTCTTCAAATTTACTGTTTCACATATTCACAACTATGCAATTCGATCCTCCATCGAAATTTCTTCAAAGTAAGGGGGATCCTCCTATACCTTGGAATAGGTGGAAGGAGGAATTTTTAACTTATCTTAAGGCTATAGATGGAGAAAGGATGGGCAATGAAAGAAAGAAGAATATTTTTCTTCATTGTCTAGGGTCTGAAGGACCAGCCATTTTTAGGACTCTTCCTCCAGTACCAGGTGATTTGGGCAATTTTGATGAAGCCATGTTCCGTGTTGAAACGAGATTCAAACCAACTACTATTATTGCCTTTAATTGTTATAAATTCTACACTAGGGCACAAAAGGATTCTGAGACTTTTGATGATTTTTTAACTGCTTTGAAGTCATTAGTTATTTCATGCAATTTTGGGGAGATTACAGATGAAATGATAAGGTACCAGATTATAGTGAATGTAAAGTGTAAGAAAATGCAAGAGCAGTTATGGATTTTAGGGAATCCTACGTTAAAAGAAGGTATATATAAAGCTAAGGCATTTGAACAATCCAATAAATGGATGAAAACCATTGAAGAGAACGCTAAAGGTGATGATGTGTGTGCCATAAGCAATGTGAATTTTTTTTTCCAATCTAATAAGAATGTTGGGCGGAATCAAAATGTGTGTTACAGATGTGGTAGTAATAATCATGTCGCATCTTTTAGGTTTTGTCCTGCAATTGGTAAAGAGTGTAGCAAGTGTGGGAGAATCGGTTATTTCTCTAAAGCATGTAGAGATGAATAAAAAAGGAGTAGTGATCGCAATTTCAAGAAAAATGAAGTTTCTTGTGTAAGGTCTAATTCTTGTATTCAATGTGAACATTCTAAAACTGAAGAAATGATAAGAGAAGGTGGCATGGTGGTTTCTTTGATAAATATTGGGGTGGTTGATGGTGAAGTACTTAAATCACCCACATGTATTGTGAATTTCATATAGGTAGACCTCGAATTGATGGCAGACTCTGGTTCTCCCTGGACCATTATAACTAGAGATTATTTCTCTAAAAAGTATGGTTCAAGATTATCTGAAAAAGATCTTTCTTCACCAGATATTAATGCTCTATGTTTTAATGGTTCAAACATCGATTTTATTGGTTATTTACAGTCTACTATTTATTTCAAAGGGAGATCTGCAGTTATTAAATTGTATGTAGCTAGGAAGGGTGTTGATGTACTTGTTTGGAGGGATCAATGGAAGTTAGGAATTATGTTAAATCCACGTAACAAAGAACCTGTCACAGTGTTAAATGATATGTTTTCTGGAGAAGCATCTATAGTCACTATAGAAGATGACGGTAGATGGAAGAATTTAGCTAAGGAATTCCCTAACGTTTTTTCAGAAAGTTTAGGTAGATTGAAGGGTTTTGCGCATGCCATCAAGCTCAAACAAGGAGCTGTTCCTGTAGTGCAAAAACTTAGAGGAGTACCACTTAATGTCAGGGAGGAATTAAGTAATGCCCTTAGAGAGATGTTAGATAATGAAGTGATAGAGGAGGTAGAATCATTTGAATGGGTTTCTCCAGTTATTCTTGCCCGTAAGCCTGATAAAAGTTTGAGGCTTTGCATTGATTTGAGAGTTCTAAATGTAAATATTGTTATTGATTGTCAGTCCCTACCAAACATAAATGAGGTTGTAAGCATGCTTGGGGGTGCCACAGTGTTTTCTACTCTCGATCTTAGATCGGCATATCATCAAATTGAATTGACAAAAGAATCTAGACATCTAACGGCTTTTATTACCCCTCAAGGATTGTACCAGTTTAAGCGGATGCCGTTTGGGTTAGCTTCGGCGGCATCCGTTTTTCAAAGGTCAATGTATCATTTGTTCAAGGATATAGGGAAGTATGTTAAGTGTTTTCAAGATGACATTCTCATTTTTTCTAAGAATGATGAAATTCATTGTGAACATTTGAGAAATGTATGTAGAGTTTTGAGTGAGTCTGGTTTGACGATTAAGAGTAAAAAGTGCAAATTGTTTCAGAAGACGGTAGAATATTTAGGGCACACAGTTTCGAAAGATGGTGTGTCTCCAAAGAAATCGTTGGTTGACGCAATTTTAAAAGCTCCTGCACCTGATAGTAAAGATAAGTTGCTGTCATTTTCAGGTCTCTGTGAGTATTACAGCAAATTTATCAAAGATTTTGCCACTAAGATGGAACCCATTAGATAACTTGCTAGGAAAAATGTGGAGTTTGTTTTGGGTAGTAGACAGCAAAGTGTGTTGAAAGTATAAAAGCTGACATGGTTGCTGCTCCTACTCTTAGACCTTTCTGCCTAAATAAATTGTGTTGTTGGCAGTAGATGCTAGCCTTTATGGTTTAGGTTGTGTTTTATCACAACATTCTGGGAAGGAAGAGTGGAATGTGGCATTTGCATCTCGTACGCTCACTGTCACTGAGAGAGGATATGCTGTTATTGAGAAGGAACTCTTGGGATGTGTATGGGCTGTGGAACATTTTCGGAATTGGGGTGCAAGGTTCATGTTAAGGACTGACCATAAGCCTTTGGTTAATATTTTGTTGCATGGTGGAGGGGCTAGAGCTACTGCTCGCATAGCCAGACTTATGTCACGCCTCCAGGAGTACAATTTTGACAATGAGTATGTTCCAGGAAAATTGAATGTAACTGCGGACTGTTTGTCTAGGCTGCCATCTCACGGTGTCGAAGAATATAGTGATGATGAAGTTGTAGTTAGTATAACGGAGTCTGTTTCTGAAAATTTTAAGTTGATTTCTGAAGAGTTGTGGAGAAAAAGTATGAATGAGGATGCTTCACTGTGCCAAGTGAGAGATTATATCAAGAAGGGTTGGCCTCCTAAATGTGAGGTTTCTGCAGATCTCATTCCATATTTTAATATTAATCAAGAGTTAGTTACTGAAGGTGATTTGATTTTTAGAGCAGGAACGTGTGTTCCCCCTTTTGGGATTCGTGATTCTATTTTGAAACTTAGTCATGAGTGTCACAAGGGTATGTCATCCATGAGGAGGCTAATTAGATCAAATTTCTGGTGGCCAGGTGTGGATAGGTTTGTTGATAAGTTTGTGAGAGAATGTCCAGATTGTATTGAGAGTGACAAGGCTTGTAAATGTAGTCCGGGTCCTTTGATACCTGTAAAGTGGCAAGAGTATCCATGGCAAAAGTTGGGTATTGACATTTCTGGACCTTTCAATTTTTTACCTGTGGAGTGGGGGTTTGCCATTGTGGTTGTTGACTACCATTCTAAATGGCCAGAGGTCAAGCTCATTTCTCTTCCTAATTCACAGAATGTGATTTTGTTTTTGAAAGAGCTATTTGCTCGAGAAGGTTTTCCTGAAATGATGATCTCTGACAATGGTGTTCAATTCAAATCGTCAGAAATGTTGGATTTCTTTAAAGATTGTGGTATAAAACATGTCACCACAGCATAGTATGAACCACAAGGGAACGGACAAGTTGAGAGATACAACAGGGTTCTAAAACAAGATATTCTTTGGGCTCGCACCTTTGGTAGCTTGTGGAAAGAAAGGTTAAGGGATCCCACATCTAAATTGTGTCCGTGGTGGTTTAAAAAGAGTGCTATTCCTCATGATGTTAAAGTTGATGTTACGGATGTAGCTCATAAAGTTGAGATGAAGCAAGACAAGATCAAAAGTGATTATGATGTTCGGATGAAGGTTAAAGTACCAATGTTTAAGTGTGGTGATTGGGTGAGGATTCGCAAACCAGGTTTTACCTCTAAAGGTGATATTAAATTTGGTAAACCTATTAAAATTGTGAGGGTAAATCATAACAGTGTTGTGACACAAGATGGTAAAGTCTGGAATGTCAGACGTGTTTCTAAATGTATTCCTTTATGCAATTATTTTTCTTAAGAGGGGAAATGTGTAGCATTTTCAGTTAATTCTTATCTGAATCTTTTCCTTTTTAAGTTTATCTACCTTGTGTTTCCCTTTTAAAGATGCTTTTCTTTAGTTCTGTGCACATGCTTGTGTCTGAAGATTCTCTATTGGAATTGTTTATCTGTAAATGTGTTGTACTGGCATTATTCTGCTGGGACTTGAAGATGAGAGTACTGTGCTGTTTCCATTAAACCAGTACCAACTATTCTTGGATTATTTGAAATATATACCTTTATATACTACATAGCTGTTAGTTTTTGATTGTTTATCTTTATTCTGCAATGGGTGTTCTCCCTTAATTATTGTATACTTTTTCATCCTCTAGGTTTTGCCCCTGGCTGCCTTCTTTTTCTCGCTTCACTCCCTCTCTCACCAAGACCTACTTTGCTTTTTTCTATTTTTATTATGGCTAAAGCCGTTTTTTGTTATCTTTTTTTCTTTATATCGAGGGGAACCCTCTTATCCCCACTCACTTCTATTTTCTCTCATTTTTTTTCTTTTTTCATCCCTTTCACAATTTTCTTTATTCTTTCCTTTACTCTACTGCATGCTATTCTTCAAAATGCAACCATGTCTTGTTACATTTTCATCAAATATCATTCTACCACTTCACTCAAATATTATGTAGTCTATAGATCTTTTTGTATTTTTGTTGTCTCTCTGTCCCTATGCATCCTCAATTAATAGTGTACGTATAGTCTCTTCGAATGTGAAAGGACTACATAATCCCATTAAAAAGCAGAGGGTGCTTACTCATCTTTCAAAACTAAACTGCCCCTTTGCCCTTTTGCAAGAAACACACCTTAAAGACAAAGGTATTGATTGTTTATATTGTCAATTGGTGGTACAAATGTTTTGGTTCTTCAGCGGTCAATAACAAAAATGGTGTAGTAATACTGTGTTAAGAAATGGTGTGTAGCTATACCAGTGACTGTGAAACAGTTAGATGCACGTGTGAGCACATGCTATTGAAAACGAAACGAAAGCTAGAACAAATCCCATCAGCCAACTCTTATGGTGGAGTTAACAACATGTGGGAATTGCTGGTCATTCCATACCACATCCGACCATATATTGCCGGTACGGGAATGGATGCCAGTAGTCTAGCCACGATGTCCATCATAGAGTGGTGTTAATAAAGTGCAGTGCTCAAGTGATAGTGATAAATAAAATTGACTACGCAGACTCTGAGAAATGTTCAAACAGAAGTCCATGTGTCAAAGGTTAAAAACACGCCAAGTAGTAAGACTACCCTAAGGCGCTGTGCAGGACGATCGACATGTTTCAGCCTCAGGGGCATTGCCCCGACTTTCTTCAAGACCATAGACATAGAATAGCTACTGCAACTACAAGTGATGTGTTAGGTGAAAAATAGCAATAGATGTACTAAGAAAAAGTTACATATCTACCAGGAACTTGAATGCTTAAATGCCCACTGGAGGGAGAGAAGAATGTCTTCTTCCTAAAAAAACCAAGAAGGTTTTACAACAACACTAGTTTACACACATACATCCGCATGAGTACACAGGCACCGTATAGACAAACACACCTGCATGAATATTTTGCATTCAGCATTATAACAGAAGCATAATAGCTTAATCACCCAGAGGCATTTCCTCCCAGTGATACTCACCCATCTTTGTGTGGGTGAAAACCTCACCTCACCCGGCGACCGCTCAGGAGTATGAGGCCCCGCTTTACAGTGTAGAAAAAGGACACAGTGAGCACACAACTCTACAGTGCCCAATCCAATTGCACTACACAATAACCCAACAAACGTGTGATAGGAACCCAACTGTCAAACCATGAACTGACCCATACTAGGATTCCCGTAGAACGCTTAGAAAACACACATGCTGCGGTATTTCTCATGTCCTAGGACACAGTATAGACACTAATGTGTGCCTCTAAACAGCTTCTTTTTGACTCCTGAAAACCTACTTACAATCACAGTACATTAGCATTGGTGGGAGGTCCTGGTAAGTGCCACAGGGATAGCTATCTAGGCCACCCATAGTCAAAGGCTCCTTGGATAACAAGCAACATGAAGCAACAGGGTCCCAACTTAGAAACAGAGTCTGATAGGATTATGGGGCCATCAAAGCTCCCTCTAATCTTATCTCTTCAGCACGGATTAACTGATTGTTATCAAAGCAGGAACTAACTGAATAAGAGATAGGCCAACAGGCGACTCACCTGCCCGTCGGTACCCCCGATTTTGGACCAAGCGGAAGTGGAGGTATAGGTAAAACCGCCCTTCACCCTTTTGTAGCCGCCGATAATTGGATAATGAGGCATACTGGGCATTTAAATTGAGCAAATTGCGGATAGGGGCGCGAAGAAAGACACCGCTCCTTTGCGCATGCGCAGTACCTAGGAACAGCCATGAAATGGCATGCTATTTCAGCACATATCGACTCTTTTTTAAAAAAGAAAGGGGAGAAAGTAATTTTGAAAGCTTCCAAACCGATCGCTCAAACGGGTACAAATAAACCTGAATCCCGTGAGAGACAGTTGGGTTCCTATCACACGTTTGTTGGGTTATTGTGTAGTGCAATTGGATTGGGCACTGTAGAGTTGTGTGCTCACTGTGTCCTTTTTCTACACTGTAGAGCGGGGCCTCATACTCCCGAGCGGTCGCCGGGTGAGGTGAGGTCTTCACCCACACAAAGATGGGTGAGTATCACTGGGAGGAAATGCCTCTGGGTGATTAAGCTATTATGCTTCTGTTATAATGCTGAATGCAAAATATTCATGCAGGTGTGTTTGTCTATACGGTGCCTGTGTACTCATGCGGATGTATGTGTGTAAACTAGTGTTGTTGTAAAACCTACTTGTTTTTTTTAGGAAGAAGACATTCTTCTCTCCATCCAGTGGGCATTTAAGCGTTCAAGTTCCTGGTAGATATGTAACTTTTTCTTAGTACATCTATTGCTATTTTTCACCTAACACATCACTTGTATTTGCAGTAGCTATTCTATGTCTGTGGTCCTGAAGAAAGCCGGGGCAATGCCCCTGAGGCTGAAACATGTTGACCGTCCTGCACAGCGCCATGGGGTAGTCTTACTACTTGGCGTGTTTTTAACCTTTGACACATGGACTTCTGTTTGAACCTTTCTCAGAGTCTGCGTAGTCAATTTTATTTATCACTATCACTTGAGCACTGCACTTTATTAACACCACTCTATGATGGACAACGTGGCTAGACTACTGGCATCCATTCCCGCACCGGCACTATATGGTCGGATGTGGTATGGAATTACCAGCAATTCCCACATGACGTTAACTCCACCATACGGGTGGGGTGATGGGATTTGTTCTAGCTTTCGTTTTGTTTTCAATAGCATGTGCTCACACGTGCATCCAACTGTTTCACAGTCACTGGTATAGCTACACACCATTTCTAGACCTGGTCTGCTCTGTTGTATGTTTCGTATCTTGACAGTAGGGGAGCGAGCAGACAGGTCGTAAAATATTCCCCTTGACCCTCCACACACATGTTTGTTTTTTAGTAATACTGTGTTATACATCTTTACATATTCATATTTTAACCAACGTTAAGGATGAATCAAGTACATGGATTATACTGACCACAAAGACTAATGATACTCAGATCTCCATATGTAATGTTTTTTGTCCTACAGGTGTTGACCCACAATTTTGGGAGAGCTTGTTTCTACCTAATCATCATATCCACTAGCTAACCTTATAGTTGGATGTGATGGTAACCAACTAACAGACCCTTTTTTGGATCGTCGTTCTCAGACAAGATATGTCCCCAATAATATGCAGAAATCCTTTCAAAAGTCAATTGAATCTAGGGGTTTAACAGATGTCTGGAGAGTTTCCTACCCTGATGTTTTGGAATTCACTTTTTATTTTCCTGTGCAAAATTCACATTCTACAATAGACTATTTATTACGCACGCAGCATGTTCTCCAGTTTATGATGCATGCAAAGATAGGATCTATCCTTTTGTCGGACATTGCTCCTGTTAGAGTGGATTAAGATATTCCAACTAGCACACCTCCTTCTAATAGATGGAGATGTAATAATGTCCTGCTACAAGATAATTTACATATTGAACAATTTACACTTTTTAAAATTATTTATTTTCTTTTAATCTATCTTCTGACTCACAAATTAATTTTATATTGGATACTTTTAAGGCAGCAGCTAGATGCATCATCATCAACCATGTCGCAATTAAAAGAAACAACCCTTCCAGGAATCTTCAAATATGCTAAAACAGTGTAAAAGCCTTGAGCATGAATATTTTTCCTCTAACACACCATGGTAAACAGACAAAATATCCACTACAAAATATCAAATGGACAAAATATCAACTTCAAAATATAGAATGGACAAAATATCAAATGGACAGAATATAGTCATCAAAAATAACTTTTTTTAAAGTAAGTAATGTAATATCGAATTTTATAAATATAGAAAGTCAAAATATCGAAGTATATAATACAGGTTATTAAAATTATCGAATTGTTATTAATATCAATTTTTTATAGTGTTTTGTATGTTAGTATATGTGTGAAAAGTTTATATTTATGTTATAATTTATTTTAAGTAATGAATGTTATGTTATTTAATGTTTGCATAATTGAATTCTATAGCGGGATGTGGGTTTATAGGGGAATAGGGTGGGAAGTAATTTAATTATAATTAATTAAATATTTTGATTTATTTATTGGTATTTATTTTGAATTAATTGTTAATTAATTTTTAATTGCTAATTACTTAATTGTTAATTTGTAAGTGCAAGGCCTTAACCTACCCTCAAGGCCTTGCACTGGCTCCCTGTGCGCCAAAGGGTGGAATTCAAAGCCATGTGCACGGCTTACAAACTGATCAACGGATCTGGCCCTGCGATCCTCAGTAGCATGGTCACCCCCTACAAAGCACCCAGATCCCTACGATCCGAGAATGAGCACCTAGCCAATATTCCCAAATTCAAAAGGACACGCACAGTGGGCCGACGATTCTCTGTACAAGCGGCTACTGGATGGAACTCCCTCCCACGCACCCTCAGACTGGAACCTAGTTATTTGGTTTTTCGTAAAAAACTGAAGACACTTCTATTCCCTAAATAATGTCTCTCCCCTCTTCCTCCCCCTCATCTGGATAACAATTCTTTACAGCGCCGGGATGCCTTTGGGTCACCAGGCACTTTACAAGTCGCTAAATAAAATAAAATATTAAATAATTCATTTGTATTAATAGGTAATTATTTATAATAATTAATTTGTATTTGTATTTTTAATTGATTAAATATTCTATTAAATTGAAAATTAGTTTTAATTAATTTTTTATAGATGTTAATATATATATTTATTAAATAATATATGAAGTATTTACATTCCCTACTGTTGAACTTATTGGAGTGGTAATAGTAATTTTTACCCTTACGCTACCCAACGTTTTCCCTACTGTTGCACTCACTGGAGTGGGAATAGTAATTTTTGCCTGTACGCTATCCAACGCTTTCCCTACTGTTGCACTCTCTGGAGTGGGAATAGTAATTTTTACCCCTACGCTATCCAACGCTTTCCCTACTGTTGCACACACTGGAGTGGGAATAGTAATTTTTACTCCTACGCTATCCAACGCTTTCCCTACTGTTGCACTCACTGAAGTGGGAATAGTAATTTTTACCCCTACGCTATCCAACACTTTCCCTACTGTTGCACTCACTGAAGTGGGAATAGTAGTTTTTACTCCTACGCTGTCCAACGCTTTCCCTACTGTTGCACCCACTGGAGTGGGAACAGTAATTTTTACCCTACTCTCTCCAATGCTTTCCCTACTGTTGCGCTCACTGGAGTGGGAATAGTATTTATCACCCCAGCGCTATCCAACGTTTTCCCTACTGTTGCACTCACTGGAGTGGGAATGGTAATTTTTACCACTAGGCTATCCAACGCTTTCCCTACTGTTGCACTCACTTGAGTGGAAATAGTAATTTTTACACCTATGCTATCCAACGCTTTCCCTACTGTTGCAATCACTGGAGTGGGAATAGTAATTTTTATCTCAACGCTATCCAACGCTTTCTCTACTGTTGCACTCTTTGGAGTGAGAATAGTAATTTTTACCCCTACGCTATCCAACACTTTCCCTACTGTTGCACTCTTTGGAGTGGGAATAGTAATTTTTACCCCTACGCTATCCAACGTTTTCCCTACTGTTGCACTCATTGGAGTGGGAATAGTTATTTTTACCTCTACGCTATCCAACGCTTTCCCTACTGTTGCACTCATTGGAGTGGCAATAGTCATTTTTACCCCTACGCTGTCCAACGCTTTCCGTACTGTTGCACCCACTGGAGTGGGAACAGTAATTTGTACCCTACGCTCTCCAATGCTTTCCCTACTGTTGCACTCACTGGAGTGGGAATAGTATTTATTACCCCTACGCTATCCAATGTTTTCCCTACTGTTGCACTCACTGGAGTGGGAATGGTAATTTTTACCCCTATGCTATCCAAAGCATTCCCTACTGTTGCCCTCACTGGAGTGGGAATAGTAATTTTTACCTCTACGCTATCCAACGCTTTCCCTACTGTTGCACTCACTGGAGTGGGAATAGTAATTTTTACCTCTATGCTATCCAACGCTTTCCTTACTGTTGCACTCTTTGGAGTGGGAATAGTAATTTTTACCCCTACGCTATCCAACGCTTTCCTTACTGTTGCACACACTGGAGTGGGAATAGTAATTTTTACTCCTACGCTATCCAACGCTTTCCCTACTGTTGCACTCACTGAAGTGGGAATAGTAATTTTTACCCCTACGCTATCCAACACTTTCCCTACTGTTGCACTCACTGGAGTGGGAATAGTAATTTTTACTCCTACGCTGTCCAACGCTTTCCCTACTGTTGCACCCACTGGAGTGGGAACAGTAATTTTTACCCTACGCTCTCCAATGCTTTCCGTACTGTTGCGCTCACTGGAGTGGGAATAGTATTTATTACCCCAGCGCTATCCAACGTTTTCCCTACTGTTGCACTCACTGGAGTGGGAATGGTAATTTTTACCACTAGGCTATCCAACGCTTTCCCTACTGTTGCACTCACTTGAGTGGAAATAGTAATTTTTACACCTATGCTATCCAACGCTTTCCCTACTGTTGCAATCACTGGAGTGGGAATAGTAATTTTTATCTCAACGCTATCCAACGCTTTCTCTACTGTTGCACTCTTTGGAGTGAGAATAGTAATTTTTACCCCTACGCTATCCAACACTTTCCTTACTGTTGCACTCTCTGGAGTGGGAATAGTAATTTTTACCCCTATGCTATCCAACGCTTTCCCTATTGTTGCACTCACTGGAGTGGGAATGGTAATTTTTACCCCTATGCTATCCAAAGCATTCCCTACTGTTGCACTCACTGGAGTGGGAATAGTAATTTTTACCTCTAAGCTATCCAACGCTTTCCCTACTGTTGCATTCACTGGAGTGGGAATAGTCATTTTTACCTCTACGCTATCCAACACTTTCCCTACTGTTGCACTCTTTGGAGTGGGAATAGTAATTTTTACCCCTACGCTATCCAACGTTTTCCCTACTGTTGCACTCATTGGAGTGGGAATAGTTATTTTTACCTCTACGCTATCCAACGCTTTCCCTACTGTTGCACTCATTGGAGTGGCAATAGTAATTTTTACCCCTACGCTGTCCAACGCTTTCCGTACTGTTGCACCCACTGGAGTGGGAACAGTAATTTGTACCCTACGCTCTCCAATGCTTTCCCTACTGTTGCACTCACTGGAGTGGGAATAGTATTTATTACCCCTACGCTATCCAATGTTTTCCCTACTGTTGCACTCACTGGAGTGGGAATGGTAATTTTTACCCCTATGCTATCCAAAACATTCCCTACTGTTGCCCTCACTGGAGTGGGAATAGTAATTTTTACCTCTACGCTATCCAACACTTTCCCTACTGTTGCACTCACTGGAGTGGGAATAGTAATTTTTACCTCTACGCTATCCAACGCTTTCCCTACTGTTGCACTCTTTGGAGTGGGAATAGTAATTTTTACCCCTACGCTATCCAACGCTTTCCTTACTGTTGTGCTCTCTGGAGTGGGAATAGTAATTTTTACCTCTACGCTATCCAACATTTTCCCTAATGTTGCACTCATTGGAGTGGGAATAGTTATTTTTACCTCTACGCTATCCAATGCTTTCCCTACTGTTGCACTCATTGGAGTGGCAATAGTAATTTTTATCCCTATGCTATCGAACGCTTTCCCTATTGTTGCACTCACTGGAGTGGGAAGGAAAATATTTACCCCTACGCTATCCAAAGCTTTCCCTACTGTTGCACTCACTGGCGTGGGAATAGTAATTTTAACCTCTACGCTATCCAACGCTTTCCCTATTGTTGCACTCACTGGAGTGGGAATAGTAATTTTTACCTCTACGCTATTCAACGCTTTCCCTACTGTTACACTCTTTGGAGTGGGAATAGTAATTTTTACCCCTATGCTATCCAACGCTTTACTTACTTTTGCACTCTCTGGAGTGGGAATAGTAATTTTTATCCCTACGTTATCCAACGCTTCCCCTACTGTTGCACTCACTGGAGTGGGAATAGTAATTTTTACCTCTACGCTATCCAACGCTTTCCCTACTGTTGCACTCTCTGGAGTGGGAATAGTCATTTTTAACCCTATGCTATCCAACGCTTTCCCTACTGTTGCACTCACTGGAGTGGGAATAGTAATTTTTACTCCTACGCTATCCAACGCTTTACCTACTGTTGCACTCACTGGAGTGGGAATAGTAATTTTTACCCCTACGCTATGCAACGCTTTCCCTACTGTTGCACTCACTGGAGTGGGAACAGTAATTTTTACCCTACGCTCTCCAATGCTTTCCCTACTGTTGCACTCACTGGAGTGGGAATAGTATTTATTACCCCTACGCTATCCAACGCTTTCCCTACTGTTGCACTCACTGGAGTGGGAATGGTAATTTTTACCCCTACGCTATCCAACACTTTCCCTATGGTTGCACTCACTTGAGTGGGAATAGTAATTTTTACGCCTATGTTATCCAACGCTTTCCCTACTGTTGCAATCACTGGAGTGGGAACAGTAATTTTTACCTCTACGCTATCCAACGCTTTCCCTACTGTTGCACTCTTTGGAGTGGGAATAGTAATTTTTACCCCTACGCTATCCAACGCTTTCCTTACTGTTGCACTCTCTGGAGTGGGAATAGTAATTTTCACCCCTATGCTATCCAACGCTTTCCCTATTGTTGCACTCACTGGAGTGGCAATTTTTACCCCTACGCTATCCAAAGCTTTCCCTACTGTTGCACTCACTGAAGTGGGAATAGTAATTTTTACCTCTACGCTATCCAACGCTTTCCCTACTGTTGCACTCACTAGAGTGGGAATAGTAATTTTTATCCCTATGCTATCCAACCCTTCCCCTACTGTTGCACTCACTGGAGTGGGAATAGTAATTCTTACCCCTACGCTATCCTAACGGTAAATATATTGTGTTTTTTTTAATTAATATTATGTGAATACATATATTTATGTTTTAAAATTTTTTTTTTTTTTACTTAAATTTATTATTTTATAATGTTAAGGTTATTTAAGTATTTTTAAGTATGTTTTAGTTAAATATTTTTATTATTTCATTTATTTTAAATTACTTTTAAGACATTTACAAAAATTTGATATTTTGACTAACTATATTATTTTTAAACGATATTTTTGATTCGATATTTTTGTACTTACCTGTTTGTAGATAGGATTTCAATATTTTGGTAGTCGATATTTTAAACTCGATATTTTTAATGTCTACATTTTTGTAGTCGATATTATGCCAGTGATACGACACCACATACCTAATCTAGATTAATTCAGGATAATTTAAAATTTAATAAACAGTCCTGGGAAAGTGCATGTCATACCCGTGTCAAAATTAATGTAAAATGTTATGGAGGTAGAAATAAGTCTGGCAAGTTACTGGAAAATGATCTCAAAGTAAAGAAGCAGAAATCTAGGATAACTGTCATCAATGTCAACTGTGGGGCTAGACAGACTAATGATTCTAAAACGTTTGAGTGTTTTACAAAATACTATAATAAGTTGTATACCCCTGAGAGGTCCCTCACTAAAGAAAATATTGATAGTTTCTTTCATTTGATTCCTAAATCACCTGATCAAAACATGGATTATTCCCATATGGATACCACAATTTCTAAAACAAAGATCAAAAAGGCTATCTCCAACTCCCAAAAGATAAAGCTCCAGGTCCTGATGTTTTTTCAATTGAATTATATTCTACATTTTCACATCTTTTAATTCCTACATTTGTACTTCTTATTACGTTTTTTTTTTTACCAAAGACCAAGCACCTTTACTGAAGCTATGATATGCTTACTTTAAAAAAAAGGCAAAGGTATATCTATATGTGGCAATTATAGGCCTATTTGTCTAATAAACACAGATTGCAAGATTTCTGAAAAAGTACTTGCTTTACACTTTAATTACTTTATAGCAGACTTAATTGGTAAACAACAGATGGGGTTTGTGAAGGGAAGGCACATTCCTGATAGTTCTAGAACTTTCCTCAATATCACTCAAAAGGCCGTTAAGCTTGCAACTCCTATATCAGCTATAACTCTTGATGCAACAAAAATGGCATGGTAGCCTGCATATCCATAATTATATTTGTTTACTGCATGCTCCCTGTTAGAAATAGGATTTCTGGGGGGCTAGGGCATACGCCTAAGCCAGGCACAAACCACCACTCTAGTCAGGACAATGGAGTTACACACAGAAGATAACCCCTGCTCACCCCCTTGTTAGCTTGGCAGAGCAGTCAGGTTTATCCCAGTTGTGACGTGTAAAGCATTTGCGCAACATACTCACACAGCAGCGATACACTAAACACACCACAAAAGAAACTCTACACAAGGTTATGTAAAAATAGCCTATGTATTACTCATAAAACACATTAGAACCAAAGCACATATATACACTGTGCCACCAGGCACTTAGTATGACTTTACAGTGGATTATATACGCAAAAGGGCCAATTGGGCCACTGTCATAACCATCATCACTCACAATTAGGGAAAACAATCAGTAACTGCTGGTGATACAGCACTTAGCATATGCAGAATATATTAGGTAGAAAATATCATCAGTAATGCGCCATCCGAGCCACTTATAGCTGGGTCCCTAGGCATAACATTATTGTCTACCATCAATGTACATATCCTGCAGGTCCATATCCCTATAGACCCATTCTGCCCCCAAATCAGCACATTTCTAAGCGGGGGCCCCGTCCTGAGCTTGCCCTGCAATGCCAAAGGGGGGGTGAGGGGTCACAACTCACCCCTGTCTCCTTACCTGGAAAGTGCCCCGGTGCTGCACAAAGGATGCAGCTGCCAGCGATCATGCGGCGCAGCTGTGACCTGTGACCGTGCCAGGATGCAGGAAAAAAGTTGGTGCCATCTCAGCACCCAAATCTCGCCAATGACCCCTTGGGTCAGAAAATCACAGCGTGGCCCGGGACAAGGGACACTCCATCCCCCAAGTCACTCACTTGCCAAAAAGGATCCTTCCATCTCAGTAATCGTACAAAAAAAGAACAACACGCCCCTTCCAACAAAGCTTCAAGGTCGCGCAAAGCCTCACAAGGCTCCTTGCTGGTGTGGTGGACCCTGCACGACTCCACAGGGCTTCTCGCCTTTGCTGGAGGCACGTCAGTCCAATGGGGGTTCGGGGGGCATGGAAGGGCGGAGCTATGGGTTCCAGGCTGACTTGCTGGTATCATAGCAACGCCACAGCATCTGTTTCACACTGCCTTCTTTTATATTTGGGGGCTACAGTTGGCAGAGGTAGGTACCTTTGACCAAATAGGAACCCTTGTGTCTAGTCAGGGTTTGGGGTACACTCCTAAAATAAACCCTGCTTACCCCCTTGGTAGCTTGGCACAAGCAGGCAGGCTTATCTCAGAGGCAGTGTGTAAAGCATTTGTGAACACATACAGTAACCAAGTGACAACACTACAGATGGACACCACACAAGTTGTAGTATAAAAATAAGTATTTTTATATAGACTTAACACAAAACCACATCAGAATTCTTGTGCCACGGGGGTTTTTTGAAAATTAGGACTAGAAGGGCGCGCTACCTGGGTTGATACGTTACAAAGTGTGTGAGAGGCAAGGTAGTCGTTTATGTAGTGCGTGAAGAGCAGACGGCAAAACACCCTTAACCGTCCAAACAAGTCAAAAGACAAAACAATTATACATAGCTAAGCTCTCGCAACTACATTTGTGTTCATCAAAACAAGGTACAATGACCAAAAGTTAAAAAAGAAGCGCAGAAGCAGGTTCTTTGATGTAAGTCTTCTTGTCACAGCAAGATGTTTAATTTTCTCCAGACTTGAGAATAATACAGTCGCCGACACGTGTTTCGTCGTGTGCGGTTGAGTCACACGACTCTTCAGGGCTGGTAATACAAAATAATGTATGCACTTTGTTAACTAGACATGTTCGGCTACATACTGCATATGGTGACACTTGTGCAACCGACATGCAGTTGTGGCGTGCGTGGATGTCGCACATGGTTGGTGAAATTTAGTGAAGAAACTTGCATAGTCGAGCAAGTGATTGGTCTATGGTGCTAATGTGCACGTAGTGAGTGAAATGGAATTAAAAGACCAATGTGTGGTCATGTGTCACTCGTACACAGTGGTCCTAAAAATTAGAGGGTATCCGTAGTGATGGTGAGTGAAACGTGAGATGTCAGAAACATTTTATTTAATAAAATACGTAAGGAGGTGTTTGTGTGGCCTCATGACGTGGTGGTGATAAGGGTGCCTATATGTGTTAAAGATCCAGAGAGCACAATTCATGCAAAAACTTTTGTTCAATGGATAATAGATATTACCTTCCACTCCAATTCCAATGTATGGATGGAGTAAGTCTGGACCTTTGAAAGCTCCGTATCAAGCTAAAATACAGTAAGGGTAAAAAAAGGAAAGAAAAGGGACTCATAAGGAGGCTTCTAAAGGAAGGACTTGCTTGCAGAACTATGTCGAGTTTAGGGCAACGAAGAAAAAACAAACTATCCCTTACCAATGGGTTTTCTGTGAGTTTATGAAACAGCCGATGCTGTATACCACAATATTCAGTTGCAGTGTAAGGATAGAAAATGTCTTATCCCACTGGTAGTTTTCATATGAAGGAATAGCACTATGTATAAACAAAAGGGGATAAGGGAATCATAAGTCAACATTACATAGTGCTATTTGGTTACTTTAAGCAGGTTTGCTAGTTTGTAAGGATTCAAATCACCGTTTGCCCAAAAGCTCTTCAAGAATAAAAACTTATTTTAAAGAATGCAAAGGGTTACCTGCTTGTCGCTATGGTGTAGGGCGGAGAGCCGGGAGGGGATTCTTTATGGCGCCAAGAGAGGAAACGGGTACGTATCCTCCGCGGTGGTGTGCTATCAGATAAACACAAAATCTAAATTGAGAAACGTTGCAGGGACAAGCGTATAGAGCATCGCGCACCCGACGCTTAAAATATAAGACGTGGGTACGCGGTGTGTCAAATAGCGGTGGGGAAACTGACACTTACCCGCTGCAGGCAATCCCTCCTCTGTTAGTTCCCGGCGGTCGTCTCTCGTGTACGAACACGTGACCCCGGGAGAGGAGGGATTATGTAGAGACAGGTCGAAATAGAAGACGTGCTTCAGAAATTGGATATTTACAGCGCCATTGTTGAAAGGGAAAGCTTATAGCGAGAGGAGGACGTTTGTGTCTATTCAAGTGAAAATAGCCGTCCTTGTCTATTATTAACTGTCTAATTTTGAAAAACGGAACAGGAGTGAAAGTGGTCTACTAAAATGTGAGTCAATAAAAAAATCCCGCTGACTGCTTATATCAATTCAATGGTTGTTGTTCATATATGGGGAAAGATTTTCAAAGTTGATGAGTAAAACAACGATCAAAACCCCATGTCCATTCTTATGTAGATAAAAGTTATCCAGAAACGAAAAATAGAAAATAAACTGTGACGTTATACATGCGGGGCAAGGCCTGGGTGTGGCCGGATTATTTAGATGTATAGTGCATATGAGTAAAAAGTGCAAAAATTTATTGTGAATCAAATGTGAAAGAAAGAAGTGAGACACATCATGTCCATATATACTTAAATATAGATAAAATCTTTGAATGCAAAAAAATGCGAAAACGGGACTCAGGATATGTACATAAACAATAAGGTTACGAAATAATAGACAATGTCTGTACTGTCAATCTTAATAATCAAAAACATTTGCCCTTGTTAAATGGTACAAAATACAAGGTTGTCTTAAATATAAACACATAGAAGTAGAATACATTTGACCCCTAAAGAGAGGAAACCTTTTGTGTTGTCATTTGTTATCATCACTCTAAGGCTCAGAGTGTTTGTGCAGTATATCAATCGGTGTGCACCAAGGATCCCCCCGGTACGTTATTAATCTCCAAGAAAATATTGGAGCTCAGAATCATAGTTAAGCCCATGGTCTACGCTGCGTAAGCGCATGATCCAAGTGGCCTCCCTACGCCTGAGCATCAGTTCGCGATTGCCCCCCCTGATGTTGAGGGGAATTAGATCGATCCCAAAAACACGTACTTTGATGTCATCCTCATTGGGTTGACATTCTGCCACATGAAGGGCTACTGGGTATCTGGGGTCCCTCTTTTGTATAGCTCTCATGTGTTCAGCTACCCTCTCTTTGAGAGCTCTAATGGTACTCCCCACATATTTCTTGCCGCATTGGCATTCGATGACGTACACTACAAACTTGCTGAGGCAAGTGATGTTGTGTTTAATCTGATAGACCATTCCATCATGTCCTGCAAAGTTTTTTGTACCGTGTTTACCCCATATACACATAGAACAAAATCCACATTTGTGGAAACCAATGCCACGTGTAGAAAGCCAGTTCTGAGCTGCGGTATTGGTGGGAACGGTAGGACTTAGTTTGTTTCTCAAAGTGAAGCCTTTTTTGTAGGTGATAGAAGGTCTCTCTGGAATGAATTCCTTCAGTGTGGGGTCCTCTAGTAAGAGTTTCCAATGTCTGTTCAGACTCTTTTTTGTGAGTTGATTTAGGGCATTAATTTCAGTAATGAATCTGACGTGTTTGTCAGTGGATTTCATCTCAGTACGTGTTTTTAGGCAATCAGGTCTAGTGATGGCTCTCGTTTTCGACTCTGCTCTCTTAAGGGAGGTTCTAGTATAACCTCTATTCTGAAACCTTTTCTTCATGTTTGTGATGCAGTTATCAAGTTCACAGGCTTCACTACAGTTACGTTTAGCCCTAAGAAATTCTCCATAGGGAATTGATCGTATCTGATGTTCAGGATGAAAACTTGAAGCATGCAAAATGGAATTGCATGCGGTGGGTTTTCTGTAAAGTCTCGAGTGTAACTGCTCATTTTTTACATAGAATTCCAGGTCTAAAAATTCAATGTGAGTCCGACTGTGTTGCATGGTAAAACTGATTTCCCAAGTGTTGGTGTTGAGGTATTCGAAAAAGGAGTTGAGGAGTTCCTCAGTCCCGGACCACAGGAGAAAGCAGTCATCTATGTATCGACCCCAAAACACTATGGAGTCAGTGTATTGTGTTCCTTTGGTGCCCCAGATGAGATCAGCCTCCAATGCTCCCATAAAGAGATTTGCAAAGGAGGGTGAAAACTTGGAGCCCATCGCTACTCCTTTCTTCTGTCTGTACCATTACGATCAAACATGAAGAAGTTATTCTCCAAGATGATCTTCATCATTTGAATTATCATGTTTGTGTGTGCCCATAGTGAAGCCGGTCTGTTAGAGAGAACCTTAGTAATGGCTTCGATCCCTAGGTCTAAGTTAATGCTGGTGTAAAGGGACACTACGTCCATAGTGACCAGTATGGTGTCTTTCTGCCAATCTATGTCAGCCATGATGTTTAGTATATGTTTTGAGTCTTGTATGTATGAGGGAAGGTTTCTCACTAATGGTCCCAAAAAGAGGTCCACGTATTCTGCGACCCTTTCGGTGGGACCACCAATCCCTGACACTATAGGTCTGCCAGGTGGGAATGGTTTGTCCTTATGGATCTTGGGTAGGGTGTAAAGCCAAGGATGTGTAGGTTTGTGGACCTTGAGATATAGATATTCGTTGTCATCTAAAAGACCTGATTGTTTCCAAAGTAACAGTTGTTCATTAATTAACTTGGTAAGTGGACCTGTGGGGTTGTAGTTGAGTGATTCGTAGCAAGAGCAGTCGCTCAGTTGGCCATGGATCTCGTTATTGTAGTCAACTAAATCCATAACACAAAACCACAAACGACAAAAATCCACAATACTGTACTTCAAATATGGTAGAAATAGCTTAGTTCTCTTTAGATGTAAAATACGACACTTTGAGTTCAATGTACTTTTGGATGCGTAATGCTATAGAACGTAAGTGTTGCAGGGAAGGTGATGCGTCAGTTCCTTACACGCAAGAAGGGTGATGCTTTGGGTCCCTAATGCTGCGTAGGGGATGTGTTGGTTCTTCTACATGTGGGGAGGTGATGTGTCGGTTCTTACTGCGATTCCGTGGCGATGCGACCAGCAGCGCCGTGATGCAATGAAGATCCCGTCCAATGAAAAAAAATGGCATCTTCTCCTTGATGCGACAACAAGGCCTGCACGCCTGACGGCCGTGCGGCGACTGAATGAATCTTCGGAGCCGCAACAGGCCACGTGACACACTTCTCCGGTGATGCGACGGTGTCTGTTGCAACGGGGACACTCTTCTCCGGTGATGCGACGACAACGGCTGTGGCGGGAACACGCTTCTTCGTCTTGAGTCTCACTTCCAGCTCCCAGCAAAATGCAGTCTCTCTGAAGGCCCAGCTCAACAGCAGGCACTTCGATTCTCAGCATGGGAAGGCAGGGGAGCTGGTTGGTGAAGTCTGTTGTCCCTGAGACTTCAGCAGGAGGCAAGCTCTATTTCAAGCCCATGGAAATCCTTTACAAGTTGATTTGAAAGTAGCACAAAGTGCTTTCTCCTTTCTTTGGCAGTCAGGCAACCACTGCAGGCCAATCCCCCAAACAGCACTCAGATTACGGATAGTCTCCTCCTCATTTTCTCTGTTTTTTCTCCTCAGCAAAGGTTCTTCTTGTTTCCCAAAAGTGATATAAAGTTCTGGAATCTGGGTCCCCCCTTTATACTCATTTTCCCTTTGTTCTCTGAAGGCAGAGAGGCCTTTGGCTAGTCCAAACCAGTGTAGCACTTTCCTTTCACAGTGTAGGCCAGGGACATCAGACATGCCACATCAGGTGGAGCCAGAATTGTGGCAGGAAGGCACAGCCCTTTTCAGGTCCCAGGTGCAACTTCTCCCGCCCATATAAATGCAGATCTCTCTATCCAGCCCTGGGCTGACTCACCCTGTCTCCTGGAATCCCCAGACCCTGTCACTCAAACTCCAGACAAGGAATACACATCTTAGCAAAGGCAGGCTTGGATTGTTAGACAAGACAATACCTACTTTCTAAAAGTGGTATTTTCAAATACAAAATGTTAAAACCAACTTCACTAAAAGATGTATTTTTTTCATTCTGAGTTCAGGCATACTAAACTCTAATTTCTTCCTAGTTCACCAAAGCAGTTAGGATTATAAAATGTAAAAATCAAACTGCCCATTCTGGCCTAAGGGGAGCGGGTTGCCTTGCAATAGTAAACAACTAAGATGGCTGTAATTCACTATTAGGACATGCCACACACATCAGGGCATGTCCTACCTATTACCTACAATGCATCCTGCCCTTGAACCTACCATAGGGGCGACTAATATGCAGAAAAGGGAAGGTTTAGGGACTGGCAAGTGGGTGCACTTGCCCAGTCAGCATGGCAGTACCAGACTGCGCAAAATCTCTGCAATGGCAGACCTGAGACATACTTTTACAGGCTGCTTCTGTGGGTGCACAACCAGTGCTGCAAGCCCACCAGCAGCATTTGGTTTACAAGCCTTGGGCACACTCACTAATCCATACATCAATTTACCATAAGAAGCGCTTGCACTGTGGCACTAGACAGCAGTGGCACAGTGCTCCAAGCATCTATAACCAGCAAAAACACATGAGGCAACAGCAAAAAAATAGAAGGGAGACCCACGCCAAGGTGCTGGGTCTAACAGTTTCCTTTTTGAGTGTGGCCTCGCCTGCTACCAGGCAATAGCCACCTGACTTCCGGCGACTTTGGTGAAGCACTCACGAGGCACTGGGAAGCAGGGGCCCCTTCCTCGAGCCCAGAAGGGGCAAAAGTGAAGCGTTCATGATGCTCTTCTAGTGGGCAGGGCCCTTCTCTTCAGGAGTACTCAAATGCAGTGTTCTTCACTCGTCGGATCAGTTACTCCTTCCGGTTCCGCCCATAGTTAGACACAGTGCTCGTTAAAGTGCAAAGTTGGAGCCCCCCTCCTGGGCTCTAGAAATATATATGAAAAGCATCCACCACGGGCTCCTGGTGTCTTGGCAGGGCTCTGAGGGGCACAGTCAGAACAAGGTGCTCCTCAGATTCCAGGGTGGTGCATCCAGCGCAACACTCACCACGCACTGGGGTACGAGCCCACGCCAGGGGCTCAACACCTAGGACTCCTGCAGCACCCCAAGTCCCCAAAGAACACTTGGCAGAAGCTGGGCCCAGGCAGGCCAGCTCACAGAGCCCTCCAGCAGAGGGGGAGTCCTTTGCGGCGGTTCCTGGTGCCCAGCAGTCCTTTCTTCACAGCTTAAAGCAGGTACCAAAAACATGGGTTCTCAGCTCCAATATTTATACTGCATAATGTCTTTTTTCTCCCCCTGGCACAGGGCTCTGTGCCTGGTCCAAACCAGTTCTGGGGGGGCACTTACACATTTCTTTACGGTGCACAACCACCTCTTTTGTTAGTGTAGGCTTTGGCCCCAGACACACCAGAAGGGGCAGAGCCAGCATTGAGGAAGTCACACTGCACCTCCCCAGTCTCTGTCTCTCCATAGCCAGACATTCAATACACAACAGACAGGCACAAAGACAGATAGCACACAGAAATTCCCCTTCTAAAAGTGGCATTTCTAAAATAGTAATAATAAATATGTGATCACCATTATGCAGCATTTAATACCACTATTCCAAACATACCAAACTTGATCACGATACTCCTCTCATAACAGGAATTACCACTTAACCACATATCAGGGACTTCCCAATGCATTCCTAAGAGAGGGCAGACTCACAGTATTGAGACACCAAAATGGCTGTGTGTCACTACCAGGACTTGCCACATAGCTAAGGCACATTTCCTACCCTTTACCTAAAGTGCAGCCTGCCCATAGGGCTAGCTGGGGCCTACCTTAGGGGTGACACAGTAAAATGGGAGTCACAGACGTGGCAACCACTTTATGTGCCACCTCACAGCAGCAGTAAATTGTGCACGTAGGCCTTGCAATGGCAGAGGCCTGAGACAGGTTTGAAAGTCTACTTTGTTGTGTGGCATAAGCAGCGCTACAATCCCACCAGTAGTATTACATTTACTGGCCCTATGTATACAAGATACCACTTAACATGGGACTGACAGGTAAATTAAATAGGCCAACCAGGTGTAGACCAATTTTACCAAGTTTACCCATAGAGAGCACTTGTACTTTTATACTGAACAGCAGTGATAAAGTGCCCAGAGTCCTAAAACTAGGCCAGAAGAAATACTAGGAGGAAGGCAGAAAGTTCAGAAATGACCCTGCAAAAAGGCCAAGTCCAACACAACCCCCTTCCAGCCTAAAGACAGGGTAGACCAATCAATACCTTGATGGGCTTCCATGCTTGGGGTGATAGAACACCGACATGGGCTCGCAAGTGTAAGGGCACAGTCCAGTTCTACTTCAATCTGAACCCATGTGGTTCCCTCTGTCTAAGCTCCCAGGACCAATTAAGCACCCCACTGGCACTTCTTAGCTGTCCACGGCCAGGACCAGGCCCTAAGCCATCTAGATGTCTCTGGTCCTTGCTATACCAAAGAGTGGAGGCAGTAACCCCAGGTACATAGTATCCATTCTCCACTCTACCTCTCATCAGTGCAGCTCTATACTGCCACTGATCCCTCAACCCAGGGTCTGCACACTCAGGCTGACCAGGAGTCACAGATGAGGCTCTCCTCCCCCCACCCATCCTTCTGGGGCTCCTCACTCTTCTACTAGGAGAGGCACCCTCAGAACACAAAACAGTCAGGATGCTGGAATCAGTCCTCCCACACATTTATCCCACCAGTTCAGGACTTCTGCCCTGCAACTGGTCTCCCAAACCTAGGGTCTTAACCCTCAGGTTGAATCGGGGCCAAAGGCAAGGACTCCCTCCCTCTGACCCTCTTCCAGAGTTAAGCAGCCTCCCACCTGGAGTGGTAGCCCCAGAAGACAAAATGGAAGTCACTGTTCATAGCTGTTTCCAGTCCAGGAAGGACCTGACCTGGCAATTCGGGCTGGACTGTTCCCATTAGGTGCAGGGTCAAGACTAATTTGCATATGGCTGGGTCCAAACTGGAGTGGCACAGTGAGCAAATAAATGAAGGATTTAGGCACAGATCTCTGTACTGGGGTGAATCTATGACATTGTTCTGTATTCTGTCCATCAATTGTTCTTTTTGCATTTGTCACCCCGAGTGGGATGGGTATGCCCAGACGTGGGGCCCAGATGTGGGTCCTGTGCTGTCCATGCCACTGGAGTCAAGCTATCCTGGCTAATGAGGGTTGAACGCCTGTCCTAGGAGGCTTGTTCCTAGTCCAGGGAGGACCTGGCCTGGCAGTTCGGACTGGACTGTTCCCATTGGGCTAAGCGTCAATACTGATTTGCATATGCCTGGTTCCACACTGGAATGGCATTGGGAGTAAAACAATGATGTGGGTATGCCCACATACTGTCCATCAATTGTTCTTTTTGCATTTGTCACCCCGAGTGGAACGTGTATGCCCAGATGTGGGTCCCATGCTCTCCATGCCACTGTAGTCAAGCTATCCTGGCTGATGAGGGCTGAATGCCCAAAACAGGTCCTAGGATGCTTGTTTCCAGTCCAGGGAGGACCTGGCCTGGCAGTTCGGGCTGGACTGTTCCCATAGGGCACAGGGTTAAGAAGGATTTGCATATGGCTTGGTCCCAACTGAAGTGGCATAGTGAGCAAATACAACAATGGATTGAGACCCAGATCTCTGTACTGGAGTGAATGTATGACACTGTTCTGCATTCTGTCTGTCAATTGTTTTTTTTGCATGTGTCACCCAGATTGGGACATGTATGCCCAGGCGTGGGTCCTGGGCTTTCCATGCCACTGGAGTCAAGCTATCCTGGCTGATGAGAGCTAAAAGCCAGAATCCAGTCTTGAGATGCTTGTTTCAAGTCCAGGGGGGATCTGGCCTGGCAGTTCGGGCGGACTTTCCCATTGGGCGCAGGGTCAAGACTGATTTGCATATGGCTGCATCCAAACTGGAATGGTATGGTAAGCAAAGAAACAATGTATTTAGGCCTATATCACTGTACTGGGGTGAATGTATGACATTGTTATGCATTCTGTCCATCAATAGATTTTTTGCACTCCCTACAGATCAGGCAGAACCTGAACCTGGCCTCACAGTTCAGGAACTACAACCTGCGGCTGAATACTTACCTAGCACACCAGGACTTCTAGGGGAGCATGCAGGCCCCCTCAAGGATAACACCTACCTCATGTGTTGCCTGACAGTCTGTCTGGCGTGGATCTTCTGACCCCTGTACATCTAACAGTGTGCAATGACCCACAGGACAGATGTGCTGTCACCATGGTTACTCCAAGAAGACTCCACCCTATGGCTGGCCCCTGATCCACTGGTTCCCCCATTGGGGGCTCTGTCCCCCTGTCATCCCTTCACCTGGACTCCTGCACCCTCCACTCAGGAGTGGCACCGACAGACACCAGAGCTGATGGAACTCTGCTTAAAGACGCTCTAAGTTCTCCTGACACTAGGAGATCGCCCTCAGTGGTTGGTCTACTAGTACAGCCCAGGCTCCCCACCTGGTGTTCGCCAAAAGAACCCTCCAGGCCCTGAGACTGGGTTTTGGGCACCTTGGGACACATCCTATTCTCTCTTCTTCTCCGTGAAGACAGGCCGTGAGTCCCTACACCCCTCCCACTACACCGGGACCTATCTGGTCTACTAAGAACCTTTCCTACAACCCTGGGATGGGTCACTCCCAAATGCCTCCACTGACCCTCTTGCACTGACCCAGAGGTCTGCCTCCCATGCAAGCTCCCTGGGATCAGAGTACTCACAGAACAACAGGTGTTGGCGTAACCCTGGGAAACAACAATGGAACATGTGCTATCTGACAATCAGATTTATCAGCCCTTCAAAATTGTTTGCCGTGCTACCCATCACCCAACCTTCCAGTGCATCACAACATTTATCCACAAACTGCCCCAAACACTGGTGAGGCAGTGTCCTACTGCCCCTGAACCTCAACCTATACCCTTCAGGTGTGACACCCTCTACCTGGGAACTAGGTACCATGCTCTGGGATCTGGGAGTGGGACTTCCTACACAGGGCTCACTTGTGCTGCTACCTCTGGACACCGACACCACTGTCACTGGTGAATCCAAACCACTAAAACTACACTCAGGGGACATATTCTCAAGAGCTAGCTTTTCTATGGCTAAGGCCCTCTCAGCCTCCGCCATCCTCTCCTGTTCTAAGACCCTTTCAGTCTCTAGCTTTTTCTCTGCAAGCCCACAATGAAGCATTTAATTTTCTGGTCCGGGTATACAAGATACCACTTTACAAGGGACTGACAGGTAAATAAATACGCCAAACAGGTGTAGACCAATCTTACCAAGTTTACCGTAAAGAGCACATGCACTTTAACACTGAAGAGTAGTTATAAAGTGCCCTGAGTCCTAAAACCACCAACACCAGGTCAGAAAATATACTAGGAGGAAGCCAAAAGATTCAGGAATGATCCTGCAAAAAGGCCAAGTCCAACAAGCCTGTCTACCTCTATAGTAGTTAATGGCAAGCAGTCACAGTATTTTCACTTACGTACAGGCACTAGTCAAGGTTGCCCCTTATCCCCTTTATTATTTATATTATCCTTGGAAACCTTTTAGAAACAAAAACAATCCATAGATCCCCTCTTTTTTCTTGTTTTAAACATAAGAACATAGAGACTAAATTTACAGCTTATGCAGACAATATTTTGCTTATTGTTTCGGACCCTCAAACTACAAATACCTAAATCCTCCTCCTATTATATGACTATTCATCTGTATCCGGTTATAAACTTAGCATAGACAAATCGGAAAGTTCTGCCTGTATAAGTACTGCTTTCCTGAGTAATTAAATACATTGGTTTCACTTGGAATCCTAACACAATTAAATGTCTAGGAATTCTTTACTCTCCTTCAATTAAAAAGAATCTTAATGAGGTTACATCTGAACTTTCTAATATGTCTAAAAGTTGCTCTCCCTTACATTTGTCTTGGTGTGGAAGGCTAGCCGCAATCAAGATGATGATGTTGCCTATGATACAGTTGTATTTGTTACCACTTACACTTCCTCTTAGTTTCTTTAAATCTATCATTAATCTGCTTCTACCGTTTTTATGGAATAAGAGGTAATCCCTTCTTTCACCAATACTTATTCATTTTATCTCAGTTGCTACACCCTTACTCTTTCAATCTATAGCTCCTACAGAAATTCTTGACAACACTGCTATGTGGTACAATAAAAACATACAATTGAACAAGAATGGATTCATAAAGGGATAATCACATTTGGTCATATATCTTCTAATGGTAATCTCCATAAAATTCAGAATAGTAAGATAAAATTCAGCATCTCCCTTAAATATGCCACACAATATCAATATTCTGAAATTATTCTCTCAACTTTCACTCTTGCACCCTATCACACATACTTGCTCTACTTCTTTTGACTTTTCCCCACATGTAAGTGCATCCTTTATTTACGAAAATCGCTCTAGGTCCCCAGTTACAATGGAAAACTGACTTACATCAAGTTTTCTCTTTACAAACCAGGAGAAAAATTAAGCCTAAAATCAACACTACATTTCGATCAGCAAGTACAACCCAAAAATTATTTTTACTTATATAACAGACTTTATTTTACTCCCAAGTCTCACCACCGGTATAAACCATCCAAAGACACCAAATGCTGGTCTTGTTTTCAAGAATATAGTGATCTCATAAACATGTTTTTTGACTGTCCTCAAGTTTTTGGTTACAAATTAGGAATAAAATAAACAGAATTGTATCTACTCTCATACCTTTTTATACACACATTTGTTTAAGAGGCTCCTTGGTTTTATTGCAATCTCAAGTTACGGCTGGCAAATTTGTTGATTAGTTATAAGCAATTGCAATGTAAATTATTACCTCTAATTGGAAAGACACAGCTAAAATGTCATATATTCGCTGGGGGAACATACTTTGTCACAATCAAAGGCTGGATAGAGCTAATGCCAACACAACTTCCTTGTTCATCAAAAGACATATGTTATGGTTGCCAACTACATCCTATCAGTCTAAACAAAAGTATACCTCATTAACTACTGGTTTCACATTTGAACATTCATGACACCTATTACGATTATTTTGTTGCGATCATCATGAACATTGAGGGCTCGAATCGCAAAAGTAATCTGAGAAAAAATCCTAACTTTACTACTCCTAAATGCCTTTTGTGAATACAGAAAGTCGTAAAGCTAGGATTTTGTCTCAGATTACTTTGGTGAATCGGGCCCTGCAGCTGGATATTTCTGCATTATTAACATTTTTTCAATTTCTTTTCTCTCTTTCCTTTCTTTTCCTTTCCCATCCTCTTTTTCCATGTTATTTCCCCCCCTTACATTTGAAAAAACCTTAAAATGCTATTCATTTATAGTACATTGTTTCAAGTTTATTTATTTTGTACTAATCTCTGCATTATATAATGCATATTTCTTGCAAGATTGCCATAATATATCGCTTTCTAGTTTTTGTATGTATTACAAGTATTGAGATTTGCATTTTATTATATACTAATATTGTTCTCACTTATATTTCAATAAAGCATATTAAACATTAAAAAGAAAAAACCTTAGTGACAGGCTCGCAAGAAGGATCAAATAGATTTTTAATGAAATTCGGCAAATGCAGATTTATCCTATTCAGTTGCTGGTTCAGGAAAACCTCACTGCACATGCTCACATTCCTGTTTCTTACAATCCTTGAATGTGTCAACTTGCTTTTAATGCTGCTTTGAAATACTTTGTGAAGAAAGCCTTGCCAGTGTCAAGTTGCTGTTTATAGAGTCATGTTCTCAGAGCCAGGGCTGTGAGAAAGATATCACATAAGAGTGTATTTCAAATGGGTGGGAGGGTGGAGCAGGTGGAACGATTAGAAGAGGACTAGAAAGGAACCAGGACAAAAAATATCGGAGTAGAAAAATGAAATTGGTTAAAATTTGGAAGAGGAAAAGGGCTAGGACAAATAAAAGGACTAGGCAGAGTACTAGATCTAAAAAGAGGGCTAGATTTGGAACCAGTAAAATAATTAAGACGAGGGAGAAACACAAACTAGGAAAATGTTTGGAATGAGGACTAAACAATGGGTAGTTATAGGAACTCTACTAAGACTATGAAGCAGACTAGGAAGAGAACTTGAACAAGAACTAGGACTAGAAATAGAACATGTCTGAGGATTAGGGATAGAATAGGAAGAGGATTTGGAAAATGAAGTGGACTAGAAATTGGAAGGCAATTACGACTAGGAAGAGAGCTAGGACTGGGAAGATTCTAGGAATAGACTAAGGCACTAATTACATGTTAAGGCATTACTTATCACTTCTGATAAATAATTATATCATGGGATACATTAGGATACATTATTTATCCTGCACAATAAATAACACCTTTTACAAGTTTGTGGCGATAACGTGCAGATTTTGTTGTTTAAGACTCCAAAATTCACATGAATCCATAAACACAATATGTTTTCCCCTGTTAAATTTTGGCAGGATTGACTGGCCAAACTTTAATAAATTATGAGTTATTTAACGCATCTGATCATTATTGGAAGTGTTAACCCCTTCACTGCGAAGTCTTCCCCCTCCCCCTGCTAAGCCTTTTTTTTCACTATGTGTGGTAGTTTGCACTTAGGCTCCTGTAACTTTTTGACCACATAAGGTATTAACATCAAAGATGTGTCCTTTTCTTCCAACATCATGGGGATTCTAAATGTACCCAGGGTTTGTGGATTTCCCTGGAGGGAACCCAGAAATTAACCAATATATAGCTACATTAATTTTTTGTGGAAAAATGGGAAAAATGGGATACAGATGAGGGTCTGTTTTTTCCCTGCAAATGGTATCAACAAAGGGGTTGTGGTGCTGAAAGTCCCATTTCTTCAGCTTTCAGTGACAAGCAGAGTTTTGTCAGAAAACCAAAACTTTTACACAGGTTTTGCATTTTTCTGGAACATGGCCTATTTTTGCTTTTTTTTGTGCTTTAAACCTCCTTTCATTTAATGGTAGAAATTGGTATGAAAGCAATAATGGATCCTGGGAAGCTATACATTTTAAGAAAAGTAGACAAAATTATGAATTCAGCAAGGGGTCATTTGTGTAGATCCTTCAAGGTTTCTTTATAGAAATTAACAGTTCAATATTGGAAAAATTGAAAATTAGTTGATAAAATTAGCCATTTGTGTCAATGTTTTCAGCTGTAACTTTTTCTAACTGAGACAGCTATTTTAAAGCAATATACCATTACATCCTCTGGTCTTTTCTGGTTGTGGGGATATATAGGACTTGTAGGTTCACCAAGAACCCAATGCACCCAGAGCCAATAACCAGAGCAGTGTCTTGCAATGGTTTTTTATTATGTACTGGTTATATAGCAATTAATTTGGGAACATATATACATGGAAAAATAGGTATGAAAGATACCTAAGTATTTCTGAGATTGGAACAAAATATAGAGTTTAGAGACAGTAGAAATTTGCATATTTCCAAAACTATGAGTGCCCATACTAGCATGAGAATCATAGATCATTTTTCAAAACGACTTCTTTTTTACACATTGTCAGTCATTTGGAAGGCAGAAATGAATCAAAAGTCAATAGGTAATAACAGTTGCTCTACAATTCTATGTTACCCCCTGTCTCCCAATAAAAATGGTACCTAACTTGTGTGTGTAGGCCTCATACACGTGACAGGAAAGGGCTCAAAGCGCAACGTGGAAACACTTAGAGGCAGATTTATGTCAGACTTGCGCCACGTTTAAGCCGCCGTTGCGTCACGCAACGGCGGCGTAAACGTGGCGCATCCCTGCGACCCATTTACAATGTGACGCATCTAGGCAGGTGCGTCACGTTGTAAAGCCCTGCGCCACATGTGGGCATTCCGGCGCAGGGTGGGTGTTCCGGGGCGGGTGTGCCTTGCAAAAGTGCCTGTGTGAAATCTACAAGATTTCACACAGGCACTTTTAGGCCAATGCTGCGTCAAAACCCTGCGGCTGCTTGAAGCAGGCGTAAGGCTTGACGCAGCATTGGACAGATATGGCCCCCCAAAGCATTGCTGGAGCTGCGTCACGCTTGCGACGCAACCCCAGTAATGCGCCGCCTTTACGGCATAGATGCGACACGCATTTGTGCCGTTATTGCCCCATGGTGCGCCACATTGTAAATGCGGCGCACCAAGGGTGGCGGAGCTGTGGCGCACACTAACTGGCGCATCCCTGGGGATGCGCCAGTTATTGTAAATCTGCCCCTTAATTTTTACAGTGAAAACTGATTCTTTTTTGCAAGGTGCCTAGCTGTAGATTTTGAACCCTAGCTCTGCTGGCACCTAGAAAAACGCAGCAACCCTATACATTTTTTAAAAATTGTCAATTTTTTTTTCAAAAAAGCACATTTTCCTCACATTTCAGTGGTGGAAAGTTCTGGAATCTGCATGTATCCACAAAATTCCACTCACCCGGTATTCCCCAAAGTGTTCCAAGAAAAATGGTACCTCACTTCTGTGGGTAGGACTAGTGCACCCTACAGGAAATGGCTCAAAACGCAACTTGGAAACACCACATTGTTACAGTGAAAACTGACCCTTTTTTTGCAAAGTGTTTAGCTGTGGATTTTGAACCATAACTCTACCAGCACCTTGGGAAACCAAGCTAACCTAAACATTTTTAAAATCTAGACAGCCAGAGGAATCCAGGATCAGGTGATTTGACTGGCTCTCTCTAGGTTCTGGTTCCCAGATTCCCTTGCAAACCTAAACATTTGATCCAAAAATACAAATTTTCCTCACATTTCTGTGGTGGAAAGTTATGGAATCTGCGTGGATCCACAAAATTCCACTTACCCTGCGTTCCTCAACGTCTTCCGAGAAATATGGTATCTCACTTGTGGGGTAGGCCTAGTGCCCGTGGCAGAAAACAGCCCAAAACGCAACGTGGACATACCACATTTTCACAGTAAAAATTGACCCTTTTTTTTGCAAAGTGCATAGCTGTATATTTTGAAACACTAGCTGTGCCGGCACCTAGGGAAACCTAGTAAACGTATACATTTTTAGAGACTAGACACCGGGGGGGATCCAAGATGGGATGACTTGTCTGGCTCTCACTAGATTCTGTTACCCAGAATCCCTTGCAAACCTCAACATTTGTCAAAATGGTGGAAAGATCTGGAATCTGTGTGATACCACACTCGCGTGGGTGGGTCAAGTACATATTGTGGAGACATCAAAATGACCTATCACAAAACAACCTTGTGTTTACAAGGGGAGTCACCAGGGTTTTCGTCCCGGGCTCGGCAGCCATCTTGAAAAACTACCAAACTCACACATTTCTAAATACTAGACACCAGGGGGAGTCCAGCGAGATATGCTTTCATTGGTCCCCCAACACTTTCCTACCCAGACTCCCCTGCAAACCTCAAATTTAGCCGAAAAAATCCCTTTTTTCTCAAATTTCTGTCTGAGAAATTTCTGGAATCTACGTGGATCCAAAAATGTCCTGCCACCCATCGTTCCCCCAGGTCACCCGATAATAAGTATAACTCACTCGAACGGGTGGGTCAAGTACCTGCGACAGGCAAGGACCCAAAACTTATTGAGAAAACATCAAAATGACTTATCACAAAACAGCCTGGTTTTGCAAGGCAGGTCACCTGGGTTTTTGTCCCGGGGCTCGGAAGCCATTCTGGGTAACTATCAAACCCACACATTTCCGAAAACTAGACACCCGGGGGAGTCCAGCAAGGTATAGCTTTTGTGTATCCCCCAAGATTTCCCTACCCAGAATGCCCTGCAAACCTCAAATTTAGCTGTAAAAACACACATTGTCAACATAATTTTGGGTGGAATCACCGTGCCAGCACAAATATCTTACCCCACAGCGTTCTGCTCAGTCTCCCGAGTAAAATTATATCTGGGTAGTAGGAAATTTGTGTCAGCCCGATGATCCTAAAACTTTCTTACACAGCCTCAGAATAGATCTCAGTAGATTATTCCCATGCTCAACCCTGGGTAGCATAGCTGCGGGCCGGCAGGCTTAATTTAGGAGACACATATGTGAAGCATTTAAAAACATCAATTCAGTAAATAAGTAAGACACAACACACAATAAAATTCTCACTCCAATTTATAAGAATAGGAAATATTTGCATTTTTAAAAGGACACCAAAATGACAGAAATCCAATGAAAGGAACCAGTGACAATAATTTTTAAATATTATCTACTTTCTAGCACATAGAAACCTATAGCACCAAACTAGGACATCTGGTCATGCTTGACCAGAAAAAAGTCAAACTTTCAGGCCAACAGCAATGGAGCTCTGCACAGATACACTGAGCGGGAGGCCCTGGTCAAAATGTTGTCTTCAGACTTAGAAACTTCTCTGGAGCTTTTTCCGTTGAGGTCCCCCAAATCTTCTCACTAGTCTGGATTCCGTGAGGGTTCACTGGCTTGACTTTTCATTCAACTTGCAGCCAAACTCTGGAAGTTTGACCTCTGGAGCTCTTTAGCAGGATGAACCTGGAATATGGACCGAGTCCAGTTCGAAAGTGGACGGCTAAGCTGTAACAGTTGAGTCATCACCAAACTTCTGAAACTTGTTTCTGAAGTTCCTGTTCAGTGGCCAAATGGTCCAAAACACAATCCAAGGGCTTAGAAGCTCAAAGATGGTCCTTGGAAGTTTGGGACCACAATTCCCACAATGGAACTGGATAAAACCCTTACAAATCCACTAGATGCACTCCAGGCAGGGGAATCTTGGTGGTGATGTTCCAGGTAACCTCTCTTAACTTGTAGCTTTCAGGCAGTCCACTCTGCAATCCTTTATAAGCAAGGTACATCCATAGGGCTGTAGTTCGAGATAGTGCAGTAGGTGCAGTCAGTCAGAATGCAGGGCCTGGTGGTGCAAGTCAAGGTTCCATCATGACAATCCTTCTTCTTCTCTTAGTTTAAAGTAGCAAATATGCAAGGCTATACCCCTCTCACATATGTATTCAGTGTTCTCTGGGCTCAAGCAACAGAGCCATTCTGTCCAATGGGGTACAAAGCAACACACAGAAGCATGACCACTTCCCCTAAAATGTGGCATCATCTTCTCCCAGAGAGCACGTCTTCCAGAATTCAACATGACTGCAATCTCAGCAGAAGATTCAGAACTAGCTAAACCAACCTCATTGATTGCTCATTTAAATAGCTCTCCTCCCCCTGCATCTGCAGATTCATTCCTTAACCCTGCTATCTAGCTGGGTGGGAGGGAATGGGTAGATGGACCTGGCATTCCCTGCCTGCTCTATTCATCCTTTGAAGCTTTACAGCCCCTCCCCCACTCCTCTGGCATTTCGGTGTAGCAGAGCTCTCTCCAACAATGGGTGAACCACTTATCACATCATCAAAGCGGCCTGGTTAATTATGTTAATTCTGACCAATCAGTGATGACTGCAGGAACCCTGAACTTTGGCTCAAAGAAAAAAAAGTCTTATATTGTCTTCCCTGTACATTTTAAGATACATTCAATAATAGCATATTGTTGGTTTTATCAATACCATTTTGCTAAGTTCTTGAATGATATATATTTTTTAAATTCCTAGCAATATTTATAAGTTCATAACTATTACAATGTTATCCTATGTGGCTGGGGATCTGCAATGAAAAAAGAAAATGAAATGTGCAATTGATCCAACACCAGGGCACATAAAACATTGAAAATAAGGGTTCATTTGCAAAGGTCAGAATCCAATGTTGCGGTTGGTACGTACTTCCCAAGTGGCTACACTGAAAAGCCACTGGTTATAGAGAATTCATCAAGATCTAAAGGAGGTCTGTGGCTCTTAATCAGTAATAATATCTTGGATAATAATTCCCAAAACCCAATGAACTTTTTTAAGCATAGTATGCCATTTTAATTATTGTTCCAACAGTACAAGTAGAGAGAGAACAGCCGACACATGTTTTGCCCAATTGTTCAGCAGGTCGAGGGCTTCTTCAAGGCAAAAACGTCTTCTTGTGGTCCTGTAATTTGTGTGCTTTGTCGTTTGAAATGCTTTCTACGATTCCGAATATATCCTGTTCTGTTATATAAAGGCCCTGCTTATAGCTGCATGCTTCCCCAACCCTGTGTCACATAAGGGGAGATCTGTGAGGTTCTGTATATGAAATATAATGTAGAGCCACACTCCACAGTGCTCCTAGCACCAACGTTGATTTTGGGCGGCACTTTCCTTCAGGGGGAAAGGGAAATGTGGAATTTCTTTTTCCCCAGGTCATCTTTTATAAGGGTCCTCCTTATAAAAGATTGGATCCTGGTTCCGGAAAACATGTGTGAGGCTTGCAACACTGGTTGCCGGAACCAGGATCCGACGAGAAGGACTCCAACATAGGAAATAGGACATTGTGCCTAAAGCGGCATATGATAGCGACACGGCTATCATTACAGCAACTAATTTCATTCTAAGAAGCAAGGACTCCCCTGACACAGGAGGGATTTCCATAATAATACCCACCCATTAATGAATGGGTGACTTTGGAATTTGGGAATTACTCGCCCATGTTTGGAGTGGAAGGTCAATGAAGACTCCCCTTATTGGAGAAACAGCATAATAGTGCAAAGATACAAAGACAAGCCCTGAAAAAGCCCATGTTGGGCGAAACGTGTAGGCTGTGGCTGTGGATTTTATGAATCATATTAAAAGCATTTTGAAAATCTACATCATCTGTTGGAAGACTCATCACTCCTGTTATCTATTCATGTCTAATTGTATGGCATTTTGAAGCCAATAACATATTTGATACACGTTGCCTCTCAAGATGATGAAAGTCCTTAAAAAGTTCCTTCTCCTTTCCTTGGCAATGAAGCACCCACTGCAGGCCAACCCAGCAAACAGCACACTGGCAGAGGGGTAGTAAAACTCCTGCAGCTTCCTTAGTTCTTCTCCTTGGCAAAAGGTTTCTTGCTCCAGAAGTGATCTAATTTCTTGGGATCAGGGTTCCAATATTTATACCCCAAAAATCCTTTGTTCTCTGAAGGCAGATATGCCTCTGCCTAGTCCAAACCAGCTCCTGAGCACTCTGTTTACATGACTCTCTTCTTCCTTACACTGTGCAGGGGGAGACATCAGCCATCCCCCAGGAGGTGGAGCGAGCACTGGGAAGGGAAGATACAGATCTGGAGCACTTTGCTGACAAGATTCCTTCTCTCCTTTCACGGTGCAGGGCAGAGAGTCAGACAAGCCACAGGAGGTGGAGCCAGCATTTTACAGGGAATGCCCAGCCCTACTCAGGTCCCAGGTGCAACTCCTCCCTCCCATCTAGATGCAGTTCTCTCTATTCCGCACCGGGCTGCCCCAGCCTGTCTCCTGGAATTCTCCAGCCCTGTCACTCACAAACCCAGACAAGGAATACACAACATAGCAGAGGCAGGCCTGGACAGTTAAGCAAGAAAATACCTACTTTCTAAAAGTGGTATTTTCAAACACAGAATGTTAAAACCAACTTTAGTAAAAGATGTATTTTATCATTCTGAGTTCATTCATACTAAATTCGAATTTCTGCAATGTTCCATGAGTCAGTTAGGATTATAAGAATGTAATAATTTAACTGCTTATTCTAGCCTATGGCGAACAGGTAGCCTTCAATAGTGAAAAACGAAAATGGCTGCAATTCACTATTAGGACATGCTACACACATCAGAGTATATCCTACTTTATACTTACAATGCACCCTGCCCTTAAGCCTACTATAGGGGTGTTTAATATGAAGCAAAGGGAAGGTTTGGAAACTGGCAAGTGGGTGCACTGGCCAAGTCGGCATGGCAGTACTAGACTGCATACAAGCCTTGCAATGGCAGGCCTGAGACACACTTTACAATCTGCTTCTGGGTGGCACAACCAGTGCTGCAAGCCCACTAGCAGCATTTGATTTACAAGCCCTGGGCACACATGGTGCACGTTACTAGGGGCTGATAGGTAAATCAAATAACCCAATCATGTAATCACCAATTAGTACATCAATTTAACATAGGGAGCACTTGCACTGTGGCAGTTAATAGTGGCACAGTTCCAAAAGCACGTAACAAGCAAAAATATATCAAAACAGAGGAGGCAATCCGTCAAAATGGAAGGGAGACTCATACCAATGATGTCAGGTCTAATTGTAGAAGTATAATGTAGGCTGTCACTGGCCTACACATTCATTGGGGAGATATGTTTAGTCCCTTTGCTGTCAAGTAACAGAATGTGAAAAGGGGCCTGAGGGGAGTAATGTTTATAGACCTGTTGGTACCTTGTCCCCCAACTTAACAATAAATAACACGAGAGATACCAGAAGTCTGATTACAGGAACCTAAATAGTGTTCAATCATGATTGTAAACTGGTCGACATGTTTCAGCCTATATAGGCTTTCTTCAGGACCTATGATGCTCTACTGCAACGTTGTACTCACTGTGAAAACTACAGAACCACTCCACTTCCTTTAGTGAGGAAGATGGTATTTCTTCTCCCAAATTGTAGGGAGGAACAACCTCACCTCACCTGGCACTGGCTCAGAGTGAAGGAGGCCACGCACTCTCCGTCATTGCCTCGCTCCTTATCGTGAGCCGATAAGGAGCGAGGCAACGACGGAGAGTGCGTGGCCTCCTTCACTCTGAGCCAGTGCCAGGTGAGGTGAGGTTGTTCCTCCCTAGAAATTTGGGAGAAGAAATACCATCTTCCTCACTAAAGGAAGTGGAGTGGTTCTGTAGTTTTCACAGTGAGTACAACGTTGCAGTAGAGCATCATAGGTCCTGAAGAAAGCCTATATAGGCTGAAACATGTCGACCAGTTTACAATCATGATTGAACACTATTTAGGTTCCTGTAATCAGACTTCTGGTATCTCTCGTGTTATTTATAGTCCCTTTGCTGCCCTTGCCTGAACTGCTACGCTGCTCTGTTGAAATGTACCCCTTGCCCTGGAAGTATGACACCATCAAATACTTAGGGATGCAGATTTATCATACTGAACATGATCTCATTGAGGGCAATTTGGAAAAAGCGTGGACGGCAATACTTCAGACATGACTCTTTTGGACACAGTTACCCTGTCTCCAATAGGCGGAATATCCATAGAGATAATGCTGGTTCTCCCTGGCTCCTCTACTTCTTTGCAGCACTATTGATGGCGTTGAGGACACCAAGCTTCAGAGAGCTGCAGTGACTGTTAGCCTCCTATATCTTGGGGAACTAGAGACACTGGGTGGCAACATTCACTTGATGTGCCACGCTAGACGGGATCCTTGGGGTGCCTAACTATGAGCTGTATGACACAGCTGGTCATTGCCAATGGTCATTATGATGGCTACGAGACACTAAGAACCCTGATCGAGATATGTTGGGCTTTGACTTTGGGGGTAAAACACTGTTGGAGTGTGTGATAGAGAGCATCCTATCACCAAGGCTGCCGGGATTTCCAAGATGGTGTCCAGTGGTCCACTCCAGCAAGGGAGATCGAGCGGTCTAGTCTCTGGAGAGGAAGAGCAGAGGCACGGACAGGAGCTAAAAGGGAGCCGTTGGTTCAGGTGTGGGCCATCAGGTCATGGGAGGTGCAGAGGAGGTGAAGTTACGATGGGAAGCTGCATGACGGGAGACGGAACACGAGGAGATTCCAGTTGCCGAAGACCACGCGGAGGAGAACCAAGGGATCGACGGAGCTGGTCCACGGGAGGTTTCCTCAAAAAACACCGTGCTCGTATCCGGCTGTCCCTCCAAGCAACAGGACACCACGATACCCATTGCTACGGTCACCGAGGACCGTAGCCCCAAGTGACGTGGGGAGAACGGTGGAGGAGGAGGTTGGAGGGCAAAGGACTGTGGGGTTTATGGCACAAATAGAGTTGTACACGCTGCATGCAGAGTAACACATTTGTTTTTTCCCTTCCCCTGTCCCTCACTACCCCTGCTCTTCCTCCTACTTTAAGCTTTACCACTAGTCTCGGTGAATCCCAGGTTATTGGTGACGGGAGCACGTATTAGAGCTTTAAGAATTTATACAGTTAGTGACGGTAGTGTTCCTCTGTTTGCTTTTTGGGAAACGTCAGTACGGGTTATCCTACGGAAAGAGTGACCAGGAGAGAGAGACCGAAGACATCTTTACCTCCCCCGAAGATCGCGCCCTTCATCCTTTGTTATTTGCTGCCAAGTATTTTGCCACTGTTTAATTTTTTTGAAGCGTGAATAAAACGCCTAGTGTGATACTGTCATTGACTGTCTGATGCTTGAGCTAGAGCTCCCTTAAGGAAAAGGTGTTGAACGCTTAAGAGTGATTCTTGGAAGAATCCCCTTTCCGTAAAATCCCAAATGTATTGCAGAAGGTAGCAGTTTATTGCTGGTGGAAATACATTCATAGGGGCAAGAGAGGGGTGCAATAAAACTCTGGGCTGCCGCTTTTTGGCCCCCACTCTGTAAACAGCTGATATCCGATTGGTCATTGGACTGACATGGATATTTAACATGGATTAATGTGGTGGCAGAGGGGAGACTGCCCATGTTTGATGACCTGGAGGCTGAAAATGAACTGTACCCAGGGCAGTCCCTGCTGCAGTCAGAACTGTGGGGAGTGTTGAGCAGGGCCCCACAGGTGACTTGTCTCCGGTGCTCGACCACTTGAATTGATTGTAGCTTCTGCTGGCATTATGTCCTGCATATATGCTGACTGAGATAATGCCGGCATTTGAGCTCTTATGGGATAGTGATAGGAGCAGCTGGAGATGGAATTTCAGGACCCGGCATGGAGGAGGTGCCTGGGTTCTGTCAGGATAATCTCAAGGAAGGCTTGCTTTGGATTTATTCAGTTCAACTACAAACATCATACATATTTCTCTCTGGACAGGAAAGGGAAGTTGTTAGCGGGTATAGTAGCAGTTTGTCCTAGATGTGAAGAGGTTAATGCAGACTTCCTGCACATGGTGTGGGCATGCTGAGTGATTATGTACTATTGACGAGAGGTGACTCAATGCATATCAGAAATCATGGCTTCTATCCTACTGGAACAGTGACAAAACTAACGAGGCAGGTGACCGGGTTCCAGAACTTGTCTTTGGTACTCGCAAAACAATGCATAACTTTGGGATAGAAAGCAGTGATGACCCCTCTTATCTCAATGTGGCAGAGGGATGTGGTCTGGTGTGCCACAGTGGAGCTCTCAGAGAGCGCGGATGCCAGGACCCAGGATGGGTACTGCCATCTCTTGGATCAATGGGGGGTATACTTGGATCGACTGAATGACATATGAACGTCAGAAGACCCCGATAGTAATGGTTGATTCTGTTTGTAGTTCCACCAGGTGACCATGGGAGTGTACAACCCGCCTATGCTGGAGAGTCAAATGTTTGTGAGAACTGAAGGGGCACACTTGAAGGGGTAGTCTCAGGGTCACTCAGTATCTATACAGCTATGTAGGTGATTCACATTTAACTTATTGTGGAGGGGAGTGGGGGAGGTGAGAGGAGCAGAAGAAGCAGTATGGATTGAGTTTGTTCCTGTGACTGGCTAGTTCATTATGATATATTGGCACAATCTTTTTGCTTGCCAGTCTAGTGACTTGATATATATGGTGATGTTGCCATCTGTACCTACACGTCATTCATTCTGTAACTATATTTATGAGGTAACTGTTTTTCTCATTATTAAAATAACAGTAAAGATATCTTTTTTTTTTTTTTTGGATAACTGGAAGAATATAAAGGTTATATAACGAACTATGATAGGAAGAAGACTAGGATGGGAACAAAGACTAAGAATAGGACAAGGAAAGTGAAGAGGACTATGACTATGAGGAGGACCAGCAAGAGCTCCAAGGCTACGCCTATTAGGAAAACTGGGTATAGGAAAAGAACTTGGAGTAGTTATGAAGAAGGTTAGAACTAGGAATATGACTAGGACCTGCACTATGAACAGCACTACTGCCATAGCTAGTAACAAGCCTAGGGCAATGACAGGGATAGGGATTAAAAATAATGCTACGGGAATAAGTGAGAAATATGACAATGCGCTGACTAAGGAATATGACCAGGACGCAAAGATGAATAGACTAGGGAGATTTCCAAGAAGAGGGCTAGACCTGGGACAAGGATGAGGAAAAATACTTGGAGAAAGAAGAATTGTACGATTAGGCAGAGGACTGGATGTAGGATGTGAAAGGGAATTAGGACATGGGAGACCACTTGGACTATAACTGGAAAGTAGGAAAATAATTAAGGAGAGGACCGGTAACATGAGAAAGAAGACAGATGAGAATTCAAAGAGGGCTAGGTTTAGGGAGCGGTTTAGGAGTTGGGCAAGAAATAAGAATAGTAAGACTCAGTGGAATAAGAACCTCGGAGAGGAAAGGGTCTAGCATAAAGAAGAGAAGGAGGCAAACAACCAGAAACAGGCCGAAGAAGACCACAAGCTGGACTAGGAATATTGGGGGAGCATGTACTGGAACCACCAAGAGGATCAAGAATAAAAGATCTGGAACAGATGAGGACCAGAACAAGCACAGATATAAAGATGAATTAAAGATGGATTGGGTGAAGGACTAGGATGTGAATGAGGAATAAAATAACCAAGACCAGGTTTTGGCTAAGCCCAGGACCATGAAAAGGATCGGATGGTCCTGCAGACCTGAAAGACCATGATCTGGAAGATCAGGAGTACTGGGAGGAGAATAAACAAGAAGATCAGAAGGCAGAGGAGGGGCAAAACCTTGAGGACCACATCCAGCTGCATTATTTGGAAAAGGACCAGACAGACTAGGTAAGCAAGGAGAACATGGACTATGAGGTGCACCAGGACCACAAGGGCCAAGAGGGCTGGGACAAGGAGCACCAGGAAGGGCCAGGAGGAGAAGAATGGCTAAAACTTTCTTATTGATGAAAAGGATCAAAAGGAGACCAAGTAAGATGAAAGTGTTGTCAAAGACCACTTGAAGGTCCTGGAAAAGCGGACCACGACCAGGGCATTGCGATGAGAGCATCAATATAATAAGGACACTGAGTACTAGGATCGAGAGGAGCCAGACCAGGTAAAACAAGACGTTTTCGACCAAGAGGACCAGAGCTGGAAAGAAGACCATGATTCTTTGTAAGATGAAAACAGGAATCCTAGTAAAAAGCGGGCCAGAATTAACACTACTGGCATGGCTAGGAGGACAGGACCACTAGAAGGGCCACAAGGTTCAGAAGGGGAGGGATAACGGACTAGGAGGTGTGGGATACCAGCAGTACCAGGACAACCATAATTATAAGGACCTTGGTACCATGATGACCACATTGATGAGTACTACAAGGAAGAAGGTCTGTGCAATATGAAAGAGGACCTGGTGGAGGAGGAAAAGGAACAAGTGCAGGAAGTACAAGAGGTGGAGGTACAATATCAGATAAACTAAACCCAGCAAGAAGAACAAAACTAGAAAAAAAATACCCCGATAAAGCAATAATACTACAACCAGTATCTTTAGAATTATTTTAGACAGCGCTTATTAGGGTAAACAGTTACAGGCTTATCATAAATGATTACTTGGTATGGTTCTTAGGGCAGGATCCCTTTAGAGACCCAACTTTTTTAGCTCTCTTAACTGCCTTGATTACAAAGAAGCTAGTTTATATGTGTGGATAACATGGGCAGTAAATAATGTTTCCAAACTGCATCCCAGCATATCAATCCAGCTATCAGGAGTATTTTTGTCCCCAGATAAGGGGAATGACATATACGCCCAGAATAACTGGGTCCAAATCTGCAGGCAGGGTAAACAACCATTACGACGCAGTCATAACACCGCAGTATCATTACAACGCGGATTTTAGAACGTAAGTCGTTACCACGACTTGCGCTGGAGGGCACGCTACAGTAAGGAATAGTGTGATTTACTATTCCAACATCTTCCCTACTGTAAGTAGGCTGGAGTTGGAATAGTAAATCATACTATTCCTAAGTCCAGCACCCTACAGCGCAAGTCGTGGTAAAGACTTGCGTTGTAAAAGCTGCGTTGTGATGGTACTGAGGTGTTATGTACCGCTTTGTACCATCATACATCCGCAGGCAGTGTCCCCATTCTGAGGGCAAAACTCATTCCGTTTTACACCTGCTCAAATCATTAGGTAAATGGACGTATTGCAGCTGGTATAGGACAGGCAGCACAGGATGGGGGGGTATCAAGAGACCGCAAAGGCTGTGAACTGGCAAAGTTCAGTATTACATGCTCCCCATGCCATACAGGGGCGTAGCTGCTGGGGGGATCCGGTAGTAAATCATTGGGTAGAGGTGCTTTCAGTCGGGTATGGTGCGGTATCTGTTGGATTTCATCCTGGAAATGGAAATGCCCACTTTAGCAAAAGCATACATACACACATTTTTTTTTCTCTCTATCTCTCTCTCTCTCTCTTCCCTGCCTTAAAACTTGGCTATCTAGAACACTTTGAGTTTTAAGTACCCCTAAAGATCCGCACACCTCTTTCTCTCTCTACAACCTCTGAAGCTCCCCTGTGTCCTGCTTCTGATAATGTATTTTAACAAGGTATGCTAGCGTGATTCTTCGAAAATCTGACACTTATGCCCCACCTTCCTCCGAAATTTAGTGACCAACCTACTCCTCTGATGCCATGGATACGTGTTGGTCAGAGAGAGACCCGGGAATGAGGCCAGGCTAAGGCAGCCTGAGCGTCAAGTGGTTTTCTGGCTTGTAAACCGGGTCCAGCGTTCCCACACCTTGGAAACCCAAGACAGAGTGGGAATACTGCTCCTCTCAATTTATATTTGGTGCCACAACACTTGAGAGACTGAGCATAACATTAGTTTCTCCCAACGGTTACTGAACTGTGGCAATGTTTTGTTAATGTCAAATCTATCTATATGTATGTAAACATATTTATTTTTATTTTAATTGACACATACTGCAGAATCGGTTTTTTTCCCATCAGTTTTTGTCCGAATCCGTCTGTCCAACAAAAATACCATTGTGTTTTTTTAAGCAAACGTAAGTACGATGCGTTTTTTCGTTGCCTTTGCAGAACGTTTAGCCATTGCTTTTCGAGCTCAGGACTTTCTTCAGTTGGAAAGTAAAATCTCTGAAATGCAATGACAGCAGCGTCAACAATAAAACATGCCACAGCAGATTACGATCGAATTAGATCGTGCAAATCTGTTTGATCCGATTAGCGTTCAATACTATGCAGACAATGACGTTCAATTTCCCGAGTACTCTCCTTAGTTAACGGTCTGTCCCTTTAAATGAAACCCGCAGTCTGTCTTCGTGTCACTCTTTCATCCCCGTTATTGGATTACTGAAGAACGCACAGAGGGAGCTTTTAAGTAGGAAGACGCGACGCTGTCCTATTGTCACGGTCACGTGCTCAGCACTGACGACCAGTTTTCTTCCAAATTGAAATTACAGTAATCAGCGTCCCTCAGGAGGCTAATGCTTTTTGCATGTCACGACTAATGCCACAGGAAATGCAGCAGGGTAGGTGGTCAGATGATTGCATTTCCTGCCTTGATTGTAAAATTGCTTTGAAAAATCACCATGCCCTTGGTTGTGTTTGATGGATTATCCATTCACTGGTCCAGGGCTTTGTTCATCTATTATTGACCAGAAAAATTATGAACCACAGATGGCCAAGGCTTTTTATGGCACTGGAGGGAACAGGAAAGCAACAACTTTTTCTTTTTTTTCTTCTTTTTTCTATTTGCTATTCATTCTGTGAGCGTAAGCAGTTTAGTTTACTTATTAAAACATTTCAAACAAATCGTGTGCGTCAGCATTTCAGTGTTCCATTCAGATTGGGATGTACTTTTCAGTAAAGTGTGGGTCAAAGAATAGTTCAGTACAGCAGAATTTAAGGAGTACAGCCCCTCTGTGTCGACGTGTGATGTCAAGGCCAATTGCACCATTTTTACTTCTCGGTTTAGAAAATAGGAATTCATTTTATTGTCAGTGCCTCGAAATGGCAAGCATTATAGAAAACAAGTATTTATATTAGTAATGCATTGCTTGACGAAGTTAGGATGTTGTATTTTTTCTTTTATTTGATTTCATTGGACCACTGTTTTCATAATTCATATGTTCAAAATTAAGTAAGAAATTCTTGGACTATCATTTGCCTCTAGTTCATAAATAGCCCTAATATACGTGAAATTCAGAAAACTGTTACTCCATTTCATATCCTTTGTTCATATGACATTGATTTCATATAGGACTGTCAGTCTGTTATGATTAGATTGGTATTAAATAATTTAGACCTTTGGTGACTTCTGCCTTGATTTATCCTAGTGCTCTCCCTTTCCTAATTGCCAGCGAGGTCATAAGTGGAGGTGCATTTCATGATGGAGAATGTGCTGACATTTGCACACACCCTCAGAAAGTGATGACGTCCCTTGTCACTCTTTAAAGAACTTAGGGATCACCAGGGGTCGTATCATGATGGGCTGCGCTTGCTCAGTGCAGGGCAGTGTCTGTTTCGCCAGCATTCTGTAAAATTAATTTCTTTTGTCCAGGTTTTCATTCCTGACAACCATTTTAGAAATATTACAAAGTTTAAGGTTGCATACCAGGTATCTCTTGGTAAAGGGCTGTAAAAGTGAATGTCCTTATCCAATAGGCTCAGAAAATAATTGTGTTTTAAAGATATCAAAGGAAAGAAGGAGAGAAGTGAACATCTGCGACGGATGCCAATAATCGGTGTATGAAAGTGCTCTTTTCTTATGGTCACCCCCCTACCTTTTGCTCCAAATGCTGATGGTTGTGAATCTGCCCAGGCCCCAGTGGTTGTGCTCTCTCCTAAAACTGTAATGTTTAACTTGGTAATCCTAAATTGGCTAAGACTTTAACCCTTATAAGTCCCTAGTGCAGTAATAAAAAAATAGTGTATGGTACCAGGAGTAACTTACGGGCATGAGTGGTAAATGGTCCCGAAGGATTCATCATGGTTTTTATGCTATCCAGGGTGACCAAAGCAAACTACTGACAGCTGGCCTGCCATTGCAGACAGCTCAAACTTAGCTTGTGCCTTCACCATGTATAGCACAGTGAATACACTATCTTTAATATGTGTCAGGCACCCCTGAGGAATGCCTCCTCAGTCCAGGAGGCAGGGTGCAGTATATTAAAGGTGAGGAAATATACATACAAGCCTATATGTCTCTACAGTGGCATTCCCCATTGGAAACTATTTGAAGTGTTAGCGGTCCACAGGATAACATAGGCTGTCACCCACGCATTCTTGAGGTTGCAGCTCTGTTGTGGTACTGCATAAATATGTTATGTTTGGTATCAAACAATGTGCCTTCTCAACCCTGACATTATTCTAGTGCCCCTGGTGGAGTGGCATGCACCCATGTGGCAATCTTAGAGGTTGTCTACTTGATTGCCCCAGATTCTATGTGCTCTGGCTGGCAAGGCTGCACTTTCTGGCGCCTACTGCTGCCAGTACAGGATTCTGACCTCCTGCCAGGCAATCTGATCACTCCCAGGAGTCAGAAACAAAGGTTTGGGCAGGATGGAGGTTACCTCTCCATCCCAAGCAAGCTAGTGAAGTGTCACATCAAGGCCATGAGCTTCAAAGGCTGCACCACCTCTGAAATGCACCATGGCTGACTCCCAGTGGAGGAAAGAGCCCTGCCCCAGACACATTTTCCCCCAGGCAGGTGGGAAATTAGTTATGCCTTGAAATTACACCCCCAGAAGGCTAACCACACGGCCAGAGTGATATAAATGTAGACAATATAACAATATTTGTTGGGCGCATAGAATAATCCAAAGTACATCAGTAAGGCTCACTCCTTTTATTCAAAATATAGAACTCTTATGTATAAACTATATATTCTTAACATTAAATTATACATTTGTTCGGGTATTAAAGCAGGTAGCAAACATCCATGGTTACAATATAAAGATAACTGATTATCACTCTATTGTGAAGGGTCAGAATGACAACTTTCAGCCAACACGCTTTTCATGGTAGACTATGACACTTCTTCAGAACTAAAAAGAAATAATAAACGTATTTTCATTTTAGAATCAATCTTTGCTGCCACCGTTAAAGTAGGTTGCCCCACCGCGGCCTTTCCTGAAATGCTATATTCAATTGTACTTTTTACATCGTCTGTAGTATCTGCACGGCTTACCTTTCTGCGCGCGTTATCATCTCCCTTTGAAGCTGCTGCGACCTCTACACACTGTCGCGGTACCAATTCCGCTCCGTCCGACGAACCAGGCCACTCTGTCAGCCGAGCATCTGTAATCGACCTACTCGGCGTTCCTTTTGCGTGCGCCTCATCTGAAGAAGTGTTGCTTTGTTGCCCAGGACTACTAGGTCTACCGCCATGGCCCACGAGATCCATAGATGCTCCGGATCCCCCCGAGAATGCCTCTGCCAAGGTGGGTTGCCTCAGATTGTTGCGCCGTGATGCTTTAGATCCAATGTCTTTTGGCGTGTTCTTGTTGTTTTTCCTTGCGGTGGCAGCTACTGCCGCCTTTTGATCGGCCCTCAGCTTGGCATCCTTTTCCTTAGCCACTTTGCTTTTGCTAGCCGAGTCCGTTGCTGTGCCTGTGTTCTTCGCCGCCTGTTTCCTTGTGACTGCATAGGCATCGAGCGGTTTGGACATCTCAACCGGTGCCTTCATATCCCTTACTTCTTTCACCTCTTTAGGCTTCGCTCCTTGCGGAGGCATAGCAGCACTGGCAGCCCTGAAGTACAAATTTCTTAGCGTAACTCTTGATCCAGACCAAGAGCGCTGAAAGGCCTTGTGTAAACCATTGTGATGTACTAGAATCAAGAGATTGGAGAAAATGCCTTTTATCCTGTCAGGTTTATCAAGCATTCTCGCCAAAATCCACAGTCATTTTACTTTCGTCGGGAGAGAGAGGTCCGTGCGACTACTCCATCGACTGGTCCGCAGCCATCTTGCCCCCGTCCAGATCACATATCAGCACTAAGGAGCATCCTGGTGTTAGAAGACCAATTAACCGGGACTGATGTACCTGAAACAGGGGCGAGGCCCTTAAACCGGATAAACTGGATAATGCTCAAGTGTCGCTAAATACTGTCCTTACAACTACTGACTCTGCTATTGACTTTGAACATCTATCAGGCTCAACTGTTTTACCAACTACCCAAAGCGGGTTGGTTGAAGCAAATTTGGCAGTCCCAGATGACAAACGACCGTGTGATCAGGCAGAAGATTCTGTTAGGAGTCAAGATAGTGCTTTATCACCCCTGAGTACAGCTCAGGGTAAGGTCACTGCCTCGCAACAGGGAGACTTGGGGCAAGGATTTTCACCTCCAGTTGTTAATCTCGTAAGCCCTAGCCCGACCCCCAACTCTATTTTTAATTCCAACCAAAGAAGTGATTCAGGAGGGGATTTTCAAATGGGCATCAAAGATATGTTAAATTTGATTTTAGAGGAGGTTTGCGATTTAAAGAGAACTCAGAAAGCGGAGCTGGCCTCACTCAACCTACGCCTAGAGAAGATCGAAAGCACAATGGGGAGTCTTCCAGTTAAGCTTCAGGAGGCTGAAGAGAGGATATTAGCCTTGGAGGACCAGTTATCATCGGTCTTGCAGGAAGTCAAAGCAGTAGCCTAAAGCAAGAATGCTCTGGAAAATAAAGTGGAGGAGTTGGAAAACCACTCCCGAAGATCGAATCTCTGCATAGTAGGTGTTCCAGAAAGATTGGAAGGGTCTCAAATGATGCAATGGATGAACTCTTTTTTTAAACAAAAAGTAATCCTCGAATTCCAAGGTGATCTTATGGGCTCACCGTGTTCCGGCCTATCCATTTCCCAACTCTACACTTCCACGTACTATATTGGTGAACTTTGTCGACTTTCGTGTAAAGGAAACAATTCTAACCAAAGCGATTCAACAGCGATAATTTGCAGTGAATGAGACAACTAAGTGTCGCAATTACTCAGACATGTCAGCAGCAGCAGCCCGTCTTAGGAAGGAGTTTGTGAAAATTCTTCACTTGTTCAAGGCAAATGGGGTGCAAGCTTCTATTGCTCAGCAATCGAAGTTGAGAGTGTTGGTGAAGGGGACATTTTTTATGTTCACCGATGTACATGAAGCCCAGGAATTCTTAAAAGAGATATCTCAAGTTCCGAAGGGCTAAGGTAAAATTATTCCTCCTATTATTACTCCTAAATATTTTTTTTTCTCTTTCTTGAATAGGGAGCTGAATAGATTGTTAGTATGGACTTTTGAGGCCTTATAAAAAGTTACATTGCTGGGGGGGGGGGGGGGCAGAATCATTAGGGTGTAAATACATGACACCCAAGTTTAATAAGGGGAGGGGAAAGTGGTGGGTGTGGTGTTGGATGGAAAGTCCACTTTTTTGGGGGGCTGGGTACGGTATGAAAAAGGAAAAAGCGATGTTTAGTTGCATCTTCTACCAAATAATTTTCGATACGATTGTAGGTTGTTAGAAATGTTGTCATATGGCTAATAGGCTAATGTTGAAAGTTGTTTCGTTCAATGTCAATGGTCTGAATGATCGTAGAAAGATGCGGGCAATTGAAATGTGGTTAAAAACTGAAGGTCCAGGGGTTATTCTTCTACAAGAAACCCACAATTCAATTGCAAAACTTCCAGAATTTTCTATGTTTAAATCTTAGGCAGCTTATAGGGGGTTGTCCTCGTCCTCCGCCTCCCATAGAGGGACGGCCATATTTTTGAGTAAAAATCTGCATGCTGATTATGTAAATTCTGGTAAAGATCAACAGGGGCGTTGGTGTTGGGTGACTTGTTCATTTAGAGAAAGACACAGACCATTGACTTTTTTAAGTTTTTATGCTCCTGTGGAAGACTTCCCTAAAGCATATGAGGAGCTGTGTCAATCGTTGATGCAGGTTCCCGGCCATAAAATAGTAGGGGGGGATTTTAATATGTTAATGAATCCTCAATTAGACTCCTCAGCGCGGGGGGAAAAACAGACAAAATCGACGTCTTTCAAGGTCCTGCAAAATTATGTGGTGATATTAGATCTGGGAGATCCTTGGTGAGCAGCATTCCCCTCAGAAGTTAAATATACATCTTGGTCAGGGCGGTTTCGCTCCTCATCTCGGATAGATTTTTTCTTGATTTCTCATTGTTTAAATTCCTCCCAGCAACAATTTAGTTATAATCGATTTTCTGATCACGCAATGTTGGTGCTGGAAATTAATTTTGGTGTAGGGACAAAACTCCCTAAGCGTTGGATTTTAAATAAACAATATCTTAACGATGAGGATTGAGTGAAGTCAATTGGGTCAGAGATTAAAGAGTTCTTAGCCCAAAATATTCAGTCTGCAGCCATAAATATTGATTGGGACTCACTCAATGCTTTTGTTCGGGATTTGATGATTGGAAAGGATGCTAAAACCTCAAAAAAAAGAAGATGCTATACTCAACCATGAAAAAAATACAATTGCAATTATAGTGAGAATCATATTCAAAGTGACCTGAGACTTACTCAGAATATGGTGGATGGATACGAGTTTGCATTTGAATTGAAGAGTCAGGTTTCATTCGAGAGACATTAATTATATAATGGTGTCATAGTGTATGTTTGGCTGCTAATTGCATAAAGATATCAGTGATTTTCAAGGGAGCGAAGGATTGATGTGACAATTACTTTTTTTTTTAATGAGCACATCAATGTAAAGTAAACTATTCAAATGTGTTAATATAAATCTACGTATAGGAGTGTCACAGTTCAACTATGAAACTTAATCTAGACCAATAGCAAGTTCAAAACAGAGGTCAGACACAAATATTTTAATCTGTCTATCTTCTTATCACTTTCCGGTATATGAGATTTTTTAGCAGGTCTGATATGTAAACTAGCAGTGAGAAAGGGTGGAGCTCGTTTTTATGCACTCCTATTTTGTCTGCAGTCATCTCGGCCTGCTGATCTGGTTTGGATTTTGATCTTGCAAAGCTGACTGTGCTCATTTCATCCTGGCGGCGATCACGCGAGATATCAAGCAAACACAAGAACATGTTGCCCAGTAATTGAAGTTACCGGAAATCTCCATGTGACAACTGACAGCATTCTTTCATTGTTCCTCGCAGATGCACTCATTAAAGCACTATAATGGAAGGCAGGAAATGAACATCAAAGCAGCACAAACGAGAACCCTTTTCCTGAAGAGGAATATTTTGACTATGTGCATTAACTGTCCTTCAAGCCATGACCAATCAAATTTTTGAGGCAGCTTGTCAAGCAAACGAGGCACCCCTTCTGACAAAACAGCCCGGATGGGAGTGACTTGAGGAACCAGATATAGCACTAGAGGATGTTATGCATGGAGGGAGTTATGTTTAAGGTCCTGATCTTATAGAAATCCTTCTGGCTATGTGGGTGCTACTGATCACCCTGGAGTAGAAAATGGCCAGGACCTCTTTTTTCAACACAGTTCAAAGAACCTGATTGTCTCCCTTTGCTCATGGTGGTGTTGAATGTTTAAAGCAATAAATGAAAGGAGCTTCACCATTCTATATTTCCTCAGTTCCTCTCCATGAGTTCTTTATTATCCAACTTTAAAGATAATTTCACTACATAAATTAAAGTAGATTATTTGATATGATGGCGAGACTGGCTTCTAACTTTGCTATATGAACCCTCACATATTGAGCATCGAATGTACAGTCTCTTTATAGCTATTTTCAAATACTAATTGATAGGAAGCAGCACGGAGTAGGCTGTTCTCAGTTATATTAATTATTGGAACAACAAGTCAGATTTCCTTTTGACATATATTATGACTGCCTGTATGTGAAAGCAGCTGCTTCTCATTCAGCTATTTCATTCCGATGACACATTTGGATTCGTTTTTGAAAAACTGTTGCATCTCAAAACGAATTTCTATCCCATCTTCAATTCACTGGATCTTTATTGTTTGGTCTTCAGCTTGTTAAGGAATCTGCTGAGGACAGGAATCAGATGGCTCCAACCCGTCCCTCCTTCAGAGGAAGGAGATTTGTTTTTTGAAAAGCATTTTGTCCTCAATCTGCCTTCAGTTTTACTGGTCGAGGCAGTCATCATAGCATGGGAAGCCCTTGCATGAAAAAAACCCTGACAATTACCAGATTCCATCACTCCAACTCCCTCAGAATCACAACCATGATTATGCCTCACAGGGAGGCAGGGGTTTGCCCATGTCAACTTTGAGAGAGCTGTGTGAAATTCGATTTCAGACAATTGAGCACTGCAGGCGATCCAAAAAGGCTGGAAGATAGTATTTCAATAAATTCCTTTTTCTTGTTTCAAAGCAACTCTATTCCTTCATTGGCCCTAAAATAGAACTGGGTCAGAGTTAGTGCTCTATCCTGTTTCTAGTTGAAAAGGACCCAGACACTCTCTTTTATGGTGGAGTGAGGATGAGCAGTTACAGAGAAGGCTTGATGCTTTATGGATCAGCTGCTTTTGGGGGGGGGGATATCTAGAAGGTCCCATGGCTGCATCGAAGCTTCAGATCCTTGGTCTTTCATTCTTAGCCTATAACACCGGCCACACAAATCTCCTGGGATACTGTAATGGTGCTTAAGGTTCTACCAACTTACCCTTCTTCCCTTACACCTACAATAGGAAACCCTGATTTTCATCCGGGAATGGATGAAAGCCAATTTTTGGAGATGCAAAAGGCTAACAGTAAATGGGTCGGCAACCTTTACAACCTTCAGGGCATTATGTCTTTTGAACACACTAAATAGCATATAGCCTCCTTGAATCTGAAAGGATTCAGTACTATTATACGGCATTGGGCAAAACCCTATCCAATTAGTACATCTAGTCAATTCAGATTGAAGGTGGAAATAGTAAGGAAGCTAACACATAAGGAATGGTAAGATGCACTAGAGAGACCCAGGCTGAATGAATCCAGTAAAGCAATGAGAGAAACTCTTACCAAATTTGTGAACTATTGGAATTATACACCTTGTAGGATTCACCCCGGAAAGTCCCTCCACTTATTCTGGCACTGCCCCAAACTTCAAAGGTACAAGACCAAGCTATTGTATGAGATAAATAGAATGTATGGGATGCCAAGCAGGCACTTTTGAGCAATTGTGATACGAAGGACGTCCCAACTTACAGGAACTCAATATATATATGTTTTGGAACATGCTTGGCATTGAAAATACTTTCTTAAGGGTGGCAAGCAGAGCAGACCATTTTGCTTCCCTGTTTTTGCGACGCCTGGAAATACTATCCACAGAATTTCTCAAAATTTGCAGTCCAAGTGCTCAAAGGTTTTGAAGCATAGCGGAAGCTCAACAATGACAGGACAAAGATGAGCAGAGTAAAAGGTTAGTTATGTTCAATTCTGCCGTAAATCATATGGATAATCTTTCTGCAGGAGGGGAGCTGATGGTGCTCTCAGGTCTTTAGTGGAGGCACTTTGTTGCGTTATTGGAAATAAGAATTGCTGAATTGATGTGATATGCAAGCCTTCCATGATGCTAAGTTTCTGTTTTAATGAATATCCATCATTTACCACAGTCACTGCTGGCCTTTATATGTAGGAGGTATTGTGTGTATTATTCCAAATCTCAATAAATAAAGTTTATCCTAGAAGGATCCAGAAGATTACACACCAGTGTTGACGATGTCAATACTCATGTCTTTAATTCTGCCAGGAGACTTTCTAGCGTACTTGGACTTAAGTATGACTCTCTGTAAATCCCCATGCATTCTGCCTCTCAGAAGTAGGTAAGGCTTGATGATGATTGATTTGAGCCTTGTAATGCTGTTCTATTTAACAACAAGGGGTGGTGATGGACAGAGTTTCTGAATTAAGCAGAATACTCTCACCCAGTCAAGAGATCAGGGCTAGATCCAACACCGTTTTTTAGCTCACTGCACCATCCCAGCTCAGAACCTGGCTATATGCAAATTAGTCTGTTCCTGTCCCAGTGCATGATGGGAACAGGGCAAACCAATCTACCAAGCCACTTCTTACACTGGGAAGGAAACAAACTTCCGGGGACCGGTTTCTGGCATTTCAGCCGTCGTCGGCCCGGCTTGCTTGAATCCTGATGGTGCAATGAGCAAGGGACTCAGGGTATACTCAGACATGAGTCCCTTTCTCACTGCACCATCGGGATTCAAGCAAGCCGGGCCGAAGACGGCTGAAAAGCCAGAAACCGGTCCCCGGTAGCTTGTCTCCTTTCTGGTGAAAAATTGGCTTGGTAGTTTAGTCTGCCCTGTTCCCATGATGCACTGGGCCAGGGACGGACTGATTTGCATATAGCCAGGTTCTGAGCTGGGATGGTGCAGTGAGATAAATAACGGTGATGGATCAAGCCCTGATCTTTGGACTGGGTAAGAGTGGTCTGCTTAATTCAGACACTCTGTTCATCACCACCCCCTTTTCTGAATCGTTTTTGGCCACTATAGGTGTGGCAGGATATACTCAGACATGAGTCTCTTTCTCACTGCACCATCAGGACTCAAGCAAGCCGGGCCGAAGACGGCTAAAATGCCAGAAACAGGTCCCCGGTAGCTTGTCTCCTTTCTGGTGAAGAATTGGCTTGGTAGTTTAGTCTGTCCTGTTCCCATGATGCACTGGGCCAGGGACGGACTGATTTGCATATAGCCAGGTTCTGAGCTGGAATGGTGCAGTGAGATAAATAACGGTGATGGATCAAGCCCTGATCTTTGGACTGGGTAAGAGTGGTCTGCTTAATTCAGACACTCTGTTCATCACCACCCCCTTTTCTGAATCGTTTTTGGCCACTATAGGTGTGGCAGGGTATACTCAGACATGAGTCCCTTTCTCACTGCACCATCAGGATTCAAGCAAGCCGGGCTGAAGACGGCTGAAATGCCAGAAACCGGTCCCCGGTAGCTTGTCTCCTTTCTGGTGAAGAATTGGCTTGGTAGTTTAGTCTGCCCTGTTCCCATGATGCACTGGGCCATGGACGGACTGATTTGCATATAGCCAGGTTCTGAGCTGGGATGGTGCAGTGAGCTAAATAATGGTGATGGATCAAGCCCTGATCTTTGGACTGGGTAAGAGTGGTCTGCTTAATTCAGACACTCTTTCATCACCACCCCCTTTTCTGAATCGTTTTTGGCCACTATAGGTGTGGCAGGGTATACTCAGACATAAGTCCCTTTCTCACTGCACCATCAGGATTTAAGCAAGCCCGGCCGAAGACGGCTGAAATGCCAGAAACCGGTCCCCGGTAGCTTGTCTCCTTTCAGTTGAAGAATTGGCTTGGTAGTTTTGTCTGCCCTGTTCCCATGATGCACTGGGCCAGGGACGGACTGATTTGCATATAGCCAGGTTCTGAGCTGGGATGGTGCAGTGAGATAAATAACAGTGATGGATCTAGCCCTGATCTTTGGACTGGGTAAGAGTAGTCAGCTTAATTCAGACACTCTGTTCATCACCACCCCCTTTTCTGAATCGTTTTTGGCCACTATAGGTGTGGCAGGGTATACTCAGACATGAGTCCCTTTCTCACTGCACCATCAGGATTCAAGCAAGCCGGGCCGAAGACGGCTGAAATGCCAGAAACCAGTGCCCGGTAGCTTGTCTCCTTTCTGGTGAAGAATTGGCTTGGTAGTTTAGTCTGCCCTGTTCCCATGATGCACTGGGCCAGGGACGGACTGATTTGCATATAGCCAGGTTCTGAGCTGGGATGGTGCAGTGAGATAAATAACGGTGATGGATCAAGCCCTGATCTTTGGACTGGGTAAGAGTGGTCTGCTTAATTCAGACACTCTGTTCATCACCACCCCCTTTTCTGAATCGTTTTTGGCCACTATACGTGTCGCAGGGTATACTCAGACATGAGTCCATTTCTCACTGCACCATCAGGATTCAAGCAAGCCGGGCCGAAGACGGCTGAAATGCCAGAAACCGGTCCCCGGTAGCTTGTCTCCTTTTTGGTGAAGAATTGGCTTGGTAGTTTAGTCTGCCCTGTTCCCATGATACACTGGGCCAGGGACGGACTGATTTGCATATAGCCAGGTTCTGAGCTGGGATGGTGCAGTGAGATAAATAACGGTGATGGATCAAGCCCTGATCTTTGGACTGGGTAAGAAGGGTCTGCTTAATTCAGACACTCTGTTCATCACCACCCCCTTTTCTGAATCGTTTTTGGCCACTATAGGTGTGGCAGGGTATACTCAGACATGAGTCCCTTTCTCACTGCACCATCAGGATTCAAGCAAGCCAGGCCGAAGACGGCTGAAATGCCAGAAACTAGTCCCCGGTAGCCTGTCTCCTTTCTGGTGAAGAATTGGCTTGGTAGTTTAGTCTGCCCTGTTCCCATGATGCACTGGGCCATGGACGGACTGATTTGCATATAGCCAGGTTCTGAGCTGGGATGGTGCAGTGAGATAAATAACGGTGATGGATCAAGCCCTGATCGTTGGACTGGTTAAGAGTGGTCTGCTTAATTCAGACACTCTGTTCATCACCACCCCCTTTTCTGAATCGTTTTTGGCCACTATAGGTGTGGCACGGTATACTCAGACATGAGTCCCTTTCTCACTGCTCCATCAGGATTCAAGCAAGCCGGGCCGAAGACGGCTGAAATGCCAGAAACCGGTCCCCGGTAGCTTGTCTCCTTTCTGGTGAAGAATTGGCTTGGTAGTTTAGTCTGCCCTGTTCCCATGATGCACTGGGCCATGGACGGACTGATTTGCATATAGCCAAGTTCTAAGCTGGGATGGTGCAGTGAGATAAATAACGGTAATGGATCTAGCCCTGATCTTTGGACTGGGTGAGAGTGGTCTGCTTAATTCAGACACTCTGCTCATCACTACCCCCTTTTCTGAATCGTTTTTGGCCACTATAGGTGTGGCAGGGTATAATCAGACATGAGTCCCTTTCTCACTGTACCATCAGGATTCAAGCAAGCCGGGCCGAAGATGGCTAAAATGCCAGAAACTGGTCCCCGGTAGCTTGTCTCCTTTCTGGTGAAGAATTGGCTTGGTAGTTTAGTCTGCCCTGTTCCCATGATGCACTGGGCCAGGGACTGACTGATTTGCATATAGCCAGGTTCTGAGCTGGGATGGTGCAGTGAGATAAATAACGGTGATGGATCAAGCCCTGATCTTTGGACTGGGTAAGAGTGGTCTGCTTAATTCAGACACTCTGTTCATCACCACCCCCTTTTCTGAATCGTTTTTTGCCACTATAGGTGTGGCAGGGTATATTCAGACATGAGACCCTTTCTCACTGCACCATCAGGATTCAAGCAAGCCGGGCCGAAGACGGCTGAAATGCCAGAAACCGGTCCCCGGTAGCTTGCCTCCTTTCTGGTGAAGAATTGTATTGGTAGTTTATTCTGCCCTGTTCCCATGATGCACTGGGCCAGGGACAGACTGATTTGCATATAGCCAGGTTCTGAGCTGGGATGGTGCAGTGAGATAAATAACGGTGATGGATCAAGCCCTGATCTTTGGTCTGGGTAAGAGTGGTCTGCTTAATTCAGACACTCTGTTCATCACCACCCCCTTTTCTGAATTGTAATGCTGTTCAGCAGGAATGCAATCTTTTATAGTCTTGGCTTCATCTTAAATTTGAACAAGCTCACCCTTTCTCCTCTCAAGAATGACAGTTCATGGTGGCCAATTCCAGATTTAATCTGGGATATATTTTTATTTTTCAGGGTTTCAGGTGAAGCTGGCCCAGATTTCTGCAGGGGCTTTAGTCTCCCATGGAGGGGATCATTCAGTTTAAGACAACTAGCGTCTCTATTTAGGGCTCTATTGGAGTTTGCTCCACTTTTAAAAGATGAAGCAATAAAGATTCGAAAAATCAGGTAAACCAAGTATAGAAAAATAGGAAGTGGGAGCAAGAGTCCTGACTCTAGCAGTTACAATTGAGGAGGTCATGTTTTCGGCAAAGGCGAACCTCCTTCCTCTGACAGCAGTGAACCTTCTGTAGAAACAGTACAGGCATGCAAACGAGATTAGCAGGACAATTCCGTCTCAGTCTTTCTTTGCCTCCGTCCTTAGTTTTTTGAGGCAATAGCCAACCTTTATCCTTCCACTGATACTTTGCTACAGTTTGAATGACCTTCTTCTGCCGCAGGGAGCACAAGATGTCATTGGTGCTTTATGCTCTGAGAAAGCTTAGGGATTACCATGTGCTCCTAATCGTCCCTTGCTGGTCCAGGTAGATCCGGTACACCCTGCTTGTTCAGTTTGTGCTCAATCCTCTTTGGATCTTTTCTATATCTTCCTTTACAACATCTTTGCCATTCATATCTTTCTCTTCAGCACTTGCATCTTGGCTTATGAAACTTGAAATTCTATATTTGGAATCCCTGCATTGTTTTGTGGAGATTGCTACAGCCATTCAAGAATCTAGACAGCCCATTACCTTTAGACACTTTGCTTGGCACTGGAAACATTTAGAGAGTTGGTGTTCTAAAAATAATCTTTTTTTGTGTCTTGTGAACATGCCAAAGTTTTAGATTTCTTTAGGTGATGGGTTTTTACTAGGTTTTTCTTTTTCTACTTTGTGAAGTGGAAGGGGGCAACATTCATGCCTATATTGCTCCACAATTGCATCAACTGGAATCCTTGGCTTCAAGGAGGATGAGAAGTTTTTCTTATCAGAGACCAGTGCCGGTCTCTCCTATCACTTCCTGGGATTTACCATTGGTAGTGACAAGTCTCCAAGATCCGGCTTTCGACATGTTATACACAGTTCAGTTTAAGTTTGGGACACCTATGGTTTTCCTTTTAGTAGCATTTATGTCTGATAGGCGTTTACAGAAGACGGGGGCTCTCTAATTTCATAAACCATTTCTTGATTCTCCCCTGGAAAGGTAATTCTTCAACCTGACTGTAACCATTTTTCCTCAAGTACCTTTAGGGTTTTATAGTTCTCAGGATTTAATACATGTTCTTTTTTTAATCTCAATCCTCGAATGGCGGAATTCATCTTCACATCGTAGATCCTTACAGAGCTCCATCGGTACACGTGAGAGAATGGCTCCTTCACATCAGATTTTCTGATTGTAAAGTTTGGTCAGTCCATTACCGGTAGGCCCCTATAAGCAATTTCCCTGAGTCACATTCATCAACTTCTGTAGCTGGGAGATCAAAGACATAGCCCCAATGGTCTTCTATGGATTGCTGCTAGGATACTTGGGGCTTAATTTCCCTTGGGCCCATCATACACATGCCCATCAGGCAGCATGCGGCAAGCGAATTTAACCTCAGGTGTGCAGCCAAACATGTGGTGAACCCCATGAATAAGAATGTGAGCAATTAAGATTATGTTTATTTAGGACAGTACTTGCAATATGCCCCAGAGCTAAATTCATATTGCAGAGGTGATCTGAGCACATTATATGTATATTTATATATGCAAAAGTATTACCGGTTATAAGCATATTTAACATTTACACCCACCACTTACAAAAGTCATTGGCTTCCGCTGTTGTAACCTCCCCCAAAGCTTGTTATTATTATAAATTCTTCATAATATTTATGTCCCAGATATGAGTTGACCATATCAGTTGAACTTCAAGAGAAATTTGCAAGTGAACATGTTAGGATGAAAAGCAGATAACGTGTGAACCATTATTTCATGTCAACTTCACAATTGATTATATTTTTATTACTACATGCTTGTTACCCCAGATCGCATCAATTGCACTTAAATGGTCTCCTTTTATCGAACCGAACCCCATGCAGCTATATTTGAGCTGCCGTACTGAGGAAATCATACTGCTAGGTATGGGTGCCATTAAATTTAAAAGACCAGGATTGTAGGATCAAGTGGTGCAAGGTAGTCCTGGAACAGTTCCTCAGTGATTTATTGGAAATGTCCATGTACGATATAAGATTTTGCCTAGATAGTATGAACATGGAGGAAGCCATCTTTATAGCCTTTGACCGGATCTGTCAATGGGTGGCTAGTGCTCTGATGAAGCTCACCAGGAAAGACAAGGAGGGGGGCAAGAGGTGGTTTGAACTGCACAGATGCCCACCAAATGTTGTTTTGCATTGAAGCCAGTCCCTCAATATAAGGCTCAAATAGTCATACTTAGCAAAAAATATACGCAAGCGTTAAAAAGTCATAAAATAGAAATTAAAAGTGAAGCCTTGAATGACCTGCGGTCTATAGGTGTTACTAGAAATAGTGCTAGGATTTGGGAGATTGTCAACAAGCCATTTTTGATGGGCAATAGCAACTGGCCATTGGATTGCACTATACCCGAAGATCAGAGGTTCAACCACTTTAAATATATATATATGGTGACCAGGTGGATACAGGCACCCCACCACCCTTGCCTTCGGATGAGGGCAAATGCACCTTGCTCTTTAATGAAGATGAAGTAAGTGAGGCAATAATACAAACAAAAAATAATAATGCCCCTGGACCTGATTGTGTCCCAGCCTATCATCATAAGTTAAATGTGACACTATGGTCCAAGTAATTGGCACATGTTTTTAATGTTGCTGTTTGCATGGTCTGCCGAGGTCTTGGTCACGATCTATTATTATACCAGTTTTTAAGAAGGGGAAAGGTGAGGATCCAGGATGTTGCAGGCCCTTATCGCTGATTGATTCAGCATTAAAAGTAATGGGGAGAGTGATCTTTAAAAAACTAATGAACTAGTAGATGAGCACAGGTTTTGTCAAACTACAGTATGGGTTCAGGAAAGGCAGGGGTATGACAGATCAGTATCTAAATTTACATTTGATAGCGGGGAAATATATTACAGCTAAGAAGGGGACACTACATCTGGCCTTAATGGATCTGTCCTCCGCTTTTGACAGAGCAAAAAGATCTAAACTATGGGTATTATTAACTAACATAGGAATCAACCAGATTATCGTTAACTTTCTGTCTGACATGCATAGGGACCTTTCTGCTACGGTGAGATATGACTGAAGGAGCAACTGTATTCAGTATATCTGTTTAACAAGAGGAGTTAGACAGGGATGTATCTTAGTGTCCCTTTTGTGTCTGTTATAACAATCTAGGATCGACCTTGTCTAAAGCCTGCAAAGATATTCCCTGTGTGGGGGTTGGTCTATTCCCACACTCCTATACGCGATGACTCTGTATTACTAGCAGGGACAGAGATTCAGTGTCTCCTAGACTCTTATTCTGATTTTATGAGCTCATTAGATCCATGTGTTAATTTCTCTAAATCACACACAATGGTTATGTGCCCAGATCAAAAAGATGGAAAACTCATTTATCTGAAGGAAATTAAATCACAAGGGTAACCTCTTTTTCATATCTAGGGGTACTGTTAGATGAAAGGGGTTCTTGGGTACCGCAAAACAGGCAAAAAGAAATGCCATGGTGGGAGAGACAGTAATGGTCCATGATTGTGCATGTAGGCTAGGGGCCAAACCCTTTCAAGAAATGTTAATCATATGTAGAGGCAAGTAACTCCTATTGCTAAATATGGGTCTGATATTCGGGGCTATAAAGAGGCTGAAGTACTCCAAATAGTGGAGAATAGGTTTTGTATAAACTTACTCCCGTTCCTGCAAATAACTCCTTCTTATATCATTCATCAGGAACTGGTGTTGGTTTTGTATCAGATCTGATTGGTATGGCCCCACTCTTGCGGTGGATTACGATTCTGACCAGCCCAGAACTGGAGCTACATCGCAAGATCGCTCAGGTTACTTCTCTTTAGATGAAACATGTAGAATCCCCTGGCTAGGATATATTAAAAGCTTAACAGTGAAATTAGGGTGGCCTGCATGATTTGACTTCCCAGACAGGCTAGTGAGAGAGGGCATGTTGTGGGTAAAACGTTTTTATATGTATGATGCAAGTATAGAGAAAGGCTACAGAGCTACTGAAACCCACAGTACGAGCATATATTCTATTGAAAATATCTCCAGCATTAGAATTGTACCTACAAGAAATAAAAAAACCCTATCACTGCTTTCTATTAACAAGATTCAAGACTCAAGCTTTTGCACTTTGTTTTGGCAGAACCACAGGGGTGGTGTAAGATGGATGATTTGGACCCTTGCTCTTGTGATAATTTCTCCACCCAGAACGCTTTGCACTTTATAATGTTTGTGATCATTATAATCATATTTGCAAACATTTTTAAATAACAATATTGGAAAATTAAGGGTTATGCAGGCTAGGCCTGTATTAATGTATTTACAGATATTAAATAACCCAGCTTTTTAGTTGCTGCGGCTAGGGAATGGAAAAAAAGATGTCTCTGAAGTGCTTTCAAGTTGGTTCTTATACAGTAATGATGGCTAATGATTTTATTTTTAGGTTTTTTGTATATAGGATAATATTTCAAAAGAAACATGTAGACACACAACCCTTCTTAATGACGGCAAATATTTTTTATTCTGATGTTTTTAGGGCTTAAGATCATGTTCCGAATGAAATATGTATATGTTTTCAATGGTTCTCCTAATGTTTTATGTAGTATATTTTTATGGTTTTAAAATTAACTGAATAAAGTGATTTTTACTGACTGGTGTACATTACCTCCACTCTATACTAGTAAATACATAAATGGCAACATGTTCTTATGGGTATCATCTAAACACAGTCCATTTGACCTGGGGCCGTATTACGCATTATCACTGTGTGCACCCGGAGAACCTTTCAAAAGGTACGCCGGGCACAAACAGTGATAATGGGCCCCTTGATTGTCCATCCACTGCCCCCAGAGCAGCCGCGGACTCGCTCTGCCCTGGGGGCAGCATATTCATGTGAAAACACGGAGTAGCCGCTCTCCATCTACACAGCGTTCCTGCCCAGTGGAAGCTGATTAAATTATGGATGTGTGCAAAGATACCCCGGTCCTCCCAGCTACACCTGTCCACTGCTGTAGAGTGGACTGCCTCTTAGGCTGAGAGACTAAGTGGTGTCTTGTGCGTATTGTTTTAGTTCCATAGGTTGACCTCATTTTTGAATTTATTAAAGTGTTGGAGAAATGTAGTGTCCTGCTGGACACCTTTTATTGTTTTTCCAGACGCACTTTTACTACGACTCCACGGTCATCCAACGAAGACGTCACAAGTGGCGCATTGCCTATTAATAAAAGGGCCCAAAAGCTCAAGCTTGTGACCAGTTGGGTAACCCACTAAATTGCGACCCTTGACCCTGTCTCCAGCCAGGTCACCCCCCACACCTCACAGCTCCACCTGCCTGAGCTCATGCTCCTGTGCCCAGCTACTGCCGAGTTCGAGACCCCTCTCCACCCGCAGGCTACCACCTGCACCTCATCCATGGTGGCCAGTGGTAGGTCGTAGGTATGCTTTTTTGCCCTAAAGTTGTATTGCATTGTATTTGTATTGTGCTCCTTCTGTTTATGTGACCGTTGTTATTGTATTTTGTGTAGTGCTCCTTTGCTCATTTGACCATTTTAATTGTGCTCCTTCTGCTTATGTGACCATTTTTATTGTATTTTGTATTGTGCTCCTTTGCCTATGTGACTGTTTTAATTGTATTTTGTATCTGACTTCCGCTCTCTGTGACTGTTTCTTCCCGCTTGCTTCTCTGCCGCCTTTTCAACGGCTGCGTCCCCTGCGGCCTGGCCCATTCGTCCTTCCCCCCTCCCAGCTGCTCCTCCCTATCACCTCCCCGCCGCTGAGGGGCAGTGAGAGCGACCCTTGACCCTGTCTCCAGGCAGGTCGCCCCCCACGCCGCGTAGCTCCACCTGACTGTACCCATGCTCCTGTGCCCAGCTACTGCCGAATGCCGAGTTCGAGGCTCTCCTCCAACCGCAGGCTACCACCTGCACCTCATCCCTGGTGGCCAGTGGTAGGCCATAGGTTTGCTTTTCTGCGCTAGAGTTGTACTGTATTGTATTTTGTATTTTGCTCCTTCTGCTTATGTGACCATTTTTATTGTATTTTGTATTGTGATCCTTTGCTCATGTGACCAATTTAATTGTGCTCCTTTTGCTAATGTGACCGTTTTTATTGTATTTTGCATTGTGCTCCTTTACTCATGTGACCGTTTTAATTGTGCTCCTTCTGCTTATGTGACCGTTTTAATTGTATTTTGTTTCTGACTTCTGCTTTCTGTGACAGCTTCTTCCCGCTTGCTTCTGAGCCGCCTTTTCTGCCCCTGCATCCCCTGCGGCCCACCCCCGCTCACCCATTCATCCTTTCCCCCTCCCAGCTGCTCCTCCCTCTCACCTTCCCTTCTTATGGTGGCTTGTGCGCAGCCGTGCCGCTGGCGCGCCCAGCGCCAGAACCCCTGGCCCCTGCGATCACCACAACGCCCGACTACGCTATGATGCCAGCACCCTCCATGCACTCAAAGCCAGACGAGAACACACCTATTACCGGGCCACCCCAAAGTGCACCCAAGGACCCTTCACCTGCGGGAACTACTGCTTCACCAGCACCAGGCCTGCCAAACCGCCAACCAAAGAACCCAATTGCCTCAGATGCATCCTCCTCAACTCCCGCCCCACCCACAAACACACCATCAAACTATGGTACCTTCTCGACTCAACCTCCCCAGACGTCGCTTCCCGATGGAGACTTGGCTGAACCCCACCTTAACTCCCGACATCGCCATAGCCACTCTGGAAAGGCTACAAGCTCACCCACAGGGACCCTGCCAACGGCGTAGGAGGAAGAATCGTCATTGCCCACAGGAACAACCTCAGAATCTCGACCAACACCGACGACACCCTCAGCACCGCTGAACACATGCACTTCCAGATCCACACTGACCCCAACACCACCCTCAGAGGAACCCTTGTCTACAGACCCCCAGGACCCCGACCACAGTTCAGCGACTCCATTGCCTACTTCATCAGCACACACGCCCTTGACTCCATGGAATACATCCTCCTCAGGGACCTGACCTTCCACCTCGAGAACAACAACAACAACACCAACTCCACCACCCTAATCGACAACCTTGCCAACCTCGGACTCAGACAGCTCGTGACAACACCCACCTATGCCGCTGGCCACATGCTCGAAACCATCTTCACCGCAAGCCCCCACGTCACCTTCAACCACACCACCAGACCCCACTGGACCCACCACCACTGCATCCACTTCACCTTCAGGAAGCCCACCATGCACCACCGCACCCAACTAATGCCTCAGACCTGCTGGAGCAAAGTCACTGTAGACCAGCTAACTACCACCCTCCCCCAGAGCCCGCCCACCGACTCCACCGACCCGGACACCGCCACCCGCAACCCAAGACAATGGTTCGACAACTGCACCAACACCCTCGCCCCGCTCAAGACACCCTCCAACAGCTACACCAGCAAAAAAGCCACCTTGTTCACCGAAGACCTCCAGGTCCCCAAACGAACATGCCGAAATCTGGAGAAGAAATGGCTCCATGAACAAACACCGGACAGCTAGGCAGCCCACAAGAACGTCACCTGCAGACACCATCAACTCATCAGAACCGCCAAGAGGGCCTCATTCAAAGACTGCCTAGATAACAATGCACACAACAGCAAAGAGCTCTTCAACATCGTGAAGGAACTCTCCAACCCAGGCTCCAACACCAATGAAATCCCGCCTTCGCAAGACCTGTGCGACTCGCTGGCCACCTTTTTCCACTGCAAGATCGCTGACATCCACGACAGCTTCAATGCCACGACCACCCCAACAACCACGGCCCCCACGACCACCACCTGCCCCAACCGCCTGCTCTCCTGGACCAGCATTACCGACGAGGACACCAACGCGATCCGTTAGACCCATGCCCTCACCACATCTTCAACAAAGCCTGAACAGCCATCGCACCCCATCTCCGGAAAGTAATCAACATCTCCTTCGGGAAAGCAGCCTTCCCAGGATAGCTGGAAGAACGCTGAGATCAACGCCTTACTCGAGAAACCCAAGGCAGACCCCAAGGACCTCAAGAACTTCCGATCCATCTCCCTGCTCCCGTTCCCGGTGAAGGTTACCGAGAAAATCGTCAACAAACAACTGACCCGCTCCCTCGAGGAGAACAGCATCCTGTACCCGTCCCAGTTCGGGTTCCGCAGCAACCACAGCACCAAAACCACCCTCATTGCTGCCACGATGACATCAGGATCCTGCTTGACAACAGAGAAACAGCGGCCCTCATCCTCCTGGATCTGTCAGATGCCTTCGACACGGTCTGCCACCGCACACTACGTACACGCCTACACGACGCCGGGATCTAGGAGAAGGCCCTGGACTGAACCGCATCCACCCTCTCCGGCAGAACTCAGAGCGTCCGCCTCTCCCCTTCTGCCCCAATGCCACCAAGATCATCTGCGGCATACCCCAGGGCTCTTCCCTCAGCTTGACGCTGTTCAACATCTACAAGGTACCCCTCGCTCACGTCACCCGACAGCATGGCCTCAACCTCATCTCCTACGCCGACGACACTCAGCTGATCATTCCCCTCACCAAAGACCCTCACACTGCAAAAATCAACCTCCATGAAGGAATGAAGGCCGTCCCCGAATGGATGAGGGACAGCCGAATGAAGCTGAACTCAAACAAGACAAAGGTCCTCATCCTCGGCTCAAACCCCTCGGGCGGGACGACTTCTGGTGGCTAACACCACTAGGAATAGCCCCAACTCCCACTGACCATGCACGCAACCTAGGGGTCACCCTCGACTCCACCCTCTCCATGACTAAGCAGATCAACGCTGTCCCCTCATCTTGCTTCAACACCCTCCGAATGCTCTGCAGGATCTTCAAGTGGATCCCCACCGAAATGAGAAGAACAGTCGCCCAGGCCCTCATCACCAGCAGGCTGCACTATGGAAATGCCCTCTACGCAGGAACAGAGATAACCTTCAAGCTCCTCATCCACGCACACAAAGCTCTCCACAACACCGGCCCAGCAAACCTCAACAGACAACTCAGCTTCTACACCCCCCACCGGCAGCTCCGCTCCACCGGCCTCGCCCTCACCACAGTCCCCCACATCCAAAGAACGACCGGCGGCAGATCCTTCTCCCACCTAGCTGCCAAGACCTGGAACACCCTCCCCACCAACCTACGGCAGACCCCAGACCTATTGGCCTTCAGAAGACTCCTCAAGACCTGACTCTTCAATCATTCAGTAGCAGTACCCCACCCCACCAAGCGCATTGAGACCCTCATGAGTATATAATGCACTTTACAAGTGTCCTGATTGATTGATTGATTGATTGATTGATTGATTGATTGATTGATTGTAGCCTTGTCCATCATTTATATAGTTTGTGGGCCTAGGACCCAGGACTTTACTATTGCAATGAGAATGCAGAACCCCCATCCAATGCTGCCACTGCCATCTGCTGTAAAAGGGGAGGATAGCTGTCTACTATTGCCTGTTTAGAGGAGGGGTTTGGGCTCAGCACTGCAACTGCAGCCCTCTACTTTACAGGAGCAATAAACGAGACTGGTCACCTCCCACCATTGCATGCCACCATCTGTTCCAGCGAAAGAGGCCAAGAAGAGTGCACCCTCACAAGGCACCACTACCGGTTGCAAATTACAACAGACTACCCTTTCAGCATTAGCTGAAGACATTTGTTTATCTGGGGTAATCTAGATACGCATCCTGTACATTGATGCTCATCATCTCAGCTACTTCTTTATTTAACATTTGCTGTGCTTTTATTTCTGAAATATTTCTTTTGGCAGGTGTACAAGCAGTGATACACATGGAGCAAAGCATAGGACCACATTGTATACAAGTGCAGCATGTAAATAGTATCACCAGTTGTATACATAGAATAGTCAGAAGCTCCCAGCCCCAAGTAATATCCAGTTCGAAAATGTCCATGTACCAGTCTCTGTGTGAATTTCTTCAGCAATGTTATGCAGTTTTGGGATTGCATCATACACTGAAGGTGAGTGATCTGGTATAAACACGCAGCACCTGCTACCGAGGATGCAACATGCACCACCTCGATCAGACAAAATCACATCTAGTGCCATGCGATTTTGGAGTGCTACAATCCTTGCAATCTGCAGTTCTTCTGTAATGTTCCCAAGTGCCATAGATGTCTGATTGGTGACAGCTTCCACAACTCTAGTCAATCGTCTTATTTTCCTACTGTTTATTGCAGCACCCACAAAGAAGAACAAACCTAAATTAAAATCGACATATTGTTGCAGAGTAGTGTCAGTTTGGTCTAATTTGTCAGCACTTTATTGTCCTTTTGTATCTATTTCTAGAGATATTGTCGAACAATTTAAGGTCCTGATGATATGATGCAGGTGCCAGAAACACAGGGGGCAATAGAAAGTACACACCTGACCACCTAGCAGGTAGTTGGTAATATCCTTGGCTACCATAAATAAAATAGGTATTATGTGAGGCTATAAAGCTACTGTTATTAACACCTTCAATAGTCAGAATTACAGTACATTCACTGTTCCCCATTGGAATTTTCCCAATACTGCTTATACATAGATCTGCTTTGGCTCTGGTAACAGAAATCACAAATTGTTCATTGCTGGCAAAAGTTCTCATATTAGTGAAAACATATGGTCCTGAAATATTGTCCGGGTGATAATCTTCCTATTCCCATTTGGTCCCTTTAGCTTGAGGATAACCATCTTTATCTTGGTAGCATACTTTATTAAGGCAAAAAAGAAGCCCGCCTACTGTGCGTCTTTCAGATGCACACAAAAGCGCATACCAAGCTTGACAAAAACCATTATGAGAAAATGGAAGAGGAATAAAAGAGTTCCTCCTTTCTTTTGATGTGCAGGTATCAGCCCACACACCCAACAGTTGGTGGCATTTGAGGCATTGTGTGTATGATGCAATATCTGGATGAATGTGTTATTTAAGTAAGATTGTCGATGCTTCTGCTCATGGGATGGAAGCGTAAAATACTGACGTTCCACTGAAACTGGAGTAGTGGCAACGAAAAGCTGTCGAACAGGAGCCACTTTCTCAACAAACCAGTTGATTATTGCCATAACCAACAGAGCAACAACAAACCCTACAGCACAAATGATTCTTTTGTTATACATTTCTGCAAAAGCGATAATTGATCTTTCGAAAAACTTGTTGAAAAACAATCGTTGGAGCTCTTCTCCCTGGGGAACAGTTGATTTCTTCACCACAGGCCAAGACGGGTGTCACTACACTGCGCAGGACTGATCCCCCCCTTGCCACATCGGCGTTTTATTAACCTAGGGTGGTAGCTCAAACAGTCTTTTTCAGCAAAGCAGATTCTTTCCTTGGTCTCAGCTGATATCGGGATTCTCCAGTGATCGTGTGGTCCCGGAAGACTTCCGCAGATTCATCAGGTGAGATAGCTTGACCTTTCTCCGTCTCCAGAATCTCTCGATGGTCGGTCAGCAAAGCGGATTCCACCAAGGCAGGCAACACACGTTTGCAGTGTGTGCTATGGACCAAGTTCTTCTTGTTCGTCACTTGACCTGCTGTCCTTGTCGGAAGGAGCACCTGCTCTTGTCCTCGCCACCTCGGTTCCAAGCTGTTTGATCTGTCAAAGACGTTGACCATCACGTGGTCGCCAGGACGTAGTTTGTGGGCCTCACCTGTAGATCTGTCAGGAAGATCTTCTCGAACCAATTGATGAATAGAGAACATACTGTCAGTTAACTGTGCCAAATAATCATTCAACAGAACACAAGGAACATCATGTATAGGGCGTGGCTTAGGAACTCCCCAAATGTTCATTGGTCTCCCAAACACCACCTCATATGGTGTAAGCCCAGATCGTGAGTTTTGGCACCAATCTTATGTACAACAATGCCAAAGGTAGTGCATCTGGCCATTTTAAAGATGTGGAAGCCAGTATTTTCGCCAACTTCAATTTTCAAGTAGAGTTGTACCTTTCCACTAATCCAATGATTGCGGGTGGAAGACTGCATGGAATTTCTGCTTGATCCCTAATACTTTCAGGACATGCTCAACAACTTGCCCGATAAAATGAGGTCCGTTGTCACTCCACAAAAGCTTACAAACACCATATCTAGGGAAAAACTTCTTTAGAAGCACCTTTGCTGTGGTGAGAGCAGTATTATCCTTTGTAGGGTATGCCTCTATCCATTTGCTGAAGGCACATGCCACCACTAGGACATATTTTATATTGTTGCTGCGTTCAAGTTGGATGTAATCCATCTGCAAGACTTCAAAAGGAGCATACGATGTAGCAAACCCTCCTGTAGGGGTCCATGTCCCTTTTCCAGGATTATACTGCCAACAGATCAAACAGGACTGTACTACTCTTTTAGCTGTGCTTGCAATTTCAGGATGTTCCCAAACTTGTGTAAGCAATTTAGTTATTGCTAGAGCCCCTACATGTGCCAGCCCATGTGCCATTTGAACTAAAGGTTGTAAATAGGCTGCAGGCAATTTCCGCTTATTCATTATTTGTTACGCCAACAGCCCTCATCGTCGAACATTCCTTCTTTAGACCAGTGCTCAAGTTCTTCTACAGTGGCAGATCTCTGTTCTTCCACAGAGGCAGATCTCTGTATATCCAATAATTCCTCTCTGGCATCATGCCAACGCTCAGCTTGTGATTTCACTACGTACATGGATGTAGTGCTTCGCTGCATCGCAGTCACGTGCTACGCGATCTGCAATGGAATTGCCTTGTCCTATTTTGTCAATGATTTTCTTGTGCGCGCTACACTTCATAATAGCATCTCTCTTTGGGTATGTAAGTGGGATGTAAGAAAGCCGTTGGATGTAAGAAAGCCTCTTTCCTTCCAGAGTAAGCCAAAATCATGGACCACTCCAGCATAGCGGCTATCCATGTAAATGTTCACACACAAGTCAGTGCTAAGTTCACACGCTTGTGTCAAAGCTATTAGTTCATCTGCTTGAGTCGACTTATGAGGTATGCGAGCTGTTTCCACTACTGTCTCAAGCGTGGTAATTGCATAAGCAGCTGAAGTTGTGCCATCTGGTAACTTCAAACAGGATCCATCAACCCACAGTTTCCCATCTACATCTGGAAGGGGCGTATATTGCAAATTGATGCAACCCTTTGTCTGTTCCTCAGTAAGGAATATACAATCTTGAGGCTCCTTTGACTGAGACTGAGTCGCAGGATAAGGCAACAAAGTGGCTGGGTTCAGTGTCGCACACCTCTTCAAGGTAATATGAGGTGATAACAGTGTCAATTCGTATCATGTCAGGCGAGCACTAGTGAAGTGTTGTGTCGTAGTCTGATTCAAAAGGGCATCTACTGCATGGGGTACTAGCACCAACAGTTTGTGTGACAAAACGATCCCTTCACTCTGACATGTGGACACAGCTGTCGCTGCAACTGAACAGAAGCACCCAGGCAATGCACGAGCAACAGGATCAAGAACTGCAGAAAAGTATGCGCAAGGACGCTGCTTGTCCCCGTGTGTCGGTACTAAAACTGACAATGCACATCCATCTTTCTCATGTACATAGAGTGTAAAAACCTTTGTGCAATCTGGTGTGCCTAACACTGGTGCAGCAATAGTCCCTGGCAAGAAAATAAGTGCCAATGAATATAGACTCAATCAGTACTATATTGGTGAAAACGTACCCAGCCGGGCAGAGGTTTTCAAAGTTTATGTTTCAGTCAAGAAAATATCAAACATATAAACACCTTCAACACATCACGTAGGTGGGGCACAAGCCTGTACCCAACCACGAACATACATAGACAGCAACATACACAAAGGGCTTGCAAGGCAAAATCAACAATCTCTGTGAAATTCCAATTATGAACAGAGAATTACTTGTGGGTACCATTACATAGTTATACATTGAGAGTTCCAAACGTATATGGTACACAGTGGGTCGACGACGACGAACCAGGAAGTCCAGCATTGCCGACTAACCCGGCTTTTCCCCCCCTGGTTCCAGGAATCCAGCGCGACTCAGCGCTTCCGGCATTTTCCGGCTCGAAAGGTACATGTGGAACGATCCTCCTCCGCCCCTGGACACGTGAATTTACTTTTGGAAACGTGGAATTAACCCTTGAAAAATCCGACACTCCGGATTCCCACTCTTCTGATATAACGAACCTCCAGCGCGCTTTTATTTGAGCCTGCCCAGTACCAATCTGGCTAAAGAGGCTTAAAACTAAAAAAGGCAACCATTTCTTTGTCCTGATGATGGACCCCATTATTTAACAAGGGGGTCCGAAACGTCGTCGACCCACTGTGTACCATATACGTTTGGAACTCTCAATGTATAACTATGTAATGGTACCCACAAGTAATTCTCTGTTCATAATTGGAATTTCACAGAGATTGTTGATTTTGCCTTGCAAGCCCTTTGTGTATGTTGCTGTCTATGTATGTTCGTGGTTGGGTACAGGCTTGTGCCCCACCTACGTGATGTGTTGAAGGTGTTTATATGTTTGATATTTTCTTGACTGAAACATAAACTTTGAAAACCTCTGCCCGGCTGGGTACGTTTTCACCAATATAGTACTGATTGAGTCTATATTCATTGGCACTTATTTTCTTGCCAGGGACTATTGTTGTGTTTATATAATAAGCTCCCCGAGGTCCCTCGCTGATACTAATTGGGGTCCCCTTGTTGTTTAAAATAGATAACACTGGTGCAGAGCAAAGAGCTTGTCTTAACTGACGAAAAGTGTTTTGGCATTCATCTGTCCATGGAAGGGAGATCGGAGTATTTTTAGTCAAAAGCGCTAGCAGGGGTTTAACAATGTGTGAAAAGCCCAATATCCATTGCCTACAAAACGAAGTCAAACCAATGAATGCACTGACATTTTTCTGTGTGAAAGATACTGGGGTGTCTAAAATTGCTTGAATGCGATCTGGTGTCAATGCATGGCCCTCCTTAGACAGAAGGTGACCTAAGTATGTTACCTTCGGTCTACAATATTGCAATTTCTTTCGTGATACTTTAAGGTGGTGTGTAGGAAGAAAAGAAAGCAAAGACAAAGTAAATTTTTCACACTGCTCAGGCGAATGAGCTGCCAACAAGATGTCATCAACATATTGTATGAGAGCCACTCCTTCAGACAAGGCAAAGGAATTGAGTTGTTGTTTTAAGGCTTGACTATAAATACTCGGACTCTCAGTGTACCCTTGAGGAACTCTACAAAATTGGTATGATCTATTATTCAGAGTGAAACCGAACAAATATCGGCTATCAGGATGAATAGGAATCGTGAAATCAGCATTCTTCCAATTCATTAAAGAAAATGTAGTTGCTGTTGGAGGGATCAGGGTAAGTAATGTGGTTATGTCAGAAACCACAGGGTACTGGGGTACTACAATATTGTTGACTTCTCTCAAATCAATGATACTGCCATAGCACAACAATCGGAGCCCTACCTGAAAACGCCAGAGCCAGCCAACAGCGCCAAATTCCCGCCACCAGTCGCGCCGCCGCCTCGGGACTACGTTTCCCATCAGGCTCAGCGGCGGCGCGTTCCCCGACGCAGCAAAAGCGCCGGGAGGGGCACTACAAATCCGAAAGCCCTCGGTGGAGCGGGGGGGGAGATACTGCCATAGCACAACGATCGGAGCCCTACCTGAAAACGCCAGAGCCAGCCAACAGCGCCAAATTCCCGCCACCAGTCGCGCCGCCGCCTCGGGACTACGTTTCCCATCAGGCTCAGCGGCGGCGCGTTCCCCGACGCAGCAAAAGTGCCGGGAGGGGCATTACAAATCCGAAAGCCCTCGGTGGAGCGGGGGGGAGATACTGCCATAGCACAACGATCGGAGCCCTACCTGAAAACGCCAGAGCCAGCCAACAGCGCCAAATTCCCGCCACCAGTCGCGCCGCCGCCTCGGGACTACGTTTCCCATCAGGCTCAGCGGCGGCGCGTTCCCCGACTTAGCAAAAGCGCCGGGAGGGGCACTACAAATCCGAAAGCCCTCGGTGGAGCGGGGGGGAGATACTGCCATAGCACAACGATCGGAGCCCTACCTGAAAACGCCAGAGCCAGCCAACAGCGCCAAATTCCCGCCACCAGTTGCGCCGCCGCCTCGGGACTACGTTTCCCATCAGGCTCAGCGGCGGCGCGTTCCCCGATGCAGCAAAAGCGCCGGGAGGGGCACTACAAATCCGAAAGCCCTCAGCGTCGCGGGACGCGAGCGGGACGCCCGGGGCGAAGGCCGGCCTTAAAGGCCAGATAAGGCCGGGCTGGGCCATATCCCTTTGCAGCCAGGATCATGCCTAAATCAGGATTTGAGGTTCAACTATCTGCAGAAGAGACCCCTATCCTTGGACCTCTTGATAAATTCTTCTTCAAGGCGACAGGTGAAATTGACAGAGACCTGGCCCTGGCAGAGCGTCGTATTGCACGGCGTCAATCCATAGAGCTATTAAAAAACATCACTCAACTAGCAGATCCGACTCTTACTCCTGAGCCCCTTCTACTTAACTCGACCTTAAAAAACATAGATGAAGATCTAATGAACACGGATAATGTTCCCTCAGTGTTCCGATCCTATTTTCCACCAAATAATGGACCCTCTCTTCCATCCCCTTTAAAATCCGCTAATAATACAATCTCTGCACCCCCTGATCTCATCGATTTGGTCACTCCAAATTTGCCAAAGATTGCAGAGTTCGTCCCTCCTGAAATAATCGAAATCCCTCCTTCTTTGGTCACTCAAAAGGTAACCATGTTTCAACCTTTGCCAGTTGTTTTAAAGCTAGACAAACCTCCACATCCAAAAAATCAACCCAATAAGAAACAGGTTACTATTAGATCTCCACCTAAAAAACGACGCAAAAAAGCCACCATGAAAAGTATTGCTAAAACCCAAACATCGGCTAAAATATTATTAACCAAAGAACTACTACAAATTGCAGAAGGAACATCCAGACCATCTAGGGAAACCTTTACCTCCTGCGTCCCACCTACGATCAAAGATTTTGTGGACGCCATGGAACATCTTGTTAAGGCTTTGCTAATACCCTTACATGAGAGAGTCAAAAGAATAGCTACTCAACTTGACACTCTCTCAGAATCTCTGACTCAAAAACACCCAGATAAGGGGGTTGTAAATGCCGTCTCAAATTTAACAGCTAGAGACAAACCTATTCATGAATCAAAACTTACAACTCCCAATGCAAAACCCACTACATCGGTTGATGGGGGAACAAATTCAAAATTAGAAAAAATGTCCAAAGCACAGAAATCTAACAAGCAACCTATGGTTTCAAATCAGCAAAAAACCCATTCCCCAGCCCCAACAAAAAAGACAGCAACCATTCATAATCCTGTTCCCCCTCCAAAAGTGTCTTCAGATACTCACTTAACACAAATTAATTCCCTCATAGCCTCAGCAAAACTGGGCAAGGTACAAACTTGCCCTGAAAAAATGCAGTCTGCAGTCCCACAGGAAAAACGCCCACCTAAAAGATATGTTGACTTACCCCCTGCCGCAGCACAGAACGTTATCGTTCTGACGGGAGTGCTACCATTACCTCCTACAGGAGGTTATGAAAACCATCACAGCCTAAAAAATAAGGTGATTTTTTGGCTTAGAGAAAATAGGCCCCTACCCCCTCACATAAATGGCGACATAATAATGGTCAAAAGAACCCATTGGATCGGGATCCGCCCCAAAGATATTGAAGGGGATGTAGTAATTGTTACCTTCAAAGATCCAAGGGTCATCACGCATATTATAGACTGGTTTTCGGGCTTTAATAGGGGTCCAATTTCGCCAAAACCCCTAGCCTATTTTTATCCTGAGGCTTTAATGCACCCTAAATTACACCAATCGAAACCTTACTACGATAATCCCATATCTGTGCATTACAGGAAGTACAACCAAAGGAATGGAACAAGAGAACAGCCATTCTTTCCCTTGTTTGATTACATGCATCTGCCGACTCCACGGCATTACCCAGAGGGGTTCCCTCAACCCCCCCCGTTCCTTAATCCAACATGGAACTTACCTTGCCATAACTACTATGAGACACTCTACGGGCTGGACGACGTAGAATGACTCAATCAAGACAAGGAAGTAAATTATTATAGGAGGAGTCGGGATCATATAGTTACTCATACCGATGCCAGACAGGACGATCCAGTAGATGGGACCATTAAAAACCTCACAGAAAACGAGCCTATGAACAGAGTAACAATTTTAGAAAGGGGCAATGCCAGAAGACTATCCTGTCTTTCCTTAAATACATCTGACAACCTAATTTCCACCCACAAGGAAGACCTTAATAATATGCTCAATCTCCAATTCCTCTCATGGAACTTGGCAGGACTTTCTTCCAAAATAACAATACCGGAATGGCTAAAGGTTGTTAACCAGTACTCCATCTTGTGTTTTCAGGAAACTTGGGCTATTTCTCCTATCCATCTTCAAGGTTTTCAGACATTCCACTCCCCGGCTGCCATGAGTAAACAGGGCAGACATAAAGGGGGGCTATGCTCTTATATTAGTGTAGCAGTTGGTCATAGGATCAGGAAAATAATACTGAGAGACTCTTTCCAGATAATTGTAATGGACATTGCTCCGTCACTGTCATTATTAATTGTCAACTTCTACAATACTCTCACGGTAGAAAAATTGGGGTTTGATTTGGAAAATCTCCAACAAGGTTACAAAATATTAAAGAATCATCTGGCGGGGAGTGTGCAATAGCCTTTCTGGGCGATCTAAATTGCCACATTTGCCCACACATTGTCAGAGACGATTGTGACATCTTCGTGACACATGATTCAGATTCTGGTAACGCTACTTTTAACCATTTCCTGCATACAATATCTGGGGATCTTTTCAACAATTTTATGATCTCATTTAACTTACGTTTTGTAAATGAGCTTCTTCACACCCCACGACCTCATAAATCAACCTTTCATGGCAGAGGTTCGAATACCACCATAGATTTTATTCTATTCTCAAAAACACATGCACCGTTAATACAAGACTGGAACACCCTCGACCACCTATACAGTGACCACTATCCTTTGTCCATGTCGATCGAGCTACTGGGGTCTATAAAAAATCAAAGCCCACACAAGGTTAACTATCAACAACCTATCAAAATGGGAGCTACAAATGGATATTGTGTTAAATGGTCCAAAATCAATCCAAATAACCTCCTCAAAAACTTAGTCAACAAGAGGAGGGAGGAGATCCATACATGTCTTACTATTAATAACAACCCTGATGACATCTGTAAAGCCTTCATAAAAATTCAGGACACCCTGAAAGAACTTTTGACAAGACAGTTTAAACCAGGTCCCATTGAACATAAAGGATGGTTTGATGCAAATTGTTCGAAGGCTCTGAAAGATCTAAAAAACTTGCTGCATGTCATACCCAAACCCCAAACAGAAATACGGCTGGCAAAGATTCAATACCGTGTGGCCATAAAAAATAGGAAAAGGACACTTAAACAGGAAGCATGGCAGAACTTGGTCATAACATCAGAAATGGGTGATATGTCAGCCTTCTGGAGACTTATTAATTTCCCCTTACCATGGGTGAAAATGCCTGAAAGGAACTTGGATATGGCAATAAGTGGAGAGACGTGGGTGGAACACTTCCAGAAGCTATATTCAAATCCCACACGTCAGAAAAACTTGGAATTAGAACGCCTCTCCGTATCAAACTTAAATCCACCGCAAGACAGTCCCCGTATAAATCCTTTTTCACTAGAGGAGGTGGAACTGGCGATCGCAGAAAGTCCAGCAGGGAAGGCACCTGGACCGGATGCAATCCCTGCAGACGTCTACAAGGCAGAAATGGAGTTTTGGGTACCTCTTCTGACCTCTGTCCTAAACATAAACATCGTTGATCTCCTTCCAACATGGGGAGAGGCAATAGTAATTCCAATTTTTAAAAAAGGAGACAGACACTCGCCATCATGCTATCGGCCTATATCCCTCCTCGATACCCTGATGAAAATTGTCGGACGAATAATCCTGAAAAGACTTACCATCTGGCTGGAGGAAAAAAACGTATTGTCGAAATTACAATATGGCTTCCGGACAGGTAGAGGGACAATTGAACAGGTCCTCAATCTACATCTAATTAAGTCCAAACACATTGATATTAAAAAACGCAGTCTGTACATAACGTACATAGACCTTACTTCAGCATTTGACTGCGTTCAGCATGACCAACTATGGGACACATTACATCAATTTGGGATAGATCCATCAATCCTACTATTCATTAAGGCTCTGTACAGAGAAGCCGGAGCCAGAGTTAGATTTGGTCTGAGGGGAGAGTGCTCGCCACGTTTTAATATCAATAGAGGGGTCAGACAGGGGTGCATTCTGGCACCTCTTCTCTTCTCCCTCTATATAAATGCGATTGGCGAGCATCTCAAAAACATCGAGTGCGATTTCCCAAAAATAGGAGGTCAACCGATTCCGATCCTGCTATATGCAGACGACGCCGCAATTCTCTCCCAGACTAGAATGGGCCTACAAAAGGCAGTCTTAGAGTTTACGGCTTTCATGAAAGTCAGGGGTCTCAAAGTGAACATAGGTAAATCTTACTCCATGCTAAGCAATAAAGGCCATAAAAAAATCCCCTGCCCTATCTTCATCGAGGGCCAAAAATTGGAAACAGTGGAGGCATTCACTTACCTGGGCATCTGCCTACATAGAAAGTTATCCTGGAAGGCGGCAATAGACAAGAGGAAACTTGCTTTTGTGAGTGCCATTGGCGGGCTCCGTGATTTCGCAAGTAAAATAGGGGGAAGACCGATGAAACAATTATTAACTGTATATAAAGCAAAATGTGTCAGCACCGCTACGTATGGGGCAGGCCTCTGGGGAATTGATAAAAACCTCTCGCCAATACAAATTGTGGAAAATAAATTCGTTAGGTATCTCCTGGCCTCCTCAAAAACAACTTCGGTGTACCAGATGCACATCGAATTGGACCTACCATATATATCAGATGTCATACAATCTGAACCTCCCCTTCTTTGGCACAAAATTTGGACCACCCCCGAGACTGATTTTAATAGAGAGGTGATGCAAGACATTTTAAAATTGGAAGGGGCTAAACATTCTCTACCAAAATGGCTGGTCTACGTGAAAAAGTTTTTTCTGGAAATTGGGCACCCAGAATGGTTTACAGATCCTTCGTTATTAGAAAACATCTCACGGAAAGGCCTAAGAAAGACGCTGATGGCCCACATGGAAATAGCCAGATGGAACAAACAGAAGCACTGTGCTACCATGCTGGCATATCAAAGGGTGACACCACACAAGGGCCTTCAGCTTTACCTCTCAACAGACTTTTCGTGCTATTCAAGGATGCTGCTCACCAGATTCAGACTGGGTTCTTTCTTCCGTTATGTAACATTTCCAACATGTAACGATTGGTCTCGGACTCTCTGCTCCTGCCCTTGTGATAACATATCTCAACAAACTAACATCCATACCATTCTTTTTTGTAAATATTATGGGTTATTGAGAAAAGCTTTATTATTACCCCTGCTCAAGAGATGGAATCTCAGGTCGAGTAAACTTGCCTTTGAGCGTCTACAGGAACTCGAAGATAGGGAGGTGATAACAAAAATGGAGCAGTTTTTAAAATTATTGATAAAAGTTAGGAATACTTTAGACTGATATTGGAGAAAACAATCAGTTCTGTTTTTAACTGTCTCTTACCCATTTTTTATAGTCCTCGTACCAATGTTTTTTAACTTGTTACCGAGCATTCAATGACTTTTTAAATTGTTATCTTTCTTGTTTTTAATGTTTTATAAATCTGTGTAACAATGTATGCTTATATGATATTTGTTTGAATATCGAATAAAGCTTATTTTGAACCTTTTGAACCTTTTAATGATAAATCTGTAAATCCTAGTGTCAGTATCTTTTTTCAAAATGGGAAGAATAGGACTATTGCAAACATTGTAAGGAACTTCTCCCACAATCCCCACTTTAATCAAATCATGTGCAATGCGTGTAAGTGCTTCTTCTCCTTCTCTAGAAATGTTATACTGAGGCAGTCTTGGCAAAGAAGCACCCTCCTTGACACTAATATGCACTGGTGGAATAACCATTTGTCCTACATCAGTGTCTGAAGTAGCCCACAAAGTACTAGGGAGTGAAGCTAATACAATGTCCTCTTTAATAATACAGGATCTCTCAATCACAGGGTAGTTGTCATTCAAAATAACCCATACTCCTTCCGTACAACATCTTATCGTAGCCCTAAAATATTTGAGCATATCAAGACCCACAATATTATCTGGTGTGTTTGGAGAGAGCAAAAACGGATATGAAGCAATAAACTTATAAACATGGAATGCAAGTGGTTGCGGCAGTGGGCTAAGGGAAGTTGTTCCATCGAAACCTATTGATGTAACAATTAAGCCAGACAGGGTAGCCCTAGGAATCAAGTGTTTAGACAAGGCGCTACGAGTAGCTCCTGTATCAACCAGAAACTGATCATTAGAACCCAAAACATGTGCTGTAACATAGGGACCCCTCTGATCTACTGGAAAATCAACTGATTCCTTACCCATCCTAAGCAATCCTATGCATAAGCAGAATCTTGAAAATCAGACGGCACATAGTCGGACATTTGATATTGGTTCCTTTTATCAAAAGTGTTAAACCCATTCTGCCCACGTGTATTAGCATCAAACCTAGCGCGATCATTCGTGCTTCCTCTATGCCCAGAATATCCTGAGCGATTTCTCATTTGTCCCCCACCACGTGGACACTACTGAGCGTGCAGTACTGGACAATCAGAAAGCCAAAGTCCAAATTTCTTGCAGTGCGCACACTGATCAACAGACAAATTCGAACGAGTATAGGAAGGAAAGGACGAACCATAAGATCCACGTCCCCCTCTATCATTACCTCTAGAAGGCGGGCCATAAGCTTGAGCGAACATAAACTTTGTTTTCAATTCTTTAGACTTTTTATCCTCATTACTTTTAGCTTCTAATTCTTGTCGCTCATAATACTGAGCCATAGTTAGGAGAGAAACGGGAGAAGAGGTAGTCCATGAACTTTCACTCGCCTTTAAGGGACCAGCTATTCCTGGAAAAAGGTTTGCAACATACTTATCGACAAACAGATGCATACCTGTGTCATCTGTCAATGACAGGCCACTAAAATCGTGGAAGGCCTCCTCTAAGCGTGTAAAGAAATCTGAAATCGATTTGCCTGCCTTTTACTTACACAATGCTTATACAGTCCAATCTATCTTTTTAGGAGGAATAATCGTCTTTAACTTAACTAACATAGCTGCTGGAAGATTTAAAATTAACTGATACGGTTTCTGTGCAGGTTCTTTATCGTCATCTAACTGCTCTAAATCTTTCCACTATGCTCCAAATTTAGCACGATCATCAACTTTACAGACAATTCTCCACATATCAGGTGGCAATATTAGTCCAAAAAAAAAATCAATATCAGGCAAAGTCATAGTACAAGAGCTAATGGCACCCTCAACTTCCTCATAAAAGGCGGCTGGATTCTTTCGCGGATCAGGCAATGCATTTTCAAGGGCCATAACATCTGCTCTATTCCAAGGAGTGTAAACCCAATTATAAATAGGATAACCTTTTGCATCAATAGAAGTCTTATCATCACTTGTACCCGTTCCCTTAGGAGGAACATATAAAGGTGCCACTTCCTGCATAGGTTTCACATTAATTACAAAATTCTTATCTGTTTCAGGAGTTGAAGTTCGTGCCATGCTGATTTGGGATGTTTGTGCAGCTGCAAATGCTGCCTTTTTCTCCTCTCGCAAACGGGCTGCGTCAACAGGCAGTTTAACCAAGCGTCTGATCGTGTGAGCCACCTGGTAGAAGACACATAGTTGTTTACAATCAGCTGCCCCATCATCGGGCTCCATTTCTACCGAATATTTTCTAAACCCCTCAAAAACCTCTGCGGCAAATGTATTGGTAAAATATATTTGCTCTCTTTCCTGGCAATCTTTTATACTACTCGAAAGTTCAGAAGCAGTGGCAGTACTACGAACAGCTTTACGTGCAGCAGATCTAATCTGAGATGCACGTTCAGCAAATAACATCGAGCGAGTTTCTCTAGCTTTGTCCTTGTCTGTAGGAGAGTTCTCATCTGACTCATAAGGAGCGGAAGGAAGAGTATACGGAGGTGGACAACGATGTAATAAGAGAGAATCATCTTAGGGTTTATTAAGAATAGGATAAAGAGGTCTACGAACAGCATATTGGCCATTTACCTGTAAATGACGCTCCTATCTTCCCTCTCTTTAATTTCTTTAATTTCTCTATTTTTCATTTCCAATGCTTTTGCATGACCGGTCTTTCCTTGTTCTTTTTCAATCAAGGCTTGCTCACGCTTCATTCGCTCACGCACTTCTTTCTCCCACATTCGAACACAGTCAAACATATCTTGCCTAGCCTTTCACTTAAACATTTGGTGCTCCACATACTGAATCTTTCGCAAATCAATTGACCCATGCATAGGCCAACGCAACTCAGGACCTTTATGAGTGTATTTGTTCCATAACGTTCTATACATTATGGAAGAAATACCATACTTAATGTACATGTCCCTATTAGGCGTCCCCTCCGGGGGGGGGGGGGGCGGTTGTGCTTCATCCAGTTTCACTACCGAAGCAACACATCCTACGAAGTGTGCTGGAAACAGGCATGCCAAAAATAGTGCAGAATATGCAGTATATATTAATCAAAGTTGCACTTAAGGTACACTTCGTACGTTGCGCCGTTCAAACAAATTTAGATAGAGAAAAATCTCCTCATTACCTGCCTATATGAATTGCAATGCATATATAATTATCAAATAAATTATCAAATAAATACTAATATTGGCCAATCTTACAAACAAAAGCTGCAGTAAGTGTTACTAAACTACCGTACCAATCAAGGGCTTCAAAAAACCCACAGCAAGTGCCGCAGAACAGCTCTTACTAATCAAATGGTGTCCAGGTTCCAACTGCCAAGTGCTCAAATCGACCAAATGGTCATTGCACGGCGAATCAACAGAAGAGATCTCAGTCGAGGACCGACGCCACCTGGATGGTCAGATCATAAAGAAAGGAAAAACGCTGTGGTGCCAAGACTCGGGTCTCCTCGGGTCTCCTCAGGTAGTGATCGCGTCCAAAGCGAGATTCCAATCCTTCGTCTCGACCAGTCCTTCAGGCATCGGAGTCGCCGATGAGCCCCGCGTTGGAAGCGCCAATTTGTGGTGGTGAGCCTCAGCAAGGCCTACCAGTGCTAGGGGTTCTCCCTTCTCTGCACAGAGTCCTCAGACCAATAGGAAGAAGTTGGCACAGAAACTGGAATAGAAAAGACAGAGTTTATTAAAACTCATGAAGTGGAAGTACATTCACACAGCACCCTTTGGTAATGTATGAAGTAGCACACTGAATGGGTGGAGTTTGGTCCTTTTATACCCACGCAGGGGCTCAAATGAAGGCGGTACAAGTACAAAAATGCTGGTTGTAGGTACATATAAGGTCATACAGAAAGTGTACAGGCAACAAGTGGGAGGAGCTAACAGTTTGCTAATTCTGGTGGACACATCCTGACAGTTACAGACTGGGGACAGCTGCAAGCTCAACTAAGCATGTGCCAAGCAGAAAAGGCAATATATATCTCGTCTCTAGGCAGATTTCAAGAGCAGTTAACAGGAAGGTATGACAGAGCACATGGCGAGCACATAGTAGCAAATGGAAAACAAAATTGCTGACAGAAATACAAAATGGATTCCACAAAACGGACAAGATAGTCTCTAAATGCAGGATGTCTTCTGCTAATGCTTAACCTAATTGCTGCCAAATTACAACAAAACCACTTTCCGGAAATGTACGCATCTTTCCGTCAGACAGCTGTTTCTTACCCTCAAGTCTGGGTCCCCATCAGACCCTTGCCTACCTCAAATAATTAAATTCATTTCTGATGTTGTTGCCAACTACTTGGCTAACATGTTCAACACCATGTTAAGCACAGGACCCTTCACAAAGCAATGAAAAAAGGCACCAGTCCCTCCATTGATAAACAAAACAACCTAAATCCTCAAGATGTCAACATCTACCGTCCTACATCCAGGCTTCTGTTATCAGCCAAGATGGCTGAAAAAAACATTAACATTGAATTGTCATCATGCATTAAAAGGAATAATCTTCTTAACAATACCCAGTTTAGATGCAGAAGTGGCCACAGTACGGAAACTGCTCTTATTGTGGCCAGGGAGAAAATCAGACCGTCCTTAGATAAGGGCTCCTCATTAAGTATGACCTTGTTCAATGTCTATGTCACTCCCCTGGCCAATTTGATTAAGTCTTTCGGATTTTCATTGGTGACCTCTGCAGATGATGCCCAGATCAATGGTTGTTGTAATAGACCTGAAGCACACCCTTATTTTAAGTTCAGTTCCTTATTATCCATATTTTTCACATTTGGCGTGCATTCACTCAAAGTGCACTCCGCCCTGAATGTGCATGTGAAGAATTCAACTTGGAAGTATGACAAGTGGTTTGCGTGTCAAAAGAGTTGCACAGTAGTATTTTGCAGTTTATCCATTTTATTCCCATAGTATAACAGTCCTTTTTCATCACGTCAAAGGTACATAGTTCCTTTATTTCATTTGTTTTAATGCTCCAGAATTGCCCATCTGGGCCTATTCATAGGCTTGGACTGAAACTAGATTCCTCCATCACGTTTAAAATCCACTCAAGGCATTTCGATCCTCCTGGACCTTCGTCAGGGGTATCTATGATAATTTAAAAATATGCATCAACTGCATGCAATGAAAGGATATGACAAAAATAAATAACACACCCTTGATTTAAACAAATCTGTATCCCCTTAACTTTGCCCCATTTCTTAAGACCTCTGCTCCACAAAAAATGTATCAACCTCTTGTGAAAAGCTGCATGAATGGCAACGCTCTGACCCCTCTTTCTTGTCCCACTTTCCAATAACCATTTTGCTCCCTTCTTCCTACCTCTATTTAAACATGCCGAATTTCTTTAGCGATTCAGAAAAGGGGGTGGTGATGGACAGAGTATATGAATTAAGCAGAACACTCCTACCCAGTCCAAAGATCAGGGCTTGATCCATCACTGTTTTTTAACTCACTGCATCATCCCAGCTCAGAACCTGGCTACATGCAAATTAGTCTGTCCCTGGCCCAGTGCATCATGGGAACAGGGCAGACCAAACTACCAAGCCAATTATTTTACTGGAAAGGAAACAAGCTTCCAGGGACCGGTTTCTGGCATTACAGCCGTCTTCGGACCGGCTTGCTTGAATCCTGATGGTGCAGTGAGGAAGGGACTCACATCTGAGCATACCCTTCCACGCTTATGGTGGACAAAACGATTCAGAAAAGGGGGTGGTGATGGACAGAGTATCTGAATTAAGCAGAACACTCCTACCCAGTCCAAAGATCAGGGCTTGATCCATCACCGTTTTTTAGCTCACTGCACCATCCCAGCTGAGAACCTGGCTACATGCAAATTAGTCTGTCCCTGGCCCAGTGCATCATGGGAACAGGGCAGACCAAACTACCAAGCCAATTCTTTTACTGGAAAGGAAACAAGCTTCCAGGGACCGGTTTCTGGCATTACAGCCGTCTTCGGCCCGGCTTGCTTGAATCCTGATGGTGCAGTGAGCAAGGGACTCACATCTGAGCATACCCTTCCACGCTTATGGTGGACAAAACGATTCGGAACAGGGGGTGGTGATGGACAGAGTATCTGAATTAAGCAGAACACTCCTACCCAGTCTAAAGATCAGGGCTTGATCCATCACCGTTTTTTAGCTCACTGCACCATCCCAGCTCAGAACCTGGCTACATGCAAATTAGTCTGTCCCTGGCCCAGTGCATCATGGGAACAGGGCAGACCAAACTACCAAGCCAATTCTTTTACTGGAAAGGAAACAAGCTTCCAGGGACCAGTTTCTGGCATTGCAGCCGTCTTCGGCCCGGCTTGCTTGAATCCTGATGGTGCAGTGAGCAAGGGACTCACATCTGAGCATACCCTTCCACGCTTATGGTGGACAAAACGATTCAGAAAAGGGGGTGGTGATGGACAGAGTATCTGAATTAAGCAGAACACTCCTACCCAGTCCAAAGATCAGGGCTTGATCCATCACCGTTTTTTAGCTCACTGCACCATCCCAGCTCAGAACCTGGCTACATGCAAATTAGACTGTCCCTGGCCCAGTGCATCATGGGAACAGGGCAGCCCAAACTACCAAGCCAATTCTTTTACTGGATAAGAAACAAGCTTCCAGGGACCGGTTTCTGGCATTACAGCCGTCTTCGGCCCGGCTTGCTTAAATCCTGATGGTGCAGTGAGCAAGGGACTCACATCTGAGCATACCCTTCCATGCTTATGGTGGACAAAACGATTCAGAAAACGGGGTGGTGATGGACAGAGTATCTGAATTAAGCAGAACACTCCTACCCAGTCCAAAGATCAGGGCTTGATCCATCACCGTTTTTTAGCTCACTGCACCATCCCAGCTCAGAACCTGGCTACATGCAAATTAGTCTGTCCCTGGCCCCGTGCATCATGGGAACAGGGCAGATCAAACTACCAAGCCAATTCTTTTACTGAAAGGAAACAAGCTTCCAGAGACCGGTTTCTGGCATTACAGCCGTCTTCGGCCCGGCTTGCTTGAATCCTGATGGTGCAGTGAGCAAGGGACTCACATCTGAGCATACCCTTCCACGCTTATGGTGGACAAAACGATTCAGAAAAGGGGTGGTGATGGACAGAGTATCTGAATTAAGCAGAACACTCCTACCCAGTCCAAAGATCAGGGCTTGATCCATCACTGTTTTTTAGCTCACTGCACCATCCCAGCTCAGAACCTGGCTACATGCAAATTAGCCTGTCCCTGGTCCAGTGCATCATGGGAACAGGGCAGACCAAACTACCAAGCCAATTCTTTTACTGGAAAGGAAACAAGCTTCCAGGGACCGGTTTCTGGCATTACAGCCGTCTTCGGCCCGGCTTGCTTGAATCCTGATGGTGCAGTGAGCAAGGGACTCACATCTGAGCATACCCTTCCACGCTTATGGTGGACAAAACGATTCAGAAAAGGGGGTGGTGATGGACAGAGTATCTGAATTAAGCAGAACACTCCTACCCAGTCCAAAGATCAGGGCTTGATCCATCACCGTTTTTTAGCTCACTGCACCATCCCAGCTCAGAACCTGGCTACATGCAAATTAGTCTGTCCCTGGCCCAGTGCATCATGGGAACAGGGCAGACCAAACTACCAAGCCAATTCTTTTACTGGAAAGGAAACAAGCTTCCAGCGACCGGTTTCTGGCATTACAGCCGTCTTCGGCCCGGCTTGCTTGAATCCTGATGGTGCAGTGAGCAAGGGACTCACATCTGAGCATACCCTTCCACGCTTATGGTGGACAAAACGATTCAGAAAAGGGGGTTGTGATGGACAGAGTATCTGAATTAAGCAGAACACTCCTACCCAGTCCAAGGATCAGGGCTTGATCCATCACTGTTTTTTAGCTCACTGCACCATCCCAGCTCAGAACCTGGCTACATGCAAATTAGTCTGTCCCTGGCCCAGTGCATCATGGGAACAGGGCAGACCAAACTACCAAGCCAATTCTTTTACTGGAAAGGAAACAAGCTTCCAGGGACAGGTTTCTGGCATTACAGCCATCTTCGGCCCGGCTTGCTTGAATCCTGATGGTGCAGTGAGCAAGGGACTCACATCTGAGCATACCCTTCCACGCTTATGGTGGACAAAACTATTCAGAAAAGGGGGTGGTGATGGACAGAGTATCTGAATTAAGCAGAACACTCCTACCCAGTCCAAAGATCAATGCTTGATCCATCACCGTTTTTTAGCTCACTGCACCATCCCAGCTCAGAACCTGGCTACATGCAAATTAGTCTGTCCCTGGCCCTGTGCATCATGGGAACAGGGCAGACCAAACTACCAAGCTAATTCTTTTACTGGAAAAGAAACAAGCTTCCAGGGACCGGTTTCTGGCATTACAGCCGTCTTCGGCCCGGCTTGCTTGAATCCTGATGGTGCAGTGAGCAAGGGACTCACATCTGAGCATACCCTTCCACGCTTATGGTGGACAAAACGATTCAGAAAAGGGGGTGGTGATGGACAGAGTATCTGAATTAAGCAGAACACTCCTACCCAGTCCAAAGATCAGGGCTTGATCCATCACCGTTTTTTAGCTCACTGCACCATTCCAGCTCAGAACCTGGCTACATGCAAATTAGTCTGTCCCTGACCCAGTGCATCATGGGAACAGGGCAGATCAAACTACCAAGCCAATTCTTTTACTGGAAAGGAAACAAGCTTCCAGGGACCGGTTTCTGGCATTACAGCCGTCTTGGGCCCGGCTTGCTTGAATCCTGATGGTGCAGTGAGCAAGGGACTCACATCTGAGCATACCCTTCCACGCTTATGGTGGACAAAACGATTCAGAAAAGGGGGTGGTGATGGACAGAGTATCTGAATTAAGCAGAACACTCCTACCCAGTCCAAAGATCAGGGCTTGATCCATCACCGTTTTTTATCTCACTGCACATCCCAGCTCAGAACCTGGCTACATGCAAATTAGTCTGTCCCTGGTCCAGTGCATCGTGGGAACAGGGCAGACCAAACTACCAAGCCAATTCTTTTACTGGGAAGGAAACAAGCTTCCAGGGACCGGTTTCTGGCATTACAGCCGTCTTCGGCCGGGCTTGCTTGAATCCTGATGGTGCAGTGAGCAAGGGACAAACATCTGAGCATACCCTTCCACGCTTATGGTGGACAAAACGATTCAGAAAAGGGGGTGGTGATGGACAGAGTATCTGAATTAAGCAGAACACTCCTACCCAGTCCAAAGATCAGGGCTTGATCCATCACCGTTTTTTAGCTCACTGCACCATCCCAGCTCAGAACCTGGCTACATGCAAATTAGCCTGTCCCTGGCCCAGTGCATCATGGGAACAGGGCAGACCAAACTACCAAGCCAATTCTTTTACTGGAAAGGAAACAAGCTTCCAGGGACCGGTTTCTGGCATTACAGCCGTCTTCGGTCCGGCTTGCTTGAATCCTGATGGTGCAGTGAGCAAGGGACTCACATCTGAGCATACCCTTCCACGCTTATGGTGGACAAAACGATTCAGAAAAGGGGGTGGTGATGGACAGAGTATCTGAATTAAGCAGAACACTCCTACCCAGTCCAAAGATCAGGGCTTGATCCATCACCGTTTTTTAGCTCACTGCACCATCCCAGCTCAGAACCTGGCTACATGCAAATTAGTCTGTCCCTGGCCCAGTGCATCATGGGAACAGGGCAGACCAAACTACCAAGCCAATTCTTTTACTGGAAAGGAAACAAGCTTCCAGCGACCGGTTTCTGGCATTACAGCCGTCTTCGGCCCAGCTTGCTTGAATCCTGATGGTGCAGTGAGCAAGGGACTCACATCTGAGCATACCCTTCCACGCTTATGGTGGACAAAACGATTCAGAAAAGGGGGTGGTGATGGACAGAGTATCTGAATTAAGCAGAACACTCCTACCCAGTCCAAGGATCAGGGCTTGATCCATCACCGTTTTTTAGCTCACTGCACCGTCCCAGCTCAGAACCTGGCTACATGCAAATTAGTCTGTCCCTGGCCCAGTGCATCATGGGAACAGGGCAGACCAAACTACCAAGCCAATTCTTTTACTGGAAAGGAAACAAGCTTCCAGGGACAGGTTTCTGGCATTACAGCCATCTTCGGCCCGGCTTGCTTGAATCCTGATGGTGCAGTGAGCAAGGGACTCACATCTGAGCATACCCTTCCACGCTTATGGTGGACAAAACGATTCAGAAAAGGGGGTGGTGATGGACAGAGTATCTGAATTAAGCAGAACACTCCTACCCAGTCCAAAGATCAGGGCTTGATCCATCACCGTTTTTTAGCTCACTGCACCATCCCAGCTCAGAACCTGGCTACATGCAAATTAGTCTGTCCCTGGCCCAGTGCATCATGGGAACAGGGCAGACCAAACTACCAAGCCAATTCTTTTACTGGAAAGGAAACAAGCTTCCAGGGACCGGTTTCTGGCATTACAGCCGTCTTCGGCCCGGCTTGCTTGAATCCTGATGGTGCAGTGAGCAAGGGACTCACATCTGAGCATACCCTTCCACGCTTATGGTGGACAAAATGATTCAGAAAAGGGGGTGGTGATTGACAGAGTATCTGAATTAAGCAGAACACTCCTACCCAGTCCAAAGATCAGGGCTTGATCCATCACCATTTTTTATCTCACTGCACATCCCAGCTCAGAACCTGGCTACATGTAAATTAGTCTGTCCCTGGCCCAGTGCATCATGGGAACAGGGCAGACCAAACTACCAAGCCAATTCTTTTACTGGAAAGGAAACAAGCTTCTAGGGATCAGTTTCTGGCATTACAGCCGTCTTCGGCCCGTCTTGCTTGAATCCTGATGGTGCAGTGAGCAAGGGACTCACATCTGAGCATACCCTTCCACGCTTATGGTGGACAAAACGATTCAGAAAAGGGGGTGGTGTTGGACAGAGTATCTGAATTAAGCAGAACACTCCTACCCAGTCCAAAGATCAGGGCTTGATCCATCACCTTTTTTTAGCTCACTGCACCATCCCAGCTCAGAACCTGGCTACATGCAAATTAGTCTGTCCCTGGCCCAGTGCATCATGGGAACAGGGCAGACCAAACTACCAAGCCAATTCTTTTACTGGAAAGGAAACAAGCTTCCAGGGACCGGTTTCTGGCATTACAGCCGTCTTCGGCCTGGCTTGCTTGAATCCTGATGGTGCAGTGAGCAAGGGACTCACATCTGAGCAAACCCTTCCACGCTCATGGTGGAGAAAACGATTCAGAAAAGGGGGTGGTGATGGACAGAGTATCTGAATTAAGCAGAACACTCCTACCCAGTCCAAAGATCAGGGCTTGATCCATCACCGTTTTTTAGCTCACTGCACCATCCCAGCTGAGAACCTGGCTACATGCAAATTAGTCTGTCCCTGGCCCAGTGCATCATGGGAACAGGGCAGACCAAACTACCAAGCCAATTCTTTTACTGGAAAGGAAACAAGCTTCCAGGGACCGGTTTCTGGCATTACAGCCGTCTTCGGCCCGGCTTGCTTGAATCCTGATGATGCAGTGAGCAAGGGGCTCACATCTGAGCAAACCCTTCCACGCTCATGGTGGAGAAAACGATTCAGAAAAGGGGGTGGTGATGGACAGAGTATCTGAATTAAGCAGAACACTCCTACCCAGTCCAAAGATCAGGGCTTGATCCATCACCGTTTTTTAGCTCACTGCACCATCCCAGCTCAGAACCTGGCTACATGCAAATTAGTCTGTCCCTGGCCCAGTGCATCATGGGAACAGGGCAGACCAAACTACCAAGCCAATTCTTTTACTGGAAAGGAAACAAGCTTCCAGGGACCGGTTTCTGGCATTACAGCCGTCTTCGGTCCGGCTTGCTTGAATCCTGATGGTGCAGTGAGCAAGGGACTCACATCTGAGCATACCCTTCCACGCTTATGGTGGACAAAACGATTCAGAAAAGGGGGTGGTGATGGACAGAGTATCTGAATTAAGCAGAACACTCCTACCCAGTCCAAAGATCAGGGCTTGATCCATCACCGTTTTTTAGCTCACTGCACCATCCCAGCTCAGAACCTGGCTACATGCAAATTAGTCTGTCCCTGGCCCAGTGCATCATGGGAACAGGGCAGACCAAACTACCAAGCCAATTCTTTTACTGGAAAGGAAACAAGCTTCCAGCGACCGGTTTCTGGCATTACAGCCGTCTGCGGCCCAGCTTGCTTGAATCCTGATGGTGCAGTGAGCAAGGGACTCACATCTGAGCATACCCTTCCACGCTTATGGTGGACAAAACGATTCAGAAAAGGGGGTGGTGATGGACAGAGTATCTGAATTAAGCAGAACACTCCTACCCAGTCCAAGGATCAGGGCTTGATCCATCACCGTTTTTTAGCTCACTGCACCGTCCCAGCTCAGAACCTGGCTACATGCAAATTAGTCTGTCCCTGGCCCAGTGCATCATGGGAACAGGGCAGACCAAACTACCAAGCCAATTCTTTTACTGGAAAGGAAACAAGCTTCCAGGGACAGGTTTCTGGCATTACAGCCATCTTCGGCCCGGCTTGCTTGAATCCTGATGGTGCAGTGAGCAAGGGACTCACATCTGAGCATACCCTTCCACGCTTATGGTGGACAAAACGATTCAGAAAAGGGGGTGGTGATGGACAGAGTATCTGAATTAAGCAGAACACTCCTACCCAGTCCAAAGATCAGGGCTTGATCCATCACCGTTTTTTAGCTCACTGCACCATCCCAGCTCAGAACCTGGCTACATGCAAATTAGTCTGTCCCTGGCCCAGTGCATCATGGGAACAGGGCAGACCAAACTACCAAGCCAATTCTTTTACTGGAAAGGAAACAAGCTTCTAGGGACCGGTTTCTGGCATTACAGCCGTCTTCGGCCCGTCTTGCTTGAATCCTGATGGTGCAGTGAGCAAGGGACTCACATCTGAGCATACCCTTCCACGCTTATGGTGGACAAAACGATTCAGAAAAGGGGGTGGTGTTGGACAGAGTATCTGAATTAAGCAGAACACTCCTACCCAGTCCAAAGATCAGGGCTTGATCCATCACCTTTTTTTAGCTCACTGCACCATCCCAGCTCAGAACCTGGCTACATGCAAATTAGTCTGTCCCTGGCCCAGTGCATCATGGGAACAGGGCAGACCAAACTACCAAGCCAATTCTTTTACTGGAAAGGAAACAAGCTTCCAGGGACCGGTTTCTGGCATTACAGCCGTCTTCGGCCTGGCTTGCTTGAATCCTGATGGTGCAGTGAGCAAGGGACTCACATCTGAGCAAACCCTTCCACGCTCATGGTGGAGAAAACGATTCAGAAAAGGGGGTGGTGATGGACAGAGTATCTGAATTAAGCAGAACACTCCTACCCAGTCCAAAGATCAGGGCTTGATCCATCACCGTTTTTTAGCTCACTGCACCATCCCAGCTGAGAACCTGGCTACATGCAAATTAGTCTGTCCCTGGCCCAGTGCATCATGGGAACAGGGCAGACCAAACTACCAAGCCAATTCTTTTACTGGAAAGGAAACAAGCTTCCAGGGACCGGTTTCTGGCATTACAGCCGTCTTCGGCCCGGCTTGCTTAAATCCTGATGGTGCAGTGAGCAAGGGACTCACATCTGAGCATACCCTTCCATGCTTATGGTGGACAAAACGATTCAGAAAAGGGGGTGGTGATGGACAGAGTATCTGAATTAAGCAGAACACTCCTACCCAGTCCAAAGATCAGGGCTTGATCCATCACCGTTTTTTAGCTCACTGCACCATCCCAGCTCAGAACCTGGCTACATGCAAATTAGTCTGTCCCTGGCCCCGTGCATCATGGTAACAGGGCAGATCAAACTACCAAGCCAATTCTTTTACTGAAAGGAAACAAGCTTCCAGAGACCGGTTTCTGGCATTACAGCCGTCTTCGGCCCGGCTTGCTTGAATCCTGATGGTGCAGTGAGCAAGGGACTCACATCTGAGCATACCCTTCCACGCTTATGGTGGACAAAACGATTCAGAAAAGGGGTGGTGATGGACAGAGTATCTGAATTAAGCAGAACACTCCTACCCAGTCCAAAGATCGGGGCTTGATCCATCACTGTTTTTTAGCTCACTGCACCATCCCAGCTCAGAACCTGGCTACATGCAAATTAGCCTGTCCCTGGTCCAGTGCATCATGGGAACAGGGCAGACCAAACTACCAAGCCAATTCTTTTACTGGAAAGGAAACAAGCTTCCAGGGACCGGTTTCTGGCATTACAGCCGTCTTCGGCCCGGCTTGCTTGAATCCTGATGGTGCAGTGAGCAAGGGACTCACATCTGAGCATACCCTTCCATGCTTATGGTGGACAAAACGATTCAGAAAAGGGGGTGGTGATGGACAGAGTATCTGAATTAAGCAGAACACTCCTACCCAGTCCAAAGATCAGGGCTTGATCCATCACCGTTTTTTAGCTCACTGCACCATCCCAGCTCAGAACCTGGCTACATGCAAATTAGTCTGTCCCTGGCCCAGTGCATCATGGGAACAGGGCAGACCAAACTACCAAGCCAATTCTTTTACTGGAAAGGAAACAAGCTTCCAGCGACCGGTTTCTGGCATTACAGCCGTCTTCGGCCCGGCTTGCTTGAATCCTGATGGTGCAGTGAGCAAGGGACTCACATCTGAGCATACCCTTCCACGCTTATGGTGGACAAAACGATTCAGAAAAGGGGGTTGTGATGGACAGAGTATCTGAATTAAGCAGAACACTCCTACCCAGTCCAAGGATCAGGGCTTGATCCATCACTGTTTTTTAGCTCACTGCACCATCCCAGCTCAGAACCTGGCTACATGCAAATTAGTCTGTCCCTGGCCCAGTGCATCATGGGAACAGGGCAGACCAAACTACCAAGCCAATTCTTTTACTGGAAAGGAAACAAGCTTCCAGGGACAGGTTTCTGGCATTACAGCCATCTTCGGCCCGGCTTGCTTGAATCCTGATGGTGCAGTGAGCAAGGGACTCACATCTGAGCATACCCTTCCACGCTTATGGTGGACAAAACTATTCAGAAAAGGGGGTGGTGATGGACAGAGTATCTGAATTAAGCAGAACACTCCTACCCAGTCCAAAGATCAGGGCTTGATCCATCACCGTTTTTTAGCTCACTGCACCATCCCAGCTCAGAACCTGGCTACATGCAAATTAGTCTGTCCCTGGCCCTGTGCATCATGGGAACAGGGCAGACCAAACTACCAAGCTAATTCTTTTACTGGAAAAGAAACAAGCTTCCAGGGACCGGTTTCTGGCATTACAGCCGTCTTCGGCCCGGCTTGCTTGAATCCTGATGGTGCAGTGAGCAAGGGACTCACATCTGAGCATACCCTTCCACGCTTATGGTGGACAAAACGATTCAGAAAAGGGGGTGGTGATGGACAGAGTATCTGAATTAAGCAGAACACTCCTACCCAGTCCAAAGATCAGGGCTTGATCCATCACCGTTTTTTAGCTCACTGCACCATTCCAGCTCAGAACCTGGCTACATGCAAATTAGTCTGTCCCTGACCCAGTGCATCATGGGAACAGGGCAGACCAAACTACCAAGCCAATTCTTTTACTGGAAAGGAAACAAGCTTCCAGGGACCGGTTTCTGGCATTACAGCCGTCTTCGGCCGGGCTTGCTTGAATCCTGATGGTGCAGTGAGCAAGGGACAAACATCTGAGCATACCCTTCCACGCTTATGGTGGACAAAATGATTCAGAAAAGGGGGTGGTGATGGACAGAGTATCTGAATTAAGCAGAACACTCCTACCCAGTCCAAAGATCAGGGCTTGATCCATCACCGTTTTTTAGCTCACTGCACCATCCCAGCTCAGAACCTGGCTACATGCAAATTAGCCTGTCCCTGGCCCAGTGCATCATGGGAACAGGGCAGACCAAACTACCAAGCCAATTCTTTTACTGGAAAGGAAACAAGCTTCCAGGGACCGGTTTCTGGCATTACAGCCGTCTTCGGTCCGGCTTGCTTGAATCCTGATGGTGCAGTGAGCAAGGGACTCACATCTGAGCATACCCTTCCACGCTTATGGTGGACAAAACGATTCAGAAAAGGGGGTGGTGATGGACAGAGTATCTGAATTAAGCAGAACACTCCTACCCAGTCCAAAGATCAGGGCTTGATCCATCACCGTTTTTTAGCTCACTGCACCATCCCAGCTCAGAACCTGGCTACATGCAAATTAGTCTGTCCCTGGCCCAGTGCATCATGGGAACAGGGCAGACCAAACTACCAAGCCAATTCTTTTACTGGAAAGGAAACAAGCTTCCAGCGACCGGTTTCTGGCATTACAGCCGTCTTCGGCCCGGCTTGCTTGAATCCTGATGGTGCAGTGAGCAAGGGACTCACATCTGAGCATACCCTTCCACGCTTATGGTGGACAAAACGATTCAGAAAAGGGGGTGGTGATGGACAGAGTATCTGAATTAAGCAGAACACTCCTACCCAGTCCAAGGATCAGGGCTTGATCCATCACCGTTTTTTAGCTCACTGCACCGTCCCAGCTCAGAACCTGGCTACATGCAAATTAGTCTGTCCCTGGCCCAGTGCATCATGGGAACAGGGCAGACCAAACTACCAAGCCAATTCTTTTACTGGAAAGGAAACAAGCTTCCAGGGACAGGTTTCTGGCATTACAGCCATCTTCGGCCCGGCTTGCTTGAATCCTGATGGTGCAGTGAGCAAGGGACTCACATCTGAGCATACCCTTCCACGCTTATGGTGGACAAAACGATTCAGAAAAGGGGGTGGTGATGGACAGAGTATCTGAATTAAGCAGAACACTCCTACCCAGTCCAAAGATCAGGGCTTGATCCATCACCGTTTTTTAGCTCACTGCACCATCCCAGCTCAGAACCTGGCTACATGCAAATTAGTCTGTCCCTGGCCCAGTGCATCATGGGAACAGGGCAGACCAAACTACCAAGCCAATTCTTTTACTGGAAAGGAAACAAGCTTCCAGGGACCGGTTTCTGGCATTACAGCCGTCTTCGGCCCGGCTTGCTTGAATCCTGATGGTGCAGTGAGCAAGGGACTCACATCTGAGCATACCCTTCCACGCTTATGGTGGACAAAATGATTCAGAAAAGGGGGTGGTGATTGACAGAGTATCTGAATTAAGCAGAACACTCCTACCCAGTCTAAAGATCAGGGCTTGATCCATCACCATTTTTTATCTCACTGCACATCCCAGCTCAGAACCTGGCTACATGTAAATTAGTCTGTCCCTGGCCCAGTGCATCATGGGAACAGGGCAGACCAAACTACCAAGCCAATTCTTTTACTGGAAAGGAAACAAGCTTCTAGGGATCAGTTTCTGGCATTACAGCCGTCTTCGGCCCGTCTTGCTTGAATCCTGATGGTGCAGTGAGCAAGGGACTCACATCTGAGCATACCCTTCCACGCTTATGGTGGACAAAACGATTCAGAAAAGGGGGTGGTGTTGGACAGAGTATCTGAATTAAGCAGAACACTCCTACCCAGTCCAAAGATCAGGGCTTGATCCATCACCTTTTTTTAGCTCACTGCACCATCCCAGCTCAGAACCTGGCTACATGCAAATTAGTCTGTCCCTGGCCCAGTGCATCATGGGAACAGGGCAGACCAAACTACCAAGCCAATTCTTTTACTGGAAAGGAAACAAGCTTCCAGGGACCGGTTTCTGGCATTACAGCCGTCTTCGGCCTGGCTTGCTTGAATCCTGATGGTGCAGTGAGCAAGGGACTCACATCTGAGCAAACCCTTCCACGCTCATGGTGGAGAAAACGATTCAGAAAAGGGGGTGGTGATGGACAGAGTATCTGAATTAAGCAGAACACTCCTACCCAGTCCAAAGATCAGGGCTTGATCCATCACTGTTTTTTAGCTCACTGCACCATCCCAGCTCAGAACCTGGCTACATGCAAATTAGTCTGTCCCTGTCCCAGTGCATCATGGGAACAGGGCAGACCAAACTACCAAGCCAATTCTTTTACTGGAAAGGAAACAAGCTTCCAGCGACCGGTTTCTGGCATTACAGCCGTCTTCGGCCCGGCTTGCTTGAATCCTGATGGTGCAGTGAGCAAGGGACTCACATCTGAGCATACCCTTCCACGCTTATGGTGGACAGAACGATTCGGAACAGGGGGTGGTGATGGACAGAGTATCTGAATTAAGCAGAACACTCCTACCCAGTCTAAAGATCAGGGCTTGATCCATCACCGTTTTTTAGCTCACTGCACCATCCCAGCTCAGAACCTGGCTACATGCAAATGAGTCTGTCCCTGGCCCAGTGCATCATGGGAACAGGGCAGACCAAACTACCAAGCCAATTCTTTTACTGGAAAGGAAACAAGCTTCCAGGGACCGGTTTCTGGCATTACAGCCGTCTTCGGCCCGGCTTGCTTGAATCCTGATGGTGCAGTGAGCAAGGGACTCACATCTGAGCATACCCTTCCACGCTTATGGTGGACAAAACGATTCAGAAAAGGGGGTGGTGATGGACAGAGTATCTGAATTAAGCAGAACACTCCTACCCAGTCCAAAGATCAGGGCTTGATCCATCACCGTTTTTTAGCTCACTGCACCATCCCAGCTCAGAACCCGGCTACATGCAAATTAGTCTGTCCCTGGCCCAGTGCATCATGGGAACAGGGCAGCCCAAACTACCAAGCCAATTCTTTTACTGGAAAGGAAACAAGCTACCGGGGACCGGTTTCTGGCATTACAGCCGTCTTCGGCCCGGCTTGCTTGAATCCTGATGGTGCAGTGAGCAAGGGACTCACATCTGAGCATACCCTTCCACGCTTATGGTGGACAAAATGATTCAGAAAAGGGGGTGGTGATGGACAGAGTATCTGAATTAAGCAGAACACTCCTACCCAGTCCAAAGATCAGGGCTTGATCCATCACCGTTTTTTAGCTCACTGCACCATCCCAGCTCAGAACCTGGCTACATGCAAATTAGTCTGTCCCTGGCCCAGTGCATCATGGGAACAGGGCAGACCAAACTACCAAGCCAATTCTTTTACTGGAAAGGAAACAAGCTTCCAGGGACCGGTTTCTGGCATTACAGCCGTCTTCGGCCCGGCTTGCTTGAATCCTGATGGTGCAGTGAGCAAGGGACTCACATCTGAGCATACCCTTCCACGCTTATGGTGGACAAAACGATTCAGAAAAGGGGGTGGTGATGGACAGAGTATCTGAATTAAGCAGAACACTCCTACCCAGTCCAAAGATCAGGGCTTGAGCCATCACCGTTTTTTAGCTCACTGCACCATCCCAGCTCAGAACCCGGCTACATGCAAATTAGTCTGTCCCTGGCCCAGTGCATCATGGGAACAGGGCAGCCCAAACTACCAAGCCAATTCTTTTACTGGAAAGGAAACAAGCTTCCAGGGACCGGTTTCTGGCATTACAGCCGTCTTCGGCCCGGCTTGCTTGAATCCTGATGGTGCAGTGAGCAAGGGACTCACATCTGAGCATACACTTCCACGCTTATGGTGGACAAAATGATTCAGAAAAGGGGGTGGTGATGGACAGAGTATCTGAATTAAGCAGAACACTCCTACCCAGTCCAAAGATCAGGGCTTGATCCATCACCGTTTTTTAGCTCACTGCACCATCCCAGCTCAGAACCTGGCGACATGCAAATTAGTCTGTCCCTGGCCTAGTGCATCATGGGAACAGGGCAGACCAAACTACCAAGCCAATTCTTTTACTGGAAAGGAAATAAGCTTCCAGGGACCGGATTCTGGCATTACAGCCGTCTTCAGCAAAGCTTTCTTGAATCCTGATGGTGCAGTGAGCAAGGGACTCACATCTGAGCATACCCTTCCACGCTTATAGTGGACAAAACGATTCAGAAAAGGTGGTGGTGATGGACAGAGTATCTGAATTAAGCAGAACACTCCTACCCAGTCCAAAGATCAGGGCTTGATCCATCACCGTTTTTTAGCTCACTGCACCATCCCAGCTCAGAACCTGGCTACATGCAAATTAGCCTGTCCCTGGCCCAGTGCATCATGGGAACAGGGCAGACCAAACTACCAAGCTAATTCTTTTACTGGAAAGGAAACAAGCTTCCAGGGACCGGTTTCTGGCATTACAGCCGTCTTCGGCCCGGCTTGCTTGAATCCTGATGGTGCTGTGAGCAAGGGACTCACATCTGAGCATACCCTTCCACGCTTATGGTGGACAAAACGATTCAGAAAAGGGGGTGGTGATGGACAGAGTATCTGAATTAAGCAGAACACTCCTACCCAGTCCAAAGATCAGGGCTTGATCCATCACCGTTTTTTAGCTTACTGCACCATCCCAGCTCAGAACCTGGCTCCATGCAAATTAGTCTGTCCCTGGCCCAGTGCATCATGGGAACAGGGCAGACCAAACTACCAAGCCAATTCTTTTACTGGAAAGGAAACAAGCTTCCAGGGACAGGTTTCTGGCATTACAGCCGTCTTCGGCCCGGCTTGCTTGAATCCTGATGGTGCAGTGAGCAAGGGACTCACATCTGAGCATGCCCTTCCACGCTTATGGTGGACAAAACGATTCAGAAAAGGGGGTAGTGATGGACAGAGTATCTGAATTAAGCAGAACACTCCTACCCAGTCCAAGGATCAGGGCTTGATCCATCACCGTTTTTTAGCTCACTGCACCATCCCAGCTCAGAACCTGGCTACATGCAAATTAGTCTGTCCCTGGCCCAGTGCATCATGGGAACAGGGCAGACCAAACTACCAAGCCAATTCTTTTACTGGAAAGGAAACAAGCTTCCAGGGACAGGTTTCTGGCATTACACCCGTCTTTGGCCCGGCTTGCTTGAATCCTGATGGTGCAGTGAGCAAGGGACTCACATCTGAGCATACCCTTCCACGCTTATGGTGGACAAAACGATTCAGAAAAGGGGGTGGTGATGGACAGAGTATCTGAATTAAGCAGAACACTCCTACCCAGTCCAAGGATCAGGGCTTGATCCATCACCGTTTTTTAGCTCACTGCACCATCCCAGCTCAGAACCTGGCTCCATGCAAATTAGTCTGTCCCTGGCCCAGTGCATCATGGGAACAGGGCAGACCAAACTACCAAGCCAATTCTTTTACTGGAAAGGAAACAAGCTTCCAGGGACCGGTTTCTGGCATTACAGCCGTCTTCGGCCCGGCTTGCTTGAATCCTGATGGTGCAGTGAGCAAGGGACTCACATCTGAGCATACCCTTCCACGCTAGCAGTGAGATAAACAACGGTGATGGATCAAGCCCTGATCTTTAGACTGGGTAAGAGTGGTCTGCTTAATTCAGGCACTCTGTTCATCACCACCCCCTTTTCTGAATCGTTTTTGGCCACTATAGGTGTGGCAGGGTATACTCAGACATGAGTCCCTTTCTCAATGCACCATCAGGATTCAAGCAAGCCGGGCCGAAGACGGCTGAAATGCCAGAAACCGGTCCCCGGTAGCTTGTCTCCTTTCTGGTGAAGAATTGGCTTGGTAGTTTAGTCTGCCCTGTTCCCATGATGCACTGGGCCAGGGACAGACTGATTTGCATATAGCCAGGTTCTGAGCTGGGATGGTGCAGTGAGATAAATAACGGTGATGGATCAAGCCCTGATCTTTGGACTGGGTAAGAGTGGTCTGCTTAATTCAGACACTCTGTTCATTACCACCCCCTTTTCTGAATCGTTTTTGGCCACTATAGGTGTGGCAGGGTATACTCAGACATGAGTCCATTTCTCACTGCACCATCAGGATTCAAGCAAGCCGGGCCGAAGACGGCTGAAGTGCCAGAAACCGGTCCCCGGTAGCTTGTCTCCTTTCTGGTGAAGAATTGGCTTGGTAGTTTAGCCTGCCGTGTTCCCATGATGCACTGGGCCAGGGACAGACTGATTTGCATATAGCCAGGTTCTGAGCTGGGATGGTGCAGTGAGATAAATAACGTGATGGATCAAGCCCTGATCTTTGGACTGGGTAAGAGTGGTCTGCTTAATTCAGACACTCTGTTCATCACCACCCCCTTTTCTGAATCGTTTTTGGCCACTATAGGTGTGGCAGGGTATACTCAGACATGAGTCCCTTTCTCACTGCACCATCAGGATTCAAGCAAGCCGGGCCGAAGACGGCTGAAATGCCAGAAACCAGTCCCCGGTAGCTTGTCTCCTTTCTGGTGAAGAATTGGCTTGGTAGTTTAGTCTGCCCTGTTCCCATGATGCACTGGGCCAGGGACGGACTGATTTGCATATAGCCAGGTTCTGAGCTGGGATGGTGCAGTGAGATAAATAAAAATCCATAATACAGCTGAGACATTTTGGCTTTTCATGGCTGCAATCAGCACTTGGATGTGTGATAACTGTTTCAAATCAAACTCAAACAAGACAAAAGTCATGCTTTTTTGAAACAATGCTTCCTTCTAGTCCTCCTCTTGGTGGCCACAAGACCTAGGGGCACTCCCCAAGACAGCAAAAAAAGCTAATAATTTAGATGTTCTCCTAAATGATCAGCTTACCTTTAAAGACCAAGCCAATCGTATCATCTCTTCCTTTTTTTAGGTCTTGCATAGGCAGCGCAGCTGCCTCTACTAGGCATCAAGTAATCTCTATATGTTGGCAAGCGGCCAGTAGTTTCTTCTGCCGCTTGCCATTTGCTGAATCTTAGCACAGCTGCTGTTAGCTGGCTTTTTAGTGGCTGTTGATGTTAAACTGACTTCCGTATAGTCCGGAAGCAGCTGCCACTTTTTTTGTGGTTCACGCATCTCTGCCTGACGTAAACATGGCAGGGGTGCATGCGCATTGTCTATGTGCCGAAGTGTGCGAGGGGCGGGCAGCTCATGCTGCTTGTTTATTACAGTGCCGGGTTTACCCACACCAAACATGACAGCAGCTCTTTTTTTTGTTTGCCCTGTTCAACAGAGGGAGCAGACCCATTTTGGAGGTTTGTTGTTTTCGTTTTCCCTTCTAATGAAAGGTTATAATCTGCAAACTAGCGACGTGGTCTTCTCATTTATCCAGCAGGGGTGCTGTTGTATTATTGTTTGTCGTGCTGGTGAACTGTTCTAAACCTCAGAGTTCATTGCAGCACCTGGGTCTTGTGAGAGTAGAGCGCTGCCAATTCTGGGCTTAATCCTGAAAATGTGCTTTCTACTTTTCTGCTTGGTTTATTCTCAGTGTTCAGTATTTACTCCTCTCAGAAACCCTCTTGCTGTGTCCGTAATAAAAATAGCGCTTGCTGCCAAGGTCTTCAAAGCACTCCCTTCAGGATTTGCCGTCAAGTGCACTCAGGGCCATCTCATTTGTTCAGTCTTGATGCGGAAACCTGACTAAAGACAACTGCATTGTTGGCTTTGTGCCTAGTCCTATCTATAGGTGCCTCTGCCATTCAGCAAAGAGGGAGCTTCTAATGAAATGAGCCACTTTGAATGGTTCTGGTTCTGGCCTCTTTTCCAATCAATGTTTAGGAACAAGAGGGCCTCGCTAAGATTTAGACTGAGAACTCTGCACTAACCCTGGGCGTCGACCCAATTAACTGAGTGTTTCTTTTTAAAATGTATGATTTTTAAAAAAAATTCCCATAGCACCGAGATTGAATTTCACCTGATTGCGTTGGTTGCATAATATTGAACAGTAGATTATAAAGCGATATTTTAAATTTAGTTTTTGGGGTGTGATTGCTCTCAAACCTATCAATTTAGCGCCCACTTAACAAGGTCAGCTGCTCTAGCCATTATGCCATAGCCTCTTTATTACCCCGCTCTGTCTGCTCCGTCCTTTCCGACACTAATCACAGGATGGGTCCTTTCATAATAAATACCTTCCCATTCCAAAGCACTTCCTGTTTTTCTGTTGTGAAAATGTTTAATTACTCTTTCTCTTAGGCTTTCAGGAGTTGCACGGGTAATCCTCATTTAGGGGCATTATTGTAATAGAGTAGCTTACTGCATTTAATATTACTGTACTGACACTGGGCTCCCTGCAAAGCGGGAAAAGCTAAACCATACCCTTGGAGGCACTGAGAAATCAGAAGCGGCACTGCTGGAGGAAGGAATGTTTATGGTGTGGTGTCCTATAATTTTGGGCATTCTTTCAACAAAAATATAAAGGTAAGCTTTGAATTATGTACTTACGACATGATTTTTTCCACTTCTGCTGATGGTAGTGAGCGCCTTGCTATGAACAAACAAGCTTTAGAATTGTTAGCACTGCTTGAAAATTAATTATCAATTTTTATTTGTTCAGCATGTACATTAGTAAGACGTTACAACTGCTAGAAACTCTTATTAAAAAGTTCCCTTTGCTGCATGTTACTCTTTACTTAGTGTGACTGTGATAATATTAAATTTTACTATAGTGCAGGCTCACCGTCCTCAACGCTCTCTGAGTTGTCAGGTATGAATTACTTGGTGATGGGTTAATCCACATGCAGGTGCTACTTTGGGGAAATGTTTTGTGAACATTGGCCCACATTGCTGTCTGCCCAAAGTGTTTGTTCTGCATCTGTTACTGAAGTTATATTAACCACTGTGGTTCCATACTTTCCTTCTTTGCGAGCCGTCGGCTCTTCTAAATACAAACCTTGTTTAAATGCATGGGTTCCCAGGATCAAGGATAGGCCCCCACAAGGACCCTCATATATAAGGGTAGATGATGTGCCAACTTTGGAGCGGGGGAACCAGGTTCGACCCTTCGTGACGGCTCAGCATCCTGAGATTGTGATTTTGTGCAAATCACTTAATCTCCCCGTGCCTACCAAAAAAAAGCATTTGCAATGTAATAGGTCTTGCATTTGCGAGAGTTTGGGCTATTGGCATTGTAAATGGCAATGCCTTTTACTTAAGGGTTTTGAAAACCTGCAAGCAGTGTGTAAACATGCACTTTGTACTTATAGTGGTTGCTTATGAGAAGCAAGGCTGGAAGTAAAATAGGTACTGTTATTGCCAGCCTTGCTTCTTGTAAGTAATGACTATGCACCGCTTGCAGTTTTTCAAAACACATATTACAATGCCAATAGCTCAAACTCTCGCAAATGCGAGACCTATTGCATTGTAAATGTGTGTTACATCTTGTGGATAATAAAGAAAATCACCCATCTCATCTTATCACCTTTGATTCCTTAGATATCTTGTGCACAGCCTTAGGACTTGCAAAACTGGATTACTGCAATGGACAAGCAGAACACTGCAGCATGTATGTCCCTTAACATTTTCAGATTCAAATCTGCATCCCAGGCTGTAGAACCAAGAAAAGCCCAACTCAAGGAGGAGTGGGGGCTTGGCGGTGCGGGTATCACCCGAGTCTACTCCAACCCTCCTTATATAAACCTTCGTCTGCAGAGAGAACCACCTTTATTACAAAAGCCCGGGCTATGGAACAGAGTCCCAAGCTAGTCAGAGACAAAACCCAGGAAACTGCTGCTCTACTCCACCGTGAACAATCCTTACAGTCATTTTTATTCCACTCTTTTGGAATTCAGTCCATTGTTCAATCAGGGCGCTGTTTGTAGTTGATGACCTGATCAAGGCGGTGTTTGTAGTTGGTGACCTGATCAAGGCTCGGCATTCAGACCATTGTTCAATCAGCTTGAACAAGGCTCGGTCAGTCAGACCATTGTTCAATCAGCTTGATCAAGGCTCGGTCAGTCAGACCATTGTCCAGATGACCTGATCACGGCGTCAAGGATGCTTACCAAGCAGGGAGCAAAAGATGAAAAACAAGCTTGTTTACACAGGGCGTAGGTGTTTCATGGCTCTCTGTCGTCGATGAATTGGTTAACTGCACAGAACATGGGGCTTGGGTATGTGATAGTTTTTTTTTGCATCAGCAGAAATGGAGGCTGTTGGCAGGGTTTTGTCACAAGGTGGCAAGAAATGGAGGAATGTAAGGAAATTAATAGGACCTAGTAAAAACGTATTTTCTTCAAGGCCATAATTAACCTACGTTGGCTGCCCATTGAGCAGCATTGCCTTCAAGGCTCTCTGTGTTGCCTTTAAGTCTTTCAGTATAGCTTTCACAGCACTTCATGGATTTAGATCTGACTACTTGAAGAAAAACCTTAAATACTATTCGCCTGGTAGATCCCTACTTTAATGGACTCTTTCACTCTTCCAACATCTACAAAAAAGGTCAGTGAATAGACTCCAGACAATACAAAACACAGCAACACAGATGCACCTTAACATTCCCAGATTCCAATCAGCATCCCAGGCCATATTTAAGTTACATTGGCTGCCCATTGAGCAGCATTGCCTTGAAGTCTCTCTGCATGGCTTTCAAAGCACTTCATGGAATTGACTCTGACTACTTGAATTACAACTCTGTCTCTCAGATTGTCTACTCCGTATCCCAAATTCAGATCTTCCCTCAAAACTCTTCTTTTTACTGAATCCTACAAATAAATGTTCTCTGTTGCTCCCTCATCTGCTCTCTTCATTATGGCGCCAAGAAACCTAATGGTGTTAGTTGCGCCTTACAAATTTGTTTAACATAACATAACATAACACAACCTAAATGCTATTCTACAGGTAGATCCCTACGCTCCAGCTACTCCAGGAATCTGGTTGTTCATCTCCAAATGTGTGTGTCCTGGGGAGGCAGGAGCTTTATCAGATTCCCTGCTCTTAAATGGAACAGTCTTCCATAAATTCTGAAATCTGCCACCACTCCGTTGGCTTTCAGAAAGTCACTAAAAACTTGTCTTTAGTCTAATTAACTGGCCCTCCTCCATTGATCACAGACAGTGCCAAAGCTACTCCAGATATATGCGTGTGATACAAATCCGATCAATAATATAAGTATTAGTGTATTCCGGCAATATTGCCATCAGAGCATCAGAACATTCAGGATTATGGGACCCTGCAGCCACCCACCCATGCACCCTACCGTGATCTTCAGCCAACCGCAGCATTAATTGTACTTTTTACATGTTAAATCGTGATCTTTCCTGAATATAAATTGACCGGTACGTGGTTATGATTTTTATGAATTCATGAAAACTCAAATTTTCCAAATTTATGAATGCCACCTAACAGTCCCCCATTGCTGGGTACCTCCGATAGCGCATCCCATTAGTGGTGGATTTATTCTTGTTTGAGGCAAACAAACATAGACAGCAATGTTACCCAGGTCAAGCTCATTGCCACCCTTTAAAGATGCTAAAATTGTATAAAGAACTGAACAGATCTACACCAAACCACAAAAGCTATGTTTTTTGTAAGTGAAGTTCTACAACATCAACAAAAGAGGGGGGGCCGAGGAGCAAATGACGGTCCAGTGTCCATGCTCCTCTAGCGCAATACTTAAACCAAAAGAAGGACACTGTTCCAAGGGCAGGGCACCAAAAGTCGCCCACATGCCCTATAGTCGAAAAGAGAAAAAGAGGAATAGAGAGAGAGACACCTAGGTATGAAGGGGACCCCGTCACACAGAGGAGGCACAAGTCTTGCCTCTTGTTGCCCTCACACACCCCGAAGGATGTCATGCTTCATCATCGGGCATTTACTCCTCATTAGGCCCGGCACTGTAGTGCCCTATGGGTCCCCCGAAGGGTCACTTTGTCGGAGATCTTTTGAGAGAAATGCCGGATGGTGCCTGTGGGTGTGGGGGGTGCGGGTCCAGCACAGAAGGTGAATGAAAAAGGTGCATGCGTGATAAATTTTGATCAGGGGTTACTAAACCAAACAGATACCATGGGGTTCAGACCCCATAAAAATGGAAGTAGAACCCCATGGGTAAAAAATGCCCTAACAGGCATAATATGCCTGTGGTAAATCATGTTTCACTCCCCTGTCGCCACAAAGATCACCAGCACCCAACCCTCGTGGTGGCGACCACCACATACAAAAACATAGTATTGAAAGAGTCACTGAAGATGTGAAATGCTTCCATTTGGCACAGTATTCAGGCTTTATTAAACAGTTTTTTTCAGTTTCAGTTCCAGCAGGTTGCTTTCCAACATCTATAAAGAAAAATATTTACTTATTACATTTTATTCTTAGCTCGTGGGCCCCTGGGTATGGAATGTAAAAATAAACGCCATATTGAACATATTGTGATCCTTGTGTTAAAATACTCAGAGGTACAGCAAAAATACCACAAGTAAATAGTAGAAGACGAATGGCATTTTGCACACAGTTAGTAAAACCATAAAAGGTTTCATGATTAGGTTAAGCAACTGAAACTAGAATTTGACCCTTAAAACATGTTTAATTTCGTGAATCTCATTAGCAGCATACCTTGATAATTTTTGGCTGGACTCATTTCAATTACAATTGTGGATTACAAGCAATGCTCGATATATCGGACCTTGACAAGTGGAGATGGAAGTTTATAGCAATTTATATTTTACTCATTACAGACTGATTTTCCAAAAGTGAATAAAAGTCATCAGTCAAATGCGGCAAATACCTGCATAAAATCAGTTGAGCATGATGACTCAGAAAGCAACAATGTTTTTGTGCATTAGTTAATTTTAATGTCAGCGTTGTGAAATATGAGTGGTGATTGTTATGAAGGATGCTGTGGTATAAAAGTACTTAGAATGATTAATGTTCCTTTTTTTCCCTGTTTTTCTCAAGTGAAGAAAACATAAAAACGAACTCTGGCACTGACACCCAAGGTCACAGACGATGGAAAGAGGAAAACGAGAAGATGAAAACATTTTGTATTTGAAAATCTTAAGAAGTCTTAGTTTCTTTCCCATATGCCCGTGCATGATTTACAGTTTCAATAATAACTCTTCTTTGTAACTTTTTATATGCTCTTTCGTCATTATTACGGCATTATTATGACAACATATTTTAGAAATAAAACATAGCGCAGTTCGCAAAGAAGTTTACGATCTAACTAGAAAATGTTTTAATTTCTTCGGAAACTGTTACTGACAAATGATATGTTATAGTTCAACTCCACCGAATTTTTGTCTGCTTTGAAAAGGAAGATCTTTCTACTCATCTCCTTAGGAAGTGAAGAACTCAAAACTGAAGTGCAAAACGACACCTGAGCGTTCCGCAAACATTTCGTAAATTAAAAGAAGAATCTACGATAATAGAAAGTGTAATCCACCATAGAGACGGTCACGGCTTCAAATTCGATCTTTTCCCCAGCAGAAACTAATACAATTGCCTCAAATTTTGCATAAACTGGTCATGACGTTTCATGAATAGCAGTAGCATTGCCGCCCAGTGCGGCCTCATATATGTTGTGTTGACAGGGGGCAGATGATGGCTGGGGCACAATCTACTGGGCCTACTCTCAGGGGGCACCTGGGGCTCTAACTGCGGCCTATACTTGGCCTGTCTTTTAATGACACTGGGTTGTAGTTGTGGCTCTGCGCCATAGCCAAGTGCCGGCGTACGTGCGGGGCCCCCTTTATTAAACTCGGGTCACGTGGTGCACCCGCTGCACGCCTGTTACGTCACAGGCGTGCAGCCACTAGAACACAACATTCCTCCTAAAATATAAAAGAACAAACAGAAGCGCGTTGAAACGTCCGAGTCGTTTCTGAATTGACTATACTGTTCTATTAGAGTCTGCAGTGCTTTCCAGGACCACGATTAACCTGTAACATGAGATCACATACACCACATTTATAACACCTTAGAACAGTCTTACATGATGTAGTCTCGGAGGCGACAGGATGGTGCGGGGTTGCTTCGTAACTTGTAGGTGGAGGTCCCTCTGGTTTTAGAGATCTCCCCTCCAGCCGGAGGAGCTGGGCTGCCACTGACAGGACTGTCTTCCGGAGTCTCCGGGCCTGCGCTGGAGCTATCAGCCTCCTCGAGGCCCTGACCGTCCATGGCAAGAGTGGTGGTCCTCAGGGAGTCATTGCTGGGTTCCTGGAAAACTTCAGCTATTGGACTTGCAGTTCTTTGCAGTGCTGGACCTTCCACCGGTGGGGCCGCTTCCGCCCTCTGATGAAACAGTTTGAAATGGGACACATTCCGGGTCACTGCTTCTCGGCCTCGGATGGCGATGATACGAGTGCCTTTCATGCTGACCACTTTCCACGGTCTCCTTTCGTATGTTAGTCTGAATTTTCCACTTGTCACTCTGTTTTTCAGCAGTACTAGATCACCTCATTCAATCCGAGTATGGGTTGCTCTCCTCCGCCGGCTGACCTGGGCATATGATTTCTGTCTCTTCGCCTCAATCCTGCTTTCATTGGCCGCTGCTGGGGTCCACTCGGGATGATGGGGAATGGAGTCCGCCACCACTCGCCCCATGAGGACATGTGCTGGGGCTACCCCTGTGGTGGTGTGAGGGGTTTGTCGATAGCTCCTCAGAAATGTGAATATCGCAATCTCCAGTGATTGTCCCTTATTGTGTGCGATTCGAATCACCTTTTTGAGAGTCCTCATGAAACGCTCCACTTCTCCATTGGCTTGGGGCCAGCGAGGAGTGATGCAGCGGTGTTGGGTTCCTAGTGCATGCAAGTAGTTAGCGAGTTCCTGGCCTTGGAAGGGAGGCCCATTGTCTGTCCGGAGCTCTTGCATTACTCCATGTGCTGCTATGATTTTCTCCAGTTTAGGTATTACTTCGGTGGCACTGGTGGTGTTGATTAGCTCCACTTCGGGGTATTTGGAGTGATCATCTATTACAACCATGGTATGTCGTCCATCGGGAAGACTTCCGAAGTCCATGCTAACACATTCCCATGGCTTGTGAGGTCGAGGCTCGGCCAGTACGGGTGCTTCTCGCAGGGCATCACCCGTGACTTGGCAGGCTGCGCAGGACCGTACGGTCTCCTCCACCAGTTCATCCATGAGCGGAAACCACACCTTGGATCTCAGTCTTGCTTTGGTTTTCACCATTCCTTGGTGAGCGATGTGGGCTAATTGCACTACTTGATCAGTCAGGGCAGAGGGTATCACCAGCCGGTGGCCCCTCAACAGGCATCCTGAGTTGTCTTCGTCTAGTTCTCCTCTCACGTGGTATAGGCTTTCCATGATGCGTTGAGCATTTGGTGTCAGTGCTTTCCACTCCTCCTTGGTCCGCTGCCAGTTCCCACTTTGAAAGGCTCTCCTCACTCTCTGTAGGCAGTCATCCTTCAGAGTGGCCTCCGCAATGTTGCTGATGGATTAGGGCCGTGGGCATGACCGCGCTATGACACATTTGACGTAGGCTTCCGTGTCCTCAGCCTCCTCCATTTCAGCCGGGGTGGCTGCTCTTGGGTATCGTGACAGGTATTTGGCCGGATTTCGAGACCCTGGTTGGTATTCTATCTGGCAGTTGTAGTCCTGTAACTAGAGCATCCATTTTTCTATGCAAAGTGGGGGCTTCGTTGATGTTCCCGAGAAGAGGGCCACCAGTGGTTTGTGATCCGTGACTACTGTAAATGGTTTTCCATAGAGATACAGGTGAAAGTGTCTGCACCCCCAGTGTATGGCAATGGCCTCTTTTTCGATCTGTGAGTACCGTTGTTCGGTATCGGTGAGGGAGCGACTGGCAAATGCAACGGGGGCCCAATACATTTCGTCTCGTGGTTTTTGCATGAGTACTGCCCCTAGTCCTACTGGACCAGCATCCACTGCTACCAATGTCTGATTCCGGGGATCAAAGAATGCCAGGGTGGTTTTATCTGATAGGGCTGCCTTGATGTCCTTGAAGGCCTTCTCTTGCTCCGGGCCCCATGTCCAGGGTACGGATTCTTTCGTGAGTTCCCTCAGCGGTAGTGTCAGATTGGCGAGATCCCGAATGAATCGCCCGCAATAGTTAACCATACCCAGAAAACTGCGGACTTCGGTGACTCAGGTGGGGGGGGGGGCAGCTTCTTTGATGTCCTTCACCTTCTCCGGGTCAGGATTGACTCCTTCCGCTGAGAACGTGTATCCGAAGAATCCTAGCTTTTGCCGCAGGAATTCACATTTTTCCCGGTGCAGGATGAGACCAGCTTCTCTTAATCTTCGGAACACCTGGGCCAGCCTCTGTTTGTGTTCAGGTATTGTGCGGGCATGTACCATAATGTCGTCACTGACGTTGATGACCCCTGGTATGTCAGCAATCAGTTCTTGGATCACATTTTGGAATACTTCTGCTGCGCTGGACACCCCAAAGCTAAGTCTGGTGTACCCTCAGAGTCCCACGTGCGTCGAGAACGTTGTGATGTTCCTCGATTCTTCGTCAAGGACTAATTGGTGGTATCCAGATCGGAGATCCAGCTTCGAGAACCAGCACGCCCCTGCCATTTCTCCTATGAGGTCATCGATCGTGGGCGTGATGTGGCGCTCTCTCTTAATGGCAACGTTGGGAAGGCGCATGTCTACGCATATCCGGACAGCGCCTGGCTGTTTCGATTTTCGGGTGACCACGATGGGCGATACCCATGGGGTGGGGCCTGTCACTTTTTCAATTATGCCCGCTGCTTCGAGCTTCTTGAGTTCCTCTTCTACCAGTGGCCAGAGGTGGAATGCTATGCGGCGATGCCTCAGCGCCACTGGTTGCACAGTCTGGTCGATGTGTAAGTGTATTTGGCGACCCGTGAATTTCCCTATTCCTTTGAAGATGTCTGAGAAGTCAGCTACGAGCTGCTGTACCGACTCTTGGTGAACTCCGAATGCAAACGTGACTACTCCCAGATTTTCCGCGGCTCGGCATCCGAGTAGCATGCCCTGCCCATCCTCCGACACAAATATGTTGGTGGTGACGGTCCTGTCACCATGAGTGATGGTCGTTCTGAACTTTCCTCTGATTCTCAGTGGAGTGTCCTGACCGTATGCGAACACGGTGATGGGCGACGGGCTCAGCGTTGGTGGACACTACATTGTACAGTATAGGGTTGCGCTCATGAGGTTGATGGTGGCTCCGGTGTCGACGACCGCCATGACCTCTTGGCCTGCCACTTGAATGCAGCACTGGGGTAGCTTCCTGGCTCGTTGAGCTGCCGTGCCAATCATGTGCACTTTGTGCACTGTTCTTTCCTCTTCCTCATCATCGTCCATGTCACTCTGGCTGGGGTCACCTTCTGGTATGGAGTTCACCACTTGCCGTGGCTTGCGGAATTTTTTTGACCGACACACTTTCTCGAAGTGGTTGAATCGACCACATCCTGAGCATCTCTTCCCTCTTACCGGGCATTCCAATGCCTGATGGGGTGGGCCTCCACAATATCCGCACGACTTTCCGGCTGCTCCCGCCGGGTTTCCAAGGGGTTTCTTGTTCCACTTTGTTGGTGATTTTACCTGGATTTTGTTGACAGGTTCAGCTTTCACCGACGCTTGGAGGGCAGCCTCCATGTGAGCGGCTCGTGCTTTAGATAATTCTTTGGTGCGGCCCAGGGTTAGGATGTCAGCTAAGGGCTTCCCAGATTCCTCCAGGATTCTTTCTCTGAGCTTGGCCGATGCACAGCCCTGAATGAGCTGACCCCGTATCTCTTCAGTGACGTCCATGAACCCACATGACATTGCCAGTCGTTTCAATCTCGCATGATATGAGTCTAATGATTCCTCCGGCAGTTGTCTGGCCTGCCTGAAAATAAACCTCTCATAATCCTGATTGGCAAATGGCTCAAAGTAAGCATTGAGGGCATTGATGAGTGAACTATGAGTCTTTGGCGTGGCCTCAACTAAGGTCTTGGCGATGTTGTGGACGTCCTTGCCACCTAGGTGGAGTACCATGGCCCTCTTTTGTTCTTTGTGAACTTTGGTGGCCTCGAAGAATATGAGTAGGCGGTCCACCCAGTCCTTCCATTTGGGGGCCAGCGAGGATGGCGAGCCTTCCACCATAAATGGTTCGATGGGTGGTATTGTGGCCATGATTGATTTGTGCTATGTTACTGAGTGTGAGGACTCCCTTGATGGTTTGACCCTGTGACGAGGTGTTGCTCAGGTCAGCTGATTGCGCTCTGTGGCTGCTGATGATCGTGTGACTTTCCTGCGTGCCCGCCTCTGTTGTGTCCATCCACTGGTGCCTTCTGGCATGCACCGCCCTCTTCTATTCTCCCCGGGGGTTCGACAGCTTCCTAGCACCGCCCCACGTGAAGACGGCCGGGAGATCCGCCGCGCGTATGCGCGTCCGTGAGATGCGTGAGGTCGCGTAGGCCGCACCCAGTCTGTGCAGATGCGAAAGGCGGGGCAGGTCCTGCTTGCACCGCAGCGCCGCTTCACCCGGGCATCGCGATTCACGCACCTGCGATCCGCTCGGGTGCGGCGCTGCACAGGACTTGGAGGGGGGGCGCCGGGTCGCAGCAAGTGGGACGGAGCGGGTGACGCCGTGCACGGGGTCGAGGCACGAGATCGGGCAGCAGCTCTCCTGTAGTTCCTCCAGGAGCCAATAGCGTCACACCTCTACGCTCAGTATGAGGGGCAAGTGGGGCACGAGCACTGCACGTGGGGAACAGTTATTTGAAGCCGCCCTGCTCCAGGATGCACACGTGGCGTGCACAGCGAGGGCAGGATCCCACCCTCGTCACCAGTTGTTGTGTTGACAGGGGGCAGATGATGGCTTGGGCACAATCTACTGGGCCTACTCTCAGGGGGCACCTGGGGCTCTAACTGCGGCCTATACTTGGCCTGTCTTTTAATGAAGCACGGACACTGGGTTGTAGTTGTGGCTCTGCGCCATAGCCAAGTGCCGGCGTACGTGCGGGGCCCCCTTTATTAAACTCGGGTCATGTGGTGCACACGCTGCATGCCTGTTACGTCACAGGCGTGCAGACACTAGAACACAACAATATACAGGCTTGAATGGTTATTTTGGACATGCTCAGAACGACGATATTAGTGAAGAATAACTGACAAAGCAGTAAGATCACAGTGACAACAGTCACAATAAAGAGGTGGTAGAGTGGGTGGAGGGGGTGCCGGGGAGCACACATGGGTGTTAATAATACAAAAAAAAGCAAAAAGGAAACACTTACCTGGAGGTGCCGCCCACCTCCCATGTCGCGCTCGGCCACGTCCTTCCTGGTCCAGGCAAACCCTGGGGGCGCATCACAGACTGCCTGCAATCCACACGCTGCTCCCATGTGAGAGCAGCACAGAGATTGGTCTGAACGCACGCTAAGCTTAGACTAGGGAGTCGGTGAGGGTTTCTCCAGCCCAGCTGTTCAATGCAGCCAGCCTGGAGAAACCTAAGTGCGCACGTGTGTTTTGGTCAGCCTGAGACGGCCGGCCAAACACAAATGCGCACTTATGGAAAGAGTGCACATAGCACTCCTCCTACCCATACCCTACCTCTCCCTGCGCAAGCTGGCTCAGAGCTGGCAAACAAAACATAAAACAATGACATTGTTTTGTTCTTCATTTGCCGGCTCGGAGCCAGGCAGTGAGGCGACGCTCCTCTGCCATTGCGGAGGAGCCACCACTGAATATAGTTAATAAAGTTCCAAATATGAAAACGTAATCATATTTTGCAAGTTATTTTTTGGGGTTTAATTTTCATAACAACGAATAAGATGATCCTATATAACAACGTTCTGGACCATGATCATCAAAATGCAGGAGAGCATGGAGAGCAAATTCGGCAAAAGAATTCTAAATATCTTCAATTTCGATATGGTAAATTAATTGACTGCAATCGCTCCATCAGCTTCTTTAGCATGGGACACCTAAGTCAAAGGAACATAAGGAAATTAATGACAAAATATAGGGAGGTTCATCTTAATGGTAAGTGTGATGAATATACAAAATCCCTAGCAGGAATTGTGATATGGTGATATGAATAAAAAAATAAAAACCAGTAACAGGCAAGAGACATAACAGTAAGAACCATTGATGCAGAAGGACTAGAATGACATTATCGGCCTGTAGAGGACTACACAGATGTGGAAATTCCATCCCAACCTTAGAGTCCAACGTAGCGGGCTCTGCCGGCCATTAAAGGCCCCTCCAGAGCTAAAGGCCCGAGGCGATGGCCTTTAACAAGGGTGCGGCCATTTAAGGGCCAGTAGTGCCTGCTAAAGAGGGCTCTAAGGCTATTAGAGCATTCTACCCTTGCAGGCCAAAATGTTCTAGTTTGTAAAACAAAGGCCTTACTGAGCCCGAGGGGGGGCTGAAATCTTGATGTTTGATGTTGATGCTACTGGCTTCTACTGGCCATTAGAAGCCCAAAGAACTCCACTGTTTTCAATGGAGTGCTCAATATTCCAATGCTGTAATGACCTATATGTCCAACCAGAAGAAAGACAATGAAAGATCAATGTGGTATCCTGTGTATTGGATAGCTGACATCAGAATTACTGGGGAGCTGACATCAGCATGACGGATGTAGTTTTGGAACATCTTGTAGTTGCCCCAGTTGTTGTAATGTGTATATTGGAATTGTGAGGGCACTGCTTCTGTGGATAAGGGTGGAAGCACCTAATCCTGGTCAATGCAGCTTGTATTGAGAATTACCTTAAGAAACTCCTGTTGAATTAATCTCATGTGTCTATGGAGTGACATTTCTAAAGTGACGATGGTCTGGGATTTTTCATAATCCTTAAATCATCTAAGACGCCTCAACATCATCTGTGAAACCTTTAGATGAGCTCCCCTTAATACCACCCCAGTACCCGCTAGAGATGTTGGTCTTTAGACAACATGCTTTGTGTTCTCTGCTAAGACCAAGTTTACTCATCTAATCTGGACTCCTCACGGTAGGTATGTGCTGTTTTTTTGGAACACATGTTAAACCCTCACTGCCTAACCTGTGGGTAGTTGTTCTTACAAACTGCATGTTCAATCAATCAGGAGTTTGTTAAAGCGTGACTACTCACCCGTAAGGGTCTCAAGGCGCTAGGGGTGGGGTGGGTGGGGGGGGGGTGCAGGTTCCATTCCATCAAGGAGGGGGTCTGTCGAAGAGCCAGGTTTTAAGGTTTCTTGCGAAGATGGGGAGCGATGTTGTCTGTCTGAGGTGGAGCGGAAGGGCGTTCCATGCTTTGGCCGCGAGGAAGGAGAAGGAGCGGCCTCCCAATCTGGTCTTTCTGGTGCGGGGGACCACGGCGTAGGAAAGCTGGGCTGATCGTAGGGTCCCTTGGGGTGCGTGGAATTTGAGTTGGCTGTTCAGGTATGCTGGTCTGGTGCCGTGGAGGGCCTTGTGTGCCTATGTTGGGAACACTGAGGGCACCTCACTATATGGAAGCCTAATAACGGTTGTTTTGTGTGCCAGTCCTACATGTCCTGTGCTGTGCAGTTGATTGTAGCCTGATGGTTGTGCAAGTTTACATTTGAGAGAGCATAGAGGACTTCAATATTTGAGTTTCGGGCTCCAACGATTGACTCGTGTGTCTGTTTCCTTTTGGATGAGCCCCAATGATCATTATTGCAGCTTGCTGCTCACTAGAGACATACCCTAAATGCAACAGATTTACTGTGCGTGACAACCCTGCACAGCACTTTCCTTGATGACTGTGTGTGCTGCATTCACATCCTAACAACTTACCAGATGGTAGATTTGAAAGCCATGACTATCTCGGAGATGGTGGCACTCTGACACCTCATTGCGTCACCAGGCTTCTGTTCTTCTATGCTACTTTGTGGTATCAGGTGCACTTCAGACGCTATGCAAGGTCACGTTATGCAATCCGTAGTGACCATATTGTTTTTTTTTTCTCTTCAGAACTTCATGAACTGCACTGTTATGAAGACAACGTGATCGACGCAGTTGCTCTATCAGCGCAGTAGAGATTCAACAAGAGAACGGTACATTTAGTAATTTACCCTACAAAAGGTGAGGAGGAACATTCTGGGCAGTAGCCTGCAACTGCGCTTCAGCAATTGTGCTTTGTTTTTGTTCAATTTTGGTTCTACATTAGCTCAAAGAGACTACTTGGCTGATTTTCCTTCCTAGAAAAGCCGGTTCTCGGCTATCAGGCCAGATATCGGTGAGTGTGGGTGCTACCTACTAGTGTGTGTCTGGGAGTGCGTCCTCTACGTTTCTCTCAAAACCCATTTTAAAATAAAACGGGGAAAGAGAAAACGCAGAGCATGCTGGCTGCACATTTCTTCCTGTCTCCGCCTGGTGAGCCTACCTTAACATTGCAAAATGAAAGATTTGTTTTTCCAGCCATTATTCCAAAATGTGTGGCACATCATTAAGTGCCAAAAGAAAAACATCGCTTCTGATGCATTGTTTGGGCTCGGAAGGTCAGGAAGTATCTGAACACTTACCTGACCTGACTCAAGAAGAGGCTAAGGATTAAAAGAGTATGAAGTATGTGTATAATGTTTAGATCTCCACTATTTACTGAAAATATGTACTTTTACAGAAAGGTGTAATTTTGGGAGGCGCATGCAACAGAAAGGGGAGTAAATTGAAGAGTACGTTTCAGTTCTAAGAAAATTGGCCTCAACCTGCAACTTTGTGGCGACATCTGAAGAGAGATGACTTGCCAATTCATATTAGGTCGTAAATTGTTTAAGAATAGAGAGAAAATGTGGCTAAACGACAATCTCTTGTTAAGTGAAGTTTTAACTATTGCAAAGACAATGTAAAATTCACAAGCATGTATGAAGACCTAAGAATAATTATTCTGAAGAAAAGAAAGACATTGTGAAAGTTGTTAGTAGCATGAAAGCACTCTTTGAAAATGTTAAAAAAAATTATACAGGGTGTGAAAGACGGCAATATGATATGATGATATAAACAGGAGCCTAAATGAAATTGAGTAGGTATCTGGGTCGTCACACAGAGTGACAGTGTTATCCTGGAACATATATGGGTTTAAAAGAATAGAAAATCATGCAAATTTAAAAAGATCATTGATAGCTGTGAAATTGTGTGTTTGCAAGAGACCTGGCTGTGTGACGGTACCCAAGTAAGGGTAGGGTATGTTCAGCACTCAAAGGTAGCGTTAAGAAGATGCTTTGGTAGACCATCAGGAGGGCAAGTGACATTGGTATCGACCAAAATCGCCAAGAAAGTGGTTCTGTTAAAGGTAAAATGTAAATGGGTGATAGGATGCAGAGTGGTATTGTTGAACCCAGATCCTCGGCTTGATGGTATTATTATCATAAATGTGTACATTCAGAAGGCGGAAGAGAGGCTAAAAAAAGATGACATGGAAAAATGTAATGAAGATTTCTGAACTATGACTAAGAACTACCCAAGAGATGTAGTGCTAATGCTGGGTGATTTTAATCATAAGTTAAACCCTATGAAGACTGACGATTAGTATCAGGATCTATTGCACTTCTACAAAATTAGGAATGCAATATTTCCAAGCTTGGTAATGTCAGAACATGACTCGACTTTAGGTCAAATGTTGGGGGCCTTGGGTTTGATTTGTGCAAATGGTAGATTTGATGTAGATAGACCAGCAAAGCGAACCTTTAAGACTGGCCAACAACTATGCCCAATTGATTATCTATACTACTATTATAAAGAGAGAACACAAACCTTTGAGCCAGGTAAACTACAAAAGTAATACACCAATCACTACACCCAATACACCATTTGAAAGGGGAGATGTGGCAGAAGGACATAAGCTATAGATATGTACACCATATACATTAAAAAAGCAAAAACGCCAAAAGTGGTAAAGTAGTCCCTTGGGGGCGTGGTCGTGGCCGTGGGCGTCTCAAACAACAAATGTGGGCGTTTACTGGGCCGTGCCAAGTGCAAATAACAAACATAGGCCAAGCGACTTCACAACATACTTACATATGCACACATAGAGCGGAAATGTGCTTTCACTGAATTTAGAACGCACAATATGCAGACATAGAGCGGAAATGCGCTTTCAATGAATTTCTAACAAACATTTGCAAATCCCAACAAATACAGCGGAAATGCGCTTTCAATGAATTTAAATTCACACATACAGCGCGGTAACACCAATATACAAAAACAGCAGAGGTGCGTGCTATAAGAAATATACGCACATTTGTTGCAGTTACCCAGACAACATTGACGCCTTCGCATTAAAAACCGGGCGGGCCTTCCATCGACGAGGAGTGTCAAATGACGCCACACAGGGGGCAGGATTAATCGCATACTACACCAATCACAACGCACTAAAGAAAATACACACACGACTTCGGCTTACCCAAGAAAAAAGTCTTTAACCATTGGCCATTGACCAACGACGTCACAGGGGGGTAAACACAAACAAAAAAAGCCGACATTTCTTAACGGAGAAACACAATCGACTGCGCATTCATGAGACTTTCCTCACATCTTGCGGACAAGATAAAATGCTTACAATGAGACATACGAATAACAAAAATAACACAACTGCCCATAGTCACTCGAGCACTGCCAGAACTTCACCACAAAATTGACAAAACGAAAGGGAAACTTCTTTTAAGGGATACAAAAATGAACACACGGAAAGGGCCTTCGAAAGAAAAAAAACATTAAACAGGTGACACAACACTTTCCTCACATCTTGCGGACAACATTAAACGCGGAAAACAATACATACTAATTTAAAAAATAACACAAGTGGGCCAAATCAGTTGAACAGGGCCAGGACTTGCACAGACAACTCTTCTGCGGGGTGGGCGGGGGCCCTGAATCAGCCTTTCGCTCCCGGACAACGTTGGGACGGGCTGCTAGTGTTTACATACAAGCCTGGAATTTTTAGCTGATCAAAAAATATGAGGTGCTATTTGAAGAAGGTACTGATCACTTCCCGTTGAGGTTTGAAATGTGTGAGCTAAAGAAAAAAGAAAGAGATATAGTGTTGTCGGTCGAAGTTGATTACCCCAGACGCCTAACAACTCGGATTACGGAGGGATATTTGGAAAAATTAGTAGCTGTTCAACAGACGTTGCTGGTAAAAGATATCCCAAGTGTATATGAAAGCACCTGGTTTGAGAATTCAATTAGTGTATTAGTGGATTGCTGGAAGGTAAAAATTAAAGAAGGAAACTCCAGCTGTGAGATGCAAAACTCAGTATATAAGAAAGGGAGGGGATGGTTTGACGAGGAATGTAGGAAGGCCAACACCTTTATTAGGCAACAGGAATGAAGATTAAGGGTAAAGTACACTGTAGGACTGTTGTATAATCTCCAGAAGCAAAGGAGACTTTAGAAAATGTTGGTGATGAATAAAAAACGATGTTATAGAGAGAGTTGCTGGGATAAATTGCTGACTGCAATAGAGTCTAAGGATCTGAAAGGATTTTGGAGGCTGTTACAAGAAAGTTCAAGTAAAGTAAGTGGAGTTTTGAAATGTGTGATCGCTGAAAATGAGTGGGCGATATACTTGGGGGAATCTATGGGGATTGGAAAGAAATTGAAAATCGAAATTCAATAATATGGTCTGGTGTTAGAAAAGAAATGGAGGATCATTTTTCTGTTGCTAATGTCATGATATCAATTATATCCAATATAAATTTGACTCGTGCAGCTGGCCCAGACAATCTCCCTGCAGTGGTGATAAAAAAGAGGTCGGAGTGGTGGGCTCTTTTCTTTTCAAAAATTTTCCAGGGGATACTTACCAAAGGCCAAATTCCGAAAAAAGGTGACCTTAATTCCCCCAAAAATGATAGATTCATTAATTTATTGGATATAGGTGAAAGAGTCTTTGCCAAATTGATTCTGGAAAGAGTAAAGGAATGGTCAGAGAAGAATCAGGTTGTACCTCCAGAACAGGGGGCGTTTAAGGAGGGCCATTCAACGGTCGACCACTGTTTCACACTATGGTCCATTAAGGGGAAGTACATGGAGCAGAATGGTAGGTTGTGCTGTTGCTTCGTGGACTTCCGTGCGGCTTTTGATTTGGTGGACCGTGGAAAGTTGTGGGAGACATTGAATGGTTACGAGATCCCTAGAGATCTGTTGAGCCTAATACAACTCTTGCACTCTTCAAACTGGGCATGGATTATTTTAGACACAGATGGGAGTATCTCTAAAAAAATTCAAATTGGAATTGGGCTGAGACAAGGGTGTGTCTTGGCCCCCCAACTTTTTTCACTTTTTATAGCAGACTTACCCTCAATTTTAGATGGACTAAGGGGGGCAAGTCCTAAGATAAATGGGAAACATATAGCATGTCTGTTATACGCTGACGATTTGGTGATTTTCGACCAAACAGAGATCGGTTTACAGAGAAAGTTGAATAATTATTATGAGTACTGTAGTTATAAAAAGCTAGTAGTAAACATGGATAAAACAAAGATTTTATGTTTTAGGCGAAGGGAAATAAGGTATAGCTGGTTTTTAGGTTCGGTGAAGCTGGAAACAGTGGACGAATATAGATATCTGGGCATGTGGTTTCAGAAAAATCTGAAATGGACCACCCACCTTGACGCATTAAAAATAAGGTCAGCTGCCTCGATAAACGGCATAAAGATATGTAACGGAATCTACGGAGAAAAATCTGAAAGGCCGGTTTTAAAGGCATATTTAGCTATGGTCCCTCCGCAATGCTTATATGGGGCCGAGCTATTGTTTTTGGGCGGTAAACATAGTTGGGACACCAAGTCAAAAGATCTGGGTTTAATCCATCACCGTTCTTTAGCCCACTCTGCCACCCCAGTTCAGACATCCCATGAGGCACAGGGTCAGACTGATTTGCATATGTCTGAACTGGGGTGGTGTGGAGTACAAAAAAACGATGGATTTGACCCAGATCTCCGTACTGGGGTGAATGTATGACATTGTTCTGCATTCTGTCCATCAACTGTGGTTTTTTGCATTTGTCACCCCAAGTGGGATGGGTATGCTCAGAAGTGAGTCCCATGCTCTCCACACCACTGGATTCAAGCAAGCCAGGCTGAAGACGGCTGGAATGCCAGAAACCGGTCCTCGGAAGCTTGTTTCCGGTCCAGGGAAGGCATGGCTTAGCAGATCCGGCTGGACTGTTCCCATGAGGCACAGGGTCAGACTGATTTGCAGATGGCCATGTCTGAACTGGGGTGGTGTGGAGTGCAAAAAAAGATGGATTTAGGCCCAGATCTATGTACTGGGGTGAATGTATGACATTGTTCTGCATTCTGTCCATCAACTGTGGTTTTTGCATTTGTCACCCCGAGTGGGATGGGTATGCTCAGACGTGAGTCCCATGCTCTCCACACCACTGCATTCAAACAAGTCAGGCTGAAGACGGCTGGAATGCCAGAAACCGGTCCTCAGAAGCTTGTTTCCGGTCCAGGGAAGGCATGGCTTAGCAGTTCGGGATGGACTGTTCCCATGAGGCACAGGGTCAGACTGATTTGCATATGGCCCTGTCTGAACTGGGGTGGTGTTGGGTGCAAAAAAACGATGGATTTAGGCCCATATCTCTGTACTGGGGTGAATGTATGACATTGTTCTGCATTCTGTCCATCAACTGTGGTTTTTGCATTTGTCACCCCGAGTGGGATGGGTATGCTCAGACGTGAGTCCCATGCTCTCCACACCACTGCATTCAAATAAGCCAGGCTGAAGACGGCTGGAATGCCAGAAACCGGTCCTCTGAAGCTTGTTTCCGGTCCAGGAAAGGAATGGCTTAGCAGTTCAGGCTGGACTGTTCCCATGAGGCACAGGGCCAGACTGATTTGCATATGGCCATGTCTGAACTGGGGTGGTGTGGAGTGCAAAAAAACGATGGATTTAGGCCCAGATCTCTGTACTGGGGTGAATGTATGACATTGTTCTGCATTCTGTCCATCAACTGTGGTTTTTGCCTTAGTTAGATTCTGGCAGCGCCTGGGATTTGAAGAAGATCATAAAGTCTTGCAATGGCGTAGGAGGAAAGACATGATGAGTGAACTATCATGGGCCACAGGGGTAAGAAATTCCCTTAGGCTAGTTGGTAAATTGCTGAGACTGGAGGTAAGCCCAGTGACCCTACAAATGGAGATTGCGAGGAGGGCTCTTAGGGAAGTTGGAAATGGAGTATCCCGAGCCGAGGACCAAGATTGCCTGGCAACAAAGAAGTCGGTACAGTTTTTGACACAATCCTGGCAAAAAGATGTACATTTTCCTTACATCGAGAACACCCACACTCCTGAGGCGGAAAGCCGTGAGAATCGTTGCTATTGTTTTTTACTTGTGTCTGAGAAACTTGTGTTTTTAACTCACCACTCCCCCTTGAGCACTTAACCCAGTGACAGGGCACCTCCTGGGATTAGCCGCGCAGCGGATTTCAGTGCTGACACTGAGCTCTGTTCCTTTTAAAGCCATCTCCCCGGGCCACGCACAAGCCACGGCCACTTTCGCTAGGCCACACCCCCATTTTTCTTCATAATCATGTGCCTCTCAAGGACTCGCAGCGGACGAGCGCAGCGGGGGCACCGTTTGCGCGCCGAAGGCGCGCCTAAGGCAAGCCCGTCTGCGCCCGTCCGCGCCTGGCCGGGCCAAGGGACTAGGCAGAATGGAGAAAATAACAGCTACACCTCCCTTGAACTTCTCTCTTTGCAATACTCTGGCACCCCCTCCCTCGATTCTGCTACATGCGCCCGTCTAAAGGATAACATCTATCCTCTCCACTTCATGCAGGAGTCCTCCTCTACTTCACCTCAAGGTTCTAACTCCACTAGCTCTACCCCAAGTCCAAATGCTTTGACCCTTCGCTGTCTATACCTCAACACCAGATCTCTGGTAAAACATCAACTAGACATCTTCTTATTGCTCGAATCGGACAGACCAGACATACTATTTATCTCTGAAACCTGGCTCATGGAGGACTCCTTACCGGATATCCTTACAGCCCTACCGGCAGACTATTACATTCTGTTAGCAAACAGAGAACCAGGAAAACCTGGGGGTGGCGTCGCCGCCATCATTTATAAAGATCATACGTTCACCACCTTATCTTCCTTGGATCTACCAGACACTGAAAACCTTGTAATCAAATCCGATACAGACAAGGGAACTATGGTGCTGGTATTGATTTATCGCCCACCCAAAACTATGCCTACATTCCCAGTCTCTCTGTCTGAGCAAATGGCCAGCTTAGTCGTTGATTACGATAAGGTCATGTTGATTGGGGATTTAAATTACTGGTACAACGACCTGGAAGCAGGACCCCAGACCACAGAACTTTTTGAGCTTCTCTCCCATATGAACTTCTCTCAATCTGTCCTGACTCCCACCCATTAAAAAAGGACACATCTTGGACAAGATTTGGTCACACAATGTCCCTCTATCCACCCCGACGACCTTGCCTTGCATATGGTCTGATCATCACTTACTGCAATTCTCTAACACCTTTCATGGCCATCTAAAAACCCCTGCTCCCTCGGGGGCTAGTCAGGAAATGGAGCTCATTAAATAATCAAGATTTGCTGTCCACCTTGGCTAATTCTCTCCCAGCATCTTCCCCTGATATGAATCTGATGGACAAAGAACTCACCGAATGGCTCCTGGCTGCCTGCAACGTGCATGTCCTTTTAACCAAGTTTTCACGCGCTCGCCGCATGGACGCCCATAGATGGTTTACCACAGACCTAAAAAAATCAAAAATTAGAACTGCGCCAACTGGAGAGAAAATGGAGACACGGGTACTCTGACAAAGATAGATCGTCATATACTGCAGCCGGCAGGAAGAAAAAGAGCTCCATTCTATCTGCTAAGGCAGTCTTTTTCTCAGAAAAAATCTCCAACGCCCAAAACAAATCTAGAGAAATCTTTAGGGTCGTAAACGAACTGTGTAATGATGTCAGAACCTCCCCCTCTCAACCCCCCACTCAAATGATGTGTAATACGCTTAATGATTTCTTTAAGGATAAGATCGCCATCATAAAGGATAGTATTCAGACCACCTCTACCATTGCGGACAGAGTGGAAATCTGCAGAAACCCCTACGAACTTGAGGCTATCCCTCCTATAGATCAACCCAAGTTAGTGGAGTTCATGAACCGCATAAAGTCCGGGTCTCCCAACGACCCCTGTCCCCCGCATATACTGAAGGAAGTCTATTCAACACTTCCTCGAGGAATACTCCCACTCCTGAACGAGTCCCTATCACAGGGAATAGTTCCCAATTCATTTAAAAACGCCACGCTAGTCCCATTAATTAAGAAACCTGGTGCCGATTCTTCTAATCTATCGAACTACCGGCCCATATCCCTCCTCCCTTATGGTGCTAAGATTCTTGAAGCCCATGTGGCTAGCTGTATCTCTAATTTTATAGAGACATCTGACTACCTGGAGCCCAACCAAGCCGGATTCCGCCAGGCACACTCTACCGAGGCGGTGATCCTCGCTGTCCTGGACACTATGAGGTCCAACGGCGATAAGGGCATACATCAGGCCTTGGTGCTCCTGGACCTGTCGGCAGCGTTCGACACGGTGGATTATACCATTATATTACACCATGTCGAACAAGCTGGCCTTCGCGGCTCGGCTCTTGTCTGGGTCAAGTCCTTTCTGAATTACCGATCCCAGGCAGTCAAGCTCGAGAACTTTATGGCGCCTAAACTCTCCACCACCTGTGGCGTTCCGCAGGGTTCGTCATTGTCCCCCCTCCTATTCAATCTGTACCTTAAACCGTTGTTGCATTCCTTAAAAAACAGGAAGGTCACAATATACAACTACGCAGATGACCTGCAGCTTATATTCCCACTAAAATCAACGGACTCCGTCGAGGAATTCCAGTCAACTATGCTGCACATTCAAGGGTGGATGGAGCAGAACCATCTAAAACTTAACCCTGGAAAGATGGAGCTGGTACTCCCAGGCAAAAGTGCAACCAGCTGGGGACCTCATTTTTGGCCGTCTTCAATGGGATCTCCTCCGTCTCCCTCTCTTTCGGTGAAAAGACTTGGGGTCACCCTTAGCTCCGACCTTTCACTGAAAAGTCAGGTGGGAACGGTGATCTCCTCTAGCTTCTTCCAGCTACGAAAGATCAAGAAAATTGCTCACCTGCTCACACACTCTGCCCTCATCCAGGTGGTAATTGCCTTGGTCCTCTCCCGTTTAGATTTTTCCAATTCTATTTATTTAGGCCTTCCCCTGGCTCTTTCTAAACGCCTGCAGATTGTGCAAAATCAGGCGGCCAGACTAATATTTAAAAGCAATGGCAGGAGTTCGGCGAACCCATTGCTAGCCACTCTTCATTGGCTACCCATAGTCCACCGGGTGACTTTCAAGGTAGGCTGCCTGGCCTTTAAGGCTCTCCATGGCAAAAGTCCCAAGTTCATTAACCATCTTATAAACAAACACGAACCGACCCGTAATCTCCGCTCTGCTCACTTGTTCCTCCTCACCTTGCCCCTTTTCAAAAAGAAACGACTTGGCGGATGCCGATTCGCTCATCTGGCCCCTAATATCTGGAACTCTTTTCCCCTTTCACTCCGGAGCTGAACCAATCTGGCGGAATTCAGGGGCGCACTGATGACCTGGTTATTCAAGCAAGCGCACGGTTAGAGTACTGTTTACCATCCTTCTCACCTCTAGCGCCATGAATCCCCTGGGTGCCCGTGCGCTAGGCATGGGCGGAAAATCCGTTCCGCTCGCGGATTTTGCGGATTTTCGGGAAATCCGCAATCCGCGAGATTTGCGAATTTCCCGCAAAATCCGCAAATCCGCGAGCAGCGGATTTTGCTCGCACTGCCCGCACTGTTCGCGTGAGTTCGCGCCCCGCGAATAAGTGCAAAATTGCAGAAATACGATCTTAGCAAAACTGAAAGTAACTACTTACCAGGTTCAAAAGTTCAGGCTCATCATTAGTAGCCATTTCCTGTAGTGCTTCCTGAGGGGCCCCTCCAGAGTTCAGTTGCCAGTTGAAACTATTATGTGACCCTGCTCTGAACCTCAGAATAGTTACACATATGCCACAAAGGTCCTGAAATACAGCTAAGGGAGACAAGCAGGAGCCAGGCTGGAAGTTAAAATCCATTAATCAGCCCCTAATTCATTATTGTCAGTTGGGGCAGGGCAGGTGTTGTAACTAATTTTGCAACAATGAAAGCACTTAGCAAGTGCAAAAGATCACTAATCAGGGCGCACTAAGGAAGCAGGTGCCAGCTAAAAAAATATTCTGTGACACATTAATCAGCCCCAAATTAATTCAGGTCACTTGAGGCAGGGAAGGTGTGCTTTGCTTTGCCGAAAATAATGTACACTGGACAACCAGAGGGTGTGGTGATGAAACAGAGGGTGGCATGGGTGGGCCAGAGGGTGGCATGAGTAGTCAGAGAGTGGCAGTGGTGACAGAGAGTGGCAGTGATGAAGAAGAGTGTCCCAAACAGGCTGGACACATAGAAACAACAAGTTCGCAAAACTTGCGACCCGACAGGTAAGCTCGCAATTTGCGAAAGTGTACAAAACCCTCGCGAACTGGCAGAAACACGGGCGAACACAAAAAAAAAAAAATCCGCAAATTCGCGGGAATTCGCGGATTTTGCGGATTGCGAATCCGCAAATCCGCAAAATTCGCGAACGCGAGATCCGCAAAATTCGCTCATGCTTACCGTGCGCTATATAACAAATTTCGAATAACATAACATAACATAACATCGATAGACTACCAAATAGATGGCTAAGTAGAGAAGTCCTAAGGTAAAGAATTGTATTGAATCCTTGCTATTGTAACACAAGAGTAATAAAAGAGACGATAGATAGAATTGGGAATTGTAAATGTATATTGGGAAGTTCATGTGATATGATGCATATTTTATTGGACTGTCCAAAGTTTTTAGAACCACGGGAAAGAGATTTTCCGCCCAATTTAAAAAAAAGACAGTATGCACAATAGACTTTCTGCAAGTGCTCTCCTAACAGAAATGATGAGTTTAGATATTTCTTGTGCCTTGGGGAGATTTATGCGAAAAGGTAAACAAAATTTGAAATGTGAGTAGTCTATGTCGCGTGTGATCTATTTTAACGAGATATAAGCTATACATTGTTTTAAAACGTTTATGGAAAAATTATTGTTTTTATGATGTTTTTATCTGTTTAAGGACACTGATCCAAATAAACTTACATTTTGAACTGAAAATTGAAACTATTGCAAAGACAATGTAAAATTCACAAGCATGTATGAAGTCCTAAGAATAACTATTCTGAAGAAAAGAAAGACATTTTGCAAGTTGTTAGTAGCATGAAAGCACTCTTTGAAAATGTTAAAAAAAATTGACAGGGTGAGAAAGATGGCAATATGAAAAAGATATTCTACGGCAAGTGTTTTAGATGTGGAAATGTGGGTCACATTAAGGACTGTCTGGGGAGGAAAGCAGCTTGCAACACTTGTGGTAGGAAGAGTCATTTTTCAAGAGTATGAAGAATGTTAGGGAAGTGGTATGTGACTCAGAGTGTGCGAGTGATGAGTTTGTTTTACAAGTGCAGGAGGTTCCAGATGAGGATCCATATGAGGTGATACAAGTCAATGGCATTCTAATCAATATGCTTTTTTGACTCAGGTGCAAAGATAACTCTCATACCCAAAGGGAATGGGGAAAATCAATAACATTGTTGGGTTATTTTGCGACATGGAGTGTGACCAGAGTAATACAATTTTGAAGTGCAGGACACAACCCATGGTTATCAGAGATAGGCCCACGCGACCTTGGGCTGAAGTAGCTTAGAACCTTTTGGGGCCACTCTGGCTTTCTAGCAATGACAAATTCATAATATCTTGCGTTGAATTGCACTCTTGCTGGCCAGATGTTAAGATTAAAAATTCTATAGAAACATGTGTAATAATGGAGTTTCTTGAACAGTTGTTTGAAAGAGAAGGCTTCGCCGATTTCTTGTTAACTGATAATGTGCTGCAATTAACATCTAGGCTCATGGAGACGTTTTTGTGGGAAAGAGGAATGAAGCACAAAATGCCTCTGTATCACCCTGAGTCGAATGGCATAAAGAGCACATCAACAAAGTTGTGAAGGAGAGCATTCAACACTCTTAAAATAACAAGTTACATTTGGTGACAGAAATTAGAACCAAGGTAAATGTGCACATGATGATGCCCCATTCCTCAACTGGGTTAATCCATTTCTTTTGTTCAAATAAAGGCTACCGAACTACTAGGTAGGGTTCATGTGGGTGAACTGATTGAAAGGTTTAGAAAAGAATGGAGCCAATGAGGCATTGGAGAAGTGGAAAGAGAGAGAAACAAGAATTGTGAAGAAAAGGAAAGATAATTTTGACAAAGGAATGACAGTAACGATAATATAAGTGTGTGTTGGAGACTGGGTAGGAACGCAAAACCATAGAAGAGGAAGACTTACAGACAAGTTTAATCAGCCCATAGTGGTTATAAAAGTGTTTAAGAATGCAATGAAAACCAGTGACCATTGCATATGGAACTTGTGGCATGTTGCTGTGTAGAAGTGTGTCAATTACGTCAATGAGAATGAATCTGTTAGTGTTTTGGACAAACATTCTCAAAGTTAGAAGAGGAGGAGCAAGAGGTTAGTGAAGAAACCTCTTTATCTGGAATACTATGTGTAAGGCAACATTGCTAATTTTGACAATCGTGGAGCATATGTGAAATTATATATGAAGTATGCTATGTTATGGTTTTTTTTCAATCCCACAATGGAACTGTATAAATGTGTATAATAGGTAATATATCAATTCTATTTGTTTTACCAGTCTGTGATATCGTCAACAAAGCCAGCACCACCATCGCACCCACCTCTGGAAAGCCATCAACATCTCCTTTGAGACAGCGACCTTCCCAGAGAGCTGGAAGCACGCCGAGATCAACGCCTTACTCAATAAACCAAGGCTGACCCCAAGGACCTCAAGAACTTCCGGCCTATCTTCCTGTTCTCGCTGCGGCGAAGGTCATTGAGAAGACAGTCAAAAGACGACTGACCCGCTATCTCGAGGAGAACAGCATCCTGGTCCTGTCCCGGTTTGGGTTCCGCAGCAACCAGAGCACTGAAACTGCCCTTATTGCCGCCACCAATGACATCAGGGCCCTGCGGGACAACGGAGAAACTGTGGCCCTCATCCTCCTGGACCTGTCAGCTGCCTTCGACACCGTCTGCCACTGCACCCTATGCACATGCCTCTATGATGCTGGACTGGACCACCTCCTTCCGCTTTGGCAGAACCCAGAGAGTCCACCTCCCCCCCTTACACTCCAAAGCCACCAAGATCATCTGCAGGCGTACAGCCCGACATTGTTCAACATCCACATAGCACCGCTCTCCCACGTCGCTCCGTCTGCACAACCTCAGCATCATCTCCTATGCCGATGACACCCAGGTGATCCTCTCCGTCACCAAGGACCATCTCATCGCCAAACCAACCTCCGCGAGGAAATGAAAGCTGCGCTGAGTGGATGAAGAACAACGGAATAAATCTGAACTCGGACAAGATGAAAGTCCTCATCCTCTGTTCCACCCCCTCGGCCTGGGACAATTCCTGGTGGCCGACCTTACTGGGAACAGCTCCAACATCCACAGACTATGCTCGCAACCTAGGGGTCATCCTAGACTCCACTCTCTCCATGACAAAACAGGTCATCACAGTCTCGTCCTCCTGCTTCAACACCCTCTGCATGCTCCGCAAGATCTACAGGTGGATCCCCACTGAAACAAGAAGAACGGTCACCCAGGCCCTCATCAGCAGCAGATTGGACTACGAAAATGCTCTCTACGCAGGAGCCTTGGCCAAACTCCTGAAACGACTCCAACACATCCAAAAGCCTCTGCACACCTGATCCTCGACATCCCTCGCCGCAGCCACATCACACCCCACCTGGGAGACCTTCACTGGCTTCCCGTCAACAAGAGGATCACCTTCAAGCTCCTCACCCACACAAACACGGCACTCCACTACCTCAACAGCCGACTCAGCTTCTACACCCCTAACCGCCAGCTCCGCTCCGCTGACCGCACCCTCGCCACAGTCCCCCACATCCGAAGAGCGACCTCCAGTGGCATATCGTTCTCCCACCTCACCGCCAAGACCTGGAACACCCTCCCCATCCTCCTACGGCAGACCCAGGACCTGCTTACCTTCAGAAAACTCCTCAAGACCCGGCTTTTCAAGCAGTAGCAGCATTCCCCTCCAGCGCCTTGAGACTCTCACAGGTAAGTAGTGCGCTTTACAAATGTCATGATTGATTTATTGACTTGTAAAGGGAGGGGTGTGGTGGTATCGTATGTACTGGATATCTGAGAGAGGTACTGGGGAGCTGACTTCAGCATAATGGATGTAGTTCTCGAACATCTTATAGTTGCCCTGGGTGTTGAAATTTGTATATTAGAATTGTGAGGCTACCTGTTCTTTTGTGGATGATGGTGGAAGCAGCTACTCCTAGTGGATGAAGCTTGTATTGAGGATTACCTTCTTAAACTCCTGTTGGATTCAACTCACGTGTCTGTGGAGTGACATTTCTACAATCAGTCTTTCAAAAGTAAGGCCTTTTGTGGTTTTGTTGAAAGCTTTGCTGCCCCAATAGCTAATTTAGTTTGTTGCCTCATCACCTCTATCAATATTACTATAATCTGCCTTAGCCTCAAAACATATAAAATATGTGATAAACAATAAAATAAGATACAAAGTCATATGGGCTGGGCAGAATGCAGTCCAGCGTTTATAATGGTAAAAAAATACTTCAAGTACCAGAAACGATAGGACGTGGTAATCTCAATTGTGTGCATGTGAGGCAAATGTAAAGATGGAAAATGCGCATGATCGATGCTGGAAGTAATTTCCATTTCCTAAATATGAAACCAAGCACAGGCATATCCAGGGCCACCTTTTCCAGCTCAAAATTTCTATTTACATTGTATGAACATCTGCTTTTGGGGAAAAGCTCCAAAAAGTAAGGGCCATATTTATTAAAGGAATGCGACGATTTTTTTCACCACACAACGTGACACAATTCTTAAATGTGATTTATCAAGCTTCGCAAGGCCACTTGCATGGCCATGGGTGGATTGATGAATCTGGAGTAATGCATCACAGAGCAAATTGTGTTACTCTGCCCCACGGAGGCATTCCATGGGATGGGTAGTGTAGTTCCTATATTCTCAATAGGCTCTGCGCATTGGAATAATATATCCTATAGATATAACGTAGGTCAGTAGGTCTCTATCGAATATGCTAAACTTAATTATGCCAGCTAGCTCAGAGATCACTAGAAACTTTCTTGAATACACAAGAAGGGATTAGTTTCTGACAACCGCATAAACATGACAACTTTGTTCTCTAGGTCTGGAATAACTAATACACTACACTAATACTAATAGTGAGACAGGCGTTTTCAATAAAAGGTTTATTGAACAGTTTTCTTTCTCATGCAAGAGAGGTGAACTGCTACAATCGTTAGCCGGAATTCAATGTATAATGCGTACAGCGAGAATAGTATTATAAAATAATACTGTAATAGCATTGTAGGGTTTCTAAGCCATATAAAATTACATACATAAATAACACAGGCTAAAATACTCAACTGGTACTTCTAAACTACGCCTACCCCAATGTACTTAATCTATGTCTAGTATGAGGAAAGAAGTGAGTATGGTCTTTAGCATAGGTTTAGTATTTGCCATGAAACTACCAAAGGTTTCTCTAGGTTCTTATCAGCTCCATACCTTTAGAATGAAGGAGGTCTGGTATCTCTGTCTCGGGACTCGATTTCCCAACACCCTGCAAGGGGAGTCAGAAACACTGGACCTGGATTTCTCAGCGGAGGAGGGCAGCTTCCTGATCAGTACGTCAGCTGGAGAGTCGGCTTCCTTCGGCACTTGCTGTAGCGAGCTGCATCGGCAAGTAGGTCATCGAACTGCTCCGAACCGCCGTACTTTGTCATAGCAAGTGAAGGTATATTTATACCTTAAAGGTGTTTAGGAATGCCATGTTTGACGTAAAGTCGGGCATTTGACTGTCATGAATGAATCCCTAAAGAATAGATGTTCATGTAAAACTAATTGAGTTCTTGGAGAAATCAATATTCAAGCAAGGGGAAGTCCCTAACGGCTTACGCTGGTTTTCCAAGAAATTGTTGTGACGTTTGGTGAACGGATGGAAGTAGCCATGCCTGTATTCGGGATGCATGGGGTATGCCTAAATAAGGGCTTGATTTCTATGTCTCTATAAGGGCAACGTGAATTGCACCTATATAAGGGCATGAATCGGGAAAATCCATTTGGAATCTATAACGTCATACAACAGTGGTGCATGGGTTTCCCCATGTAACACCCATGGATTTTTGTTACATTCCCAGATTGGCCTTAGGTGATAGTTGTGGGAATAAGTCAAAACTGCTTTGCATCCCCAGGGGAGGCAGAATGAGGAGAAATATTATATTTCTACTCATTTCTACCTCTTTCTTTGTGTGCTGCATTCTGCAGCACTCATAGAAAGTGTGAAATGTCATAAGGGACTGTCTTTGTTCAGGAAGGTGTTGATTCCTGCACAAAAATAATTCTGCTTACTACACAGGCATCCTTGCACCATGATGCAAGAGTGCCTGTGTTGCGGCTAGTCAGCACATTGTGCGCCAGCGCTAGGAAATGGCAGGATGCACTATATTATGTTAGATATTGTTAATTCCTGCCCTTTCCCTGTCATGTTTTGCAGCAAGGTGGCGTGCTGCACTGGGCTGCATCACATATTGTTAAATATGCTCATAAGTCTTAAGCAGGTAAACCTACAACCTCCCAAACATATTGGTGAAACTCAAAGGGAGGCTAGTGGTTCAGTGTCTTGATGGAGAATCGCCTCAAAAGTGAAGTCTCCCTTGCTGATTAACTGGTGCAAAATGGTTATAAGAAATTGTGTCTCTAGTTGACAGAGGTGTGCACCCTTTCAGACCCTAGTCACGGTAATTAACAACACACGTAAATTATCCTGTGCTAATCCCTCTGGTAACTTGGAATGCTCACTTTAGAAGGTAATGTACAATGTATTTGTGCAATAACTCATAAAGTTAAACAGTGAAAAAATACAAAAAGACTTCACAATAGTTTAGAAAAATGAACTAAGACTTTGTAAATAAAAAACACCAAAATGACAAAAATCTAATTTGCAGAAGTTTAGATATTACATTTTAGAGAAATAAATTCAGTAAACAAATAGAAGTAAGTAGCACAAAAAAGTTACATTAGGTCGTGCTAGACCGAGGCAAGGTCAACGTTCTGGCTGACTGAGATGGAGCACTAGCTGGCTACAGGACCCACTCAGGCCCCTGTGAACAAAGTACCTTTCCTGTTTGCAAGCAGCATGATTTGTTGTTCTTCTCCACTCAGTGAACGTGACACGTCAGATCTAAAGACGTGAGTCGAGAGAATGTCTGATACGAAAAGTTTCATCACTCCGTCCATCATCTCCTTGTGTTTGCTTTGGTCACCCTAAGCTGGCAGGGTATGCCAAGGCATGGGTCCCTGTGATTTTGGGACCAGATAGAATCAGCTCACAAAACACCACCAAACCAGCCGAAACGTAACCATCTCCCTCCTCAGGACCCATTTATCCAGGCACCTGGGTACCTACCTGAGGATGGGGAATTAGCAATATACAAGCTCATATCATCAAAAACACCACTAAATCTATAGGATTACTAGAATACTCACTGATTACTAAGGACGTCCATGCTCTACACCACACTCATACCTTATAGTCTCGCGGCAACTCAGACCCAGACTATGCTACCCTCCTACTCATAGTGAAGGGGGCAGTTCCGATAACTTACCATTACACACTGACCACAATCAGTGCTCATGCAAGCCACAATCCTGTGGGTATACACACTGACCACAATCAGTGCTCTCACTATTTCCTACATACACAAGCCACAATTCTGTGGGTATACACACTGACCACAATCAGTGCTCACTCAAGCCACAATCCGGTGGGTATACACACTGACCACAATCAGTGCTCACTCAAGCCACAATCCTGCGGGTATACACATTGACCACAATGTGTATACCCGCAGGATATACACATGCTCTCATTAACGCCGCTACACAACGACGATCGCTTTCCTATGAATACCTTCTGCTCTCTCTCTCTCTGTTGGGAAGTTTCTCTCATACATCTAATATCTACTGGGGATGTCTCTTATGCAATTGTTATATTTTATGTGGTAATGGCCAAATCACAATCTGCAAAGGTTATTATCAAATACAAGTGCTCCTCTACTCCCTTGCTCAGTTACCATTTACTTGGATGGGAGATGCATCCGTTCACATAACAGCATCTGACTAGAAGAAAGGTTAACCTTATTATGAATGATAACACTTGCACCACTAAGAACTGGGGTTACTATATGCAAAGGTTATTCCCTGATTTAGGCGCTCCTTCTCCCTTTTGATCCATCTGTTACCATTACAGCATCTGGCTAGAAGAAAGGTTAACTTTATAATAAGGAAATAATAATCGCACAACTGTTCACTAAGAACTGGGGTTCCTTTATTACTATAACATCACAATAACTAGCAATCTAGACATAGCCTGAAAAGTAAAAGGGGAATAGACACATACACAGATCTGCGGGGTCTCTTTATTATAATGGAAAGCTTTATTACTAACACATAACTGTAGATAGCTAAAAAGGGAACTGGATTATAACAGACTGCACACCGCTGAAAGAAAAAAGGATTAGCAATACAGTAGGGAATCTAGCCTAGGAAATAAAAGACAAGATTGATGTATATGGGCACTAATATAACAGGACAGATATCACCTGATTAGTATGAAGTCTTGTTCTAGCTGTCATCGGGGTTCCTCTCTCGTCTGTGCCTGGCTCATCTCAGATTCTCCCCGGCACTCTTGGACACACATCTGCGCCGATCACTCTGCACTGGATTCCTCTCCCCCACGAACTGTCTTCATTTTCCAACTTCAGTCTAATGATATAGTTTCTGCCGCTCTGATAACCGTTCGCTCCACTAGCTTCTTCACTCTGTCTGATTATCCCAGCTCCAATGTCCAACTCACTCTAGCTGCTCCAACAGACTAATCCACGATATAACTTCAGTCTCTTCCAAAAGGCATCACTCCAGACTCCAACTGTTAACTGCCTGCTCCAACTGATCACAACTCCTTCTGATAAGTAACTGCTTCTGACTGCTTTCTTCAGCTCCAAACATCATCTGATCACAACTGCTTCTGACAACTCCAGCAACCAACTGACTGCTCTCTGTTCCAAACACCAACTGACTTGAACCATTCCAAAAACCGACTGACCGCTCCGCCTCTTCTGTACTTTGCTAATATGGAATGTTCTCCCCTCATGGAAATTTCCAACAGAAACTACCTCCCACCGAATTCCTGTGCCAGCTCCAAGGCTCCCCGCACAACTGCAGTGACCATCTGCATGTTACGTCTGGGCCCAAGAGACAAACACATTCTTTCAGATAAGAACCGGTCTCTGCTGGTTTTCCCCTAGCACACAACAGGCTTAACTATAAGCATCACCTTTACCCTGCAATCTTCTCATTCAGCAGAGGTAAAAAACAAAATGGAGTCTCTCTGGTTCTGGGCCTTGTAGCCCCGAAAAGGACTTAACTCTATCAGAGTACATACACAAACCATACCAATATGTAATATAAGTCAGAACTACAGGATCCAGCCTCTACTATAGGTAGAATGATGAAAGGACACATAAATATGTCAAAGCCAATAGGCAATAGATGGATTAGAGTCAGGAGTAAGGGATCTATCATCATATAAAGCGGCTATCCTCTAGTTTATGCTTCTAGGTCTGAAAAGAGGCCTAAAAGGACCAAAACAAGCTAAGAATAGGGATCCAGGATGGTAGCAAGCTTAAAGTCACCATCACTCAGAAATAGAGCCAAAAACCCGGTCAGCACAGTCCCTTACTCACTTTGCCACTGGATTTAAGCTAGCCTGGCTGATGAGGGCTGTTAGCCCGAAACCGGTCCTCGGATGCTTGTTTCCGGTCCAGGGAAGACATGGCTTGGCAGTTTGGGCTGCACTGTTTCCATGAGACACAGGGGCAAGACTGATTTGCATATAGCTGTGTCTGAACTGGGGTGGTGAAGTAACCGAAAGGAAGATGAAGATGGATTCAACTCAGATCTGTGACTGTGGATGAGTGTCTGAAAAGTTTCAGAACTCTGTCATCATCTCCTTGTGTTTGTTCTTTCTAAAAGAGGCATTTCTAAAACAGTAATGCTAAATCCAACTTTACCGGTGATGAGGATTTATCATTACCATTTAAAAGATGTGAAACATGATACAGCTGCTCCTTTCTAATCAGGAATTACAGCCTAAAGGTATTTTAAGTAATTCCCAATGTTTGCATACCAGAGGAGTAAGCCTCCCAACAGCGAAAAACAAATTTAGCTGTTTGTCACTTCCAGGACATGTAAAACACAGATGTGCATGTCCTACCTTTTACTTACACATCACCCAAATCCTTAGGCCTTCCTCGGTTAAGGGTGCTTGGGGTATAATAAAAGGGGAGTTTATGGCTTGGCAAGCAATTTTAAATCCAAAACAGTAGAGGAAGTGAAGAGGTATTGACAGAATCACCCTCCAATCTGATATACGTAAACAAAAAGATTCTATCAATGTGTAGTGGTTTATATTTTTATGGGTGGTGACAATCTAGTAAATAGACTCTCTCTTTGGGTTGCAAAGATGAGAGCACAATGTGCTTTTTAAAATACCCCTCACACACTAAAAAAATCCAGTAGTGTCATGCTTCATCATTGGGGTCTTCCCGTCCCTCTACGGGGCGGGGCGTGCTACGACCTGACCGACTACGCGGGAGCACTAGTATGGTGACAGGACTATGTGACAGTGCAATGTGGGTGATGTCAGTGAAGTGTAGGGACCTAACGATGTGTGGGAATAAAAAAATTTAAAAATCCTCTGGCTAGTAGAAAAAAACAATTTATTCACTTCCCTAGCTGGGGATGTTAAGAAGGGGGTTTTGAGGTGGAGCAATTCGCTACAACCTGGTCTAGGTTGTAGCGAATTGCTCCACCTCAAAACCCCCTTCTTAACATCCCCAGCTAGGGAAGTGAATAAATTGTTTTTTTCTACTAGCCAGAGGATTTTTAAATTTTTTTATTCCCACACATCGTTAGGTCCCTACACTTCACTGACATCACCCACATTGCACTGTCACATAGTCCTGTCACCATACTAGTGCTCCCGCGTAGTCGGTCAGGTCGTAGCACGCCCCGCCCCGTAGAGGGACGGGAAGACCCCAATGATGAAGCATGACACTACTGGATTTTTTTAGTGTGTGAGGGGTATTTTAAAAAGCACATTGTGCTCTCATCTTTGCAACCCAAAGAGAGAGTCTATTTACTAGATTGTCACCACCCATAAAAATATAAACCACTACACATTGATAGAATCTTTTTGTTTACGTAAAGCAATTTTAAATGCCATGCCGAAGTGGCATTGAACCGCACACACAGGTCCTGCAGTGCCAGGCTTGAGACATGGTTAGAGGGCTACTTAGGTGGGTGGCACCAGCATCTCTACAGGCCCACTAGTAGCATTTGATTTACAAGCCCTGGGTTCAAGTAGTGCACTTTAGTAGGGACTTATAAGTAAATTAAATATGCCAATTGGGTATGAGCCACTGTTAAAATGCTTTAGGGAGAGAGCACATGCACTTTAGTACTGGTTAGCAGTGATAAAGTGCACAGAGTCCTAAAGTCGCCAAAAATGAGCACAGAACAGTGATGCAAGGAATGCAAAAATATGGGGGTAAAACCACCATAAGGCCGTTGAGTCTATCAGTAATGCCACACAACAGGGCACTAATTAAGGCAATTAACTCACTTGGTCAGCTTGTGACTTAACAAGACAAGCAGGTGCTCAACAACATAATAGAAAAGCAATTGAATGCCAGGACAGCCCCTCATAAATCATGACTGTCCAGGTAAATCCAGGACGTCTGTTAACCTTAGACTGTAAGGTAACAATGAGTGAAAGGATTCAAGAAGCATCGATCAGACACAGGAGGTGATCATTGTGTTGAGGAAAAGACACATCTGATAGTAAAGTACAGTAGACAGCTTTAGGTGTCTCAGCTGCGATCTCTTGTAACCAAGATTATGTTGTATGTTCAATTGTGATTTTGATCTTGCGGGACATTGTGGCACTGTACAATTTGCAACACATATGTGTTTTGCATAAATTACAACATCTAATATATGTGTGTACAGCACTCCTAAAAAGAGTAAATGGTGTGCAATTGATGTATAGTTTATAACATTAGGCATGATAAAAAAATATGAGTATACTGAAAAGCATGTATATGGTATTTAAACCCTGCTATCCATTTAAGCCAGAATTTATGAGTACTTAATCTGTTATTGTCAAGTGCAAGGCCCACTAAGGTTTTGTATTCCTCAAGATGTACGCCCTATATTTTTGAGGTGTTAAGTTAGGTGAACCAGTTGCTTTTAAATCTTTTGTGTGCAAGACAATAAGTCTCTATATACGTGCACCGGTCAACCACAAATCTCCTTAAATATCCATACTGATCAAATGAAAATAAGTCCTTGATTGTCCAATGGAAGGTGAGCAACCAATCAGTCTTATGCTCAGCTTTGTCTGCTCCACAGTTAGGAGAATGGACTATTTCATGGGTATTCTATTGAGCTTTTAAGCGAAATATTCTAGAAAATAAATTTGAGCGGGTTTGACTTTAAAATATTATTCTATGAGCCAGATCACTGAATTGGCATTGAGGGACACACACCACCTTCCCTGAACATATCTCTGCATTCCAGGCAATACTGTTGTATTGTAGAAAGATTCAAGAATAGGGCTACATTTTCTCAGACTAAGTTGTATGAATAATGTAACTTGATGCCTCCACATTCAGTCATTATATTCCGGAGTGGCACCTCCATTAAGGCGTAGGAGCTTCGACCCACTTGTTAAAATGCCCTGGGATGAAAAATAAAATGGTAATTGACATTATTACTATTTTATTTTTCATTGTCTGCATGCCTCAGAGCCATGTCTCAGGATGGAGAAGGGCCGCTACTGAGCAGCAGAGAGGAGTGATGGGCTGGGCACCTTATAGTGGGCATGTCTCTCAGGCCAGCCCTTTTGCGATGGCCAGTCCGACATGTGCACTTTAGACCTCTCAACCCAGCTGTCTAAGACAGCTAGGTTGAGACCGAGCAAAGGCCTCCAGTGCCTGCTCCATCCAATCCAGAAACTGCTTTTATGCTGGTTAACCGCTTGTTTCCGGTCCATTGCTTGGCAGTTCGGGTGGGACTGTTCCCATGTGACACAGGGTCAGACTGATTTGCATATGGCAAGGTTTGAACTGGGGTGGCAGAGTGAGCTAAAAAATGATGATGGACTAAACCCAGATCAGTTGACTGGGGGTGAGTGGTTGCAATGTTCAACACTCCGTCCATCATCCCCTTTGGTTTTGCTTTGTTCGCCCTAAGTTGACAGGGTATGCCCAGATCTGGGTCCCCAGCTCACTTTGCCACTGGATTCAAGCTAGCCTGGCAGGTGACGGCTGATTAGCCAGAAACCGGTCCCAGGATGCTTGTTTCCGGTCCAGGGCAGACATGGCTTGGCAGTTCGGGCTAGACAGTTCCCATGAGGCACAGGGTCAGACTGATTTGCATATGGCCGTGTTTGAACTGGGGTGGCGGAGTAAGCTAAAAAATGATGATGGATTAAACCCACACCAGTTGACTGGGGGTGAGTGTTTATTCAACACTACGTCCATCATCCGCTTTAGTTTTGCTTTGGTGAACAGCATGAGAGCAGTGCCAGGATTGGTTTGAAGAGTTAGCTGGGCCCAAGGAAAGAAGAACACCGGAAAGTAGTGAGGACGTGCAGCAAGGTAAGTATGCTTTATTTCATTTTTTTAATGTATTTTATGTCTATTATACCCTTAATTGCTGACATACATTCCAATACTGTCTTAAAATTAAACATTTTAACTTTAAAATGATAATTAATTACATGTTGGCATGGAGTGGTGTGGCTCACTGGTTAGGGGCGGCAGACCCGGACGCAGAGGACGGCCCGGGACCAGGGTTCAATTCCCGACATGGCAGGGTCGTGGACCAGGGTCAACGGACTCGATAATTCTCGCCTCGATGCCTACTCTAACCAGGGATCACACTCTGCAACTCTGGGCATTAGCTTGCCTCATCTCCACAACGGCCCCCACATATGCCGGGGATGCCTGGTTTCACCTTGGAGATACCCAGTAGGGACCATCTCACAGGGTAAGCCAGGACGGGTTCCCCAGTGGTCTACAGCGCGGAGATACCCCATGTGGGGTGATTCATGCGCTTTATAAGACATAATTACATTACTTTACATTTCAATTTAGATGATATATTTTTGCCCCATTTGCCTGCCTCTCCCTTTACGTAACTGGCATCCGACACTGATTATTTTGCCCTTCTGGCTTATTTTCAAGGGCCTGAAAACCGCAAATCTTCAAAAACAGTGCTGACATTTTTTCAGACTAATTCTACTGCTTAGTGGGATTCCTATGCCTGAACCTGGTGTGAATATATTGCCCTTTGGGCTGATTCTCAAGTAACTAATTACTCTGCGTAGTGATGATTGATAACTGTAATGATTAATTCCCTCTACGGGTAAGTGACAGTCGAAAAAGTGAGCACTATCTAAAGAAGCGCTCCATTTTACAATGTGCCTGTCTGATCATTACAATCTGCAAAGAATATTGCTTCTGGCCATTTCAGTCTTTAAGTAACTGAATTTTATCATTCTTACCAGGGCAAATGTTTTGTTTTCTTGGTGGCCCAAATCTCCTGACCACTGACTTTTTGACTTAACCCTTGACCATGGTTTTAATTAAAAAATAGATTAATAAAAAAGAGATATAAAACTACTTTGAATTATTTTTTAAATAATCTTTACCACAGTTGAATGTGATGGTTCTTATAATAAACCCATTGTTAAGCATTCAAATGTTACCAGTTAGAAAACTTACTTATTTCTCTGGGTTGATTTTACCATATTTTTCCCAGGACACTACGGTTAAATCAGCAGCAGCTTCCAAACATGCAGGAAGGCTTTCCTCCCAAGTTAGTCTACATCTTCCTGCCAAAAGGAGCTATAACACAAGTTCTCCTTATGATTAACAAACATGCCAGCCACAGAATAGCCCCTTTTAGCATGGTTTATGGGCAGATATTATTTAAAGAGTGGCGTATTTTATTTGAGTCTTCAGATGCATGAGTGGGCACTGGAGTAAGTGTAAATAGCTGCCATTTTATTTTGTTATAGCGCAAATATTTCTGGGATAGTTTTATAGTAAAGCAACACAGGGACTGAGTCACACTGTTGTAACTATAAGCCAAGGAAATAGTAGGGAGCATACAGCCTGATTCATCAATCTCCCGTTTTGCGAGGCCCTAATAGCGAATTATAGCGATTCGCTATTAAGGACTCGCAAAACGGGATTCATGTAGGATTAGCAAAATTTATTGCGATTCCTACTGATTCCTTATTTGCGATTAGCAAATTGCTAATCGCAAATAAGGAAAAACTCCCCATTCATTCCTATGGGCCAAAAGGCCCATAGGAATGAATGGGGAGTATTCCTTATTTGCGATTAGCAATTTGCTAATCGCAAATAAGATTGCGATTTGAAGGGTGCCAGGGGTGTCCAAAGGACACCCTGTAGCACCCCTCAAATGCACATTTGAACAGGTGTTGCGCACACACATGTCCAGAGGACATGTGTGTGTGTAACATGCAAAAGAAAAAAATGCACTAAAGTGCTTTTTACTCTTTTTTCGCAATTTACCACCAAGTCAGACTTGGTGGTAAATTGCGACCAAATATTGCGAATTCGAAATTTCCAATTGGTTGATGAATTGGGTTTAAGGAATCTCTATTAGAGATTCCTTAAATCCAATTCCTCGCAAATATGCGATTTCGGTAATAGCGATTTTTGCATTTGGGATGATGAATCCCAAATGCAAAAATCGCACTCGCAAACGGCCAGATTCTCAGAATCTGGCCATTTGCGAGCGCTATTCATGTTGATGAATATGGCCAATAGATATTTAGTGGTTTTTGCAAAATGCAGCTGAGCTTGCCTTTTAAAACCTGATGCTGGGACACTCTCAAAGAGAGAGCTGCCAGGCAAAAAAACACTGAAGACTTTGTACTGATTGTTGTAAACGTTTCCACCATGTAGTGTAGTTCCTATATTCCCAATAGGCTTTGCCCATTGGAATATTATACACTATAGATTTGACATAGGGCTGAGGTCAGTATGTCTCTATCGAGTATTTTAAACTTAATTGTGTGTGCCAGCTAACTCGGAGGTCACTAGAAACTTTCTCGAATAAACAGGAAGGGATTAGTCTCTGACAACTGTATAAACATGACAACTTTGTTTCCCCTAGAACTGGAACAAAATCTTCAGAGTCGTGGAAACAGTAGATAACTGTTTCACTCAGTCAATGGTGCATGCTTCGTTTCTACAGAGTTGCATAGAAATAGAGAGATGGATGTTTCAATAAAAGGGTTTATTGAACAGTCTTATTTCTCATGCAAGAGATATGAACTGCTACAATTGTTAGACGGAATGCAAAGTAGAATGCGTACAGCTTAAACAGTAATATAAAATAATCATTGTCTGTTGCTAAGACATAAATAAAAATACATACATAAATAACACAGGCTAAAATACTCAACTGGTGCTTCTAAAATATGCCTACCACAGTGTACCTAACCTAGGTCTAGTACGAGGGAAGAAGTAGGTGCTGTTTAGCTTAAGTTTAGTTTTTCCAAGAATCTGCCAAAGGATTCTCTAGGTTCTAATCAGCTCCATACCTTAGAATGAGAGAGGTTGGTATCTCTTTTTCAGGACTCGATTTCCCAACAACCCGCAAGGGGAGTCAGAAACACTGGAGCTGGGTTCTCGGCAGGAGGATGACAGCTTCTGGTCAGTGTGTCAGCTGGAGAGTTGCCTTCCTTCGGCGCTTGCTGTTGCGAGCTGCATCGTGCAAGTAGGTAGTCGAACTGCACCGAACCACACTGTGCTTTTTTATAGCAAGTGAAGATATTTTTATACCTTGAAGGTGTTTAGGAATGCCAGTATTGACGTAAGAGTCGGGCATATGAACGTCATGAATGAACCCCTAAGGAATAGATGTTCATGCATAATAATGAGTTTCTTGGAGAAATCAATATTCAAGGAAGGGGAAGTCCTTAACAGCTTAAGAGTCTGGTTTTCCAAGAACTTGTTATGACGTAAATGAACGGATGTAAGGAGCCATGCCTGCATTTCGGTAGCATGGACTGTAGCTAAATAAGGACTGGATTTCTATGCCTATATAATGGTAATGTGAAATGTACCTATATAAGGGCATGAATCAGGAAATGCATACGGAATCTAAATCTACATACAACATCCTGCCTGCTAGAGAACTGTAAAGTACATTTGCATCTAGCTTCAACACAGAATTCTTGGATTTGAGCAATACCGCAAGGGTTAAATAAAATATCCTCTACCTGATCCACAAGTCCCAGAGATACAGCTTGGCTATTGTAACTCTCCTCTTTAAGATAGGGAGTGCAGAAGTACTTGAGTCAGGGGAATATTTATTTGTTTTTAGGAGAACCATAAAAACACTTAAACTAGACATGTCTTCATACAGCCTGCGACTAGACAGCGGAGAATGCACTGTGGTCTGTGCAAATTGCACCTGCTACAACGAACACTAAGGATTAAGTTGCGACTGAGCATTTTGCTCCGGTCCATACTGAGAGACAAGGAGAGCATTTTCACAACTTGGAATTAAGCTCCCATGCCAAAGAGATTGTTTCTCAAAGATTGGAGATTTTCATATCATGAGGGAATTGGTTAAAAATGATTGTCTAAAAGTTGAGACTCTGATCTTTTTATCTTTCGAGAATCGGGACACTGTGACAAGTATGATCAAAGTAAGATTCAACCTTTTTTACTACATCTTTGTCAGGGTTTCCAGTGATTGATTTTCAATAGGAACTTTAATCATCCTGCATGTCTTGCATACCAGAATCCCAAGTGTAAGTGGCTTTGGGTGCAAAGTAAAATTTATTATAGAGTTCATTTGATGTATCTGATTATTCACCTTTTTGGGAAATGTGGCCAGAAAGCAATCTCACCCGGGCATTATTTGGAACATATTTGCTGGAAGACAGATAACATTTGTTCATGTATGATGCTGAATTTTGTACAATGTACTTCAATATTTACTTTGGTATGCAATAAATACGTTTTGGTAGTGTCACATGTATTTTCTATAGTTCTATTTATTCTTCTTTTCTTACAAAGAGTCGCAGAAAATCAAGGTTAACTCCAGATTTTTTGCACTCCCTTTAATTGAAGAGGAGGTGCAGAACAGACTACCATGTATATGCTATTGTTGTAATTCTTCACAATGTAATTTACACCTGCAGAAAGGCCAGGTTGCTCCCTTTTAGATGGAATGAGGGCCTGTAGTGTATGTGATTATTTGGGTGGGGTACATCCATTCTTTCAAGGTAGGGGTGATGTGGTGTTGAGAAGATGTAGTGGGAAAGATATAGAATAATAGAGGAAGTGGTCTGACTAATCGATCACAGTAGATTGGCTGCACCTTATGGTACTGTGATCATCATGGGTAAGATTACGGCCCTGATTATGAGTGAGGCTGTATCTTCTGACTCCACTTCCGGGTTTCTCACATCCCGTAAATGTTTCATCCTGGAGTATCATTATTTATGAGGTGCACAAAATTTCACCTTGATTCCGACAAACTTAGAATCAGGGCCTTCACATTTTGCTTTTGTAATTAAAAGAACAGTGTTGGTGGACGTTGTGCTGGAGTGAATGCTTAAAAAAAAGGCTCCTGTTGTGGGAAAAGTCTCCCAGCCTAAGGCTACCAACCTGATTTTCAAAAGGAAACAGGTCCTCAGTGGACCCCTTCCCCTTCGTAATTTAGTTACTACCTCAGCTGGGGGGTGGGTCTCACCTCATCAATGGTTTGCAACTGCATTTGCAGTAACAAACTATCAATGAATTCATTTCTGAATTGGAAAGGGGAGGGAGAGAAGTCCGTTTGTGGACTGTCCTAGTTGCAATTCAGAACTAATTGCAAAAGTCCTTTTACTGGTCCAACAAATTTCCCAACTCATAAAAAGGGTTTGGCACATAATGAAATGCCTTTTTGTGGTCACAAACCCTGTAATATTGCAATATGAGGCCATTAGTGCTACAACTGGCTGAGATGCAGTCACTAACTTAAAGATTCAAAGGTCCTAAAAGTTTGAATTCCTTCAAGTCATTTTGACAGACATGGCACAGAATTCCACAAGGGGCCATGACACAACGAGTTCAGAAGCCCTTTGTGTCTCGGGCTCCACAGGTGCTCCTTCATCTTTATGTTTTTCATAGAGGTGACTAATGATAAAGGTGAATTGAACCTTTGCAAGACTAGATAAGCTCTTTACTCTTCTAATAGTATGTAATCAATCTAACAAAGCCATGGGAATATACCACGGCCAGATAAAGGATTACCAACAGGCTCCATGCTTTGAGAACAACTCATTTTCAGCAGCAAATCAATGCATTATGGAATTATTCATTCTGGTCCAGTTCAATTGAACTAATCAGACTAAAAAACCAGACAACAACGATTTGCAAAAATCAAAACTGGCAGTGTTGTATCCATTGGACATAGAGCCACAACTGAATAGGGCCCTTATGAAGTGACTAACACAGTATAATTACAAGTCTTCATTCTAATCTCATAACAGAAGCAAGACGAATAATGGGCATGTTAATAGAAACACAAAAAAGTAATGGTTACACACACTGGGAGTTTACTCCCTATTTGACATGTGTCATTATTTTTTTCCTGTCCTGTTTGTACTCTAAATAAGGTGGAGGGTATAGAGTCCTTCCTCCAAAGGCCCCTACTCTGTAGAGTCATCTGAGAAAGAATTCTGCTGAGGGGCCACAAGCTATTTAATGGAACTGAATTTCAATGGAATATGAATGAATTATCAAAGAAAATAAGAGAAAGGTATAGAGGCATAATAGTCATAGAAGAAAAGAAATTCACAGAGAACAATATTTAATGACTTTTTTGTAGGAAATATGACACTTAATATGACATTTTGTTACCTACATTTTTGTGATCTATGGATCGATCATTTTATGGTTAGACTTCAATACTCATTGTCCAGACAAGGTATGTGGATACACTATTGAGTACTCAGAACTGACTTTGCTGATTCTCTTTCATATAATATTTTCTGGCTGTAGCTCAGACACAACCTTTGTTCTTGGTGATGACTTTCACAGCAATAGTTCTGGCTCCAAACAAAAGTATTCAAAACAAGAACACAATGAAGCTTGAGATCTCAGTGCTTCACTGTCATCACCATTCTTTTTGTGTCATAATTCTTTATTAAGAAATTAAAGACATGTCATTTCATAAACGTATAATACAGTATTATAGACCCATATTGGTCTAGTAAGATTTCATGTACATCATAATATAATAAAATGGAAAGAAAAAAAGTTTGAAATACACGAAGAGAGAGGAGGGGGAAAGGAGGGATGGCATACAAAACAGAAAGCTAATAATGGAAAGAAAGGTATTGTGCATAATATGCTAAGAAATTCTAACTCTGTCTGATTATAATCATGGAAAAGTTAGACAGAATAAATTATGAAACTACTAAATGTATTTATAACCACTAAATTAATTCATGCATAAACATGGATTATGATGTACCTTAGGCTGATGTAAGGTCATGGAGGTTAATAAATAAATAAATAAATACATAGGTAAATGTACAAATAGATACAAGGATAAGTAGGTAAATATAGATAGATACATAGATAAATAAGTGAATAGATACTTGGGAGAATAGGTGAGCAAATAGGCGGATGAATAAATGGAAAGATGAATAAATAGAGAAGTGAAAAGAGAGGAAAGGAAACTCAAATCATCTCGTTACTCGGAAAGAAGAAGGAAAGGGCGGGGGAAAATAGAGAAAGGAGAAGCCATGGGGGAGAGAAACATAAAGGGGAACATAAAAGGAGAAGAAGAAAATAATGGGAGGGAGCAGATAAGGCAATAAGAGGAAAAGATTCAAGAATTTTTGAGAAAAGAGGTCCACACTGAAATATTTCTTCTTGTCATGTAGTTTATATACTACGCGTTCATGTGATGGCGTCTGAATCAATGCGACCATCCAATCCTCCTTGGAGGGAAGCTTAGGTGATTGTTTTGCTGTAGATAGTGCAGTATGTAGGAGTCAACTCTGACGACATGTGATAGAAGGTGAGCTTCCAAGATCATGCAATAAAATAATAGTAGAGGTAAGGGAGAGTCGGAGGCGAATAGTTTTCTTTAGTGTATCCCCTATTTGTGGCCAGAAATGTTGTATAGAGGGATTAGATTGTGGTAACAATCCTGCTCATTGCAACTTCGATGGTGTCCAGTACCAGTCAAGCAAAGTTTTAAAAAGATTACATTTCAGGCGTACTTCATAAATACCCTTGTCTCGAGCTTCCAATATGTTTCGGCAGGCATCTTTTTTTATAGTAATATGTAGGCGTTGCTGCCATTTCTCGTGAAGAGTTTTAAGAAGTAGTTGTGAGTATATGGGGTTAATTAGAGTGAAATATAGTCCCACCATTACTCCCTTAAGTCAACCCCAAGTATGATGATAATCCAATATCGGCGATGATTCTAATGTCCAAGGGAAAGAACCAAGACATCTCAGGCAATGATGAAATTGTAAATTTCTTGAAGCCTGATGTAAATGAAGGTCAAATTCTTCATGAAGAAGATCGAAGTATTTCAATTCATTGTTTTTTTATAATCTGATCTCGTGTATGGATTCCCCCTGAACTCCAATCAATCCAGGGGAGCACTTGACCATTGATTCGAAGACTTTTATTGCCATGCTTGATATGTAGCATGAAGTACAGGATGTGAAGGGGAAGTTTGAGGTTTACGAGTACTGTATAAGAAATTAAGACCATCATCACACTCAAGAATTGAGTGTTCCGTTGTGACCCATGGTGGTGGGTCAGTCATACCTAGGAGTAAATAGGCAAATTGTGGGAGATGTAAAATTAAAGAGTAGCCGTTTATGATCAGGGTACTGCGAAAATTAGGATTGGGAGAGCCGTTTTTGCAGAGAGTAGGGGCACTTTACCACCACCCCTCGGCCCGTCTGCGCCTGGGTGACAGGGTCTCGGACCCGATACACATTGGTAGAGGTACCCGACAGGGATGCCCCTTGTCCCCCCTGCTGTATGCGCTGGTCGCGAAACCACTAGCATGTGCCATGCGAGAATACCACAGCCTGGAAGGTGTCAGTTTCCCCACCTATAAGATTGGCATCTCAACATATGCAGACGACACCTTACTGTATGTCCGGGACCCAGAAACCAATTTGTCGTCGATACTCAGGGAAGTGGTACGATTTGGAGCACTGTCTGGACTCAGGGTGAACTGGGACGAGTCCATTGCTTTCCCCCTGACCCCAGTCACGAGGCCGTTTGAGATGGAGTACCCCCTACAGTGGACGGACGACTCGGTGCGATACCTGGGCATCCGTCTACACACGGATCCTGAGATCCTGATCCGAGACAACTACGGGGTCGCTTTTAACAAACTGGTGGACGACGTGGATGCCTGGATCAGACTCCCCCTCTCCTTGTTGGGCAGAATTGCCCTCATGAAAATGATAGTGCTTCCCCGGTTCCTCTTCCTTTTTGTTAACATTCCGGTGGTTCTGTCGAGAATATTCTTTAAGCGATTAACTCAGGTCCTGGTCAGGCTCGTCTGGGGCGGAAAGCAACCTCGTGTCAAATGGGCGACACTGATACTCCCATGCGAACTGGGGGGACTGGGAGCGCCGGACTTAGAGCGGTACTACCGAGTGGCACAGGCGATACACTTACATTCATGGATCCACGGAGATGCCCGTACTCCACATCTACTCCTAGAGCGGCTGTTCGCTGACCCACTTCCCCTGCCGGCCACGATCTGTCTTCCGTCGGACCGGGCGGTCGGACAGATGGACTCGCTCAAGGCGACCAACCATGCATGGCACGCACTGCTGAGAGAACGGGGATGTGACTTGCTGTACTCCCCACAGATGCCGGTGGCCTGGGCCCTGTGGCTAGACCCGCTCAATGAGAAGGGGGTGACGGAGGCCCTAAAAGCCCTCGGCGTACAAATTATGGAGGACTTGTTCTTGGACGGTACACTGAAAACCTGGGAACAACTCCCCCCTATCACCCCAGCTCCCTCGCTGCTACAGAGGTTCCAGTATCACAGGATCCAGTCAGCCTGCAGAGAAAAACTGGGCCCCACGCTACAGGAACCTGAGGAGGTCCCTGAATTGACATACATAATCAAAACTAAAACTCCTGCAAAATTGGTCTCTATGGTCAACAAGCTCTGACCATCGTATCAGACGTTACCCACTTCTGCCCCTAGGGCGGCGTGGGAATCGGATCTCCAAGCCCCCATCGATGACGCCATGTGGCGCTACTGTTGCGCCAACACCCGTAAAGTTTCTCTCAACGGCAGGCATCGCTTGGTGCACTTTAAATTTCTGCAGAGAGTATATTACACCCCTGAGCGACTCCACAGCTATGGCCTACGTGGCTCCTCGGAGTGTGAGCGCTGTCGGGCCCGAATTGCTGATTTCTTTCATTTGGCGTGGTTGTGCCCGGGGGTGAGCTCCTTTTGGGAGGAGGTCTTTGCGGAGCTGGAAAGGATTTTGGGGGAGCCACTGCTGAGATCCCCTTCGCTCGCACTGTTGGGCTTCTCCAAGCCGCTGGCCCCTTCGCTGCGTAGGTTAGTGGATGTGGCGCTACTGTTGGCTAGAAGGGTGGTGGCAACGTGCTGGATGCGCGGACCACTCCCCACCAAGGCGAGATGGCTCAGGGATCTCCAATACTGCTGCACTCAGACGGAATTGTACAGCGAGCTGCTGCCGCCCAAGAGCAGGCCGAAGTCCTTCTGGGACCTATACAAGGATCACCTACTAAAGGGGGAGGGGGACGACACTGACACGTCGGAGGTAGAAGAACTGCAGGCTGTGGAGTTAGAGAATGCTATGGAACTGGGGCAATTACCGCAGGAGGGGCTTTAAAGCTTTTCTCGGGGGAGGTGGAACCAGGGAGGGTGTAGACGGTTAAAGGGGAGGGTGGGTCGGGTGCGACACGAATTACTAGATGGTTCAGGCGGGGGGTGGGTGCAGCACACGCTTAGTGCATTCGTGACTCACTTACATAGGAAGCGTTACAGAGACTCCATCACAGTACTCAATAGCAAACGGGGAGGGCACTGGGGTTGTTCAGGGGTAGTTTCCTTTTTTTTTTTTTCTTTTTCTCTTTCCCACGTTTTCCTGCCCTTTCCTGGTTGTTGCAAGACCGCTCTACTCAATTTGCAATGTGTGAATGCCGACTGTTTCGATGCTCAGCTGAGGCCTTACAGTGCACGATAAGACTCTCGTATATTGATTTGTTCCATCACCATGCGCCGCCGGGCCTCCGGGATGCCGGCACTCAGGCTGTGTATAATGCTCTGCAGACCTGCCCACTGGGCTTCCACGAAGTTTTGTGCACTCTACAGTTGAACTGCAATGTCTCTTTATGCTGACGGTTGGCGATGCTCACAATAAAGGTCTTTTCAAAAAAAGTAAAATTAAAGAGTAATGCTCTAACAATGGTAAACCTAAACCACAATGGGAGTGACGAGCCATTAATTTAGCAGCAGATACACAAGGGCTAAAGGATAAATCAGGTCAGCAGATAAAGGACTGTATTCGGGAGTCTATGCGGCGAAGTGTGGTTAAATGTACTACAATCAGAAGCATTCCTAAAACAATGGTAAAGCAAGGTAAAGTACCCATTCGTATTGCCTGTATTCTTCCCCACTTGGAGAATCTCAAAAGAGACCATTTGGCAAAGTCAGTTTCCATTTGCGCTGTATGAGGTGAAAAGTTGTCTGAAACTATTCCCTCTAGACCATGATTAATCAGGATTCCTAGATATTTAAATTTGGACAATTTCCAGCAGAATGGATATCCATCAATTTAAGCTTTTGTGGTACGAGAAGAGAGTAGAAGAACTTCACTTTTGTCAAAATTCACCTTATAACCAGAAAGGGATGAGAACTCATTAATAATCTCGAGTAAGGTTGGTAATGAATGGGAGAGATCCTTAAGAATAAGAAGGATGTCTTCAGCGTAAAAGTATAATTTTGATACTCCACCCGCTATAGGTATACCCCGAATCTACAATGAGTGGCGAATGGGTGAGGCTATGGGTTCCAGCTCTAATAAGAATGAAAGGGGGGATAAGGTGATACCTCTTTGTATTGGAAAGGGGTCAGAGAGGAAACCTCCACAGTTGCCCTGGGCTAGGGGTTTGTCGAATAGTAAGCGAACCATAAAAATAAATTGATCTCCAAGACCAAAGCTTTTCATAGTGGCAAAAAGATAGACCCAGTCAATACAGTCAAATGCTTTCTCTGTGTCCAGGGAAAGAGCGATCGCATCTTCAGTCAATTCCCTTGCGGACCAAAAAGTATGGGCTAATGTTCGGAGATGAACAGCCTGAGACAAAGGCAACCTGTGAATGGTTTAATGGGGAAGGAATAACTTTGCGGAGTTGCGCCGCAAGAATGCTTGCCAAAGAATTAACATCACTATTTATGAAAGAGATAGGGCAATAGCTACCACAAGCGAGTGGATGTCTGCCTGGCTTGGGGATAACCACAATTACTGCCCTATTAGAAATCGGACCAAGAGAAGATGTCTGGACTGCTTTATGGAAGCAGAATGACGAGTGTCAACTATTTCCTGCGCAGACCATTTATAATAATCCACAGGGAATCCGCCCTCACCTGGGGATTTGTGATAAGGTAGTTTGAAGGTGACTGCAGTTACTTCTTCCTTATTGATGTCACCACCAATGAAGTGTTTGCCCTTATCTGTAAGACATGGAAGATCAATTTTCGTGAGGTATATAATTATTTGAGTGTAGATTGTCTTATAAAAGGATGCAAAAGTGTCTACTATTTCTTGTGGTTTAGTGAGAATTTCACCCGATTATGTATGTATTGCTGATATAGCCATAGTAGCTATTCATTGTTTAAGCTGTGCTGCGAGTAATCACCCTGCTTTCTCTCCTTGTTCATATTGTCTACCTTTTAGACGTTGAAAGGCATATTCTGCTTTGGAAGCATATAAATTGTTAAGTGCCATTTTAGCTAATTCTAGACTTTTGCGGTTAGTTACAGTAGGGCAGGAAGTCTATGGATGAGTAAGGGAAATAATTTTAGCCTCCTGTTCAATACGTCATAGAGATGCTGATTTATTGTCCGCAGCTGTATCTCTCAATAATTATCCTCAAATAGTTGCTTTTGCAGCTTCCCTCACTGTTCTGGAGAATGAAACTGATGAGTTGTTATTGGTTAGGTCTTCAGAAATATGAGAACGTAATTGGGTTTTGTTGTGAGGTGAGCAGTATCTTTGAATGTTCATGCACCTTGGTTTTTGACCTCAGAGGTTAAGCCTACTTCCAGGGTGAGAAGAACTGGAGAATGTTCAGAAACAGCGGATTCTAACATTTGGGATTCATTAGTAATTGCAACTACTGAATGAGAAATAAAAAAATAATCTATGGATTGTGTGCCTTGAGCAGAGGAAAGAAACTTATATTCTTGTTCTGAGGGATGACAAAGTTGCCAGTGATCTACTACTCCATGATCCGTTGTTATATCACCCAATAAAGCTCTGTCAGCAGCAATACATCTGTCTAAGAGGTCTTTTCTATCTAAAATTGTATCACAGGCCAAATTCCAGTCAACACCAATGATATAAATGGATGCACCAATCTCCACAAGTAGACGATTCAGGTTGAGAAAATAGGAGGGCTTAGTGCCTGTTGGGGCATATACTGAGCCAACACAGAAAATCTTTTCTCTAATTTTTAACTTAGCAAAGACGTGTCTGCCCTCAGGGTCAAACCAGGTTTTAATGATTGAAATAGGCAGAGATTTGTGTGAAAGGAAGGCTACACTGCATTTCTGTGGTTGATTCATCTCAGAAAGGGGTTGTGTTGTCAATCCGCAATGAATAACTTTTCCCACCATTTGTCCCTGTAACTTAGATGATTCCAGAGCATTGAGATGAGTCTCTTGTAAGACAGCTATATCAGTTATTTTTTTTTTTAGATAAGAGAGTACTTTTTGCGTTTTATAAAATGCGTGATGCCATTAACATTCCACAAAATTATGCGTGAAGGATGAGAGGAAGAGGATGCGTTCACTGCCATATGTGCATTGGAAATATAAAGATGTTAATTTGAAAGAAAGAGCTGATGTAAGGGACAAGAGGTGTTAAATTATAAGGTGATAAAAGTGAAGGAAGAAAAAGAAGGAGGATATACAGTGCAGAAATAGAGGTTAGATAAGTGTTGGGGAAATATCACAAGTCAGAGGAAAAAAGGAGATATGACAAGATAAGAGAAGGGATTATGAATGGGAGGAGTAGAAGAAAGAAGGGGAAAAGGTGAAGAAGATAAATACATTCTGAGTAAAGGGAAAGTTAAGGCAGGTGTACTTTTTCTGGAAAATATGAGGAAAATAAAATTTTGTGAATGAGTCACTTATATATTATATATAGAAGTATCAATAGTAATATAAAAGAGAGAGAGAATATAAAGGAAGAGTAGTAAATGTACTGCACTGGGATAACAGTGCACCAATGGGGTCAATCTGTTTACTGTGAGTTTAGGCTTATAGGCTATTCGCACCAGGGTGCCTCATCTGGCAACAAAGTCAGTGGCGAGAGATGTATTTATATAATAATATTAATAATATTCCAACAATAATATAGAGTTTGCAGTTCAGGTTGAAGAAAGAGAGAGGAGACGAACATCCTGAGAGTAAGATGTTAGAGGAGATGAGAGAATCAAAAAGGAAGGGAGAGAAATGCAATGAATAGAAGAGAGTAGCAAACTTATAATGACGTTGTCAAATGTATGGTACAATGAGATAAACATTGCATAGTATAATAATAGTAATTAAATATTAACATAGATAATTGTTATAACATTTATGTATAATCATATCTAGGTAATAATGCCAGGTAATAACACCATATCATTAAATGGTTTAATAATTACATATTGAGACAATTAAATGTGAAATATTATTATAGATAAATAATGTTATAGGTACTGGTTAGACAAAAGAAGAGGAATGAAAGATAAGTATAGAGGGTTGATAGAGGAGGAACGCTGGTAGTGCTTGTAGTCAATAATAAATCCATGACAATTTTATAACAATTAATAACAAAGAAGGCGGCCCTGCATGTATGTAGTCAATAATCCGAATACCTATAATGAGTATTAACAATAACTGATGAAAAGGAAAAATATAAGCAAACAGGCTATGGAGAACATGTAAGAATCTATAAAAGTAGAGAAATACTAACATATAATATGAACATTTTGTCATTCAAACATTTCATAGGATGGCAAAATTATTAATTAATATAAAATAGTTTTCTAAGTAGATATTATAACAATTAGGCATTACTATACGTAAATACTAACATAGCATAAATAGATATTATCGCATTAAATATCAAAACAGTTAAATATTAAATACTGAAATAATTGATTAACAACATACTTATGGTTAGGCTAGAGAGAAGGAGGAAAAAGTGTGAGAAGGAATTGAGAAAGAAATAGCACAGTAGTATTTATAATTCTTAAAATTGTATAACAAATTCATAACAATTAAGCGGAAGGTCATATATAAAGTCAGTTATCTTAGTTCTTTGTTTGAAGCAAACAGACTATAAAAGAAACTCTGAGGATAGGGAAATATTAACATGTGTATATATTGGAAATGTTGGAAGAGGGGGGTAGTATGGAAAAAGAGATTATAAAAGAGATAGTTCATAAGAGAAAAAGCAGAAGTTCAGAAACTCATCTAGTCCCTTTCTTCAAAAGGCAAATAAGGCAGAAAAAGTTCATCAATCCAACAATATAGAAAGATGATATATTTATCAAAAGATAAAGCCATTGTTCTTCTTGAATTAGGAGAGGAAAATACACAGAAATAGGATTTAATAAGGCAATGTCTTTTCTTTGTATTCAGGAAACATTATCCACTGATGAAGAGGGTTCAAGAGGAGAGCGTGCCTTTTCTTTGTCTCTTTCCTGTTTGAGAGTAGCAACTGTATGTAGGGCCTGTGCACGATCTTCCAAAGGACAGGCAGTTCAATCTAGGTCTTGGCCCTGACTCTGAGACCAGCCTGGATTATGGCAGACCCACTTGTAGAAGCTGTAGGGTTGAAGAATGAGAGTTATGATTCCAGATGTTGGTGAGGACTCCATACATTCCATGTTCCGAGGAAAGAGATTGCCCAAGAAGTTACGAAGGTCTTCTGGATTAGAGAACATTTTGGAGATCCCATCTTTGGTAATCCGTAAATGTGCTGGCTCAAAGAGGCCATATTTGATATCGGACTGACGCAGAAGTGGTCTAAAAGAAAGAAAAGCTTTGCGACAATCATTAGTTTCTTTTCAAAAGTGCGCTGCAACTCTGATTAATGTCCTTCGAATATGTACTCGGTCGTAGATTTTTTCCCGTGTTAAGTGGACCAATGAGATGAGCTCTTTTCATTTCCAGTGGTGGGTTAAAGGTAAGGACTGTTATCGTTGGAAGGGTTTCTCTGGCAAAGGATTTAGCATCTGGTCCATCTATCTTTTTTGATGAGCTAAAAAGACGAACATTGTCTCTGCAACTTCTGTTTTACAATTCAAACACCTTGCTACTTAGGGAGATAAGTTGTTGATCTCAGTCCGGTATGAAGTCAAGGTGACTTTCCACTGCATTCATCCTAGCAGTAACGTTATTTACCCGAGTTTGGAATCCAGCAATAGCTGTGCGTATGGATTTGTCTCGGCTGTGAGCGCAGATACAGAAGTCTCCATACCCTCTAAACAACGGCCCACTGCAGATATATCTTGTAGAATTCACTCTATAGTGGGGTCAGGTGAAGATGTCATCATACAGTTAGATGCTTTATGAGCCTAGGAATAGATACCACTTGTATCTGTGTTGGAGTGGCCTTGATTTAGAGCTTCTGAAAAGAGTAGCTGTTTAGCAGGTTTCCCAGATATCTTACTAGATGGCTTCCCCAGATTATCTGTGACAGTCTTCTGGTATTTACAACAATGTAAGAAGGAGCCTTGGTCCCGAAAGTCCCACCAAGGCAGTTGAAAGCAACAAACAGAGGAATACAACCAATGGAGAATCACACAGGATATGGAAATAAAAAGGCACTTACCTGGGCTGCAGTTCTATTTTATCAGCAATAGGACTTGAGCAACTAAATATTTCTAGGGGAGCGAACAAAATGGAAAGCCAGCAGACAGTAGTCGGTATTCCATCTAAGTGACTTGAAATATACTGTGTAATGATAATTGAAGATTCAGTATCACCACCACCCAACTACGGAAGGTCATCAACATCTCCCTCGAATCAGCAACATTCCCGGAAAGCTGCAAACACACCGAAATCAACGCCCTCCTCAAGAAGCCCAAGGCGACCCCAAGAACCTAAAGAATTTCCGGCCCATCTCCCTGCTCTCGTTCCCATTGAAGGTCATCGAGAAAATCGTCAACATACAATTGGCCCACCACCTGGAAGACAACAACATTTTGGACCAGTCCCAGTCCAGATTCAGACAAAACCAAGCACCGAGACTGCCCTCAACGCCGCCACAGACGACATCAGGCTCCAACTGGACAATGGCGAAACATCAGCCCTCATCCTCCTGGACCTGTCAGCCGCCTTCGACACGGTCTGCCATCGCACTCTAAAGACATGCCTCCTAGAGGCCGCAATACAAGAGAAGGCTCTTGACTGGACCACGTCCTTCCTCTCTGGAAGAACCCAGAGTGTCCGCCTCCCACCCTTATAATCCGAAGCCACCATCATCATCTGCAGGGTCACCCGGGGCTCATCCCTCAGCCCGACGCTGTTCAACGTCTACATGGCTCCACTCCCACAAGTGGCATGCCACCATGACCTTAACATCACCTCCTAGACCGACGACACCCAGCTCATCCTCCGTCACCAAGGACCCACACACCGCCAAAATCAAGCTCCACGAGGGAATGAAGGCCATCGCCAACTGGATGAGGAACAGCCATCTGAAGATGAACTCGGAAAAAATGGAGGTCCTCATCCTCTGACCTACCCCCTCAGCCTGGGACGACTCCTGGTGGCCTACCACAATGGGAACAGCACCGACACCCACCGACCATGCACGCAACCTTTAATTCATCCTTGACTCCTCCCTCTCCAAGTCTAAACAGGTCAATGTCGGCTCCTCCTCCAACGCACTCTACGCAGGAATCCAAGCCAAACACCTACGACGACCACAACGCATCCAAAACGCCTCCGCCTGACTGATCGTCAACGCCCCCCGCCGCAGCCACATCACCCCCCTCCTGAGAGACCTAAACTGGCTCCCTGTAGACCAGCGGATCACCTTCAAGCTCCTCACCCACGCACACAAAGCACTTCACAACGCCGGACCAGCCTACCAGAACAGCAGACTCAACCTCCACACCCCCACCAGCCAGCTCCGCTCCGCCAGCCAAGCCCTCGCAGCCTTCCCCTGCATCCAACGAACGACCTCCGGCGGCAGATCCTTATCATACCTTGCCACCAAGACCTGGAACACCCTCCCTACCCACCTACGGCAGACCCAAGTCCTAGATGCCTTCAGAAGACTCCTCAAGACCTGGCTCTTTGAGCAGTAGCGGCACCCCCTCTCCTCAGCGCCTTGACACCCTCACGGGTAAGTAGCACGCTTTACAAGTAGTGTGATTGATTGATTGATATGCTTGATGTAATATAATTCTGACTTTGGCCTTCAGAGAAGAGGAGTTGTGACTATCCTAGGGTAGTGTTCACATCACACAAGCCAATCAGCATTATTTTCAGGTAGGCAAGATCAAGTTCCACGTTGGGGCACATCTCCCTCAATAGGCTCTTGTAATTAAATCAGATCCTACCAAAAGTCATATCCACTAAAGTAAAATGCACGAAAAAGCCACCATATTAGTAGTCAGTTATTGCCAAGAAACTCCATAGTCATATAGTAAATGGTGGAGCATGTACCATCAAGCAGTGACCCATAAATCAGGAATATGGACTCTCAGAGAAGACAACGCGAAGAACCACAAAACCACACTAACTACTTCTCTGCCTCCAATGCTATATCTCAAGAGACCAATGATCAAAAATATTGACGTGGAAACGCTGGCAAAGGACTACACATTAAGTGCATGAGCAAGATATAATATTCTATTGTGGCAGCTGGCTGGTTTCCATTCCATAAATAACTGCATCATCAAACTAAGCTCAGTAAAATTACCACAGATGTTTCAGTAATTTAGTAATAAAAGGGGTTCAGTCTAAGGTATAGCACCCAGGCAAAGACTCTGTCCCAAATTGAGTAACTGGAACCAACAGATATTCAAACTCGCCTGAAGCGCCGTGTGAGAGGGGGACAGCTGGTTACTGGTGTAACAATGACGGAGGAACACTTTATTAGGATGGAATAGGTGTTTATTTATTAATGTCTAACACCACTCAAAAAGAAATAAGGAATGTGTGTCTCTAGAGGGGGAAAAGTCCTCTCAATCCAAACCAAAAGTTCATATGGGGAGGATAAGCAACCAAGGAAAATCGTCGGGGTCTTCAAGTCCTTCCAGACTCCAATAATTCAGTTTTGCAGACAGTTGTGCGGCTTGGATTCTTTCAGCATCGCCATTCGAAAAAGAAAGAAGAAATAATCCTGAGATTACATTAGGTTCTGGGGTTTTGATCTAGAGGAGGGGGTGATGGGGAGTGAAGGAGTCACCAGGGCCCTACACCAGGAAACATGTTACATCCAACACAAACTGTAGTGACTGGGGAGCGTGTTAGGGGGTGAGGATTTCACACACACACTCGTGGTCCCGTGACCTCCCTCAAACCTCCCCTACCCCTTCCCACCCTGTGAAGAGAAGAGTCCCTTTAAATGACCCCGTACCTTGTCCAGCCACACTTCTCCAGAAGAGTGGCAGGGCAGCTCGTGGTGTTAGTGGCCTCCAGGCGTGTTCGTTCTCCTGGCCTGCCCGTCTGCTTCCACTCCCGGGTACTCCTCCTGAATGTAGCTCGTCTCTGGCGTCTTCTCTCGTGTTCCTCCTCCGGCTTTCGCGCTGTTTGGTTCCGGCCAGGTTTACTTATCCGCCTCCTCTGACTCTGGTTGGTCAGACGCGTGCAGCGTCAGGACTGTCGGCTCCGCCTCCGCTGGTGAAGTCGATGCTGCATTAAAGGGACCGTAGGCATCCTGAGGATGGGGCGGAAAGGAACAGCTGTTAAAGTCCTTGACCCGTCCACCGACGTCATCCGAGGCTCTGTGACACAACCCACCCCTGGGATTTCCACGATCGGGGGAAACAGGAAAGCGGAACAGAAAGTCAACATTCCCCTGATCAGTTCCCTTCCGATGGTGAACCTCAATCTGAAAGGGCTGCAGGGCTAAGAACCATCTCAGAATACGCTCCTTGTGTCCCCGATTACTTTGCAGCCAGGTGAGTGGAGCGTGATCCGTAAACAAAATGAAGGGGCGACCTTCCAGATAGTACCGGAGCTTATCCACCCCCCATCGAACCGCAAGGCACTCCTTTTCGATGGTAGAATAGGCTTGTTCGCGGGGAAACAGTTTCCTACTGATGAACAAGATTGGTTTCTCGTGTCCTTCCTCATCCTGTTGAGAAAGAATGGCACCTATACTAGGCATGGGCGGATTTTGCGGATTCGCAATCCGCAAATTTGCGGATTTGCGGATTTGCGGATTGCGAAAATCCGCGAATCCTCGCGGATTTTGCGGATTTTTTTGGGGGGGTGTTCGCACGGGTTTCTGCAAGCTCGCGAGGGTTTTGTGCAATTTTGCAAATTGCGAACTTACTTGTCAGGTCGCCAGTTTTGCAAACTTGTTGTTTCTACGTGCCCAGCCTGTTTGCAAGCCTTTCTTCATCACTGCCACCCTCTGTCACCACTGGCACTCTCTTTGTTCACCCATGCCACCCTCTGGCTCACCCATGTCACCCTCTGTGTCATCACAGCACCCTCTGGTTCACCAGTGTACATTATTGGGGAAAACAAAGCACTGCCATCCTCTGTCAACACTGGCACTCTGGTTCACCCATGCCACCCTCTGGCTGTCACACCCATGCCACCCTCGGTGTCATCACAGCACCCTCTGGTTGACCAGTGAGTGTACATTATTGTGGCAAAGCAAAGCACACCTGCTAAGTGCCTTAAGTTTTGCATAATTAAATTACAACAACACCTGCCCTGCCCCAACTGACATTAATGAAGGCTGGCACCTGCTTGTCTGCTCCCTTTCCTTTCCTTTTCCTGTTTGTTGCAATGTAATTTTTTTTTAACAGGAACCTAACCAAATTCTGGAGGGCCCCTTCAGGAAGCACTCCAGGGAATGGTTACAAATGATGAGGTTGAACTTTTGCACCTGCTCATAGCTTTTCCTTTTGCAAAACTCGTTTTTCGGTAATTTCGCACTATTCGCGAGGCGCGGCGTCGTGCGAAATCGATCGTGTAAGCCGCGAACTCGTGCGAGTTACCCCAAGGTTTACGGGCGCCGCCATTTTGTTTGCGTGACGTATTTCCGTTTCCGCCCGCTATGTGTAGTCTCGCGCGATGAGCGCCTTGCGAATACAAGTTCGCACGAGTTCGCGAGAGAAATCGCGTGAGAACCTACTTACGCTCACGTGATCGGCCGCCATCTTGTTTTTCATTCATTCCTATGTGTCTGGGCATGGTGTTTCTATCCTCTGTATATCTCTGCCATCCTTTGCTTATTTTATTTTGTTTTTGATCTATTAAACTTTTTTTCTATCCCTCTTGTTTTTTAGGTCTATATTTTTGTGTTTTAGGCTACTTTTGTTTACTTTTCAAGTACTTTTTAAACTTTTATTTCCTTCTTCTCTACTCCTATTCTTTTTCATTTTATCTCCTTACCTGCCCAGAACATGGTGAAGACAGCTGTCAAGCTGCCCAAGCCGGGCACCGCAGCCCGTGCCCGGCTCCCGTGTGGCCGCTTGAGGGCGGAAATGGTGGTGCCCAGGGAGATCTTCAGGAGGTGGGCACACTCGTTTATTTTGTGCAGCACCGTCTCCCGAGGACCATCGCAGCAGGCGGCAGGATTGCTGCCGGTTATACCAACAGCCAGGAGCGTCGGAAGCGGTGGGGGCAGGTGTGCCGGGCCCTTTTTAAGATCACGGGGGTCCAGCGCACCTATAATCAGGTCACCCACCGATGGACCGATATTCTGGAGCGGAAGCACGACCTGCTCGATCTGCTGGGAGTGGAGGTCCCCGGGCTTGGTGAGTAGTAGTAGCAATTTTTTCATCACTCTCTACTCTGTTTTTTCTCCTGCTCTGTGTGTTAATATTGCAAATGTTTGCTTTAACTTTTTTACAAAGAGCAATAATGCTGCTGATTACATTGATAGGAGAGCTAAATTAATATTTCAAAATCTTCTGTGCATTTCAGGTGCACTGCTCTCTTTCTCTGTGGCGGTGCCACTGCTTATTTGTTTTCTATTTTGTGTTCATTTAATTGGGCTGAGTAATGTATGAGTGTACTTTACAGAACTGCGTAATGCTAGACACAAAGGGGCAGATTTACAAGCCCCTTGCGCCACGTTTACGCTGCCTTACCTGACGCACAGCGCCGTAAACGTGGCGCATCCCTGCGAGTCATGTACAACGTGATGCTTCTAAGGAGATGCGCCACGTTAAGACCTGGGCCTGCGCCACAATGGGTGCGTTCCCACGCAGGGGGAGGAGGGGGTGGCGGTCAGGCAGATGTGCGCCTCGCAAAAGTGCCTGCGTGAAATCTACAAGATTTAACGCAGGCACTTCCGCGACGCTGCTACGTCAATTCTTTATGCCTGCTTGCTTGAAGCAGGCGTAAGGACTGATGCGGTATGTTGAGTATTGGGCATCCCTGAGCATTGCTATAGTTGCATCGCGCCTGCGACGCGACTCTAGAGATGCGCCCCTCTTTCGTCACGAGATGCATCACGCATCTGCCTACCCTTGCGCCAGGGTTTGCCGCATTGTAATTGCGGCGCATCTGTCGTGACGCAAGGTTAGTTTTGAGTTACGCATTTTGTTCTGGTGCACCTCTGGAGGTGTGCAGCCCAGAACTCATAAGTATGCCCCTAAGTGTCAGATTAGCAATTACCTGTGCATCCCTGCAAAGTGTGAGGCACGCCAGCACCACCCATGGTGCGCCGTATTTTCAATGCGGCACGCCATGGTGCCAAAACGTCACCGAAGCGTTACGCATCGGTGCCGTAAAGGCGGCTCATTGATGGAGTTGCGTTGCAACGATGGCGCAGCTCCAGCAATGCTGCGTCAAGCCGTAAGCCTGCTTCATGCAGGCGCAGGGTTTCAGTGACGCATCATTGTCCTAAATGACTGAGTAGAGGCTCAGGTGCAGTCCTTCCTTTGTAGCCCTCTTTTTGGCTAAAATAGTTGGTTCTTGTTCTTTCTAAATGTTTGATTTGGTTGACAAGGACATCGACAAGCAGCAATCATCAATTTTTTCTGTTCTTTCTTTCATGTTGTACGTCAGGTCCGCCCAGGGGCAAGCGGACAGAAACAGCGGATGCAGTGGCTCCAAAGGAGGAGGATGATGCAGGCCAGGGCGGCGAGTGCTCCTTTGCTGGCCCCAGTAAGTTTTCATTTAAATATAGAGGACCTATTGTTGTCCAAGCGTTCCTAATTTAAATTTTTCGAAACAGTGTTTAGATAGGAGCAAAATCAATAATACTACTGTTGCAGGGACAATTCTCCACAAACCTTACTATGGACACCAGAGACCAGAGTAATAATATTTCAGAGTGGCGTGTTTGGCACACTGTATACTATAGTATAAACTTGGTAGTGTCAGCGGCACGGACTCCTCCTTGCAAAAATTACAAAACCTTTCGCTCAGTCACTCTAGCTTGGAGGACCAAAAACCACAGAGTCTATTCAAGTTTAAAAGCTTTATTAAAAAAAGTAAAAGTAAACACATATATTAAAATAAAGTTAGCTAGAAAAGGAAAAGTGCTTGGTGCTGAGTTGATGAGTAATGGAACACATGTCTTGTGGTCGAGCCGAGCTTTCACCTGGTTTAGTTGATGTTGCTCTTGTCCGTAGAAGTCCAGCGTCTGTCTGTTCAGAGAAAAAAGATGTGTGTTAAAATTAAGCAAGCATTCATCAATTGTGACAAAAAAGTGCAGCAAGACAACAGCCTTCCCTGGAAGGAGGGACATTTTTACTTTAGACTAGAGTAGACAGTCAATTATTTTTTCTGTTTTCAAATTTCTTCATTCCTAGACCAAATACTAGTGAGTGGTGTAATCTAACAGTCTTAAATATATTTTTTAGGTGGAACAGCTGGTGGCGGGGCCAGCTCGGACGTGATCGTCATCGACTCGGAGTCTGAGGGCGACTCTGGGGAGGATGCGGCGCAAGTGGACAATCAGACTGTGAGGAAGCAGGCAGCGGTGGTGTGGAGTACAGGTAAGCTGGATCATGGTACTATCTGACTTTTAGATAGCATATGATGTGTATCCAGTGCTGGACCAGTGACAAAGTACAATATGGTAATTACAGCAGGCTGGGACCGACAGACAGATAGAGGCAGAGAGAGAGGAAGACAGAAGGAGAGAGAGAGGGAGGGAGCCAGAGGGAGGGTGAGGGAGGGAGACAGAGAGAGAGACAGCGAGGTAGAGGGAGACAGAGGGAGACAGAGAGAGAGATAGAGACATATCGCCTGGGCCTGGTGCAGATGATATGGTTGCTGGTGTGGTTAAAGGCTCAGAGGAAAAGTCACTCACTTCTGCCAGATCTCTTTCATATGAAAGAGCACCAAACCAAGGATACAAGTGAGTTGTGGGAAGGGAAATGGTGATTCAAGCGCCCCCCCTTGCCCCTCCATGCGGACGCCCATGATACTGGCCTCAATAGTTTTGTACTGCGCTGGCTAGTTGCTAGTTGTACTGTGACACAACTTCCTGCTGAATCATTTTGTGTTAATCATATTCTTAAAGAGCATTCGTTACAGATTATGTTTTTCTTTCTTCTTATAGTTGGTAATACTAAAACATCAAAACCGAGCAGGAGTATGCGGGCTGTACTTGCCCGGCAACGGAGGCTGGATGCCACTGTTGCGCAATATCGCCGGCTGGTGGAAATGGAGGGGGACGACACGCACTCCAGTGTAACATCTTCTGCATCCTCCTCCGTGACCCCACGTTCTGCCGGTAAGCGCAGTGCTCCAGCCAACCGGAGCCGTGCTGGAAGACGCCACCGCCGAGCAGCAAAGGCTGCACCTCCTCACAGTACTGTAAAGGCTCGCTTGCGCCTTGCACTCCGCAGAGTGTCCAACCTAGAGGCAGAGGTCCAGAGATGGAAGGAGTATCATAATCTGGTGGAGGGCCTCCGTTTAGATCAAGCCATCATCCAGGAGAAGTTTGATGCCCTGGAGGCCAAATTCAACAACCTGCATCCGTAGAGTGTCCCTTGCCCCTTTTTTAGAGACTTTTGGGGGGTGGGAATTGGGAGTTGGGGTTTTTGGGGACTTTTGATGGACTATTTATTTGTTGGGGTTAGGGAGGGTCTTGCGGGAGTTTATTTTGTTAGGGATATAAAAATATACTTTTTCAAACTTTATCTGAGCATAGCTGTTTTTTACTACTTTTGAGCCTGGTGGGTGGTGGTTTTGCAGTAAGTTTGTTTTACGGAACACTGTCATCGTGTTGATTCACCTGTAATTGGCCAAATGTTTTCCAAAGTTAAATGCCTGTCACAGAGTTTCCTAAATCAAGAGTCCTAGGAGTTTACTAGTAGTACCACTGTCACTCTCTCGCCTCTCCTCCTAATACTCCATTATACTACCTCCCATCCAAACGCTTATCTTACCTGTAATTTGTGTTTGTTGAGGGCTGTCTCCACCTGGAATTCACAGTGTCCTAAAGCGTTCTGCAGCAGGGCCCCAACTGGAGTTTCCCGGCGTGGATTTTCTGCAAAACAAAAGCAACCTGTAAATGGCCAAATGTTTTCCAAAGTTAAATGCCTGTCACAGAGTTTCCTAAATCAAGAGTCCTAGGAGTTTACTAGTAGTACCACTGTCACTCTCTCGCCTCTCCTCCTAATACTCCATTATACTACCTCCCATCCAAACGCTTATCTTACCTGTAATTTGTGTTTGTTGAGGGTTGTCTCCACCTGGAATTCACAGTGTCCTAAAGCGTTCTGCAGCAGGGCCCCAACTGGAGTTTCCCGGCGTGGATTTTCTGCAAAACAAAAGCAACCTGTAATTGGCCAAATGTTTTCCAAAGTTAAATGCCTGTCACAGAGTTTCCTAAATCAAGAGTCCTAGGAGTTTACTAGTAGTACCACTGTCACTCTCTCGCCTCTCCTCCTAATACTCCATTATACTACCTCCCATCCAAACGCTTATCTTACCTGTAATTTGTGTTTGTTGAGGGCTGTCTCCACCTGGAATTCACAGTGTCCTAAAGCGTTCTGCAGCAGGGCCCCAACTGGAGTTTCCCGGCGTGGATTTTCTGCAAAGCAAAAGCAACCTGTAATTGACCAAATGTTTTCCAAAGTTAAATGCCTGTCACAGAGTTTCCTAAATCAAGAGTCCTAGGAGTTTACTAGTAGTACCACTGTCACTCTCTCGCCTCTCCTCCTAATACTCCATTATACTACCTCCCATCCAAACGCTTATCTTACCTGTAATTTGTGTTTGTTGAGGGCTGTCTCCACCTGGAATTCACAGTGTCCTAAAGCGTTCTGCAGCAGGGCCCCAACTGGAGTTTCCCGGCGTGGATTTTCTGCAAAGCAAAAGCAACCTGTAATTGGCCAAATGTTTTCCAAAGTTAAATGCCTGTCACAGAGTTTCCTAAATCAAGAGTCCTAGGAGTTTACTAGTAGTACCACTGTCACTCTCTCGCCTCTCCTCCTAATACTCCATTATACTACCTCCCATCCAAACGCTTATCTTACCTGTAATTTGTGTTTGTTGAGGGTTGTCTCCACCTGGAATTCACAGTGTCCTAAAGCGTTCTGCAGCAGGGCCCCAACTGGAGTTTCCCGGCGTGGATTTTCTGCAAAGCAAAAGCAACCTGTAATTGGCCAAATGTTTTCCAAAGTTAAATGCCTGTCACAGAGTTTCCTAAATCAAGAGTCCTAGGAGTTTACTAGTAGTACCACTGTCACTCTCTCGCCTCTCCTCCTAATACTCCATTATACTACCTCCCATCCAAACGCTTATCTTACCTGTAATTTGTGTTTGTTGAGGGCTGTCTCCACCTGGAATTCACAGTGTCCTAAAGCGTTCTGCAGCAGGGCCCCAACTGGAGTTTCCCGGCGTGGATTTTCTGCAAAGCAAAAGCAACCTGTAATTGGACAAATGTTTTCCAAAGTTAAATGCCTGTCACAGAGTTTCCTAAATCAATAGTCCTAGGAGTTTACTAGTAGTACCACTGTCACTCTCTCGCCTCTCCTCCTAATACTCCATTATACTACCTCCCATCCAAACGCTTATCTTACCTGTAATTTGTGTTTGTTGAGGGCTGTCTCCACCTGGAATTCACAGTGTCCTAAAGCGTTCTGCAGCAGGGCCTCAACTGGAGTTTCCCGGCGTGGATTTTCTGCAAAGCAAAAGCAACCTGTAATTGGCCAAATGTTTTCCAAAGTTAAATGCCTGTCACAGAGTTTCCTAAATCAAGAGTCCTAGGAGTTTACTAGTAGTACCACTGTCACTCTCTCGCCTCTCCTCCTAATACTCCATTATACTACCTCCCATCCAAACGCTTATCTTACCTGTAATTTGTGTTTGTTGAGGGTTGTCTCCACCTGGAATTCACAGTGTCCTAAAGCGTTCTGCAGCAGGGCCCCAACTGGAGTTTCCCGGCGTGGATTTTCTGCAAAGCAAAAGCAATCAACATTCAAAATGTGCCAGCGGGGCTCACAGACCCCAAAACCCTAGAAGCCCCACAGACAGCACCCCTAAGACAGGCAAGTGAGCAATAACGCCTAAACGTTTTCACCTCCCATTTCCTCCTAACCAATTTCATCCCTTAATAGACCTTGCCACCAATGGCCCAGCCAAGACCCATAAACCCAAGCGCAAACAAGTTTGACACCCCCCAAACAGCCAAAAAGCAAATCCAGGAAAAAAGCCACACTTAGAAAAATGTATTTAAATGAGGACTCACTACTTCCAGTACCTCTTTAGGGGACTCGTCAACGTAAGTTTCTTCATTGTGCGGAATCCAGGCATCAGCATTACGGGAAATGGATAGGGTGAGTCTGGAGGAGGAGGATAGACGACCAGGACTGAGTTCTTGGCAACTAACTTGTGAACCTGATGAATGCTGCGGCATCAAAATCAAGACAGTTCTGCTGATGGGCTTGTTCTTTGATTGGGTGATTACAGTTTTGTTGTGAATGGGATCAAGCACTTGGTAAACAAAGAAAGACAGACACACAGGAATAAAAGTGAATAAGGAGTCGGACTAAAAATAAAGTTAATGAATCATTGACTCATTTTCAGAACTCGGTGTCAGGGAAAATGAACTCGTCCTCATACTCTGCAAATTCAGTCGGTAGTACTTGTGGTAACTGAGGAGAACTTTCCTCAGGTAGGTCGGTGTCCTCTTCTTCCTGCGTGCATTCTCGTACTTTGTAATCTGGTGGTATGAAGTGCTGGTTCATCTTTATCATGGTGAGCCGCTCCACATTTGCGGGCAAGAGGCGGGACCTTTTGGAAGTCACAATGCCACCAGCAGAACTAAAAACACGTTCTGAAGACACACTTGCGAGTGGGCAAGACAAGTAATTGATAGCCAGGTTGGTGAGCTCTCGCCATATGTTTCTTTTCCCATGCCAATACGCCAATGGGTCCTCAGTAATATTGACCGCTGTTGAGTCATCCAGGTAGGCCTGCACCATTGAAACAATGTTCTCCCGCATTCCTGTACTTTGCACTTCTGTGTCCTTTCTGGGACAAGCAAACCCTAGCTGACTTAGCCAATCCTCTTCAGACATATCGCCTGTGCCTGGTGCAGATGATACGGTTGCTGGTGTGGTTAACGGCTCAGAGGAAAAGACACTCACTTCTGCCACAGGCACAGAAGTGCTTTTATCCGACACCTGTTGGCCTGCTGATTCACTAGTACTGTCTTCTCCTACAGTTTCCTTCCTCTCTCTTTCAAAACGAATGGCTGACCGAGCTAGCCAACCTTTGTACTCTGTAACATCTGAAGTTTCAAAAGAAATTAATACTTTTCCTAACAATGGCTTTCTGTAACGTGGATCCAGAATAGTAGCACAAATGTAGTGCTGTTGTTTCTTGATATTTGCAAGCCGTTTATTGCTAACTAGGCGTTGTAATAATCTCTGCGCCAACTCATATGCTTCATTCTTTCCCGCATCCTTTAATTCTGAAGACACCACCTTGACTTGGTGCTCGAGCTTCAGCAACAATGGGATAGCTTTGCTCAAAGAACAGTCCTCCCTGCTGACTTCACGCGTGAAGACCTCAAAAGGACGAAGCATGTCTGTCAGGCTTTTAACTAGCTGCCATTGCTCCACCGCTAGCATCATTTCTGTCGTATCACCACCCAGGTTGTAGAAATACTCATTGACTACTGGAAACAGCTCATGCAGACGCTCAAGCATGTAGAAGGTTGAGTTCCAACGTGTTGCCACCTCCTGGATAAGTGCTTTCACTGGCATTCTACGTACATTTTGCTGGCGCCTCAGCTCCTTCCGGGCCTTAAAAGAATGGTTGAAATGTGTGCATATTCTTCTGCAGATGGTCAGTATTTTGTCGACTGCAGGTTCTTTTTTCAAGAACTTTTGCACGACAAGGTTCATACAGTGCGCCAAACACGGCACTATGAAATAGTCACCGTCCGCCATGGCCTTAACTACATTGCTGCCATTATCAGTAGAAACATAACCAACCTTGCAATTTCTTTTGGGCAGCCATTGCAAGACCTTTTTGTTAAAGTCAAGTCTTCTCGGACAGCTCCTTGCGCATGTACTTGTGCTTGTACTGTTAGCTCATGCAGTTGTTGTTGCGGCTTTGGTTGTTGAATAGTACTTGAGCCAACATCACTGGTCGTTGGTGATTGAACCAATAAACAGGCTACCTGTGCAGCACTCATGGTGGACTTTGGTTCTTTTTTCCACATAAATTTAGTGGTCGAGGCACCAGACTCCTTGGTAAGTGGTGCCACTTGCTTCTTCTTCTCCTTAGTAGAGACATCTTTCTTGCAAGAGGAGCTACGGGCACCTCTTTTCGGACCCATCTTCTGATTCTTCTTCAGATGTCGGAACAGCAGGCCGCAGCAGGACTTCTTCCTGGCACTGATGCTCAACGATGATGCGGAGTTCTTGACTTTGTGCACCTAAAAGCAAACGAAGACAGAGGAACATCAGTTAAATATATGTTGCATATGTGGCGCTTCAATTAATAGTTTGCAAGTAGGCATTTATGAATACACACGTGCACACCACAATATGGAAATATCAAAAATAAGAATTGCTACATTTTTGGGAAACAGGAATTCAACATTGATCCAAGAGAGCCCACAGAGAGGCTTGTAGTTTCATGTACCACTGACTCAACCTGGGCACAAGGGGTGAAAGCAAGGAAAAATGTGTGCAGGCCTATGGCACAAAGCTCACTGCCTGCCTTCAAAATGGCCGCTTGACCCCCATCCACATGGCCAGGAGGACCATGCCTCAAAATGGCCCCACCCAACATAGCCAGCCCCGACCCCTACTCCAAAAAGTCAAAAAAGACAACACAAATCACCACAATCCAATGCCATCCATCAAGTTCCAGAAGGTTTATGCTGCCTGCTGGTGGTTTTCTGGTGCAGAATTGCACTTTTTGCAATTTAGCGAGTGCAAGATTGTTGCTTCACGATGCGAACGCGGCAAAACACCCGCTAAATCACCATAACAACCGCAAAAGTCGGAAAACACACAAAAATCACCACAAAGAAAATCAACTTATCAACTTACTTGTGAAATCAAATTTCGAATACACATGTGCACACCACAATATGGAAATATCAAAAATAAGAATTGCTACATTTTTGGGAAACAGGAATTTAACATTGATCCAAGAGAGCCCACAGAGAGGCTTGTAGTTTCATGTACCACTGACTCAACCTGGGCACAAGGGGTGAAAGCAAGGAAAAATGGGTGCAGGCCTATGGAACAAAGCTCACTGCCTGCCTTCAAAATGGCCGCTTGACCCCCATCCACATGGCCAGGAGGACCATGCCTCAAAATGGCCCCACCCAACATAGCCAGCCCCCAACCCCTACTCCAAAAAGTCAAAAAAGACAACACAAATCACCACAATCCAATGCCATCCATCAAGTTTCAGAAGGTTTATGCTGCCTGCTGGTGGTTTTCTGGTGCAGAATTGCACTTTTTGCAATTTAGCGAGTGCGAGATTGTTGCTTCACGACGCGAACGCGGCAAAACACCCGCTAAATCACCAAAACAACCGCAAAAGTCGGAAAACACACACAAAAATCACCACAAAGAAAATCAACTTATCAACTTACTTGTGAAATCAAATTTCGAATACACACGTGCACACCACAATATGGAAATATCAAAAATAAGAATTGCTACATTTTTGGGAAACAGGAATTTAACATTGATCCAAGAGAGCCCACAGAGAGGCTTGTAGTTTCATGTACCACTGACTCAACCTGGGCACAAGAGGTGAAAGCAAGGAAAAATGGGTGCAGGCCTATGGCACAAAGCTCACTGCCTGCCTTCAAAATGGCCGCTTGACCCCCATCCACATGGCCAGGAGGACCATGCCTCAAAATGGCCCCACCCAACATAGCCAGCCCCCAACCCCTACTCCAAAAAGTCAAAAAAGACAACACAAATCACCACACTCCAATGCCATCCATCAAGTTTCAGAAGGTTTATGCTGCCTGCTGGTGGTTTTCTGGTGCAGAATTGCACTTTTTGCAAATTTAGCGAGTGCGAGATTGTTGCTTCACGACGCGAACGCGGCAAAACACCCGCTAAATCACCAAAACCACCCCAAAAGTCGGAAAACACACACAAAAATCACCACAAAGAAAATCAACTTATCAACTTATTTGTGAAATCAAATTTCGAATCCAAAAGTAATACAAATGGCCCACCACCAACATAGCCAGCCCCCAACACCACCCCAAAAGTCGAAAAACACACACAAAAATCACCACAAACAACATCAACTTATCAACTTACTTGTGAAATCAAATTTTGAATCAAAAAGGCCTCAAATCCAAATATCCAGCAGCATCCACAAAAAGTAATCCTTCCCAGTCAAGATCGAATCCAAAATGGCCAGGAAAGGAAACAGGAACAGGAAGTTGGAGACTGGGGCACTTCCTTCACCCCTCCCCAATGGGAGGAACTTGCTGGACAGGAACAGGAAGTTGGAGACTGGGCCACTTCCTTCATTCACTCCTCCGCCATTTTTATTTTTTTTGTAATTTCGCGAGTGCGAGATTGTTGCTGCCCGCGCCGCGGGCCTCGAGCAGTGCGAACACAAGCAAAAAATCCGCAGCGCGCGGATTTGCGGATTTTGCGGGAAATCCGCGAATCTCGCGGATTGCAGATTTACCGAAAATCCGCAAAATCCGCGAGCGGAACGGATTTTACGCCCATGCCTAACCTATACCCACCCCTGAGGCATCGGTCTGTAGAAGAAATGGTTTACTGAAGTCTGGAGAGACCAATACAGGAGAGGAGGTGATAGTGGCTTTCAAGGCCTGAAAGGCTAAGATTTCTTTTGAGGTGGGAACAGGCAATTTAGAAGGGGAATGAGATTTACGCAGGAGGTCAGTGAGGGGTCCTGCTAAGTCAGCAAACTGTGATATAAACCTACGATAATACCCCACCAACCCTAAAAAGGCCCTCAGTTCTCTTTTAGTGGTAGGGTAGGGAACGGCTTGTATGGCCTCCACTTTCTCAGATTGGGGTCGAATCAGGCCATTCCCCAGGACATAACCAAGATATTTCACTGTCCTAAAGGTGACTCTGGATTTATTTGCGTTAATATGGAGGTCTGCTTTATGTAGACTGGAGAGAATTTTGTCTAAATGAGAGAGGTGGTCTTCCCACGTTTTACTGAAGATGGCAATGTCGTCAAGGTAGGCTGAAGCGTACTCCAGATGGGGCATTAACAAGGTGTCCATGGCCCTCTGAAAAGTTGCCGGGGCTCCGTGCAACCCAAAAGGGAGGACGGTAAAATGGTAATGGCCGGATAGGGGGGAAGCGGTCTTCTCCCTGTCTGCGGGGGCTAGCAGGATTTGCCAATATCCCTTGGTGAGGTCGATAGTTGTGATATATCTGGCCTCACCAAGACGTTCCAACAGCTCGTCTACCCTGGGGAGGGGATATGCATCTTGTTTAGACACCCGGTTAACGGCTCGGAAGTCTATGCAAAACCGGATGCTGCCATCCAGTTTTGGCACGAGGACCACCGGTGAACACCAGTTGCTATGCGACGGGACAATTACACCAGATCGTAGCATGTTATTCACTTTGTTGGTAAAGGCGAGACGCCTAGTCTCAGGGATTCGATAGGGCTTTTGCTTCACCACAACACTGGGAGGAGTAGGAATGGTGTGTTCTGCTAAGTGGGTCCTACCTGGTTGGTCCGAGAATACACTATTGTGGTGGAGGAAGAGGGAGAGAACCTCGTTCTTTTGTTTCAGGGTAAGGTTCTGATTCATTGGAGTGTCATGTACAGTATGGTGAGGGGGAGAGACGAGAGCGACTATGGGGGCAGTTTGTGGGGGTTTACCTATCCTCTTCTTTAATAGATTTATGTGGTACATTTGAGTTTTAAGTCTTGACAATTGTAATACGTCGGTGGTTTGCCCTAGTTTTTGAGAATTTTAAAGGGTTCCTGCAAATCTCTTTTTTCAGTTTGAGTGTGGAAGTGGGCAGCAGTACTAAAGCCGACTCCCCTACGCTCAGTTCCCTCCATCTTTTTCCTCGGTCATTAAAGGTTTTCTGCTTAGTTTGAGCAATTGCAAGATGGTCATGAACAAGGGTTCTCAGCTTGTGGAGGCAGGTTTGTAATTGACAGGTATAATCCAAATAATCTTGTACTCCTTCCCTTTCCCAGCTATCTTTGGTGATCTCAAGTAGGGTCCTTGGTTTACGTCTGAACAGTAGCTCGAACAAGGAGGTACCCAAACTGGCTTGGGTCTGGCTACGTAGTACAAAAAGGGCAAGAGGCAGGAACTGATCCCAGTTTTTACCATCCCCAGACAGTAGTTTCTTCAGTGTGAGTTTTAGGGAGCCGTTGTAACGCTCAACCAAACCATCTGTCTGGGGATGGTAGACAGATGTCTTTATATGTTTTATTCTCAGTTGTGTGCACACTTGTTTCATAAGGCGGAACACGAAAGGGGTACCCTGATCGGTAACGATCTCCCTGGGGAATCCCATTCGCGAAAACACCTCCAACAGTTTTTGTGCTATGGCAGAGGAGTTGGCCACCCGAAGGGGGAAGGCTTCCGGGTAGCGGGTGGCGTAATCCATCAACACTAGGGCGTATTGGTGTCCCCTTTCTGACTTGGGCAAAGGGCCAATGAGGTCCATACCTAGTCTGTCAAAAGAGTGCCTATGATGGTTAAGGGATTCAATGGTACTGGGGGAGGAATGTATGGATTCCGTCTTTGGCATATCCTGCACTCTTGACAATATTTCTGAACCTGAGCATAAACCCCTGGCCCAAAAAAAAACTGGAGTATGACTTGTCCAGTTTTTTCAGCCCCAGAATGACCGGCCAAAAGATGGGCATGTGCAAAAAAAAGAATTAGCTCTCTAAAACTTGTGGGTACTAACAACTGTGGTGTTGAATCTGATTTTGCCACTCTATATAGCAGACCGTTTTTTTGATAAAGGTGGGATATACCCGGGTGAGGGGGTCCTGATCCTCAAAGGCTTTTTCCCAGGCATTAGTGCGGCTGGCGTCATTCAAATGTGCGGTACAGAAGTGGGTATCCCTCGCCCAAGGCTCTGGTAGAAGTAGGGTGTTGTATGTTTTCCCCAGGGGTTTGGGAGCGTCTAACATAAGGGAGTGAAAAGATGGATTATCGGTCCCGATGATAACGGGTTCTGGGAGACTGGATAAGACACCCACCATTACTTCGGTTCCTTTCCCTGATCCACTATAGAGGGTGATCTTAGCTAGGGGACATTCCCTGACATCCCCGTGAACACACCTGATGTGGATGGTCCTCCCGGGGATAAGATTGGAATGGGTGATTAATTCCTGTTTTACCACTGAGTTCTTGCACCCAGAATCAAGTAAAGCTCTTATATGTGTCCCGTTGATAGTCACACTTACATAGAATGCTGTCCCAGTTTCTTGTGCAAAAAGGATGGAGCGGGGTGGATAGCTCACACCCATTGGCTCTTCCTCCTTTTCTTTCTTTTTTCAGCAATATCGGGCTATATGGCCCCACTTCCCACAATCTTAACATTGGGGTCCTGAGGTGATTGGAAGATCTGGTCTGGGGAAATGGGGACGTATAGGCTCTGGTACCCCTTTTAGTGGTTTCTTTTCTGTCTTTACAGGAGGAACGTTTCGGGGGTGTTTCTCGGGTTCTCTGATATATGGACGACCTTGTGCCCTGGCATAACACATGGCCATTTCTATGGCGTATTCCAGTATGAGACCTGCATGCTTCTTCAACCAACGCTGGGTGCCATAAGGTAGAGTCTCCAAGAACTGCTCCAGGTAGACTTTATTCATAACGTCTTCCATGCTTGCCTCGTGAGGTTTAAGCCAAAGATTGGCTGCTTCTTTCAGTTTGTAGAACAGTGTCTTGGGGAGATCCCCCGGGCCCCTCGTTCCTGGTGGAACCTCAACTGGTGAGTTTCCTCATCCACTCCTAAGCGATCCAAGATATATTGTTTGACCACAGCGTATGCACAAGTCCCGTCCTTGTTTACCATTTGGTAGGCCGCTTGTGCCTCTCCTGTCAAAAGGGGGGCGAGGTAAAACGGGCATCTATCCCCAGGCCATGCACTTGCACGGGCCGCCCTTTCGAAATTCAAAAAGAAAGCTAAGGGTTCATACCCCGGGGTATATTTTTGTAAAGGGACCACCGTACCAGGGGGGGCGCGTGGCCTTCCCTGTCCCAAAGCAGTCATAAGCTGGGTATGTCCTTCTGCCAACCAAAGTAGACTATCCGATTGGTTCTGTCTCGCCAGGGTAAAAGCTGTCTGATCCGCCTCCGCTTGGGTGGAGGCTTGTTCAATAGCCCACTCCAGTTTTGCCTGCCCATCCTTCATTTGTTGTATAAGGTTTTCCATCCTGTAGCAGACGGCGGTTCATACACTGTACTCCTATCGGGCTTGCCACTTGTGAGAGGGGGACAGCCGGTTACTGGTGTAACAATGACGGAGGACCACTTTAATAGGACGGAATAGGTGTTTATTTCTTAATGTCATAACACCACTCAAAAAGAAATAAGGAATGCGTGTCTCTAGAGAGGGAAACGTCCTCTCAATCCAAACCAAAAGTCCATATGGGGAGGATAAACAACCAAGGAAAATTGTCGGGGTCTTTAAGTCCTTCCTGACTCCAATAATTCAGTTTTGCAGACAGTCGTGCGGCTTGGATTCTTCCAGCATCGCCATTTGAAAAAGAAAGAAGAAACAATCCCGAGATTACTATTAGGTTCTGGGGTTCCGATCTAGAGTAGGGGGTAATGGGGAGTGAAGGAGTTACCAGGGCCCTACACTAGGAAACATGTTATGTCCAACACAAACTGTAGTGACTGGGGAGCGTGTTCGGGGGTGAGGATTTCACACACACACTCTTGGTCCCGTGACCTCCATCAAACCTCCCCTACCCCTTCCCACCCTGTGAAGAGAAGAGATCCTTTAAACGACCCCGTACCTTGTCCAGCCACACTTCTCCAGAAGTGTGGCAGGGCGGCTAGTGGTGTCGGTGGCCTCCAGGCGTGTTCGTTCTCCTAGCCTGCCCATCTGCTTCTTCTCCTGGGTACTCCTCCCGAATGTAACTCGTCTCCGGCGTCTTCTCTCGTGTTCCTCCTCCGGCTTTTGCGCTGTTTGGTTCCGGCCAGGTTTCCTTATCCGCCTTCTCTGACTCTGGTTGGTCTGACGCGTGCGACGTCAGGATTGTCAGCTCCGCCTCCGCTGGTGACGTCCATGCTGCATTAAAGGGACCGTAGGCATTCTGAGGACGGGGCGGAAAGGAACAGCTGTTAAAGTCCTAGCCCCATCAACCAACATCATCAGAGGCCCTGTGACACGCCGCTAGCAACTTTACCTCAGAAGCTCCATCACCTCAAAATGGTTGCACCCTCAGAGCGACAATCAGCCGCCCGCGATCACTTAGGGCATAACAGGGGAGGTTTTGTGGTACCGGAACTACCTAATCTGCATCTCAGGACCTTCCACTAGCCAAGATCAGAGTTCAGGTTGATATTTATTTATTTAATAGGCTGTCATCACCATCCTTGGCTCCTCACAGTGTGGTACTTCGGAGCTGAGCAGCCATCTCCTTCTGTGGCCAGACCACACCCTAAGTCATCTTCCTGCTTAAAGAATCATCCGGCAAAGGCAAAAGGACAAGCCCTGTTTAGAAACATTGACACCTTCAACAAGAGAAACCCATAACCTGTCTTTTAATCTTATCATCTAACCTATGTTGTCACTCATGAAGAACTAACCAGTAGAACTTTGATAAAAAAAACCTCACTGAATTTCTTGGAGCAGCCTTTTCTCCAATCTCCTTCACTTCAGATCTGTGTCTCCACCATCCATCCAAAGGGATGCAGTCAATACATGCCAACTGTGAAGGAAAGCTATAACTACTCTTCATCTTATCATGTAAAATGCATTCCACTAGTCCATGCACTTGGACTTTTATCACAAACAAGTCTTATACTATGCACTTGTTAACTGCACATGTGTACAAATGGAATTTCATCGCAAATATCTTGCGTCTTAAGGAATCCCTTTTTGGGCCATCAAAGATGATCTATTTGGAGACTCCATCGCCCCTCTTTTGCTCATCAAAGTCTTCCTATGAGTAGGAGCTCCCCTTTGTTGAATGCCATATCTCTTTGACCCAATTAAGAATTTTTCCTGATTTCATTCATGTGTGTTTCTCTAAACCTTTCTGCCATCTTTCACAGACCACACTCATTTTCATCCATCCACATTTAAATTCCTCTGCCAAGTTTCAAGCCCTATACCCTCAGATCCACACTCAGATTACTGTAAAAGCATCTGAAATCTGCTTCTAAATATCTCAGCTTTTCATTCACTTTGCATTCCATGATTTTTTAGCAAATACTTACAAGTTCTATATGTTGGCTGAAGAATTGGGGGCTGTTGGAGGTTGGCAGCATATGAAGCTTGAATAAGAACCATTTAAAAAAGGGATATCTAATACATGTGGCCTGAACTCACATAGATGTCCTCATGCTGCTGATCCTGATCCTTCTGTTCCAGGTCCTTCTGTGCCTTTAGACACTGGCCCTCCTCCTCGTCTTGTGACCAGTCCTCCCTTTCTGGGCTGCTTTGGTCCTCCTGATCCTCATCCTGGCAGGCCCTGGATTAGTTAGGTGTGGTCATTGTTGTATTGATATCCTGCAAATGGTTTTACTTGTTATAGTCCTTCCTGACCTTGGTCTTCCTGGCCCTGCTCCTGGTCCATCCATGTATATACCCTTCCTGGGCCTCCAGATCCTGTACTACTGATCCTCACCCTGATTCTAATGATCTGCTGGTTCCATATCCATCTAGTCCTGGTTCTTCTAGGGGTATCACTGCTAGTCTTCCTGGTGTGGGTCATCCTGATTCACTTTGTCTTTGTGTTTTGGCCCACCTGGTCCTGTGTCCACTGGTCCTCGTCCTCGTATTCAGGATATCAAGGGCTGGTACTGGTAATTTTAGTCCTGGTCTAGCCCCATTGGTCCTCATTATACTTGTTGTCCTGGCTCCTCTGATCCCTGCCAGCCAGGTCCTAATCCTCCAGTTCATTATCCTTGTGCTCCATTTTTTTAATTTAGCTCCTGGTCCCCTTGGTTCTGATATTTTTGGTCTTCCAAGGTCCACCTAGTCGATCTACTGGTTTGTGGTCTTTTTTTTTTTTTTTAAAAAAACCTTATTTAGCATTTTACATCTAACAATGTGATACATATTCATGAATGCAGTCATTGTCAAGTAGCATTGTAGAAGATTATACATGCTTCAGTAGATCTAGCCAGGAAACACAATGTTAGTAGGCTTAGAATAGGAATCTGTTTTCAATATACAGTGAGATATCTCTAGATATATACAGTTGTCCATATTGTACAAATATGACCCATGGCGTTATTGACTATATAGATGATGCCCAACATAGGGCGAAATAAATGACGAAGAGGTGTTGAAGTCTTGTCCTGCATATTTGCTGGAAATAACTATTCCACTCAGGTGGGCACAATGCCCTGTTCCAGTTGAGTAGGGGGTTGTGCTGCTGTGATTCAAGATAGGCTGAGAAGGGGCCACATATGTCCCTGGGTCTAGAGGTGGGGGGGAGTGTGGTCGCATATACTTCGCTTCTCGTGTTGCAAGATGCCAGGCTACTCATCCATCCCTTCACCAAGGGTCGGGACCTGTCCCCCAGTGGATGGCGACTTCTCTTTTGGCTAACAACAGACTAATGGCTGCAAATTTACGAACTTTTAGAGGAAACTGTACCACGTACCCTAGGAGGACAATCTCAGGCAAGGAATCCATTGTCAAGTTAACCATACTGCTCAGTGTCCTATGTGTCACTACCCAGTAAGAGTGACCGCGTAGGCAGGCCCAAGCAAGTCTGCATATGGGGCATTGTGGTTTGTAGGAATCTGTTCGTTGGACTCTGGCTGGAGTAACATATATTCTATGAAGAAATTTGAAATGTATCAATTTGTGGCGGCTATTATGGGAGACATTCTTCGTAATTGTGCAGCACGCCGCCCATTGTTCATCCATTATTCGGTTTCCTAAATCGCTCTCCGAGTTCATGCGGACCTTGTCATCAATAAATGGGATAATGTTTGCACATGCCTTGTACAGCTTGGAGATAAGGTGCACACCCTGAGCACTCTCAATAACCCTGGATAGTGGGGAAGAAGACGGGGTTCAAGGGGAAAGTCAGGGAAAGTGGCACGTAACACAGAGCATATTCGAATTAGCACAAACCTATCCATGAACAATGCATTGGGAAATCGGTACATGTCATCTGGGTCGAATGCATGGCCATCTGGAAACAGATTGCCTATTTTGACAATGTTAAATTTAGTGCATGAGCGCTGTACGAGTTTCTCACCCGTAATCTGCAACCATCTGGCATTTGGGAGTGGAAGGGATGCAGCATAGAGAACAAGCGTGTTAGTGATCAGTCTTAGTTTCTCCCATGCCCAACTGGTAGCGGAAACCGTTTGGATGTCTTTAGGGTCCCTTGGAAGTCCCTTGGTTAAGACGATAGCCAGTGTCTCAGGGAGAATTAGATCTGACTCCAGACATAAATAAGGGATTCTTGCATCAGGGTGGTACCCCGCCTGTGCGTAGCTGCACTGGGCAGCCAAATAATACAGCTGTAGATCAGAGACACCATATCCCCCTCTGCTATAGGGCAGTGTCATAACTCGCCAGCTGACCCAGGCCCGTTTATCACCCCACACCAATTGTAATAAATGGGTACGAAGAGTTAAAAAGAACCTGTTTGGAAGGGGGATCGGAATGTTGTGAAATAAATATAAAAACTTAGGGAGTACGACCATCTTGACTAGAGCCACACGGCCTGCTATGGAAAGTGGAAGTTTGAGCCATTTGTCTATCTGAGCCTCTAATGTGTGGATCGCCTGCCCGTAGTTAAGGCGCATAATCTGTTCAGTTTCGAGGTGTATGTGTATACCTAAATATTTTACTGAGACTGTGCCCCACTCCAGCGGGACCTCGAGGTTCCACTTTACTATGCTTGTTGTGAGGGGGAAAATCAGGGACTTGTGCCAATTGATGCCTAGGGCGGAATATACGCCAAAGCGGACAATTTCGCGAATAAGTGGGTCTAAATTAATATGTGGATTGCGTACATAGAGCATTGTATCGTCTGCATATAACGATACTAATAACGGGCCTGTGTTAAATTGGAGGCCTCTATGTAGGTGTTTTTCTTGAAAATGCCGAATCAGAGGGTCCATGGCCAAAATAAATAATAAAGGCGAAAGTGGGCAGCCCTGTCTCGTGCCTCATGATAGATTAAGGGTGCAGACAAGGTACCATTTGGTCTGAGCCGAGCAGTGGGCTGGCTGTATAGCAGTACTGTAGTTCGTAGATTGAAAGCTGTGGAGCAATGAGGGATGAAACCTGATTGTGCCTGGGATACTATGTATTCCATTAAGAGGGAGAGATGACAGGCGAGAACCTTGGCCAGTATTTTGTAGTCCAGGTTCAACTGGGAAAGTGAACGATATGAGCCACAAAGCAGGGGATCTTTACCTGGTTTGGGAAGGAGAATTATAACCGCTTTGATTACGGTTGGAGGTAAAAGTTGCCTCTCCAAGGCCTCTGCATACACCTCCAGAGCTGCGGTATCAATATGTTCTTAAAGGCCTAGTAAAATGCACCCGTGAAGCCATCCAGGCCTGGACGACCTCAGTGCGTCGACAGCTTTGATAATGTCTGTCTGTGAGATGGGTTCCGCCAGGAAGTCTTGCACATACTTCTCGAGGTAGCCAAGCGCAATCTCCAATAGATACGTTTCTGTTCGGAGTGATCCTGCCCAGCCCTAGAAGTGTATAAACCTTTAAAATGGGACAAAAATTCCTGCTGGATTTCAATTGTGTCTGTTAGTTGGCGCCCGTCGATGTTTGTAAACTGGGAATATATGCATTACTGTATGGATGTCTTATCATCTGTGCTAATACACGTCCCGGACGCTCGCCCTCGCCGTACTGCTTTGCATTATGGTATTTCCCCGTGAAGAGGATCTCTCTTTCACCAGTATCTCTGTATTCTGTGAGCAGGGTCACCCGTTGTGTCTACTTCAGGGTTTTGTCTGATCAACTGCCTGGAGTCAAATACCCCCAGGTCATGTTCTAGACGGGCTAGGGTTCTGCGTATATCCTGCAGCACTCCGGCATGTTTGAATATGCAGACACCTCTTATGAATGCTTTAAAGCTCTACCATTACATTGCCGCAGAGTCAACTGAGCCAGTGTTTATGGCGAAGTATTCCTCTATAGCCTCCCGAATTTAATGTTGGAATTCGCGACTAGGGAACCGCCAATGTCTTTCGAAGCCCTCAGGCGGGGGACTTTCAATGCCAACAATACATGGGAGTGGTCAGAATACGTCCGTGGGAATGTCTGGATTGAGTAACACCAGACAATTATAGAGGGGGAGGACAACCAATAAACAATTCTCATCCATGTGTCGTGACAACTGGTATAATGTGTGTAGTCGGTGTGCTGTGGACTATGTGTTCGACCTATGTCCATTAACGATAGCTGCCCGCACAAGGATTGGAAAGCCCTATGCGTGCGTGACTTGGGATCGGGCGCCCTCGAAGTGCGATCCAATGCCTGATCTGTGGTAATGTTGAAATCATCTCCCAACAGGAAAGACACGGGCCAAGTTTCAACAGCTGAGATAGCAAGGAATAAAAATAGTCAGGTCAATCGTTGTTAGGGCCGTACACACAAGCCATCGCCATTTCATGTCCCAGTAACGTGCCGACCACAATCATATATCTACCTTCAACATCCCGGATAACAGAGTGGAGGCTGAATGGAATCCTGTTGTTTATGAGAATGGCAGCACCTCCAGCGTAGTTGCTAAAATTTGCAAAATATCAGTGTGCTCCCCAACGGGTGGCAAAACGGGCTTGATCAGTTGTGGGCAAATGGGTCTCCTGTAGGAAGGCTATGTCCACTGTAGAAAATATTATACTACCTGTCTCCTCTTGCATGTGCTATTTAGGCGGCGGATATTCCAAGTCATCAGCGACACATCCGAAGGGCCAGAGTTGTGTCCTAACTGGGGCATTTGGGTAGTAGAAAACAAAACTTGAAGTGAAGCATATGTATGTTCATGCTATTAATGACCGCATTTAAATGCAAAGTTGAACGATAGTATCTTAAAAACAAAAAAAAGAACTCCACCCCCCACCCAGCCTCCCTGCCCATCCAGAGGGGCAATACCAACCATATCAAAGCTGGCCAAAGTACCAGTTGTATCGCTAGGATAAAGCAAAAGGCCGATACCAGGTACATTTGTAATTTACAGAACAACTTCACAATATACACCAATAGGAAGAGGCAAACCCCCTACCGCCGAGTGGCAGCTTGTAAATATGTATGTAATAACTAAATCGCAATGTTATCAGACATCTATATGGAGCAAGGACTAAGAAGGAGTTCAACCAGTTCCTGATCCGGAGAAAAGATCCATACTCCATCTGAGCCACTTTGTGGCGAGGAGAGTCTATGTTCTTCGCCAGGCCGACCCGCAAGCAGCAGGTTATAGCATGCGGTATTTCAATCCTAGGTTTCTAAGCATGGCCTTGACTCCGTTATACTTGCGCAGGGCCTCCAGGACCATGATGGTGAAGTCTGGGTATAATGACAGTTTGGAGCCCTGCCATATGGTTTCACCACGTTTACGAGACAGGCGAAGTTCATGATGCGAGCAATGATGGGCCTCGGCAGGCAGCCTGAATTGGGCCTAGGCCCCAGCGACTGATGAGTACGTTATACCACAAAGCCCAGGGTGAAGGAGTCTCTACCAAAGAGGTCAATCAGAATCGACTCTACAAAGGTGTCCATGCGGCCTGTAGCAGCAGATTCAGGTATGCCCATGATGCAAATGTTATTTTAGCGACTGTGTGCTTCCAAATCTTTGTTCTTGATGGTGACATTTTTGAGGATACGTTCAACACGTTCGAATCACTTAATCAGTTGCACCATTGTGTTTTCCAAGTCAGAGGTGTGGGACTCCACCACGTCAAGATGCCTGACGTGTGCCTGTATCTTGGAACCCATGTCTGCAATATGTCTGTCAAGAGTGTCAAAGCGCACATCAAGTGCCTTAAATCCTGCTCTTATCTTGTGCAGGAGAGAACCTATTAGACTAGTGTTGTCTTCTGAGTGGGAAACTGATTGTCCCCCCTCCGCCATGGTGGTAGATTCCTCGGGGGCAGTCTCTGTAACCTTTTCGAAAGGTAGGAGCCGCTGTTTTGGGTCTTTGCGGCCCATGCCACAGCTCCAGCTAGAAAGCCAAATAATAGGATCCGGCGGCGGTGCCTTTGACTAGCCGGTAGAACTGGGTGGTGTCTCACTCTGTGTGGCTGGCTGGGCAAACACAATGCATGCGCTGCAAGCTGGTGCTGTGGGGCTAACTGGCGCCAGCATGAACTAGGAGCACAGGATGCTGTAGGGCAGTGAGGACTCTGTACACCTCACTCACAAATTGGAACCATAGCAGTTTCTTCTTTGCAGATGGCAGGTGAGCCGAGTGATATGTAGGTGCTAAGTTGATGAGCATATGCCAGGAGCTGTCACATTAGCGCTGGATGGCATAATTTCCATGTTCTGTTGGAGGCGGCATGCAAGCGGAAGTGCCTCAGTTTATCAGGATGAGTCCGCCGGGGCGAGCAGTACTGGGGGGAGAAGGGGGCAGCAGGGTGGCAGCCAGGGGCAGGCAGAGTTGAGACTGGAGCAGCCCTGTGGGTGTTTACTATATCTTGCGCGGGAGCCCTGGGGCCACTACCAGCTTGCAGGAGCAGGCCCAGTCCCCGCGCCCTCCGGTGTGACACTGGGGGAAGCTCATTGTGCAGTGTGCAGGAGGCCTAATGGATCCCCTTCCTGAACCGCTCTGCGCCCAACTTGTGTGTTGCTGCTGATTGCCCTGGTCCGCGCCCAGCCAACTCACTGCACCATCTGGAAATATGTGCAGTTCACCCAGCTCCGCATCGCAGCCCAGCAGTATCCTCAATCGTCTATGCCACAGCCATCATGGTTCTGGGGTCGATCTGACTTGGGTGCATAACTCAGAATTCAGCGCTGAGATTTCGATGCCGCTGGGCTCATCAGGATACGTAACCTCTCACCGGAAGTTCGGGGTCCAGGTCATAAATAGTGGCCATTCTAGAGAGTGGGAAATGGAATGTTTGCATGGACGGCCAACGGAGCTTCAGAGCTGCCTGGCCATCTTGATCTGTTGCTTGGCCATGCCCCCCCTGTTTTGTGGTCTTCATTGCTCTAGACAACCTTCTCCTGACCTGGCCAGTTTTACAGTTCCTCCTCGAACATGCCATGATATTTTTGGCTCTTGTCCTCCTGCTTGTTTTCATCCTGGACTAGCTTGTCCACTTTGTCATGATCCTACTTGTTCGGGTCACCCTGTTCTTAACCACCTGGCTTTGTGATCATGACTTCTGTCAGCATAGCCTTCCTTGTCCTCCTTTTCCTCCTGGTCCTGCTTATCCTTGTATGCAAGGTCCTGATACTCTTGGGCCTCTGTGACATAAGCTTTCTTTTCCCCTTGTTTGTGATCTCACTGACCCTCCTTGCACTGGTCCTCTTAGCTCTTGTCTTGCTGCCTCTGGTTGCCTGGCCATCTCCTCTGGATTATTCAGGTCTTGTTCTCCTAGTCTTCCTCATTCATGCTCTGGTTTGTCTAGCAATGGTCTTCCTATTCCCGGTCTTCACAGTCCCTTTTATTTTCCTGGTTTTGTGCTTACTAGACTTGATCCTCTTGTCTCTGTTCCTCTTTGTTTGAGTATTTGTATGCCTAATCCTTCTAGCTCTGCTCTTCTTAGCCATCCTGGTCAATTCAGGCCCCCTTCTCCTAGGTGTTCCTATTTTATCCTGATCCTCTTGACCCTCGCCTATTTGACATGATTCATCTACTTCTCACCCTGCTCATCTTATTTCTAGTGCAACAGTTCTTGATCTTGCTGGTCCCTTCCGCCTACCTCGCCTCCTGTGTCCAGCCCTCTTTGACCTTGTCCCTTAGCCCATGTCTTCTTGGTTTGGGTCATCCTTGTTTTCCTGGCCCTGTGCCTTCTCTTAAAGGTCCTTTTGGCACTGCACACAGTGGACTGGGTCCTGTTGGCCCTAGTTCTCTTGTTTGAATTCTTCTGAGCCTTATCATTTTAGCCCCCCTGGACATCCATGTCCAGTCCCCTTAGTCTTCCTGGCTCTGGTTGTTCTGGCCTCTAGATCTTTCTCATACTGGTCCTGCTTCCCCTAGGGCCTATTCTTTCTGCTCAAATTGATACTCTCAGCACTGGTCCTATGCCCATGGCCCACTGGAACTCTTAGACCTGTTCCCAGTCATGTTGGTGCATATCCTTCTAAACCTCCTTACTTTGGTCCTGGTCCTCCTGGCTCTGGGTTTCCTGTTGTTCTTTGTACTGGCTACATCATCTTCCTTTCTTTTTTTAACCCCCCTGGATCTAATGCCCTGGCTCTGGTCTTCCTCTATCTGGTCCTGATCCTCCATTCACTGGTATTCTTGCTCCTCAGGCCCATTCTTCTATACTAGCTCATTATGGTTGTCTTTTATCTGGGCTTCCAGGGCCTGACTATCCAATTGCTCATATTCCTGGCCATTCTGTTCTTAGCTGTGTGGTCTGAGGTCCTAGGTTCTGATCTTCATTTTCCTCCGTACTCTGGTCCTCCTGGTCCTGGTACTCAAGGTCCTGATCATCTTGCTCTGATCTACCTGTGCCCCCTAGTCCTTTGTTTCCTGGTCCTCTTAGACCTTTTCCATATGACTCTGTTGGCTGTGTCCCTGGTCTCAGCTACCTGGCAATCCTGGCCAAGGTCACGCTATTCATCTTTTTCATAGGCTGTGTCCTTATCAAAATGTTGTTCCAGTAGTTCCTTTTTCTTTATAGTATGGGTCCTCTTGGGCCTAGCTCTCCTAGACTTGACCCACATTGCACCCTACTTTTGGAATCCTTGGCTCGGTAGTCTTGCTCCAGGTTCTCTTCCTCTAGTCATCTGTGTTCCCATGGTACTGCCTCCTGCACTTCCTAGTTCCTGTCCTGTTTTTTTGGTAGCCTGGACATCATGTCTATTACCTTCCAGGTCATGATATTCATAGTCCTCCTCAATCGGGTCTTAATCCTCCTGGCCCTTCTCCTTCTTCTTCTTGCCCACATGGTTCTGCAATAACTTGTCCTGTCACAGATCATCCTAGCATTTCCTAGTTCTGATGTTCCTTGACCTCCAGTTCATACTTGTCAAAAGAAATTTCTAGACCTATAATTTCTGGCCTGTCTTGTTGTCATTCTCATGTACTCGCCCCCCTAGTCCTTTTGATCCAGGGTCTTTTGCTTCACAGGTTCCAGGTCCTGGATCTTTTTATGCTCCTCACCTTAGGTTTTATTTATTAGCCCTCTTTGTCCTGCTCCTCTAGTTTATTGAGTCCCTTGGTTTTCCTGTTCCTAATCCTTCTTATAATGGTTCCCCTGATCCAAAGTTCTTGGTCTTAGGCCTGGTACTCCATTGCCTAGTCCCCATGTCTGGTGCTTTTTCCACCGGGCTTAGTTTCCCTAGGCCTCCTAGTACCCTCATTCTTCTGCCCAAGCCTAGTTCTACAGTCCTCCTGATTTGCTTGTTCTACCTCGAACTTGCCCATCTGACCATTACTCCCTCTATCATGATCCTCGAAGTAATGGTTCTCTTGAATCCGGGCTTTCTTACCCCTGTGGCACTGGTCCTTCTGATTCTCATGTTGTGTGTCACCCTGGTTCATATAGTCTGTGTCACCCTGGGTTAGTATACCTGCGTATCTGACCCTATTAGTCTTTCTGATCTTAGTATCACTGAGACTGGATGTCCGGGTCCCTTATATCTATCCTTATATCTATTCTAGTCCTTTCCGGTCATGGACTTCTTGATCCTGATCCATCCGCATCTGGCCTAGTGATCCGTCTAGATCTGATCTCTTTGTCCCTTCTGTGTCTGATCCTTTTTTCCATTTGTCTCCTTGTACAAGTCTTCTTTGGTCTGTCTACCTTGATCTGCTACTCCTGGCCCTGGCCATTCTCAGCCCTCTGGTCCTGGTTGGTGCACTCTCCTAGCCCTCATTTATGTTATGGCCCAGAGACTTCTATTCTTCCTATCTCTAGTCCTTCTTTTTCTTCAGTCCCTTTTCCACTGGCCCAGTTTCGCCTGTTCCACATCCTCCTGATCCATCTCACCCTAGTTAGGATACCCCTAGTCCTGTATTTCCTTGTCCTAATCCTCCTCATCCATTTGTTTCTGGTCCCCTCTGGCATTGTTAGCCCCAGCCTTGTGGATTATGTCTCCCTGGGCCTAGTTCTTCTTGTCCTGGTCCTCGTGGTTTGCTCATCTTAGCCCTCTTGGTGGTCCACCTTCTGGCACTTATTCTCCTCATGGTCATCATCCTCCTCATACTGGTCCTACTGCTTCCTTCCCCAGACCCCTTCACAAAATCCTTGGTCAGTTACAGCCTCCAAGCTTTGCACTCAGTTTTTTTAGGCGATCCACAATTTCTTCAACTGAAACATTACTGTCATGGACAGAATTTAGGGCTCGGTAAAAACATAATCCAGCCCACTTGAAATACAATTCGGCATGTTCTAAATTGAAATTACCATTTTCAAAATGCAATGTGCAGGTGACTAAAATGTCAGTGTGGCTGAATGGCCACTAGTAATATGGGACCAATAAGCATCTATGCCTGAAACCCACTGTGCTAGGTGAATTGTAAGATAAAAGGCTATTTATTCAGGAGGCAGCCAAGTGAACTACTCCTGCTTTTACTCCTCCATTTTACAGAGGTGCAATTACTGTATGTCAATTTACTTCCATCAAGTGTCCCAAAGCACTGCGTGCCTAGGCACTAATGGTCTACTGTAAGTATCCATCTCGGATTTGCCCAGCTATAACCTATCTGTTTACTGCTGCTTGCGGACTGCTGCGATTTTCCAGGTTTAAAAATCTAAGTAAGCACAATCACCTTAAAAATAAGCACAAAGCTAACACAAGGGCTTCATAAGAAGCCCAAATAAACCCTGCCCGGAAAAATCATCAAACAGAGGATCATGACCATTAAAAGAACAATGTATTTGCATGAGTGAATACACATTTGTGTAACATTCTTTAAAACAATACTTTCATTTTATGAAGGCAACCAAAAACTCCTAGACTACAGTGCAAAATATGTATGTGCCATATCCTGAATCTGTTAAATCAGAAGTTTGATTTCTGCATGTTTCTTTGAATAATGAAATAATATAAATGTTTTAATTTATCATTGACTTTACTGTTTTTTTTATCTATTAACAGCTTGCTCAATCCCTGCCTTTACTTTTGTATAAACTATTGGACATTTTTAAATGCACTTTCAAATGCTTAATACATGTTCAATCCTCATTACGAGATGCCCACCATGCTACCATTGCCTGGAATCCCTTTTTTCTTCATGGCCAGCTAAATAAAGTCCTCCTTCACACTATTTATCTAGCCACCAGTCAAATTGTTCTCCATCTTTACTATTTAGCATGTGGCTGGCTAAACAGAAGAGATTATGTACTTTTATGCTGGCAGAAGGGTAAATAGCAGAGATTATGTACCCATTTTTAGGAACATGGATTGGGTGAAAAAACGTAAACTCCCATAATGAACCATGTTGGCCATGTTTCCAATATAAAGTATTTAACTTAATCTTGTCTTATGTGCACCATGTAACTGCTATAGGGATTTGTTACAGCTACAGTTTTTAATATATTACACTTTAGAAAGGGGTAACATGTCAACCATGTGTCACTTTTGAAGTTCTCCTGACAATCTTCACTATTTCTCTGGCATTTATGTGTTCACTTGCAACTCTGCGATGCTACACTTACTGCTGAATGTGACTAGCATGCCGATACTTTGCAATTATAGGGTATTCTCACAACCACACCAGGCCATTTACAGAGGCATACCACCAATGGTGAGAACCCTCCTATGTTACTTTACCTCACATGGACAATCTTCAACATTCACATTCACTTAGATATTAGAGGTATATTGAATTCTTTATAACAATCAGGTTTTGGGCAATGGGTTTGTATTTTAGGGTTAGAGCATATAAATTTGGCATGGCACACCTGAGCTCCATTTTCAAAACAATTACAATGATTTTGATTGTTCCAAAACAGATAGTCAAACACATTTTGCAATCTAGCAAAAATATATTTTTGGGCAGTCCATGACAAAATCTGGTGGTGAGTCTTGTTCGTCCAGGAGAATGTCAGAGCCAAATGTCAGGTTCTCCCAAAAGAGAACTTCAATGAGTCTGTGTATGTCCCCCTCAAACTAGAGTTGCATCTCCCATAGGCGATGCACAACACTTTCCCGTGTAGCCGGTGTTTCCACTCAGCACTGCTGTCGCCAGACAATACATCCATGTACCGGTCAATTATTGTGACCGCTGCCGGGTTGTCTAGCATGGTCAATGCCCACTCCCGATTCAGAAGCAGAGACCTCAATATCTGCGGCATGCTTGACCTTAAGTACAGCTACCTTCTTATTTTTTAATTTAGGTTTGGATGTTTTAAGTTTTTCTTCCTGTTGAAATATGTACTTAGATGAGTGTTGTGAGTCCTACTTCAGTGTGAACATACTCCTCCTATCTGTGCTCTGTCCGTCCACCTCTTTCTGAATGCTTTTTGAATGACTGCTGAAAGACACAAGACAAACGTGTATCCGTACCCAGATACCCGTCAGGCTATTTAACGTTATCATTTTTGCACAGGTTATAATGCTTCTCAATGGCTTCCTGTTGAGGAGACCCTCCCCGTGTTTTAGTTTTAGCTTTGTTTTCCTATTATCCCTCTTCTTCTTTGTAGAAGACTCTGGTGCTTGCTTTGAGTTATCCTCTTCAGAATTACTCTTTATTTATGGTTCAGCAGGTTTGGCTTTCAAATTACCTCTACCTAATGTTTTATGGGTCTCCTCTATAATTTTAGGTAATTTGCACCCCAGTAGTCTGAGAGCCAGATCCTTTAGACGCTGGCATATAGCCAATGCTGATGATTCCCCTCTAATGTTGCTTAACATGATGGCCGTTACTACAGCAAAACTTCCTATGAGTTTCATCCCCAAATCCAGGACTGGTGGTGCCCGTACTCATTTTGGATCTGTTTAATTTCTTCTGGCAAGACAGCTAATGAGTTCTGGTACACACTGCAGCAAAAACTGTAATCCAAATTGTGCAGTCTTCCACCGGAGGGCCATTCCATTGTCAAGCATATTGTTAAAATGCTTCTCTTCCTGGGTTCCCAAATGGTTAAACACTACATCAAGCTGATTTGTTTTTTGTGAAATCCAGAACGGAATCTCCACCTGTCTGATGAGAACCTTACCCATAATTGCATGTATTGTTTGTTGGCTGATGCCAGGTATAGCCATCTGTGGTTGTGCAGCTTGAGTTGTTCTAGCAGGGTTTATCGTTAACGTTCGCATAGCAAACTGTGTTAAGCATCTATATATTGTTACAACATTTCTAAACAATCTACACAGTTGTACAGTTATCAAATTATTGTCATCAGGATGTGGTGTGTAACAACTAAGTCTGTCCATCTTGCTCCCTCATTACTAAGGTGACCTAGTCTAACGCCTTCTGTTGTGTATGGTAGGTAGGCTTCAAGCCAATTTCTGTGTTCTTTTTATGTTAATGGTATTTCTGTTTCTTTATATGGTGTCAACTTATTTGAAACTGTAGCTGGTGTGTAGTTGTGAAACAGCCTAATAGTATTGTATTTTGCTGGGAATGTAACTTACGAATAGAATACCTCTGTTGTATATACTTTATGGGACTCAACCATGAAAATCACATTTCTACCCATAAGTGTTGGACCATGTTGTCACAATCTCTGAGTAACCACATGGTTGCAGTTTTCAGCAAAGTTAAGGTCATCTGTGTCTGACATAATAGAAAATGAAATTCAGAGAGGGTAACACAATGGGATACTACTTTGAAAGGTTCAAGCTTGACCAACCTACAACCTATACATGGGGGTTACCTGCTCAGCTGAGGAAGAGGGTTCCTACCTCCACAGATGTCTCCAGTCAGGAGGTGAGTGGCGGTATTTGGATATACAACAGAGAACTACTCAGGAGAACCATTCAATACAAACCTAATCCACCATAGTTGGGGGCACCATGTCATACAGCTTACACTTTCTCAATGGGAACTGTGCGTTTGTTGGACAACCTAATTGTTGAGATGGCACCAGACTGAGTCTATGCAACCCTCATGATATGCTGGCCTATAGTCCTACTATCTCACAGTGCCCCCATAAGTACCCCTAAACTTAAAGGGTTACAAATGGATGTGGCACCTTCAGAAGATGATAACCCTTACTCTCCAAGGAATTGTGGTAACAGATCTAGAACCCTTTTCCTCAGTCACTTGTGCATACCCAGAGAGATACACAAGAAATACACAAAGAGACTTTTCAATATTTAATCAACCATTGTGATTCTTGTGTGAAATATATGTGCTGCAATGATTAATAGACAGAAGCAGATAAAAGTAATGATCAGTAGGACAACAGTGAAAAGGATAGACAATTCCACAATTTTGCCAAGGCAGAATATATATGCTGACATATAAGTATGGTGTATCGTGTACTCCTACTATGTGCTCCATAATGTAGTTACCTAGGGTGGGTGATCTGTCAAAACCCCCTACTGGATGATCCAACTCCCCACTACCTGTGGGTGAATGTGTTTAGATCCTCGTTTTGGTCCCAAGTTGGACATTCCTCCTCACAGAAGGAAAACAGGAATCAGATGGGCTGAGACTCCGACACACAAAAACCTCGCAGTGACAGCAGAATGCTCCTCTGATTTGGACTTGGAAATGGGTGTGCATTTATAAAAAACTGCATCCATGCTTTCATGCTGAGTCCAATGGCTGTCATTGTTTAGCCTCTTGTGATAGCTGTATCGCTTTATGGATGAACAACAAACAACATAATTTGCACACTAAATGTTCAAGGTGTTGTGATAGTGTGCAGATGATGTGGAAATGTAAGAAGTATGGTTTCAGAGAAACTAATCTTGGACTGTTACACCACCAAATATGTGTCAAAAAACGTTGTATAGAAAAGAAGGCAACTTAAAAAGCGTGTGCATGTTAAATAGTAGTGTTTCTTCCTGGTCCTAACCCAGCAATGTGACAGTACAAAAATGGCTCAAGATGACTATTTTGCAGATCAGATTGGGTCACCCTGCAGCACTCCTACAGAAATCTCAAAATTAGTTCATTCTTTCCTTATTCCCAAAGTCTGTACTCAAAATATAACTAAAAAGTCTCTTCCTTTTCATCCAGCAGAAAATTGCAAAAATATATGTTGACTTTAGTGAAGATGTAACTCACTGCGTTGACTCTGAGTGCTTTTGGATAAGTGGCAGAGCATCAGGGCCCGTACTATCCTCATTTGGTATAATATCACTTGAAGCTTGAGCCCATGCTATTTTGGAATGTTGCTCTGGTTCACCTTTAGATTCATTTCCTCCTAGAAGCTTGGCTTAAGCTGGTCACATTTTTAAATCTGTCAATAAATTATTTATTTAACCATTCATTGCAACAAGCCTTGGTGCGTAAGCTCTAGAAAAATGTACAACTGCTTCAACTACTGAAAAAACTGCCAGCTGACACCGACGTATAAACACATTTTGGACCTATTTATCTTTTTACTGCACTGTTTAAAATGGTAGAGAAAATAGTCATTGAACAGACTAACTGTTATTGTGAATCCAATATTCTTTTTCATAATTCACAGTCTGGGTTCAGACCTTGTCATAGTATAAAACTAGCTCTGCTTGAAGTTTCTAAGTTTATAAAGGTGAGTTTAGAGACTAGGGTCATCCATCAGCAGTGGTATTATCATGCTTGTGGCTTCATTTGACACTACCTCTCATCAGATATTGTTACAGCTTTTAGCAAATAGAGCCAACTGTGGGTCTGCTCTTTAATGGCTGAAGTCTTTTTAGGGCAAGCATTCAAGACCTCTTGTATATATACTTTAGTATATACTCATATGTGTATGTACTTTGTGGACCCTGGAAACCAGTCCTCTTACTTGTCTGCTTCCGCTTAGGGCCTTTTTTTCCGTTGAACTGCCTCTATTTCACTTTCTTGATAGAAAACGACCAGCAGAGGTCAATACATTACCAGAATCACTTTAGCATTTTTTAGATTTCATTTCATATAAATTGTCTACCACTAGCACCCCTAGACAATAATATTTTTTTCAAATCTTGTATTTTCAGTGATATGGCAACCGAAGGCCCTAATTTTATATTAAAAACAGAGCTTTGGAGTATACTATTTCCTGCTGAAAGGCAATATTTCTCTGTATGTGTTCCCATACCTAGCGTGTCACGCAGTTGGTACTTTCCCTCCATGTTAAAGAACAGTAGATGTTTCAGCACCCACGATAATGTGCTGCATAGCTAAATACACATATTAATCAATAAATCAATAAATCAATCAATCAATCCTTTGTACTGCGCACTACATACCCGCAAGGGTCTCAAGGCACTGGCGGGGGCGCTACTGATTGAACAGCCAGGTCTTGAGTATCCTCCTGAAGGTCAGCAGGTCTTGGGTCTGTGGTAGGCTCAGTGGGAGGGTGCTCCATGTCTTAGTGGCAAGGTGGGAGAAGGATCTCCTACCGGTGGTTGTTCTTCTGATGCACCGAACGGTGGTGAGTGAGAGGTTGGCGGAGCGTAGCTGGCGGTTGGGGATGTAGAAGGTGAGTCGTCTGTTGACGTAGACTGGGCCGGTCTTGTGGAGTGTATTGTGTGCGTGGGTGAGGAGCTTGAAGAATATCCTCTTGTTGACGGGGAGCCAGTGCAGGTTTCTCAGATGGGGGGTGATGTGGCCGTGGTGTGGTACGTCGAGGATCAGTTGCGCCGAAGCATTTTGGATGCTTTGTAGTTGTTTGATGAGCTTGGTCGGGGCTCTCGCGTAGAGGGCATTTCCATAGTTGAGTCTGCTGCTAACGAGGGCCTGGGGGACTGTCTTTCTTGTATCTGTCAAGATCCATCTGTAGATCTTGCGGAGCATGCGGAGGGTGTTGAAGCAGGAGGAGGAGACGGCGTTGACTTGCTTGGTCATTGAGAGCATTGAGTCAAGGATGATTCCCAGGTTGCGTGCATGATTGGTTGGTGTCGGGGCTGCCCCCAGTGCCGTCGGCAACCAGGAGTCATCCCTTGCTGACGGGTTGGAGCTGAGGATGAGGACCTCTGTCTTGTCTGAGTTCAGCTTCAGACTGCTGGTCTTCATCCAGTCAGCGACGGCCGTCATTCCTTCGTGGAGGTTGGCTTTGGCGGTGATGGGGTCCTTGGTGAAGGAGAGGATCAGCTGAGTGTCGTCTGCATAGGAGATTATGTTGAGGTCGTGCAGTCAGGCCACGTGTGCGAACGGGGCCCTGTAAATGTTGAACAGGGTCGAGCTGAGGGAGGATCCCTAGGGTACGCTACAGATGATCTTGGGGTCTTTAGAACAGAATGGGGGAGGCGGACGCTCTGGGTTCTGCCAGAGAGGAAGGAGGTGGTCCAATCCAGAGCCTTGTCTTGGATCCCTGAGGCGTGCAGACGTGTGAGTAGTGTGCGGTGGCAGACAGTGTCGAAGGCGGCAGAAAGGTCTAGTAGGATGAGTGCTGTGGTCTCGCCGTTGTCCAGCAGTGTCCTGATGTCATCAGTGGCGGCGATGAGGGCAGCCTCAGGGCTGTGGTTGCTGCGGAACCCTGACTGGGAAGGGTCCAGGATTCTGTTTTCTTCGAGGTATCAGGTTAGCTGTCTGTTGACAGTTTTCTCGATGACCTTGGGGGAAGCAGAGAGATGGGCCCGAAGTTCTTGAGGTCTCTTGGGTCTGCCTTAGGTTTTATGCGCAGGGCGTTAATCTTGGCTTGTTTCCAGATCTCTGAGAAGGTCGCGGTCTCTAGGGAGAGATTGATGATGTTGCGCAGATGGGGTGCGATAAACCAGGTCTCTGTCAGGAAGGCGACAGCCGGGGATGTTGTGTTGAAGAGGTCCCAGAGCTTGACTGCATGCTTGCGTGCGGAGCGGGTGTTCAGTAGTATGCATCGGAGATGGTTGGGGTCTTTTTTGGCGGGTGGTTCGTCAGCTCTGACGCTAGTGTAGCTGCAGTTCCGGCAGGTGAAGGGGCAGTGTGTGCGTTTCAGCGCAGCCTTGAAGCAGGCATGGCTCCGTCCAGAGTTGAGAGCATGGCGTTGTAGTGGCGGCGGTCGTCATGTTGGGTGCTGGGGCAAGGGGTTCTGGCGCAGACAGGCTTGCCTTAGGCGCGCATTCGTCTCGCTAGTGGCGCGGCTGCGCAGTGGCCAAAATATATGGGGAGGTGGGAGGGAGGAGCAGCTGGGAGGTGGGAGGTTAAGGCAACAAATGGGCAGTGGGCCGTCAGGGGGGCTGGGCCACAGGGGACGCAGCGGCAAGAGCGGTGAGGGACAACAAAGGTAACAGAAGGAAAAAGGGGCACAAAATCGAGGGAAAAATGAGTGGCACAGAAGACAAAAGGGCACAAAAAACGAGTGGAACAGAAGGCAAAAGGGGCACAGAAACAAGGGAAAAATGAGTGGTACAGAGGGCGGAAGGGCACAAAAAACGAATGGAACAGAGGGCAGAAGGGCACAAAAAAACAAGTGGAACAGAAGGCAAAAGGGGCACAAAAATAAGGGAAAACGAGTGGCACAGAAGGCAGAAGGACACAGAAAATGAGTGGCACAGAAGGCAAAAGGGGCACAAAAATGAGGGAAAAACGAGTGGTACAGAGGGCAGAAGGGCACAAAAAACGAGTGGAACAGAGGGCAAAAGGGCACAAAAAACGAGTTGAACAGAAGGCAAAAGGAGCACAAAAACAAGGGAAAAAACAAGTGGCACTGAAGGCAGATGGCTCAAAAAATGAGTGGAACAGAAGGCAAAAGGGGCACAAAAACGATGGAAAAAGAGTGGCACGGAAGGCAAAAGGTCACAGAAATACCGGAAAAACGAGGGGCATAGAGGCAAAATACAGAACACAGAAATACAGGGGCAGCTAAGAACAGAACGGGCAGAGAGGCACGGGGGCAGCGAGGGGAACAGAAGGGAAAACCAGGAAGAGACACAGTGGCAGTGAGGGGAACAGCAGGGAACAGAAGGGAAAACCTGGCAGAGACACGGGGGCAGCGAGGGGTACAGGAGGAAAGACCGGGCAGAGAGAGCACGGGGACAGAAAGGGGAAGAGAGGGAAGAAAAAGGGGCACAGACAACGTACAGGCAGCGGGGGAAGACAGACAACAGCAGTCACAGACACAACAATGAAAATAAAGGCAATACAATAAAAGCAATAAAGCGGAGGATGAACAAACCTACCTACGACCTACCACTGGCCACCAGGGATGAGGCACAGGTAGAAGCCTGCGGGTGGTGGAGGGCCTCGAACTTCCTCAGCAGCGGCAGCTGGGGCAGGGAGACACAGGCGATGTACGGAGGGGGAGCCACCTACCTGGTCGGGTCAAGGGTCGCAAATGCGAGACCAATTGCATTGCAAATGCTTGTTAACTTATTGGTATTAATATGTCCATCTACCTCCTTTTACATCTTCTCCCTATCTACTGAAATGAGGTGTCTCATGGGACTCAGCCCTTTGTCTTAAGTTGTTTAACATTGATAAGGCCCTTTCAGCAGAGATTATTCAGTAGATTCAAAAGTTAAATATCATCAACATGATAATATCTACAGGATTACATTTTGATACATTGGAGTGATAGAGATGTATGACTGTTGTACGTTTCCAAAATGTTTGCTGGAATTCTTTTGGAATCTTCACAATTTGGATATCTAATGCAGATTGAGGAGGAAATTGTTGGCCTAGTCTTTTTTAACTTTGTGTAGCTGGTCTTAGCGTTAGTTTACCACGTTTATATGTTTCCATGGAACATAATATTTTTGGACTATGTTATTCCACCTCGCACAGTTTGATTGAACAAAGACTACAGCTACTAGACGCCATCTGGTAATTAACTGAGAGTCAGAACTGGGGAAATGTTGCCCCAATGACACAAAGGTTTCTGGTAAAATTACATTTCCTCCTCATTTGCCTTCTTCTGCCCCTCACTTACACATTCTTTCTGTTGGATGTTATTCTAGACTCTGTTCCCTTCCCAAGCTCATATTTTTTAACTTTTTATAAACAGAGTCCTGACGTTGTAAGAGGGGCAAACTGTTCTCTCCTTCTGCTTTTTATCCTAACCCTGTCTGGCTGATGCTATAGCTGTGACTCATATGTATATTCATTTTCCGTTGGCCAAGGCAGGCATGTTGTTTTGTTGAATAATAATGGTGCCCAGGCCCATTTGTAATAGCACATGCAGCAGCGGTTGGCCCCACAGAAGAACAAGCATTTGCAAAATGCAATAGGTCTTGCAATTGCAAGGTTTAGCTATTGGCATTGTCAACGACAATGTCTTTTATTTATGTGTCTTAAAAACAACAAATAAAAGGTTTTGTCAGTCAGTCAAAGATCTTTATTCGGCTAATTTAGCCATAAAAGAGCAATAAGAAACATTTGAATTACATAAATATCTAAAATAGATTTCATCTTTGACAAAATCAAAACACAGGAATCATTTTTTTACAATGTTACGAAGCCGAACTGCAGAGGAAATATACCTACAAATCATTAAACAAATAAATGAAAATAAAAGGCTGTCATTTACAATACCAATAGGCCAAAGTTTCTGAAATGCGAGACATATTGCACTGCAAATGCGCATTGTTTATAAGCGCCCCCATGCTGTGCTTTCGGGATAATAGAGGCCAAGCCCCTTTCTTTGGACAAGCTGTGTCTAAAGAAAGGTCGGCAGCCACTAATATAGTGAAAGTGCTGTATGGGGTGCTTTTACTGAAAAAAATATTTGTTTGTTAAGTTGACTAAATATTTTTTTTTTGTAAAAGCACCCGTAAAAGCGTGCATTGCCCGCTGAAGGTGCTGAATGTTGCAGGAAAGCATGTAGGGGCATATTACCAACAACTAGCGATAATTTTTGTCTCTAACTTGTTTAGAGACAAAAATTATCGCCGCACATCGGCGATTTTTATCGCAGATAAACCTTGCTATTAACAAGGTTTATCGCAAATGCGATAAAAAACGGCCGAAATGCATGAATATCGCTGAAAAGTCAGCGATATTCATGCATTATCGAGCAAATGCTCTTAGCCATGTTATCCACCTCCCATTGGATAACATGGCTAAGAACTGCTCAGGGCAGGTGTTAACTTTTGGAGATATTCCCGCTTAGCGCGAATATCTCCAAAAGTTGGTAATAGGAGATAGCGATGTTAGCGACTGTTTTCAGTCTCTAACATCTTGGCACGCCCACTTTGCATCTCATTAGTGATAAATATCACTGACATGCAAAGTGGGGCCCAAGATGGTCGCTATCTCCTACTAGCTGTCTCTAACTGGTGTTAGCGACAGCTTGGTAATAGGGAGATAATTTTATCTCCGCTTTCTTGGCTTTTAAAGCCCAAAAAGCGGAGATAAACCCCCTTGATAATATGCCCCGTAGTTTTTGCTGTAGGAAAAACACATTAAAGAAAAGTGCTTACAGAGTAAATATGATGCACGTGTAACAACGGAAGTAAGCAGGGTTGTTTTTCTTTTCCTTTAATGTGCCAGGGCCCAAGTTCACAACGCTAGCACATTATAAATGTGTAATGTGAAAAAACAAAAAAAACAGAGGTCTGTCTGTCCTGTGCAAGGCTCAGACCCAACATGTATTAGTGTACGTTACACGGTGCCTCGCAGATTCCCATCCTTTTAATATTAATGACTATGAAGGTTTGCACCTCAGTGTGAACTAGCTTTGCGTAGTTAGTGGGTGATTTGAGAATCGCTCACAGGACAAAATATAACACTGCTTGCTTTGCAATACAAAGCCCTGGACTTTAAGCTATCATTTTGAGCATCAGGCCCAAGGTGGATAAATAGTCATGTCCATAAACTATTCCTAATCTGGTTACAGTTGGAAAATATTTTCTCTGTGAATAAAATAAAAAATGTTTGCTGGGACTCATGCACTTTTGTGAAACATTTACACATGAATACTTACAAGTTTGAATGTTCGGGAAAAGCTGAAACACTTCCCAAGAGCCACCTAGGTAATTTTTATGAAATGCAAAAAAAAACACAAAACCAACAGTAATAAATTAATACATTGTCTTGTGTACAGACTCCTGAAAATGTCATATTTTAATATTCTGTTAATATAGATGAGTATTACAATATGCTTTTTTGTATTTGGGTCCACATGGGTGTTGTTTCATTTCTTTATTCCTATTATGTTTTCTGTACACACGGCATATCAATGCAGGTTGAGTTTTACGTTACCCTTGTGAAAAAGGCTTGCTAAATGCAGTGGCGAAACTGTACTGTTTTTGCAACAGGGGTCACTGCAGTTCCAAGGCTAAAAATCATTGTTGGATTTGTCGTTGTCAAACAACAAAGCCTTGATTGCAGACATCGCGGGGATAGTTGTACTGTCTATATTATTTCTAATAAACCCCCAAAAATTCATCCTATCCTTAGAGCGAACAGTCTCTAAATCCCGCTTTTTACCAAGCAGTGGGTTCCCGCCCCCTGTTGTGCCGTCAAGTATTCCCTGGCCAATGGATTCTATAGGAAAGACCCTAACTCATTAATCCTGTTCTCTACGGAGTAGCATGGGGGTCAGTTTCGTCCTTTTAGAGTCGTTTTTTCGTTTCCAGGTGGCCTCTTAGGAGCCATAATCGCCTGTGCATTGGAAACGCCCCAAGATGGTTTTCCTCTCTGATTGTCAAGGAGTAAATTCGGATTTGGATTCCTGTTTACTACTCATGTCTTAGCAGGATCGTAGGGTGTGAGCGGGGGTGTCATCATGGTAGCTTTGCTTAGCCCCGGGTCAAAGAGGTAGGCATGGCGAATACGACTGTGAAATTAGGAGGAGGAGGGAGGGAGGAAAACTATATTTAAATGTAATCAGCCATGGTGCTAAAACTACACACAGGCAAACAGAAACAGAGGAGGAAACAAAGAAATAAAGTAGTCCCCCAGAGAACAGACAAAGAACTGTAGTGTGATGAGACAGTGCTTAGTCCCTGATGCATGGGAGGAACAGAAGAGAGAAAGGAGGGACAAAGAGGCTGGACTGACTACTGGCAAGCAATGATTTTTGAAGGACACTGAAACAAACAAATTAATAGCTGGGGGATGGCTTTAACCCAACATAAGAAATTACAATACGTCTCGAATACTCGACCTAAACAGAATGCAAGGATTGGTCATGCAATGAACAGCAAAACGGAGCTGAGGTTGATTGTTGAATCAGTATACAGAGAAGCATTGGTGAGAGGTCCGAGAATGAAAACTCAAACTACAGTTATTTATTTTAAATAGTGCGAGGCTGTCAGTATGTTTATATGGCAGTTCAGGGTCCACTCAACAGGATGTGTAATGGTTTCAACATAGTCTTTTCCATATTTCAGAATAGAGATGGGGAGAATGTTTTGTTTTTTTGCACCGCAAGACCCTTTCTTCATAGTCCTGCAGCTAACTTCCTAGAGGTTGGAACAAGAACAGCTCTTTTTTTTAACCGTAAAATTAAGGTTTTCAAACATAGTAGTATTTAGTTTATTTTTATCAAATGATAAAAGCACAAGGCCTGACAGTGAGGAAGCAGATGTCTATCACTGGATTATGCTGGGAATCGTCCTAAATAAAGAGGAGGATGGGTGACTCAGCATAGATGAGATAGATGTCAGTCATTGTTCCTCTTCTTTTCTTTTCTTAGTTTTGTATTATGGAGTATTTTTTGTAAATAGTGTCTTTTGTAGGCCTAATGTAATGTTTGAATGTGTTATATATGAAGACAAAGACATAGGTTATATTTTTGATAAAACAATGGGGTGTGGGGGCTCTGTAGAGGCCCTTGTTTCAAGGAATGTAAGCCATTTCGGGATGTGGGTTCAATACGAATGCAGCTTGACTGGTGGGGATTAGCAGCTATGTCGACTCACACACAGAACCGCATCATCTGTCCCCTTCTTCCCCTCATGATGATTAAAGCTTTGGGAGGTAATGAAATTGGTCTGATCAAGAGAAAATTGATTTTTCACCACAATGACTGAGAAACAGAGGTTATTTTTGGTATTGTCAATTTTGGAGGCTTTCAACAAGTAAAAGAAGAGAAGGAGTTCAGAGTGCAATATATGAGTCTCCAGTAAGGTCTGAGGCTTCATTGCCAACTTTTTCTTCGCCTTCCTCTCTCCTATTCATTTGGTCTTCCCTTAGATAAGATAAGGAAGGGGAAGGGGTGAGTCCACTATTCCAAATGGAAAGATTGAACAGCAATTGTACAATTGGCTCCATATGAGGATCAGGTTTTTACCAGTGCAGACTGGTTTGAGCAATTCAGTAGATCTTGCATTCCTAAACTTAGAATACTTTTGCATTTCCTGCTCAGTTCAAAAGTGAGTGGAGGGACCTAGAAAATAATATTGTTACTTATTTCATGGGTAGACTGAAAAATGTTGCCAGGGGTGAGTTTGAGTCGTGCAAGAAGCTGGTAATTGATGTTCTTTAGGCAATTTAAAGTGGATTGACAGTTATTTTGAATGTAGGCACTTCCTTTACAGATCATGTTCACAAAAGAGCTGATGCTACTTTGAAAATAATGTATTTTGAATTAAATCTAGCCTTGAGGGCAGGAGTTAATTCTGTATACACTTCGCTGTCATTGGCCATTGACCTTCTATTCATGTCATCCGCACTTTGGAATGGTAAAGATGTATCTGGCTGCTATCAGAAATGGAGGTGCAAGAGCTGTATTTGTTGAACCTTGCTTTTGATTTTTTAAAGGCCTCGTCCATGAGGGTGAAAGGCTTAGGGATAGTAGCAACAAGGAAACACGCCTTTGAGAAACTGGAAAGTTTATTATGCATACAAAAGTTCATTGTTGAAGATGACTTTTACGCGGAATAGGGTGTTTTGAAACGTATATGGGTGGGCTAATGATTCCACTCTGATGACTGAGTTTGCCGAGATTTTCCTAATCTGCTTGGATTGTGGTGTTCTTGCAAAACTCTGTCAACTGCCACATGCTGGAGATTCTTCTCATGTGCAGCTTGCCAACATTACGTTTGTGAGCACGAGTGATAATTTGTGTCCCCTAGCGCGATGTTCGGGCACTAGAACGTCTCCCGGCAAGATTTCTCATAGAGGGCAGTGGTGGCAGTTTACGACCCTTTGTGTTGAGGAAACTGCCTCTCAAGTAGAAAATGTACTTAATATGCACAAAGAGGAGCAGCCTTTGACTTTCTGTGTGTGCCCTCAGCGCTGTCAGATACAGTGAGGAACAAGCTTCCGGCACAAAAAATCAGCACCAGCAGCAAAACAAGCCGAATTGAGCCTGCTCACGTATATAACTCCCTGGAGTGAAACTCCATGAGTTACGCCCACCCCCAGTAAAGATCTAGAGGCAGTAATACACAAATCATTTACTAAACAAAAACATGCACTGCATTTTAAGTACAAATATGGATGCAAAATCCAGTGTCAAATCAGGGCAAAGGAAATTTGATCCATCCTCAGATAGTTCCAGTTTTCAGCTCATGCAACAAATTGTAGCTAAACCTTGGAATGTTGAGGAAAAAAAGAAAACAAAAATAAAGGCCCTCATCATGAAGCTCAGCAGTGTCTAGCCTCAGCAGTACCTCTCCAGTTGGAAGGCAAGAGCGACGCCGCTCCAGCAATGCTCTGGGGGGGCCTATTCTTCCAATGCTGCGTCAAGCCTTACGCCTGCTTCAAGCAGGCGCAGGGTTTTGACGCAGCATTGGCCTAAAAGTGACTGAGTGAAATCTTGTAGATTTCACTCAGCCACTTTTAGGAGGCGTTCCTGCCCAGGAACGCCCCCCCCCTGCACCGGAACGCCCCCCTTCCCTGCGCCGGAACGCCTCCTTATGGCGCAGGGCTTTACAACGTGACGCATCTTGGAGATGCGTCACGTTGTAAATACCCCGCACCATTGCGCATCTTTTGCGGCGCCGCTGCGTCACAAAAGTGACGCAACGGCAGCATAAAAGAGGTGCAAGGGGCTTGTAAATCTGCCCGACATATTTATTCACCAAAGAAATCATACACGTACTTAAAAAAAGTATCTTAAAAATATCAAAACACGCTTCAAACGTCCATTGTTAGGAACAGCACGCTGCTGATGAAACGGGAACAATATATCATATGTTTAGTATATTTGGCTTCAGATTTCAGTTTCACCTAGCCTGAGATATTATGACTGGAAGACTATTGGATACATTTGTTTTTCTTCCCCCTGTAATGTTTCTAAATGCACCACTGTGTTTTTCCCAGCACTCTCTGAAATTAGCAGCGTTCATTTTTTTCAGGTTCAAGTTGGCAGATATTTCGACTTCCTGCTAGAATCGTCATCTTTCCATCAAAGAACCTTTTTGTGGTGTAAATTACATCCGGCTTCCCTGCATTCAGGTATATGCAATGGGTTCTGTGCTCGGCTCTTGTTCATTTATCCACTTGAAATGGGTAGTGACAAGCCATTGATATTGTTCAGGTCAATGACTTGCTCATTAAGAGCAGAGCACACATTTCCAGGCAAATGATTTGTAGTGATTTAAGCAGCAGTGCATATGATGAGTATTTTGTATGCAGAGGCATGCCGATCCTTCTGAGGGTAGTCTCTTCCAAATGTTTCAATCTGCTGGCCACCTAGCAATTTATTCACCTCTAGAGAACATTGAAATTGGTTTTATAGTATTATAGACACAATCTCTGCTGCTAAATGTAAACCCCGTGGATTGAACAAGGAGCATTCTTGTTGCGCATCTTACATGCTGCAGTGGATGGCTACGTTTTAGAACATAATTCCGGTCTATAAAACTCAAGTTATGATGCAGCCAAAACCGCCCATAATGATGTGATGGTGAAAGGCATTTCCTTAGGAGTTGCGCTGTGGAGAGAAATTGTAATCTACGTTATTGTATTACATGTGTGTGGGAAAAGCATGCAAGTAATACCATAATGATAAAGTACCATTTACAGCGTTCTTTATCGCGCTGTAATTACTGCAAATTACAACGTGCGTCATTTCACCTTAAATCACGTGTGCAAGTCACCTCTCATTTTCTAATTGGTGACATGTTCTTATCTCTCTGCAGTCATGACTGACGGCTCTCCCGTTTCAACACAATCCATCCACTGAGAAAAAATACTTACAAGAAAAAAAAATCGACCCACAGACCATTTTAGAATTGCACTTTACAACTAAACTGCTATAGAAATGTTTTCTTATAGAAAGTACAGAAAATTGTGCATGTTAGAAAATCATATTCAGATGTATTATTAATTTAGTAAACGATTACTAAAGTGCTTAGTACTTTTAACATTTTAACATATGGGGAGTAATATAGAAGAAAATATCTTTTTTATACCAGGCAATCATTCTTATATGTGCCTCTTTAGTTGGGCCAAGAAAGACTTTTGCTTTCCACTCTTGTTCATACATTTTTCCCAGCACCAGCACCTTACTTAAGAATGTGCTGACTTCAAATCCAATGTTTATTTCGCCTCCTCATCCCATGTTGTCGCTTTCCTAACACAATGAACTGATATGGCTACTTGAATAAATAACGATTTAGATATATTTTATGATTGCCTTACAGAATATTGGGGCATATTATCAAGGGGGTTTATCTCCGCTTTTTTGGCCTTAAAAGCCAAGAAAGCGAAGATAAAATTATCTCCCTATTACCTAGCTGTCGCTAACACCAGTTAGCGACAGGTAGTAGGAGATAGCGACCATCTTGTACCCAACTTTGCATGTCAGTGATATTTATCACTAATGACATGCAAAGTGGGCGTGCCAAGATGTTAGCGACTGGAAACAGTCGCTAACATCGCTATCTCCTATTACCAACTTTTGGAGATATTCGCGCTAAGCACGAATATCTCCAAAAGCTAACACCTGCCCTGAGCAGTTCTTAGCCATGTTATCCAATGGGAGGTGGATAACATGGCTAAGAGCAATAGCTCGGTAATGCATGAATATCGCTGACTTTTCAGCGATATTAATGCATTGCGGCCGATTTTTATCGCCGTTTCGGTGAACGTGCGCGGTATAAGAATTTTTAACATACATAACAATACCAAGGTTTATCTGCGATAAAAATCGTTGCAGCTCAGCTGTAAATTTTTGTCTCTAACCAAGCAATAGCGATAATTATCGCTATTGCTTGGTAATATGCCCCCTTATTGCTAGTTTTGCCTCATAATATGCGACTTGCTTTGTATTCACAATGAACAAACAGTGCATCTTTTAGCTTAGTTAGGAGGGCTCCCATGAGAACATTCGTCTGTGTAACCAAGTCTTCTGACATCCCTCCCTCACAAGACCTCTGCGACAAACTCAGCATCTTTTTCCACCACAAAATCAAGAGCATCTACGACAACTTCGACGAAGACAACCAACACACTGAACCCTCCCCAACCACCCGACACCCGGAAACCAGCAATTGATGACTAAACAGCCCTCACCACCGAAGACACACTGAAGACAATGAAGTCAATCCACTCAGGGGCCCCCACGGACCCCTGACCCCACCACATCTTCAACAGAGCCTCCAACACCATCGCACCCAAGCTCTGCCACACCATCAACCGCTCCCTGGCGACCGCCTCGTTCCCCGACGACTGGAAACACGCCAAGGTCAACCCCCTCCTGAAGAAACCCTCAGCGAACCCCACCGACCTCAAAAACTACAGACCCATCTCCCTGCTCCCGTTCCCAGTGAAAGTCATCGAGAAAGCCATCAACAGCCAACTCACCACATTCATTGAAGAACACAACATCCTCGACTCCTCCCAATCCGGCTTCAGAAAAAACCACAGTATGGAAACCGCCCTCCTCGCCGCAACAGACGACATCCGCACCTTACTGGACAAAGGAGAAACAGTAGCCCTCATCCTCCTCGACCTATCAGCGGTGTTCGACACAGTCTCCCACCGCACCATAATACGCAGACTCTACGATGCAGGAATCCAGGACAAGGCCCTCGACTGGATCTGCTCCTTCCTCTCCTGCAGGACGCAGCGGGTCAGACTCCCCCCTTTCCTCTCAGACCCCACACCTACCACCTGCGGAGTCCCCCAGGGCTCCTTCCTCAGCCGGACGCTCTTCAACGTCTACATGGCTCCACTTGCCCCCATCGTCAGAACCTACGGACTCAACATCGTGTCATACGCAGTCGACACCCAGCTCATCCTCTCCCTATCCAACGAGCCCAACACCGCCAGACGCAACTTTTGAGAAGGCATGGAAGCCGTCGCCAAATGGATGAAAAACAGCTGCCTACAACTAAACATCAACAAAACAGAATTACTCATCATGGGCCCAAACCCCGATGCCTGGAGCGACACCTGGTGGTCCACCGCCCTCGGAAACCCGCCAACCCCCACAGACCACGCACGCAACCTGTGAATCATCCTGGACTCCGAGTTTAAAATGGACCGCCAGATCAACTCTTTCTCATCTTCCTGCTTCCACACCCTCCGCCTCCTTCATAAGACCTTCAAATGGATCCCCCTCGAACACCAAAAAACAGTCATTCACGCCCTGGTCACCAGCAGACTCGACTACGGCAATGCACTCTATGCCGGAATAAACAAAAACCTCATCCGCAAGCTACAGAACATCCAGAACGCCGTGGCAAGACTGGTCCTCAACCTGCCAAAACACTGCCACATCTCCCAGCACCTGTGCACACTCCACTGGCTCCCCGTCGAGGCGAGAATCACCTTTAAGATGCTCACCCACACACACAAGGCCCTCCACGGCACCGGACCAGCATACCTGAACAGCCGACTCAAATTCCATGCACCCCAAAGGACCCTACGATCAGCCCAGCTTTCCTACGCCATGGTCCCTCGCACCAGAAAGACCAGATCGGGAGGCCGCTCCTTCTCCTTCCTCGCTGCCAAAGCATTGAACGCCCTTCCGCTCCACCTCAGACAGACAACATCGCTCCCCATCTTCATGAGAAACCTTAAAACCTGGCTCTTCGACAGACCCCCTCCTTGATGGAATGGAACCTGCACCCCCCTCCCTCCCCCCCCACTCCTAGCGCCTTGAGACCCTCACGGGTGAGTAGTCTCGCTCTAACAAACTCCTGATTGATTGATTGAAGTCTTGAGACAATGATATACACTATATCAGCGAGAATGTTTACCTTTGCAATTGCGAGGAGAAGCATTGGAATTTGACATGCCTAACAATTATGTATACATTATTGTGTGGTTTTATATTAATGAGTGTTCCTAGCTAGGTAATGACATAGAAGCCACATCAGATGAGAAGAATACTCTGACCTAGAGCTCTTTATCCTACCTGTGTAGCTCTACTGCTGAAGAGTGGCTTCTCTACTTTTGTTACCAGCAGCTAGTTCTAAAGATGACTGTATTCTTATTTTTATTTAGAGACCATGTCTAGATGAATGCTACTGCAGAGATCACTCTTTTGAAACAGTTGCTACCGCAGCTGGGAGGAACACTGCTGAGTTTCTAGAACAACACTTATTGGTTAGTTCTTTCCATATTCTAAATCTTGCTATTTTTTAAAAGGAACTCTTTATGGGTTCAGACAGGGTATATTGGGATCCTTAGCTACTTTAGTGGCAATTTCCTTTATGGAACACTTCGAACTGATTTGTGCAGTCACTAATTAACCTTTTCATTGACATTTTTGTAAAATGACTGATCTGAATGAAGACAAAAAAAACAATACTAAGATAAATAAAAGTGTTGAAACTTTATCAATCTCTCATCATAGACTGAACAATAATGTGACCGCACATGATACATGCAAAGTGTATGCCTTTTGTTCTAGCTGCAATTTAACTCTATGGAAAATGTCTGTTGACCTTGTCAAGAGCCATCAGGATTGACCAAGGGATGAAATCTGTAAATTGGTTGGTTAGGTTTAAAAACCATTCTTAGATGATTCTCAGGCTCCAGCACCATCAACAACCATTGATATGATCGCACACAGGCACCGTCAGCAGTTGATAGGTCAAACAGTCTGGTAGCAGCCTGTGGGCTGCTTATGATGAAAGATTTGCTCACCATGAAAATCTGTAGGACATAAGCAAAAGCCTCTAGCCAATGATGCAATAATATAGATTGCACTTTTATGTTAATATTATAAGTGCTGAAATAAATGATCTTAATACATAAGCAACTGTAATAAATAGCACATTCCATTTACACATATACATTGCTGATATAATACTATAAAAAATCATCATTAAAATAAAATGGGTTCACTTTTTTTTATATTCATTCAAAATATTAAACTGCAGTCGCCCGTTCTTTAAAGTGCGTTGTTGTTCTTCTTGTTCCACTTCTTATCATCATCATATTCATCATCCTTAATGATATTATTAGTATTATTATTATCATTATTTGTATTGGTGTTGTTACTGCAGTTAATACTGCTACTACTACTACTGCTACTACTACTACTACTACTACTACTAATAATAATAATAATATTAACAATAATAATAGTAACACCAACAACAATAATAATAATATTAATAATAATAATAATAATAATAATATTAATAATAATGATGATGATGATAATAATAACAATACTAGTAGTAGTAGTAATACCAATAATAATAATAATAACAATAATAATAACTCCATACAATTGGCACTACAGCAAACAATACCTACTTGATATTTAGTCAAAGATAATGAATCAAAAAAAGAGTGAAATTCACTTATCATGTAGGCTCTAATCCATAAAGGTGCTTTTCATTCACAATAAAATAAATCTTTTAGAGAGACCTCATACCAGGGTGACATGGCCAGTTTTTGCCCCTCCTTCTTAGCAGGCCTCCCTATCACAGTAAGAGTCAAAGATTTCTGCTCAACGTATTTTTATATCATGTGCTACAGATTCAAACCATAATGTTGGCACGGAAACAATAGGTCACACCAAATCATGTGAACATGGATATTTCCTGCCAAATTTAACGTCATTGCTAAAGTAAAGCTTATTTCAGATATCAGGCTTTTTATGAGAGGGCCTCTGCATACACAAGCACAGGGAGAGAAGATTTTACTAGATATGGAGATGCTATGATCTCTCCCATTCACGCATTGCATGTATATTTCATAAATATAGTCCTGTTAAAGCCAAAATCTCAAGTTGTGACTGGTTCTATTTTTCAAGGGCATTGTAGGAAATGTAATTATTGGTTGAGAAGTGTGGAAACCCCACTCAGCCAATAATCACAAACCTTGTCAGGGTAAAATACAAAAGTAACTAAATCAACATAGGTTTAACTCTCTGGTACATTTGCACAAAAGCAGTCAGGCTGTAAAGAATGTATGTAGCACGCAACCAGTAACGAAATGAAAAACAATGGAAGAAAATTCTGAAAACAATTTAGAAAACTAGATTACATTTTACTAAATAAAATATTACAAGAACAACAAAAATCAAATCAGTAGAACCATAAATATTCAATGTTAAAAAGTGTGTCAAAATAGTACCTAGAAGCACAAAGTGGCTGGTAGAAATGGGCTTTCTGTGTGTCTACGGTATGCATCTAAGCCAGGCAGAACCCACTACTCTAGTCAGGGCTAGTCATTTAGACACCAAAAATAACTTGTGCTCACCCTCTGGTAGTTTGGTGCAGACTCATCCTCAGAGGCACTGTGTTCATGCCTTTGCACAATACACTCACACAAATACACAATGAATACACTACATAAGCGACTTCACACAGGATTATATAAAAATACATATAGTGTATATTGTTCATATAACATTGACCAAAACGCCATGAATCAAATCAAATCAATCAAAATTACTATATTCGGTTTCATTTAGGAGAAAACCAGGAAAGTACATAATAAAAAAATTGATTACAATAATAACATTCGATAAATATTTTAAAATTCTTTCATTCTGAAAATATTTAAATAGCATAAAATACTCAATTTGTTCTAAAAACCTACAGGAGTGTGCAACAGATCAGAGTTTGAAGTATGTCAATTAGAGATTTCTCCTGTGTCGAATACAAAATTTAAAGTTTTTGCAATATTCAGTGCCATACAGTCAAACTCCATGAGTTGGAGGACTATTAAGGCAGGACGGCATTGACGTAAACTTAAACTTTTTAGAATTGGAACTAACCAACGTTTTTTAGGTTCAGCATAAAATTTACAGAAAAGGGTTAGCGGTATTAGGGATTGGGTTGAGATCTCGTCGCAGGGGCACAGAGATAACAGGTTCAACCAGTCATTTATTTTTGGGAAAGTAACCAGTCGATGAAAAAGGTTGAACCTAAAACGGGTCAACAAAAACCTGTCATAACCAGCCAAATTCCAGGTTAGATATGGCTGATGGCCAGTGTCAACTGGATCAGCAGGGAGTATTGAGCTGAGATTTTATTGGCTTCTGAAGCCAAACGCGGATCTGGTAGGAAGCTTAAGCATACGTTTTATAGAGATTTTCTTGACACTTCTGCTATTAGAGGAGGATTATGAAAATAATTTTTCAAACCCAAATCAAACAAAAAGTTCTTAACATAGTGAATCCAGGAAATCTTGATGGAATTTTCGAGTGAGAGGCAGTACTTTAACAGATTTTGGGTGAAAGGTAATTTAGATGATGTCCAAAATCAGTGCCATAGCAGAATTGGCTGCATCTTGATAGTGTCAGAAATATAAGGTAAACATAATTCTATATGGCAACAGAAAGTTGTGGTACCTTGTGGAACAGCGAGCAAAAACCTCAAAAAACTGTTTTCCACCTTTTGAAGGACTTCCATCTGTGCGTAGCCCCACACACCTGCTCCGTATATGGCAGTACTAATGCATTTTTCCTGGTATATGCGAGTCATCTCAACCAGGGGTCTTTTTCCTAATCTCTGAGTAAAACTTACTAACGTCATGGTTGACCTTTCTAGAGGGGTCGGTTGATAGTCAGTCCACTGCATTCAAAGAAGATAAAACGTCAAAAATATTTGGTGTAAGAATTGAATTGAAACAGTCCCTCCTCCTCTGGGCCCAAACGTAGGTTTGTAAAAGAAACCCAGAGTAAGAGCCATAATGTTTGTGCTTTGATAGTGAAATAGCTCTTTGTGTAACAGAGATAGAACCAATCTGGTTTATTACAATACAATCGCCAGAAATGTTTTTTACAGAGGCGCCAACCCATCCCACTCTTCTGACCATTAGAATTTTGTTGATATGAAGGGGACTAAAGTTCTTAAAATGTATCCGCCAATCCGCTGCTTTGTTGCGAAGAGACGTCTAGGATTCCTGCTTCCCCTGTTTTAATGCTGGGACCCCAGTTAGTATTATTACATATGGACAAGATGCGGTGGTAGGTCTAAAATACATAGGGTTTGGTGCTTGATGGTTTTATGAAAACTATTACATTTTTCTTTACCTATACCGCTCGTGTCTCCCTCCCTGTTGAAATTCTTGGGTTCAGGGTTCTCGACTATGTCTGATGGTGAGGTAGCTATTTGTGGTTCTCTTTGTTTACCGCAAATTTTCTCCTGCATGGGCATCCTTGATCCCTCTATAAGAGGGAGATTGAGACCCTTTGTGCCAGGACAGGGTGATGCTTTTTCTAAGGTGTTATTAATTAAACCCATAGCTCCTGCCAGCTGCTCGATTTTTTCCTCTAAGCGCCCAAATCTTTCTTTCATAAGAGTGATCATTCGTGTCATCATTGAGTTAATCTTAGATTCTAACAGTTCCCTAACTGTGCCTTCAAGGGCTGCCTGGGTACCTATGGGAGGTTTATTGAAGTTTGAAATGGGTACTTCCACTTGAGTGCCCATAGATTTTGAGGTTACGTCGGTTTTGTTTGTGTCTCTGAAAGGACAAGTGGTCGTGGGCTAGAACCATCTTCTCCTGTATTACTGCAATCTATGCCCCCTTTACACCCCTCTTACTGGTTTTAGCAGTGTTCACCTTAGACAGCTTAGTTTGTTTCCGGGTTTGCGGTTTAGACCCTAAGGGTAAACTATTATCAATATCCCTTGCTTGATTTGTTAAATGTGAGGGTTTATTATCCATCAAAGGGTTGCTCTCCTTAGCTTGAATGATAATTTGTGGAGTTAGGGGAATATTAGATCCTGCTTCCTAGTCAGTGGGAACAATGTGGGGTCGAGAGAGAGCCGTCATTCTGTTAGCTGAATCTCATGAGTTAAAAGCGACTCAGCTCTGACCAAAAAGGCATCTAAAGTGCCTACTGTGCTTTTATGTTTCTCCATAATCTTTAATTAAAATAGATCACGCCAAACACAATATGTGGACCAAGGTTCTTAAAAATAGTGTAAAAAATAAGGTGGGCCAGAAACCCCTCAGCCACGGTATGTTCAAAACAACCAGCAAATATCACCACATACATGATGCTTCCTGTTCTGCTCCAATTAGATATCCCTTCTTTATGGTGAGTAATCCAAATTAAGTAAAGGGATTTGGAAAACAATTATGTTAGCAATTATGTTAGCAGTATGTTGACAGTGTGTATTGTAATTGAAATTCCCAGTATAAGGATCTAAATTACAGCTTTGAGCAGTACAAAAAGGTTCACCCTTCAATGTTAAATATGTAATGACCTACGAAAATAGAGGGCACAGTTTACGTATAGGTAAGGGAACAGCCCTACATAAATCGTTCTTATCTCAGTCAATACGTTTCAATAAAGTTTCAAATAGTCAATGCGATTTCAACTCACTGCTCGAACACAAAGTCCCAATAAAGTACAGCCAAGGGAGATGGCCCTGCCCTATCACTTCCTGGCCCTGACCGGCATTGACGGGCACAGGCGGGAGCCTTAAAACTCCTCCTGGCGCTTCAAAGGACGTATTGGCGGTGTGCGTCACGTGGGTCGCTGGGGGCTGTAGTCCCTCTACAGCTCTTACGGTCTCAATGACAGTGCGCAGTGATGCAAATATAATATTCCCCAGTGTTGCCCCAAAAGGTTTAGCAGGCTAAGTGGTGGCAAGTAAAGGTTCCAGGTGGGGCTCCCCTCCTTGTCAGCTGCAGCTTAATATTGTCCCAGTGCACTGTTACATTGAACCATGTGCGCCGCAATGGTGGGTCCAGTCACACAGCTCAACCAGACAACAGACACTCCCTCCCAACATGGCCGCTTAGCTACTCCCAATTGCTCTGTGTCAGGGCCCTCCAGAGCACACAAGAACCCCTAGCCTCACGATGCCCACAGGACAGGCGTTTATGATCTCAAGGTGGTGCAACGCGATGCAGGCAGCACAACAGGCAGGCATATAGGCCACGCAATTAAGGTCCCAGGGGCCACAAGAAAAGCTAACCCCTGCTCGGGCAACTCGCACCTCCTCACAGCAGGCAGGTGGACGCTGCAGCTCCCTCTCCCTAGCCGCCGGCCCCTGCAGCACACCACGTTGTTACCACAGCAATGTCGGTCACCTCCAGGGATCATCTTCAAGGGTTGTCTGCCACGGGCCACGGGCCAGACCACACCGGGTCCCTGCCTCCCGTGCAGTGCCACACCTATGGGTAACGGCTTGTCACTCTGCTCCATGCCAGGTCCACAATGGCGCACTCCACCACCTACCTTCACTGGCAAGGACAGTCTGAACAGGTGCCTAGCGCACCTCGTAGGGCTCCGACACTGCTCTCAGGGAGGGCCGAAGGTAAGGTCAAAGGCAAGCGCAGACCACAGCGCCCGATCCCGCGACCCCCCACACGGTCCACACTCAAGCCCGTACCCGGAACTTCCGCCAGTCATCGGTAGTCGAACATACACAAATGTTGTGCATATTATGCAAATATGGAAACAGTATTCATTATTCAGACAATTCAATACGACATACATTATACTATCAGTGTATGAAAAGCAGCAGTTTGAAGAATGAAAAACACATGAGTCATCAACACTTGCCATATTATGAAATGAGGCCTAGTCAGTCTGAAAATGCTTTTGCTGAATTAACATGTATTCTTGCAGTGTAGAGAAAAACTTGTGATTTAAGTGGCCTTTTATCTTGCAAGAAAAAACATAGACTGTGTTTTTCTTCCCAGCTAATTTTTCCTTATAATCTATACACCTGCTCTTGTTTTAGGAGACTTTGGCTTGTTGCATATTTAGATAAACATTTCAGTTTAAAACACCTCTTTTTGTATTGTGTGTTAAATAATAATGCACCAAACACTACACATGAGGCTAAGCGCTTTTTTTGCATGAAAAGCTAGCTAAAACATTAAAGCATGTTGCTGTGTGCCCTTTTTAAATTTACACTAATGCATAATAATGCTATGTTGTACATTTCACATTTATTTTGCATGTTGTGCACAAACAATAAGAAAAGCAGCTTTAAACTCATAGCTTTGCTAGGAAATCTTTTATAAAGGATATTAGTATGGGGTTGGAAAAACATAATGAGCTGAATAAATAAAGTTAATACTCTTTTGTGTTTGTTTTGTTTTTTGTGCCTAACATTAAATAACTGTCTGTGAATCCAGCAAGGGTGTGACTTGCAATAAAAGAAGAAAGCATGCACAGATGATACCAGCTTGCCTCAAGACACGAAGGTGTCAAGGCCACTCTAAACTGTACATTCTTGTGATCGTGCCAATGTACTAGTGTTAGGTAAAGTATCCTTCCTGCCTACGATATGACAGGAAGGAAAATCAGACTGAAACATTTTTTCCTAATAAATGTTGCATAAACATATAAAATGTATTACATCATTAACACTTCTTTTGTTAAAACTGGTATGGTTAGGATTTTGTAATAAGATCAGTATGATGAGACCTCTTACCATTGTGGCTGACCAATCAGGTACGAACTTTTCTGAAAATGCAACATTTTGTGTAGTCTGCCAAGAATTGTAGTATAAATAATGACCTCTTAGCGCGCGTGGAGGCTAATGACCTCTTAGCGCGCGTGGAGGCTCTTCTCTTTAAGTCAGGGGGCCTCTGGCAGAGAGGGAGGAGATAGGAAAGGCAGCAGATGAGCTCAGACATTCACATGGGTTAGGTACGGGATCGCCACGGGTGCAGCCTGGGAGAAGATTTCTGCGCCTGAGGAGAGACAGGAGAGGGGAGGTTCCTTGCTCATATTTCTTTTAGAGAAGTCCTTGCACGTCATTTATTTGGCACAGGGGCGCTTTGAAGGAGCAGCTCCTGTCAGAGGGAGAGGAAGAGAGACAGATTGAGCATCACCAGAGCAGAGAGTGCAGCTGATTTGAATAGGTTTAGATGCTTAATTCTAAGTTTATACTTTTGACTAGTTAATTAGTTTTGAAATGATGTATTTGTCTTGTGCATTTATTTCTCCTAATGGGAGATTTTTGCAAATTATTTAATTATTTATTAGCCTTGCAAGGCTTATTTTTCTTAGAAACACTAAGAGTTTTGACTGACATGTTGCACCACATTTTCTTTTCTACATGTGATGCCTGTATGCAGACTACAATATGTTCTGTATTAATGCTACTTTTCCTGTTTTCCAAATTCTGTAACCTGATTGATATTTTGCTAATGAATAAAGGGTCAGAGAAAAATTAACTTTTGACTAGAAAATAAAACCCTTTAAAATACTCAACAATTCTCTTTATTGGCTTGAATAATAATTGCACTTTTGACTGGGCATGTTTATGAAAAGTCTCCTGAAGTTAATACATTGTGTCAAGGGCTCAACACCTTTTCAGCGGTAATTTCGAGGTAGATGAGGTTTGTATTGAGAAATTACAGTGAAATTACTGCTGCATCACGACGTATAAACGAATATCAGGTAACTTTGGAATTTGGCACCATTGCAAGACCACCACAAATGTGGAACATGTGTTACATACAATCAAAATATAGGATCACGATGTAGAAACATACCACTTTTTCAGATTCAAAACCAAAAATGTAGTTTACGAAATTCTTTGTGAGTGTAAAAATCTATACAAAGGCAAAGTAATCTGGTTCAAAAGGAGGCTAATTTATTCTTATGCTTCAAAACATTGACAGATGAGATGGCAGAATTACAGAACTTATAAACAAGTGGCACCTTGGTGATATCCAATGGCCTGCAAAGTTCACTGTTTTTACCCTGACAGTTTGTATATAAAAACATCAAAGATTTCTTGTGCATCCATTCATCACAAGCCCTACAAACCCTGCAGCATGGCGCAAAGAACTGTTTGATCAAGATAAAGATTATCCAGACAATTTGTGATGAAAACATCAACTACAAAGCTCAGAATGCACAATGCTATTTGTGAAGGGCAGGATGAGCTAGAACTAATTGGCTTGGTACTCACAACTCAAATTTGATCGACACGTAATGTAAAGCCCACCTGTAGTTAAATATGCAGACTAGTGAGCAGACAAACGTGAAGCTGTGTAATTGCGAGTGCGACCAACATGGATCTGACCGGCATGCAGAAAAGTGAAAAATAAATGCTCTGTTAGAATGTGTAGCAGCTTAGTCCCCACTGAGATATTTGTACATGTAGAAGTATAACTGCAGCTAACTTATGCTGCAGGGCATTCTGACAACTACTTTTCAAAGTCCCGTTCTGTAAAGAAAGACACATTTTTGCACAGCCATTTTCTGAAACAAGCATTCTAGGACCGGTTTCGGGCTTTCAGCCCTCATCAGCCTGGATAGCTTGACCCCAGTGGTATGGAGAGCACAGGACTCACGTCTGAGCATACCCGTCCCACTCAGGGTGACAAATGCAAAAAGAACAATTGATGGATAGAATGCAGAACAAGTTCATACATTCACCCCATTACAGAGATCTGGGCCTAAATCCATCGTTTTTTTCTCATTTGCCATTCCAGTTTGGACCCAGCCATATGCAAATCAGTCTTGACCCTGCGCCCTTTGGGAACAGTCCAGCCCAAACTGCCAAGCCAGGTCCTCCCTGGACTGGAAACAAGCACCCTGGGACCGGTTTCGGGCTTTCAGCCCTCATCAGCACATTTTTTGCACAGCCATTTTCTTTGAAATGATTCACTCTTCCACAAGCAATAAAACTTGATCTGTAGCTGAAGTTAACTTGCACAGCAGGGCGTTCTTACAACTGTTTTCGGAAGTCCTGTTTTGTATAGATATATTGTTGCACAGCCATTTTCGTTGAAGTGATTCACTCTCTCATAAACAACAGCTAAAAGAACAATTGATGGACAGAATGCAGAACAATGTCATACATTCACCCCAGTACAGAGATCTGGGCCTGAATCCATCGTTTTTTGCTCACCATGCCATTCCAGTTTGGACCCAGCCATATGCAAATCAGTCTTGACCCTGCGCCCAATGGGAACAGTCCATTCTGAACTGCCAGGCCAGGTCTTCCCTAGACTGGAAACAAGCATTCTAGGACCAGTTTCGGGCTTTCAGCCCACATCAGCCAGGATCGCTTGACTCCTGTGGTATGGAGAGCACAGGAGTTACGTCTGAGCACACCTGTCCCACTCAGGGTGACAAATGGAAAAAGAAAAATTGATGGATAGAATGCAGAACAAGGTCATACATTCACCCCATTACAGAGATCTGGGCCTAAATCCATCATTTTTTTTTCTCCCCATGCCATTCCAGCTTGGACCCAGCCATATGCAAATCAGTCTTGACCCTGCGCCCCTTGGGAACAGTCCAGCCCAAACTGCCAAGCCAGGTCCTCCCTGGACTGGAAACAAGCACCCTAGGACCGGTTTCGGGCTTTCAGCCCTCATCAGCACATTTTTGCACAGCCATTTTCTTTGAAATGATTCACTCTTCCACAAGCAATAAAACTTGATCTGTAGCTGAAGTTAACTTGCACAGCAGGGCGTTCTTACAACTGTTTTCGGAATTCCTGCTTTGTATAGATATATTGTTGCACAGCCATTTTCGTTGAAGTGATTCACTCTCTCATAAACAACAGCTAAAAGAACAATTGATGGACAGAATGCAGAACAATGTCATACATTCACCCCAGTACAGAGATCTGAGCCTGAATCCATAGTTTTCTGCTCACCATGCCATTCCAGTTTGGACCCAGCCATATGCAAATCAGTCTTGACCCTGCGCCCAATGGGAACAGTCCATTCTGAACTGCCAGGCCAGGTCTTCCCTGGACTGGAAACAAGCATTCTAGGACCAGTTTCGGGCTTTCAGCCCACATCAGCCAGGATCGCTTGACTCCAGTGGTATGGAGAGTACAGGAGTTACGTCTGAGCATACCTGTCCCACGCAGGGTGACAAATGGAAAAAGAACAATTGATGGATAGAATGCAGAACAAGGTCATACATTCACCCCATTACAGAGATCTGGGCCTAAATCCATCATTTTCTTTCTCCCCATGCCATTCCAGCTTGGACCCAGCCATATGCAAATCAGTCCACAGAGGCTTTCCTGGCAGTTGTTCCCAGAGTGAAGAGAGCCAGGACCGGGGGTAGGTTGTTCTCGTTGAACACAGCCAAGCTCTGGAATGCTCTCCCCCTCTCACTTCGGTCCAACCCAGACCTGCTCTCATTCCGTAAAAAGCTGAAAACAATACTGTTTGCCAAATCCTCTGAGTCTTAACTCCTCTGTTCCGTCACATCTCTGCTTCATCTCAGCGCTTGGACGCCCGTGGGCAGCAACCGCGCTCAACAAATTTATTTTCATTTTTCATTTCATTCATTCATTCATTTCATTCATTCTTGACCCTGCGCCCCTGCGACCCTGCACTCTATAAGGTTAGGATGGCTCGGAATGATTGTAAAATAGCTGATTTATTCTTCCTATATGTACCAGAAGGCCCAAGAGATTGTTCCCTGAGCAAATAAAATGGCCATTCCTACATCCTTGAGTACAGCCAATGGGGGGTGCTCCCTTTAAACAGATTGGTCAGCACCAGAGGGGTGTGGGATGTTAGGGACAGAAGTGTTCCTCGACAGGCACTGGGGGAGAGGTAAATGCAGGGGAGCAACTAGCGACCCCAATGGAAATAATAATGCAAGAATAATGATAAGAAGCAATTAATTAAAAAAAAAATGTTTTTGTAATTTTTGTTAAAAAAGATCCTGCCTCCATGATTACCTATTAAAGATTGTTCTACCTCCAGGCTTTGACCATGTGTGATACTTGACTTATTACTGTTTTTAAATTTGGGATCTATTAAATATACAAGTGCAGTTGGTGAATCTCAATATTCCTAGGGCCAGAATTACTAATTCCTCGGTCTTGGCATCACGCATTTTTCTGTGAGGCAACACATCTTTCTTCCGTCTCCTTGTGTCAGGGAGGCGGTACATGGGTGGGAATGGGTGTTCCTGTGAATCCATCCATGAGTTTACAAAAACGTGTTTTGCTAATTAGTGTTGCATGTTTGTAAATATGGCACAGTTCAGCTCTCTCCTGTTCACAAAACGCATTGCAGCAACGAGCTGCATTGCGAGAACTGTTAGTGAATCTGGGCCTTGATTACTTGGGTAGGTGGCATTCCTCTCTAAACCCATCCCTCTCCCTCAATAAACCCTGCCCTACTCCTCCCTATTCTCGTCACCCTTTAGTAGTAAGTATGCCCCTTTTTCTTAGGTTTGTGAAAAGTTTGCACTTTGGGAAGAGAACTCTGTTCAGGGAACAATAGGACCGGTGGAGGTGTAAACACTACAAAAAGTTTTTGAATATCAATTTGTACTACGATTTGTAGTACTACAGAAAGTATTACAAATTGCAGTTTGAGAATCAAGTCCATAGTGGTTCAAAAGTGTACTTGAGCAAGGATGGATAGTAAGGCCCTGGTTTTAGGTAAAACATGGGCAGGCTGGGGTTTGGTGAATCTGGAATGGATTTCGGAGGCACAGGAACTCAGGCAGGGGGTTATTATTAACGACAAGACCTCCACCTGTGGTTGTGGGAGGAGGGGTAGAAACTAGGCTATGAATTAGGTCATACATGTAACAAAGTATGGGACTTACCTGGTGCAAGCAGAGTGGACATTATAACTAACCCCATGTCTAATGCAGATCATGTACAGGAGCAGAACATGAAATGTCCATGCTGCACCAGGAGAGGAGACCTAGACCAGGAGAACAACTGACAAGAGGGTAACCAGGCAAGAATCACAAGTAGAAGGTCAGAGTACTAGAGGATCGAAGACAACTGAACAAGCAAAATAAACAGCAAAGGTAAAGAGAAAAAAAAAGTTAAATGCGAACTTTGGAGAATGGTGAAGAGTTTCAACATCCACTGTTGCCAGACAAGGGGGTCACTATAAAGTTGAAGTTGAAATATCTGGCTATACACTATTAACCCAGAAGTATGTCTAATTGCACTGGCCCTCTAGTGGCTGGCATTACGTCTGTGAATCTGTGTACAGTAGTGTAGGAAAGAAGGATCTGCTTTTATGGTTACCCCCACTTTTTGCCTGGTGCTAAGCTGTTTTTGACTAGTCTGACTAGGATCCTGCAAATCAGGACCCCAGTTTCTCTGCTTTTTCCCTTACATTTTTATGTTCAGTACCTAGGTAAATCCAAGATTGGATACTGTGTACCATTATCAGTCACTAGTGAATGGTACTTGAGTACCCAGGGCATTGATACCCCAGAGGTCCCCCATGGGCGGAAGCATGTATTAGGGCACCCATGGGAGACCATTCAAACTGTAACTGCAGGCCTGGTATTTCAGCCTGTTTAAGCTGGTGCTTGCACTACTCACGAAAAATGTAGGTTTCCTATTTCTAGGGTCACTGCACTTAAAAACTGTAAGTCACCCGTTAAGCAGTCCCATGAATCCTAAAGGCAGGGTGCTTGGTTCTAAGTGTGAGGGTGCCCGTACATGCGTACAATCTGCAGAGTCCATTTACCTGGGTTGTAAGCGAAGCAGTCATATACCAAATAGAGGGGCACCTTATAATTACACAATGACCATCTCGAAATCGACTGCAATGAATTCTATCAAGTTTGATATTAAACATTTTGTAATCATACCCCCACACTGTAAATGGTGTGGGAGGTATGATTCCAAGCACTGGAAGAGCCCTCCTTTAAGCTCTCCACACTTCCGGTACCAGTCTTCTAGACCCGGACAGCAGAAAATGGCTGCCGCCCAACAGAGACATGATTCTGCCCTCCTGCTGCTGAGCCAAACTTGAGCAGGGGAAGGTTGAATTATAGGTATCATGTCACAGGGAGGTGTGACATCCTTCCAGACAGGATTTAGTGTATTGGGGCTCGGTTGGTGAACTTGCCAGCACAACTCAGTCTGCATGAGGGGCATTTGGTGCCTCCTTGCATAGTCCAGTTCACAAAGTTCTGGGAGCTGTTGGCTCCCACTCAGGCAGAAACCTGTGCAAAGGACATGGAGGTAACCTCCCCACTGTCCAGACCCTTCCCTGGGAAGGTCCGCTGAAGCTTCCCCACCCTTTCTTCAGGGTACTTAAAGGCTTACCTGTGGGTGATTCCCTAGATTCGTTGTGGGACACAATACAATTCAGACACCACTTCAACTTCTACCTTCGGGGCACTGTGGACTTCGCTGGACTTCATTTGGGCTCAACTTCATCCCCCTTTCAGTCTGCTGCATTGTCTGTGCCTGCGTACCATACAGGAACTTTCCAAGGCCTGTGGGCATCCAAGACACTTGAAGGAATCTCCCTTGAAGTGAAGGAGTCACTTCCCTGCATCTGGGGCACCATAACTAAGCTGACTGATCTGCTGATCCTGAGCTCCTACAGACTCTGAAAATTTCAACAACACAGCTGGTGGTTCTCCACAGCTCTCCAGGCCTGCCCTGCTCTCTCACCAAATTTGAGGCCCGTATCCCCTGTGGGAGCCGCAGGAACCGAACCCTTGTGCACCCAGCCAACTTGCTGTTGCAAGGGCTTGTTGGCTTTCTTCCACCAAGATCTCCGGGATCCAAGTGGCCCCAACCTCAAGCATCTCCAGTGAGCAGAATATTTGTCCACACTGCATTGCTTGCTCCGTGGTCTGCATCCTTTGGTGAGCTGCTTGAGGTGCTATTGCAACTCTAGTGCCTCCAGCCTGTGAGTCGTTTTGAGGGTCACCTTTGTTTATGTTGGCTCCCCTGATTGCTCAGGGCCTGCCCTGACTCCCCTGTTTATGGAAGGTTACCTGGACCTTGCTGGTCCAGACATTGTATCTTCTTCGACTTCCATTTGCAGTTGCCAAGGCTTGTTGGTGCTTCCGACAGACACCGCTCCCTCAGCACTCAACATCCAACCTGGGACAGCGCGTGCATAGCTCCTGGTCTTCCTCAGCATCTCCTGGTTTTCACAGCTGCAGAGTCAAGCTCCCCGTCAACTTTACTGCAACACCTGACATTGGTGGGCATTCGTCTTCCAGGTCTCCATGTCACTCCTGTGTGGCATAGATCCTGTCCTCTCTGCTTGCAGGTACCTCTCATCAAGAATCCACCTCTGGATTCCACTGGACGCTTTCTCTTTCTCCAGCAGCAGCACTTTCCTAAAGTCCTCCATTGGGTTTGAATGCCGTTTCCAACACCACTTCACACCTATGCACCAGCTTCCTTGGTGTAGGTAACGTGGCTACAATGGTGGGGTGGCCCGCAACCTCTGAATTCCACAGGGTTTCTTCAAGGTCCACTGGGAAGGGTACTTAATCTTGAAATTGCAACAGCAACTTACTCATTGATTTATACAGAGAACTGTTGTGTTCCCACAATGCACACGATCTCAGTGGGGTTCCTAGTCTCTCACCATGGGTGGTTACATTGTCTTGACAAGAGTTTTTGTTCTTATATCACTTTCTTCTTATCTGGTTTGTTCCATTGTGCCTTGTGTTTATCTCTAAGTAGGAGATATCTAAGCGTGTTTGTGAGTATTATATAATAAATACATATTTGTATAAATACCTTGGGTGGTTCTTTTTCATTTAATCAATACATATACAATTGCGTTCTAGTAAAACAAGCTGCTTTACACTCATCCTGGATCAAATCTGAAGGCTACGCTCCACAGCTACCACTTAGAGAGATCTCTATAGTTGTATAAGACCTCCTAACCCCTTGGCTGCGGCAGTAATTACGCTGCAGTGCTTGTGGGAGGGGGGAGCGTGGCGCCGCCATGCTCGTGATGGAACCACGCCATCATGAGCCACGGGAGCGCTGTGCTCATGACAGTGTGGTTCCGTCACCCATCCGCCCACTCACTAATTTGCCCACGGGGAATCAGTACCACGTGGGCGGAGCGGCTGCAGCATGATGGAACCCCGCCGTCATGAGCACACGGTGCCCGTGGTTCATGATGGCATGGTTCAGTCATGGGCAGGGAAGGGGTTAAATAACCCTGTGCGGTGAACTCCACTCCGCTTGCGGAGTTTGCAGAGTTTTCCTCACTCCGTGTTACGCGAAGCTCGCAGAGTTTGCGCACTCTGCGCTACGTGAAGTTTGCGGAGTTCCAAAAAACTCTGCTTCACTCAGCAGTGCTGAATTTATTTCCTCATTCACATTCACCAACGGCAAGTGAGATTTCTTAACGCGGGGGTCAGGTTTCTCATTGCGAATGGTCGCATATGATTTTGACCGCTCACGTTAAGAAACTGCCTGTCCGCGTTGAGTAAAAATCTACTCGAGCGGCAAAAAAGGAAAGCTTCGGCTGTGCATGGTGCCATTCACAATGATTGCACAGTGCGTACAAGCCTCCAGTACTGTGCAATCACCGCAAACAGCATTTTTCTGTCACACTCCACTACTTGCTGACCTCCGCATAGCGAGGCAGAGTTGGTTTCTCACTTTGCGAAGTTTCGCGTAGCGCAACTCGGCAAACTCCGCCCAGGGTTACTCTTAAATCAGCATAAGGGTTGTCCGGACTGGTGCCGGGATGGCGCTTACATTAGTGGACATCATATACCAGCCTAGCCTCTCACATTGTCTTTCGGGTACAAGTGTATATCTTCCACTGTCTTCTGTGCCATATCTTCCAAATTCTCAGTTTCCTGTGTTCAAACATGCCTTGAGACCAAGTTTTGAGTTTGGTGGTGAGGATATGTCATCAAAACATGACAGATATCCTCACATCAGTATAACAATGGCCATAAACATAATGAATTTGAGAATTGTCAGAGAGGGAAGCCACTATGTATCCCATCAGCCAAACTCAAAATAAATCCCTTTGTTTCAAGTTCTAGATCGGTAGCTCATGCAGTTCTTGGCAAAAGCTAAGGTAATCATACATTGATGAATGGAAGCATTAATGTTTTGTCTTTTGCTAAGAACACATTGCATTTATAAGTCCTACGAATCAGTGAAAACAAAATGCATTTTCTCTCTACGTCTTGTACAGTATGGTAAAAAATAAACAGCTAAAATAATGAATTAACATTTACATCAAAAGCAAAACAAATTACATGACTCCATCACAATAGCACTAAAAAAGAAAGTAAATAAAACATGTCTAAATCTTTTCGAATTCGGTCTCCCCTATTAAAATCATATGATTTATTTAAAAACCACTTATTATGCACTTTTTCACAGCCCCTACATCTCTTTTCCGTCCACTTATCCCTCATCAAGGGGCATATTAGCAAGGACATGCAGTATTTACAGCAAAACGCTCTTAGGGCGTTTTTTTTTATCGCCGCCTATCGCCGAATATTATCACAGAGATAACATGCTATTAGCAGCGTTTATCTCTAATGTGATAAATTATCCAGCGATCGCGTCTCAATGCGTGAATATCGCTGGAAATCCGGCGATATTCAGGCATTAACGCTAATGGGGACATAACCTGAATATCCACCTCCCATTGGATAAACAGGTTAAGTAATGGTCTGAGGAGGCGTTAGATTCTGGTAATAATCGGTCTTAGCGTGACTTTTTTTTCGCACAGCCTGCCTTGCTAATAAGGGATAGCTGTGTTAGTGACTGCTATCAGTCGCTAACAGTTTGGGTACGCCCACTTGCACATCATTAGCAATAAATATTGCTGACATGCAAAGCGGGCCAAACCGGTCTCTATCGCCTAAAAGTTGTTGCGACAGCTTGCTAATAGGGCGATAAAAATATTGCCGCTAAAGTGGCTATATGTCCCTTGCTAATATGCCCCCAAGTTTTTTTATAACCAGCTACGGTATATTAGTGAAGAGACGGCCTAGTCAAAAGCCAGAAGATAAAACTGCAAACTATAGCAATACCCTTTTAATCTATTCCTCGTTCAGTACAGAGCAAGCTCTTAACCCTGTTGTGCTTACAAGAAAGGCCAACTAATTTGGGTCATTTTACTTCACGCTAGGCTTCCTCTAATAATAGCCACTCTCTTCGAAAACACCTACACCCTTTAACTTTTATGAGTAAATGTAATATACAGGTCGTTGTATATTTTTAATGCACAATTAGTTATATGTTGTTATGTTTCTTAGTATTAAATGCATGTTTTTTTCCTTATTTATAATGTATTTGTTTTATGTTTTAATTATTTTACCTGCAAATTAATCTTATTAACACCAAATCTGCCTGGTCCCAGTTTTGGCTCCCTTCCAATCTTATCACGCTTTTCTTCTTTACAATAACATTACTAATGAGTCAGCATATTGTATTATAAGTAATTTATTGGCGTTTTAGACTCTTTTGTCTGGAATAGCCTGGTTGACATGAAGATTACTGGAATGATTTTACAAAAGTAAATTACTTTTTCTACTCAGCTAAAAACACATGGAAACAATATGAAAGGCATTCATGGTACAATAACTTTTCCCCTACTGTGGCACTAAATAACATTCTGGTATCTTTGTAGTTTAGGCTCAAGGAACTGGCAGTAGTGAGCATGCAAACATACAAGTTATGAAAATGAGGCTATATATGTGGAGTTGAGGATACTGGAGATTAATAGGAGAGGGGAGTGAGAATGCTCCTATTGTGTACAATTTCAACTGCTATGTTTTTACATTTTATTAGCTATACAACCTGGTGTGTTGTAGCCTCAAAGTAATTTACTAGGGATCCACTATAATATGTATTCTACATTAAAATAACGAGTTTGTGAAACATAAATATAGGAATGTATTTTTCAATGTGTTTTTGCGATGTTCTCTTTGGGTGTGGCACAAAGAAATGTCAAAGATGCATCTTATGTTTAATAAAAACGATATTCAATACTTTGACAAAAATAAGACATGACTACAATTGTATTATTTGCTTGCCCTCGAACAGTCAGCGTTGTTCTATTTTTCTCTGGCAGATATAGTACGCAGAACATGATAAAGTATGAATGCCACAGACAAATCACAGGTCGGCTTTTCTGACAAATCTCAGGTATCAGAATAATAAAGTTTTGATCTATTATAGATGGTTCTCATCACAGTTTCACACATTGTTTCACTCCCCATTTGTCAAATAAAAGTGTTTTAGGACGTGGAGATGGTAAGCAAAAGTAATAAAACAACAGGGTAGTAAAACAGGCCATCCTAGTGGAGGATTAAAGCGAAAATACCATGCCATAGTTTGTCTGGATACCAGTCAATAAATGAAATGAGAACCACGACACACAGTAAAAAATAATCATAAGCTGTAAAAAAAAGGGAAAATAATGAACCTTACCGCGAAATAAAACATATGAAAAAGTTCATAAAAGAGGAGAGCAGCTTCATAAATACAAATTAGTGTTTCGCTGTTTCAGAGCATCATGCTACCGTTATGAAATAATCAGTAAGCACATTTTGGGACATACTTTTCCGCTATTCATCACAAGTTTTCAGTTAAACAAAATATCATTACCTTAGTAACAAAATCTATTTTTAGGTTAATATATGTGAACGGTCCGTACATGACATCACACCGGAAATAATTAATCAGCTCCTTTAAAGTTGGTCAGTGAGTGATGTTGATTAGTCAAAGACTGTTACAGACACGTCTGTATTATTTCTACAGCAAAACACAGCATCTTGTTACTGCCTTTTCAAGCAGCCTTCCTATCTCATGGTAATATCGTAATGAAGAAGCTTGACAACTGTTAAACCGGGACAGCCATAGGGTGGCCTTCCCAGCAACCTTTTGTCTTCCTCCTCCAATTCTTCTGACCTTATTTTTACTGGCCTTAGGCCTCGGAGTACATTTCTACTGCTATCCGGGATTAAAATGCATGTATTCTATGTCCATAATATAGTGAACTACATATGCCCAGGGCCGGTAAATTAAATGCTGCTTGTGGGCCACAGCACTTCTTGTGCCACACACTTAAGTACCCCTCTAACCATGGCTCAGACGTGAAATTGCAGTGCCTGTGTGTAAAGCTTACACTGCAATTTCGACCTGGCAGGGTAAACCTCTTGCCAGGCCCAAACCTTCCCTTTTTATCCCTGTAAGTCCCCCCTAAGGAAGACCCTGGTCAACAAAGAGGGCAGGGCACAATGTATTTAAAAGGCAGGATATGTACTTTTAAGTTTTTTTAAAAACTCTCTGATTCGTTTTTCACTACTGCAAGGCCTATCTCTCCCATTGAATAACATTTCATTGAAAGTTCTGCTGGAAGCATAATTGGTTTTATATTGATATCAGGTGAATTTTCTCCTTTTTTGTCTGATTTTAGAGTTGTCACCAAGTGTTTTCGTGCCATAATCCCCTTACTATTATTTTAAAGTGTCATATCAAAAAAGGATCTAGGAATAATGGTGCCCGATAGTCTACTCAAAAACTAAAGATGTCAGAAGTGGGATCAAGTTAACCCTGTGACTTCACCCAAAGATCTTCTAAGAGAATATGCAATCTGTTTTACCTTGTTTAATGCAGAATCATCACCATCGTTCTATATAGGCAGTGTTTAATAATGTACCCAGGTGTATTCTAAATAATTTAACTACAAACAGGGTTACTTTAGAGACCCCATTACATAGCTAGTTCATTATGGCCTGCACTACTGCTCATAAACACCCACGGCCATATTATACAACATTTGCACCCACTATTAGTGTCCCCAGGACACTTTAGTATTACAGAAGGGACCGCAGATGCTTGTGCGGCTGCTTTTGAAATACAGATAGCCTTGAGCACATACAGCGGCAGTGCTATCCTTATGGGGCATTCCCTCCTTTGCATGGGAGTATGACCCCATGTAAATGAGGGAATTCACTTTACCTCTGTACCTGCGCAGTATTACCGACATGGGCGCAGAGGGAAATATGCCTTTATAAGGTGCACTTTCAGTAAACCACAAAAAGGTGGCACGCCTTCAGCGGCCTTCTAAATGCAGACCTCTAAAGGGATGAAAGTGGGACCCACAAACATGCCCTTGCAGATAGGTGGAGTCCTTCACTGCACCCACCTTCAAGCGGATCTCAAATACCTTTTAAAAGTACAGGCAGGTTGCCGCCTGCACAGAGAAACAAAGGGCAGCTTTTAAACAGCTGCTCCATTTTTCACTTTAATGAGCTGCCCTGGGGGTAGCTCCAGTTGGCGGCTACTCTGAGGGCTGTGCATATCTCCTGTTTGGGTGCACTTTCCATGCTTGCTCCTGGCACACCTGCTTTAAGGTGTGCCAGGTACACACTATCTGTAAAAGGATCTCAGAAGGTCATCCTTAAATCTAGCCCCCTGCACAGAACTTGATTTAATAAATGCTAGACGCCAATACAAAATCACGTTAGAGGAGAGGAAACATTAGATTATGAGCAAAGCCTGTGAAGATCTCTTAGCCACAGCAAGGGTAAGGGGCAATACTAAATTCTGGAACATTGCATATCATCCGTTTTTCTCAGACATTGTTATCCCGAAGGTCAGATCTCTCATCCCGGCAGACCAGTGGCTATCTTATTTTGCAAAAATCTTTCAGACAGGCATTGTTCTGTTACAAGTTCCTGATATGTTAGGTGGTGGATAAACCCTAAACCAAAGTTCACAGGGTTCGATTACCCCAATAGAACTCAGCAAAGTACTACTCGCCCTTAACCAATAACCTTGGCTCCGAGTAGACTGAAGTATAAGTACCTTGGCTCCGTGTAGTTTGAAGTGTTAAGTACCTTGGCTCCGAGTAGATTGGAGTGTTACGTACCTTGGCTCCGAGTAGATTGAAGTGTTAAGTACCTTGGCTCAGAGCAGATTGAAGTGTTAAATACCTTGGCTCAGAGTAGACTGAAGTATAAGTACCTTGGCTCCGTGTAGTTTGAAGTGTTAAGTACCTTGGCTCCGAGTAGATTGGAGTGTTAGGTACCTTGGCTCCGAGTAGATTGAAGTGTTAAATACCTTGGCTCCGAGTAGATTGAAGTGTTAAGTACCTTGGCTCCAAGTAGATTGAAGTGCTAAGTACCTTGGCTCCGAGTAGATTGAAGCATTAACCAATACACCCTGGGGAAGGCTAAAAGTCCAGATGGGGTCCCTGTTGACCTTTACAAATCTAAAGTCAATTTATTTGTTAACAAATGTGGTATGGAGACTTTCCTTGTTTCCCTTTCACTACATTTATGATTTATCACATTTATCACTTTCTGCAGTAGCACCAGTTACATAGGTACTGAAGACAGCAAGGACATAGTGTGTCCTAGAATTGCTGAAACATGTTAACCTCCTACTTCATCTGAACAGTTATTTGTTTAAAACTGTCACTGCCTACTTTTTAACATTGGAAGAGTGAGTAGTAACAGAATAAAATAATTTTCAGTACTCTCTCATCCAATTTTATATTCACACCCTTTTTTTCATTTTACACTTTATCGACACTGCAGCATCAGTCGCTCTGTTCCACTACATCCTCACAACAGAGTAGCAAGACCATTGAGAGACCTGTCTGAGCGGAAGAGGGCTTTTAACCATCTTGGCCCTCCTCCGTGAAAGTTAGGGGCTCTTTTTTGAATGGTCATGAAGGAACCCCAAGTGATGAAGTGCGGTTCAGTGTGGTGACTGATGGGTATCTCAATTGACGATTCAGTAGGTTTATTTGGAGGGTAGTTATCAGATACAGACACCCCAGTGGGGAGTGATAGGTGCCCTGTCCAGTTCCCTGTATACACACATTTATTGTAGACCCTGTGACAATCGGTGGTAGTTGAGTTCAGTAGGGAATGTGTCATAGCTTGGTGGTTAAATTCCCTTGGGCCCCTAAATGATCGGTATTATGTTTGGTGCTTGAGCAGTCGGTGTGACTGCGGGCCATTTTTCGATGTAACAGATTTGTTGACTCTTTTACTGCGCCAACACAATAGGTGAGACGCTTGTTTGCTCCTTTTTGTTTTAGATTGTTGTGCTGAGTGCTCTTTCTTTTAATCTTTAACTACTACCCCCATACCATAGCAGAGAGCCATGGTTTGTCGTTTGATGAGGATGACCTCCAATTAGCATTAGCTAACCATCCTGATCTGCTGGATGTCATAGCAGCAGTTTTTTCCAACAATGAGGATGAATGGGGGAAGATTCTTGGCCTCAAGGAATCCTGTACCCATATAGCCCTACATGGTACTATTATAGGCACAATATTTATGCAATAACTGCGCACCTACCAGTCTGATTGTGACCAATACCCCTAGACTGTTTCTGAAGGACAAAGAATTCTTGACAAGTTGGTCGCTCATTGCCTGGCGATGCACCAGGGACTGGCTTATTCTCATTATAAAGACTTCTAAGAGGATTGCAGACACACTACTCATTGAGATCCAGGTTCTAGAGTACCAAATTAAAACCAACATTTCTGGCAAGGCTTTCTAGAAAAACCAGGATGAAACAAATAAAAACAACAGAGAATTTAAAGAATTCACATTGGCAGTAAAAATGGAGAAATTCGGGAAAGATTTGGATAAGTTCAAGTTTGAGAAAGTGTACCCATACACCAGTGATTTTTACGTCCCTCCTGATTTTAACACACATGGTCGTAAAACAGGCTCCATGTATGGGACATACAGTTCGGATGACAATTCATCCAGCAGCGACACTGGGTCTACCAACCAAAACCCCCGAGGGCGAGGTCGTGGGAAGAGGTATTTTTGGAACAACTGGAGAGGGAACCACCAAAACCAGATGCAACAGTGGTGGCCACCACACTCCTGGCAATTTGGTGGTCCCACCTTCCCACCTCACTTGGGACCTCCCCAAATGGGCCCTTATCCACAACAGATGGGCCAATTTCTGGCACAATTCCCTGGTAATTTCGCTGGCCAGCCTTTTTTAGGTTTTGGCCACGGACGGTCCAGGGGGCAGAGAAGAGGACAACCGCAACCTCAGGTACACTACAGCCCTCCATCAACATCTATGAGGAACCTCAGGAGCACGACAGACAAGAACAAGAACCAGGTGCAGAACAGCACGGAACCGGGCTCGTGATTAATCTGAGCAAACACGTTCTTACCCAGATTGAAGAGTAGGCACTCAATAGGGTTTTGGGGTTCGTCCCCACGCACAAGAACGACCATTTTGAGACACGTTTGGAATTGGCGAAATTTTTGCGCAAGGTGAGACTACACTTCTTCTTTGCGAGCAAACAAGAACCCGTTGACCAGGAATTTAGGGATAGCAATACGGGACTTAAGAGAAAGTCCACTTTCAATCCTCCTGCACACACGATGTCACCTCAAGTGCTTGCCTTTGAACAGGCAGTAGAGAGAGAGATTGAAGACCTATTTACTCATCAAGAGAACACATTTTGCAACTTGCCAAAAAATTAACAACTGGCACTCAAGTCTTTAACGGCTGATAATGAGTTAACCATCAAGCCTGCAGACAAAGGTGGTGCCATTGTCTTGCTGGACACTAGTGCCTACCGTGCGGAGTGTCTGCGACAACTGAGCGATGTTAAAGCTTGTCGTCCTCTTGACATGGATCCGACAGAAGAATTGAAGAATACCATCAAATGTATGACTGAAGAGGCCATGTCTGAGGGTTGGGTCACGCCACAGGAAGCGGCTTTTCTCTGTACTGAACATCCTGTCACTCCTTACTTCTATGCCTTGCCTAAGGTGCATAAGAAGCAAAGACCACCTCCCGGACGCCACATAATTTCGGGCATCGTATCAATTCTTAAACCTCTGTTAACTTTCATTGATTTCTTTCTGCGCCCCATGGTACAGGAAATGACAACTTATCTGAAAGACACTACCGATGTACTACGGCTGTTACCTGACATTGATTTTGACACCACGAATGACCTACTTGTTTCATTTAACGTAGATTCGCTGTACACATCAATACCACAAGATGAAACCTTGGAGGTGATCTATTCCTTACTACAGGCAAGGCCATTGAACAGCATCACACCGGTTCCTTTTATCATGGCTTGTGCAACCTTAGCTATGAAGCACAATTTCTTCAGGTTTGAGGACACCATGTATCTTCAGGTGTCCGGTACTAGTATGGGGAGGGTTTATGCTCCCAGCCTAGCAAATCTGTTTGTTCATTCATTTGAACAGGAACACATTCTGGCAGACACCAATCCCTATATCTATTGTATCAAGACATGGAAAAGGTAGATTGATGATGTCCTGGTGGTATGGCGTGGGACAAGTGAGAAATGCATGGAATTCCTTAACTGGCTGAACAACAGAAATGCGTCCCTTCGCTTCACTATGGAAGTGGGTAGAGACAGGTTGGCGTTTTTGGATCTCATGATCGTGGCAACCCCAGAGGCCCTACAGTCAAAATTGTACAAAAAGTCATTATCCAAAAACTCCCTTCTTTGTTTTGACAGTCAACACCCGAGAGCATTGCGGGAAAATTTGCCTTACGGGCAGTTCCTCCGAGTTCAGAGGAACTGCTTCAATGCATCATCTTTCAAGACTCACTCGACTGCCTTACAGGAACAATTGGTGTCCCTTAAATATCCACGTAGATTGGTGCGGCGGTCGCTCAAACGTGCAAGAAACAACAACCGTCTTGCACTTCTGGAACCGTCTGTTCCCAAGCCCCCTCTAGAGAGACTCACTTTCGTTAACACTTTTGGAACCCTCTCCAACAAAATACAGAAAGTGGTAAACAGACATTGGTCCATTTTAAACTCAGGATATACATCAATTCAGAGCCCTTTATTTTCTTTCAAGAGAGGTCCCAATCTCAGAGATCAAATGGTACACACCAGACCCCGAGAAGAGAGACCTAGGGCCCTAGGTTCCCTCTGGGATCTCCCCCCTCTGACGGGCCACCATCCATGTGGCTCTTGCCAATCCTGCCCATAAACCACAAAATCGACTGAAATAGACATAGGTACTATGAGACCCTGGATCCAGAAAAGGTTTACGAATTGTAACAGCGATAAGTTGATCTATCTCATCACGTGTCCCTGTGGACTTAAGTATGTAGGGATGACAAATCGCAAGATAAGGATCAGAATATCTGAACATAAGAGCCCGATCAGATGCAGAAGGCAGGCCACTAAGTTAACCAACCATTTTTTAGAAGCACGTCACCCCTCGACTGCCTTTCAATGGACAGTCATTTCATTTCATAAAGCTTTATTCGGAACAAAGAACAATGTCCATAAAAGCATATTTAAAAACACATTTAAAACAGTATCCAGAATAAAGACAAACCAGAAAATACAGGCAAGGGATTAATGAATAGTTAAAAACTCATACTTTTCCTTGCATTGATTGCCTTAAGGAGAAAGGTAGCCGCAAAAAAGCACACGTCAGGGTGATGCAAGTTAAAAAGTAGTTTCATAGTGTCATTTACAGTCCTGACTCCAAATTTCACAAATATAGGTTTTAAATAAACAATACGCAGAAACCTATACAGTTGACACAACAAAAGAAAGTGCATAGTGCTTTGTGCAGAGGTATTATCACATGGACATGGTCCAACCGGGTGTTTTTCTGGGAAGGGAAAGCCACCAAATTGTGGACAATCCCAATCCTTCATCTAGTTAATACAAACCGATGTGATGTTCTGGTCACTTGAGTCAAATGTGGTTGGTAGCCCTCCAATTCATTCAAACCATTATATGACACACAGGCGGATAGGTTGCCAAAGTTACTAAGCCGCCTCTCAGATAGAAGATTAAAAAAAGACATCTTCATTTCAGATTTAGATAAATCAGAGGCCCCGCATTTATCTGATTTAATATCATGGCCATAGATCACCTGGAAACTATCTACAGTATACTTAATCCATGGGATCTTAAAATGATTATCCATAGAGAGGCAGTCATTGATGATGGCTTTACATAGAGATGTTTCTTCTTTTATCCAGATTGATTGCCATAACATAAGGGGTCTGAGGAGAATCAAATCTGTAAGATGTTGAATGCCGAGTTCTCTGTGTACTAGTTCATTAGAGGCAGAATTAGGTAGACACAGGAGTCTTTTAAAAAGACTTTCTCCTCCACTTGTAAGCTCCGGGCAAGGGCAAAGCCCCATACCCCAGCGCCATACAAAGCGGTAGAGAGACATCTAGACTGAAATATTTTTAGCATGTCGCTAACCCACCTATCCCCTAATTTAGTGGCTAATGTGAATACTCCGTAGGCACTCTTCGACATCTTGGCCCTCACATTTTTATGCTCGCTAGTCCAACTATTGTTATTAGAAAATGTGATACCCAGGTATGAGAAGTTTTCAGTTTTTTTAACCTTATGTCCATCAATAAAATAAGAGAATGACTTTCTTTTACGCCCCTGCCCACATTCCATAATAAAAGTCTTAGATTTGTTTATCACAAGCTTTCCCCCTTTTAATACACTGTGAAAACCCATTTATCAGGTGTTGTAGACCTATCGGGGTGCGAGACAATAAAACCGCGCCATCCGCGTAAAGTAATACCGGGACGCTAGCATCATTAACTTTGGGGACATCTGCTGCAATGGATTTTAGGTAGGAATCAACTTCATTGATAAAAAGGGTACAGAGCAAAGGGGCAAGAACACACCCTTGTGTAATACCCCGCCCTATCCTAAACTTGGTAGTACACTCACCATGGGTACCGTATCGTACACAGGTACGTAGTTTAGTATAAAGGCGGGCTAAGAAGTAAACAATACCTTCCGGTGCCCCTATTTCGATCAGCTTGGCCCAGAGAATTGCATGGTCCACCAGGTCGAAAGCGCTACTTAAATCTGCGAAGCAGAGATAGATAGTGCACGACTTAGCCTGCGTGTACTTTCCGATCAACAGTTCGAGGTTTTAACACTGTTCGATTGTCCCCTGTCCCTTTCTAAATCCAAATTGACTTTCTGCCAGAATGCCGCTGGTCTCTACCCATTCCTCCAACCTGACCAGGAGCACCCTACTCATAACTTTTACTGAAGAATCGAGCAGGGAGATCGGGCGATAGTTCTTCACATTACCCCGGTCACCTTTTTTAAAAATAGGGATAATGATCGATTCTTCCCAGGTAGGAGGCACCCCATAACACACTGCTGCATTAAAAGTTTTAGCTAAAATCGGGCCCCAAAGTTCTGGAACAAATTTATAAATATCAATAGGCACCCCGTCCGGGCTCTGTGCCTTCCCCCCTTTGCTGGCCCTAATACTATCCAAAACTTCAGTGACAGTGATGTCCAGAGGGACAATGGGCCAATCCTCTTCATGACCCTTAACATTATCCATATCAAAAATTGTAGAAAAATGAGAGACCCATGTTTCCCTGCTAACCTTTGATGTTAATTCCGGGACCTTCTCATCTTTAAGAAACAGGCTATTCACTGTGGCCCAAAACAAGGTACAGTTCTTGGTTTCAGCTGCCTGGGCCAGGTTATCCCAGGCCTCCTGCTTGAGTTCTTTTTTTCTTCTACTTAGGGTAACCCTATAACTAGCTCTAAGTTTAAGGACCAGGCTTTTCTCTCTAGGTTTGCCTGCCAGTGCCCTTTTTAGTTCTTTTAGCGCTAAAGTAAAAGCTTTGTCAAACCACCCCCTTAAGAGGTCAGCCTTGTGTTTAACTGACATGGTAAGCTTGCAATCAATGACAAAGGTAATTTGAATAAAATGCCGAATGATAGCGGCTGTGACGTCAACATCCTCAAGAATCTCAGTGATTTCAGATAAGCAGCTGTTAATAATAAGATTGGACGTCATTTATCCTTTATCCCCTTTCCATCTAAGTTTTGTCCCGTTCGGTCTATGTGGTTCGATGTTGTCAATATGCCCCGTACTAGATGATCTATTCTCTTTCCAGAGAAAGGCCTCTATGGTTAAACAATTATGGTCGCTGAGGGAGATATCAACGGCTTTCGGGGACGAAATCCAAGGGACAAGGCTAGAGGAAGTACAAATAAAATCAATCACAGTGTTTGCCCCCTGACCTATAAAAGTGGGGATTATCTCCCCTTGATCATTTTTCTCATTGACCAAGATGTCCATGTCATATGATGCTAGGAGATTATTTAGAGACTCCCCGTATTGATTATGCAAAAAATTGAGTTCACCGTCGCCAAAACTATTAACAACCCCACATGAATTCAGATTAGAAAGTGGGCAAACAGACGTGTTAAAATCCCCTGCCAAAAACAAATCAAAAACAACATTAGAACCCATGATGATGTCCTCCAGGGCACTCATTAAAGCTTTAACCACCAGCACCCTGGAACTATCAAATACATTATTGTAGAAATTAATCAGAAGGATATTTCTACCTTTCTTCTGGGAGAGCCATAGGATCTGGGCGTATGCCCCAACTAAAATATGTTTTTTTTACGATAAAAGGGTCTTGACGGAGATCAAAACCAAGAGCCCACCCTTGGCTCTGCCAGAGATGGACGCCATAGCAGGTAATTGATAAGAAACAAAAACCATTAAAACCTTTAAAATCTTTACACCATGTTTACTGGAAACAAATGATATCGAAAAGTGCCAGAAAATCTGACCATCCCAAACAGTTACATTTAGACATTAGACCCGCGATATTCCAACTAGCAATGTGGCAGCTAGAAAATCCAGTTGCCACATTGATAGGTTGACTGCCCCGTAAAATAATCGTAGGCGGGATTACAATCCTTTAGCAATCGTCTTCCAGCAGAACCTCGTTACATTCCCCTGCTTCACCCCCCATACTGGCTAACATACAGTCTACATAGGGCAGGGTTTCTATAGGTGTCAGCCCTGATGTAATTGCAACGGGCTCTACTCCTGGAAAAACGAAATCCTCCGAGGTTAAGCAGGGCGTCAAACCAGAGTTCAGTCAATGGTTGGAGTCTAACCCACTTAAACATTGGAAGCAATTAAAGGTAGCTACCTGGGACCCACTCGGCATATTAAACATACTGGGACCTTTCGCTCTGCCCCACCTATGAACATTATTGGGGTGGCCAATTTGATGTCTATAAAAGTAAGCTAAGGGTCGGAGTGAAATACCCTGATCCTTAGGTGGGCGAGAAGCGGCTCTAACCAAAGCAGTGGTAGCAAGATGGGGACTTTTAAAATTAACGATAACTCAATCACCCATGATATTCTTTTGTGAAGTGCCTATCCAGTTACTTCTGGTGGTTACCAAGATCTGGTCCACCAGAGCAACTGGAAAACCACATTCACTGTTGAGCCAGGCCACAGTTTTGTTTTTTAATGAATCATGTGTTTTGTAATTACCATCGGGCCCCTCCTCCCTTACTGGTGGGACATTGGTCAGGACTGCCACATATGGTGCGCAGTCAGGTGGTAAATTGGGCAGTGAATAACCATACCGCTTTTTCTTAACTACATTAGTTCTCGGTGATTTCAAAGTAGTAGGTATAGCTGGGGGTACAGGGTTAGTGGCCACTAGCGTATCGATACTTGGACCCCCATTAACCGGCTTCAACAGCTCACTGGTACTACCTTGAGCCGTTTCTACAGATATCATACAGTTATTAGAGTCAGAGTGGGATTGCACAAGCCCTCCTAGCCGTTTCAATTACCTCAGAAACATTGTCAAGTTTATCAAGTAGGGGTTGGATGATTTTAGCAAACCTATCATCAATAATGCCAATCAGCGTCTCTAACTGCTCAGGTTCTAAATTCATGTAGGTGTTGTTTTGAGCATTGTCAGAGTCGTTAGTGGTCCCTTCAGGGGTTATATCAGTGTTTTTTTTGTTTTTACGATTACCCCCACGTTTAGACAAAGCAGGCTTACTTGCATTTCTTCCAGATCTTAGGACCCTCTGCACTTTTGGGACTGGTGAACAAAAAAACCACAGAGTCATTAAGGGATTCATTCACCGCCAATATAGACTCTAAATCCGGAGAAGCTGGCATAGGAGGAGGGTCTGGGGAACTTATAACACAACTAACATCTACGGGAGTTGATAGGGAAATGGATGCCTGAATAGGGATAGGGATAGGGAGAGTGTCTAGAGAACTCCCTCGTCCTAAAGATTGTCGGCGTTCCTTATTTATTTTGTCTACCACTTTGACAAGGTAATTGTCAAGCGTGGCAACGACAGGTTGAATATTCCCTCTGTTGGTTTTAGACATTTTAGATATCCAAAGATGGCCCTACCCAGGAGCAAATAGATACGCCTGAGTTAAAAATATAAAAATCCGAAAAGCAATAATTATGAAATGACAATTTCCCTAACACCTATGTATCATAAAGCAGCCATTTAAATTTCCAAACAATGATTTAAAAGGGGAACATTTCTCCAATGAACCCCAGATTTTTAATGGGGTACTAAATTGGGAGACTATTCACCATTACCGAGTCAGGTTCACAGTTCAACGTGTCCACACAGTTCCTGGGGCTGCAAGCCAGGATCCGAGACCCAGCCCAGCCTCGTTCTGTCCCGGACTGTCACAGACTGTCCGCCCTTTGTCCGAGCTTCGTCCGGCGCGTCCCGCGGGTGCGGGAGGCGTTCCTTGCTTATCAAGCGCCTCCGGGCGGGGTGTGACTGGCGCCAGGTGTGCGCCGCCGGGGCACCTGGGGAGTGTAGTCCAGCCGTTCCCCTCACGGCGTTGGCGGGAAGCACTCCGGTGTGGCCGTTCCCCTCACGGCGTTGGTCCGGTCGCCAGGTACCAGGTAAGTTCTTCCCCCACTGAGCGCTCGGCGCTCTTGCTTATCAAGCGCCTCCGGGCGCGGTGTGACTGGCGTCAGGTGTGCGCCACAGGGGCACCTGGGGAGTGTAGTCCAGCCGCTCCCCTCACGGCGTTGGCGGGACACACTCCGGTGCGGCCGTTCCACTCACGGCGTTCGTCCGGTCGCAAGGTACCAGGTAAGTTCTTCCCCCACTGAGCGCTCGGTGCTCTTGCTTATCAAGCGCCTCCGGGCGCGGTATGACTGGCATCAGGTGTGCGCCGCCAAGGCACCTGGGGAGTGTAGTCCAGCTGTTCCCCTCACAGCGTTGGCAGGACACACTCCGGTGCGGCCGTTCCCCTCACGGCGTTGGTCCGGTCGCAAGGATACCAGGTAAGTTCTTCCCCCCAGTCATTCCCCCAAAGTCATTGAGCAACCTCATATACCAGCGCATGTTGCAGATGTGAGTAAATATTTCCTATTAAAAGAACAGAAATGGGTTTTCAAATTGGGCACCAGCAGATCAGGCTTAAATGATGATAAACCTTGGGCCTCACTGTAGATATAGATACAAGTTCATTCGGGGTCTTGCTGATCTGATCGATGACCACACTATATCAATAGTACAGCTATAGATGGGAGCGTAGCTCCACTGATGAATTATGGGCATTGTATGATTGACATTATGTGAGAAGTGCATAATTCTTTCTTCTTCTTTGTTGCTATCCTAGTAGTCCTGTGTTAGATTTCAAATGTCATGAGTATTGCCTCCATTCAGATGCAAAACGGTTTTAATAACTTGTGCTAACACCTAACGTTATTAGTATTTGTGGAATAGAGGACGCCTAAGCTATGTGAGAACCGCTTTTCAATCTAGACAGTTCTGTTAACTACAGTTCATGAAATAGGCGCGAACACGGGAAGACTGCATTTTTCCCATAATCGCCTATGTTATTGGCAGTGACATGAAGTGAGAATCGGCTTTTCAATTAAGGCGTTTTTACAATTACACTGCGTGAACTAGGCGCGAACACAGGAGTACTTGACTTTTCCCATAATCGCCTATGTTAGTGTTAGTGGCATTTTAGTATTCTGCTTGGGTTGTAACAACACTGCGTGAACAATTTGCAATGACAGTAACATTTTTCCTACAGTCGCCGGTGTGATTGTTATGGTTAAGACGACATTTCAATTGGGCTAAACATCCGACTTTTAGCCTATCAGATGTGATGAATCAGGCCGACCAATCATTATTTCACGTCTGACAAATGAGAATCAGGTCACGTGAACATTTGCACCAATAGGACACGGTGTTTTAAACGGCAGTTTCTCCCACCCGCAGTACCTCCCCAGTCGGCTTAGACGCCGGCTAAGAAGTACCGACGGACAGGTGAGTTCTGCTTCTTCTATTTGCTACCGATAACTTCGGACAAGGTCATCTCTGCCCACATCAGCGCACTTCTTTTAACTAAGCGTATGGGGCTCCTAGGGCTCTGAGCATCTCGCGTTGGTTTAAGCGCAGAGCACACTTTAACGTACAGTGCTTTGGGTTTTCTATCCCGACTTCACGCTCAGCACTAAGAAGTATCGGAAAGAGAGTCAAGACCAAAGTCAGGTTTGTCCACCACTCTTTTTCCGCTACCGTACTATTCTAGTCATGATGCATGAGCGCTACATAGGTAGTTCATCCCGGATTTTGCATTGCGAGCACGTAGCGTTATATTCTGAAAACAGGAGGGGCCTGCCTTCATTGATATGTCTGCTTGCCCCCCTCTTGTAGAGCGGTGCTTCACTCTTCTCCTGAGCCGCTGCCAGGTGGGGTGAGGTCCTTACCTGTCATGAGTCCGGTAAGATGTATGCTTTTTACCTCTGGTAATATAATGATATATCCTATGATGAGATAATGGAACACTTTATTGATATGTGTTGTGTGTATTAGTCTGGAACACAATATGATGGTCCATATACAGTGACTTCATATTCCTTTGTGTATGTATGAATATGGATAGGTACCTTCACTTTATACCTTTTTTCCTGTGTTTGTAGTGGTATACACGACTCCAGTAACAGGAGACGACGTGGACACCTAGAAAATCCAGGTGACCTCTTTCCTTGTTTCCCTTTCACTACATTTATGATTTATCACATTTATCACTTTCTGCAGTAGCACCAGTTACATAGGTCCTGAAGAAAGCAAGGACATAATGTGTCTTAGAATTGCTGAAACATGTTGACCTCGTACTTCAATTGAACAGTTATTTGTTTAAAACTGTCACTGCCTACTTTTTAACATTGGAAGAGTGAGTAGTAACAGAATAAAATAATTTTCAGTACTCTCTCATCCAATTTTATATTCACACCCTTTTTTCATTTTACACTTTATTGGCACTGCAGCATCAGTCACTCTGTTCCACTACATCCTCACAACAGAGTAGCAAGACCATTGAGAGACCTGTCTGAGCGGAAGAGGGCTTTTAACCATCTTGGCCCTCCTCCGTGAAAGTTGGGGGCTCTTTGTTGAATGGTCATGAAGGAACCCCAAGTGATGAAGGGCGGTTCCGTGTGGTGATGGATGGGTATCCCCAATTGACGATTCAGTAGGTTTATTTGGAGGGTAGTTATAAGATACAGACACACCAGTGGGGAGTGATAGGTGCCCTGTCCAGTTCCCTGTATACACACATTTATTGTAGACCCTGTGACACTCAGTGGTAGTTGAGTTAAGTAGGGAATGTGTCATAGCTTGGTTGTTAAATTCCCTTGGGCCCCTAAATGATCGGTATTATGTTTTGTGCCAGAATGAGCCCCATTCCAGAATCTTGGAGGTCAGCCATCGTTGTCCCCATTTTTAAAAAAGAAAGGAGATAAAGCCTCACCCACTTGCTATAGACTGATATATCTGCTAGATTCAAATGCCAAGATCCTGGGCAGAGTGCTTTTGTCCCACCTTGAAATATGGGCAGAAGAAAATAACATCTTGTCCGACGCCCAATTTACTTTTAGACCAGAAATCGGCACAATGAAACAATCCTTAAATCTTTATCATATCGCATGGAAATATGACATGGCTAAGGAGAAAGCACTCAATCAATCAATCAATCATTTGTAAAGCGCACTACATACCCGCGAGGGTCTCAAGGCGCTGGGGGTAAGGGGGGCGCTACTAATCAAACAGCCAGGTATTGAGTATCCTCCTGAAGGTCAGCATGTCTTGGGTCTGATGAAGGCTCAGTGGTAGGGTGTTCCATGTCTTGGCGGCGAGATGGGAGAAGGATCTCCCGCCTGTGGTTGTTCTTTAGTTGCGCGGGATGGTGGCGAGTAAGAGGTCGGCAGGGAGTAGCTGGCGGTTGGGGATGTAGAAGGAGAGCCGTCTATTGAGGAAGGCTGGGCTGGTCTTGTTGAGAGCCTTGTGTGCTTGGGTGAGGAGCTTGAAGAATATCCTCTTGTTGACAGGGAGCCAGTGCAGGTTTCTCAGGTGGGGGGTGATGTGGCAGTGGCGTGGTACTTCGCGGATCAGTCATGCAGAGGCGTTTTGGATGCGTTGTAGTCGTTTGATGAGCTTGGTCGGGGCTCCCGTGTAGAGGGCATTTCCGTAGTCGAGTCTGCTGCTGACAAGGGCCTGGGTGACTGTCTTTCTTGTATCTGTCGGGATCCATCTGTAGATCTTGTGGAGCATGCAGAGGGTGTTGAAGCAGGAGGATGAGACGGTGTTGACTTGCTTGGTCATTGAGAGCGTTAAGTCGGGGATGATTCCCAGGTTGCGTGCGTGGTTGGTGGGTATTGGGGCTGCCCCTAGTGCCGTTGGCCAACAGGAGTCGTCCCAGGCTGAAGGGTTGGAGCTGAGGATGAGGACCTTCGTCTTGTCTGCACTACATATGACATTCACTGATCTAACAAGTGATTCAAACTTAGTCAGTCAAGCTAAGTTATAGATGATAATGGAGAAAATGATGGTTGATATTGAACTACTCACTCTTATAAGAAGTTTTCATCATGAAAATAGAAACAGTCCAATATGGCCCACATGGTTAAAATACCTTCCAACTCGACCTAGGGTGTGAGACAAAGGTGTACCCTTGCCCCCTTCCTTTTCCTGCTCTACATAAATGTGATTAGTAAGTATTTAATAGAGACAGGAAAAAATATGTCTATGATAGGAGCAGTATCGACCCGTGGTGGGAGTGCTGCCGGGCGCTGAAGTGGGGCGAGGGAGGGGCAGAGTGGGGGTAGTAAACTGCAGAATACGGCTGCACAGAGGTAAGTACACACAAGTAAATAAAACAAATGTCCTTGCATACGCCTGATCGCTAAATGCGATGCAGCACGTGCAACAAAATTCGTTTTAGATATTTGTTTGTCTGGAATTGTCACTTTTAGAAAAATACTTCAGTCATTTGGTGCCTGCTGCCTGTCTCTTATCACATCTAGGGTGGGTGACATTTGGACTTTGTGTATTCTCCCCTAGGCAGCCACACACAATGAGAGCATGGGTGTGACTTGATGGGCCAACCTGGCATGATGGGAGGGGGAGCTGGACTCAGTCCCACTTATAACTGATTATGCTCTGTCCTGTACCCTCACAACAGGTTGCAGACCCCCCTGTAGGGAGTCGGGAGTCAGGGCAGGAAGTAAAGATCTCTTTGCACTTAAAAGTCATGTCTTTGAAGTCTCCTCCACTTCAAAGAAGCAACTGGCTATAAGTACTGAACCTCTGACTCCACCATTTACTGTACGTCTAGACCTGTGAAAACTCTGCCAGGAGGAATCACTGATGTGCTGCTGAAGGACTGGCACCCTGTGTACTGCTGCCTTACTGGACTACTACTTTGCTCTGCTACCCTGATGTCTGTTGTTTGCCTGCTTGGGTGAGAAGGACTGGGCCTGCAGCACCTGCATCACTTGAACCCAGAGTGACTCCAAGGGCTAACTGGCTGGCTTCCTGATCTGAAGTCTCAGGGACGTAAAAGATTTCCAACCACCCTGCTTTTGCACCTGATCTCCATCTATTATTCTGCCCTGCCAAGTGGTGCCACCCCGGTCTTGGACCCTGGGAAGTGGGTTAAAGTGCTTGTTTCTAGTGAAACCGAGGCATTGCAGCTGCTGTGCAGATTAGAACCGACCTATTGTTTTTGCTGCATGGATTGGCACAAAGCATCATCGCTGCTTCGTGCATTTGACCAGACAAATTACCTTCAGAACCACCATGGCCTGATGTCTTTTTCAATGCAATGACCTCGCATCTCCGTAGATGACCGCCTCAATGGCGACGCCAAAACCTTCGCATCACAGCTCACCGCTCATCGGACCAGAGGCATCACCACTCCTGCATATATCAGGATCAGTGTATTGACGTCTCTGCTTGGCTTGTCATTGACGCATCGCTTCCACTGTACCACACATTCTTGACGTCAACGCACCCAGGATTAAGGTACTTTTTTTCAGTTGGCCTCACTTGGTTCCTGTACCTGGCTAACGCTCCATCGCAGTCGGCCTATACTTTTGACTTTTCCCTGTCCTGCACGACCAGATATTGCAAATAACACTTTTTGCTTATAGGCACTATTTTCCCCTAAAAACTTTGAAATTCAATATCTCAAGCTCTACTTATTGGATTTTGGTCATTGTGTTTTTTATTATATTCAGTTCTATTTTTCCAAACTGGTGTGGAATCTTTTTGTGTGGTGTTTCACTGTTTTACTGCATAAAGTAGTGCACAAATACTTTGCGCATTGCCTCTAAGTTAATCCTGACTCCTTTGTGCCAAGCTACCAGAGGGTGAGCAGAGGTTTGTTTAGGGATGCCTGCTTCTTACCCTGACTAGGATTGTGGTTGTTGCTTGACTATGGCTCATACCCCAGTCAACATACAACCTAATTTCTAACAACAAAAGACTCTCATTGGTTGAGAACAATCCTGAAAGTATCATCTAAAGTTCTAATTGAAAATTAAACAGGTTCCACCTTGCTTCATAACTAGCTTTGCTAAAGTATTAAATCTCCTCCAATAAACATACCCTTAACCACCATGCAGTGTGGGCATTTACACCAAAATATACACAATGGATTAATATCTCCTTGATACACAACAATGCTTGTAGTTGACTGTTTCCTTCCAGGTCTCCATTCCAACAGCAACAGATATTTGGCATACAGTTTAACTCAACAGCCAAAGACATAACTAGACAGCCACCTTCCCTTTAGCATATTACTGAAAAAAGTCCCCTTCAAGTCAATGCTAGTTATTATTTTCCTAACATTCTTTACTTCCCGTCATGCCTTCACACGTGGTTACCAAATAAATTCCCCCCAAGCACACTTTAGTGACGCACTACTATAACTGGATGATCTTTAAACATGGAAAAATAATAAAATACATGTGCTCTTCCAAAACCCAGAAATCACAGAAAGGGTTACTCTGTGTCATACAACAGCTATGTTAAGTACCAGCATTGAAATGATCCAATGCCCACCATTTAAGATCCTAATTTTGAAGCTTTACTAATGTATGATGTAAACAGTGAGCACAAATTAAGGATCAAGGGCCAGATGTACAGAGGAATTTTGTGTTCACAAATGCTCCAAATTGGAATTTGCAGCTGCAAAACTGCGTTTAGCAATTAACTAAATCCATTTCAGGAGCCTGTATATTTTTACCGATTAGTAAAATGGGTTTATCAATGGATAAAAAAATCACTATTCGGAAAGGGTGTGATGCAGGGGTTGCTTCCAAAAAGGTACTCCCATCCATATGTGTCAATAGGTGCGATCAAAATACCAGTCCCAAACCACTGAACAGTTACCAACCCTCAAGTTTGGGTGGTAACCTGTTTGCAAAAGGAAATAGATCCCTTAGGGTCCACTTCCCCTCTGTCAATGTTAATACATCTTTGATGGGTAGTAGGCAGTGGTCCACCGGACTATTGCAAACTCTAAAACAAGCAAAAAAACGTAAACATTTATTTTTAAACTCAGCCTGGCTTCACTTAACCTGTTTACCGCGGTGGACAATCTGCCGTGTTGCGGGCATTCTAAAGGGTGGGCGGGGCTGTGTCGGCCTACGGTCATTTGCAGCACCGGGGCAGGAGTGCTCTCGTCGGCCGTTGGCCAACAGGTGCATGAACGGGTTAAGAAAACTGAGATGCATTTTAAAAAAAGCGGCCACCATCCCTTTGATCACTGTCCCCAAGCTAGCCTGGCTGATGAGGGATGATGCCCTGAAACTAGTCCCAGGATGCTTGTTTCCGGTTCAAGGAGGGCCTGGCTTGGTCGTTCGGGCTGGACAGTTCCGATGGAGCTCAGGGTCAAGACTGATAAGGGTGGGTCTAAACTGGGGTGGCATGGTGTGAAAAATATTATGGATTCAACCCAGATCTCTTGACTGGGGGTGAAGGCTTGTGTTGCTGTACATTCTGTCCATCATCTGTGTGTCTTCTACTATCCCTTTGATGGCACAGTATAGTAGTGAATCTCAATCTGTGACCTAACTCATTATTATTCTGTGCATCCATAAGTTGGACGTTAATCCACTACGATTCACATTTTTAGAACTGATGTATTAGTACAAAGGTTGTTCCTTAAAAATCTGTACTGGTTATAGTTTGCAACCAGTGTTTTGCAACTGGATATTCGTACATCTGGCCTCAAGTGCAGAGAGTCAACGCTAAACATTGCAGCTGCACAGAGGTCTCACTTCTCTCACTAGTCACATGCTGAACAAAACTGTGCAATGGGCATGGCAATTCTCTCTGCTGCTGATCATTTTCCAAGCTGCTTTAAAATAAAGACTTCTGGTTTCTTCATGTTCTTTTGCTGCATCAGAAAGTGTTAAACTGGGGCCCAGATTTAGTAATAATTAGCACAAGTGCTTGATCACATAAGGTACTAATGGTAGCGTTGATCAACTTTCTTGTGCAAAAAGAATTTTGTGTAGAAAGTCACCATAAGCACACTGTGAAACATCATGGAGTGATGTAACTTGAAGTTCATATAATATACAAAGTATACATGATGGCGAGGAAACAGTGCATCCATAGGATTTTGTCCTAATCTTTGCCAATTAAAAAAGGAGCACGACCTAACAATGTGCAAAAACCCAATGCCAAATGAAAACAGGAGCAAACAATTGGGAAGGAATTGGTGTGGGTGACATTTTATAATTTTTCCATGTGTAATATGTGTAACTTTTAGAAACATTTCATATATTAGAGGAGTCACACCAGGGTGCTTGTATGGACCATGATTCTTTGGACTTTTTATTACCATTGAAATAATTAGAGAGTAGCTCACTGTAAATGCGTTGCTGCACTATTACAAACCAAGCAAAACGATGCTCAAGGAAGGAATCCATGTCAAACTCTGACCAAAAGAACAAGAAAGGGCTGAGTATGGACCGCAAATACTTAATTTCTGCCAACTTTAAGTTGGCAGTCCCACTGCCGCGGTCAGCTCGTTGTAAAGCCAACTTGTATTACAGACGGTTGTGAAACTTCTCTGTACCACCCTATGGCAGCTGCTTTTCCCCGACCGTGACCATGGCAGTCTGCGGATGGCTGCCGGTATTGGCCTTTTCAGCAGCTGTCTATGTATAAGCAATGCACACAACTCGTAATTCAGTGGTCAGACCACCAAGCTCGCGGCGGTCGGACTGCAACCGCAGGTATGACGTTCATGGACCGCCAAACTAAGAATAAGTCCCTTAGGGCTAGATGTAGGTAAATCTAATTTACCGATTCATAAATACCGAATTTTACCGATTTGGTATTTATGAATCGGTAAATTAGAAGGAGACAGATGTAGGTAATTTTTAAAATACAATGACCAAATCTGTAAGATTCGGTATTTACAGATTCGGTAAATACCGAATCGGTATTGCCCATTGATTCCTATGGGCCTTGAAGCCCATAGGAATCAATGGGAAATACCGATTCTGTACAGAATCGGTAAATACCGAATCCTTCAAGGGTGCAGGGGGTGTCACTTTGACACCCTCTAGGACCCCAAGTACAGGCTTGTGTGCCATGTGGCACACATACATGCCCTAAGGGCATGTCTGTGTGTCACATGGCAAAGGTGTGCATGCACAGATGTGCATGTACACCTGAATTCGGTATTTTACCACACAATAGGATTGTGTGGTAAAATACCGACTCTTAAAGGGCCTGTGGCACTCTGTGAAGTGCCACCTACATATTGATTTACAGAATCGGTAAATTTACCGATTCTGTAAATCAGATGCTCCCTACATCTCAAAAGCCAAATACCGGTCGGAAACGGCCTAAATCGGCCGTTTCCGACCGGTATTAAGGCTCCTACATCTGGCCTTTAATGCTGAGTTTTTCATTTAAATGACAGCTAGCTGCTTTATCAGTCACACACACTGAAATGTAATCAGACTTGGATATTTCATTTAAATGAGTAAATGTATTTAATATTATCAGAGGGCATAAAAAGGTATTTTCTTTCACTCAGTTTGGTTTTGCAAGTGGAGACTAATTGTGCAACGTATTTATTTTGATTGCATTAAGGGCCAGATGTAGGTAAGTAACATTTACTGAATCTTAATTACCGAAAATTACCGAATTTTACCGATTCGGTAATTAAGATTCGGTAAATGTGAGGGGTTGGTATGTAGGGAATCCAGATGTTCCCTTTTACCGAATCGGTAAAATTCGGTATTTACCGATTCGGTAAATACCGAATCGGTAAAGCCTATTGATTCCTATGGGCTTCAAAGCCCATAGGAATCAATAGGCTTTACCGATTCGGTATTTACCGAATCGGTAAATACCGAATTTCACAAGGGTGCAGGGGGTGTCACTTTGACACCCCCTGGCACCCCCTAAACAGGCGTGGGTGCCATGTGGCAGGCATACCTGCCCTAAGGGCAGGTCTGCCTGTCACATGGCATAGGTGTGCATGCACACATGTGCATGCACACTGGAATCGGTATTTTACCATGGATTTGTTTTCCATGGTAAAATACCGATTCTGTAAGCCATGTGCAGGAGGTACATTGCCTACCTACATTGCATTTTCGGTAATTTTACCGAATCGGTAAATATTACCGAATCGGTAATTATTTTACCGATTCGGTACATATTACCGAATCGGTAAATTTACCGATTCGGTAATGATACCGATTCGGTAAAATTACCGAAAATGTGCCCCTACATCTCAATAGCCCTTTACCGATCGGAAACGGCCGAAAATCAGTATTTTCGGCCGATTCCGATCGGTAAAGGGCTACCTACATCTGGCCCTTAGTCTCATGATGTTTATAGATAATATATTTCAACGTTTTGAAGGTACAGCACGTTTTGCTACAAGAAGCAAAAATAAAATGTGTTTTTTTGTCAAATTGAAATTTGTATTTCCACAGAATCTGTGTATATTTTATTGCTATCAACAGATGGGGGATTTGTGGATAAATATGTGACATGCTTTTTCTCTTCTACACTTTATCACATTGCCCCCCAACCTCATCACAGTCGGTAATAAATAATGGTTAGCACAGACAAGCTACTCTGCTTGCAATACAAAGCAATTATATATTGTATCCTTCAGAACGACTGAACTCCTTCTGCATGTACCAAATGATGTACCCTGCTAGGCGGGAAATGCTTCAATCTTCGGAATTTTGCTGCGCTGATACACCTTTTTAATTCATGTTTGCATTGTTGTGGACGGTTTGCTTTACAATGGCAGTCTTCACTGGTGAAGTGTAACCTGTAAATTTCTACAAGATGGTAAAAGATAAGAGTAGCAGGTTTAGTTAAGTTGATCTTGTTTATTTTCCGACTATCAATCAATCCATCAAGTTGTATTTGTATAGCACGGCTAATCACCCTGGGAGATATCTAGGAGCTGTGTTATCAGACAAAGAGCCAGGGCTTGAATCCCTTCCTGAAGTGGTTCAACAAGGGTGCAGTGTGGAGACAGAGAGGGAGGGTGTTCCAGGCTTTGGCATCGAGGTTGGAGAAGGAGCGTCCTCTGGAGTGGCTGCAGTGGATACGTGGTGCCTGAGCCAGGGAGAGGCGTGGAGCAAAGATTTCTGGTCAGTTGATGGAAGATCATGCAGTGGTTTATGTAGTTTGCTCCTTGGTTGTGATAGGACCAGTAGGCATGAGTAAGGAGCTTGAAATGCCATCTCTTCTGGTGGTAAGGCAGTGGAGTTCTTTTAGGTGTTGTGTGATGTGTGTCCTCTTGGGTAGGTTGAGGATCAGACTGTTGTGTTCTGGATTTTCTGATGCATGAATCAGTATTGGTGCAGGCATAGAGTGCTTTGCCATGGACAAGTCAGCTGGTGATGAGGGCCTGTGTCACAGTTTTCTTTTTGCTAATGGGTAGCCATCTGAAGATTTAGTGAAGAATGCAGGTCATGTGATAGCAGGCTAAGGAGATGAGACTTACCTGATGTTTATGGAGAGTTAAGTGTCCAGAATGATGCAGAGGTGGTGGGCATGGTCTTTTGTCATGGGGGTAGGTCCAAGCTCCACTGTCCACCAGGACTCATTCCTAAGAGTGGTGTGTCTGCTGAAGATGAAATCATCAATTTTGTCTGTGTTGAGTTTCCGGTAGTTGTCTTTCCTCCATGACACAACATACTTCATGTAGTTGCTGAAGCTATGTGTTGGCGGCATAGGACATGATGTTGATGTGTGATCTGATGATGTCTGCGATTGGTGGGTGTCATGTAGATGTTGAAGAGGGTTGGGCTAAAGAATGAGACTTGGGTTACTATGTAGACAGTGTGCTTGGGTTGCGAGCTGAAAGGCGGGAGTCAGGCTCTCTGGGTGGATGCTGTGAGGAACGATGCCATCCATCTGAGTGCATCGTCTGTGATTCCAATCTGAGTTAGTCAATCGAATAAAACCTAATTGGGATGGGTGTAGCATTTTGTTTCTTTCTAGATGATTAATGAGTTGGAGGTTGTAGGCCTTCTCTAGGAATTTGGTAACGAACAGGAGGCGGGAGATGAGATGGTAGTTCTAGAGCTCACCGGGGTCTACCAAAGGTTTCTTGAGGAGATGTCTAACCTCTGTGTGTTTCCTTGCATCAGGAAAGGTGGCTGTAGTTATGGAGGCATTGAGTATGGTGGTGAGCTGGTGGCTGATCTCGTTGCTTCTGAGGTTGAAGAGTCGCTGGGGATCATGGGTCGGACGGTGCTCCTGAGTGGATGGAGTTCATTAGGGTGGTTCTTGTTGGTGTGCTAAGTTGTTCCCATACCGTGAGTGTGTGGTTGTAGTTGATGAATTGCTAAAGAGGTCGGAGGGTTGGGGATCAAATGTAAATCAAGAGTCCAAATAGTATTGAAATAGTCGGAGGCTTATAGGCTCCCCCTAAATCTCCCACTCACAAGCTCGGAGAAAAAGACTAATAGTCCTATATTCACAAAAAACAGCATCTCCGATAGGCCTAGTCCAGCCTAAGGTGTATCTAAACCAAACTTGTCAGGTAAAACTTTCATATCATCTCCAGCATGACTGCTCAAAGGAGAAACCCAAAAATGTGCCTATGCCTCCAAACAATGCAATAATGCAGACACTGAATGATTAGAGATAAACCATAAATTTATTAGTTTATCTCGACAAAACTTTTGTCATTGAATCAGTACGTAAGTTACAAAATTCACTTATTTTAGGAGCAGACAAAGAGAGTACCATCGACTTCCTTTCTAGCCATATGGAGATCAATCGAACAATGTGTAAGTATCTACAGTGAACAATTATAAAGCAAAAACATTGCGCTAAATCGTACATACATGGACATTAATGAATCAAAAAGAAACTTTTCAAGAAACAGGTAAACGATCACAGTTTGAAAATCATAAATACAGCAACATGTGAGAGCAAGGGTGAATCTTTCAAATACAACAACCCCTAACTCATGAAGTGAATTCGTTTGTGTAAAAAATCACAGTAAGCCCATTTTGAATATGTGACTATCAAAAGCCATTGGTGTGAAGACAAATGTATGAGTTCAAATGTCAAAATGCCTAAAGTCAAATGCCGACGCGTTTCCAATCCTGCCAGTGGTTTACAGGATTTTCATCAGGGCGGGGAACGAGTCCATGGGAACTGTTTTCCAAAAAGAATAAAGAGTTTGTTTTAGTAAACTGCAAACAAACGCCATTGTGTTCAAGTGCAAAATGAACCGCATTGTGGTGCGGCATACCTTGAAGGTAGTGGCCTGTGTGGCTTCAATTTTGGAAATAGCACTTTGGCTCTTTGGGTCAGGCGGGTCTGGGCTGTAACAAGAAAAATGACTGCTGTCACTGATTTGAAAGTGACCCACTGCACGCTGAAGGAAATAACATGAAGGAAAAATGATTTTACCTTGAGTCTTTACAACATTAAGTCAAGGCAGCCGGTGGCAGGATTATTTTTCAATTATTTGCTCTGGGGACAGAAATGAAAATGACGATATTTTGAGAAGTTGTGCCAAAACGGTAAAAGAACAGGCACTGGAGCGTCACCGCTCCGATGGGAACACTTACTTTTAAAAGTTGAACACGGGCGGAGGGATCGGACCGGTGTTAACAATGGAACGCTGTCCGTTCTAAAAAATAAGAAGGAAAGGAGGCTAGCAACTGTGCGCTGAATCACGCAGTGGAAAGATAAAAACTGACACTCAATGGCAGGTGAAGAAGGGGTCAATCGCTTACCAAACAACGCCACGGAGGGCTCTGCTAGACTGCATCCTTGCTTCTACCGGCACCTACAGGCTTTAGTTGTCCAGGGCGCTGCCGGTACTGGTGGTGATAAAAGCATGTGTATGCTGACAGCCAATGGGATGAGTTAAGAGTGCTACTGCATTGTGGGAAATGGAGTCCAAGTGTGGAGTCAAGCTCGATTGATTTCACTAAGTGTGTTTAGGCCCTTGTTCACACTATCGAATCGCAGTATGAGGTATGCCTCCTTACGCAAAAGCATAGTTTCTACATTGGGGTAGCGTTTAGAGTCCAGCCAGACAAGTGGTGTCCATTTGAAATCGTTTTCTGTGTGCTGGTTATTTACAAAGTGTTCAACCATGGGTGCGGTCATTACTCGTTTTTTTATCCGAGATCGGTGTTGTGTAATGCGTGCATTAATGGCTTGATTTGTCTTGCCAATATAGACCTTGTCACAAGGACAGACCACTGCATAAACAATATTTTTTGTTTTACAGTTGGTGAATGCATCATGTGTCCATTTGATGCCATGATTAATGAAGGTGTCCCCTTCAATTGTAGAAGAACATGAAACACAGTTACCACATTTGTGGTGCCCAGTGATTGGTCTGAGGTTCCACTGTGATATGAGGTCACTTTTGGGCGGAGGAATATGGGTGATCTCGGATAAAAAAACGAGTAATGACCGCACCCATGGTTGAACACTTTGTAAATAACCAGCACACAGAAAACGATTTCAAATGGACACCACTTGTCTGGCTGGACTCTAAACGCTACCCCAATGTAGAAACTATGCTTTTGCGTAAGGAGGCATACCTCATACTGCGATTCGATAGTGTGAACAAGGGCCTAAACACACTTAGTGAAATCAATCGAGCTTGACTCCACACTTGGACTCCATTTCCCACAATGCAGTAGCACTCTTAACTCATCCCATTGGCTGTCAGCATACACATGCTTTTATCACCACCAGTACCGGCAGCGCCCTGGACAACTAAAGCCTGTAGGTGCCGGTAGAAGCAAGGATGCAGTCTAGCAGAGCCCTCCGTGGCGTTGTTTGGTAAGCGATTGACCCCTTCTTCACCTGCCATTGAGTGTCAGTTTTTATCTTTCCACTGCGTGATTCAGCGCACAGTTGCTAGCCTCCTTTCCTTCTTATTTTTTAGAACGGACAGCGTTCCATTGTTAACACCGGTCCGATCCCTCCGCCCGTGTTCAACTTTTAAAAGTAAGTGTTCCCATCGGAGCGGTGACGCTCCAGTGCCTGTTCTTTTACCGTTTTGGCACAACTTCTCAAAATATCGTCATTTTCATTTCTGTCCCCAGAGCAAATAATTGAAAAATAATCCTGCCACCGGCTGCCTTGACTTAATGTTGTAAAGACTCAAGGTAAAATCATTTTTCCTTCATGTTATTTCCTTCAGCGTGCAGTGGGTCACTTTCAAATCAGTGACAGCAGTCATTTTTCTTGTTACAGCCCAGACCCGCCTGACCCAAAGAGCCAAAGTGCTATTTCCAAAATTGAAGCCACACAGGCCACTACCTTCAAGGTATGCCGCACCACAATGCGGTTCATTTTGCACTTGAACACAATGGCGTTTGTTTGCAGTTTACTAAAACAAACTCTTTATTCTTTTTGGAAAACAGTTCCCATGGACTCGTTCCCCGCCCTGATGAAAATCCTGTAAACCACTGGCAGGATTGGAAACGCGTCGGCATTTGACTTTAGGCATTTTGACATTTGAACTCATACATTTGTCTTCACACCAATGGCTTTTGATAGTCACATATTCAAAATGGGCTTACTGTGATTTTTTACACAAACGAATTCACTTCATGAGTTAGGGGTTGTTGTATTTGAAAGATTCACCCTTGCTCTCACATGTTGCTGTATTTATGATTTTCAAACTGTGATCGTTTACCTGTTTCTTGAAAAGTTTCTTTTTGATTCATTAATGTCCATGTATGTACGATTTAGCGCAATGTTTTTGCTTTATAATTGTTCACTGTAGATACTTACACATTGTTCGATTGATCTCCATATGGCTAGAAAGGAAGTCGATGGTACTCTCTTTGTCTGCTCCTAAAATAAGTGAATTTTGTAACTTACGTACTGATTCAATGACAAAAGTTTTGTCGAGATAAACTAATAAATTTATGGTTTATCTCTAATCATTCAGTGTCTGCATTATTGCATTGTTTGGAGGCATAGGCACATTTTTGGTTTCCTCTAGTTTAGGCCCTGCCTACCCTCCCTCCCATTGGGCCAAGCCACCATTTTGGGTTAAAGGAGAAACCCAGCAGGAGCTTTCGACTCAGGAGACTTGGTCCAAGAAAGTCTTTCACATGATACAAACTTGGAAAAAATTGCCAGCCATCCTTCTGGATTTCAGGGTCAACATTTACTGAGCCCTTGCATTGCCATTGCATCACACAAGTCCACTTAAAGGAACACAAGGGCTTAAGTGACATTTACTAAGCCATGCCAAGCCACCTTATATGGCTCTGTGTGGTTTAGGAAATCAGAACAGCGCAAGGCAGGAGAAATCGCTGTCTTGCGTTACTCTGCATCACGAAGACATTCTGTGAGAGGAGTGTGGATGTTCCAACGAATCGATCCATGGATTTTGGTGCATCTCCAGATTTACCAAGCATAATAAGCTGGGAATGCATCAAAATCCTAAGCCAACCCAACAGAGATATAATGAGGGAAAACATGTGTATTTCTCCTCATAATTTCCATTCTTACATGTGCTACATTCTGCAGCCCGCATAAAAAGAGAACATTTCCTTTGAGGATTGTTTTTGTGCAGGAAGGTATCTGTCCACATGTGTTCCCGAATGGATGTCCCTGAACTCTCCCTTAATCACAAATTGCTGTAGGCCGCTTAAGGATACAACTGTTTATACTTGTCACCAACGTATGGAGATGATTCTTTTACAATTGTTTGATAGTTCACAGGGGATTTAAGGCAGTCTTAAATAAAATATAGGTGGCGTATCCTCTCCTCTCGATTCAGAAAAGGGGGTGGTGATGGACAGAGTATCTGAATTAAGCAGAACACTCCTACCCAGTCAACAGATCAGGGCTTGATCCATCACCGTTTTTTAGCTCACTGCACCATCCCAGCTCAGAACCTGGCTACATGCAAATTAGTCTGTCCCTGGCCCAGTGCATCATGGGAACAGGGCAGATCAAACTACCAAGCCAATTCTTTTACTGGAAAGGAAACAAGCTTCCGGGGACCGGTTTCTGGCATTACAGCCGTCTTCGGCCCGGCTTGCTTGAATCCTGATGGTGCAGTTAGCAAGGGCATCATGTCTGAGCATACCCTTCCACGCTTATGGTGGACAAAACGATTCAGAGAAGGGGGTGGTGATGGACAGAGTATCTGAATTAAGCAGAACACTCCTACCCAGTCAACAGATCAGGGCTTGATCAATCACCGTTTTTTAGCTCACTGCACCATCCCAGCTCAGAACCTGGCTACATGCAAATTAGTCTGTCCCTGGCCCAGTGTATCATAGGAACAGGGCAGACCAAACTACCAAGCCAATTCTTTTACTGGAAAGGAAACAAGCTTCCGGGGACCGGTTTCTGGCATTACAGCCATCTTCGGCCCGGCTTGCTTGAATCCTGATGGTGCAGTGAGCAAGGGACTCATGTCTGAGCATAATCCTTCCACGCTTATGGTGGACAAAACGATTCAGAAAAGGGGGTGGTGATAGACAGAGTATCTGAATTAAGCAGAACACTCCTAGTCCCTTGCTCACTGCACCATCAGGATTCAAGCAAGCCGGGCCGAAGACGGGTGTAATGCCAGAAACCGGTCCCCGGAAGCTTGTTTCTTTTCCAGTAAAAGAATTAGCTTGGTAGTTTGGTCTGCCCTGTTCCCATGATGCACTGGGCCAGGGACAGACTAATTTGCATGTAGCCAGGTTCTGAGCTGGGATGGTGCAGTGAGCTAAAAAACGGTGATGGATCAAGCCCTGATCTGTTGACTGGGTAGTAGTATTCTGCTTAATTCAGATACTCTGTCCATCACCACCCCCTTTTCTGAATCGTATCCTCTCCTCTCGTCACTTCACTTTCTGGCTTGGGTGTAGTCCTCAGGAGGGATGATGAAACCGAAAGGAATAAAATAAAAAATAAAAATGTTCAGGCTACTGCTCTTCTATATAATATAGGATTTGTGGTTTGTGCCACTCCACCAATGCCCTGTCTGTGAGGTGCCTAGGTGTGGGGATTCTTCGGCGCGGCCCGTTACCCTGCCCACCAGCCCCTTAAGGAAAAAAAATGAGCAGCTGGCACCTGCCTGAGTCCATGACCCTTCTGGGCTGTGGTGATGGAAGATACATCCTCCTCTTCCCACCTGGGAATACTGGTCTCAAGTGCAGTGCTCTGAGAGCATCCCTCATCCCCGGAGTCTCGTTTTTCTCTTGCGGATCCTTAATGACCTCCGGTGTCTTTTCTCCTCTCTCCTTGTTAGTCCACGTCCTCGTGTCCTCTTCTGCTGTACATCTTTGACACCGCTCTTCCTCTCCTCCGCATTCCATATGACAGCTGATGTAATTCGTCTTGCCTCCTCTTACTTGTCTCTCCTTGATTTCGGTTGCGGCCTCACTACGTAGCTGGTGGACTAGACCACATCTCTCCCTTCTTTGTTGGGGCATATTCATTTTGAATACCTCGCAAAGTCGCTGCTGTCATGGCTGAACTCCTCACAGAATCCTTTCTTGCACAAAAGAAATCCTGCCTCTAACGCAGGCATCCTTTCACTATGATGCAAGGGGGTCTGTGTTGCTGTTAGCCTGCTCTCAGTGCACTAGTGCAGAGAGAGACAAGAATGTAGCATACCTTAGTAACTATGGCACATTTTTGCTCTCTCAATCGGATGCTCTGCATTCTGCCCATCAATTTTTTCTTTTTGCAACTCTCTATCGGAAGCAGCACAGCCAGTTATCTTGCTGCAGTGTGTTTCATTGTGTCAAATGTCAATAAATCTAGGCCCAAGTCACTTGCGCTTAATCAACAGAGTCAAGCAGTAGTTGTGAGTACCTACAACATGGCATGAGGCATACATTCATCATAAAAAAACAGACATGCAGAAGAAATAATATTGTCGGATTCTTGAGCATTAGCTAGCATTCTGAAACTCTTTGATTATGGTAATTAAAAAATCTGACAATTCTAAGGTAAAGCACACCGTTCCCAAGTCATGCCAATACTTACTGTCTTTTAAGTAGGAGGCTAAAAGATTGCCTGTCAGAACAGAATATAATGGGTATATGAAACAACAAAGGAAGCATGACATTCACTATATATTTCAGACATGTAAAATACTACTAAATGGCTTTAGCATAGATACATGGGCATATATGCATATAGGCACACACACCCATACTCAATCAATCAATCAATCAATCAAAAACTTTATTCTGTTTAAAACATAGAAAACTATAAAAGATTACCGATCTTATAAGGAGAAACAGGGCGTATCTAAATCCAAGATATTCTAAGCGGCAATCCCATTGTATACGTTAAAATATTTAACTGTCCTAGAAAAAATTATTAAAAGACACAGTGTTATTACTACAATGTGGATGGACCATCCAATTAATAAAATAAGATACCAGCATTACAGATGAATTAATTAACCGGTTAAAAGGACCATATGGCCACAGCACTGTATTACACAGAAAGAAAAAACAGGCGGCATTTAAAAGTTAATTTTCCATAAAATTTCTATATTTCAATGAGCATTTCAAAAAACACAAAACAAAAGGGATGCATTCAGGTTTTAACATTTGTAGAAAATAAAGGGCGGGTCGCGCTTCGGAAAAATTTAGTTTTTTTAAACGAGTATTGAAAAAGGACCTACGGGGAGCATCATAAAATCTACAGAAGAACATAAAGTGCAGCAAGTCCTGAGGAGACCCCCCGTTGCAGCCACAGGGTGCTGGCACTTGTACTCTGTTGCGCCCCAGAGGAACAGCAAGTAAAAAATGGAAATAATCCATTCTAAACCTGGTCAATAAGAACTGCTCATAGTTCGAGAGAGGCAATAAGAGATAAGGCTCAGTGCCCGGGATAGTTTTTAGTATCACAAATTTCCGCACGCTAGTTTTGGAAAATTCTACCCCATCTCTGTTTGCTTTTTTGAGCATGATAAAAAATTCCTTTACAAACACCACATCTTTTGCAGTTATAAAACAAGGATATGGTCCAGACTCATTACTTCCTTCAGTATCTCATGATTAAGGCTTAAGTCTTTATTCAGCCAGCAATTGAGCAAAAAGATCAATGGACATATAGCCGAAGTATCAGAAATAAATGCAGACCCAGTCTCTTCATGTACTATTAAATTAGCAGTACCTTTGGGAACCCCAGCACTTATTTTAGGAAATTATTCTCAGCCACCTGAATTCCCTCCGAGGCTACGTATCCCTATAGTTCGCTTCCGTAGGTGGCAGTTGCTACACTTTTTGCTTGATACATTTTCAGTAATGCCGCAATTGGGCGCTTGGCCATCTTTGTGGCAAAATTGAGGATAGATCCATTTACTCTTGTCACTTCCTGCTTCCTTCTCCTAACCATGGAGCACCAGTCCAAACGATCATCCAACTAAGAGCTTGGTTGGTGTTAAGGGCACCTTCTCTGCATTCACCCTAAAGGAATATTGCTTCTTAGGGCATGTCCCAACCTGCATTACAAATGATTTTGAATTATTCACGGCCAAATCGCTTTCTGCCATGAAGCTGCAAAAGGAATCCAACAAGGCTTGCAGGCTTCTAGTGGTACGGGCTAGGAGAACCGCGTCGTCTGCATAGAGCAGAACGGGCAGACCCCTTCACCCCACATACGGAAAATCAGACCCTGTTTCTAACAATATCCTATCCAAGACATTGATATAATGGTTAAAAAGAAATGGGGCATGGATGCACCCCTGCCTTATTCCCCTTTCTTTTTTCTTTTTGTTTTTTATAAAGACCTTTATTGTACAATTTCACAGGCACACAGCATCGAGCCTACAACCCATCGGGCCGGCTGCGTTTGTATGTAGTCGTCTCACATCACTTTCGGATTAACACAGCCCTTCAGCCGACAACATAGGGTCCGGCGGCATGGTAAAAGAAGATGCATATCTATCTACCAGGTTTGCTCAATATATATTTGTAGTCTATAATTTTATGTTTTCTGACTTGTCTTTTCTTTTTTCTTTGTGAAACCAGTTTTGAATATGTAGTGCGTAGGCATGAAACGTTGATGATCAACAGTGACCTAACGTTACATCTCATATTATCCACCAAATTGGTCAGATGCATGATATGCAATTGCAAATACAATTTTCATCTAAAACAACAGAGAACAAACAAAACGGCTTGAGCTATGCATAACATTATCTTAACATTGGACCCAAATAATGGCACATCAAAAGTAAATGTGGGAGAGTGTGGTTCACAAATCTATGGACGGTAGAAGCATCTGGCAAGGCACAGCCCAGATGAAACAGCAGAATGCAGCAAGTGTTGCGAACAGTTTTCCAACTATCTGGAGGCATGGGGTGGGAGTGGGGGGCGGGCAGCACGCCAGGGCAGCAGACTCCAATCTGGGCTCCAGGTGGTCCAAGAGGCATCCCCCTATAGCTGAAAGAATGCGCAGTATATCTCAGCATCAGGGCAATTGCTGGCTCAAGAGTTGCAAACCGTATCGTGTACACTTTCGGGGAGGGGGGACTGCTCCCGCAGCCTGGACCATTGCAAGAATGGTTCCCAGATGTCTTTAGGCCTAGCGGCTGTTGGCATCAGCTCCCAGAATGTTCCTAATTGGGTATGTCCATAACTTACATCCTCCAGCCACGCCTTAAATGTAGGTGGTCTACACCTGCCCCATCTTATAGCTACTTGTCTTTTAGCATATAAAAGCAATGGGGCATGTAGTTTTCGTCTCTGTGGTGTAGTATTGTGGACCAGTCCCAGGTTTTTGGAACAATGCGATAAGCAAACTGCAGATTAAGAGTAGTGCCATCCTTAAGACCATCAATTTTAGGAATGTATATTTTTCTGAAGGTGCAGTGTAGTTCCTATATTCCCAATAGGCTCTGCGCATTGGAATAATATATTCAGCGGTGTAGACGTAGGACTGAGGTCGACTAGGTCTCTACTGACTATATTAGACTTAAGGTTTGCCAGCTAGCTCAGAGGTCACTAGAAACTTTCTCGAATAAACGGGGAGGAGTTTAACCTCCCTGGATAGACAAGAAGGGATTAGCTTCTGACAACCATATAACATGACAACTTTTCTCCCTCATAATAAGAGTGTATCTCTAGAGTCGTGTGAAAACAATAGACAGCGATTTCACTCAGTCAATCGTGCGTACTTAGTTTCACCAGAGTACAGAGAAAAGAGAGACGGGCATTTTCAATAAAAGGTGTAATTTATTTAGCAGTCTTCTTTCTCATGCAAGAGAAATGAATTGCCATAATTGCAATACTTATTGTAAAGTAAAGTGCGTACAGTAAAAGGAGTATTATGAAATAATACTGTAAAAGCATTAATATGGTTTCTTAGCCATAAGATGCTTTAAAATGGATAAAATGTATACATACATATATACATTGACTAACGTACTCAACTGGTGCTTCTGAATACGCCTACCCCGGTGTACCTGACCTAAGCCTAATACGTGGGAAGGAGTAAGTAAGTAGCAGTTTAAGTTAAGTTGGTTTTGCCAAGAATCTGACTCAAGAATTCTCTTTAAGGGTTTAGTCAGCTCCGTACCTGGGTAATAGAATGCAGGAGGTCTGGTATCTCTCTTTCAGGACTCGATATCGCAGCCTGTGAAGGCGGCTGATTACACCGGAGCTGGATTTCTCGGCAGGAGAAAAGACAGCGTCTCTCTCAGTGCATCAAAAGGGAGGGGCAGCGTCCGTGGGCTCTCGCATCAGCTGGGCTCTCGGGCAAGTAGATAGCTGCTCCGCTCCAAAACCACCATCGTGTGTTTGCTTAAGGCAACGTTGGTATATTTATACCTGAAAGGTGCCGGGTTTGACGTAAGGTTGGACATAAGACGTCAATAAAGATATCACTAAGAACTGGCCGTTCTTACAGTCCTTCACAGGAGTTCTAGGACAAAATCAAAACAAATGCAAATGGGGATTTTCCAGGTTGCTGGAGGTTTGGTTTGTTTAGAGAACTCGTTGTGCTTTCTAGGAGTCCGGGGAAGTAGCCTTGCTTAATGTGACTGCATGGGCTACAACTAAATATGGATATGATTCCTATGCCATTATAGGGCTATTATTGATTATAGCCGTACACGGGCATAAAATAGAAATATCGATTTAGGTTCCTAGATATAAACACAATAAAGGCAGCATGTCAAACCCTTCCTCTCCCTCAGGCATACCATAAATTTGAAGGTTGTTGCGTCTATTGCGATTTTCTTAGTTCTCCGCTTGCATCTTGAGGAGAGAAATCTCTTTAGACATAGCTTCAACTTGAGAGATCACATCTTGAGTATCACTGATCTTCTGTTCCACCGCAGATACTCATGAGTCTAAGTAGACCACTTCTTATCTAACCTCTGAAGGGTAGTGTTTGTGTCAATCACAAAAGGTTTAATAAGGTTTATCTCTTCCAGTGAGGTCTTCCATCCAATAAAATAGTTTTATGGCCAAGGGAGGAAGAGGGCTCCATAGAGGTGAATATATTGATGTATTGAAGTTTCAAAAGATAGGCAGCATATTTGAGTAGAGAGTGAAACCTATAAAAAGCTGCTAAAAAGAAAAACAAGTCAAATCCTTATCTTTGCAATCTTGTTAAAACAGCATGCAGAACAATCAGAGATGTATCTAAAGATCAAGTTAGTGATGGAAGATTTTTAAAAAACAATCCAGAGGGTGCCCAAACTGGCTGAAGTACGTTTTGTAAGTATCAATGGCCAACTGCCAATAAAGGTTGAAGCATACCTAAAAGCAAGCAGTGAAAAATCTCCTCTGTTCACCGCTGCACCACATTTGGAGCGGAACGTCTGATTCTGCCAGCGCCCAAACGAAGAACACATTTAGTGCATATCGACCAGATTTAGTAGCAACCGTCTCACAATAGAAGGTATCAGCTAAATAATAGAGAAAGCACACAAAGCATGACAGCATGGTTCAGTCAGTCTACCAGTCAGGCAACCCAATTTGAAGAACAAAAACTTTAGCTATGAAGTATTGTGCAAACTGCTCCAACAGATGACTCCAAATTGAGTGAAGGAAAACAGATTCAAATGGCATTCCAAAGTAAAGAGTAGGAAAGTGTCTCCCAAATAGAAGCAGGTTTATAGTATATAAAGCGTTACACAAGCAAGGACCAGTTCACAACCTACTGTCCCCCTAGACAACTTCGATCCACAACCTTGAATAAACTTGTGGTGCCACGTACCGAAACGGATTCCTGGGGAGACCACCGGTTCTTGGTTATGGCACCCAGATTGTGGAACACCTTGCCATTGTCTATCAAAACAAGTCACTTGCTTTTGTCATTTCGCAAAAGGCTGAAGACATGGCTGTTTAATCAGTAACCCTCCTATGAACCAGCAATGGAAAATCGTGCAAGAAGTTTTTAGCGCCGAGGCGCCCATGGGCATTTTTTCGCGCTTAACAAATATCATAAATAAATAAATAAATAAATATCCTGCGGCCAATCCATTACCATACATGGATGCCAAGTTCATGTAGTGCCAACAAAGGCATAGGACTCCCACAGGTGAGCCACGGCGGTGTCTGAAAAACTGCACAACGAGCAGCACCGGGAAGCCTGTGAGAAGAAATTGCGTACGACCGAAAACAAAATGGAGGGTGGCACCAAGGGTGCATGAAGGGTAGTGCGGCATGGAGGAAACAGGGCAAAAAACGAATTCAAAAGTGAAAAAAAAACAGCAACATGTGCCCCCGCGCCTGATCTGTAAATAGGTTCAGTCCATGCCCTCTTGAGTCAGGATCAAAGAAAGTCCTGCTTGAGGCGCAGAGCCTCAGCTGAACTCAGCCATCTTGTGGCGCTTCAAGCCATGCCCCCCTGGACATTGCCTTTTGAGCCTATGATAATGCAAGTTCTACAGTTTTGGTGGTAATTCCTGGCATAATTGCACACCTTTGGTCCAAAGGAAGTAGATATCTGTTGTGTACTTCATGGCATGATGATAACTTGCTTTAAGGACAACTTGGTGCACCAGCAAATGTTTTTCCAAATTAATTACTGTTCTCATAAAATCAGCGGGGACTTGTAGACAGCTACAATTCTTTCAAACCTTCAAGCCCTCGCTCATCATAAACATTTGTTTCACACATTTTGAAGTTGTCTAAATGACTTTTATGACATTTTAATTATACATGCCCTTGATTTCGTGTTTGCGAGTATCAGAGTTGTTGGAAATAGATTGTTCAAAATAAGATTTAAATGTAATTCTTAGTGTAAAATAAATAATACATGTTGGAAATAACTATTTCAGATGTTAGGCATTAGCTTGAAAGCTTCAGAGTTCACAATTGCAGACAAAGGCAGGGTGCTGCCAATGTGACCTGAAAAGTCTTTACTGCAAATTACCTATATTAGAATGTATTACAAATTACTATTCTTAGCCACATGCACCATTAAGGAAATAGCTTTTCAAAGGCAAGACTTGAAACCACTGCTAAATTTGAAGTTTTAGTACACCACAAAAACCCACACTATGTACCACTAATTAACCATCTCTAAACATATCGTTTTCAGCTCTCAAGTTTCATAAATAGAATGGTGTGGTTTCATTTTCGAAGGCTTTGTCTCCAAGGATGAAGCACAAGTACAGAGGGTGGAAGGAAAAAAACAGTGCACAGAGTGAAACTGAGATTCAGGCGAAGGTTATTAGGGTGGGAGCCTAAAACAGTATTAAACAACTACAGAAAAAGGAAGGCGATAGCAAGCTGACCTATGTATTTAAGAAGAGACAAACCACTTCTTTTTCATTGGAATATTTATTATAGTCCCACCGCACCTGTGATGCATTGAAAGCTTGGCATTGTTATAGAAAATCAATGGAATTCAATCTGAGAAAGTTGTGTTGCATGCATTCAAACCTGACGGTGGCATAAATCAGGGTTTCTGGAAAAAATAATGCAGCAGTATACTACTCGAATTCATTTATTTGCCTTTTGATAGCCCAGGTGCTATTGATATTTCATTATTCTTTTGATAGACTTCTAGTCTGAGTTGAGTTCACCAGCTGTATATTGTTCTGCGCGGAAGGGAGTCCTTCGTAGATGTCTGACTTTACTACTTTCTCTTCATAAATGCTTATCCCTAAGGAGTTTTGTGAATGCTGTCAACACAAGCATGTTGTTCCCACGCACAGGCGTGGCTACTTCCGTTAGTTTAGATAAAATGTGTGTTGTTCTACATAGATTACTTGCTGCATAAATGAAATGACCTTGCTGCTATGTAACATACCGTCTGCCTGATTGGACTCCAACCTTCACGCATAAGCAAACTGTAGGGGTTCTGACGTAATCAAAAGGAGAGCGCCACAATGCTTTCTTAAACTCCTGTATGAGCAATGGCATCATCAGGTGTTTTCTTCTGGTTGTTCCTGTCCAAAATTATTTCTTCTGATATCTGTATTTACAGCACAAGCACTGAGTAAGGACTGAAACAATGGGTAGCAAGAAGCACGTTACCAGTATGCTGTCAAAAATAAGCTTCATCGAATTTTATCACTAAATCGATACAGTTTACTTGTGTAAAGGAAGAACACGTGCAACAGCCCTCGTGCGATCTGGAAAGTAAGGTGGGTACTGGCAAGGGAGACATAGATAACCCATCGGAATACAGAGATTTGGGGCACGACTGTATTTTTCCACGAAGCAATTTAACCTTCACATAGATAGTCAACATGAGGCACGCACATGGGTAACTTTGAATTAGCTCATACATTGGAGAAAATGTGAGAGCAGGTGAATGTTATCCTGAAACAGACTTTCAGACCGGATCCCCCCACGCACCATTTTTTAATATAACTTCGAGGAGGCGGCAGTCGGCAGTCCCCGGGGCTGCATCAGGGGGGTGGAGCCCCCTCACACATCATTTTTTAATTTAGAGCCACTGAAGGGGCAGTCTTTGGGGCTGTGGGGTCCCAAATGGGACCCTCTCATTATTTTTAATTGGACCTGGGCCACCGGGGGCCTAAATGAAGTAAAGCCTGCACTCCATTTTTTTCATTTTCGGCGAGAGTTGCGAATCCAACACAACTCCAGCCAAAAATGTTTTCAAAAAAAGGATTTTTGGGTCCTTGGGAACCCCACCAAAGAGGCCCAGGGGCTCAGGGTGTTTCTACCCTGTCCCCCTTTATAAAAAAAAATCTTTTTTCTTGTCACTTGGTTCAACCGAGTTAAAAGTGTGCTACCAACATTCCTGGTTTGAAGTGTTGCCAGCCAATCCAGGACAGCCATTTCCCCGGAGCAACTTTATATTTAATTACAAATGAGGTCCATCACCTCCTCTGGGCTTAAATATTGTTGGAGGTGTGCTGCGCGGCCCCCCTTGTGGAGCATAGATGGCCCTGGGGACAACATCCCCACAGGGCCGGGTCCACAATGTCCTGGGACATTGTAGTTTGCTATGACTTGCTTGCTATGACTTGGCTGGAGCACCGCCAAGCCATAGCAAACACTGCTCTGCTTCATGGAAGTGAGAGCATTTTTGTTCTCCCTTCCATGAAGCAGAGCAGAATTGCTTTTGGACAGAGGGAGCTGCATTTCAGCAGCTCCCGTTGTCCAAAAGTAATGCCCACTCCCACAAGAGGCAGCTATTCAGCAGGGACCACAGGAGCTTTCAGGCTCCTCTTCTGGTTCCCAATAAGGTGGTTATACCCCGAGGGATGGGGTTCTCGGGAAATAATGGCCCAGAGAGGGGGTCCGTGCAGGCCCCCCTCCTCATTTAAAAAAAAAAGATTAAAAACCTGGCCCCGGGGAAGGGATCCCTGGGGCTGAAATAGGCCTGAGTAGGGGGCAGTTCACCGCCCCTCCCCCTTTTTAAAAAACAGAAGGGGATGGAGTCCCGGGGGCCAAAATTGGCCATAGGAGGGGGGCTACATGACCCCACTCCTATTTAAAAAATAAAAAAAATAAAGGCCAGGCCCCAGGGGATGGGGTTCTCGGGCCAAAATTGGCCCAGGGAAGAAGGGGCCACATGGCACCCTCTCCATTACAAAAATAAAAAAAAGACTGGCCACGGGGGATGGAGTCCAAAGATCCGGAATCAGACAAGAGAAGGGGGGCTATGCAGCCCCCTCCCCAAAAAAAAAGATTTCAGTTAACAAAAACTCTGTCAAGTTGACACCACTCTACAAATGCGCCTGGTGGTTTAGGAGTGAAAGCTACTTGAATTCTGAGGGTCTTTGGAGGCCATCAAGCTCTCCTGTTACCACCAGTATGTCCCACAGAGCAGGATTGCTGAGAGGACATGAAGACCACATACACTTTCTCCACCACTCTGCAAATGGACCTCCTGGCACATTTCTGGTTGGAGAATGAATTATATTTTACTTCTGAGGGCATCAGGACTAAAGGGGACTACTTACTCCAACCATTAGTGCATGAGGAGGTGTGTTTGCAGAGAGGTGAAGAAAGGGGGCATGGCATTTGACAACCTATCAGCAAACCAGCTGTGTGGGTGTTACTGGTGTTACTGGAGGTGGCAGGAGGAGTAGTTGACCCCATGGACCCTCAAGAGCCAATGGGACTTCATCCCTCAACTAGCAGTGTGCCAGGAGGTGCATTTGAAGGGTGGTGGAGAAAGGGGGCATGGCCATTGAACATCTCTCAGAAAATCCATTGTTTGGAACTTACTGAAATTAACAGGAGGGGTAGTTGGCCCCCAAGGATTCCCTGGAGCCAAGAGGACTTCATCTACCTACTCGTAGTCTCCAATAGCTATGTGTGGTATCCTCCCCCGGCAACTCTGCAGAGAATGGAGCGGCTCGCAGTGACATCATTCAGAATGTCACCCCGACCAGCGTTCCAAGTCGAGTGTCACCCGCCGGAGCGAATGCTGTGGCTGGGGTCGCTGATGCGTGTTTACCTGAATCTCATTAAACGTCAATCTATAACTCCCAGCCGTGTGTCTGGTCATCTTTATGCAGATTTTACACTGGCGACGAGGATCATTCCTACACAGCGACCTCAACACGCTACTGAAGTACGAGATTTGGGAGAGGAGAGAAATATAGTATGCGGTAAATGCAGACTGAAGGGCTGCGAACGTCTATGAAGGAACGTCGGCACCGGCAGCGGCAGCTGACACACAACGGAAGGAATTAATGATGGAGAAAAGTCGTATCGTGAGTAGAGATAACTGTGTGCAGGCAGACTGTGCTGTCACCAATGCGTTAAGGGCGGACAGTGTATTCACTTGTGGCGGACATCACGTGAGAGGGTGGCACAGAAGTGAAAAGTAGCGGAGGTTTCTCTACACATGAGGAAGGAGCGCCTGTGGTGTACGTTGAATAAAGCGTGGCGGACTAGTGCCTGAAGTGTCTGCCGGTGTGTTGGGACCTATTGGCTCAGAGACTGGTGGTGGTGCTGGCAGCGTGAGGCGTAAGCGAACCAGAGTACACATCGGGGCATTAGCACCCCCCCCATGAGACTGTGTCTAACCCCATCCCGACAGCACATAGTGGAGTAAGCCCTGCACGGCGCTCAAGCACAGGCCGTTCAGGGTCAAAGGAGGGGCCTAGTGGTGCCAGAGCGCGCTACCCAGTTGTACCGCATTGACGAACCTTATGACTGGGATGGTCATATCGCCGGAAGAGGAGTCCTCGCTCTAAGTGTAGCGCCAAACCTCACCTGTTCCTCCCATTATCCTTCGCCATCTGCACTCAAGGGAGTAAGACTCTTTTAGATCAACTGTGTGGTAAGGATGACATCGTCGCAGTTTTGAGGAACAACTGGGCGAGTTTCAAGATCGTATTCACCTCAAGGAGAACAGACTTGTACGCCACAGTGCCTCCCGGTGGTTAACATTGGAACCGTTTGAATTGCCTGTAGAGTGCAGTGAATGTGTTTTGCTCAGAGAAACAATTTTGTTATGTGCATATATAGCGTTGGTTTAGGGTAGCCAGGCATTTTCATTTCTCTGTGTATTCCGCACCGCTCACTGCAAAGTACTGTAAACGGTAACAAAAAAAAGGGGGGGTTCCAGTAAAACTGTAAGCATGCAAAGTGTGACGCCCCCACCCTTCTTCTTGACCAACCCAGGGGAACCTGCAATTTAGTGGAAAAGTGGAAAAAGGTGTTTTTAAATTATGCTACTGTGTGTGGCCCTAATCTTGGATTAGAGAGGAAGGTAGCACTGTTGGCGTATTACCTGGGAGCAGAGGGGGAAGAGGTTCTTGATCACCTCCCAGACCTAGGTGTGCAAGAAGCGAGAGGTCTCAATGAACTAGAAATACGTTTGAAAAAACTAGATTTGCACTATCTCCCGAAGACTAGTACCATAATGGAGCGATATCATTTTGGGAAGAGAGTACAGAAGGAAGGGGAATCTATAGAAGATTTTGTCTCTGACCTTAGGAAGCTAGCTGCGACATGCAAATTTGGTGGGGCAAGTGAGGAAAGGATCAGAGACCAGTTCGTGTTAGCATGCAGGATGGAGAGGGTACGGAAGGAATTGTGGCTTAAGGATGACCCACCCCTAAGAGAGGTCCTAATAATAGCCAAGCAGGTAGAACATATGCTACAGTGCGTGAGTGAGATAAAACAGGACAGTGGGGAGAAGAGGGGCGAAGACAAACCCAAAGTGAGCGAGGTTGTGACTGAGTTGGAAGCTGTGTCTGTGATCAAGGGCCAGAAGACAGTGAACAAGGAACAAAAAGAAGACAAACCAGGATGGTCATTCAAGGGTGCCTGTTACAGGTGCGGGAAGCAAGGGCACATGGCCAATGATAAAAAGTGCCCTGCCCTCAAGTTTACATGCAACAAATGCGGGAAGAGGGGCCATTTCAAGCAGTATTGCAAGAGCGGACAGAGATTCAATAGACAGGGTAAGGACAGGACTAACACAGTCTGTGATGAAATAGATGTGTAAGTAGAGGAAGGCCTGGTCTGCAGCCCTAAAGACACCATAAAAGTAAAAGGCACCGAGTTGGAGGCACTGTTCGATTCCTGTTCAAGGATAACTATTATCAGTGCGAAAGAGTTTTCACGTGTATCCAAGGGGAAGATAATCTTGAAGAAAATGGATGTGAGGCCGGGGGGATATGCGGGTCGCCCAATCTCAATGAAAGGATACTTTTGGAACACTATCGAATACAAAGACAGAACAACAATGTCCAAGGTTTATGTGTCCACTGTCGGTGACAACATCTTAGGCTGACAAGCACAGAAGGAGCTGGGAGTATACCTTAATCCTAACAGCAATCCCCAAATTTTGATTCAAGAGATACAAGAGCCAGAAGAGGGTTTAGTGACGTAGTTCAAGGAAGTATTCAGAGAAGATCTGGGTTGCTTAAAGAACTACTGCCACAAGATCAAATTGAAAGAAAATGCGAAGCCAGTAGTAGCCAAGGTCAGGAAGCTACCCATTGCCATCCAAGAAGCGTGAGAGCTGAACTCGAGAAATTGTGCAAGGCAGGGGTTATTGAACCGGTGGAAGCGACAGAATGGTTGGCGCCCATCGTGGCCGCACAGAAGAAGGATGGGTCTGTTTGGCTGTGCATCAACCTTAGGGCTTTGAACAAGGAGGTTGTGGTCGACCGCTTCCCGCTGCCCAATATCACCCAGATGATGAGCATGCTAGAGGGCGCAAGAGTATTCTCCACACTTGACCTTACCTCAGCCTACTTTCAAATCAAACTTCATGAAGAGTCACAAGAATTCACAGCGTTCGTGACACCCATGGGCGCGTACAAGTTCAAAAGTATGCCGTTCGGGTTGGTCTCTGCGGCAGCCGTGTTCCAGAGGCTTATGAGAAACATCTTGAAGGAGATTCCTGGGGTTGTATGTTACCAAGACGACGTTCTGGTGTTCGCCAGAGACCATGAAGAGCATGATAAGCGACTGAAACAAGTGTTAGCCAGGTTTAGGTCACAAGGACTGACAGTGAGGAGAGAGAAGTGTGTGTTTAGGTGTGCTGAACTGGACTTCTTGGGACACAAAGTGACGGCGGAAGGAATCCGTCCCAAGACAGAGTTCCAGAACACCATTGTAAATCTGGCGCCCCCGAAGAGCAGGGAAGAGATCAGATCTTTCATGGAGATGCTAGAGTTCTATGGCAAATTTATAAGATACCTTGCAGGGAGAACGCATGCCATCAGACTGTTGTTGAAAAAGGAGACTGTGTTCAATTGGAGTCAGGACTGTCAGAGTGAGTTCGAGGATGTGAGGAATGCTCTTGCACAAGCACCCAGTTTGAAGTCGTACATTCCCAATCGAACGACATTAGTCACCATGGACGCAAGTGCCAAAGGGCTAGGTGCGGTGCTCACACAAGCAACTACTCAGTGATCGAAAAAGAAGCCTTGGCAGTATTCTGGGCATTGAGAAAATTTAGGGATTTCCTGTGGGGCACAACGTTCGTCCTTCGTACTGACCACAAGCCATTGGTGTAAGTATTCAGCAAGAAAGGGCTGGATGCGATCTCCAGTAGGATCAGGCGCTGGGCTGTTGGCCTCCAGGAGTACACTTTCAATGTCGAGTACGTCCCTGGAACCCGGAATCTGGCAGCTGACTGCTTGTCGAGGCTGGTTGAAGAAAGTGGTAGGAATGAAGCGCATGACAGGATGGAAGAAGAGCTGGAAGATCGCCAAATAGAAAATGTTTGTGCCATCCAGAGAGCAATAGGTGAGGAAACTTGGAAGTGTGCACTAAAGGATGACGGAGTCCTGGATGAGGTGTGCAAGAGACTAAAGGACAGGTGGAAACACGAAGATAAACGTGTGGAGGCCCTTCGGCCATTCTGGATGGTAAAGGATGAATTGTCCGTGGTCGACGAATGTCTGTTCAGGGGGACAAGGTTAGTATCTCCTGTGACGGTGAGAGAGAATCTCATTGACGTGGCTCACGATGGCCACCTGGGCATCACCAAGACCGAGCAAAGGCTGAGAGAAGATTATTGGTGGCCGAGCATGGACCTTGCTATTGAAAGGAAGGTGAGAGACTGCATTCCGTGTGGCTTCAGCGACAAAGTACTAAAGCAACTGACACCTCCCATGATGTGCAGACCACCACCATCAGGACCCTGGGAAGAGTTGGCGTTGGACATCGTTGGTCCATTGACAGGAGAGGTGCGCACGCCATATATTCTGGTGCTCATGGATCTATTCTCAAGGTGGCCGGAAGTGAAGTTGGTGAGCGAAATCACAACCAAGACCGTCATCGAGTTCCTTCAATGGCTGTTTGAAAGGGAAAGATTACCCAGCAGCCTACTCACAGACAATGGGGTACAGCTGTGTTCAAAAGAGATGGATGATTTCCTTGGGGAGAGAGGGATCACACACAAGCGTTGTGCTCTGTATCACCCTGAGACAAATGGCATGGTAGAGCGTTTTAACAAGCCCCTCAAGGAGACCATCCAGTTAGCCAAGGCCAGCAGCATGAATTGGAAGGAAGAAGTATGGAAGCACTTAGAAGCATATGGGTTCACCCCGCACCAGATGACGGGAGTCAACCCGTTCGAAATGCTCCGAGGAAGGATACCCAACACCAGACTGTCACCAGGGTGGATGGGGTGGCATAAGGGTTGGTCAGATCACTCCAAAGAAGCGAGAGGGTTAGTGAGGCAGAAAGAAGCTATGGGGGAAAGGAAGGAAAGATTTGACAGGTTTAACTCTACACGGGAGGCCGGTTTCAAAGTAGGTGATGACATTAAGGTCAGGACACCCACTGGCAGGGCAAGTTGGTCAGGATACAGTAGGCCAACCAAGATCACTAAATTGTTCAGGAATGCTGTAAAGACCCGGGAAAGGAAGATTTGGAACCTGGGGAGAGTAGTGAAGTTCTGCCCACCCGGTCAAAGTGCAGATAGTGGCAGGAGAGTGAGGGCGACCCCGAGGGGAACAGTGGTATCCCTCCCAAGAAACGGCAGCCGGTCTCCCACCCAGGTGGTAGGACCAGCCGGAGAATGATCAGGCCACCCAGACATTTTGAACAGTATGTGATAATGTAATCTTTCTGTAATATTTTGTGGTTATGTTCAATTCTTATGTTTCTTTCTGCAGGGGAGGGGGATGTGTGGTATCTTCCACTCTCTCCTCCCCCGGCAACTCTGCAGAGCATGGAGCGGCTCTCGGTGACATCATTCAGAATGTCACCGCGACCAGCGTTCCAAGTCGAGCGCCTGCGAGAGTGTGAAGTGTCACTCGCCGGAGCGATTGCTGTGGCTCGGGTCGCTGATGAGTGTTTACCTGAATCCCATTAAACGTCAATCTATAACTCCCAGCCGTGTGTCTGGTCATCTTTATTCGGATTTTACACTATGTTTGCACAATAGTGGAGAAAGGAGACATGGCATCCAAAAACCTCTCAAAAATCCTTACAAGAGGTAACAGGAGAGGTATTTGGCGTGAAAGAGGGCCTTGAGGGTGAACTACCCTTCCTGTTACCCCCAGTAAGTCCCGCACAGCAGGACTGCTAAGAGGTCTTTTGAGGCCACAGCCCCTTTCTCCACCACTCTGTAAATGCGGCTCAGCTCGTGGTGCACTACTGGTTAGAGGATGAAGTCCACTTTACTTATGAGGTACATTAGTGGTCAAGAAGCCCTCCGGCTACCTTCTGTAAGTACTACACAGCGGGATTCCTTGGACTTGGTTAGAGGCCCAGTCCATTTCTCCGCCACACTGCTAAAGGATATGGGGACATTAAAGTTAGGAAGCAGCTTTTAAAAAACCTTAAAAATTCACTGAAAAAAGCTAGGGTTGCAGGGAGGCTTAGATTTTATTTGTACAAAACCAGAGAAATTCAGCAGTTATAGTTAGCTAAGCTAGCTATAACTTACGCCCCAGCAATGCACTGCTTTTGTCCTCACATATTACATCACTCATGACTTGGTAGTGACATCACTGATGACATCATCCACAGAACTATTCACACACCCATTCATAACCCACACAGCCTCTCATATGTTCACACACACAACCATATTACTCCATACATACCCATTCACAGACCCCTACCAGTACTCACACAGCCACTGACACCTCCATAGAGCCTCTCACACAGCCCCCTCACTCACTCATACAGCTATTCACAAAACCATTCACTCACAGATACAGCCACTTATACTACCATTCACATACCTGTACAGCCAGTCACATAGCCACGCACTCATCCATACAACTTCTCACACACTCACTGTCACATTCTGAAAAGGAATTGTAATAGATTATTGAGACAAGCAAACAAGTATCCAGGGAGTCAAGCACTCCAAACCAAACTTAAGATTATAGAGACTTTCGGGGGTTAACCTGAGCAGAAACATTAAAAATAAAAGAAACACTATGGGCAAAAGTGCTGTAAAACAGTAAAAAGAAAAAGTCAAGAGATTTTGGAAGATGATTAACAGTCCGAATCGAGCCCCAAGGACAATTACATCATCTACATTAACAGAAGCTGGTTGGACCAGTTTTTTAACAGAACATTTTGAATCAAGTAAAAACCGGTGTCTATGCTACAAAGGAAAAGCCAAACAAGCTAGATAACTGAGGGCAAATGTAAACTGACTATCTCAGAAGTGCAGGTATGCAAACTCTTCAAGAAACACAGCCAAGATGGGCAACTTGTCCAAATGGAACCCCACTTGCACTGTATATGGAAAATACTACCTTTTGGGCAGGATACCTAATGAACATTTTTAAAAATGCTATTCAGTTGGCGATCATTCTGGATTTTGGAAAAGGGTCTATAATAACGCCCCTACTTCAAAAGTGGTGATTTGGCACAACCAGGAAATTAACACCTAATTACACTGCAGGATAGAAAAGCTAAATATTTGCAGGAATTCTCCTGACAGAACTATAACAATGGGTAGTAGTAAGGCAGATTATTCCACCAAACCAAGTTTCATACAACGGTCATATACAGTGTCCAATATTTTAGTGCCGTCAATAATTATAGAAAAATAAAAATCCAGTAAGTAACCAATTTACCTCTTCTTTGTAGATTTTAAGTCAGCATTGGATTGTGTACAGCCGCAAATTCTCTGGTGACAGTTGATTAAACAAGCTGATCTGCTTTACATCAGCAACGTTAATAAACTGGCCCTGATCTCCCTGTGGTTGTCATTGTAGAAAAGGAACAGTTTTGACCTGAACCAAATGATGCTGAAAGATATTTTGTCTTTCGCTCATAAGCAAAAAATACCTTGGGTATCCTATGTAAAACATACTCCTACATCACAGGGGCTATTAGAACTTTTTGATACTCTTAGCCTCTGATAAGTTTCCCTAAATCAAGGTTGAAGAAACGTTTTTATTATGAAAACTGCTTCTGATAGGTGGGATAGACGCAGGGGGAAAACTTCTGCCTCGACCTAATATGAATTATGACATTTACAGCAAGGGGTTCCATTGTATCTTTCCTTGTGACAACATCCAGCTCAGCTATTTCCTAACTAGATTTCGATTGAATTATATACCGATAATGCTGGGGTATCCAATGAATGTATTCTCAATCTCACAACTCCCCCCCTTGCTTGTGTAATAATTAGGCACCTTAATCAACTTTGCACATATTGTTCTTTTGCAGTTTTTAGGTAAAAGAGAGGAAACAATATAGCATCACCCTGTTGAAGAAATTTAGTTATCACTCCCCAACAATGGCTCTTACTATGTTACAAAACCTACAAACCCCGTGTGTTTACCTTATTATGATCTCCTTTTTACAAGTGGCATTAAGAAGTTGTAAGGCTACTAATGGACGTCTCTGATCTGAATGAAGTTACATCAGGGACAGACCTTGTTTTTAATTGTTCTCCATGTTAAGTTTTTATTGTTAGCTAGAATTGCACAGTCATACTTTGTACGTAAGAGCGAAGTAAGTGCTTATTGGCTCTTGCGCCAAGCTTCTCATTTTCGGTCAAATTTGCAAGAGCTATACTTAGCATGTATGAATTTGTTAATCATTCATCGGTTGAAATTAATTTTGTTTTTAGTTTCTGTTTTCATCCATATGTATTGTATTTACTTGTGTTTTATTTTTACTGGCCCCATACATGGAGTTCTGGCTAATGATTTATACCTTAGGGAAAATCTTAATTCGCATTTTAGCTTGATCTGTATTGTAATTGTACCTGAATGTTTTGGTACGCAGCATTTATTACATGTACTACTTTACTCATGTACTTTTATGCATTTAATCAAATGCAAAATAAAGATTGATTAGATTTAGTTAAACAAGGAACTCCTTCTAGTCTCCTAGAGGCATTTCAGTTGTTATACTCTGACACATGGGTCAAGGTGGAAATAGGTGATGGTTTAGAAACATTGAAACCTCCAAGGGGCTAAAGCAAGGGAGTATACCTGCTTCATACTTATTTAATCTATTTTTTCGGGTATAACACAGTCATTGGACAATGTAAACATGCATCCCCTCAGTTAGCAGACAAGTATATATCCAACTTACTATAAGCTGCTAATGTAATTTTGTTAAGTCAAACAAAGGTTGGATTGCAACGCCTTATAGACACAATATCAAACTACTCTCTGGTTTAATGGCATGGGCATGAATGAGAAAAAGACCAAAGTTATGGAAGTAAGTCACAGGATACAGAAAGCATAAGTGGTATTTACAAGGCCGCCAACTGAAGTGGGTGAAAACGTACAGTTGTTTGGGACTACTCTTTGATAACAAAGGTTACTTTCAGCAGCATAAGACAGACTTTCAAAGGAGAGTCAATACCCTACATTTATCATTCAATACTTTACTGAGGTCTCTGAGCTGGCAACACATTCTCCCACTGCTAAAGGTAATAACTGCAAAATTACTGCATTGAATCTCCTATGAAAGTGAAACATTATGTGGTAGAAACTCCAGAATTTTAAACAATATTATTACAAAATTATTTAAATATCTTTTTGTTTCCCCTGCAGCACCTCACCAGCCCAGGTAAGGCTAGAATTTGGGATAACAAATCAGAAGATTGCAAGGAAAGGAGATTATTTTCAGGTTTGGAAGACAATAAAATCAAACATCTCAATCATAATGTGTCAAATTATCTGGCAAGAAGGTCAATCAAAGTGAAATTTGCTGTCTTGCAAGTAGTAGAAACATCTATAGATGAATTGTGAGCCCACTATTTATGGGATATGACACTCCCTCCAGAATCCTTTAAAGAAGTCAGCATCGGAATAACAAAATGATCCTCAATGCTGAAAGAGAAACAATCCTTTTAACAAAGATCATATTTCTGGATGATACTGAATAAATACCAATCTTTTAAATCACTATCCTATTTAGAGACTGGTTGGACTATGAAACTAAGACATGTTTTTGTTAGAGCATGATTTGGGTTTCTCCCAGGCCTGTCTCATGTGATGCCTTGTTTGCGCAAAGCAACAACCACAAGCTTCAGATTATGCAAAAAATTGAGAAAAAACATTCATTTAGTCTATCTATGTCCTGTATTATTGGAAGAATGAAGGTAGAGCTACCTTTCAATAAACAGGGAATATGAACATGTATACAAGCAGTAATAGCATGTTTTTAAACATGAGATACAGGGCCAGATGTAGGAAGGCCATTACCGGTTGGTAACGGACGATTTCAGGTAATAGCCTTTTCTTATGTAGGTGGTATATTTGCCGATTTTGTAAATAACGAATCGGTATTTACCGATTAAGTATTTACAGAATCGGTCAATGAGATGTAGGAAGCACTTTAAAGAGTGTGTTTGTGCTTTAAGGACTCATTGTTTACCACCAACTATTAGTTGGTGGTAAATAACGAATACCTGCGTAAATGCAAATCTGTGCATTTACACCTGTGCCATGTAACAGACATACATGTCCTTAGGGCATGTATGTGTGCCACATGTGCACACCAGCACTATTCAGGGGTGAAACAGGGTGTCAAAGTGACACCCTGCCACCCTTGACTCTCCCAATTTTACCGAATCAGTAATTACAGATTCGGTAATTGACATTCATTCCTATGGGCCTCCAGGCCCATAGGAATGAATGGCAATTACCGAATTGGTAAATACTGATTCGGTAATTACTGAATCTTAACGATTCAGTAATGTTTGACGAATTTTTAGCTACATAGCATTTACCTATTCGTAAATACCGAATCGGTAAAATTCGGTATTTACGAATCGGTAAATACTATTTACCTACATCTAGCCCATAGCTCTGAAATGCACTTTCTACCACATTTCTAGTACTTGTGACTAGAAAACTGGAATCTTAAGATCTTATCTCAGTTTAATTTCTATGCACATATTTAAATGAAGCACTAAAATTGTTTATCATGAGATGCCAATTTGCACTTTAAGACTTGTACTTGATGGTCTACTCAGTGGGGATAATAATAAAAGACAACACAATACAATACGTTTGAAAAGCACACAGCTTTCTAAAAATGTGTTCCGACAAAAATGACAAGTGTACTACTTTGACTAATTGCAGAAATCTGGAGGCAGACATTTTAGGAATTTTAAGATCAATTTTAAAACTGTAATTTGTAAGGATTTTGATGTGCTTACTTGATATTAAAAAAGTGTTAGTACATAATATGTTATCTTTTTATGACAATATATTGAATCAAACAATAAAAACGTACTACTACACTGACTTATTTACCTACAGTCACTCACACACACACTCACTCACCCATACAGCTACTCAGACACCCACTTATCAACCCATGCAGTCACTCTCACACCCACTCAGACACCAACAACCACATAAGCAGTACATTGCAGGGGCATAAGTTATAGTTAGCTCAGGTAATATAACTGCTGAATTTAATTGGTTTTGTGCAAGTGAAATCTGAGTGTAACTATAATGTCCCTGTACATTTTGTTATTTTCAGTGAATTTTTTAGTTTTTTCAAATTCTGTTTCCTTAATATATTGTCCCTGTAACTTTTATTTTTTAAGTGCATTTTTAAGGTTTTTATTTGTATTTCCTCAGTATAACATCCCTGTAACCTTTTTTCAGTGAATTTCTACAGTTTTTCTACTTTTTCCTAACTGTGACCTGTAACCTTTGAGAGTGGCTGTGTGAATGGCTGTATTAGTCTTGAGTTTATGTGTGAGTGGATATATGGTCTTTGAGTGGGTGTGTTACTGGCTGTAATGTATTGGTGACTGTGTGCATGAGTGGCTGTATGGGTCTGAGAGTGTGTGTATGTGTTAGTAGGTGTGTGAGTGGCAGTGTAAGCGTGTCAACGGGTCTGTGAGTGGTGTGTTAATGCCAGTGTGGATATGGGAGTGGATACGTAAGTGCCTGTGTAGGTCTCCGAGCAGATCTGTGAGTACCTGTCTGGGTCTGTGAGTGCCTACATGAGTGTGTGGGTACCTGTGTTGGGGTGTGACTTGGTGTGTGAATACCTGTGTGGATCTTTGCCTCTGTGGGTGCTTGAGTGGGCATATGCGTGCCTGTGTATGTCTGTGAGCGGGTGATTGAGTTATTTTATGGATTTTGGGCATTTGCATTCTTAGGATATTTAAAAGGGTGAACCATGGACTCTGCTCTCACTGAGAGACAAAATGAAAAAAAACACTCATCACAGTCTCTGCACATCAGCTTGTACTCCAACAGATCAATGATGAATTCACAATCATTAAGGATTTCAAATAGATTTTCAGCATAGAGTATGAGAGGAAACACACTTGGTTTGCCTTTGTGAAGCATGAAAAGTTAGGATAATTTCTGCTTTACAGAAGTGGTGTTACAACTGGGTCATATGCTGTGTTTTTTATTTGACAGTGCTTCCTATTGAGGTGTAATTTCGGAGAAATGAGTATCAGGTTCATAATCAAACCTCATTTTTTCCAAGAAGGGTCCACAGTTTTGATGAAAATATCTACCCAACTCGAGTACGTTCTACTTGTTAATTAGTAAATGCTACCTCATTGGATAAAAGTCTAGTGCATATTCTACAGCTGTATAAAGGCCACAAGTACCTGTCTCCAGTGATTTTTTGTGCATGTAATTTTGGCAATGTGATTGTTCCTGCAGAGTCTTCGTCCATGAATCTGTGATAGCATGAAACCTTATCAAGAGAACACAACAAGACTACAAAGAGGATGATCTGCACTAAACAGGGGTACTTCCTCTTAACTATATGTAGTAAGTGCTTCTTTGTTTGAGATGTCCTTATATTCCTCTGCATGAAGAATATGTTACTAAAATTGTCGGGAAATGCACTCAAAGCCCTTTTGGTAAACTGTCCATCAACATTTGAAAATGTGGGAAGACTTTTACATACTACTAAGGTAAACGGGCCAGGACCAAATGAGCGGAGCTTGTAGATGATTTTGAGCTTTTGCCTATTCAGAGTAAATAAGAGGAAACCCATGGTCTCTGTTTTCATCTTTTTCCAAGGTAATTAGGGATGGATGGCCCCCTACCTCTGCTGATTTGGGTCCTGGGGACCCAATTCCCAGGGCCTGGACAAACATCATTGAAGGAGGGTGGCCACTCTGTCCTTTCTAGGGCTGATTTTAGCTATGTGGACCTCATTCCCAGGGGCCTGGCCAAAACTTATTGTATTGGGGTGCTGTGCACCTTCTCTCCCTTAACTGATCAGGGCTTCAGGGACACGATCACCTTCGGCTGGCCTCCTCTGTCTGGGTGCCCTCAAGCACACACAGGGCACCCAGTCTCAAGTGTTGGGGACTGTGGGTGGAGCCAGCATTGCTCCCACATGTAGAGACAAGGCAAAAATACTGCTCCCTGCATGTTTGAGAAATTCTTTCATCTGTTTTCTTGCCTGATTGACAACAAGCAGGAAAACAGATGAAAATTCTGCTCACAGGGAGCAGGAGCAGGTTTAGTGGAAATGGATTTACTGTTTGCTCTTGCTTAGCGGGAGCGGTCAATAATTTCACTTATGCAATAGATTTGTATTTATCTTTAAACTTAGACTCAGTGCATGATGTTATTATAGATGTCATCAGTGATATCATTTGAGATGTCATCAGTGATGCAATCAGTAATGTCACAGACAATTCCATGAGTGATGTAATATGTGAGGTCATAAGCAGTATATTCTGAGTGCATAAATTAAAATTAGTTTTAAATGTTAACCTAACGATAACATCCTTGTAACCTTTGTTTTTTTTCAATGAATTTCTACGTTTTTAAAAATGTTATTTCCTAACTATAACGTCCCTGTACCCTATGGTTTTGTCCGGGAATTTCCAAGGGTTTTTCAGTTTTATTTTCCAAACTATAACGTGGGTGTAACCTTTGTTTCTTTAACTGCATTTCCTTGTTTTTTTGTTTAAATAGTGGTGAACAGTGACAGGGCCTGGGCGATGGTCAGGCTACTTGACTAATCCGCTGTGTACTTCCAAAACCATACCACTAGGAAAAAACAAGGAGAAGTGCTTAAAAAAATAAAAAAATAAAGGATACATTTGTGACATTTAGGTAAAAGGAAGGAGATGATAGAGAAAGCAGTCAAAAAGAGGGAGAAGAAGTATAAAGCACATTGAAAACAGTTGAAAAAGCAAGGTGAAATAGTGAAACATAAGAAATGCAAGGGAGGGCACAATACAATGGGGGAAAAGCAAGCTAAAATCATCAATACCAATGTAAGGCATGGAGAGGACATTCAAATATAGGCAAAGGAGCAAAGAGAAAATAGTGAATACCAGTGAAAAGAAAGGAAAGGCTAAATGAGTGTTGGGTGAAAAAGCAAGGAGAAAAGTGTGAGAATGAGTGAAAAGGAAGCAGAGGGCACACACTAGTGGTACAAAAAATTAAAAGAAATCAGTGAGAAGATAAATATGATTGTATTAAGTTTATTTTTTAATTCTTTTGCTTTTGATCTGCGGATCCACCATGGAACGGCACACATAGACGGTACCTACTCTATGATTTTTGCCTCGTTTGCATGCTTGCAATGATTCTGCAAATCAAGATTTGTGGATTTTCCAAAATGTAAAAACAAATTATATGCATACACAGTGCAATAATTTCATGTAAGAGGTCCGTGTACACCTAAAAAAAAGTGCAGAGGTATATAAGTATTCATTTTTTTGAGCATTAGTCACATGATTTATCTTTTTTACAGACCTGCACGAAAAGCATCGCTAATTTGTGTGATGACATATAGAAACTTTGCCTTCTTATTGGGCTGATAACAGCTACAACCTTGTTTTTCAAAGAACCATACCCACAATCTCTTATTTTCAACTAAACAGTGCACACAGCTACACTGGTTGGAAAAGGGCTCTCGGTTTTCAACCTTCCACGTTGTTAGAAGCCTCCATTTCCAACATCATGGCTGCATCTGGTCCATCTGTTGGAGAAGAGGATCTTGTCCTGCTGCATAAAGAAGAGGAGCAGAGTTGGTTAATGAAGAAACAAAGCTCAGTGAGCAGATTTTTACTATCACCTCAGGGGAAAAAAGTCACGGCCAACATTTTGAAGTGTAGCATCTGTGGGAAGGACTTGTCACCAAGCAAGTAGTAAAGTCATGGAACAAGCTCAACGTGGAAAAAATGTAAAAACTATCCATGAATAATTATTCCTGAGGACGGTTCGTGTTGAGAGAAACAGGAAGTGGTGAATCTACATCTGTATCTACCATGGCTACCCAGTCCAACTGAGCCACAATAATTCTACCTGCTACCTGCTATGAGTCCCAATCTATGACACATGACTACTCGCTGCTTGCGATGCCACATGCCTGTTGACCTTAATACAAAATCTGTTCAAGAATACTTGGATGCCATCAACAATAATCCATGCAAAAAATAATTTGGCAGTTTTTCTCCAGTATTCTGCAGTTAGAACGTCTGTTGCTTTCTGTTATGGATATTCTTATTTAATTGTGAAGCTGTTTTATTTTTGTGGTACAGTTACGAAAAAACTAAATCAACAACAAAAACTTGTTTTTAAAACTAAAAAAAGGTCTATTTCTATATACTCATAAAAAGAGCTGTGGTGGTCTTTTTATTTCTTTAGAGTACACCAAGACAGTGTGAGGGAAAAGCAACATCAGATCTGAAAAGGTATCCTTTATTAGGATTTCCAGCCCTACCCCAGTCAATGTGCCAAGGTCATTCCCACCACAGTGCACAATCATGAGGGAATGAACTCAGCAATCCATATTGGTTTTAACCAAAGTCAGCAACTGATGGAACTTTAACTCTCGCTGGACAAACTAAGTATTCTCCAAATTTGGCAAACCCATGTCCCTGTCAATACATCTTTTTTGCCGCCTCTTTAGTCCAATAGACATAGTTGTGGCCAATAATCCACACTCTAAACATTTTGAAGTAAAGGAGAAATAGCAGTCAGGATAAGGTTGGAGTTGAATGAGGTTGTTTTCCAAATGAAAAGCAGTTAAAATGGAGGTGTTGAATTTTTTTTAAAGATCTATTTGATTGGATGCTGTTAGCATGTAAGTGAATACAATTAATGAGTGTGTTGGATGCATTAGCAAAAAGTCACATTATTACATGTTTAGAAAAGAAAAGAAATGTAATACAGACATGGATATGCTTTTGGATCTGTGGAGTACACCTCACCAGCTGTATCTGAATTGGAAGTATCATGGTCCTTCTAGAATAGCTCTAAACTTGTGACCTAGTTGTTCCCTTGAGTTGCTGGATAAACTGAGCTAAGATTGGGGGATAGGGTGCTAAAGAGGTAGAATTATTTTTTTAAAGTTGAGGATTTTTGACACCGTTTAAGTAATGATAATTTCCAAATCAGTATTATGTAATAAACTGTTTGCAGTATTTACATTTAAAAGAACAGAAGCTAAATATAGGTTTCAACTCCCCTTTTTTTGCGATTACTCAGCGATGATTGCAAAAACATAGCAAAAATGCATAGACATGAATCACCCCCAAGTGGAGATAGAATAGTCTCAAATAAAATACGTGATTTCATTTGCTGACTTTATCATGATCATAGAGTTGAAAGTTGAAGAGGTTGACATTTTATAGTTGCTTTGTCTGAGAGTCGTGTACCATTCTTGTGCTTAGTTTTTACAACTCCTACAAGTGACAAAACTGTGCAAAAAGAGTTCAAACAACTATATAATCTACAAACTCAATTCACTGGTATGCACATAACTTTTTCATCATTTAAAAAATATACCTTAGAAATGAAGATGTATATGGGAGTTTGATAAAAAAGAGTAACCTAGTGATATAAAAAAATATATCAGATGAACTGTATCTGGCAAATAGTATGTGATTAAGATGGAATATTAATTAGTGTCCCTTTATTCCATTGTGTAGTTTATATAAAAACAACAGCATAGCATTGTTGAATTTTTCAACGAGGAATGTATTTAAAACTAAGAATGGTTTAAATGTCTAAGCATTTTGTGCAGAATAGATACATCTATGTTATTTGCATTCTGGGAATTGTAGTACTTTTAGTCACATTGTAAAACTGGAGTAAGATAAGAAAATGTGCTGTGTCTGTATATGAATTATAAATTAGTAATGCTTGTCAGGTGTGTATTAGGAAGTGTTTGTCAATATGGGGGCTTAATATGTATTGGCATTGTTTGCGCTAAGCACACCTTTGAAAAGGTGCGCCGAGCACAAACAATGCCGATGCACCCCATTATGGTGAATGCGCTGCCATGTAGGCAGCCTGTGAGCGCTGCCCTGGGAGCAGCATTCATGTTAAAACACGTAGCAGCTGCTCTGTCTTTTCACAGTGCAGTTGTAACCCACCTGCACTTTCAAAGGAGATTAGAGATCCCCTTGCAGACGGGTGCTGTCAGTGACTGCAACCGCCTGCAAGTGGATGTCTGGGGGGTCCATGGGACTGCTTTAACCCAATGCAGAGGGCTGCTCCCAGGTGGCACACAGACAGTGCACCACTTTTTTAATTGACACACTATCAATGCGCCTTTTAAGGGCTTCTTTGACTCTGCGCCCTCGTCTGTAATATGGCACAGGTGTAGATTCAAAGGAATCCCCCATTTGCATAGGTCACTCCCCTATGCAAATGAGGGACACGCTCTGTTGATACCGCTGGAACTTTAAGTGCACCAGCGCTATCGGTATTATAGAAGGGGACACACAAGCCTCTGCACTCCCTTCTATAATAACAAAGTACACTGGGGGCGCACAAAGTGGGCGCAGGCAGCTTTTGCTATCCCGGGCCACCTTATGGAATACAGCCCATGGTTTTTATCTTATATGACCCGTTTGCATATGTTTAGATAGTGAGCTACTGTCATTATGGTTGCAGATAATTACATGCACTATGAGACTCCTGAGTTTACTTAAAGATTTAGAGAACTATATATTGTTGGAAAGATGTCCTGGAGGTGTGCATATATTATGAAATCACACATATATTTACATAGTGTTCTATCTTCTTCAAGGCTGTTGCAAATTTTGTGTATATGGTGAGGGTGGTGTATTTCCTTAAACATGCTGTGCTTTACATTGAGGAGGGTTATCAAAGCAGAATGTCTTCAGAGGGTTCATGTGCTAGCTACACTTGGTGTGTAACGTCTTTATGTAAATACTTTTAGAAATAATGTAGGTATGCCATTAAGAAAAGGTTTTGTGCTTTGAAAAAGTGAGAATTTGTTGGGTTAAGTTTTAGAAACTTACAGATGCATGTGCACACGGAGTAACATACCAGTGTATGCAACCTAGAGAGCCATGTATCGAATCATATGTCAAGTGTAATATGTAGACTTCACTCACACATAACTCAGTATAAAAGGTTAGATGCACTAAAACAAATAGCGTGGTACTGACAGGAGGACTTAAACAATGAGCCACAGATTACTGTTATCTGTCTAACAGCAATGTAGGTACATTCACAGTCAGCCAGACACTACTCAGACACTCATCCAATTGCCCAGCCACCACTCAGACAGTCATCAGATCACTCATGCACTATCCACGCAATTATTCTATTACCTAGACACTACACATTCACTCTTGCAATTACACAGGCACTGAACTATGCAGGTACTACCAATCCATTCATCCAGTCACACAGGCACTAACCATTCACTTTTACATTCACCAAGGGTGTACCTATGGTGTCATTCAAACACCCAATCACAACATATACAGTCATCCAAACAGCCACTTAAAACCAAGGAGTTCTGTGCCCAGGTGGAGTAACTTGCACCCAGTGAGACCTTCCTTGCTTGGTCTCACTTGGTGCATCCATCCAACGTGTACAACCCCCCCCCCCATAGTAAGGCCGCCTTTCAATCAATCATTCAATTAGGATTTTATAAAGCACGCTAATCACCTGGGAGGGCTCCGGTCAGTCAAAGAGCCAGCCCTTGACGTTCTTCCTGAAGGTGTGCAGGTTAGGGGAGCATCTGATGTTGACTGGGAGCTAGTTTCACGCCTTGGCTGTGACTCAGCAGAAGGTTCTTCCTCCTGCTCTGTTTCTGCAGATGTGGGGGGTCTCTGCCAGGGCCAGGTCAGCAGAGCTAAGGTTCCTTTTAAATAAGTGGAAGGAGACTCGCTCGTTAAGGTATTTGGGTCCGATGTTGTGGAGGTATTTGTAGGCATGGGTGAGTAGTTCGAAGGTATCTATTTTCTAGTTGGGGACCCAGTGGAGGTCTCGTAGGTGTTGGGTCATGTGTTTGTGTGGTGGGTTACCGAGGATGAGCCTGGCTGCTGTGTTCTGGATGGTTTGGAGCTTGTGTAGGAGCGTTCTGTTGATTCCAGTGTAGAGGGCGTTGCCGTAGTCCAGTCTGCTAGTTATGAGTGTGTGGGTGACGATTTTTCTGCATTCAGGGGTATCCATTTGAAGGTCTTGCAGAGAATGCAGAGGCAGTTGAAACTGGTGGAGGCGACAGAGCTGATCTGGCGGGTCATGCTGAGGGAGGAGTCAAGGCTGATGCCGATGTTCCATGCGAAGTCTGTATGGGTGGGTGGACTCCCGAGGGCAGAGGGTCACCAGGTGTTGTCCCAGGCAGAGGTGGAGGGTCCGAGGATGAGGACCCCAGTCTTCTCTGAGTTGAGATTTAGGCACCTATTTTTCATCCAGGCTGCGATGTTCTTGGAAGCAGAGCCTGGTGTCCTTGAGGTTCTTTGTGAGGGAGAGGATGAGCTGGGTGTCATCGGTGGATCACTGACATAATATCGAGGGACATAATATCGAGTACCAAAAGTTTCGACGTCAAATTATCGACAGACAGAATATCGACTTTGTATCTACAAACAGGTAAGTACAAAAATATTGAGTAAAAAATATCGTTTACAATAATATAGTTAGTAAAAATATCGACTTTATTAAAAAGAATGTTAAATTTAATTAAAATTAAAAATTATTTACTAAAATTCACTTAAAAATACTTAAATTACCTTATAATAATTAAATATTTATTAAAGTTATAAAAAAAATTACAATCATATTTGTTAAAACATATATATATAGTAACATAATATAATTAAAATATATCCAATATTATTACCGTAGGATAGCGGATGTATGAAATTACTATTTCCACTCCAGACAGTGCAACAGTAAGGAAAGGGTTGGATAGCGTAAGGGTAAAACTTACTATTCCCACTCCAGAGAGTTCAACAGTAGAGAAAGTGTTGGATAGCGTATGGGCAAAAATTACTATTCCCACTCCATAGAGTGCAACCGTAGGGAAAACGTTGGATAGCGTAGGGGTAAAAATTACTATTCCCACTCCAGAGAGTGCAACAGTAGGGAAAGCGTCGGATAGCGTAGGGGTAAAAATTACTATTCCCACTCCAGAGAGTGCAACAGTAGGGAAAGCGTTGGATAGCGTAGGGGTAAAAATTACTATTCCCACTACAGAGAGTGCAACAGTAGGGAAAGGGTTGGATAGCGTAGGGGTAAAACTTACTATTCCCACTCCAGAGAGTGCAACAGTAGGGAAAGCGTTGGATAGCGTAGGGGTAAAAAGTTACTATTCCCACTCCAGAGAGTGCAACAGTAGGGAAAGGGTTGGATAGCGTAAGGGTAAAACTTACTATTCCCACCCCAGAGAGTGCAACAGTAGGGAAAGCGTTGGATAGCGTAGGGGTAAAAATTACTATTACCACTCCAGAGAGTGCAACAGTAGGGAAAGGGTTGGATAGCGTAGGGGTAAAACTTACTATTCCCACTCCAGAGAGTGCAACAGTAGGGAAAGTGTTGGATAGCGTAGGGGTAAAAATTACTATTCCCACTCCAGAGAGTGCAACAGTAGGGAAAGGGTTGGATAGCATAGGGGTAAAACTTACTATTGCCACTCCAGAGAGTGCAACAGTAGGGAAAGCGTTAGATAGCGTAGGGGTAAAAATTACTATTCCCACTCCAGAGAGTGCAACAGTAGGGAAAGCGTTGGATAGCGTAGGGGTAAAATGTACTATTACCACTCCAGAAAGTGCAACAGTAGGTAAAGCATTGGATAGCGTAGGGGTAAAAATGACTATTCCCACTCCAGTTAGTGCAACAGTAGAGGAGGTAGATACTTCGTATATTATTTAAAAAGATATATATATTAATATCTATATAAAATGTAATTAAAAGTAATTAATATAATATAATAATTAATTAATTACAAATACTAATTTAATTTAATCATTACAATTAATTATCTATTAACACTAATTAATTACAAATTAACAATTAATTAATTAGTAATTAAACAGTTACTTAACAATTAAAATCTAATAAATACACAAAAAATATTAACAAATGTAATTAGTTATAAATAAATTACTTCCCACCCTACTCCCCTATAAACCCACAACCCACTACAGAAATTAAATTAGTTAAATTAACATAATTATCAATTAATCGATTAATTGGCAATTAACATGTAATGAATTACTAAATTGAAATCAATTAACAATTAGTTATAAACAAATAGCAATAAATACATTTACATATTTAATTAATTATAATTAAATTACACTACATAAAGTAACATCCTTAATTAATTATAATTAAATTATATTACATAAATTAGCATATTTAATTAATGATAATTAAATTACTTCCCACCCTACTCCCCTATAAACCCACAACACGCTACAGAAATTAAATTAGTTAAATTAACATAATTATCAATTAATCAATTCAAGTCAAGTCATTATACTTTTATTCGACACATGTATCATAAAAAGTACAAACATGAAATACACACATAATTATAAAAACAGTTCATTATTTTAAAAAAGACATATAAGAGTTATGTGGAAAAATTGACTTGATGAGCATTTTTTTAAATCTTAGTCCTAATGATCCAGGCACATGATAAGAACTTTGCAACCCCACAAATAGTAACCATAGAAGAGGTGTCGGAGATAAGAATACGCAAAACTGATTTGTAATCTCTAACACCAAGAATCTTTAGTACTGGTTTTAACCATTTCTTCCTAGGTAAGATATATGCCTTACAGGCAAAGAAAAAGTGGCCCAATGATTCCTCGGGATTTGTACACCCTGGACACATTATATCCTCTTCCCTCCTATTGTTCCATCTAGATGTAAAAGTTTTGAGGGGCAGTGTTCCATGTCTAAATTTAAGATATAAAGTCCTTTCCCGAGGAATCTGAATGAAGTCCAAAAACAATTCCAGTTTTAGGGTGCATTTATGGGTCAAAAAGGTCTCGGTCAAATGACCCCAGTTTGGGTTCTGTAGCGCCTTGGTCTCTATCCAATCCCAATATAATTTCTTCACCACTTGTTTTGGTTTGGAGGAGGTGATTGGGATACCCAAGCGTCGCTTAAACCCACACTTGCTACAAGCTTTTTTAATGCATTTAGCCATCTGATTTTGCCTGAGGTGTTTAATTTTAGTATTTCATCTAGCACAAGGGCATAATTAGCTAGTTCGGGGGTCCTCCTCAAACGAACCCAGTATAAGAGGGGACGGAGCTGGAGGATGTCCCCAATAGACTTTCTACCCAGGTCTAAAAATAAAGGTTTAAGTGGGGTAGAGGATGGAAGCGACACCAAGTCCCTCATAAACTTGTTCTCTGATCGGACGTGGTCGCTGGTATTCTCATTGCCCCACAGTTCCGAGCCATAAACAGCTGAGGTAATTGCTTTCCCCTCGTAGACTGATAAGGCAGGGGCAACTGGCCTGCTTATAGAGAGGCGTTGGTTTTTTAAAATAGTGCCGGAGACCCTTTTAAGATTTAAAATCATTTTACATATATGGGGTTCCCATTTCAAATGGTTATTAATCCTAACACCAAGATAGTCAAACTCATCGACCACCTCTAAAGGAGATCCATTCAAGGTCAAGTGGATATTCCTATATTTCCTCTTAGCGGTCATGACCATTAGTTTAGTTTTGGTCGTGTTTATTGTGAGTCCCCGTTCCTGACAAAAAACACTAAACTGATCAAGAAGGGTTTGGAGACCTGTGGGGGTTTTTGATAAGAGGAGGGTGTCGTCGGCAAAGAGGAGGGATGGTGTTTTCTCCCCAGCCACGATGGGGGCATCGGCCGGTGTATCTTGCAGATGTTTCACAACCCCATTTATAAAGAGGGAAAATAAAGTAGGGGCCATCACACACCCCTGCCGCACCCCTCTGTTGACAGGTATACTCTAAGTGAGTTGCCCCTGCGCCCCCCAGCGTATCTTTGCATATGTACCCTCATGGAGTTTGATGATAAGATTTAGCAGGTAAGATGGGAAACCCATATCCAGTAGGACATTCCAAAGTTTAACACGGGGTATTACATCAAAAGCCGTTTTGAGGTCAATAAAAGCCAGGTAAAGGCTCCCTCTGGCTATTGACACTGTTTTCCAGAAAACTGCACAGAATCTGAAGACTTGGTCAACGGCCCCAACATTGTTTCTGAATCCGGCCTGAAAGTGGGACAGAATGTTTCCTTCCATAAGCCAGCCCTCAATCCTATTTACAATTACCCTGCCAACTACTTTTTGAATAACATCAATTAGACTAATTGGTCTGTAGTTGGCAGGGTCCTCTCTCTCACCCTTTTTAAAAACGGTAACAACTTCAGCACCCTTCCATGAGTCCGGTACCTGGTGGCCTAAATGAATAAGGTTCAAAACATTTACAATAAAATCAGCCCAAACCAGTGGGTTAGACATCAATAAATCACCCGGTATTCCATCCGGGCCAGGTGCCTTACCCGGTTTTATTTTAAGGATTGCCTCTTGCACCTCACGGGGCGAAAACAGTACATCAGTAGAGCCATCATTCCCATGAACCGTACAATCAGTACCTAGTATAGGGGATACTGGCGCAGCTTCTAAGGAGCCCACGCCATATAAATTTGAGAAGTGGGAATGCCATTGGGACTCAGTAATATGGTTTGGTATGGGCTCAGCGCCTCGTCTATCCATGACGTTGATCAGTTTCCAAAATGCAGTGGCATTTTTCCCATGAGCCGCTTCCTTTAGAGCCTGCCAACGTTCCTCTTCCCAATCTTTTTTGGCTTTCATAATACTAGTGCGATACTCATTTCTAGCTAATCTAGCAGCTGGGGCATCTTTATTTTTAATAGCTAGTGAAATTGCTTTCCTTTTCTCTCTACAGGAGGCAGTATACCAAGGGTTCCCCTTTTTTTGCGTGCAATTAAACAAAATTAATTGGCAATTAAAATGTAAATAATTACTAAATAAAAATGAATTAACAATTAATTATAAACAAATATCAATAAATAAATGTACATATTTAATTAATTATAATTAAATTACTTCCCACCCAAGTCCCCTATAAACCCACAACCCACTACAGAATTAAATTACGCAAAATTTAAATAACATTAAATTCATTAATTAAATTACATTATAACATAAATAAACACTTTTAACACATAAAATACACTATAAGAAATTCGATATTATTAAAATTTCGATATTTTTCTTAACCTATATTATGCACTTCGATATTTTGACAATCTATATTTTAAAATTCGATATTACATTACTTACCTTCAAAACGATATTTTTGATGTCTATATTATCTCCTTTCGATATTCTGTCTAGTCTATATTTTGTACTCGATATTATATCCATTTGATATTTTATAATCGATCTTTTGTCTGTTTACCGTCATCGGTGTATGATACTATGCTGAGCCCATGCTGTCTGACGATGGTGGTGTTGGGGGCTATGCAGATGTTAAAGAGTGTGGGGCTGAGCGACAATCCATAAGGGTACTCTACAGTTAATCTCTGTGAGTTCGGAGAGGAAGGGCGTGAGTGTGACCCTCTTAGTTCTGCTGGGGAGAAAAAAGATTGGATCCAGTTGAGGGCGGTTCCTCGTATCCTGGCGTCATGGAGTCTGGCTGCGAGCGTGCAATGTGAGACAGTGTCAAAGGTTGCAGAGAGGTCTAGTAGGTTGAGGCCCCAGTATGGCCCTGGTCGAGTAGCATGGGGATGTCATCGGTGGCAGCGTGGAGGGCAGTCTCAGTGCAGTTGTTGCTGTGGAATCGGAACTGGGAGGAGTTACGGATGAAGTTCTCCTCAATGAAGGAAGTCAACTGAGCATTTATGAGCTTCTCTGTGACTCTGGAAGTGAAGGGGAGGAGAGAGATTTGCCGGTAGTTTTTCAGGTTTGTCCGGTTGGCCGTGGGTTTGTTGAGGAGGGGTTTAACCTCTGCCCGCTTCCAGTCATCTGGGAAGATGCCGGATTCGAAAGAGGCGCTGAAGGTCCGTCCTATTTCGGGTGCGATGGCGGCAGCTGCCCTCTGGTAGATGTGCGGTGGGCAGGGTTCTGTGGGGGCTCCTGAGTGGGTTTTCTTCATGGTCATGGTGGTGAGTTCAGAGGTGGCACGATTCCAGGTTGTGATGGTGGGCTCATTGTCAGTGGTGGGGGGTGGTGTACGCTGAAGTTGTCGTAGAGGGTCTTGATTTTTAGATGGAAGTAGGCACTGAGCTTTTTGCAGAGTTCCTGGGATGGTGTGACATTCGTGGCTTCACTGGGGATTTGGGGAATTGCTGTATGACGTTGAACAGTTCTTTGGTGATGGTTGTATTGGTGTGGATTTTGTTCTTGATGAAGTTATGCTTGGTGTCTCTTATGCACTGGTGGTATTCCTTCAGTGCGCTCCTGTAGCTGCTCAGGTCTTCCGTGGCTTTCAGGTTTTGCCAGATTTTCTCGAGGCGTCTGCAGGAGCTCCTGGCTTCCTAGTGTTCAGTGGTGAACCAGGGGTATTCCGGGGATGCTGTTCGACAGGGTGAGTGAGGGGTGCAAGCTTGTCAGTGCTCCTGAAGTCCTTTAGCTGTGGAGTTGGCGTTAGTCGTGGCGCAGGGGAGGTCAAGGAGGAGGGTGGTATTGAGGTGTTCTTCTGTGATCTTGCTCCAGATCCTTCGTGGCGGGTGCCATGCGGGTTCGGGTGCTGTAGGGATGCTGAAGGTGAAGTGTACACAGTGGTGGTCTGTCTAGAGGGGCTGGGAGGTGTCAATGAAGTAGATGTTTGTTCCTCCTGCCAAGATGGGGTCGAGGGTGTGTTCTGTTGAGTGGGGGTGGTGACGAGTTGCTTCAGTCCGAGATTGGAGAGGTTGTCAAGGAGGGTGATGGAGTCATGGTCACTGCGGTTGTCAAGGTGAAAGTACAGGTCAACAATGGTGGTTACGGACTGGATACGATGTCCGGGGGAACTGTTGGAGAGAGTGCTGCTCAGAGTGGTCCTAGGACTTGATTGGATCCGGAAGTGGAGGTGTTCTGTTGTGGAGTGTGGGTAGCTTGTGCTAGAGGTGGAGAGTCAGAGAGAGATCTTGTGTGTGAAGGCGAGACCTCCTCCTGGGCAGTGGCTGCAGTTTTTCTCTGGATGTTGTATCCATCGGTGATGGCGGTGGCGATGTCGCGACCAGAGGTGGCGTTGGTCCAGGTTTAAATGAAGAAGGCGATGTCAGGCGATAGGGTGTCAAGCAGGTCCCAGATCTCTATGGTGTGTCTGTGTAAGGAGCGTACGTTGAGGAGGATGCATGTCAGATCTTTGTGGTGCGGGTGTCCAGGGGGCCTTTGGAGTTCATGGGGTGTTCAGTGTGGATCTTTGGCAGTCATTATGCCTTCAGTGGTTGAGTGAGTGCAGGGCGGTGGAGTTGTATCGGTGAGGGTCCAGAAATACGGGTTTCTGGCGCTGGCTGCAGTCCAGCCACAGATGGGCACAGACGGGCTTGCCTTAGCCAGTGGCAGTCCCACTGCACATGACCACGTAGCGTCTGCCATTAAGGAGGGGGAGGCGGAGGAGCATGCAGCTGGGAGGCCGGAGGCGAAGCGGATGTGGGAAAGCTGGTAAAGTGAGCATCAGAACAATGAATGGGCAACCAGTAAGAAGGGCAAATTTAGGCAACAAAAAATATAATCAGCTGTACAATGTGGGCAACAAGACAAAAAATGCAATAAACAGTACGATGTGGGCAGCAGGACAGAAAAGGTAATAAGCAGAGACACAGCAGTCACAGGCACAGGGTGGTCTCGAACCCTACCAAGGAGGGGCTCGTTGTCTGAAACGTGGTGCGGCAGAAAGGCACAGCGGAGTTGCTGGGGAGATGACCCGGTCCCAGACCGTGAGTCAGAGGTCTTGGTCACGCTACCCTGCAGCAACTGCCATTAATTAGGGGGAGGTGGGAGGGGTGTGCAGCTGGGAGGCAGGAGCAGGGTGGGAAAGGCAGAAAAATGAGCAGTAGAATAACCGATGGGCAACCAGTAAGAAGGGCACAATGTGGGCCACAATGAATACAACTAGCAGTACAATGTGGGCAGCAAGACAACAAGACAAAACATGCAATAAACAGAATGATATGGGCAACAAGCCAGAAAAATGAATAAGCAGAGACACAGCAGTCACAGCCACAGGGCGGTCTCAAACCCTAGCAGAAAGGGACTTGCGGTCTGAAACACAGTGTGGCCTCAGAGCACAGCGGAGCTACTGGGGAGAAGAGCGAGCCTCAGACCGTGGGTCTTACCTGAGCCTCCTCCTTCACTTGGTGGGTGCAGCACCTGCTATCCACGTTGGTGCAGCCTGGTCACCAGACTTTCCTATCTGCCATACCCTGCTTCCTGCTCCTCCTGCTGGCTGCACTCCATTTAGCAGCCTAAGCCTCTGATGCTACAGCTCAGAAGTGTTTCAATGCAGGGGCTGCCCTCAGCGAGCTTAGTGAGTGTAGCAGCTAACCCTAAATCAAAAGCCAGCAAGAACTGTGCATGTGCGGCGCATGCACACTGCAATTCTTGCTACACTTTGAGATGGGGTTAGCTGCTGCACTCACTATGTTGGCTGAGGGTGCCTCATGCATTGACTTCCTTCTGAGTCAAAGCAGCAGAGGCTCAGGCTTCTTCTAATTAGAGTGCAGCCAGCAGGAGGAGCAGGAAGTAGGCAGTGATGGCTAGAACAGACTGGTGGCCGGGCTGCCCAGCCGTGGATAACCACTATTTGGGATTAAAGTCCTTCTAGACTTCTCCCAGTCCTAAGTTGCACTGGTAAACTCTGCTCCGCTGAGTGCAGATTTTTGTTAAAAACATCATATTCCAAACAGAGTGCGGAGTTCAAAACTCTGCAAACTCCGCTGGCGAAGCATAGTGAACCACCCACCGTTGGTATTGATATATTCAACTAAAAACACACATATTTACAAGTTTTAATGAGGAATATATAGTCTTTTAGAACAATCTGGGGAATTATATATGCAACCTGTCAAACTCTATTTGCATTTGCTCAAAAGAATTAGTGAGCTATATGCTCTGATAGAGATTAATGTGCAGATTTTTATATGCACCTATTTCCAAATTTTAAATCTGATACATCTAAGTTGAAAAGTATTGAGATACAAAATGCACCTGTTACACAAATCGCTCTTATGTTGTGTTTTTAGTACAGTGTTGAGACACTAAACAGACTTCTACACTTTGGCTGACATTCTTTTTTTTTTAAATGTTTTTATTGTCTACAAGGGAGCTTCATCACAACTTATACTTGAAATGTCTTGTAACATATCAAAACCTCATTAGAGGTATGTCACCACACATATATAAGGAGACATTGGACAATATAATTAAAAATAATAATTATAGACTTAAGGCTAGCATCTAGATTCCCAATTCTGGGAGGCTCCTCCCCCAATTACATAATGCACAGTCCCCCTGTCTAGTCTATTAATCTTATATGTATAATGCCAAACTCCCTGGTATATAGCATCTAGTTTCATCAGGTAGCGTGTTCCTCTTGCCCGAGCTGGGGCTTTATCCATTTCATAAGTTTCCTTTACTATAGCTCACCATTCAACTATAGAAGGATGTTTAGTGGAAATCCAAGCCCTGGGCAGCAACCAATAAGATTTCAATAAATCTCTCAATCCCTGGCTCTCTACTTTATAACCCAACACAATTTCCATGACTGTGGGAGGGTAATCTATCCCCAATCGTTGCCTCATCACATGGCATATCTTCTGCATATCTTCTGGCATATCTTCTGCCAAAACTTTTCTAGATCTGGGCAGGTGGAAAACATATGTACTATGCTTGCTTTATACACGCCACATTTGGGGCATTTTTTCCAGTCCCTTCCTTGAGCCCCCTGAGCCCAACTAGCAAACGTTCTCTGGTGTGTAATAAAGCATGCTGTAATCTTAGGCTAACATAGTGAATTGACCTATCTATAGTTCCTAGTACCTCATTAATGATTGTAAGAGTAACATTTATCCCAAGGGTCTTGCTCCATCGTGTGGTTAACTTTTCACCACTGTTCGGTCTAAATTTGCTGAGGCATTGATACATGATACTTATTGCTGATTTCAGCTTTTCCCCATTCAAGCAATCCCATATCTCAGAGCTAGACACTGTTGTTTAGGCTAAATGTTTAAAAAAGTAGTCCCTAATTTTAAGATATTTAAAAAACATATGACAAGGGAAGATTAAAAAGAAACTGTAGGTTTTCAAATGTACTAAAGACATTACAATCGTACAGATCCCCAAGACAGTGAATCCAATACCTAGCCCACCGTCCACTGATAGTATCATGAAATACCTCTGGAAGCATGGGAATGCCCCTTAATGGAGGTTTGTCATGGAAAAGTGACAGAGTACATATAATAGAAATTGCTCGTCATATATGCACACTATCCCTGATGGCCTTAAAACTAACCATTTTGAAATAATTAGGGTCATTAGCTTTGAATAAGAACATTTGACAGTCAGACCCCAAGACCAAGTGAAGACAGAAATTTTGGGTTTCAGGATCCAGGAGACTGCAAAAGCGTCCACAAACTCTGCCCTGTAGTGCATTTTAAAAATTGGAAAATCTATCCCACCCTGATTAAACAGGGACTTCAATTAATCTATTGCCCTTTGTGCTTTTTAATACCCCCAAATAAAACGACCTAATTCCCCTTCGAATTTTCTGAAGAAAGAATTGGAAACATGAAGGGGAATTGATCGGAATAAGTCCAGCTTTTGAACCTTTTATCTGTAGCTTCCAACAAGTGTTCATAGTTTAATGTAGGTATAAGTTTGATCTGCACCTAGATAAGAAACCCTTGATATATGGCTACAAGGCAAACACCTGCTATGAGTCTGTCAGGTCGGAAGTTGAGAAGGACTTGTGTCTTCTTAACATTTAGCTCATAGCCTGAAAGAAGGGCAAATGTACTCGCTTCATCTTCAATAAAGTTTATTATTGTTGCTGAGTCGGTGGTAAAAACTGGCAGTATTGTCTGCGAAAGCAGTGACTTAGAGCTGAAGTGCTCTAACCCTGGGCGTTGTTTGCGTGGTAGGGCTACGCATAGCTACGCAAAGTGCACTTTGCACTACACGAGCTACGTGTAGCTATGCAGACTGTGTAGTGCACTGTGCAAAATGCTGTTCACACTGATTGCACAGTGCCGGATGCTTGTCCGCACTGGGTAATCAATGCAAACCCATCTTGCACAGTGCAAGAGGTTGTTTCTGCCGCTTGAGTAGATTTGTACTCGAGCTGCAGTTTTCTCAACGTGGACTGGTAGTTTCTCATCGTGAGCGGCCGCGACCACTCGTAATGAGAAACATGGTCACCTCTTGTTGAGAATTTTGCCAGGAGGTTTATTTTCCACGCTCGAGATTGACAACTTGATGTTGCTGATCGCGAACGAGAAAAAAGTCTCACCAGGATGTTATTTACTCGCTCGCAGTCGCCTACTCGACGTTGAGGACCGCAAGCAAGCAAAAAATGCCTGCTACGCATTTTTGCACTGTGCTACGTGCAATTTCCGTAGCGCGTAGTTGCGCAAACTACGCAAGCATAGCGAAGTCCTACCTCCAGGCCTAATGTGCTCCTGATGTCAGCGGTATAATTTGTAAATTGGAGTGTAATGCCTGAATGAATGGCTCATTATACAAGGCAAATAACATTAGAGAGAGGGAATCCCTGCCTAGTACCACATAGAATTGGAAAAGATGGTGATTGTAAGCTTGCATAAAGTAGCTGTGCTTGAGGTTTACTATAAAACGCTTGTACCCATTGGCTAAATCTCCCTCTCAAACCAAATGCTGCAAGTGCAGCCCATAAATGGTCCCAACCTACACTGTCGAAAGCCTTTTTGACGTCTAAGAGTACCTTGCCCAGATTCATTGCTGACTTCCTAGCTAAATCCAAAGCCCCCACTCTAGTATTGACATGAGCAGTAGTATCCCTACCCTGGAAGAAACCACGCTGCTGGCTGATTACTAATCGGGCATTGTTGGGGCCAAACAAGTAGCCAAGATTTTAGCAAAAGTCTTGGAGTCTGAGTTAATGAGAAAAATTGGACGATAAGAACCACACTCCTGGTGGCTTGTCTTTTTGACTATAGAACTATTAAGACCTCGGCTGATCAACGTGGATGATGGGCACTGGCACAGCTCGAGATAAAGGGAATGAAGTATGTGTTTTGATCAATATACTGCCCTAATGTTGATGATCCCACTGTTTTTGATTTTTTAAATCTAGAATTGTTAGTTTGGCAGGGGGAGCGTTTTAATATGGGGAACTTTAACTGTGTTGCAGATTATTCCATTGATTCAACGGGCAGAGCAGCTACATCCAGAATGGGGAAAGTGAGGAATGCTATTTAATAAATGGGGTGGTTGCATTGCTTAAGGGACGCTTGGCAGATACTTTACCCAAAGGTGCGAGCTATAACTAATGCTCTGCACCACACAGGCAATATTCTAGAATTGAAATGACGTGGGATTCGAATAATATAATGCTATCTGCAGATATGGAAGTGTGTTCCAGGATCACTTCTGGCCATAATCTCATCTTATTGTACTTTCAGGTTGAAGCTGCTCGTAAGGAAGCTAGGTCTTTTTCATTTCCACATTATTTACTCACGGACAGTAGGTACATAGCCATTATTAACAATCATCTAGAGGACTTCCTTACAGACAATGTCAGGACAGCCCCCCTCCTGTGGTCTGGGATGCAATGAAGGCTTTTATAAGTGGGGTCACCCAACAGTATTTCTGGCAGCAGAATAAAAAGCAGGAGGCTAAATGCTGAGCTTCTATTCAAACACTGTTTGCTGTTGAATTACACCATGCAGATGCGGGCCGGTGAGGTGCTAGCGGCCAGGATTAACTGCATATCTCCTTAATAGATGCAAGGACAGTCATGAGTAGGTCATTAAGGGAGAAAACTTCTGTAAGCTATAATGAGTACCGGTCCCTTCAATATGAATATGGAGAGCACTTTGGGAAGGTGCTTGCTCATCAGGTAGCAGACAACAGAGCTAGAACTCAGATAAAGGCTAGAAAAGGGATAAATGGTATTCTGCATACACACCCGCTGGCAGCAGTTGACTAATTCTCTAGGTTTTATCAAACACTACATGTGAAAACTACACCACCAGATGAGGAAGATCTGCAGCAGTACCTCAAGGACAGTGGCCTCCTGCTCTTGAGTGAGAAAGACTCGGTCTTATTGGAAAAAAACTTACGCATGATGAAATGACTTAGGCAATATCTAGCCTTCCCTTGGGGAAGACTGGTGGGGAGGATTCCATACCAGGGGGTCTGGGGTGAATTAATTCTGTCTCTTCTACAGGCCTGGTTTTCGTGTGGAGCACAAGTCGACTTCATGACTTCGCTGCATCAGTGAAGGTGACGGCATACGGAGTGTTTTTCCCTTTTTGTCTCCTCTGCAGGCCCGGTTCGTGTAGAGCGCGAGATCGGGGGTGGTCGATTTGGCGGCCCAGGTAAGGCGTGCATACTCCTGTAAGGTACAGTTGGGGGTGCTAGCGTGCCGTTGCAGGTGGGGGAAGAAGCGGTCGGATTGCACTCTGGTGTATGCCACTTTGGAGCAAAACCAAATACGCTTAGCTCACACCTCCTGGGTTAAATTGCCGGGTCGAAACCGGCATAGTGCTGTGTGTGGCGCTGGTGGGCTCAAAGCCGGAGATGGCATTGGGACAATAAGCAAGCTTTCAAATCCGCAGCCATTGTAAATAAGCAAGTGGAATTTATAAAAAGCTAATAATATAGTTGTACAGATTAGGCATCTGCAACAGGCATCTGTGTGAAACCTTTCAGTTTCATAGGTTTGGATCTTGCTGGAGCCGGCTCAGGATTGTTTTAAATTTTGCGAATTCTGGGAAGCGAGGGGTTGTAGCTCAGTGGTAGAGCAAGAGCATATGCTTTGCATGTACGAGGCCCCGGGTTCGATCCCAGGCATCTCCACTATCTTTAAAAAGTAGAAGGGCAAACGGTTTGGGGGAATTTTGGGGCAGATCAGAGCAACAGCCCAGGAAGATAATAACTTGGGTATACAAAAGAAGAAGGTCGCCCCCAAATGCTGTAATTCTGGGCAAATCACTTCCTCTCCCCGTGCCTTGAATGTGTCCTTGTGTTTTGTTACTGGTGCTCATGTAAAGTGCTCTAATACCTTTTGTTCAGGTTTTGCGCTATATATATCTGCATACTTTCTTTCTTTATAAAACACATTATAGTGGTGTAAAGTGAGAGTTCTTAGCGAAGTAAAGGTGTGTGGCACTTAGGAATTGATTCGGCGAATCCCACAATAGCAGGATTCAAATAAGTATTATTGCTTGTGTGTCCACAACATATACTAATCTTGTTTTTGCATCAAAGGGGGTGCACGGCATACCGGGACAGCAAGGAGCGACGCAGTGGACATCGCTCAAAGGGGACACAGGCAGGCCTGCACTTCACTGCATCTGAGGGCTGCCAGGCTAGAGTTGGCTCGCCCAACACCCAGGCTAGCTGGTGTTGCGCGGTCCCAGTTGCGTGGTGCTTATGGCCAGTCTGTGTACCCTCAACATGCGCAGGTAAGGGCCTGGATAGGTCCCCTTTTAGGTGGCAAATAACATTGTTCTCGTGATGTTATTGCAGATCAGTTTGTGAGTTACCTGGTAATTGTTGGCTTAGAAAATATGGCCAGTAAATGTGGCGCAAAGCGTTCCCGCATGGAACATAAGTTGGAAGCTATAATGCATAGGATGGCGACAATGAATAGGAGATGGGGAAAGGTGGAACAAATAGGGCAGAATTTGGCAGAACTCAGGCAGAGGTTAGATGAACAGAATGGGCCAGCAGGCATGCCAAAGCGAACAATAGTGCCCCCACGACCCACAGGGGAAATGGACCCACTATCCAAGTGGGCTAGAGCCAGGAAGGGGAAGATTCAAGATCCCATACCAAAGCAGCCCTTGGGGGAGAGTCCTTCAGTGGAGGGTCCCTCAGGGTTCCCAGTGCCACCAGTGAGCCCTATACCTACTCCTCAGACACCAGCAAGTATACCAGTGACCCCTGCACCTGCCACACCTGTGCCTACACCAAGTTCAATGCCTCCATATTCTGTCTCGGTGGTCCTGATGGTGATCCCTGTGGTTCCCACACCTAGCCCCATGCCATTCCGGGGAATTCCTGCCCTGAACTCAGCGGCCCCCACCCCAGTCTTGGCACCATCAGAGATTAGTCAGGTCCCGCCAGAGTTAGCGGCTCAGATGGTGGCAGTTCTCCCTTGGCTAGGAAAGGGGGGAATGTTACCATCTTCAGTGGGCTTAAAAGAAGTAGGGGGGGACCCTTTAGCAGAGGCACATAGGATGGTGGCAAATGTTATGGCTGCCTCAAGCGGAGTACAAGGCCCTGGGCCAGGTACTCCGTCTACCTCAAGCAGCTCAACAAGAGAGCAACACTGGAAAGGACAAGATGGCGGAGCCAGTGGGTGCTGGGGAAATAGGTAAGGAGGTGTTATTGCCATTGCTAGTCGGAGGTACACTACCCTCTAGGAGGGAGCATTTGGCAAGGCATGTAACACGGTAAGTGACGGACTTGGTTTGGGCTGGTGCTTATGTCCACATGTTGTCTCTGCTTGTTGATAACAGGGAAATGAAGTATGCCAAGAAGCAGAAGGATTAGATGTTTCCTAGTGAACGGCATGTTGAAATGGCAAGATTTAAGGTAGAAGAGACTTTAAACAATTGGATGAGGGCCTTCTCTGCATTTGTGCTATTATAGCTGAGCGTTCGCCTTATCTGCAAGCAGAAATGGCGTGTTACCAGAGCAGGGTCACAATGCTGCATGATAAATATGGGGGTGTAGGATGGAAGGATTATGACATGAATTTCAGGAAAGCTAAAGAATTTGACTCATCACTTACATTGGACCGGGTTGACTCAATTTCGTGGTTTGATCAGTTTACATCAGGACAGCCTGGTAATGCAATGCAAAGCTGGAACAAGGGTCACACTTCCGAAGCACCTCAGCTCTTTTGGCAGGCACAGGTCAGGTGCACTTCCCCTAGTCCAGGAAGCAATGGGGCCCGAAAAGGGGTTTGCTGGGATTTAAATAAACGGTCATGCACCAGGGCGCAAGGCACGTGTAAATTCAGACATGCATGTTCCATATGTAATCAACCTTCCCACCCAGAAACCAAATGCCTCAAAAAAGGTAACACATTCCCAGGAAATAGGGGGAGGAAAAAACAGGAATAAAGAGAAGGTACGAATGGTGTCAGATTCACCCATTGGTGTTCTGGCTATGACTCCTTGGCTGAACAAGAACCCAGATTATGCCATTGCTAGGATGCTACAAGAAGGCTTTTTGTATAGTTTTAGGATTCCAGCGGTAGATTACACTGGGACACCAGAGTGTAGAAATCAGCTGTCTGTTAGGACCAATGCGGCAGTAGCAGCAGCCAAAATTACAAAGGAACTGCACCTTGGCAGAATAGGGGGTCCGTTTGATCACATTCCTGTGCACAACTTTGTTTGCTCACCCCTGGGAGTGGTCCCAAAGAAAGAGGAAGGGGAGTCAGGTTGATTCATAATCTGTCAGCACCTAGAGGCACTTCACTAAATGACGCCATCAACAAAGAAATCTGTAGAGTGAAATATGTTTCTTTTGACCAGGCAGTATTGGAGGGGGCCAGATAGTTGGGCAACTACGCTGGCCTGTGGCGGTAAGGTCATGATTGGTTAGCAGTCAATTTAAGGTCATTAGGGGGGGTACCATTCTTTAATGGGGCCACCCAGGGGGAGGGGCAAGTGGTCTCTCCTAGAACTCCAGAGGGGGTACATCCAGTCAGCTGGATGGGTGTGGGGGAGGGGGGAATCATGCTTTCTTTAGGCTGGTTAGCCACCCTGCACGGGCACAATGATGTCACTAAACGGCGCAGAGTGCAAGAGCTCCTCACTTGTTAATGGAGTTCATGGAGCGTTAGGGGAAAACCGGGGGGGAAAGTACCCTCTCTGTAAACGGGCCCTCTGCACATGCGCACTCCTACGGTAGGGTGTGGCTGATTGATAAGGATCTGAAACTAGTTAGCGACCTTGCCGTAGGCCCAAATAGAATACGCAGAATATCATTAATGTGTGATTATGATTCAGATATTAGTTTCGGATAGGAATGCTTTGTATGAGAAGTATGTTAACCCCTTCCAGGCTCATGACGAGCTGGGCTCGTCATGGTGTAGCCTCCTCGCACACTGATGACGAGCCCAGCTCGTCATGTAACATGGGTTTTTAAATATCTCAGCATAGCTCCAGAATTCCACTAGCGCGGATGTGGTTAAGGTTAGCCATCTGATATCTATGTACATGAATTGTAATCTAATGTCAAGTACGTTTTTCTACATAAATCATTGTGTAAATATTGTTTATTTGAACTTATGTTTTAATAAATACTACCGGGGGGATTGTACGACCCCCCCCGCTTCTAAAGAAATGCTCTCTCATGTCCATTTAATAAATTCTGGTTTGCACAAGGCGGGGGAGGGGTTGTTCGGTAGTCCCTGGCCATACAGCAACACCCATGGAAAGCCCCTTCAACGCAAAGTGCTGTGTTTGAATGGGTCGTATTTTCAAGGAGAGGAAAAGCCATGCAGGGTATCTTTTCCTCTCCTGTAAATATGGAGGAGTCCCCCGCGCCATCACTACATTACAAAAAGTGACGTACTGGTGGCACAGGGGCTTGTAAATCCGCCCCATATGGTATTGGCAGAGTGATACAATAAGAACATTGTGCTGGATGGCTGATTGATGAACTGCATGAGACTGACAGGAGGTATCCTAGGCTGCATGAGTACTACTTCAGTATTTAGTGGAGTGTACCAATAGTATGTATCTGCTTAGAGGTTTGTAGGGATTGCGCACATAATATTGTATGTTTACTTGTGTTGGTGGTGCCTAGGTCATTCTATAAGAACATCACTAGTAACTAGAATGATGACAGTGCTGCAAACAGGGTGCTCAGTTAATTTATAAGTGCTTAGGTTTTCTCTCAATGTCTGAGTCATTCTGCAAGTGCATAGACAGTGACTGGGTTCCTAGAGTGCTAGTAGTTGACAGCATGATACATTTATAAGCACTTATTTTTCATCAAAGTGATTAGATAAGAACATGTCAGGATGATTGTAGGAGTGGACACAGACTCACAGTGTGATTCCAGACAAGCATGACTATTACCTGGACATTTGCAGGACTGACTCAGTAGTCTGCAAGGGGTTAGGGGACCACATACATCGTGCCCATTTGACTTACCACTGCTTGTCCCAATGCCTGAGTCATTCTGCAAGTGCATAGACAGTGACTGGGTTCCTAGAGTGCTAGTAGTTGACAGCAGGATACGTTTAAAAGCACTTATGTTTCAGCAGAGTTATTAGATAAGGACATGCTTCTGTCACAATTATTGTAGGAGTGGACAGAGCTGCGTTAGAGCCATAGAACAGATCAGGAGAGCTGCTTTAGAGCCGGAGAACCAGGTCAGCAGAGCCGTTGTAGAGTCAGAGACCCAGGTCAGCATAGCTGCTGTAGAGCCAGAGAAGCAGGTCAGCAGAGCTGCTTTAGAGCCATAGTACCAGGTCAGCAGAGCTTCTGTAAAGCAAGAGAAACCACTTCAGCAGATCTGCTTTAGAGCCAGAGAACCAGGACAGCAGAGCCATTGTAGAGCCAGGGAACCAGGGCAGCAGAGCTGCTATAGAGCCTTAGAAGCAGGTCAGCAGAGCTGCTCTAGAACCAGATACCCAGGTCAGCGGAGCTTCTCTAGAGCCAGAGACCCAGGTCAGCAGAGCTGCTCTAGAGGCCGAGAACCAGGTCAGCAGAGCTGCTGTAGAGACAGAGATATTAGGTCAGCAGAGCTGCTTTAGAGGGAGAGAACCCGGTCAACAGAGCTGCTTTAGAGCCAGAGAACTAGGTCAGTAGAGCTGCTTTAGAGCCATAGAACCAGGTCAGCAGAGCTGCAGTAGAGCCAGAGAATCAAGTCAGCAGAGCTGCTCTAGAGGCCGAGAACCAGGCCAGAAGAGCTGCCATAGAGCCAGAGAACCAGATAAGCAGAGCTGCTCTAGAGCCTAAGAACCAGGTCAGCAGAGCTGCTCTAGGGCCAGTTGACCAGGTCAGCAGAGCTGCTGTAGAGCCAGAGAAACCAAGTCAGTAAAGCTACTTTAGAGAAAGAGAACCAGGTCAGCAGACAGAGCTGTTGTAGAGCCAGAGTACCAGTTTAGCAGAGCTGCTCTATAGCATAAGAACTAGGTCAGCAGAGCTGTTCTAGAGCCAGAGAACCAGGTCAGCAGACCTGCTGTAGAGCCAGAGAACCAGGTCAGCAGAGCTGCTCTAGCTGACACTGGCTGACTGACACTGACTGACTGAAGCTGGCTCATTGACATTGACTGACACTGATTGACTGACCCTGACTGACTGACACTGACTGACACTGATTGACTGACACTGACTGACTGACACTGACTGACACTAATTGACTGACAGTGACTGACTGACACTGACTGACACTGATTGACTGACACTGGCTGACTGACTGACACTGAACGACACTGACTGACTGACACTAACACTGACTGATGACTCTCTACAACTCTACTATGCACTCTCTACTACTCTCTCTTTACTACGCACTCTCTACTACTCACTCTTTACTACTGTCTTCTACTCACTCTCTACTACTCTACTACTCTCTACTACTCACTCTCGACTACTCACTCTCTACTTCTCTACTAATCTCTACTACTCACTCTCTACTACTACTCTCTACTACTATCTCTCTACTACTCACTCTCGACTACTCTTTACTATTCACTCTCTACTACTCACTCTATACTAATGTCTCTCTACTACTCACTCTCTACTACTCATTCGCTGCTACTCTCTACTACTCACTCCCTACTACTCACTCTCTACTACTCCCTACTACTACTCACTCTCTACTACTCACTCTCTACTACTCTCTACCACTCACTCTCTACTACTCTATTACTCACCCCTGCATACTCTCTAATACTCTCTCTCTTCTACTCACTCTCTACTACTCACTCTCTACTACTCTCTCTCTGCTACTGACTCTCTACTACTCACTCTCTACTACTGACTCTCTACTACTCACGCTCTACTACTTTCTACTACTCACTCTCCACTACTCACTCTCTACTACTCACTCTCTACCACTCTCTACTACTCACTCTCTACTACTCACACTGTACTATTCTCTCTCAATTCTCTACTACTCTCTCTACTACTCACTCTCTACTAAACTCTACTACTCACTCTCTACTACTCTACTACTCACTCTCTACTACTTTTTTCTACTACTCACTCTCTACTACTCACTCTACTGCTCACTTTCTACTACTCTCTCTCTACTACTCACTCTCTACTACTCTCTACTACTCACTTTAGTGCTTGCTCTCTACAACTCGCTCTCTACTACTCTCTACCACTCACTCTCCACTACTCACTCTCTACTACTCTCTACTATTCACTCTACTACTCACTCTCTACTACTGTACTACTCTCTTCTACTCTCTCTACTACTCACTCTCTACTACTCTCTCTAGTACTCTCTCTACTACTCACTCTCTACTACTTGCTCTCTACTACTTGCTCTCTACTACTCACTCTCCACTACACACTCTCTACTACTTGCTCTCTACTACTCGCTCTCTACTACTCTCTACTGCTCACTCTACTACTCACTCTCTTCTACTCTCTACTACTCACTCTCGACTACTCACTCTCTACTACTCCACTACTTTGTCCTACTCACTCTCTACTACTCACTCTCTACTACTCTCTCTCTACTACTCTCTACTACTTACTCTCTACTACTCTCTACTAGTCACTCTCTACTACTCTCTCTACTTCTCACTCTCTACTACTCACTCTCTACTACTGTCTCTCTACTACTCTCTAATACTATCTACTACTCACTCTCTATTACTCTCTACTAATCACGCTCTAAAACTCACTGTACTACCTACTCTATTACTCACTCTCTACTACTCACTCTCTACTACTCTCTCTCTACTACTCTCTACTAGTCACTCTAGTAATCACTCTCTACTACTGTCTACTACTCTCTCTCTGTGACTCACTCTCTACTACTCAATCTCTACTACTCTCTACTACTCACTCTCTACTACTCACTCTACTACTCACTCTTTACTCTCTACAACTCACTCTCTACTACTCACTCTCTACTACTCTCTACTACTCACACTCTACTACTCTCTACTACTCACTATCTACTACTCACTCTCTACTACTCACTCGACTACTTATTTATTTATTTATAGAGCGCTACACTCATCCCAGAGGGATATCATGGCGCTAGAAGCACATAATCGGGTAAAGCTAGACAAGGGTTGAGCTGACGTATTTTTTAGTTTTTGGGGAACAATTGGGTTTCCAGTTTTTTCCGGAATGATAGATCGTTAGAGGTGAGTCGTAGATCCAAAGGCATTCTCTCTGCTACTCTCTCTACTACTCTCTACTACTCACTCTCTACTCTCTATTACTCACTCTCTACTCTTTACCTCTCTACCTCTACCTCTCTACCTCTACACCTCTACCTCTACAACTCTAGCCTCTCTACCCCTCTCTACACGCACACACATGCACATATAAATGCATATATATGCATTTATATATATGTATGTGTTTATATATATATATATATATATATATATATATATATATATACATACATATATAAACCTATATGTAATTTGCATTTCTATATAACTACAAGTATAAATGCATGCATATGTATACATATATGCATACATATGCATGTTATGTACATGAAAGTTTGAAAAACACTAATAAAAGCGAAGCTAAAAAGCCACCTAATAACAAACAGAATTGTTTTAACCCCTTCGCTGCTGGCCCATTTCCGCCGCTGTGCGGTAAACAAATGAACAGGGGCGGGCAATGACGAACCCCAGCCGTCATCAGCACACGAGCACCGTAGTGCATGACGGCTGGGGTTCGTCATCAGCATGCAAGGGGTTAACTTAAACAAGGGCAAGACCTATTGCATTTTCAATGCTTGTTTACTGTGGTTCCATCAAGAGGGCATTCAGATGTGTCACACATTTGCCATAAATTCTGAATGTTAGCACTCTAGTTGCTCATTAGATCACTGTAGTAAAGCTACTGCTCACCAGGGAAGTCTGTGGCTGGTTTTCAAAGTGCCTGTTTCAGCCTGCATGTTAGAATCTTTTTAATTAAATAGAAGAGGATTTGAGAAGTCAAAATGTTCCCTAATTTTTCTTTTTGCAGCACTAATCATAATTTCTATGGCAAAATGAAGCCCCTCATTTTGTTCCTTTGCAAAGTAAATGTTTTAAGAGTTACCACTTTTTTCCAATCAAGATGGCTTCAGGTGTTCCATACTTTTGGGATGTATGACATTATAACGCATGCTTTTACAACGCATGCTGTTACAACGCAGGTTCTACTACGCATACCTTTACAACGCATTACACTTTGGGGTGCTGGATAGTGAATAGTTTAATTTACTATTCCAACTCCAGCCCCGTTGACACTAGGGAAGGTGTTGGATAGTAAATTAAACGTATTCCCTATCCTAGAGCGCCCCCCAGTGTAATGCGTTGTAAAGGTATGCATAGTAAAACCTGCGTTGTAATAGCTTTGCGTCGTAAAAGTTTCGTTGTAAAGGATGTTTCCCATACTTTTGTCAGAAGTAAAACTGTTAGCGCTCTAGTTGTTCTTTAGAATACTCTGGGACATTCTGTCATTGGGCTATACTTGGGCTACATCTGGGTGATATTTGTGCTGCATTTGGGCTGTTTTGTCTCTGGCGGCAATCTTGGGAGACTTATTTTTTAATGAAGTTTCCTAATTTCCTCATTTACTACAGTCGCCTCAGTAGAAAACGCTTTCAGTAATTTACACTCTAGTTGCTCATTAGATCACTGTAGTAAAGCTACTGCTCACCAGGGAAATCTGCTGCTGGTATTGCAAGTACATTTTTCAGTCTGCATGTCAGAATTGTTTTTGTGAAATAGAAGAAGATTTGAGAAGTCATTCAAAATTTGCCCTAATTCTTCTTTCTGCAGCACTAATCTTACTTTCTATGGCAAAATGAACCCCCTACTTTTGTTCCTTTTTAAATTAAATGTTTTAAGAGTTACCACTTTATTTTAATCAAGATGGCTTTAGGTGTGCTATACTTTTGTCACAAATAAGGCTGTTAGCACTCTAGTTGTTCTTTAGAACACTCTGGGAAGCTGCAGTATAACACAAAGGAATCAACTGACATTCTCTGCCCTTGTTGGATGTACATGTTTTACTGAGAATGTCAGACTTCATTCTCACATAACTGAGAAAGATAATGTGAATTTATGGAAAATATACTCTCAGTTTAGCTTATAGATCAACTTCCAAACCTCTGTGGGAAAAGCAAGAGAAAAAAGTTTTCTCTCAAACATGATTCATGATAGCCCATGGTAAAATTCCCCTTAGAACACACCACACTTCCTAAAATGAGTATGATACAATCAACAAATTATTTATAATGTAACTAAAGTCTTAAAACCTTCTATTAACTGCAATGCTTTTTAATGAGGTGATATCATGTATATTGGTCCCAAGATGGCTGCCATCACTTCTTGGGTGAAGCGCTGACAGCCAATCAGATCTCACGATGAGATGCGTCATAACGCTCCGCCCAGATATATATGTATTTTTTTCTTTAATATCTAAAAAACTAATGAACAGATTTACACTATTTAACCAAAAGGCATGAGTGTGAACCAAGGACTACTTCTTTGTCGAATTTAATGTAATTCCGTTCAGCAGTTCGGGCTGTAGCCGCGAATAACGGTTCCTATGGAAAATTGCATTGGGAAAACATGTTTGGGACCCCCCTTCTTTCTCAGCCCCCGCTTGATCAATCACCCCTAGACCTTCAGGATAGGAGCGGAACAGAGCGGGCCACCAGTTTTTACACTTTCGCGAAGATTCGTCAAAGTTATTCCAAATAGAATGTTGTGGATTTCCTATGGATAATAGGTCCTAACTATAAATACCTACCGGCGACCACCAGTAGGACATATATATAAATAAATATATATATATATATGTATATATATATATATATCCAAGCTGCGTTTGTCCCCAGGACCTCCCGGGTTCAAAACAAAAGAAGCCGCCACTCCAGTCAATGTATTTTTCAGAAATCCATAGTTTTATTATTCGAACCTCTGCAGCATATTATCACAGCGAAAACCAACGCGTTTCGTGAGCTCCCAACTCACTTGATCACGGTTGAACAACCGTGATCAAGTGAGTTGGGAGCTCACGAAACGCGTTGGTTTTCGCTGTGATAATATGCTGCAGAGGTTCGAATAATAAAACTATGGATTTCTGAAAAATACATTGACTGGAGTGGCGGCTTCTTTTGTTTTGAACCCGGGAGGTCCTGGGGACAAACGCAGCTTGGACATATTGCGGTTTGGTTCTACCGCGTGAAGCAACGCACTTGCCAGCAGCGCCGAAAAACAAGAGGAGAGTGGAACCAATCTGGGTTTATTATATATATATATATATATATATATATATATATATATATATATATATATATATATATATATACATACATATGTATATATATATTCACAGAAAAAACCATAGGTTATAGTCCATATATAGTTAGGAATTTGCATTTACAAAACCTTGAAAATTCAATGAAAAAACCATTGGTTTTAGGCCATATATAGTTAGGGATTTGCATTTAGAAAACCTTATTTTACTCGCATAAAACCATTGAAATTCCATATATAGTTATAAGCGCTAACTATATATCGCGCACCCGCAATCCACTGCTGATGATGTCACATATTACATCATTCATGACATGGTTAGTGACATCACTGATGACATCACTGATGACATCTCAAATGACATCACTGATGACATCACTGATTACAACATCCAGTGACTGTATGTTTCTGTAAAGTTAAAATATGTTTTACATATTGAAGAATGAGTGGATATATAAGTGTCTGGATGAAGGATTTACTAGGTGCATGACTGACTGATTGAGTGAGTGATTAAATGTGTCTCACTGAGTGCATGGGTTAGTGACTAAACTGTTTTAATTTGTGCATCATTATATCTGTTGTTCTACAAACTGCTGCATATGTTGATCAGTAGCTATATGAGTAACTGTATGGGTTATTGATTGGTTGTCCAAGTATTTGTATGGGAAACTGAGTGTGTGTGTATGGGTGGCTGGGAGGTGTGTGACTCTGTACATAGATGTGTGAGTAGTTGATTCACTATATGTATAGATTCAAAATTCATGTGGAAACAGCTGTATGGGCGGTTGACTGTGCATGAGTGTATTAGTGAGTGAATGGATATCTCAGTGCTACATGTCAAATTAAGTACATATGTAAAACACAGTACATGTGAGAGTTGACATCTATAAATAACTGTGCATAAGAGCCAGTGAATGTGTGGGTGGCTGTATGGATCATTTTGAACATGTATCAGAGATTGTATAAGAGAGTAAAGTAAATATGTGTTAGTATATGTTTGAATAAGTAAGGTGTGTATAACTGTATAGTTGAGAAAATGGAGGTGTGATTGATTTTTGGCATAACTGACTAGGTGTGTGAGTAACTCCATGGATGAGTGACAGTCTGTGACTGTCTGTTTACACTGATTGTATCTAAGGTTATATTAGAGTCTGAAGAGGTTCATGGTATTATCACATGAATGATATCATCAGTGATGTGATCAGTCATGTCAAATGAGATGTTATCAGTGATGTCATCAGTGATGTCATTTGAGATGTCATCAGTGATGTCATCAGTGATGTCACTAACCATGTCATGAATGATGTAATATGTGACATCATCAGCAGTGGATTGCGGGTGCGCCATGTATAGTTAGCGCTTATAACTATATATGGAATTTCAATGGTTTTATGCGAGTAAAATAAGGTTTTCTAAATGCAAATTCCTAACTATATATGGCCTAAAACCAATGGTTTTTTCATTGAATTTTCAAGGTTTTGTAAATGCAAATTCCTAACTATATATGGACTATAACCTATGGTTTTTTCTGTGAATTTCAATGGTTTTTTAATAGCAAATATCAAAAGCTGTCAAATGTCAAGTACGTGATAGGTAAAAACGTTTTCGTGTTTATGCACGCTGATGTGCTTTGAACGCTGCCCCCCCCCACTCCCCTCTTTTCTCTTAGTAGTACTCTCTCTTTGCAGATAGTGAACGGTAGTTACCGCAGACCTTTACCCCTGTTGTAATCCGTCGTACCTGCTTGTCTCTCCATTTGATTGATTATTATCCAAGCATTTACTGTTTTACAATTGGTTCTCTTTGGATCATTCTCTATTTACAAACAAGCACAAAGTCGCAATACTCTGTTTAGTCTTTGCAGATAGTGAAAAATCGTGTAAAAAAATAAAAGTAATCGAGCAAAATCAGTAGACCACTAATTCGATCTCTTTTTGACCTCGGTAAAATACAAACATTAGGAACAACCCTTCATGAGAAATACGAAAATAATGAAATGAACTAAGCTCCACACCATGAGGGCTGCAAAACAGCTCGACTCCGCCACCCACACCGCCCAAAATAACGACAAACCCTATGCAAATATTATAAATATACACAACACACCAGCAAAGAAACAGAGTAAAACATTTTATTAAATAACTATTTACATAACTATTTTATACTTTTTATTGCCCGATCCGGCTAGCTCAATCGATCGAGCATGAAACTCATGCACTGATAACAAGCGTTGAGAGTTTGTAGAACGATGGCTTCAGATTTTCCACATACGGTGTAGTGGCGCGAACTGGCAGGGGGCCTTTGGATTCTACCCCTTCCCCAAATAAGATTTTCATACGTGAATGTTCGTTCATGCTTTTTGTCCCTGAGTTGCTTCCATGTCACTGCCTTACACAAATGGCATAAGTCCTGGTTGTTGAGTGCCATACTTCAGAGTTCTAAGCAGCTCTTGTAACACTGTTTAAACCTTATTTGCACCTGCTGCAGCTTCACTATTCAAAGTAAGTGGGGTCCATTTGTGGACCTGACTGCATTGGAAAACAATGTGATACGGTGCCTCCCTAAACCGCTTGACGGAGGCCCCCGAGGGGCGGTGAGATGGCGCGGACTGAGAGGGGGCGCTTGGCTCCTGCCCCCTCCCCAAGTCGTGTTGCCCTGGTGAGGCCTGAGATCGCCCCCGGCATAGGCGGCCGGCTCCCGGGGTCCGGCGGAATTTTTTCCCTTTTGAAGAATCTTCCATTCTGTACCTTGTCCCACAATCCGTTTGACCTGAAGACACGCTGTCGTGGGGCGCCCCTTTACCGTTTTAGTTGCCATTCCGCCCGCTTTTGGTACTCTGTGCCTCTTCCGCCATTCAGCTGTTTACCGCCCGCTCTTGCGACTACAACGTCTCGCTCACCATGTAGTTGAGTTGCTCCCGCTCTTAAGATTTAACCAAACTTTTTGGACTGCTGAAAGCGGTTGATTTCCGACCGCTGGTTGGTGGAGACATTTTGACTATGTTCTGGACCTGCATTGTCGAGTAATGCGTCATATGACGCGACGCGTTAGCGCACCCGGAAGTGCTCCGGTGCGCAAGGCGCAGCTTCCCGGAAACGATCCAGAGCGCGCCGCGCAGCGCGTAACGTAAGCATAACAGGTCATGTGACTTGTTAATAAAACTTTTCATTGGTTCATTTTACTTTTCTTTTCCTAATTATGTAAGACTAGGTCATGTGACCTAAAAATAACACTTTTCATTGGATTAAAACATTTTTTTTCCCAAACGATGAAAGCCCCACCTTGTTTCTGGATGTTTCAGACTGAAGCTGGCGTCACCATGAGAGCACCACCATCTCGTAGCTCCGTCGTGGCCATTCCGCAAGCAATCATGGCAGCCGCTCCCCACCGGAAGCCTGCGGGAGTCGACGGCCCCCAAGACTTTTGTACAATCTTCAAGGCTGAGGGGACGCTTTCGAGAATGGAACCCAAGCCCTGGCAGACAAGCGTCCGAGTTCCAAGGTGTCCCAGGGCCATTTTACTGGACCAGGCCCAAATCCGAAGAGCCGACCGCCATTTTAGGAGTCCTGTGGAAGCCGCCTATCGCTGCACCGCAAGAGTGGGAGCAACTCAACTACATGGTGAGCGAGACGCTGTAGCCGTAAGAGCGGGCGCTAAACAGCTGAATGGCGGAAAAGGCACAGTGTAGCAAAAGCGGGCGGAATGGCGACTGAAACGATAAAGGGGCGCCCCACTACAGCAGACAAGCCTCCGCCATGTGCTTCAAAACTGCATATGTATCTCGTGATATCAAGGTTGGGCAACCAGTACACAACAAGCAGTTACGAGTCCCATTTACACCGGCGCCATTTTGGGCGCGGCCGGGCAGGTCCAGGATCTACTGAAACATAACAAATGAGGCTGACGTCTCTGAAGCAGTTGACGAACAGCAGGACATAGCAAATAAACATGAACTCTCTAAAGCTGTTAACTCACTGCAGGACAAAACAAGTGAACCTGAAACCTCTGGAATAATTGTCGCTCAAAAGAACAACACACAAAACTCTGTGGAGCCTGAAGAAAAAAAAACAGAAGGGCACTGTAGTTTCAGACACACTTAACACTAATGACTAAACAAAGATATCGTCTGTTTATGAAGCAGTTATCATCTTGACAGAATTGACAAAGAAGTGTACAGACACCAATGGTATTAAGAAACACAAGGAAATCCTAACGCATCAGCATTCTCGGAAGAGGTTGACACAGATAACATCTTAAGGAACAAAGAAAGACCTGTTCACTCTTGACACCCCAGGTGCTGTGTATATTGCACTATAGTGCTGCATCGAGAAAACGGACAACCCTATTGATGTGGATTTTTCATTATTGATTATTGTAAAGAAATGGCGACTCCCCCCTTTAGCAGATTAGCTAAATGTTTGCGCAATTTAGGCATAAAAGTTATATTATTGTTGTTGTTGTTGTTATCGTTATAGTTCTGGTTAATTTAAAAAAATGGTGAAATATATTTACAGTTTTTGTTGCGTTCGTTATATTTAAATGTTAATAAAGTTTTAAAATCTAACTTTGTTGGAGTGCTATATATGTTTAAAAAATCGGGTGAATGGGGCCTTGAATCGGGTTATTGTCATGTGTGGGCTTTGCAAGTGTACTGCTACAAGATCGGACATTTCAAACTCAAATGCACGTTCTTTTTCTTACCTTTTCGAAGCATGGAGCGCAATAGCAGGCAGAGAAAGGGTGATGCACGTGTTGAACACTGCCTGGCCTGGCAAGTTGCTGGCAGTGCCCCCCCGCCCGCTCCTGAAAGAGGGCACACACACACCGCCGCCCCGAGTACTTCACAAATCTTTAAAAGACCATGCGCTTGTTCATGAGGCTTAAATGGTTTATCACCCCTTCTAGAACCCCTGCATCGACCCTCTGACGTTTCCTGGAAGAATTAGCACGTAACACAATACCAAGCCCTGTCAGCTGAAACCCCCGAGAAATCATGGGGCATATTATCAAGGGGGTTTATTTCCGCTTTTTTGGCTTTAAAAGCCAAAAAAAAAAGAGATAAAATTATCTCCCTATTACCAAGCTGTCGCTAACACCAGTTAGTGACAGCTTAAAGGAGATGGCGACCATCTTGGGCCCCGCTTTGCATATCAGTGATATTTATCACTAATGACATGCAAAGTGGGCGTGACAAGATTTTAGCGACTGGAAACAGTCCCTAACCATCGCTATCTCCTATTACCAACTTTTGGAGATATTCACGCTAAGCGCGAATATCTCCAAAACCTAACACCTGCCCTGAGCAGTTTTAGCCATGTTATCCAATGGGAAGTGGATAACATGGCTAAAAGCATTTGCTGGATAATGCATGAATATCGCTGACTTTTCAACGATATTCATGCATTGCGGCCGTTTTTTATCGCATTTGCGATAAACCTTGCTAATAGCAAGGTTTATGTGCGATAAAATTCGCCGAAGTGCGGCGATAATTTTTGTCTCTAAACAAGTTAGAGACAAAAATTACCGCTAGTTGTTGGTAATATGCCCCCGGGTTTTTCCTTGCAGGAATCGGGAAGCGAAAGACTAGCACTGAAATCAGTAGTCTCACGCCTGAATCGGGAGGGTTGGCATGTCTGGATACTCTACAGCTGGGGCCATAAACTACATCCGCAGGGCTAGGTGATAGCCTAGGTCCGGCCTGGACAATCGGACACAGAGGAAGAGGAGTGTCAGAGGGTGCGGTAGTGAATAGGGTGAAAGGGAGGTGTCGGGAGGGCACAGGGTGTGATTCTCAGAGAAGAGCAGCGCAGATGGGGGGAAGTATATGTCCCATGCATGAGAGAGAGAGCGGGGGTGACCAGTGCGTGGGGAAGATGCTTGCGAGGGTGGGGAGCCATGCTGAGGATCGGCGGCGTGCAGAGAGTGGCCCTGGTCAAGGCATCTAAAATGGCTGCCGTGCACGACAAAATTGTGGCATTGGACAAAAACGCAAGATGGCGCAGACAATGTTTATCAATAAGGATTCATTTATAACAAAATATTTACTCGCAGTGACAAAATGGTGGTCAACACTTCCTGATTTCCATCAAATCGAACGTTAACAAACGTCACGCAGCAAAAAAAAAAAAAAAACTCACGCACAGAGCAGTTTTTAGCCATGTTATCCAATGGAAGGTGGATAACATGGCTAAGAGCATTTGCTGGATAATGCATGAATATCGCTGACTTTTCAGCGATATTCATGCATTGTGGCCGATGTGCGGCGATAATTTTTGTCTCTAAACAATTAAAACGAAGCACAAAATGGCGAATTCCCGTTTCGCTACCAGTTTGCGGCCCAGTTCGCGGCCCGTGAAGCGCTTCTACCGTGAAAAATCATTTTTTTTTTATTTTCCCCACGGGACCCTTTAATAACCCAACAACATTCCTAGGGGGTCAAGAGGGGTATACCTTGCCCCCTTTCAATAAATTCCCCCTTCGTTTTTCACCTCTTCTTCTCTCTCGATCCTACCGAGAGATAAGATGGCGGCCGCTCCGGACTGTTTAGAAAGTTGACAGACACCGGAGAGCCAATCAGCTTTCTGCGCGCAAAGTTCCGTTTCGCGAAAAGTAAGCGGACCGGATCGCTGCCCAGAGCGCTGTTACAGATATATATCTTGTTTTGAACGTTAATTTCTCAAAAACTACTGGAGCACATATATTGAGACCTAGCAAAGGCACATCGGGCTAACAGTCCCTACAATTTTGCCAAGTTTCGTGCAAATCCATTCAGCCGTTCGAGCTAAAAGTGAGTCCAACCGCCCTATGGAAAAATGAATGGGAAAAACGCGTTTTGGGACCCCCCTTTTTTCTCAGCCCCCCCTTGACGAAACCCCCCCAAATTTTCAGGGGCTGCTCAGAAACAAAATGTGCCATTTTCCTGAAAATTCCAGCCGATTCCGTCCTCAAACGCCAAAGTTATTAGACATAGAATTTTCAAAAATCCCATAGGGAATTAATCCTAACTATATATACCTACTGGCGATAGCCAGTAGGTAATATATATATATATACATATATATATATATATATATACATATATATATATATATATATATATATATATATATATATATATATATATATATATATATATATATGTATATATTTTCAAACTTTGAGCAGAGAATTAGTTACCGGGATCCATATCCCTTAGTCAGGTGGCGTGTTGCGCTCGGCTAATCCCATCGCCGAGTATTGACAATGTCCAGAAGAAAATGCTTTCAAAAGCAAAAACACGCACTCGGAAAGGTGCAGCAAAAAAGGGGTTTATTCACGAGGTAACGCTACGCGTTTCAGCACAAGGGTGCCTTGATCACACGTTTGACCTTAACCAATCATGAACGACTTTTGTACAAACAAGAATGACCATACTGTTTAGTAAACATAGGAGAAGGACACATACAATGCAAGAATCGCGTCGGCCATTGTTAACTAGTCATTTCACGTTTTATGTCTATTACTTCATAGAATTGTAAACGGAAAAATAGAACTTGCACCAGAATCGTAAAAGGAGACATAAACTCATTCTCATGAAGCATGTGAAACCATATAGTACCTGTATAGTATATGACAGTTGCCTGCAGAAGTAAATATTAACTTGTGCCTCTTAAATCCCATCTTATTCCCATAAATATCGGGGAAATAATGAGGGTAATTATAACACAAAATTCAAATTAATCATACCACTGTCCTAATGTATTGTTAGGCTGACGTAAAAAAGTGGGTGCATTACGAGACTCAGACGTGCCATACCTTTGTAATAAGTAGGACTGTTAGCGCTCTAGTTGTTCTTTAGAACACTCTAGGAGGCTGCAGTAGAACACAAAGGAATCAACTGACAGTCTCTGTCCTTGTTGGATGCACATGTTTTACTGAGAATGTCAGACTTCATTTTCACATGACTGAGAAAGATAATGTGAATTTACAGAAAATATGCTTTCAGTTTAGCTTATAGATCCCCTTCCAAACCACTGGGGGAAAATCATGAGATATTAGTTTTCTTTCAAACAATATTCATGATATCACAGCAGAAGGTTTTTTCACATGGTAAAATCACCTTAGAACCCACCACAATTCCTAAAACGAGTATGGTACCATCAACAAATGATTTATAATGTAACTAAAGTCCTAAAACCCTCTATTAACTACAATGCTTTTTAATGAGGTGCTATCATGTATATTGGTCCCAAGATGGCTGCCAACACTTCTTGGATGAAGTGCTGACAGCCAATCAGATCAGATGTGTGGTTAGGCTCCGCCCAGATATATATCTTTTTTTGAATCTAAATTACTCAAAATCCACTGGAGCACATATATTGAGACCTAGCAAAGGCACATCGGGCTAACAGTCCCTACAATTTTGCCAAGTTTCGTGCAAATCCATTCAGCCGTTCGAGCTAAAAGTGAGGCCAACCGCCCTATGGAAATTAACATGGGAAAAACGCGTTTTGGGACCCCCCTTTTTTCTCGGCCCCCCCTTGATGAAACCCCCCCAAATTGTCAGGGGCTGCTCAGAAACAAAATGTTCCATTTTCCTGAAAATTTCAGCCAATTCCGTCCACAAACGCCAAAGTTATTAGACATAGAATTTTCAAAAATCCCATAGAAAAAAATTCTAACTATATATACCTACTGGCGACCGCCAGTAGGTAATATATATATATATATATATATATATATATATATATATATATATATATATATATATATATATATATATATATATATATATATATACATATATACATATATATATTGACTGAAAAAACCATAGGTTTCAGGTCATATAGAGTTAGGTATTAGCATTTAAAAAACCGTGCAAATTCACTGAAAAAACCATAGGTTTCAGGTCATATATAGTTAGGAATTAGCATTTAAAAAAACATTGAAATTGCTCCTATATAGTTATTGTACTAACTATATTTTGCGCACCCGCAATCCACTGCTGATGATGTCACATATTACATCATTCATGACATGGTCAGTCACATCACTGATTTTTTTTTTTTAATTTGTTTTTATTGTTGCATCATAGAACATGGGTGCAGTGTGAATCATCTGCTGGCGTGGCGTCAACATTCAGCCACGGTCAGCCAGGCGCGCAACATTTCTTTATATAAACTGGTGTAATTAGGTACTTCCTCCATTAAACAGTACAGATCAATCAAATAGGTCTTCAGGCTGGGATACAGTAAACGTGCTCTGTAAGGGGGACGGAGAATAACAGTGGGCATGTGAGTTCCCGCCTCGAGGGCATAGCATCGGGGTCTGTACAGTTCGCATAGCGGTGCTACCAGGTAACGGGGGGGACGAAACTGTGGGGGGAAGCATATAGGCACTAGCAGGGTCATGGTAGAGGGAAACAGGTGTCGGGCGTCGGGGGGCAAGGGGTTTCCCCAGTATGCACTCACAGTGATGTAGGACGATCAGGGGGTGGATGTATCCCACGCATGTGAGTAGTGGGACGGGTGATATGGCAGCAGGGCGTTGACGAGGAAGTGTGAAGCACCGGGATTCGACACTGGGATGACGGGCACCAGTCAAAGACTATGGGCCCACTTGGGCGGGGGAGGGGGGAGTGTAGGTGGGTCTTCTGTATGCAAGGACTGCCGGAAGCTATGAAGGAGCATGGCCCATTCCATGGAGATGGGAGTTTTACATGCGCCCCTGGCTTCCTCCTCCCTAAGAGCATCCTCCTCCGCCGCCGCCCATTTACAGACCGCCCATGTCCATGCTGCTATGGGGGGACCCTCCGGGGACCACCAGTGCATGGCTATGCATCTTTTCACCAGCAGTAGCGCTAAGGACACAACACGTTTATGCACCGGTTCTTGCTTAGGGACATGAAAAATGCCTAGTGCGCTGGATTCCCAGGAGGCTAGTGTTGTGAGGCCTGTGAGACCCGTCAGTGTGTCGTACACCGTTCGCCACAGGGAGTGGAGGTCGGGACAACTCCAAAACATGTGGTGAAAATCTGTATCGGGGGAGCAACATCTGGGGCATAGGAATTGTGTGGAGGGATAGAACTTTTGCAGGCGCGCTGGGGTGAGGTATGCCCTGTGCAGTATATAGTATTGAATGTGTTTGAAGCGGGCATTCCTAGAGACGCGTTTTGGGGCCTTGAGTGCTTTGGTCCACTCCGAGTCGTGTAGTGTGCGACCTATGTCCTCCTCCCATGTGCCCCGTAGGGTCGTCAGGGGAGTGTGCGAGAGTTCCCGGATCGATTTATATAGCCAGGTGACCAAGTGGCGTCCCACTCCCATATGTAGGAGAGTATGTATTACTGGATGTGTGTCCGGTTCGCCGGTTCGGAGATTATAGTAGGGACGGAATCCCTCGAGCAACTGTCGGTATCTGAGGAATTGACCTGGGGGGAGTTCGAACTCAGCGACCAGTCGGTCGAGTGGTTTCAGCTGACCTTCTTCAAAGAGCGACTCCATGTCTGTGATGGCACAGTGCGTCCATTCAGCTAGCATTGGAGCCGTGAAATAAGAGTCCTGCCTGGGGCAGCCTATCAACGGTAGTAGCGGGGAGTATGGGGGTCTACTGGGGGACATCCGGTGGATCCGCATCATGCACTGGCGCGCTATTGCTACTTGAAGGGGGTATGTTCGCCGGGGCTTGGTGCCCTGGAGGAGAAGACGGGTGAGTTCCGGGGTTGTGACTCTTCCAGTCGGGGTAAAAGTCTCCTGGGTGTAACGGTCCGCCGTCCAATACGACAGCCATTGGAGCTGCGCCACCAGGAAATAAGATTCGAAGGAGGGAGCTCCGAGCCCGCCTTGTGTTGTGGGAAGTTGGAGGGTTTTTAGGGCAACCCTGTGTCCGCCTGCGCCCCAAATAAGGGTACCTAGGAGGGAGTCGAGGTCCCGGAAGAAGGACCTGGGTGGCACTACCGGTAAATTAGTGAAGTGGTAGAGTAGTCGGGGAAGCATCACCATTTTAGCCAGGGCTATCCGTCCTATTGGGGCTAGTGGGAGCTTATTCCAGAAGGCAACAGTCGGGCGTAGGCCAGCGAGTGTTTTACGGTGATTACCCTCAAAGATGTCTGCAGGAGAGTGGTACAGGCGGACACCGAGGTACCGGGGGGCTTCTGCGGACCATGAGAGTTTATGGAGTCCGAGCTCAACGTCCCGGGGGGGTAGGCTCGGGTGGAAGGGGTAGACTGTGGACTTGTCCCAGTTCACCTGGAGTCCTGAGGCATCTGCAAATTCAGCCAGCGTTACCCCTATGGGGGTCAGGTCAGTCTCGATGTCTCGGACGTATATGAGGAGGTCGTCTGCGTACATAGATACGCAATGCGTACCGTCCGTGAGCGGGATGCCCCAATGCATACCCTCCTGGCATAGTCGAACCGCCAGCGGTTCGACGGCCAGGGGGAATAAGAGAGGTGACAGGGGGCACCCCTGTCTCGTGCCTCGTTGAACCTCAATTGCAGATGAGATGTGTTTCCCGATACGTACACGTGTTGTCAGATCGGTGTACAGAAGGCGTGTGTATGCCATGAGCGTCGGGCCGATGTTGAGGCGACGCAGGACCGAGAAGAGGAATGGCCAGGTGAGGGTGTCGAACGCCTTCTCCAGATCCATAATGAGGCAGGCGGCGCGGGGGAATCTGTCCCGCACCTGATCTTGGACATGGAAGATTCGGCGGAGGTTCTGTGAGGTGTTCCTTCCCGGAACGAAGCCACATTGGTCAGGGTGGATTAGCGGACGTATGACTTGTGCATATCTGTCAGCGAGGATTTTCCCAAGAATCTTACAGTCAGCCGACAGGAGCGTGATAGGGCGATACGATCCCATGTGGAGTGGATCCCTGTGGGGTTTGGGAAAGGTGACAATCACGGATTCTCGCAGTGACTGGGGTAGCTTCCCCAGATGAAGGGACGCCCCGAACATCCGAGTCAATCGGGGGACCACCAGGGGAGAAAACATCAAGTAATATTCTAGTGGGAAGCCGTCTAGTCCCGGTGCTTTATTCCGAGACATGGCACGTAGCGCTTGGGTGATATCTGAGGGTGCTATCTTAGCGTCAAGCGTGCGTTTATCACCATCCGATATCGTGGGTTGCGTCAGTGGATCTAAGAAGCGATCCACAAAAGACGGGGAATACCTGTGCGTAATAGCGTTGGAACGCCAGGAGGATCTCGACTTGCGATCGCACCAGCACACCATCCGGGTTGATAATATCTGTGATCGGTTTGATTTCGGTGTCCTGCCTCGCCATCCAGGCTAGCAGTGCACCCGTTTTGTCTCTGTCTTTATGAACTCTAGAGGCATAGGCCCTGAAATTGTATTTTCGTAGATCAGCACAGGCAGTCTGATATATTGCCTTAGCCTTGGCCGTGAGCACGGCGTGTTCCTAAGAGTCATCGGTCTGTTTAGTGAGTGCAGCTAAACGCTGTTCTGAGGTTAGAAGTGTCTGTTCCAATGTGCGGCAAACCCCTGCAATCTGCTTGATGCATTCCCCCCTTGCCACTAGTTTAAATGCATCCCACTCCACCAGTGTCAACGATCCCCTGTTTGTGTTGTGTGAGAAGTAATCTTGTATGCTGGTTTTGTGTGTGTCTCTAAAGACCAGGTCTGATAGGCAATCTCTAGGGAGACGCCAACTGGGGACTGGTGGGTGTGGGGGGCGCCAGGTCAAGCGCAAAATGTGGGCGTCATGATCCGAGAGGATCCGACCTAGGTAATCCGAAGACGTTACCTTAGGAAGGATTGGTGCTGAACATAAGAATCTGTCTAGGCGGACCCGAAGGTTGTGTGGAATCGAGTGGAATGAGTACATGCGAGCCAGTGGATGTAAGTGCCGCCATGCGTCTGTGAGCGCCCAGTGTGTGGTCCAAGCCCTAAAGAGTCCTGCTTGCCGAGGGACTGGGGAATGTGTGGGGGGGTATGATCGGTCCAGAGTGGGGTCTAGCTTGCAGTTATAGTCACCTCCTAACACCCATGGAACTGTAGTGAACTGGGCTAAGATTCCTGTGAGGTGGTCCCAGAATTTGTCCTGCTCTGTATTAGGGGCGTAAATGCTGCCCAGGAGGATCCCTTGTCCGTCAAATATTCCCTCCAGAAGTGCATATCTGCCCTCTCTGTCCACCACCCGTCTGAGCACTCGGAAGGGAGTGCCTGGTCTAACCCAAATTAAGGCGCCGCGCGCAAATGCTGAGTATTGCGTGGCACAACAGGTCCCTCGCCACTTGGCCTGTAACCGGCCTAGTTCGGTAGCGTTAATGTGCGTCTCTTGCAGAAGTGCAATACTAGCTGACATACGCTTAATATAGGAGTAAACAGAGTAGCGTTTGCTGGGTGTGTGTAGGCCCCATACATTCAGTGTAAGAACGTTAACATACGACTGTGGAACCGCCATTACTAAGGTGTCGTGCTTGTGGATGGGGCCCCCTTGCAGTTCCCGAGGGCAACAGGGTCTTGTGTTTCGTGTGTGCTCCTGCGCGCCATGCTTCCATAAGTGTGGGAGAGGAACTGATGGGGATAACAACAGGTAGAACCTTGGATGGGTAACAGTCCCAATACTGAGGATATATCACCGGGGGTGGCATATCCAAACTAGTGTCCCACTAGGGGAGAAATACAACAGGATTCTGCGGGGGTGGCAGCATGTGTCACTGCCAGGCTTGTGCGTGGGTTGGGCTCTTGTAGGAGAGATGTCTATCGCACGCAGGCACATACAGTTATCTGGTTATGTAATCTTGGCTCCTAGACATCGCGCAGTATATTAGGCAAACATGAGAAGGATATAGCAGCTGACTGTCCATCCATCATGAAGAGGCGTTAGATTGGCTGGCTAGGGTAGCGTCCAATGTGTGTGCTGCAATGAGGGGGGAAGAGAGTGGGCCAAACCCCGACATTGTGCCACCACTGTCCCAGTCTTTCTCAGGGGTGAACAGGTGCGGTTGACATTCCAGATCTGATGCAGGGGGTGATGTGTGCAGTTCAGTCACCGCTTGTAGGGCGTCACGCCTCTCCTGCATGATTTGCGTGAGGTCGGGTGAGCCCGTGGGGGAGAATGCTTGGCTTTTGGGGGGGCCTGTCTGGGTACGGTTCGTGCCTCGTCTTCTGGATCATCTTGAGTCGTTGTTGTGTGTCCTCTGGGGTCCAGGTTTAGGGATTAGCGGGCAATGAAACTCAGTCCAATCCCGTGCCTCCTCTGCCGTGTTGAAGAATATGGCCTTCCCTTTGTGAAGCACTTTGAGGCGGGCCGGGAACAACAAGGAGTACTGGAGATCGTTTGCGCGGAGGTGCCTTTTAACTTCCAGAAAGGTAGATCGTTGCTGCTGGACTTCTCGGGCATAATCTGGGAACACCATGACCTGTTGGTCCTCCACTTGTAGAGGGCCCTCCGTCTGGGCCGCAAGGAGTACCGCATCGCGGTCTCGGAAGTGCAGGAATTTAGCCAGCAGCAGACGTGGCGGAAGGCCTGGCTTGGTTTTCCTTGAAGGGACCCTGTGGGCTATTTCAATGGAGAAGTATGCTGAGCGTTCCGACGATCTGGTCCATGATTCCATGTAGGTCAGAGGGTCCGAGTTTTCAATCCCCTCCGGCAGACCCAGGACGCGGATGTTACACCGTCTCGAGCGTCCCTCCAAATCCACTGTGCGTTCTTCGAGGGCCGCCACGCGGCGCAGGACCTCCTTCATGTCTGCCTCCTGCGTTTTCACTGCGGGTTGCAGCATGGCCACGATTCGTTCCCCCTCCTTCACTCTGTCCTCCAGCTTACGATGGTCGTCGCGAATCAGGCTGATGTCCATCGTCAAGACGCCCAATCGTTCCTCCATTGAGAGTCGGGACAGTTCAATTGCCACCAACACCTGGTCCAGTTTTCACCGATAGTGTGGGGTCAGTATGCGGCGTGTTGGCTTGCGCCCAGGTCCTTGTGTGTGGCATCTTCTCGATGGCCGTTTCAGGGACAGCCGTCACCTGCGAGCCCCTCGGTTTCCCCATGGGCCCTGGTAAGAGGGCATCGCTCTCTTGTAGATTCCGGGATCAGCGGGCCGCCGCTTCTCAGTTGACCGGGGTAGGTGGTAGCCCAGTGTGGGCTGGTCACTCAGTACTCGTTGGTTCTGAGGTAATTACGGGTTCATCCTGGGGCCCCTCAGGTCCGGAGCGTGCCGGGGGCCCGCAGCCGTCGGTGATTTCAGTGGCGCAGCGGAAGGCCGCGCGAGTGTCCACGGGTTTGCACCACGAGGGGGGTCCTCCCCCACTGTCCATGCTCTTCAAGAGCAGGGGCACCCCGAGGGTGGCCGATTCCCGCCCCCGCCCCCTTCGGCGTACAATGTAGTCTCTATGCCGGTCGTTGGGGTCGGGGGTCAGGTAGTAGGGACCTGGGGGTCTGGGGTAGCGGCAGGTCGTCTCTGGTGTGGCGCGTGGCCGCCGTAAATGTGGGGGAGCACCTCTGCTTCTCAAGTGAGACCCGCGGTGGTTACAGTGCCTGGGTTTCCGTGGGCGCCTTTTTGGGGTCAGGCACTCGGGTCTGCAGAATTGTCTCGGCCCCTCCGGCCAGGGGACGATGTGGTGTGTGTCCTCTTGTGGGTCCCGGAGGAGGTAGAAGGTCGCTGGGCTGCCGGCGCTGGGGTCCCCGGAGGGGGGAAGGGGGGGGGGGGGAAGGCAGGCACTCACCGCCTCAAGCAGAGGTCACAGATGTCCGAAGGGCGCCTCGCCACTCCCGGATGCCCCACGAGCCGCGGTGGCAGGCTGGGCTGGTGTTGAGGTCGGATCAGGCTCCCGGCCGGTCATGAGCGCTGGTGCAGCGGAGCTCCAGGGTGACGGCCGCCATCTTGCGTGCCGGAGTGCGGCCGCGGGCGAAAGTCTGGTACGGAGCACACCCCCGTGGGCCGGTCCCACTGTTCACTGGGGATCCCTCGCTGTCGCTGACTCGCCGCGGACCGGAGCGGCGCCCGCCATTTTGGGACTCGGTGCCCGGCTCTGGTGAGAGACGTGTCGGCGTGTGCCGCTCGCCAACAGTCCTTGGGGCTCACCTGGGGATGCCTCAAAGTGGGGGGGCATCACAGGTGTTTTTGTAGATGAATGAGGCTCCCGGTGATCTCAGGAACTGGGCAGGATGCTAGCCCTATCGCAGAGCCTCAGCAGGACACAGCCGCCATCGTGGCTTGCTAAGCCAGACCCCGCAAAGGAGGTCAGTCACATCACTGATGACATCTCAAATGACATCACTGATGATATAACTGATTACATCATCCAGTGACTGTGTGTTTCTGTAACGTTTAAATATGTTTTACATATTGAAGAATGAGTGGATGTATAAGTGTCTGGATGAAAGATTTAGTAGGTACATGACTGAATGTATAAGTGAGGATTAAATGTGTCTTACTGAATAAACTGTCTGAATGTGTGCATCAATATGTCTGTTGTTGTGTAAGCTACTGCATGTGTTGATCAGTAGGTATATGAGTGGCTATATGTGTTATTGATTGGTTGCCCGAGTATTTGTATGGGAGACTGAGTGTGTGTGTGGGTAGCTGGCATATATAAATGACTATACATAAGAACCACTGATTGTGCGAGTGGCTGTATGAATCTTTGTGTACTTGTATCAGTAATTGTACACAAATTAAGTATGTGTTAGTATGTGTTTGAATAAGTAAGGTGTTGTGTCTATAACTGTATAGTTGTGGAAATGAAAGTGTGATTGATTCTTTGCATGACTGACTAGAGGTGTGAGTAACTCCATGGATGAGTGGCAGAGTGTGAGTGTCTTTATAGGCGTTTCAGTGCAGATGATAGTGTTGTATTGATGAGTGACTGTATGTATGAGTGATTCCATGGGTAAATGATTGGATGTGCGTAGAGACCTAGCAATCAGTGTGTGCGTATGTAGTATCTGGTATTGGTGCGTCAATGGTTTCAAGAATGGTAGTCTGTGTTTAACACTGGGTGTATCAAAAGTTATATCAGAGTGTGGAGAGGTGCATCGTATTATCACATGAATGATATCATCAGTGATGTGATCAGTAATGTCAATTGAGATGTCATCAGTGATGTCATTTGAAATGTCATTAGTGATGTAATCAGTGATGTCACTGACCATGTCATGAATGATGTAATATGTGACATCATCAGCAGTGGATTGCGGGGGCACCCCCTTTTGTACCGAAATATAGTTAGTACAACTAACTATATAGGAGCAATTTCAATGGTTTTTTAAATGCTAATTCCTAACTATATATGACCTGAAACCTATGTTTTTTTCAGTGAATTTGCACGGTTTTTTAAATGCTAATACCTAACTATATATGACCTGAAACCTATGGTTTATTCAGTGAATTTGCAAGGTTTTTTAAATGCTAATTCCTAACTATATATGACCTGAAACCTATGGTTTTTTAAGTGAATTTGCAAGGTTTTTTAAATGCTAATACCTAACTATATATGACCTGAAACCTATGGTTTTTTCAGTGAATTTGCAAGGTTTTTTAAATGCTAATACCTAAAATGTAAGGCTTGAAACCTATGGTTTTTTCAGTGGCTATATATATTTAATATAATATATATATAATTTTTATTTTCAAGTTTTTTTTATATGATTACAGGGTCCGCGCACCGTAAACGCTCTGAGCTCTTACCCCGACACATTTTTTAAATTTCTAAAACATAATATCTACGTTTTTAACATAGATTTTAAAGGTAGACAATATCTGCTTTAATGTAGAAAATGTTTTTTTAAACTTTTAACAACAGTATATTACTTTTTGAAGTAGTAACAAATCTTGCGAGGGTACGTCACACGTGCACGCAACGTAAGAGTTCCGTCTGCGCACCATAAAAGCTTCGAGCTCTTACCCCCGAAAGTTTTATAAACTTTAAATCGTTATATCTACGTATTCATTGCACAATGTAAAGGTACACATTATCTGGGGTCATAAAGAACATGTTAATTTAAACTTTTAAAAACCATATATAACTTTATTTAAGCAATTATAAATCTCGCGATGGTTCGTACTACGTAAGCACATCGTAAGATGACGTAAGCGCTCCGTAAATAATACATAAACACACCGTAAGCTTACATAAGCACTCCGTAAACGCTCCATAAACGCTCCATAAGCTTATGTCCAACCATGTGACCTCATAACAAAATATTTTATTGGTTTATAATGCTTGCTACTCCAATTCTTGAAAGACCCCTCCCATCTTCATCATTCTTCTTTGGCTTTCGAGGAAGAAACACCTTTTTTCATCAGCACTTTGCTCCTGAAAAATCTACTGAAATGGCGTAACAGCAGGAACCTGAGAAACCCCTAGAACATTGAGAGAGTCCATAGTACGCACATTTTTTAAATACCCAGAAAAATAGAAAAAGGTAAATGTGCCTTTTGTCACATGTAAAATCTGTGACACAGTACTTTCAAGAGGGGATCCACAGAAGAAGTACAGCTTTGGAACCTATAGCCTGGAATGCCATGTCCGGAATATACACCCAAACAATTGGAGTAAAGCTGTAATGAAAAGATCAGAGGAGCAGGGCTCTGCTCCCAGCACTTCTTCTGAAGCAACAGCACCACCAATGCAAGCATCAATGGCTGCAAATATCCAACCTGATCTTAAGAATTTGATGATGCAATGCATTTGTTGCCAGAAACTAATAGCCTTTGGACAAGAGCATTCTGAACACAAGGAACTTGAGGATTTGTCTACTTCATCTTCAGAAGAGTTTGTTCCTGAAACCCATAGAACATAGAGAGAGTCCATAATACGGAAAATTAAAAAAAAAAACAGAAAGAGAGAAAAAGGTAAATGCGCCTTTTGTCACATGTAAAATCTGTCACACAGTATTTTCAAGATGGAATCCACAAAAACAGTACTGCTTTGGAACTTATAGCATGGAACGCCATGTCCGGAATATACACCAAAACAATTGGAGTAAAGCTGTAATAAAAAGATCATCAGAGGAGCAGGGCTCTGCTCCCAGCACTTCTTCTGAAGCAACAGCACCACCAATGCAAGCATAAATGGTTGCAAATATCCAACCTGAACTTAGGAATTTGATGATGCAATGCATTCGTTGCCACAAACTAATAGCCTTTGGACAAGAGCATTCTGAACACCAGGAAATTGAGGATTCTTCTACTTCATATTCAGAAGAGTTTGTTCCTGAAACCCCTAGAACACAGAGAGAGTCTATAGTACAGAAATGTATAAAATACCCAGAAAGAGAGAAAAAGGTAAACACGCCTTTTGTCACATGTAAAATCTGTGACACAGTACTTTCAAAAGGGGATCCACAGAAGAAATACAGCTTTGGAACTTATAGCATGGAACACCATATCCGGAATACACACCCAAACAAATGGAGAAAAGCTGTAATAAAAAGATCATCAGAGGAACAGGGCTCTGCTCCCAGCACTTCTTCTGAAGCAACAGCACCACCAATGCAAGCATCAATGGTTGCAAATATCCAACCTGAACTGAAGAATTTTATGATGCAATGCATTCGTTGCCAGAAACTAATCACCTTTGCACAAGAGTCCATTCTAGTTATCCTGCAAAAAAAACAGGAAGCACAGGTGCATTACCAGGAGCATTTTTTCTTTTCTCTGAAGATTGTCTTCTGGATGAATCTTCTAATTGAGTCCTCTTGATTGATACAGCTTGCTTATACAGTCTTTGTTTGCTGATCTTGGTAGGCATAATCTATTATGACTCTGTAGATATTTACAATCTGTTGAAAAGAAAAATATGATATATTATAGACCACTACTAACATAGCACATAGCAATTACATTAACTAAACAATATAAACTCTAGTTCACATCTCTCTTTGTGTGTCTCATATCACTCTCTGCCTGCACCATCTCCCTCTTTGAATGCCTCATCTCTCTCTCTCCTTCTACCATCTCTCGGTTTGTATGTGTGTGTCATCTCAATCTCTGCCTACACCATCTGTCTGTTTGTGTGTGTGGTGTCTCATCTCACTCTCTGTGTCTAAAACGATTTACCATACTAAAAGTTTTTTGTTAAAATGTCTGGCTTTAAGTTTTTTGACAAGGAAAACACCGAGTGTGTATGTGAATTAAGGAATTATATTTTCATCTTTTTCCATAATGTGAGCTGTGTGTGCTCACTGTTTGTATATTTTAGCTTACAGGGTAGACATCTTTTTAAAGTGTTTCTCATGCTTGGATTCAATGCCGGTACAGAGATAGTGCTAATAGTTTAATTTGGCTTGTAAATATGCTCCTTTTTTACAAGCGCCTTGTGCAACCTTTAACATTAGTGCAAGCAGTGAATATATGTAGAGGGATAGGAATAGCAGATAGAAAACAATATGAAATGGTGTGGGAGATGCATAAAGGATTTCACTAATGGCATCCATTGAGATGGAATATAAGATAAAGAGGGGCATATTTACAAGCCACTGGCACAATGTTTAACATGGGTACAAGCAGTAAATGCATGCAGAGTGATAAAATTGGCACACAGACAAGAATATGAAATGCCTTTAGAGATGCGTAAAGGATTTTACTAATGACATAAATTGAAATAGAATATACAAAAAAGAGAGGCATATTTACAAGCCCTTTGCGCAATGTTTGACATGGGTGCAAGCAGAAAATCCATGCAGAGTAATACAATTGGCACACAGACAAGAATATGAAATGCCTTGAGAAATGCGTAAAGGATTTTACTAATGGCATAAATTGAGGTAGAATATACAAAAAAGAGAGGCTTATTTACAAGCCCCTTGCGCAATATTTGACATGGGTGCAAGCAAAAAATTCACGCAGAGTAATATAATTGCCACACAGACAAGAATATGAAATGCTGTGAGAAATGCGTAAAGGGTTTTACTAATGGAATACAATGAAATTGAATATACAAAAAAGAGAGGCATATTTACAAGCCCCTTGCACAATGTTTGACATGGATGCAAGCAGAAAATGCATGCAGAGTAATACAATTGGCACACAGATAAGAATATGAAATGCCTTGAGAGATGCGTAAAAGATTTTACTAATGGCATAAATTAAGATAGAACATACAAAAAGAGAGGCATATTTACAAGCCCCTTACACAGAATTTGACATGGGTGCAAGCAGAAAATGCATGCAGAGTAATAAAATTGGCACACAGACAAGAATCTGAAATGCCTTGAGAGATGCGTAAAGGATTTTACTAAAGGCATAAACTGAGATAGAATATACAAAAAAGAGAGGCATATTTACAAGCCCCTTGCACAATGTTTGACATGGGTGCAAGCAGAAAATGCATGCAGAGTAATACAATTGGCACACAGACAAGAATATAAAAATGCTGTAAGAGATGGGTAAAGGATTTTACTAATGACATAAATTGAGAAACCTGACTCATTTTCAAAATACAACAGCAATGAAGCCCAACTGCCATTTCATTTACAGCCCTCATCTGAGTACAAGCAGATCTGCCTTGAACATGCTTTCAGTTTGGTTTGTAGGACACAGCTTTGTATTCTGGTCTAAAAGGTATGCAACAAACAGAGGAATTTTAAACCTTGATTTACCAAATGTGGATATTTTATGGATTGGCCAGCGAGGATTGAGATGTCACCAATTGATACCATTGGTGAAATCCTTCATGCATCTCCCACAGCCTGACCTCATAATTGTGCACTGTGGTGGAAATGACTTATGCACTTTGACTGGGGTTGGTCTGGAAATTTTATTGAAGGACATCTTTGGACAATTGATGACACTTTTTCCTCAAACTGCCTTTGTCTATTCCAATATATGCCAAAGGTAAAAATTGAATTGGTCCAATCAATTTTGTCCGCAGATTGAGAAAGCAAGGAAACATGTAAATAAATCTGTTTCTGCATACATGAGAGACTATGGAATGAGTTGTATATACCACAACATCTTGCGTTACAACATGCAAGGCATCTATAGGACAGATGGTGTACATTTCACTGATGAAGGGAGTCTTTCTCTGTAACATCAGTCTCTGCTTTGGTACTTACTTGTAGGTACTAAAAATAACACAATGAACACAACGGCTCCTTTTAGAGCCAACTAACATGTAAACACTCAAATATGATTTTTAACTTTATTTTTTTAATTAATTTTTACCGAGGTCTGCTCACCGAGTACTCAACAAGCACTTCCAGTGTGCGGACCTATCGTGTCTTCTGTTATTTTAAAAAAAATAAACATTATTTTTAACCTTATGAGTCCTTGAAGGACCCCCTGAGAAGGCCTATGGGGTTAGGGACACTCTACCCTACCCCTTCCCACATTTTTAAGTTATATTTTTCGCTCTCTTCTGAAACCACAAAATGGCGGCAATAGGGCTCGTGCACCGTGCATTTACCAGGCACTCACAGTGCGTGCACCGAGCACTCACGGTGCGCGGACCTATTGGAATTTTAAAAAATAAATAAAACTAAATGGAAATGGACATTGTCTCCTCTGTAGATACCTTGTATGTTGTACTGCAAGTAATTGTGGTATATTGAATCCATACTTTAGTCTTTCAGGAAAGCAGAAACAGATTTGTTCACATGATTCCTTCCTTTCTCAATGTGTGGTCAGAATTGGCGTAGGGGGTCATGAGATCCTACTCTGGTGAAACACACTTGCTGTTCTATATACTTACTTATGTTGTAAACTAGTGCATCAGAGACAGTCAGTGAGAGAAAGGATGCAGGACATGAAGAACACAAAATTGTATCACTTTGCTACTACCCCATAAATTACATTTAAATATGTATAATTTTCAAAACAATTTTCTTTACTAAATTAAAATTTATTTATCAGAATTTTCAAAATCTAAATGAACTTGTAGCATTTCTTCATCAGGAATTTCATCTGCCAAAGTGTCTGAAAATGATTTGTCAAACTCAACAATGTCTACACATTCCATTAATTCCATATCTAGTGTTTCATCAAAAAAAATCTGCCATGGTATCTCCTTCATGTTCTTCATGATTTGTTTCATTTATAGGATCAATATACACCACAGAATAAGTTGCCTCAATAAACGTTGCTCTTATTTCAAAGAAGATGTTGGTAGGCTCCTCATTTTCATTCATCATTTTATGTTAGTGTACTATTAATAAAAAGAGAAACAGCGCTTACTGCATGATTTCCTGCTCTGGTGAGACACACTTGCTGTTCTTTAAACTTACTTATGTTGCAATCTTGTGCATCAGAGACAGACAGTGAGAGAAAGGATGCAGGACATGAAAAAGTGATGTCAAATACACATTTAAGAACATTTTGGGGGAGAAGGGAAATTACCATGTAACACCCAAAAATATCAGTTTGCTACTACCTAATAAATTACGTTTTGATAGTATAAATTCTCATACAATATTTATTTACTAAATTTAAATTTATTGTTGGAAATTTTCGAAATTTAAATGATCATATAAGATTGCATCATCAGCAATGTCAATATTAAAAATCTCCCAAAAAGAATCCTTAAACTCAATGAACTCCAAAGCTTCCATTAAATCTGAATCCAAGGATTCATCATAGAAATCGTCCATGCCATCTCCTCCATCATAAAGCTCTCCTTTAGGAACATCCTCAATAACAGTCACAAAAATTTCTATAACGATGTCAAATGACTCTTCATTTTCAGTTATTATTGATGTTATAGTACTATTAAAAGAAAGAGAAAGACAGTGAGATGGTGCAGAGGAAGAGTGAGATAGGGCAGAGAAAAACTATTAAATTCTATTAGAAGAGTCACTACTGTGTAAATCTCACACCAGAGATTGAACACCAAAATTTCCTCACAAAAGTACCTCAGACACTATAGTCACACAATGGCCGTGTTTCCCTGGACAGTGTATAGTATCAAGCAATAATTAGAAATATAAAGCACTGCATCTGATGTCGCCCTACTCAATCCATAAGTATAACAGAAAAACATTAAATAACTAACACAAAACATTTTTCCTATTAACTTAAAGTGAACAACAGAGTTCTCCTTACAAATTAACAACTCACCTTCTAGAAAACTGTTGAACAGTAAATTCTGTCTCAATCTCACACCTCAGAAGTATACCTCAAACACTAGAAATCTCAAAATGGCTTTGCGTCCCTCTCATTTCTCATACATATTCAGATACCCATCAAATCAAATTTTATCACACACAAAATCAAACCCAAAGTAACATTTTAATTGGTTCAAATTATCAACAATTTCAAACTCACATAATCTTCAACCTACCCCAATGCTCTCTACCAATTACCATACTAACTCTCCACAAAACACCTACCTAAACCCAAAGGTGAAAGAGTCATCACTCAATGTTGCACTCAACCAACATTTAAACACTGAAACTTGTTACTTTAATCTATTTCTTTTTTGTCTTTTTGAGCCGCAGTCCGCCCACGGTGCGCGGACCCCGCGATTTTTTTTACATCACTCATGACCATGTCATGAGTGATGTAATATGTGACGTCATCAGCAGTGCATTGCAGGCGCGCAAGTTATAGTGAGTCCACCTAACTATAACGTGGAATTTCATTGGTTTTATGTCAGTAAAATTTCCCGCTAACTATAACTGGTGTGAAACCTATGGTTTTTTCAGTGAATTTCAAAGGTTTTTTTATGCTAATTCCTAACTATAAGTCTCACTTTATAAGTAAGACTGTTAGCGCTCTAGTTGTTCTTTAGAACACTCTGGTACATACTGTCATTGGGCTATAGTTGCGCTACATCTGGCTGATATTTGGGCTACATTTGTAATTTTTTGTCTCTGGTGGCCATCTTTGGGCTACATTGGGCTACATTGGGCTAAATTGGGCTACATTTGGGCTACATTTGGGCTCTAACATATGTATAGCCCAATGTAGCCCAATATATATTTTTTAAAAGTTAATTTTCATAAAAACCACTGGAGCACATATCTTGAGACATAGCAAAGGCACATCGGGCTACCAGTCCTTACAATTTTTCAAATTGTTTTTTTTTGTAAATTGTTTTTTTTTTTTTTTTTTGCCCTGAAGCGCTCCCGGTGCACGCCCCCGTGAGCGCCCCGGAAAGCGTAGTATTTTGAAGCGCCCCGGTGCATGAACCGGGAAGCGTCCCGTTAGTGCCAATGTCGCGATCGAAAACAACAACGTGATGCGTCGCGTAAGCGTGACGTATCCCGTAGCCGTGCGATGTGTCTTATGGCGCGCTGCGTAAATGCACCCGGAAGCGCTCCGCGGCGCGGCCCGGAGTGCGTAACGTAAGCGCGCCGGAGCGCGTAACGTAAGCGCATGGGGTCATGTGACTTGAAAATAACACATTTCATTGGTTCTCATCATTTTTTTTCTCCAAAAAATGAAAGCCCCCTCCTTTTTTCCTCATTCTTACTTTCTTCATTGAGAGAGCAAGAGCTATTTTTGAGCAAACAATGGCATCACTTATTGCTGCAGCTGATGCACCCCCACCACCACCCCCACCACCAAGAAAAGAAGGTCCACCACCACAGTTTCTTGGAGGACAGAAGAAGAGGAGGAAGAAGAGGAGGAGGATCAACAACCAAGGCGCTTCCTGCCTAAAGAACCAAGACAAAGGCACGGTAAAGTGCACTTTATTTGGCAATTCTTTTCTTTTCCTGATGACCAGAAAAAGGTGAACGCCCCCAAAGTCACCTGTCTTATTTGTGACAAAGTTCTCTCCAGGGGCAATCCCACAAAGAAATATTCTTTTGGTAATTTTACCAAGATCCGCCACATGGAGAGGTGGCATCCCAATAACTTAGCCCAGGCTGAAGTACAGGAAATTCGAAACAACCCACCCCCTGTGGCCAGCACTTCCTCTACTGTACCCTCACTTTCTGGTCCTGAAGAACGCCAAATGGTGCCAAATATTCAGAAAAAAGTTGGCAACCTCAAATTTGTTTGCATTTTCTGTGGCAAAACCCTATGTTATGGTGAGCTTAGTGTCATCTTAATAAATAATGATGTAGACAACCACCAATGCAGCAAGAAAAGGAAGCAGTAATTCTTTTGTTTTTTTTGCTCCTGTTGAGCCATTTCCAATTCCCTGTTTTTTGTTTGTTCCCTTAAAAAAAAAAACAAAAATATAAAATTGTTCAAAAATACAAAAAAGAAATGTTCAGAAAAGTAACAAAAAAAATATAAAACAACAAAAAGAAAAAAAAAAGTTATTTTCAGAACTACATCCCATTTATAAAATATTGCCAAAAATGTTAAACTCTGGCATTCTTTTTTCTCTTTTGTGCGGTGCGCGTACCGGGCGCTCCCTCCGCGACAATCAAAAAAAAAGAATTTTTTTTTTTTTGCTCCGCAAGGCCCTTTTATAGCCCCCACATCAAACCTAGGGGATCAGGGTGGGTCTACCCTGCCTCCTTATGGTCATTTCCCCCTTTGTTTTGGCCACCTCTTGTGTCTCGATCCTACCGAGACATAAGATGGAGGCCGCTCCAGACTATTTTGAATGTTTACAGACACCCGAGAGCCAATCAGCTTTCTGCGCGCAAGTCGCGTGGTGCGCCCGGTGCGCGCACCGGGGCGCTCACCGGAGAGCTGTCACAGATATATATATTTTTTTAACCTAAATTACTCAAAATCCACTGGAGCACATATCTTGAGACATAGCTAAGGCACATCGGGCTACCAGTCTCTACAATTTTGCCAAGTTTGGTGGTAATCCATTCAGCCGTTCGGGCTAAAAGTGAGTTTGACCGCCCTATGGAAATTAACATGGGGAAAACACGTTTAGGGACTGGTAGTCCGATGTGCCTTTGCTAGGTCTCAAGATATGTGCTCCAGTGGATTTTGAGTAATTTAGGTTAAAAAAATATATATATATCTGTAAGCGCGCCCCGGTATGCGCTCCGGGGAGCTCTCCGGGCGCGCTACGTGACTTGCGCACGGAAAGCTGATTGGCTTTCGGGTGTGTGTAAACATTCCAAACGGTCTGGAGCGGCCGCCATCTTGTGTCTCGGTATGATCTAGACACAAGAGGTGGCCAAAAACAAAGGGGGAAAAGACCATTAGGGGGCAGAGTAGACCCCCCTGACCCCCTAGGTTTAATGTGTGGGCTATAAAAGGGCCCCGCGGGGCAAACAAAAAAAAAAATTCGATTTGCGCCGGGGGAGCGCCCGGTATGCGCACCGGGGAGCGCACCGGGGAGCGCACCAGGGAAAAAAGAGAATGGCAGAGTTTTAAAATTTAAGTCATTTAATATAAATGGGAGATAGTTCTGAAAAGAACTGTTTTTTTATTCTTTTTGTTGTTTTATATTTTTTGGGGGGGTTTATAAACATTTTTTTCTTTTTTTGGTTTTTCGGAACATTTTTTGTTTTTTTTGTATTTTTTAAGGGGAGAAACAAAAAATAGGCATTTCAAAAGATCTCAACAGGAGAAAAAAAAGTGCAACAAATTAATATTTCCTTTGGCACTTGTGGTTTTTCCAAGCACGAATAATAAGAGTGATATATTGCTCACTGTAGAAGAGTAGGGTCTGCTATCCTATGGTCACCCCAAATTTTGGCTTTTTGCTTCACTGGTTTCTGACTTAATGTGGCTGTGGGCCTGCTAATCAGACCCACAGCCTGCTGTTCTCTCTCTAAATTACTGCCAATGCACTTTAGGTGCATTACAAATTGGAACTGGTTCACCTTATGAGCCCCTGTATTAGTGCACCCTAGGTGCCCAGGGCATAGGTGTATCCAAGGCCTACCAGGGGCTGCAGCATGTATTGTGCCACCCCTGGCCTGGCCTCCATATTTGACACAACTGGCTGATCACTCAGCTGGGGTAAGTCGGTGTAACCACCTCTTACTTAGGTACAGTATGTCTGTGCCTAACCCTAAACTGGACACATATGTTCCTATCAGCCACTCCTATGGAAGGCCTCATCAATCCTGGAGGCAGAGTGCTTGGAAATATGTGAGATGGTGCTCTAGCATGAGCTGAGCCTGTCTGCAGCTGTCGGGAACCACTCCCTAAGCTGTTCCGGGATATTGCCATACCATATACTCTTAAGTGCATTATAATCCTCGCGGTTATTTGCTATCTTTGGTTTGGCTTTATCAAAACATGTCGAGTAAGGTGTCATACGAATTGGAATACTATCCCCTCGCCAATTCTGGCGACGGGGATAGCATTCCACCCTTCTAGAGAGACACGACATGTGTGTAGCCTTAACCCCGGTTAAAGTTAAACAGAGCCTCAGCATCACAAAATGGATGCTGCCACCACAGACACGAGTCTGGCCTCCTGCTGCTGACCGAAACTCGGCAGATGGTGGCCTGGACAAAGGGTTTCCTGCCTTGGGAGGTGCGAGCACCACCCCAGACAGGATTTTGTGTATTGGGTAGGACAGGGCTGAATAGAATCAGACATGCCCGGGGCACACAAGGTGTCCCCGTGCATAGGCCAGTCCAAACCGGCTCTGGGGCTTTCCAGCCCCAGTCCTGGTGAGGAGCTGGACAAAGGAAAGGGGGTGTAGCTGCCCCCCTTCCTGGTTCCTCCCAGAGGAGGGACCTAGTAGGTGATCCACCCCTCAGATTGGGAATAAGAGCGGGAGCAGTGCCATTGCACAGCAGATCATCCTGAATCAACTTTACACGAAGAAGAAGACTGGACTTCGACATTCTGCTGCACAGAAGACTGAAGAGAATCTCCCTTGTGGCCTAGGAGTGGCCACCCTGTGAACACAGGTACCAACCAGCAACTCGACGTCTGCTTTGCCGCCGCCTCCCGCCGGAGACCGAGCCCAGAGCCCGACAAGAACCAGACTCCCAGACCTCTCAGAGCCCGATCCACAGTCCCTGCGAAGAAGGGACCCATGGAGGCACCGAGTGACGTGGGACCGGACCTCTTGAAAGACACTCGAAAAGCTGACTGCGCAGCTTCTGAGGCATCCTCGACGTTGTGCTTTGGGGACTGAGAACCCCCACCACCGAGCAGCCCTTGCACCAAAGATCAGCCCTCCAGCATCTCCACGATCTGCGTGGGGCCCTTTTGCATTGTGCCACTCAACGCGCCATCCCGGCCACTAGCCACGTGGTCAGCGGCCATCTTGGCGACGAACCCGAAGATTTACACAGCAGGTCTGGTTGCTCCAGACCTACCCAAGCTCCTGTGAAAAGGAGCACCCGCTCTGACCTTGCTGGTCCGAGTGTTAAGCATCTTTCTACTTCTGCGTGGCTTGCATTTGCCAAGACCTGTTTGCTCCGATCAGGTCGCCGACACCGCCAACAGCGAGAAGCCTACGTAGGACAGCTCGAGACCGACTCCTGGACGTCCTCGACCCCGGGTATCCACGTGGCTGCAGAAAGAAGCTACCCGACAACGCCTGTTTGCACCCGACATCGCCTGGTTCCAATCTGGTTCCACGGTAGTCACTGGCTAGTGACTTTGAACACTGTCCCCTCTGCTTTCAGGTCTTCACATTTTCAGATCCACCCTTGGATCCACCGGAACTCTTCTCATCGAGCCGCCTGCAGCATCTTCAGCTCCAAGCACCATCGACCGGCGTGACGAAACCCGACACCACTTCGACCCTGTGCACCCGCTTCCTGTGGGTGAGGTAACTCAGCTCCGCCAGTGCTCCTGCATTGGTACACATCTCAAGGGCCTGTGTCTTAAGTTTTAACTCCGTAGGTCACTCGGAAGGTTCCTAACTTTCTAACTTTGTACTTTTTACGCACCATAGACTTTACATTGGAAAGTGCGTGCACTTTGAACACTGCACCCGAGTCCCGTGGGCCTCTCTTGACTTAGTCACTGCTAGTCTCGAATAGCTCCAGCGATTCCCAAGGCCCTAGGCCTCTTCACTTTCCTCCTGGTATCTCTTATACCACTTTCTTAGTATATGGTTTAGGTGGCCCCTAGGGCTCATCCATATTGTGCAACTTTTGTGTATTTTAAACTGTCTTGTGATTTAACGCTTGTGCTTCTGTGCTCATAAAGAGTCCAGGGGATTTTATAGTTAATAAATCAATATATATTTTCAATATATATCTGTGTGGTGTCCCTTTCATTTGGTATTCAAGGGGGTTGTGTATGGTATAACAGCTGGCTTCACATGCCTTTCAGAGTTTAGCCTAAGACTGCTTTATCCACGTTACCACTAGGATAACTGGTCTACAAGGTTGAATTACAACCATCATCATAAGGGTTGCTTGGCATGGTACAAAGTGATCACTAAGAATTAGTGAGCATTATATACCAGGCCAACTTCTCACATTGGTGAGCAGCGGATTGGGATCTGAGCTTGCTGTTGTTTTACCATTACAATCTTTGAGATTATCATTTGAAAGATCATACAGGTACCTGCTAGGTACATATAAAACAAGACTAGTATACTTAAGTTCTACTGAACTTAGTTGTTGTAGAGCAAAGGGAGTAGCACACCCTAGCTACAACTACTAGATAGGTTTAGTAGGTAAACACCAGTGTAGGTAGATTGCAACACATCCACCCACACTAGAGCAATGTCTGGAGCAGAGGGGTCCAGTGGACTTACTGCTGTTGAGAGTGACCCTCCAAGGGCACCATCCAAATTTGCTATTTTTTCCTTTAAGGAATTAAGACAGCTTTGTGTCTTAAGGGGTCTGAAGACAGGGCCTTCCCCTACTACAGACCACCTAAGAGAGCTCTTAGACCAGTCTGAGACTCTAAAGCCCTCTAAGGCAAACCCCACAGGGGATGCTGAAGGAGGCCATCCTTCAGAGGATGACACTGTAGACACCCCTGCCCCTATCATCCTGGTAGATGAGGAAGCCTCCACCACTGGAGCTCCTCAGGTGGATGTAGAGGAAGAGGAGGAAGAGGAGGAGGTGGAAAGCAGTGAGTCAGATGATGACAGAGACAGTCAGGTGCTGGTCAGTAGACTGAACCAGGCTAACTTAAGCCAACTTGGGAATGAATCAGGTAACAACCCATTCCGACCCCCAGGTGGACTTAACCAGGAGCCTAGGAGGAGAAGGACTCACTCAGGTGACTCTGACAACTCCCATGCTTCTAGAGGTTCTCATGGTCACTCCAGAAGGAGGATGACTAGCCCTCAGAGGAGGGAACATGAGACCAAATTGAGAGAATCTCAAATTAGAGAGGCTGAATTGAGAGTCCAGAGACAAGAGTTAGAGATTGCCCTGGCCCAAGAGAAACTTGCTAGAGCAAGACAGCCTAGAGAGAGTGGGGTAATATAACCCACTGGTGGCAGCAATATCCACAAGGATAAAGACAGGTCTTTTGATAACAGAAACCTGAGTAAGATTGTGCCCCCCTACAAAGCTGGGGATGATATCCATAAATGGATTACTGCAATGGAGAGAGCCTGCAGAGCACAGCAGATCCCTCAGGAGCAGTGGGCAGCAATCTTGTGGCTCTCCTTTGAAGGTAGAGGCCGAGACAGACTCCTCACAGTTAGTGATGGGGATTCTAGAAACTACCTGGTCCTGAAGAGTGCTCTGATTGATGGGTTAGGCTTAACCACTGAACAGTACAGGTTAATGTTCAGAGATACCCAGAAGACACAGACTCAGGACTGGTCTGAATGTGTTGAGTGTGCCACTAAGGCTCTGGAGGGATGGTTGCTGGGAAGCAAGGTTACAGACTATGAAGGATTGTATAATTTGCTGATGAGAGAACAAATTTTAAATAATTGTCAGAACCAGCAGTTGCATCAACATTTGGTTGACTCAGATTTGACCTCTCCCCAAGAATTGGGAAAGAGGGCAGATAAATGGGTAAGAACCAGAGTTAAGCAAAAGAACCAGAACCAGAACCAGGGTGGTGACCAGAAGAAAACAGACCAGAAGGGTGGGGAGCAGAAAGCTAAAGACCAGAAGTCTTCAACAGGGCCCCAAACTGAGACAGAGGGTGGGTCCCAAACTTCCAAGAAGAAGAAGAAAGAAGGTCAGAAGAAACCCTGGTGTAAAACTTGTAAGAACACCTCTCACTGGACAAGTGAGTGTAAAAAGGGTGGAGCCCCCAGCACTGCAGCCCCTAAGGCACATGCACCCACTAGTACAGTTAGCAGTGCTGGTCCTCAAGCCAAGGGATTGGTGGGTATCACTTTGGGAACTGAAGGAGATTCTGACCTAGTCAGAACCCTTACACAGGCTGTTCTGGTTTGTGAAGGGGACATAGATTTGACCCCTGACATAAGTCCCAATAACCTGGGCAAATACAGACAGACACCTTTGATCAACAATAAAGTGGCTCAAGCTTACAGGGACACATGTGCCAGTGTCACTATGGTGACACCTAACTTTGTGGACCCTGGACAATACATGCCAGGCGATGATTACCTGGTGACCAATGCCAGCAATGTCACTACTACAAGTAGTGTGGCACTTGTTAACTTTTCCTGGGGAGGGGAAACTGGCCTAAAGAAAGTTGTGGTTAGTGCTGATCTCCCAGTAGAATGTTTGTTGGGCAATGACCTGGAGAACTCTCTATGGTCAGAAGTTGAGTACAGGACTCATGCAGAGATGTTAGGGATATCATCACATGTCCTTGCTGTGACCAGGTCACAGGCCAAAAAGTGCCTCTCTGAACCTCAGGTCTTGGATCCTGGAACAATGGACCAAGTGCCTTCCAAGAAGAAGAACAGGAGGGTTAAGGCTGCGCCTTCCCAACTGCCTACAAGTGAGGATCAGGCTTCACAGGAAACTGATCTTGAGACCCCTGAAGGAACTGTCCCTGAAGAACTTGAACCTGATCAGGTTGAGTTTCTGGGGACAGGGGGACCTTCTAGGGCAGACTTGGGGCAGGCTCAGTTAACCTTTCCTTCTCTTGAACCCCTCAGACAGCAGGCTGCTGCTGAGGCTGCTGGGAATGCTCAAGGTGCCCATAAAGTATATTGGGACGATGGACTCCTTTATTCAGAGGCTAGAGACCCCAAGCCTGGTGCTACCAGGAGGTTGGTTATACCTCTGCAATTTAGGGGCTTCCTACTCACCTTGGCCCATGATATTCCTTTAGCAGGACACCTAGGCCAGAACAAGACTTGGGACAGGCTTGTCCCTCACTTTCACTGGCCTCACATGTCTGAAGACACCAAGGAGTTTTGTCGCTCCTGTGAAACCTGCCAAGCCAGTGGTAAAGCAGGTGGAACAACAAAGGCCCCCCTGATACCACTACCTGTGGTGGGGGTTCCCTTTGAAAGAGTGGGGATTGATATTGTTGGTCCAATGGATCCCCCTACAGCATCTGGGCACAGATTCATACTGGTGGTAGTGGATCATGCCACCAGGTACCCAGAGGCAATTCCACTTAGGACCACAACAGCTCCTGTTGTGGCCAGGGCCTTACTTGGAGTTTTCTCCAGAGTGGGGTTTCCTAAGGAGGTAATATCAGATAGAGGTGCCAACTTCATGTCTGGATATTTGACAGCTATGTGGAAGGAATGTGGTGTCAACTACAAGTTCACCACTCCTTATCACCCACAATGCAATGGGCTTGTTGAGAGATTTAACAAGACCCTAAAGGGCATGATTAAAGGATTACCTGAAAAGCTCAGGCGAAGATGGGACATCCTACTGCCCTGCCTTTTGTTCGCTTACAGAGAGGTCCCACAAAAGGGGGTTGGCTTCAGCCCCTTTGAATTGTTGTTTGGGCACCCTGTAAGAGGACCCCTGTGTCTAGTGAAGGAAGGATGGGAGTTACCTCTCAAAAAGCCTAAACAGGACATAGTGGACTATGTACTTGGTCTCCGCTCCAGGATGGCAGAGTACATGGAAAAGGCATCCAAAAACCTTGAGGCTAGCCAAGAATTACAAAAAGCTTGGCATGACCAAAAGGCTGTCCTTGTTGAATTTCAGCCTGGACAGAAGGTATGGGTGTTGGAGCCAGTGGCCCCAGCAGCACTCCAAGACAAATGGTCTGGACCCCATACAATTCTGGAGAAGAAGGGAGAGGTTACCTACTTGGTGGACCTAGGAACTCCCAGGAGCCCCCACAGGGTGCTCCATGTAAACAGATTGAAGGCATATGTCAGCAGGGCAGACATGGGCTTGCTCATGGCTACAGATGAGGGACAGGAGGAAGAGAGTGACCCTCTCCCAGACCTGCTCACTCAGAACCCTGAGGATGGCTCAGTTGATGGTGTGGCCTTAGGTGGCAGCCTCACTGAGCATCAGCAACATGACTGCAGACAAGTTCTACAGGCATACAGGCATATGTTCTCATTGACACCCAGTCAGACTAACTGGTGTACACATGTGGTGGACACTGGTGACAGTCTTCCTGTAAAGAGCAAAATTTACAGGCAACCTGACCACGTCAGGGACTGTATAAAGACTGAGGTGCAAAAGATGCTGGAATTAGGTGTCATTGAGCCTTCAGAGAGCCCCTGGGCTAGCCCAGTGGTTCTGGTCCCCAAACCTCACACCAAAGATGGCAAGAGAGAGATGAGGTTCTGTGTGGATTACAGAGGACTCAATGCTGTCACCAGGACAGATGCACACCCTATTCCAAGGGCAGATGAGCTCATTGACAAGTTGGCTTCTGCCAAATATTTGAGCACATTTGACTTGACAGCTGGCTACTGGCAAATCAGGTTAGCTGAGGAGTCTAAAGCCAAAACAGCATTTTCTACCCCTAGTGGGCATTATCAGTTTGTGGTGATGCCCTTTGGTTTGAAAAATGCACCTGCCACCTTCCAAAGGTTGGTGAATCAAGTCCTCACTGGGTTGGATGACTTTTGTGCAGCTTATCTGGACGATATTGCTGTCTTTAGCTCCACCTGGGAGGATCACCTGGTCCACCTGAAGGAAGTGCTTGAGGCTCTGCAGAAGGCAGGCCTCACTATCAAGGCAACAAAGTGCCAGATAGGGCAGAGCAAGGTTGTATACCTGGGCCACCTTGTAGGTGGAGGCCAAGTTCAACCACTGGAGAGTAAGATCCAGACCATCAAGGACTGGTCCCCTCCAACCACCCAGACTCAGGTCAGAGCTTTCTTGGGCCTGACTGGGTACTACAGGAAGTTTGTTAAGAACTATGGGTCCATTGTGACTCCTCTTAATGATCTGACATCTAAGAAGATGCCCAAAAAGGTTCAGTGGACAGAAATCTGTCAAAAGGCATTTGATGACCTGAAGAAGGCCATGTGCTCTGCACCTATCCTGAAGAGTCCTGACTACTCAAGAGAGTTCATTGTCCAAACAGATGCTTCTGAGTTGGGAGTGGGAGCAGTGCTTTCACAGCTTAATGTAGATGGCCAGGACCAGCCCATTGCTTTCATTAGCAGAAGGCTGACCCCCAGAGAGAAACGTTGGTCAGCTATAGAGAGGGAGGCCTTTGCTGTGGTGTGGGCCCTGAAGAAGTTGAGGCCATACTTGTTTGGTACTCACTTCAAGATTCAGACCGACCATAAGCCCCTCCTATGGCTTAATCAGATGAAGGGTGAAAACCCCAAACTACTCAGGTGGTCCATTTCCCTACAGGGGATGGACTTTACAGTGGAGCACCGCCCAGGGACTGACCATGGCAACGCAGATGGTCTCTCCAGGTACTTCCACTTAGAACATGAAGACACAACTGGTCAAGGTTAGTCTAATGTCCCTGCGTTTGGGGGGGGGGTTATGTAGGAGAGTAGGGTCTGCTATCCTATGGTCACCCCAAATTTTTGCTTTTTGCTTCACTGGTTTCTGACTTAATGTGGCTGTGGGCCTGCTAATCAGACCCACAGCCTGCTGTTCTCTCTCTAAATTACTGCCAATGCACTTTAGGTGCATTACGAATTGGAACTGGTTCACCTTATGAGCCCCTGTATTAGTGCACCCTAGGTGCCCAGGGCATAGGTGTATCCAAGGCCTACCAGGGGCTGCAGCATGTATTGTGCCACCCCTGGCCTGGCCTCCATATTTGGCACAACTGGCTGATCACTCAGCTGGGGTAAGTCGGTGTAACCACCTCTTACTTAGGTACAGTATGTCTGTGCCTAACCCTAAACTGGACACATATGTTCCTATCAGCCACTCCTATGGAAGGCCTCATCAATCCTGGAGGCAGAGTGCTTGGAAATATGTGAGATGGTGCTCTAGCATGAGCTGAGCCTGTCTGCAGCTGTCGGGAACCACTCCCTAAGCTGTTCCGGGATATTGCCATACCATATACTCTTGAGTGCATTATAATCCTCGCGGTTATTTGCTATCTTTGGTTTGGCTTTATCAAAACATGTCGAGTAAGGTGTCATACGAATTGGAATACTATCCCCTCGCCAATTCTGGCGACGGGGATAGCATTCCACCCTTCTAGAGGGACACGACATGTGTGTAGCCTTAACCCCGGTTAAAGTTAAACAGAGCCTCAGCATCACAAAATGGATGCTGCCACCACAGACACGAGTCTGGCCTCCTGCTGCTGACCGAAACTCGGCAGATGGTGGCCTGGACAAAGGGTTTCCTGCCTTGGGAGGTGCGAGCACCACCCCAGACAGGATTTTGTGTATTGGGTAGGACAGGGCTGAATAGAATCAGACATGCCCGGGGCACACAAGGTGTCCCCGTGCATAGGCCAGTCCAAACCGGTTCTGGGGCTTTCCAGCCCCAGTCCTGGCGAGGAGCTGGACAAAGGAAAGGGGGTGTAGCCGCCCCCCTTCCTGGTTCCTCCCAGAGGAGGGACCTAGTAGGTGATCCACCCCTCAGATTGGGAATAAGAGCGGGAGCAGTGCCATTGCACAGCAGATCATCCTGAATCAACTTTACATGAAGAAGAAGACTGGACTTCGACATTCTGCTGCACAGAAGACTGAAGAGAATCTCCCTTGTGGCCTAGGAGTGGCCACCCTGAGAACACAGGTACCAACCAGCAACTCGACGTCTGCTTTGCCGCCGCCTCCCGCCGGAGACCGAGCCCAGAGCCCGACAAGAACCAGACTCTCAGACCTCTCAGAGCCCGATCCACAGTCCCTGCAAAGAAGGGACCCGTGGAGGCACCGAGTGACGTGGGACCGGACCTCTTGAAAGACACTCGAAAAGCTGACTGCGCAGCTTCTGAGGCATCCTCGACGTTGTGCTTTGGGGACTGAGAACCCCCACCACCGAGCAGCCCTTGCACCGAAGATCAGCCCTCCAGCATCTCCACGATCTGCGTGGGGCCCTTTTGCATTGTGCCACTCGACGCGCCATCCCGGCCACTAGCCACGTGGTCAGCGGCCATCTTGGCGACGAACCCGAAGATTTACACCCCAGGTCTGGTTGCTCCAGACCTACCCAAGCTCCTGTGAAAAGGAGCACCCGCTCTGACCTTGCTGGTCCGAGTGTTAAGCATCTTTCCACTTCTGCGTGGCTTGCATTTGCCAAGGCCCGTTTGCTCCGATCAGGTCGCCGACACCGCCAACAGCGAGAAGCCTACGTGGGACAGCTCAAGACCGACTCCTGGACGTCCTCGACCCCGGGTATCCACGTGGCTGCAGAAAGAAGCTACCCGACAACGCCTGTTTGCACCCGACATCGCCTGGTTCCAATCTGGTTCCACGGTAGTCACTGGCTAGTGACTTTGAACACTGTCCCCTCTGCTTTCAGGTCTTCACATCTTCAGATCCACCCTTGGATCCACCGGAACTCTTCTCATCGAGCCGTCTGCAGCATCTTCAGCTCCAAGCACCATCGACCGGCGTGACGAAACCCGACACTACTTAGACCCTGTGCACCCGCTTCCTGTGGGTGAGGTAACTCAGCTCCGCCAGTGCTCCTGCATTGGTACACATCTCAAGGGCCTGTGTCTTAAGTTTTAACTCCGTAGGTCACTCGGAAGGTTCCTAACTTTCGAACTTTGTACTTTTTACGCACCATAGACTTTACATTGGAAAGTGCGTGCACTTTGAACACTGCACCCGAGTCCCGTGGGCCTCTCCCGACTTAGTCACTGCTAGTCTCGAATAGCTCCAGCGATTCCCAAGGCCCTAGGCCTCTTCACTTTCCTTCTGGTATCTCTTATACCACTTTCTTAGTATATGGTTTAGGTGGCCCCTAGGGCTCATCCATATTGTGCAACTTTTGTGTATTTTAAACTGTCTTGTGATTTAACGCTTGTGCTTCTGTGCTCATAAAGAGTCCAGGGGATTTTATAGTTAATAAATCAATATATATTTTCAATATATATCTGTGTGGTGTCCCTTTCATTTGGTATTCAAGGGGGTTGTGTATGGTATAACAGCTGGCTTCACATGCCTTTCAGAGTTTAGCCTAAGACTGCTTTGTCCACGTTACCACTAGGATAACTGGTCTACAAGGTTGAATTACAACCATCATCATAAGGGTTGCTTGGCATGGTACAAAGTGATCACTAAGAATTAGTGAGCATTATATACCAGGCCAACTTCTCACACTCACCATAGCAAATCGTTTGACCACAAAATTTACAAACCATTTTATAATTTGAAAAGTTGGTTTGTATGATGGAGCATGTCTCCCTAACTTCCGGTCCTGATGGGGTGGAAACAGTAGTTTGGGAGGTGCTGGCAGTAGATTGGAGAGGGTTTTTGGCCAGTTCCCTGACCTCTGCCCTAGAATAGTTATTGGGATGTTTTCTAAGAATATGCCTAATCATTGTGTGGTTGCCGAAGGAGTATTTCATGTTGGGATTCCCCCTTGACAGCTCCTGATGACAGATTAGGCAGGTTGCTTTAGGTGCATTGACTTTATTTTGTCCCTCCGGATAGAAAAAAATTGCCATATGATGTGCTCTTTTGGCTTGTAGGTTATGTTGTCCTCTCGGATGAATCTACTCTCCTCTTCGTCCTCATCCTCCTCCTGTTCTTGATCTCCACCACTGTGAAGTTGTGGAGGTCCTTGTGGTGGTGGTGGTGGTGGTCCAGAAGATCCAGCAGCTGCAGCTAATGTAGCCAATATCGACAGATATAAGTAAAGGTCTTCCTCTCTCAAAGAAAAAAGGTAGAATAAGGAAAAAAGGTGTTGGCTTTCATCATTTGGAAAAAAAAAATATCCTGAACCAATGAAAAGTGATAATTTTAGGTCGCATGACCAGGGGTTTCTTCATTATTTCATCATTATGAAACCAAAACTGTTATGCACCAATGAAAAGTGTTATTTTTAGGTCATATGACCCGACGCGCTTACGCTACGCGCCCCGAGGCACGTCCCGGTGGGGCGCCCCGGGACGCGCCACGTAAGCGCGTCGGAAGATTACGTTGCGCGATCATATTCGCTCGGGTTCTTCCAGGTGCGCTTACGCCGTGCGTATCACGCGGACGCGGCTACGCGATACGTCACGATCATGTTTTCGTTCGTGAAAATGGCGCTTACGGGACGCTCCCCGGGGCGCGCTCCGGGGCGCTTCATAATAGTACGCTTTCCGTTGCGCTCCCCGGGGCGCGCACCGGGAGCGCTCCAATGCAAAAAAAATAAAAAAATATACAAAAAAACAATTTGCAAAATTGAAGGGACTGGTAGGCTGATGTGCCTTTGCTATGTCTCAAGATATATGCTCAAGTGGTTTTTAAGAAAATTAACTTAAAAAAATATTGGGACACATTGGGCTATATATATATGTTAGAGCCCAAATGTAGCCCAAAAAACCTATTAAATTCACTGAAAAAAACATAGGTTTCACACCAGTTCTAGTTAGCAGGAAGTTGTACTCGCATTAAACCATTGAAATTCCCATGTTATAGTTAGTTGGACTCACTATAACTTGCACGTGCAATGCACTGCTGATGACGTCACATATTACATCACTCATGACATGGTCAGCGACATCACTCAAGACATCACTGATGACACCATCCAGTGAATGTGTGTCTTTCTGAAAAATAAATATGTATTTGTAAAGGTCGATGGAAGAATAAATATTTAAATAAGTGTGTAAATTGATGTTTTTTTAATAAAATATTGATTGGTTAACTAGCTTATAAAGTGTATCTTAGTGAATACATATATTTGTGAGTAATGTTTAAATATTTATATATATGTATTAGTGTTTCACTTTGTGTATAAGTGGCTGCATGGGTTGGTGAGTAGGTACATGTGTAGGTATATGGGTTATTAGAAGTTTTTTTAGTATCAGTATGAGTGTTTGTATGGTTTGGTGGGAGCATTACTTATCACATAGATGCATGAATGACTAACTCTCTCTTTGTATGTGTTTTGAAGACAGCATATGTGCAGGACTGTATGGGTGGATGAGTGTGTATATGTGTGTGTTAGTGAGTGAATGACTGTCTCACTAGTGTCTTTATCAGTAACTACATATGTTTTAATCTAGTGTATGTGAGTGTTGATGTATATAAGTGAGAATATGTGAGAGTGAGATATTGAAAGAGTTCCTGTTTAAATAATTATGTGTTTCTATATGTGATTGTTTAAGAGACTAAGTATGTGTAGGTTTCCTTAGAAGTAAGGTGGTAGTGTGTGTATAGCTGTATATGCAAATAAATGGATGTTCAATAGTTTACTTGCATGTGTGAGTATGTGTGAGAGTAACTTTTGGATCACTGTCGGTGTGTAACAGGATGTATAGGTGAATCACTACATATGATGATTGAGTGTATGTATGAGTGATTATATAGAACTGTTGGTGAATGAGTGGATGTGTATATAGATGGTGTAATTATTGAATTGGTTGTTGTAACTGATATGGGTATCTCCATTTTTTCGAAAATTTTAATTTCTATTTTTCAATATGTGTTTCATGGGTTACATTACAGTGAAAGGAGGTCTGTCACTCTGTCACAAGGATGGTTTCATCAGTGATGTCATGAGTGATGTCACTGACCATGTCATGAGTGATGTAATATGTGACGTCATCAGCAGTGCATTGCACGTGCAAGTTATAGTGAGTCCAACTAACTATAAGGTGGGAATTTCAATGGTTTTATGCGAGTAAAACTTCTTGCTAACTATAACTGGTGTGAAACCTATGTTTTTTTCAGTGAATTTCATAGGTTTTTTAAATGCTAATTCCTAACTATAACTGGACTGAAACCTATGGTTTTTTCAGTGAATTTAATAGGTTTTTTAAATGCTAACTCCTAACTATATGTGACGCACCGGCGGCACAAGGCAATCATAAATAAGGCCCAAATGTAAATACCATTGATTTGCCCCCAAAATCGTTTTTTGAATAACATTTTAGAAACACAGCGCAGGTCCTATGTGCAAGCATTCAATTTCACTACTGAAACCTCACTATTTCACAAAATACAAATCCTCTATCTTGCAAATGTTGATAGCAAGCATTATCAAAAAGCAAGACACAAACCAACAGCAAAGAAAATCAGGGCCCTATTTATGAAGGCCTTGCGCCACCGGTGCGTCACTTTTTCCCATGTTAAAAGTGACGCACCGGCGGCACAAGGCAATCATAAATAAGGCCCAAATGTAAATACCATTGATTTGCCCCCAAAATCGTTTTTTGAATAACATTTTAGAAACACAGCGCAGGTCCTATGTACAAGCATTTTATTTCACTACTGAAACCTCACTATTTCACAAAATACAAATCCTCTATCTTGCAAATGTTGATAGCAAGCATTATCAAAAATCAAGACACAAACCAACAGCAAAGAAACTCAGGGCCTTATTTATGAAGGCCTTGCGCCACTGGTGCGTCACTTTTTCCCATGTTAAAAGTGACGCACTGGCGGCACAAGGCAATCATAAATAAGGCCCAAATGTAACTACCATTGATTTTCCCCCCAAATCCTTTTTTGAATAACATTTTAGAAACACAGCGCAGGTCCTATGTACAAGCATTCAATTTTACTACTGAAACCTCACGTCAGAAGCAGACGGGTCTAACACGCGTCCCCCCCAGCTGAAAGTGGAGAGAGCTACCCAACCCCTTGGGAGTTCTCAACACTAAGGCGGAAATACCTGGAGAGACCGTCTGCATAGGCGTGGTCAACTCCGGGTCGGTGTTTCACCCGAAAGTCCATTCCCTGAAGGGAGATAGACCACCTCAACAGTTTGGGGTTTTCCCCCTTCATTTGCATGAGCCAGCGAAGGGGTCGGTGGTCTGTCTGAACAAGGAAGTGTGAACCAAACAAGTATGGTCGCAGCTTCTTTAGTGCCCAGACCACAGCAAAGGCTTCCCGCTCAATGGTACTCCACCTCTGTTCCCGGGGAAGCAGTCTCCGAGACAGAAAGACCACGGGTTGATCCAGACCCTCTTCATTGAGTTGCGATAACACCGCCCCAATGCCAATGTCGTCTGGACAATGAATTCCTTCGTGAAGTCTGGAGCCTTCAAGACGGGAGCGTTACACAATGCTTGTTTCAGAGTGTCGAAGGCTTGCTGACAAGCCTCCGTCCAGATGAATCTCCTGGGTTGCTTCTTGGCCGTGAGTTCAGTAAGGGGTGCCACGATAGTGCCATACCCCTTCACGAACCGTCTGTAGTAACTTGTGAGGCCCAGGAAGGCTCGGACCTCAGTCTGGGTCTTGGGGGGTTTCCAGGCCATGATTGCCTCAATCTTCACCTGAAGGGGCTGCACCTTTCCCCTGCCCACCAAGTGACCTAAGTACACTATCGACCCCTGTCCAATCTGACATTTGCTGGCCTTGATCGTCAAGCCAGCCCTTTCCAGGGCTTGGAGAACAGCTTGCAAGTGCTGCAAGTGATCCTCCCAACTGCTACTGAAGACAGCTATGTCATCCAAGTAGGCAGCAGAGAAGGATTCTATCCCGGTGAGGATCAGGTTCACCAACCGCTGAAAAGTGGCAGGAGCGTTCTTGAGCCCAAAGGGCATGACGCAGAACTGGTAGTGTCCATCAGGCGTGGAGAAGGCTTACCTTTCCTTGGCTCCATCAGTCATGGGAATCTGCCAGTACCCTGCAGTGAGGTCAATGGTACTGAGATATTGGGCAGCTCCCAACCGGTCAATCAGTTCATCCGCCCGTGGGATTGGATGAGCATCTGTTTTGGTTACCAAATTTAGTCCTCGGTAATCCACACAGAATCGCAATTCTGGTGTGGCGCCAGGTGGAACAGCTTTGGGCACCAAAACCACCGGGCTAGACCAAGGGCTACTTGAAGGTTCGATGACTCTTAGCTCCAGCATCTTAGCTACTTCACTTCGAATGCTGGCCTTCACCTTGTCAGACAGCCGGTAAGACTTGGACTTCACAGGTGGGCTGTCTCCTGTGTCCACATCATGGGTACACAGGTGGGTCTTACCCGGGACAAGGGAGAACAGAGGAGCGAATGACCCCAAGACCTGGCGACATTCCTCCTGCTGCTCAGGAGTCAGGGATGGCGAGAGTTTCACTCCCTCCACCGACCCATCCTTTTCTTGAGACGCAAAAAGGTCAGGGAGAGGCTCTGTGTCCTCTTCCTCTCCATCTCCAGCTTGGCTAACTCCCACCTCAATTGTCTTTCCTCTCTCCTGTCAGCTAACTCGGTATCTGACAACCCTCCTGTTGATGCACTGCTGCTCTCCCGTGAGGCTACCTTGGGGCTGATTATCATCTCACCCACCCTCAGGAGACATTCCGCAGTCCTCTCAACGACAGTACCCCTGTCTGACTCCTCCTCCTCTACCGTTCCCTCCGGATGCGCTTCCACCCAGGCTCGCAGACTAATACGGAGCTTCTCTCTTTTGGCCCCTCGCCTAACGAACACTCCCCTTTCCTGACAGAATTCCTTGAGCTGCGCCACAGTATAGGTCTCCAGCTCTGACATATCGAATTCCATCTTGTCAGTGAAAAGTGTGGACAACCACCTTGAAGTAGGTTACAAGGATAGGAACTCTGAGGGTCACCTCCACCCACCTCCAGAAGAGAATTTGGAAAAAGCAAAATATTGAATTGGAGGGCCGCTGGACGAAAACTCCGGGTGTGTATCTGTGGAGCACACTGAATTATTATGGGGTCCAAAACAAGCATGGCTCGGAATCCCACCCGCTGAGCACCAATTTTATGTTGGACCTGCGATGTGCAAGCCCAGCACAAAGGGGGTAGCTTGGCTCAAGTGTCAAGGCAAGTGAAGGCTATCGTGTTAAGCCGGCTTTGACCCAATTATATTTCCTTGTACAACCACCAAAAAGAAGGACACCACACCACTGTTGTAGAAAAATACGATTCCTTTATATAAAAATTCTCTATTGTGAATAGGGATCAATTAGGAAAGCACATATACATTTCTTTTGGCCACAAGTTGCTGGGTTTCGATTTTGGAATAATTACAATAAATAAGCTAGGAATACATATCATCAATAAATAGAATAAATATCAGGAATAAATATCATCAATAAATAGAATAAATATCACTTTCTGATTAGCAGAATAAATACTGGTTCATTTAAATAAACAACCACATGTTCATTCTGGTATCGCTGCCACCAATTAAATACTTCAGGAACATTACATTGGCAAATATGTTTCAGGTTGGAAAGATAACTCTTACAGTTTATGACGATTTCACCAATAATGTACACAGGCTTCTCTGGGCACAAAAGGAGTGTTGGGACTCTTTAAGAACCACACGGGGGTTATGCACGTTTATCAAAAGGCAAGGAAAGACAGTGAACACTTCATTTACACTCGGCTGCCACCGGGTTGAGATCTCTGTCTGCCGTTGGGGTCTAAGCGCCCCTAGGGCTTTACCACTGCCAGCACACAGGCGGCACCAGTTCAAAGTCTTTAGACTGACGAACGGGGCTGCCGAAGAGGTCACACAATCTTCTCGCTCAGTCAAATATATGCCGGTTCACAGTTCCTTTATATCACTGCTTCCTACCTGAAGAAACGGGCCCACCTCACATCGGCTGCAATCGAAAAGCGATACAGTCGGGCTCAGCACTTCTCACGCCGGCGACGGGTTCTCAGGGGCTCCACAGACCTCCCTCCGACTTCCTCATACAGGGATGGTTCCCGCCCACAGCTACAGCCGCCGACTCACTGGGGAGGGGTAGAGACAGTAGTCCCGCCCAACAAAGGCCGGCCTTTCCCCGCCCCGGCGCACCACCTCACCTCAGTCTGCGCAGGAAGCACTCTATGCCGGTGGGGCTCGGAGACCTCCGAGCTCCTCGCTGAAGGCGCCTGTCACAAAGGGGCACAGAAGACGCTCGTGGTCGCGGCGAACTTGCTCTCGCCTCGCGACCCGAGTCTGTCATGATTCACCCCCGGGGGGGGGGGGGAGGCACACGAAAACGGCCACAGTCTCTTGGGGGTAACGAGGCTCTCGCTGGGCAGGCGCTGTAGGCGCGAGGTCACCGCACACACAGCTGACTGGAACGCCAGTCAGGATCCACCACAGAGTCCCTTGCTGCTCTACTGCCCGCGCTACCAGCCGCCTCAGGAGTCAACAGGGCAGGTGTCAATCTGGTGTCAAGACTGGAATCTCCTTCTTCACCTAGATCTGGAACATCATTATCCTATCTAGTCTTCTGGTCATCTAAAATGGCCGCCAGGGACTGGACATTATATAGCCAGTGCCCTGAGGTGTTGGCTCGTGTCAGTAAGTTCTAGAACCTTCTTTGGGCTAGGCCAATGACAAGGCACTTCTGAGAGGTATTTGGGACCCTAACAGCCACCATACTGTGGTTCTATAGCAGCCATTTTGTGTACCTGAGGGAAATAAAGAAATTCCTGTCAGGAATGCGCGCCAAGTAAAAGGGCGCCAAAACCTTGAAAGGTCAAGATTCATGGTGGCTCCAAGGGGAGTCACTCACATGAGGAAAAAGGATGCCCACCATTTTGAGGCCATTCATACAAGTTGCCAATCCCAGTCTATAATGCCACAGGTTTCGCCAGGTGCCTTGTAAATAGGTGCCAAAAACCTTGTGAGCAACTGGGCGTCAAGGAACATCTAGCCCCATGAAACAGCAGACAAAGAAAAGCGACAAATTTTGGGAGGTACAGGGGAACAAAAGAAATCATAGTGGTGAGGGGACTCTCAGAAGCAGAAGGGTCTCACAAGGGGAATAGAATATTCCTCCTGAATTTAAGACTGTGCATTTGAACCTACTTGTAGGTACTTAAATCAGCCACAGAACACAAAAGCTCTTTTCAGGGCTACCCTACCTCTGATCACTCATAATTATTATCTTTTTCTAACTTTTTTCACTATTTTTCACCAAAGTACGCTTCCCGGTACGCTCCCCGGTGCGCGTACCGGGCACTCCCCCCTAGAAAAATGAAAAAAATGTTTTTGGGGGGGAAATAAATGGGCCTCCTAAACCCCCCTCAGAAAATCTAGAGGGTCAGGAGGTGTCTACCGTGCCCCCTTCTACCCATTCCCAACGTTGTTTGTCCTCCATCTTGTGTCTCAATTCTACCGAAACACAAAATGGCGGACTCCCGTAACTCCGCCGGTGCGCGTACCGGGGCGCCCACCGGTAAGCGCTCCCAAAAAAATCTGGGAAGTTAATTTACATAAAAACCACTGGATAGACTTACACCAAATATAGAATAGGCCCTACTACACAGCAGTCCCTACCATTTTCCAAAATTTGGTGGAATTCCATTGAGCCATTTGGACTGTAGCCCTGTCTAAATATCCTGAGGTAAATTACATGACAAAAACACATATGAAGTGTTACAATTTACAACCAATTAAAATGTTACTTTCATTTTCTTTCTTTTTTTCCTGACATTTGATTGGTTATATACATGAATATAAATGAAAAATGAGAGGGAAACACGGCCATTTTGACTACAACTACCTGAGATACATCTTTAAAGGATTTTCTCATTTATCTTCATCACCTTTCTATAAGGTAAGTTGTTAATTTGTAAGGGGCACTTTAACTTCATTTATAAAAACGTTTTCTGACAGTTATTTACTGTCCCTCTGTTATAGTTACAGATTGAGATGGGCTTCTCTGTTATAGTTATAGTATGAGTTAGGCTTCTCTGGTATAATTATGAATTTTCTGAGGCTTCTTCACATACACTTTTTTATATTTCTACGTCCTGCCTCATACCAAACACTGCCCAAAGATAACTTCACTGTTAAAAACTTACAAGTACCTGTCTGAACTTAAACCTAACAGTGCCCTATCTCTACTGATATATTTATTTTTTATGCAATTTACAGCAAGAAAATGGAAGGAGAACAAAACAAATGTAATATTTCATTCGAAATTATTCTGGAGAACAATCCAAAGGAAGAGATTGATGATTTAGACTTTTTGGATCAGTCTCTGGACCAAGAGTTACTTAATTGTGTGGAAGAAATGGAATCATCAAATCCAAATGAGGACATACCTGACGATATAATGTTGGAATTTCTTTTCAATTTTGAAAAATCAAAGCAATACATTTTTATTTAATAATTAAAAATTGTTTGAGACATTATTTTTTTATATGTAAATTATGAAATAGTACTAAAATGAATATAATATAAAGTGAGACTTATAGTATACAGTGCAACTTTTTTTGCGTTACATAGTAATTTTGCTCATAGTTACTTCCTTTCTCCCACTATATTATCTCCAATGTGTATTTAACATCTCTTTATCATCTCCTGCCTCCATGTTGTTTCTTCTTTCCTGACAGACTATGGTATGAATTCCATATACCACAATAACTTCTGTAACAACATGCAAGATATCTACAGAGGAGATGGTGTACATTAAATTTTAGACTCTGCATTCGTACCTACATGTTGGGACTTAAATAGAAAAAAAAAACAACAAAAAGAATAATTTTTTTAATAAAGCTACATCTTTTTAAAATCATGTAATTCTTTTTCCCCATGGTACGCTCCCCGGTGCGCTCCGGGCGCTCCCCCCGCGAAAATCAATTTTTTTTTTGCCCCGCGGGGCCCTTTTATGGCCCCCACATCAAACCTAGGGGGTCAGGGGGGGTCTACTCTGCCCCCTTATGGTCAATTCCCCCTTTGTTTTTGCCACCTCTTGTGTCTCGATCCTACCGATTTAGAAAAGGGGGTGGTGATGAACAGAGTGTCTGAGTTAAACAGACCACTCTTACCCAGTCCAAAGATCAGGGCTTGATCCATCACCGTTATTTATCTCACTGCCCCATCCCAGCTCAGAACCTGGCTATATGCAAAACAGTCTGTCCCTGGCCCAGTGCATCATGGGAACAGGGCAGACTAAACTACCAAGCCAATTCTTCCCCAGAAAGGAGACAAGCTACCGGGGACCGGTTTCTGGCATTTCAGCCTTCTTCGGCCCGGCTTGCTTGAATCCTGATGGAGCAGTGAGAAAGGGACTCATGTCTGAGTATACCCTGCCACACCTATAGTGGCCAAAAACGATTTAGAAAAGGGGGTGGTGATGAACAGAGTGTCTGAGTTAAACAGACCACTCTTACCCAGTCCAAAGATCAGGGCTTGATCCATCACCGTTATTTATCTCACTGCCCCATCCCAGCTCAGAACCTGGCTATATGCAAATCAGTCTGTCCCTGGCCCAGTGCATCATGGGAACAGGGCAGACTAAACTACCAAGCCAATTCTTCCCCAGAGCGGAGACAAGCTACCGGGGACCGGTTTCTGGCATTTCAGCCTTCTTCGGCCCGGCTTGCTTGAATCCTGATGGAGCAGTGAGAAAGGGATTCATGTCTGAGTATACCCTGCCACACCTATAGTGGCCAAAAACGATTTAGAAAAGGGGGTGGTGATGAACAGAGTGTCTGAGTTAAACAGACCACTCTTACCCAGTCCAAAGATCAGGGCTTGATCCATCACCGTTATTTATCTCACTGCCCCATCCCAGCTCAGAACCTGGCTATATGCAAATCAGTCTGTCCCTGGCCCAGTGCATCATGGGAACAGGGCAGACTAAACTACCAAGCCAATTCTTCCCCAGAAAAGGAGACAAGCTACCGGGGACCGGTTTCTGGCATTTCAGCCTTCTTCGGCCCGGCTTGCTTGAATCCTGATGGAGCAGTGAGAAAGGGACTCATGTCTGAGTATACCCTGCCACACCTATAGTGGCCAAAAACGATTTAGAAAAGGGGGTGGTGATGAACAGAGTGTCTGAGTTAAACAGACCACTCTTACCCAGTCCAAAGATCAGGGCTTGATCCATCACCGTTATTTATCTCACTGCCCCATCCCAGCTCAGAACCTGGCTATATGCAAATCAGTCTGTCCCTGGCCCAGTGCATCATGGGAACAGGGCAGACTAAACTACCAAGCCAATTCTTCCCCAGAAAGGAGACAAGCTACCGGGGACCGGTTTCTGGCATTTCAGCCTTCTTCGGCCCAGCTTGCTTGAATCCTGATGGAGCAGTGAGAAAGGGACTCATGTCTGAGTATACCCTGCCACACTATAGTGGCCAAAAACGATTTAGAAAAGGGGGTGGTGATGAACAGAGTGTCTGAGTTAAACAGACCACTCTTACCCAGTCCAAAGAACAGGGATTGATCCATCACCGTTATTTATCTCACTGCCCCATCCCAGCTCAGAACCTGGCTATATGCAAATCAGTCTGTCCCTGGCCCAGTGCATCATGGGAACAGGGCAGACTAAACTACCAAGCCAATTCTTCCCCAGAAAGGAGACAAGCTACCGGGGACCGGTTTCTGGCATTTCAGCCTTCTTCGGCCCGGCTTGCTTGAATCCTGATGGAGCAGTGAGAAAGGGACTCATGTCTGAGTATACCCTGCCACACCTATAGTGGCCAAAAACGATTTAGAAAAGGGGGTGGTGATGAACAGAGTGTCTGAGTTAAACAGAGTCAGACCACTCTTACCCAGCCCAAAGATCAGGGCTTGATCCATCACCATTATTTATCTCACTGCCCCATCCCAGCTCAGAACCTGGCTATATGCAAATCAGTCTGTCCCTGGCCCAGTGCATCATGGGAACAGGGCAGACTAAACTACCAAGCCAATTCTTCCCCAGAAAGGAGACAAGCTACCGGGGACCGGTTTCTGGCATTTCAGCCTTCTTCGGCCCGGCTTGCTTGAATCCTGATGGAGCAGTGAGAAAGGGACTCATGTCTGAGTATACCCTGCCACACCTATAGGGGCCAAAAACGATTTAGAAAAGGGGGTGGTGATGAACAGAGTGTCTGAGTTAAACAGACCACTCTTACCCAGTCCAAAGATCAGGGCTTGATCCATCACCGTTATTTATCTCACTGCCCCATCCCAGCTCAGAACCTGGCTATATGCAAATCAGTCTGTCCCTGGCCCAGTGCATCATGGGAACAGGGCAGACTAAACTACCAAGCCAATTCTTCCCCAGAAAGGAGACAAGCTACCGGGGACCGGTTTCTGGCATTTCAGCCTTCTTCGGCCCGGCTTGCTTGAATCCTGATGGAGCAGTGAGAAAGGGACTCATGTCTGAGTATACCCTGCCACACCTATAGTGGCCAAAAACGATTTAGAAAAGGGGGTGGTGATGAACAGAGTGTCTGAGTTAAACAGACCACTCTTACCCAGTCCAAAGATCAGGGCTTGATCCATCACCGTTATTTATCTCACTGCCCCATCCCAGCTCAGAACCTGGCTATATGCAAATCAGTCTGTCCCTGGCCCAGTGCATCATGGGAACAGGGCAGACTAACCTACCAAGCCAATTCTTCCCAGAAAGGAGACAAGCTACCGGGGACCGGTTTCTGGCATTTCAGCCTTCTTCGGCCCGGCTTGCTTGAATCCTGATGGAGCAGTGAGAAAGGGACTCATGTCTGAGTATACCCTGCCACACCTATAGTGGCCAAAAACGATTTAGAAAAGGGGGTGGTGATGAACAGAGTGTCTGAGTTAAACAGACCACTCTTACCCAGTCCAAAGATCAGGGCTTGATCCATCACCGTTATTTATCTCACTGCCCCATCCCAGCTCAGAACCTGGCTATATGCAAATCAGTCTGTCCCTGGCCCAGTGCATCATGGGAACAGGGCAGACTAAACTACCAAGACAATTCTTCCCCAGAAAGGAGACAAGCTACCGGGGACCGGTTTCTGGCATTTCAGCCTTCTTCGGCCCGGCTTGCTTGAATCCTGATGGAGCAGTGAGAAAGGGACTCATGTCTGAGTATACCCTGCCACACCTATAGTGGCCAAAAACGATTTAGAAAAGGGGGTGGTGATGAACAGAGTGTCTGAGTTAAACAGACCACTCTTACCCAGTCCAAAGATCAGGGCTTGATCCATCACCGTTATTTATCTCACTGCCCCATCCCAGCTCAGAACCTGGCTATATGCAAATCAGTCTGTCCCTGGCCCAGTGCATCATGGGAACAGGGAAGACTAAACTACCAAGCCAATTCTTCCCCAGAAAGGAGACAAGCTACCGGGGACCGGTTTCTGGCATTTCAGCCTTCTTCGGCCCGGCTTGCTTGAATCCTGATGGAGCAGTGAGAAAGGGACTCATGTCTGAGTATACCCTGCCACACCTATAGTGGCCAAAAACGATTTAGAAAAGGGGGTGGTGATGAACAGAGTGTCTGAGTTAAACAGACCACTCTTACCCAGTCCAAAGATCAGGGCTTGATCCATCACCGTTATTTATCTCACTGCCCCATCCCAGCTCAGAACCTGGCTATATGCAAATCAGTCTGTCCCTGGCCCAGTGCATCATGGGAACAGGGCAGACTAAACTACCAAGCCAATTCTTCCCCAGAAAGGAGACAAGCTACCGGGGACCGGTTTCTGGCATTTCAGCCTTCTTCGGCCCGGCTTGCTTGAATCCTGATGGAGCAGTGAGAAAGGGACTCATGTCTGAGTATACCCTGCCACACCTATAGTGGCCAAAAACGATTTAGAAAAGGGGGTGGTGATGAACAGAGTGTCTGAGTTAAACAGACCACTCTTACCCAGTCCAAAGATCAGGGCTTGATCCATCACCGTTATTTATCTCACTGCCCCATCCCAGCTCAGAACCTGGCTATATGCAAATCAGTCTGTCCCTGGCCCAGTGCATCATGGGAACAGGGCAGACTAAACTACCAAGCCAATTCTTCCCCAGAAAGGAGACAAGCTACCGGGGACCGGTTTCTGGCATTTCAGCCTTCTTCGGCCCGGCTTGCTTGAATCCTGATGGAGCAGTGAGAAAGGGACTCATGTCTGAGTATACCCTGCCACACCTATAGTGGCCAAAAACGATTTAGAAAAGGGGGTGGTGATGAACAGAGTGTCTGAGTTAAACAGACCACTCTTACCCAGTCCAAAGATCAGGGCTTGATCCATCACCGTTATTTATCTCACTGCCCCATCCCAGCTCAGAACCTGGCTATATGCAAATCAGTCTGTCCCTGGCCCAGTGCATCATGGGAACAGGGCAGACTAAAGTACCAAGCCAATTCTTCCCCAGAAAGGAGACAAGCTACCGGGGACCGGTTTCTGGCATTTCAGCCTTCTTCGGGCCGGCTTGCTTGAATCCTGAGACCCTTGCTCATTGCACCATCAGGATTCAAGCAAACCGGGCCGAAGACGGCTGTAATGCCAGAAACCGGTCCCCGGGAGCTTGTTTCCTTCCCAGTGTAAGAATTGGCTTTTGTAGTTTGGTTTGCCCTGTTCCCATCATGCACTGGGACAGGAACAGACTAATTTGCATACAGCCAGGTTCTGAAACTGGGATGGTGCAGTGAGCTAAAAAACGGTGTTGGATCTAGCCCTGATCTCTTGACTGGGTGGGAGCTTTCTGCTTAATTCAGAGACTCTGTCCCTCACCACCCCTTGTTGTAAATATTTTTGTCCACCCTAAGCGTGGAAGGGTATTCTCAGATGTGAGACCCTTGCTCATTGCACCATCAGGATTCAAGCAAACCGGGCCGAAGACGGCTGTAATGCCAGAAACCGGTCCCCGGGAGCTTGTTTCCTTCCCAGTGTAAGAATTGGCTTTTGTAGTTTGGTTTGCCCTGTTCCCATCATGCACTGGGACAGAAACAGACTAATTTGCATACAGCCAGGTTCTGAAACTGGGATGGTGCAGTGAGCTAAAAAACGGTGTTGGATCTAGCCCTGATCTCTTGACTGGGTGAGAGCTTTCTGCTTAATTCAGAGACTCTGTCCCTCACCACCCCTTGTCGATCCTACCGAGACACAAGATGGCGGCCCCTACAGACTGTTTAGAATGTTTACAGACACCCGAGAGCCAATCAGCTTTCCGCACGCAAGTCGCGTAGCGTGCCCGGTGCGCTCCCCCATTATAGTTAGTTCAGCTGACTATAACACGCGCGCCCGCAATGCACTGCTGATGACATCACATATTACATCACTCATGACATGGTCAGTGACATCACTCATGGCATCACTGATAACATCTCAAATTACTTTAATGATGACATCACTGATGAATATCATCCAGTGAATGTGTGTCTGTCTGAAAATTAAATATTTTTTATATATGTCTATCTCAAGGTTGATGTAAGAGTAAATGGGTAAATAAGTGTCTAAATGGATGGTTCTTTTTGTAAAATTGATTGTATAACTGACTGATTAGGTGTATCTTAGTGAATACATGGGTCAGCGAATAATGTTTAAATATGTAAATAGCTGTATCAGTCTCTCACTTTGTGTATAAGTGGCTGCATGGGTTGATGAGTAGCTACATGAGTGTCTATATGGGTTATTAGTTGTTTTTGTAGTATCATTATGAGGGTCTGAGTGTCTGTATGGTTCAGTGGGGGTATTACTCAGTGCATAGATGCATGAGCGAGTGACTCATTGTTTGTATGTGTTGAAGACAGCATGTGTGCAGGACTGTATTGGTGGATAAGTGTGTGTGTATGGGTGTGTTAGTGAGTGAATGACTGTCTCAATTGTGTCTTTATGAGTATCTACATATGTTTTAAACTAGTATATGTGAGTATTGATGTATACAAGTGAGTATATGTGAGAGAGAGAGATTGGAAGAGTTCCTGTATAAATAAGTATGTGTTTCTATAAGTGATTGTTTACGAAAGTAAGTATGTATACTTTTCTGCAGAAGTAAGTGTAGTGGTGTGTGTATAACTGTGCATGCAAGTAAATGGATGTTTGATACTTTATTAGAATGAGTGACTATGTGTGTGAGTAACTCTATGAATGAGTGGCAGTGTGTAATGGGATGTATTGGTGTATGAGTACATATGATGAGTGAGTACATGTATGAGTGACTATATAGAACTGTTGGTGAATGAGTGGATGTGTATGTAGATCTTGGAATTACTGAATAGGTTGTTGTAACTGGTATTGGTACGTCCATTTTTTTGAAAATGTTAGATTCTATTTTTGAAAGTGTGTATCAAAGGTTATATTAGGGTGAGAGGAGGTCTGCCACTCTATCACAAGGATGATGTCATCAGTGATGTCATCATTGATGTAATTTAAGATGTCATCAGTGATGTCATAAGTGATGTCACTGACCATGCCATTAATGATGTAATATGTGACGTCGTCAGCAGTGCATTTTAGTTAGCCTACCTAACTATAACAAGGGAATTTCTATGGTTTTGTACGAGTGAAATGTCCAGCTAATTGCCCCTGAAACCTGTGGTTTATCAGTGACATTTGTTAGGTTTTTGCACGTCACCTCAGACCCCGTCCCCTCCCTTCAGTATATTGATTAAGAATGAAAGTAACATTAAAATAAAATTCATGATAAATCATTTACTTCCCAACCTATTAATCTACAAACATCTAACAAATTAAAATAACATTTACAAAATTATGCATTAAAAATTAAAAATTAATAACAATGATGCGACTAATGCTACCAGTTAAAATAATATACTAACTAAAATGTATTAAATGAGCAAAAAAATATATTTATTACAAATATAGTTAAGTAAATATAATCAATATACTGATATTCTTAAAAACGATATTATATATCAGAAAACACATTATTACCTGAGATATCATGTTCAACAACATTTTGGTTGTCACAATGTTTTTGACACAATATTCATGCCATACAACTTTTTTCATCAAATATTCTGATTATACACTGTCATTTGATATGGTTTGCCTTAACAGCAGATACAATGGTCTCATCACAGAGGGTTGTAATGTGACAGGACTGGCACACAGACTCCATGCAGAGATGTGAAAAAATTTGTAGCTAAGTTGTAAGAAAAACTCCATAAACTATTTAAATAAAATACACATTCCTCTTTATTAAGAAAACAACTTTAACAACAAAATCAGGAATTTTCATTTGACAATCATAAATAAAGTTGAAACGATTTGTGAATCCATATCTCGTTAGTCGTGTTTAGCGCGGAGTATATAAAAAATGTGGGCTGTGTAGTTACAATTTTATTTGAAGCAATATTGCCGGCAGAGCAAGGTGCAATGGCACAGTGATTCGAAGTGCTAAATTGATGTGTGCATAGAAATTAAAATGTGGTTATAACAACTCCCATTGCTTTTTTTCAATGGGCATTCACACTTTGGAATTTCCATATTGCTGTCGTCATAACACTTCCATACAATTAATATGACCATATTTTAACTGCGTCAATAAACGATTAGTTACTTTTATGTGTGTGGTAGGGTTGCTGTCACTACCTTTTCAATTCAAATGTGGCTACATTACAACCTTATTTACACATTCCACGTTTGAACCTACTTGCAGTTTGCTTTCTTGTATATTTTCATTTTTCTAGAAAACACGTTCTTACTATAGAGGGAGTAGTTCTATTTCACTGCACATTTCCTAGTTTATCTCTTATCACTTGTAGCAGAGTTTGTTTCTTACACATAAAGGTTTAATAGTGAGTTCGACTTGGCTATGAAAGTGGGCCTGAAGGTGCCTTGGAGAGTGTTTGGTATACCTCTGTGAATGCTTTAGTGGTCGTGTTGCGATTGCTCTGGTAAGGCTCTTTTAGAATTTTTACTTGTAGTATAAACAATATTTTATTTATACTAAATTATTCATTTTACCTCTGTTTTTTTCCTTCATAGAAACTCTGCAAACCAAACCTTGCGTGTGAAAAATGGATTGCAAATTAAACATTGTAGTAAAAAAATATATTTCTCAGTGCCAGAAAGTTAGTTTGCAGTTTTCGAGGGCATTTCGGCGTGTCGTTTGACATCATCAAGTTTTTGAGGTAAATGATTTTGATCTATTTAAGATTTTGTTCCTGTTAAACTAATCTAGTTGCGTTATATAGAACATTACCGCACGTGTGTGAACCAAAGGATTTTCTTTGTGAACTGTGGTGGCAGGGTCATGGAGAGGAGGCAGTGGCACGGGGAAACCACTGCCTGACCCCGTATATTTTTAAAGCAGCACAGTGTCCTTTAAGAAACATTGGCAGCTTTAAAGAAAGTTTTCCGATTTGGGATACAATCACAGGGATGGTGATGTGCTGTCCCTGTTCTAATTAACATTAATTAGGCAAGTCGTTCTTGAAGTCAGTGCGTAATTTGCAACCAATTTTTGCAAATAGAATAATACCACATATGATCCCTATGTTCTGTAAACTATAGACAAACATGTAAAAACACATCGTGAAATTATTTGAATTGTGAAATGCAATCAAGACAAGAATACATCTGTTTGCAAATATTTGATCCAAGCATTAAATGTCATTAGCATTTTTGTGGTGTTCTTTTGAACTTGAGCCAGAAGTGTTCCTGGTGATTGACATCTTTTAGTAAACATTGTCTTGGGATGCCTCAGTAACAATACATTTCAGCCCCGGGCATAGACACAGATATTGTCAAGAGCGGTACCGCTTCTGTTTTGATCCTCCCTTGTTTTCCTCAAGGAATGTCACTCTTTTGATCCCAACAGCTCCCAATGTTGCTCTTAGCATGTCTGCGTGTCCTTGTAGTCGCTCTGTATGCCGGCTGAGGCACCCGATCATGAACTTGAAACTTTTGAAGGGCATTGAAATACTGCTTTTCACACCATGTCTGGTAATATGTTTGTCATTCCGACTGTAGAAAATATTTTCTTTCTTTATGAATGGAAGAAGTGATGGAAAAGATGTCTTTGTTATGCTCAAAAGCATTTACGAAGTTTGGGCCTTTACGACACACTACTTACTCAGGTGCAATCCATGTGCCTGCAATGCTGGAAATAGCGGTGCCTTTTAAGACACAGTATTTACATGATTACAATGCATATATCTTTGATGCTGGGAAAGACAGAGCTCTCCAATCAATTATATTTACTTAATCACAATTCATAGGCCTGCAATGCCGTTATATTGAGGGCTCTTGGAACCACGTAGTTTATAAACACTATATACGTTATTGTTTTAATATTGTTTGCAAATAGTTAACATGTGCGGATATGCCACTGATAGTTACCACCTTTGAGTACATGAAATTAAGGTTACACCAACATAACTGCAATCATCTTTTTAAAATTACTTAATGGATGCAAGATGGAGGACCCTTGACCCTGATGTGGGCCGTCGCTCCACGCACCGCGCACACTCCCCGTGAGTGAGCCCAGGCTGCCACCGCTTCTGCCAAGTTTCGCCGCTGCCCTGCAGCTGAGTTCCTCGTCCTTTGTATTTTTGTATTCTGCCTCAGTATTTCTGTATTGTGCCTCTGTATTTTGTTTCCTGCCTCTTTAGTTTGTTTCTGTGCTATTTCTCTTTGTTTGCGCCATTACTGTGTCCTGCCCCTGCCGTGTTTCCTGCCCTTCTCCCCGCTCCCCTTTGCTGCTCCCCTGCGGGCCAACCCCTTTTGCTTCTGTTTCCCTTCCCATTTGCCGCCCCGCCTCCCAGCTGCTCCTCCCTCCCACCTCACCATTTATGGCGGAGTGCACGCGTACGCGCAGCGAGCTCGCGCAGCGGGCGTGCCACAGGCAAGCCCGTCTACGCCCATCCGCTCCTGGACTGCGCCCAGCGCCAGAACCCCTGGCCCCCGACGACGCCACACCACATGACGAACCTACGATGCCACCACCCTCTACGCACTCAATGCTGGCCGATCCCCCGCCTGCTACCGAGCCACCCCGAAACACACCCACGGACCCTTCGCCTGCCAAGCCTGCAAATACACCTGCCCCTGGACCTGCACCGCACCCGACAAGCTGAGCACCAGCAGCAACCACCTCAAGTGCATCCTGCTCAACACCCGCTCAGTCCAGAGACATGCCATCGAACTCTGGAACCTCCTCGATACAACAACTCCAGACGTTGCCTTCCTCACAGAAACCTGGATGAACGCCTCCTCAGCACCTGACATCGCCATAGCCATCCCGGACGGATACAAGATCACCTGGAAGGACCGCGTCAACCAGACTGGAGGAGGCATCGCCATCGTCCACAGGAACACCATCCGCATCACGACCAACTCCGAAGACACCCTCACCGCCGCCGAACACCTCCACTGCCAGATACACACCGACCCCAAGACCACCCTCAGAGGCACCCTCATCTACAAACCCCCGGTACCACGCACCCAATTCGGCGAAGACATCGCCGACTTCATCAGCCCGCACGCCCCCCCTCCGCCGACTACATCCTCCTAGGGGACCTCAACTTCCACCTGGAGAACAACAAGGACAGCAACGCCACCACCCTGCTGGACCACCTCGCTAACCTCGGACTCAAGCAACTGGTGAACACCCCCACCCACTACGCCGGCCACACGCTTGACCCCGTCTTCTCCTCTAGCAAGCACATCTCCTTCAGCCACTCCACCGGACTCCATTGGACTGAACACAGCTGCATCCACTTCAGCTTCAAAAGGACTACGAACCACCACCACCCGCAACAGATTCCTTGCAGGAGCTGGAGCAAGATCACTGCCGAACAGCTCACCACCTCCGTCCGCCAGAACCCTCCTGCCAGCACAACAGACCCCAATGAAGCAGCCAGAAACCTCACACAGTGGCTCACCAACTGCGCAGATGACCTCGCACCACTGAAGAACCCTCCCAGCACACCCGGCAGCAAGAAAGTCCCCTCGTCTAGTGATGAACTCAAGATCTCCAAGAAGAACTGCTGCACCCTTGAGAAAGCCTGGTGCCACGACCAGACCACGGACAATATGATGGCCCTCAAGCACACCACCCGCAAACACCACCAGCTGATCCGCACCACCAAAAAGATAGCATTCAAAGAACGACCGGACAGCAACGTCCACAACAGCAAGGAACTCTTCAGCATCATCAAAGAATTCTCCAACCCAAGCGCCAGAAACAACAACATCACTCCCTCGCAAGACCTCTGCGACTCACTCGCCTCGTTCTTCCACCTTAAGTTTGCCGATATACACAACAGCTTCGGCGCACCAACCATGCACCCAACCACCGAACCAACGCCCCCCACCACCCTCTGCGCCTGGACCCCGGTCAGCACTGAAGACACCACCCGCACGATGAACAGCATCCACTCCGGATCGCCAACCGACCCCTGCCCACACCATGTCTTCAACAAGGCCGACTCCATCATCGCACCCCATCTCCAGGACATCATCAACACCTCCTTCAACACAGCCACCTTCCCGGAGATCTGGAAGCACGCCGAACTCAGCGCCCTCCTGAAGAAACCAACAGAGGACCCCACCGACCTCAAGAACTACCGCCCCATTTTGCTCCTCCCTTTTCCTGCCAAAGTCATTGAGAAGACCGTCAACAGACAGCTCGCCGCCTTCCTCAAGACGAACGGATCCCTTGACCCCTCGCAGTCCGGTTTCCGAGCCAACCACAGCACCAAGACCGCCCTCATCGCAGCCACTGAGGACATCAGATCCCTGCTCGACAACGGGGAAACAGTGGCCCTCATCCTCCTGGACCTCTCCGCAGCATTCAACACTGTCTGCCACCGCACCCTAGTACAGCACCTCAGCAACATCGGAATCCAAAAGAAAGCACTGGAGTGGATCATCTCGTACCTCGCCGGAAGAACCCAGAGAGTCCGCCTCCCCCCTTTCAGATCCGAGGCCACCGAAGTCATCTGCGGCGTACCACAGGGATCATCTCTATGCCACACCCTGTTCAACGTCTACATGAGCCCTCTTGCAGCCATCGCACGCAAACACGACCTCAACATCATCTCCTATGCCGACGACACCCAGCTAATCCTCTCCCTCACCAACGACCCCGCCACCGCCAGAACCAGCCTACACGAAGGGATGAAAGAAGTCACCGAATGGATGAAGAACAGGCGCCTGAAACTGAACTCAGACAAGACGGAAATTCTCATCCTGGGATCATCACCCTCCGCCTGGGACGACTCCTGGTGGCCCCCTGCCCTGGGCACCACACCCAAACCAACGGTCCACGCACGCAACCTGTGTTTCATCCTGGACTCCTCCCTCTCGATGACCAAACAAGTCAACCCCGTCTCTTCATCATGCTTTAACACCCTGCACATGCTCCGTAAGATCTTCCGATGGATCCCCACTGAAACCAGGAAGACGATCACCCAGGCACTCGTCACCAGCCGACTGGACTACTGAAACACCCTCTATGCCGGAACCACAGCCAAACTTCAGAAAAGACTCCAGCGCATTCAGAACGCCTGTGCACGACTCGTCCTAGACATCCCCCGACACATCCACATCTCCGGCCACCTGGGAGACCTGCACTGTCTCCCCATCAACAAGAGGATCACATTCAGGCTCCACACACACAAGGCCCTCCACGACCGGGGCCTCAAGTACCTCAACAACCGCCTGACCTTCTACGCGCCCACCCACCAGCTACGATCAACCGGCCTCGCCCCCTCGCCGCCGTACCACGCATCCGCAGAGCCACCACCAAGGGAAGATCCTTTTCCTACCTGGCAGCCAAGACATGGAACTCCCTCCCGATCCACCTCCGGCTGACCCAGAATCATCTCTCCTTCAGGAAGCTCCTCAAGACCTGGCTCTTCAAGCAGTAGCGGACCCCTCCCCCCCAGCGCCTTGAGACTCTTCCGGGTGAGTAGCGCCCTATACAAATGTCCATGATTGATTGATCGTTTGATTGAGGATGTTTGCTACCTTCAGACATAGAGCAAGAATAGTCCTATATAATATTTTTGCTTCCTCATCAAGCTTCTACTGTATTCTAATCCAGTCTGAGGTGAACACAAGGGGGCACATTTACAAGCCTCTACCATCACTGGGGCTTCACTTTTTTGGATGCTCTGGTGGCGTAGCGCCATTTTCAATATTTACAAGATGGCCCTAAGCCACTTAGCGTGGCTTAACTCCACCCTCTAAACATGCCCATTCCAGCCACAGTCTTCTATGGCAAAGGGGCATGCAATGGGTGTCGTTGTGGCCATTCCACCGCAACATCCATCGCCTTTTGACGCTGCCCCAAATTTACAAGGAGGTGTATCTCTGTGGCAGTGCCATAAATTAACGCCATGCAAGAGCACGCATTAGAATGGCGGATGTGGAGAAAATATTTATGTGCAAAAAGTCAATAATGACTGATTATGTGTGGGAAGGTGTCTCTTCCTGCACATAAACAATGATTAGGTATTGACGATTGGCTACTTTTATGTGTGCTGTAGATTGCAGCATATACAGAAGTAACAAATAGCCATTATGTATTATTGTTTGTGCGCAGGAGGGTCACTTTCCTGCACATAAAGAGTCATTCCCTGTAATACAGTTACCCTTGCACTGTGGTACAAGGGTGCCTGCATTGGCATTAGGCAGCTAATTATGACGTACATTTCAGAGTGCTGCTCTGCCAGATTTGGAGCAAATCCACACTCTGACATTTTCTAGTGAATATGCCCCTAGGTCTCCTATCAGACCTAGCCTTGGTGATTATATCTTTCTCACGACCTATAAACATTAATTCACACAATGATTTTTTGTATCAGTGATAGGCCTGCTTATTCATCATCAACTAAGGCAACGGAAATCCTGCTTCCTCCTAGTTAGTTGTGAGTTTGATCATTGCGGATCCTATGACATTGCTCGACACTGGGTTGCAGGCCAATTGTCAGTGATTATGAATTCAAGCCTGAGTCCCTCTTCCATCAGAGAAATATGGATATTGACTCAGAAATGTCTGGACTCAGCTAAAGTGCATCTTAGTCATCTATTATAGTGTTGCTGCAGACAACTCTTTGTATAGCTTTCCCGTCAGCCCATGGATCCAAGGAGATGGATAGGCATGATCACAAGCTCTATGCACACCTACAGGGGCAAGAGGGTTGACCATGGATTAGCCATCTGCTTTGACATCACACCCAGTTGTATGTTACTCTATCTGCCCCCACTAAATGTCTACCATTACGTAGCCTTGATTACATCATCTGCCACTACGTTGTCAAAGGACTGCAACCTGAAAATTAACAATATGTCTATGCTCTAAATGTATTTTTAAATTTTCTTATGTAATTTTATTTAAAGAATGTCTTTTTGGGGGGAACTCTCAAAGTCTCTCCTCATCAATAACTTTTTAAAGTCATGTCCCGTATGTTATGGAAATTTGCAACAACCTAGAAGTAGTTTTATTTTTTCCTTTACTGTAATGTAATGAATACATATTTTGTGGCTAAACCACCCTTTGTTTGTTTTCAAGCCAGTAAACTGTATGAGAGAAATATGGCTTTCTCTCTAGGAATCTGCACCTTCTTCTGCCAAAGCTGAACTTAACCTTTGGATCTAGCAAAGCTGCAGGGTGCTCTTACTATATCTGCTATGGTTGATTCAGCTAAGTTCTTGCTGTAAAATTCTAACAAGATGAAGCAAAGTTCTGAGCAGACATCTGAACAGTCACATTCTTATGTAATGAAGGATTTGCAATAAAGAAATTGGGTTGGTTTGATTTGACAAGCACACACCACCACTAATTTTAGGTAATTAGAAGTGCAACATTTCCAATTTAAAAAGCTGAATGAATGAGCATTGCTTTTATGTACTTACATGTGGGAGGAGACCCAGTGTAAGGTAGGCTGTTGAGCTTGAGCCCCTTTTTCCAGTCTGTTCATTAGCATGTCATGGTCGACCTGATTACAGGCTACTGCCAGAAGAAGGGATGAGAGAATGGAGTTTCTGTCCGCATCTAGCTCACCAGGAGTTTACAATTAGGTTGCTTCTGGCTGATCTGGAATTCGGGTTATTCTAGATGTGGTGCCAATAGGGATATAAAGCTTTCATCTGATTGAAAGAACTTGGCTAACAGCAAGACGCAGGCACGACTTTACATTACATATTTTACAATTTAAAATAATTTCCTTGACCTAGAACAAAATATTGAGGTATTAGTTGGAAATTTCAAAAGACACAAGCCACGACAGCATACTGTGTAGCATAACTTCTTGACTATTGTCAGTGTAGTCCTAAGTCCTGAATAAGGAAAGCAATTTAAATGGCAAGGAAAAGAAGAAAGAATGTGGGGTCACTCACAGACAGCTCCTCTGAAATCCCTGTATAAATTCTCAAACTCAGAAATCAGAGTTCTAAACCAAGATAAAACTGAGAATACTCCCACACACCAATTTCGTACAAAGTGACACATGAAGTGTGAAATGAATATATGAGGCCAGAAGTGCACACTAAACCATCTGAGCGGTTTTCACATTTCAAGACTCAGAAACTGATAACGCCATACTTCAGCTGCTAGTCAATTTTAATCCCCTTCCTTCAGACTACAACCATTCAATGAATGTGTTGAGAAAAGATACTGTGAAGGCTATCCAAGCAGAACAATCAGGGAAGGCCCAGGCTTACACAAAGTACTATGCAACTTGATTCGCTCAGAACCTTTAATTTGGAGATCTTATACAAAGGTGTAGCTTATGCAGGACCTGGGAGGGACGCCCGTCTGTAGTCACCCACTGGGCAGACAGAAAGAATAATAAGTTGTCGGGAATTAGCTCAGAAATAAATAACTGTTAAGGGAATTCCTGCGCGAGAAATGGAAAAGTCTTACTTCTTCAAGACAGTGCGTACGTCGGAAGCACCTACTGCGGTCTCCTCATTGTCCTAGATGTTACTGGACCAGACGGGGAGCCAGCTTACTTTCCTGTTATTGGCCGCTAGCATGGGCGTATCTACGTCATCATGTAGTACATATGTGTGATGTTGTGAAATGGCTAGACCGCTACAAAGGCTGGTCTGCGCATGTGTCAAGACCACCATATTGAAAATGGAATGGCAGTGTCCACGGGGCAAAGAAATTGCACAGTACATATGTATAGTATAGAAAGGCCCCATAGGTGGTTAAAATGCTTGAGTATGGGGTGGAATGGCAGTGTCCTCAGAAGCAGAATAATATGAATGAATACTTCTGTACAATATGGAAAGTGACCCATATGTGGGGGTGTGAAATAGTGCCAAGTGCAGGTAATCACAGGGCCTCTGGGTGGGAGCAGAGAAGTCATAATGCCCTGTCAATAGCTGTATGCGCTAGCAGTAGTCTATGGATGAAAAAGAGATCAGATATTCAGGGAAGATATTTTACCCGGGAGACTGAGGGGAACATGCTGGGGTAGGACATTTGTGCCGGCATGGTGATTCCACACAAAAATATGTGGAGAATGCGTTTTTTGAGCTAAATTTGAGGTTTTCAGGGGGATCTGGGAAGGAAAATGTTGGGGGATCCACGCAAGCCATACCTTGCTGGACTCCCCCGGTGTCTAGTGTTAAAAAAAGTGTTAGTTTGGTAGTTTCCCAAAATGGCTGCCGAGCCAGGGTCCAAAAACCTAGGTGACCCCCTTCCAAAACCAGGTTGCTTTGTGATAGGTAATTTGATGTCTCCTCAATACGTTTTGGGCCCTTGTCTTTTGCAGGAACTTGACCCACCCATGCGAGTGAGGTACCATCTTTATCTGGAAACCTGGGGGAACGTTGGGTGGTCGTAAATTTTTGGATCCATGCAGATTCCTTAACTGCCCCTTACAGAAATGTTATTTTTTCTTCTAAATTTGAGGCTTGCAGGGGATTCTGGGTAGAAAAATGTTGGGGGTCCACGCAATCCATACCTTGTTGAACTCCCTGTGTCCAGTTTTCAGAAGTACGTGGGTTTGGTAGGTTTCCCAGGATGGCCTCTGAGCCCTTGCCCAAAAACCCAGGTGACACCCCTTGCAAAACCAGGTTGTTTTGTGATAGGTAACTTTGATCACTCCTCAATAAGTTTTGGGTACTTGCCTGTAGCGGGTACTTGACCCACCCTCGCAAGTGAGGTACCATTTTTAATGGGAGACCTAGGGGAACTCTGGATGGTAGGAAATTTATGGATCCATGCAGATTCCTGAACTTTCCCACAAAGAAGTTTGAGAAAAATATGCTTTTTTAAGAAGTTTGAGGTTTGCAAGGGATTATGGGTAACAGAACCTAGTAAGAGCTGGACAAGTCACCCCTTCTGAATGGCCCTGGGTGTCTAGTATTCAGAAATGTATATTTTTCCTAGGTTTCACTAGGTGCTGGCAGAGCTAGGGCTCAAAATCTACAGCTAGGCACATTGCAAAAAAAGGGTCAGTTTTCACTGTGAAAATGTGGTAGGTCCACGTTGGGTTTTGGGCTGTTTCCTCTTGCGGGCACTAGGCTTACCCACACAAGTGAGGTACCATTATTCTCAGAAGACTTTGGGAATGTGGGGTAAGTGGATTTTTGTGGATCCACACAGATTCCAGAACATTACACAACAGAAATGTGAGGAAAATATGGCTTTTCTGACAAAGTTTGAGGTTTGCGTGGGATTTTGAGTCACAGAAACTGGTGAGAGCCAGATAAGTTACCCTATCCGGTGTCTAGTATTCAAAAAAGTGTTGGTTTGCTAGTTTCCCAAGATGGCTGCCGAGTCAGGGTCCAAAAACCTAGGTGACCCCCTTCCAAAACCAGGTTGTTTTGTTATAGGTAATTTGATGTCTCCTCAATAAGTTTTGAGCCCTTGTCTTTGCGGGTACTTGACCCGCCGACGCGAGTGAGGAACCATTTTTATCTGGAAAACTGGGAGAACGCTGGGTGGTCGAAAATTTGTGGATCCATGAAGATTCCTTAACTGCCCCATATAGAAATTTGATTTTTTTTGTCTAAATTTGAGGCTTGCAGGGGATTCTGGGTAGGAAAACGTTGGGGGGTCCACGCAAGCCATACCTCGTTGAACTCCCTGGGTGTCCAGTTTTCAGAAATGTGTGGGTTTGGTAGGTTTCCCAGGATGGCCCGCGAGCCCGTGCCCAAAAAGCCAGGTGACCCCCCTTGCAAAACCAGGTTGTTTTGTGATAGGTAACTTTGATGTCTCCTCAATATGTTTTGGGCAGTTGCCTGTAGCGGGTACTTGACCCACCCAAGCAAGTGAGGTACCATTTTTAATGGGACACCTGGGGGAACTCTGGGTGATAGGAAATTTATAGATCCATGCAGATTCCTGAACTTTTATGGATCCATACAGATTCCTGAACTTTCCCACAGAGAAGTTTTGTATTTTTTTCAAAGTTTGAGGTTTGCAAGGGATTCTGGGTAACAGAACCTAGTAAGAGCCAGACAAGTCACCGCTTTCTGGATGCCCCTAGGTGTCTAGTATTCAGAAATGTATAGTTTTTCTAGGTTTTGCCAGGTGCTGGCAGAGCTAGGGTTCAAAATCTACAGCTAGGCACATTGCAAAAAAAGGGTCAGCTTTCACTGTGAAAATGTGGTGGGTCCACGTTGCATTTTTGGCTGTTTCCTGTCAGGGGCACTAGCCTTACCCACACAAATGGGGTACCATTATTCTCAGAAGTCTTTGGGGAATGCGGCATAAGTGGAATTTTGTGGATCCACACAGATTCCAGAACATTCCACCACAGAAATGTGAGGAAAATATGGATTTTTTGACAAAGTTTGAGGTTTGCATGAGATTCTGGGTCACAGAGCCTAGTGAGAGCCAGATAAGTTACCCTATCCTATATTACCCTTGGTGTCTAGTTTTAAAAGATTTATATTTATATTTAGATTTATTTCCCTATGTGCCCGCAGAGCTAGGGTTCAACATCTTCAGCTATGCACTTTGCACAAAAAGGGTCAGTTTTCACTGTGAGAATGTGGGGTGTCCATTTTGAGTTTTGGGCCGTTTTCTGTTGTGGGCACTAAGCCTACCCACCCAAGTGAGGTACCATTTGGCTTGAAAGACTTTGGGGAATGCAGTGTGGGTGGAATTATGAGGAGCCACGTAGATTTCAGAACTTTCCATCAAAGAAATATGAGGAAAATGTTTTTTTTTTTTTCAAACTTTGCAAGGGATTCGGGGTAACATAACCTGGTGAGACCCTGACATGTCACTGAATCCTGGATTCCCCTTGATGTCTAGTTTCAAAAAATGTATACGTTTGCTAGGTTTCTCTAGGTGCTGGCAGAACTAGTGTTCAAAATCTACAGCTAGGCACTTTGCACAAAAAAACCTGTCAATTTTCACTGTAAAAAGGCTGTGTGTCCATGTTGCGTTTTAGGCTCTGTCCTGTCGCGGGCACTAGGGCTACCCACACAAGTGAGGTACCATTTTTATCGGAAGACTTAGGGGAATGCGAGGTATGTGGAGTATTGTGGATTCACACAGATCCCAGAACTTTCTATCACAGAAATGTGAGGAAAATATTTTTTCTTTAAATAAGTTTGAGGTTTGCAAGGGATTCTGGGTAACCAAACCTGGTGAGAGGCACACAAGTCACCCCATCCTGGATTCCCCTTGGTGACTAGTTTTCAAAAATGTATAGGTTGTTAGGTTTCCTTATGTGCCGGCTGCACTATGGCCACAATCCACAGTTAGGCACATTGCTAAAAACAAGTCTGTGCCTAGTGAGCTTTTTGCCACCCTGGGGGCGGATTTAGGTGGAGGTTTGCCCCAATCTGCCCCCAAGGGGGGGCAGAAAGACTGTTTTTTGTGGTGGGGTATTGATATGCCCATTCTCGCCAGCCCCCATCCCCATTCATACAAAAGCCAGCGTAATCGCTGGCACCTAGTGGGCTCATTGATGCCCCCCAAGGGGAAAGATCTTTCTCCTGGGAAGAAGAAAGACTATGGAATTTTTGGGGTGTGGGGGCATTGTTATGCCCATTCCCGGCAGCCCCCACTCCAAACTTTGGAAACTAAATCCCTGGTGCCTAGTGGGCTTCCTGCCCGCTTGGGGGGGCAGATAAGGGGCTATTGCCCCATCTGTTTCCTGGGGGGCAGAAAGACTTTACCATTTTTTGGGTAGGGTATTGGCATGCCCATTCTGGGCAGCCCCCACCCCTATGTATAATTTAAAAAAAACTGGTGCCTATTTGGCTTTCTCCCCCCGGGAGACAGAGCAGGATCTATTGCCCCCATCTGCTTCCTGGGGAGGCAGAACGCCTTTTACCTTCTTTGGTGGGGGTAGGATGGGTGCATTGGGATGCACATTCTGGGCAGATCCCACCTCTGGCCTATAAAAATAAATCCCTGGTGTCTAGGTTGCATTCAGCCCCCGGCGGGCAGATTAGGGGCTACTTCCCCATTTGCCTCCCAAGGGGGGTTAGAAAGATTGTAGCATTTTTTTGGGAGGGGGGCATTGATATGCCCATTCTGGGCAGCCTCCACCATAACATATATAAAAAACAAATCCCTGGTGCTTAGTGGGCCTTCTACCACCCTGGGAGGCAGATCAGGGGCTTTTTCCCCCATCTGCCTCCTGTGGGGGACAAAAGTCTTTTGGGGGTAGGGTGGGAATTTGCATGCTCATTCTGGGCACCCCCCACCCATTGCCTATAAGAAAATCCCTGGTCTCTACAGTGCTTTCTGCCCTCGAGGCAGAAAGACTGTTTTTACCCAGATTATATCGGAGAACAAATGCCCTTGCCCAAGGGGCCGCTCCCCACTCCTAAGTAGGGGTCCACTACAAATGAAACCATTGAAATAGGGAGATTCTTCTCTTTTCAATGATACCTCTCCTAAGTGTTTCGGTGCTCGAGGGGCTGAGATGGCCCCACGAGCACCGAAACAATGAAAACAAAACTAAGTTTCATTTTCATTGTAATGATGTCAGCGTGTCATGCTCGCGATTGGCATTTCAATGAAAATTTAAATTAGCCTCGGGAGGTTGGAGAAGCTCTTCCCCAACGTACCGAGGCCAATAAAAAGAAGGGAAATCCCTCTGCTGTCTGCAGCAGAGGGATTTAGTGCCCCTGTTCTCATGACAGAATGGTTCCGTCATGAGCACAGGAGCACTGGTGCTCATGACGCAACCATTCTGTCATGAGCACACAAAGGGTTAAAAAGTAGATAACTGTTTGGCTGTTATTGAACAGTGTACACTCAAAAATAAGGTGCATATTACCTTCTTTAAAAAGCATGTTTCTTATTGGTTATTAAAAAAAAGTTTGAAAGGTACAGTAGATAGGATAAGGTAACATTTTGTAAAAGTAAAGCCATCTGCTGTTTGCATTTGTAACCTTGTGTGCTGAAGTTGAATATATGGTGAACTTGTGACCTGCCTGTTCAGTTGAATGTTGCAAAAACTATTACTATGGAAACTGGGATTAAGCAGTATGGGGGTAGGGTTGAATCTTTACTATGGTTTTAAAATATGGAATTATAATTTATATATAAGTAATATGTTATTAAAGTAAGATTTCCCAAGTCAGTTTTGTGTTTAGAAGTGGTGTGTTCTGAGAATATAGTGTTACAATTATTAGTTATATAGTTTTGAACTCCTGTGTGGATTCACAGCTCCATCGCGATGGTGTACAGTGGAGCCGCGGCTCTCGAAATTGCAGAATCCGTATGGGCACTTGTAGAAGTCAGTTGGTAAGAGTTAATATGTCTAACCAATAGAAATGTGTTCTACAATTTGAAATTGGAAGTTTATCCTGTGAATATTTGAGGTGTGCATAGTGTTGTGATAGAAGAAAGTCTGCACTAGAAGATACATTTTTATATGTGTTCTGAATCAAAAGTATAGATGTATAAAGCACATGTATGCATCTATTTGTATATTTCTTTTATATATGATGGTGCTAGAAAAAGGTACGGGAATATGCATGTATGCTTTCAGGAATATGGTGAGACTTATAGCAGAGACATGTGAAGGGTTCCTGGTTTGTATTTGGCTAGGTTTAACATTATAAGCAGTTGTAGAGTGGTAAAGCAGCAGCACAAAGTGAGGTTTGAGATACGTTTGCAGAGATATTATTTATTATAGTAATTTGTTTGAGTAAATTTATAGTGCAGTCTGTCAAGTTTTAACTTTAAGGTCTGCATGGTCTTGTGATTGCTGTATGTCTGTTCTTGCACATGTGTTCTCATGTCTGCTATACATGTGAAGATACAGGTGTACATCTATTTGTATATTTAGATATGAAGATTATTTGAAATGGTGGAGACATATGCATGCATGCTTTTAACAATATGGAGAGTTACAGTTGAGGTGCATAATAGACTGCTGTTTTATATTTGGCTAGATCCAACATTCATGCAGTAAAAAAACACCCAAGCACTACCCATGCAGTCTACTAATCATCCAGGCACTACCAATCCCTTAGGTACTACATGTGAGTTATGTCACCAAGGCATTTTCCCTGCAATCATGCAATCTGTTATGTATTACCAAAGCGCTCTTTCATTAATTCACGCACTACCCATACAGGTATATAATGACCGTGGCACTACCTTTGCACTCTTCAAATCATCACACATGCACTACCACTACACATACAACCACCCAGACATTTCTATACACGTATACAATCACCCAGACATAACTCATGTATTCCTCTAATCACCCACACATTACCTCTGCACTCATGCAATCACCTAGCCGTTACCAAAACACTCCTTCAATCACTGAGCCATTACCCATTCACTTATATAATGACCCTGACTCTACCCATGCACTCCTCTAATCACCAGGCACCATTTCTGTACTCATGTAATTACCCAGGGAGTACCCATACACTTATAACGTCACCCAGACGCTACTTATGTCCTACCTCTGTAGTCATGCAATCATGCAGGCTCTACCTATGTACACAATTAATTTCCCAGGCACTTGCATTTGTAGAATCACCCAGGACCTACTGTTGCACTCACCTATTCAACTAGGCACTACTCAATGACTCATCCATGCCTTCAGGCAACATTTATACACGTATCCATGCACTCAACCTCTATGTGCCAACTCATGCAATTAGCCAATCACTATCCATCCTTTCCTCCAACTACCCAGTGGCTACCCTTGCACTCATACAGTCAGCCAAGCCCTACCCATGGAGGTATGCAATCACTCAGGCAGATCTTTTACATGCATCAGTTTTAGGTTACACTATATTACTGAAAAATTGTATACATATGTCTGTCCCATTTCCTAGCAAATCTATATATAAAAGTAACATACAAATTGATGTATACCTGTTTGATATGTCTATCAACTTCACATGTATGCTACATATCAAAATGGATATGCAAGTAGATATATACTATAAAGGGTTTCAAATGTGATAGATTGCACTTTACATTTCAAACAGACACATAAATTGATGTGGCATGCTTCAAATTAACTTTTCCACAGATTCTTACAAAGTACCATAATCAGTATTTAGTCACTGAACTTATCTTAAACATCACTTTTCTTCTGCTACTGCTTCACTATACCACTGCTAGTTAGGTATTGAGCATAGCTAAGTGCAATGCAGTAATCTTTGATATGTCTCTGCTGTAAGTCTCACCATCTTCCTTAAACTGTGCATGCATATGTCTGTACCTTTTGGTAGTGCACCGTGTATAAAAGAAGGATAGAAATAGATGTATACTTGTGTTTTACACTTGTAGCATCTACAGATGGATAACACAAATCAGAGTATATGAGTAAGTAAATACATATGTTCATAGAAACCTACATTTATGTGGCATACACACATATGCATGGATGCATTCAGGAGGATGGTGACCCTTACAGAATACACATGTGATAGGTTGCTGCTTTGTATTTGTCTGTGAAAGGTATGCATGAAATATACCACATGATTTTCGGTCTCTACTTGAAATGAGTAGTGCAGCTTCTTTAGTTTTAATTTGTGCCTAATGTAGGAACAGAGGGGCAGAAATAAGCAAGAGGGGTACAAAAAAGAATGAGAAGTTGAATAAGAAGCAATGGAGGTGCAGAAAGAAGCAAGAGGGGAGAAGAAATAGGGGTGTAGAAAGAAACGCAAGAGTTGCAGAAAGAAGGGGCAGAGGTGCAAAAAGAGGGAAGAGAAGTGCACAATGAAGAAAGAGATGCAGAAAGGAAAAGAGGAGTGGAGAAAGAGGTAGGAGCGATGCAAAGGAATAAAAGAAGAGCATAAAGAAGCAACAGAGGTGGAGAAAGTGGGAAGAGTAGTGCAGAAAGTGGGAAAGAAGCATGAGGGTTGCAGAAAAAAGCAAAAGTGGTGCAGAAAGAAGCAAGAGAAGTGTATAAAGAAGCAATAGAGAAGTGGGGAAGAGGGTGTGTGAGTGGCACAATAGGTGCATGAAGAAGCAACAGGAATGTATAAAAAATCAAGAGATGTGTAGAAAGAAACCACATGAAGTGCAGAAAGAATGAAAAGAGGAGGAGAGAAAGGCAAGAGGGGTGCAGGAAAAAAGAAAAGAAGTGAAGAAAGAAGCAATAGAGGTGCTCAAAGAGGCAAGAGAAGTGCAGAAAGAGTGAAGATGGGTACAGAAAGAGGCACAATGGGTGTAAAAAGAAGCAAGAGAGGTGCAGCAAGAAGTAAGAGAAGAGCATAAAGAAGCAAAATAGATGCAGACTGGGGAAAGTGGGGTTGAGAAAGAGGCAGGAGGGATATAGAAAGAAACAAGAGAGGTACAGAAAGAAGGAACAGAGTTGCAGAAGGAGGTAAGGGGGTGCAGAACGCGGGAAGAGGGGGGTGAAAGAGTCATGAGGTTTGCAGAAAGAAGCAAGAGGGGTGCAGAAAGAAGTAAGAGATGTACAGGAAGATGTAAAAAAAATACATAAAGAAGCATCAGAGATGTAGTAAAGGGGAAGTGGGGTGGGGAAAGAGGCACAGAGGATACAGATAGAAGCAAGAGAGGTGCATAAAGAGGTATGAGGGGTGCAGAAAGAGGGAACAGTGATATGAAACAGGCATGAGGGTTGCAGAGAGAAGCAAGAGGAGTACAGACAGAAGCAACTGAGGTTTAGAAAATATTTACATTTCAAACACGCACCTATATTTATGTGCATACTTCAAGTGAACATTTGTACAGACTCATACAAAGCAGTGTAATACCTAATACACCCCCTAACATGCCTTAAAACTCTCTTTTGTATTGCTGCTTCACCATTCTAGTAATGCTGATGTTGGGCCTAGGCAAAATAAAGCAAAAACCTATGACATGTGTCAGCTGTAAGTATTAAGAAAGATTCAGTATGACAAGAAAAATGCAAAACAAAAGACAACAAAAAAAACAGTACTATTTAAAGGAGATAGAAAAGCAGAAATTAGATGAAGTCCAACATGTGATGTTGAAAGAAAAGTTTTCTGGTAAGAGAACTAAAAAATGTGTTAAAAGGCTTTTAAAGAATGTAATGAAATTTCAAAATGGGGTAAAGAAAAAGAAAAGTACTGCAACTAATCAGAAGGAAACAAAAAAAGGCAAATTAATGGAAAAACAGGTAATGGGAAAACAATCTATGTCGAAAGAAGGATGAAAGAATATAAAGACGTTAGGAAGAGAATGTATAAAAGTAGAGTACTACAAAATGTATTGAAATATTGTAAAAAATATAAAAGAAGATCAGCAGTTTACAAGAAACAAAACAGATTGAAAGTGTAGTCGAAAAGGCTTTTGAATTGAAAAGAAGATTGTTTATATTAGTATTGAAGAGAATGAGAACATTTAATAAAAAAAATGCACTTTATGAAGGAGAAAAGTAAAATAAAAAGACTGGTTAATAGAACTAACTTTTGCAAAAATAATTCGGGAGAATGGAAGCACACTTCTAGTACTGAAACTTTTTTAATGAAGAAAACAGTTTTCATCAAAATATATTAGATCATGCAGTTGATAGCAGTGGTCATTGTTATGAAGTTATCCAATTGAAAATGAAAAGATGGTTCCTAGAAATGTGGAAGAAGTAATTGCCGAAGAAGTTCAAAGGAGACGTACACAAGTTCCAGTGCACAAGTGGGTTTGTAGTAGTATTTGTAGTATACAACAGGAATCTATGTATATGTTGTAAAATTTCTTACAAGATTATGGTTTAAAAAAGTGTAAAACAGAAGATTAAGATGCTGCAAGGACTAGATCCTTGAACAGTGAGAAAAGTTACGTACTTGCAGGGTCATTTTCTGGCTTGTACATCACTCAGAAATGCGGAAGTTAGCAAGAAGATTGTAATATGTGAAACGTCATGCATTATCTTTAAGTGAAATAAACACAGCTATTTTGCATGGTTCAGTATTTTATGTAAAAAAAGTTTCTTATGATAAACAGTTTTGTTTCTTTGGTCCTCAAGAGGAGTGTACAGAAAGTGGGAGTTTGATAAGCGTAGGCATTGAAGATGAGGTAGAAGATAGTACTACTGAGAAGTTTGTAGAAGAAATTACAAAGTTTAAGGTACTTTCTTGTGAAAAACCAAACTATAGGGCATATTATCAAGGAAATGCGATAATTATCACATGTCCTGCTTAGCACAACTTTTCACAACAACGGCTATCTCTGGATTCAATAGCCGAGATATTGCATTATTATCAATGCATATCTCCATGGCAATCAAAAATCCGGTGATAGCAGCGAAATACGGGTTTATCGCTGGGAATCCAGCGATACACCAGCAGCGTAAGGGGAATCCTTGCTAATAGAGAGATGTGGATTGAGCCATACAATCCACCTCCCATGTAACATATCGGCAAGTCAGGATTGTCTTAGACGTTAATTCCTGGTGATAACCGTGTTTAGCGTGGCTTTTTGTAACACTACGTGTGTCCAGGGTCGTCTTGTAAATACAGTGAAGGACAGTTAGCGATATTTCCCTTTTAATTTTGTCAGGGAACGCCTAATTTGCATTTCATTAGAGATGCAATAAGAGCTGTGTGGAATACGGTTGCTAACATGCGCTAATGCATGTTAGCGCTGCATTGGCAATAGGGCGATATTATTATCTCTGCTTGTGGCCCTTGTTAATATGCCCCAGGGTTTGTGTGTGTATATATATTTTTACAACAAATTAGAAGAGAACAAAATGCCAGCTAGAGCTGTACATAACAACCTAGAGTTGGTAGCTATTCCTAGGGAACTGGTAGCTGAAAATACATTAGAGTCAATTCTTATTTAATCTGCACACTCATTTCAGGCTAAAGTTCATATGGAGCCTAAAACAGGTAAGCTGCCTCCAGCAAATTTACAAAGAGATTTAAAAGGGAGAGTTGTGTATTTACCTTTAGATTTTGAGAAAAATATTGAAACTGTTGGTATTGAGAGAGGAAAGTGAACCTGTGGTTATTCTAGTTAATGGTGTACCAACAAAGAGTTAAAAAATATTTTGAGTTAGTTGATGTTACCAAATTTCAAAAGGCTACATAGTATCTTGTACAAAACAATATTTATTACAAACATGTATATTTGGAAGAACAAGAAATATCTTTAGAAGATGATAGAGAAATTTCAACTGGTCAAATAGAAAAAGTGGAAGACTCCAGGAGTGAAGAATTGTATGAAAATTACAGTATACATCCTCTACATTCAAAAGAAGTTATAGAAACACTACTGAATTATATCAAATGAAGAAAGTGAGGGGATCTCCCATGAGTGTATCAGAAAAAGTTTAAAAGCTTGTTTTTTCCCTTGCTCTTCCCCACTGGAAAAGGTGGATGATATGATGAATGGCCAGTACAGATTCCAGCTACAGAATATTGTACAACAAAATTGTACTCAGAAGATCCAGGATTTCATCTACTGTTTGAAAGTGACTTGTCTAGATTTTCATATGCAGTGAACCACATATTAAAAACAGGTGTTCATCTTACACATGTTTCTGCAAAGGAATAATTGGACAAAGTTGAACAAAGAGACGATCATTTAGAATTTCAGTTAATTAATTTGATGGTGTGTCAAATTGGTACTAATAAGTATTGGCATTGTCGTCTTGGAGAACTTAAATATATGTTAAGAAACTTAGAAACCCTGCTTGGTTTGTTACGCTTAGCTGTGCTGAGTACGCATGGGATGATGTATTTGAATTTCTAAGAAATGCAAATTCAAATGTAAAAAACATTGAATTCAAGACAGCTAGAAAACTGTGTTCTTTGGATCCTGTAAATGTCTGCAGATATTTTAATCATAGGTTTCAAGCTATGTTGTCTTTTATCTGCAATAAAAATAATCCACCTCTTAGACAAGTTACTGATTTCTTTTGGAGAAAGGAGTACCAAGTCAGAGGGGCTCCTCATATACACATGCTATTATGGATGAAGAATGTACCTAAATTTAGAACCGATTGTGATAAAATTGTTTTGTCTTTCATTGAAGACTATGTTACCTGTGCCATTCCAAAAAAATGAGGAGAAAACAGCTTAAGACAACATGTTTTTTGGTTTCAAAGTCATTGATGTGGAAAATATTGTCGAAGAAAATACAAGTCAAAGGGAACATTTTATACAAAATGTCGTTTTGGATTCCCACGTCCAGTAATTTCAAAAGGAAGATTCAATAGTGTCATGTCAGCAGTAAGGCATACTATAACTCAAAAATCTCCAAAAAACACTTACAACATAAGAACTGAGGATTGAAATTATATTAATGACTACAATTCAGTGATTTTGTCAATGTGGAATGCAAACATTAATATCCAGTATGTTGCAGATAATTCGATTGTTGTTGCTAGCTATGTTACGTCATATATAACCAAATCTGAAAAGACAGAGTTGAAAGAAATGTGGGAAAAAATTTCACAAGAGCTTTAGTTTGAAAATGCTTTCCCATTGAGAGATTGGATCCTACGAATATTCGGATAGGTTGACCTCTGCAAGTTTATATTCAAAGTCAAGAGGAATCATTTTCGGTAAGTCTAGGACTTGCTGCAACATGAAATTGAGTTTTGAAATCTCTAAAAGAAATTAAATACTAAGCATTGAATGAACAAGAAAACACTGATATTGTTAAAACTAATATGTTGGATACGTACTATCCCAAAAGGAATCCACATCTGGAAAATATATGTTTCTATGAAATACGCCAACATTACAGTTTTAAGAGAAATGTTACAGAAAGTTTAAATGAAGAAAAATATGCAGTAATTGGATGTGATGAATGTTTGGTAAAACATTCCAAAGGAGATCTTGTTAACCACAGGAAACTCAGCAGTGAAACTCCAGATAAAAGGGAATTTTTCTATTTAGCACTACTGCAACTCTTCAAGCCTTGGCATAGTTAAATGGAATTCCTAGGAGATTTTGACTGCTATGAAGATTCTTTTAATGCATGTAAAGATAACATTTAATGCACAATTTTTCCAACGGATCTACAAGTGTAAATAAAGACATTGAACAAGAAGCTACTACTAAAGCTGAAATAGTTAGAGGCAGTTCTCAAGATAGTTAAAGTTCTGCTCCACTAAGGCGAGATTAACTAGGACAAACAATTCTTGAAAATGAAGCAGCAATAGCCATGATTAAAGTAGAAACAGCAATGCAACAAGCACAACAGGATGTTATTGGATTGGGAAACTTGGAAGAAAAACTAAATATTGAACAAAAATAAATATATCAGCAAGTTACACAACAGATACAGCATGGTTTACTGCATGAAAAAAATAATGCCAATGCACATCATTTAAACCTATTTGAATGTACATTAGTGGTCAAGCTGGAACAGGAAAAAGTTTCTTAATTAAAGTTTTGACCAGTTATCTACACAAAACTACTGAATCACATTTATCTTGTTATGTAGGAGCCCCAACTAGACTAGCAGCTTACAGCATTAAAGGGATTACATTACATCGACTACTCATGCTACCAGTTGAACATGAAAATAAATTAGAATATAACAATCTTTCTGGAGAAGCTTGTTATGGAGTCTCAAGAGTACTGAAGAAAATAAAGCTTCTAATCATTGATAAGGTTAGCGTGGTCTCAAACCTAATGTTTTCCTTTGTACATTTAAGAATGCAACAGATAATGAAAACAGATTATTATTTTATATTTGCAGGGAAACATGTAATTGTATTCTGTTATCTACTACAACTTACTCCTATGAAAGGACAAACAGGTTTTACAACAGTTGTCGATGAAGACACTAGGAAATCTTTGGGAAGTATGGAAATGTCAACATTTGGTCTCATTTTGAATGTAAAGAACCTATTAAGAATATGCGACAAGCAAGTGATGAACATTATGGAATCATTCTTCGAGAATTGGTGTTTTGACAAAACATGGTAAAGAAGCTTTACAAAGTCAGCTACTAAGGAACTTGTTTGCAAATGAAAACATAGCACCTGAAATAATGTACAAAACAATTGGACAAAAATAAATCTATAGGTTGCCTAATGCCAACACTGCAACACTGCAAGAGTGTTCTACATTCAATGAAGAACTTTTAAAACTGGAAAAACAACCAATACTGGAAATGGAAGCCATTGACAAAATGGAACACAAAGGAGTTACTATTCATCTCTCAGACAAATTACAGTCAGAATTGGATTCTTTGGAAAAGTCTGTATCTAAGACTGCTGGTTTAGAAAAGACTTTACATGTATGTGTAAACTGTCGGGTAATTTTACTGTGTAATTTGTATGTAGAAAATGGTTTAGTAAATGGAGCAATGGGAAAAGTTTTGAGTTTGTTAATTATCAGAACAGAGATGGAATTGAATTTTTGAAGATTACATTTGATCAGATTGAAGAGGTAAAACAGATTGGACATTGTGCTGTTCATTGTTTGTTTGTAAAATATGTGTATGTTCGTAGAAAACAGTTTTCCTTTCTCTAACATGTGCAGTAACCATTCATAAATCTCAAGGTTTAAGTGTAGGCAGTGCTTTGGTAAATATTGGAAGGACAGTGTTTAAGGAAGGCATGGCATATGTTGCATTCTCTCAAGTAACAAAATTATCTGGTTTGTATTTGATTGATTTTGATGAGAAAAAGATTAGTTCTGATGCAAACTGTGTAAAAGAGTACAATTGGTTAAGAAGACTCTATGATCCTAACTTAGTTGAATATCCTGTATATGAGAAACGTGTAGTATGTCTAAAATGGAACATTTTAAAAAAAGTTAGCTGAGTTAAGAAAAGAAGGGCGTAGGTCATTAGGACTAAGGGTGGCTCAGCAGGATAATGCAGCATGAAGCAATGTGCATAGAATAGGGGTTCGAATCTGAGGTGGTACTTTTTTGGTCAACATGTGTAGATTAATTTAAGGTTTATGTAGATGTCTTTTTAATGAATAATAATAGATATATGTGGTTGGATATACGCAGATAGTGAAACATGTATTTAAAGGGGTGAATCAGTTCGGTAATCTTGTCGTAATTTTATACTTTACAGTGACCCCCGAAGAAGGGCTGGATGCCCGAAATGTATTGGGTTATGTGAGAATAAATACTGCCTGAAATGAATTCACGTCTTTGTCATATTCTTGGTCAAAGTCCCAGTGACACCAGAGAATAGCAGAAACTTGAAAATTAACGTGTACACGAAGGGCGCCTTCTCGTCTGTGGAAGATTGGAATATTAATGATAAATGATTTGGAGTACAATGGATAAATGTGGAATAAGTCAAAAATAATGTTCGTATACAGGGAAAGCCAATAGTGGCGTTTAGCTGTGCATTTCTGGGGACTGGAGACAGTCCCACCTCTGATAAAATGGAACTATGACAAACATTCTACTGAAATTCAAAAAAAGAAAACAATTTGAAAGAGAATCACGAAGGTGCAAAGAAAATGAAAATGGACATTGTTGATGATATTGTAGGATACCAGTTAGAAAATAGTTCAGATATCAACTGCTATGTTAATGTAATAGTGAATTTATTCTTTATTTAGAAGCTATTCATCATGAAAGTATGGAAAATCTAGAAAAAATATTTTGTTCTTTATTACATTATATTTTACAAAAGTTGGTAACTGATGGAAATAAAATCGATACTGCTTCTGACATTTGGCATCTTTTGGATATACAAACGGGTTCTTTGCAATGTACACTTAATATACAACAAGATGAACAAGAATTTCTTATGTTTATGCTTACAGTATTGGAAGATGAAGGAATAGAAATTGAAAATTTGTTTGGACTAAGTCACAGATGGGATCATAACATGTAAAGTGCTAATTTTCTTCTACCACTGAAATAGACACTGAACAGTTCAAATATGTAATGATACCCGATTGCAAATCAGTGTCTTTTAACAAATTGTAGAAACAGCTAATCAAGATATGAAATGTTCTCATTATAAATCAGAAATTTTCTCAACATTGTTTAATGTAAGATTTAGACAATATGTCATTTTAATGCTACAACATTGTAGAGCAGTTAGAAGAAAATTGGAAACCAAATAAAAATGCATGTAGTTTGGCTTACAAATTACCAAATACATATATGATATTATTGATGCCAAAGGTTTGAAAACATCCCACCACAGAGGTGGCGCACAGACCAAATGAACGGCGTAAGTAACAAACTACACTACAAGTCCCAAAGTTTACCTATACCATCAGCAGCCCTCAATTACACCAGACATGCAACAATGACACCCCACAAATGCATTCCTGAAATTAATGCTATGGACAGCTTGGAAGACACACCAGGTGGGCACCACTCCTGTGGACATACCCACATACCACAGTATTTAAATTAACCCCTTCCTGGACCAGCATTCACTTTTCAATTTAGAAACAGAGAGGGGCACTCACACAGACAGTGGGAGACAAAATCAAATTACACAGAGGACCCAGCACACCATCACGCCCACTCACCTCCACACACCATCCCCTTCATAACCACACACCTCACACATCTCACTCATCAACAACGTCACCTTGCACCCATTTGCACCATGTCGATCACCAATATGTCCAAATTTACTGACAGAGTTGAAAGAGCTGGTAGATGAGATCATCAGGTTTGAATCACATGTGCATGCAAACCTGGTCCAACATTCACCCATTGTGTGCAAAAATCAAATTTTGGCTAGTATTTACAACAAGGTCAATGCTGTGGGGAATACCCCACGCACACTGTGTGACAACAAAGGATGGTGGCCTGACCTCAAGACCCGGGTCAAGGCACGGGCACTGAAAAATCACGAGTTGGCCAAAAGAACAGGCGGAGGACCTCCCATTCCTCCAGTAAGATTCCCTGAATGGGAGGAGAAGGTGCTTGCTATACTGCATCCAGAGAGTCTCACCGGAATCGAGGTGGGAGTGGAGGCTGGTAAATACAAAGGAAATGTGCACATACCACTGTAACATACTGTTGTACACAACAAGTAAGCCTCAATGGCCAGACCAAAGCGAACTCATGGAGAATACATTTTAACATAACGAATGTCTCACAAGACCTCCATTTCCTCAATCTGCCTCACAGAACAGGTACGTAGCCATCTTACTTGGGAGGGAGTTGATGAGACCTGACAGCAAGACCACTACTCCCACAAGGCCCCCTGCCCACCCTCTGTAACAGTACAGAGCACCATCCCCATCCCAGGAACAGGAGGCAGCCATTAACCACCTCTACTACACTTAAAAGGTAGATAGTCAGCTCATAGCCCCTGGCCTTCCTCCCAAATAGCATAGAGCTATGTGCCCACCACATCCCCCACTTGTTTGCCAACCCTGCAAAGCCCCATAAGTTGTAGCCAGTGCACACACAGATCATTGACATTAAGTAGTCACATGAATCACAGTGTCATTGATGAAGTCACATGTACCTGCATAGTCAATCCCTGAATCGCAAGGACACACATGAAAATGTACATTGTCCCTAAGCAAAAAGCCCCACATCAAATCCACAAATAAATGGAGACTCATCCACATATCACAAAACACAGGAGGTCACTACAAAACTGCACAACACAAACAATGCACCTGAGCATACAGGCAATTCCATAAGTTTTGTGAATTTAAAACCAAAGTACAAAACAATATCAATAATACCGCCCAATGGCGGAGCACGCCCACCACGAGTTCCTAAATGAGTAATCAGCTGCCGGTTCCCATTGGCTGATGGCTATTCCTCATAGGTGGTGACACACCACTGCGGCAAGGCTGGACTCCCATAGGCTAATACTGGGTTAACTTATTACATTTAATAAGTGCTAACATCAGGCTGGGAAGAGCTAGAAAAATACTCCTTTCTCACATTTTAAATGTACTCTAAAGTCCTCTTTAGGAAGTAAAATCAGATTTAAATTACCATTTTGAATATGCCACTTTCAGAAAGTTGGCATTCTCGTGACTAGGCCAAATGTGCCTTTTTGCCAGTATCCAAGGCCACCTGACTGTTAATGTCTCTTCTGTGGTTACAAATGTATTCTTCGCAAAGAGTGGACCATGGGACTGGATGTTGCAAGGGTCTTCCTTGCCAGATAGCCAAGAAGGAGTTGTGCTCCAGCCTCATTGCACTTCAAAGGATAGCCATGGAGGCTATACTCAGCCCTTCCTGACTTCAGAAGAAACCTACCCTGTTGCATGTCACTCCTGGGCCTGCCTGTTCTTTGTTTACCTATACAGGCTGCAGCGAAACACAGGGGAAAGGAAAACCACTAACCCAAAAGAGTTTAGTATTAAACAAAAGAGGTGTCCTATTCCCATAGGCTAGCACTGGGCATAACAATGGAATCTCCAGAACCTGAAATGAGAAAACACCTAGGCCTGTAGAGATTCAGAAGAACTGTTTGTTTGAAACCAGGCCTATAGAAGTGGGCCCAAGTATCAGTTATCTGATTTCCAATTTTTGCTTCAGGGATACAAGTTTCAACCTCGCATGCCTCACTCAAAATACACCAGACATGAAGGAGCTCCACTGGCTTCCCATATACAAACAAAAACGATTCAAGCTCCTCACTGTTGAACCTGGCCCTCTAGCAGGGTCACCCCAAACGTTTTGCCTTCCTTCTATTTTTTTCTGATTTCTATTTGTTGGCCTTAGGACTCTGTGCAGCGTAACACTGCTAACCAGTGCTAATGTGCTTGTGCTCTACCTTCTAAACATGGTAACATTGACTTATATCCAATTGGCATATTTAATTTACTTATAAGATTGTAGTAAAGTGGTACTACATGCAACCATGGCCTGTAAATGAAAAGCTACTGGGGGGCTGCAGCACTGACTGTGCCACCCGCTTAAGTAGTACCTTAAAACATGCCCTATGTCTGGCACTACAATCTTAATGCAGTTTTAAACTGCCATTTTGACTATTATTACATATGTCACCCCTAAAGTTGGCCCTAGGTAGCCCATAGGTCGCCCATAAGTCAGGTTGTTGTGTAATTTAAAGGTTGGACATGTGCTTTTCAGATTTTACATGTTGCAGTAGTATAAAACTCCCAAAATAATTGTTCCGTTCTGTAAGTCCTACTCTTCCAATAGGATAACATTGTGGATTCCATATTGCAATTAATAAGCTGTAATTTTCAATTGGGAGCTGGTAGCCATGTCATGTTTGGTGTCTTTGCAATTGTGGTGAAGAACTCTATTTAATGGTAAAGTTGAGTTTTCGAACACAATTATTAAAATGTCATTTTTAGAAGGCTGGTATTTTTCTGCCCTTAGTACCTTGCTGTCTACAGCCTGGCTTGGGTTGCATGACTGGGTGTAATGGACAGTTAGACTTTGTGAATTCCTCCCAGACTGTCAACATAGAGGGACTACGTGTGTCTGAATCAGCCAACTCCTGGACTTGTGGATATTCTGCAGGAAGAAAGACTGAAGTGATGCTCCAAGGACTGCCACTCTGCTGGATTTCTGCTCTAAATGAGCTACCTGCTGCACTCTTTCCTGGGTAAGAACAACTGAGCCTACAACTTCATCTTGACCCTAGGGCCCCAGATAGACTCAAAGGACTAGTCTGCTGGCTTCCTGATCTTAGCATCAGGGACACAGAAGGCTCCCAAACCTGCTCCTAGAACCAGCTTTTATGAATTCCTGACCTTACAGATTTTAGACCCTTAATATGGCTTACAGGGTCTTAGAATGAAGCTTTTGGCTCTTTGTGACAGCAAACTGCCCTGTTCAAACTGCACCAAAAATCAGCACAAACTGAGGACAGCTCATCTCTTCAAACAGCAAGCATCGATCACCCACGGGAGACCACCAGAATGACGCTTCAGTCTGCCCATCAGCAACATCCTGCCTGCTGTTCGCGCCACGCCAACCACTGCCTGCAATGCTCGCCTCACTCCACCCAACTCTCTCCCATGAGAATCAATCAATCAATCAATCAAAGCATTTATATAGCGCACTACTCACCCAGAGTACAATATTTGAGGAGGTAAAACATCAGTCTGACTAATCTGAGACTGTATCTGACTCACGCTTCATCTCGTTCGGCCTGAACTTTTGACTTTTATCCAGTCCAGCAGGATCAGATAGCTGCGGTTGGTGCTTTATGCTATTAGGTACTATCTTTCACATTATTCTTAAACAGACATCAAGAACACAAGAAATGGCACCAAAAGAACAACAACCAACCACCTCAACACAAGCCACTACAATTCCTTTTTTAGATCAAGGCCAAGAAGAAAGAGGAGACCCAGGAGCGGAAAAAGACAAAGAGCAGCCCAACACCAGAAGCACAACAATACCAAAGAGGGACAAAAAGAAGACATCACCAAAGTACAACTAGTCATCAACATCTCGAATTTCCCTCAAAACCCTAATGAATCTAAATGACTTCAAAAAGGAACATAATTTGTACCCACAACATGAACAGACCAACTAGAATTGGAGGTGAGCACTTTTAAACTCATGAGGAAACTGAGGTTAAGACATTTTTATGAGAATGTCTTACCGGATCAAGAAAAGCAAGAGACGGATCAACTAATGGGTCTCAGACCTAAGAGCACATACCAAGCCCCAGTTAGTCATAAGTGTCTGAATCTGTTCAAAAATCTGATAAAACAAGACCTGTCAAAACTCAATTACAACAAAAAAAACAAGAAAAACATCACACAAAAAGACTTAGACACTTTAAATAAAATGAATCGCTAATAACAAAGAAATTAAATGTGTGAAAACTGATAAAGGTGGAGCACTAGTTATCATGAATACCAAAATGTATGAAAGAAAATTATTGGACCATATTTCAGACCCCTCAACCTACATGAAACTTGATGAAAACCCTACGACACGGTTTGTAAAAATATTAAAGGATATCCTGGATAAAGCATATGACAATGGAGTAATCAAAGACAAAACAAAGACATTTCCTTATGAAATCTAATCCTAAAAGCCTGATACTATACATGGTCCCTAAGATACTTAAGAACCTGGAGGATCCACCATTAATGCCAATAGTATCCACATGTGAAAGTCTCCACGAACCAGTGGGACAATTCATGGACAAATATCTCCAACCTGTAGTGAAAACCATAGGAAGTTACGTAAACTACACTACAGACTTTCTATTAAAACTACAAACCATTGAAATCAATGAAGAAGAAAGTCGACTAATGTGCACGGCTGATGTGAAGTTGCTCTACACCTCAATTCCACATCTACAAGGTATAGAAGCCATGGAACTAGCAATAATGAACACCAAGGTAGAACACTCAATGCAAGTTTTCCTGGTGGAATTGGTATACTTCACTTTGTACCAAAGCTATTTTAAATATAAGGATGATTGGTATCTCCAATTAACAGGAACCTCAATGGGGAATTGTGCAGCACCGGTATATGCCAACCTTTTCATGAGACAATAAGAGGAGACACACATTTTTCCAAAACCAGATTGATACAACAATGTTAAACTGCTAGATACATAGACGATGTCTTCATTTTATGGAAGAATTCACAAGAAATGCTACAAGAGGCATTAACAACACTGAATAGCATTGACGAAAGGATACAATTCACTTGGGAAATACAGAAAGAAAAAATTACGTTTTTGGATGTAGAAATCACACTCACCAAAACCAAATTGGAAACTGACCTATTTCGGAAGCAAACTGACAGGAACAACACCTTACACTTTAGCAGCTTTCACCAAATGTCTTTAAAACAACACCTACCAGTCTCACAGATGATGAGAGCCAATCAGAAGCAGACAAAGCTATCATCAGAATTGAAGAAATGGGACGAAGATTTCTGGACAGAGGTTATCCACAACACATAATAGAGAAAGCCAAACAACGAACATACTTACTCAATAGAGTTGATTTACTGAAAATCACAAAAAAACAGAGTAACACCAGAGTGGTAGTGGTTTCGAAATTCTCAACGCCCAGTACAGACTTTAAAATAATAATCCCTAAATATTGGCCAATTTTGAGTATGGAACCAGACTTCAACTCCATCTTTATACAACCACCCGTATTTGCCTATACTAGAAGTAACAACATGGGAGAGTTATTGAAAACCAACATAAACCAAAGAACAGTAGCTAAAGGAACTCGACCCTGTACCAACTGCAACAATTGCAACAATATCATAAGAGGCTGTATCATAACACATCCTATGAAGGGTCACTACATAAAATTGAAGGTATCGGCCACATGTGATACATCCAACGTACTATATTTACTTAAATGCCCATGTGGGAAGGTTTACGTAGGAAAAACTGAACAAAAAACTTAAAATACTGATTAACAAACACAAGTCAAACATCAGAACACGGAATGAGAAATCAGCAGTGGCAACGCATTTCAGTGAACAAAACCATAATATCTCACAACTGAAGTTTTTGATTTTGGAAGTAATTGAAAAGAAAGAAGGCAGAGATAATTACAAATATCTCCTATGCCCGGAGAACTTTTGGATATACAAGTTGAACTCTGGTTAACCACATGGGTTAAATGATCATGTGGAACTAGCATGTTACCTATAAACCAGAGTTAACACACTGCCAATGTGGCAATTGATGTCTGCTTCTGAGGTATAGAAAGTGGGGTTAACCTGAACCCTCATAACATGTTTTACACACATCAACACTCTCGATGAACAGCTCTGGACACGAACACTGGGGCTTCAATTTTGAATAGTTTTTTATTTAGTTCATTCTTTCAAGTGTTTTTTCAATTTTTTCGCTGATTCTTTTTTAATCAGGTTCCTATCATTTTAATCCGGCTAATAATGGCCGCATGACACAGCACTATAGCGTCGACTGGTCACACATATAGTCTGTTTTCCATATCGAACGTCCAAACTAGCATGTGATATCTTTCGGAGCCAATGGACGCTCTGAGACTCATAAACACGGATGTGCCGTCTGCACCACAACAGGCAACACGAACAAGAACACTACAGAATATGACGAACCGCGTCCGCGTCTACAACTAGTAAGTTTATAAAAGGGTCCGCAAAGCACGTTTGAAAGTGCAAACTGGAATTTCTTCACTAACTTTCTCTTCCCGTACTCTTACAGATGTGCGTAGAGGAATACTGCATAATACACTGTAAGTGTAGACACGTTTCCATATATTCTTTCATACCACGTTTTTACACGATTCGGGCACAGTTGAATTTGGGGGTTGTTCACGATCACCGCACCACCCCATGAGCACTAGGGGCACGACGAAATCTATGACTATCACGTTAGGGGACACAATAATTGACACCCTGCACATGCAGTTAAACTTTGTATTGATTGTGAAACATGATAAATGGATGTTATAAAACAGATGCTATGATTTCTTTTTTGTAGATATGCTCCCCGAAGAAGGGCTCTCAGCCCGAAATGCATAGGAGCAAACAAAGTGTATGTGAAAATCACAGGATTTTTTGATTACTGAATGAATACGAGAAATGAATTGATGGAAATTTCAGATTAATGATTATACATGGAAAGCATTAAAAATTCAAACAAAGTAATCTAAGATACTGTGGAGTCCTTTCATTTATAGGAACCCAAGGTGTGCCCAAGGGGATGCAACCAAATTAGTTTGGAAGCACAGCATTAATTCTAAATTTAGACGTCACAAGAACAGAAGACGTCATCAGTGGAGCACCCAAAATACAGTTTAAAAACAACCTAACTTTAAGATAAAAACAAGAGGCTGTGCACAGGCTACATAAAAAGTGCACAACTACTTTACTCATTGCCTCTACCCAATCCTTACTGCTCTGTGCCAAGCTATGAGAGGGTTGAGCACAAGCTAATTTGAATTTGTTTTTGCCTTACCCCGACAAGTATTGGGATTGCTGCTTGACTAGGGCTCACACCCTAGTCAATCAGTAACCCTCATTTTACACTCACCCACACTTTCAAGTCACTAGATAACACTGGCCCAGATTACCTCGACAATCACATCTGCTTTCACAAAACTTCCAGACACTTCTATCCATCCGTACTCCAACTTGCACACATCTGACATATATGGAAAGCCCTATCCTTCAGTAGAGACTTCTCCTACATTGCTATTGAAGCATTAAATGACCTGCCACTATGGATAAGAGCCTCCTTCTCACTTATAAAGCTGATGACCTTGCTTTTCGAGCAGCCCCTCCAGGCCCTAGGTTTGCTTTGTTCACTTATCTGCTCAGTGTCAGCTCTCTCTTCCAGGTGATAGTGCACTCTTCAAATGTGCAAATCATAGCATAAGTAATTGGCACATTTAATTTACTTATATGCTCCTAGCATATGGTACTACATGTACCCAGGTGTAAAATAAATAGTATTAGTGGGCTGCAGCACTCCTTGTGAAACCCACTAAAATAGCACGGTGTAACATGTCTAAGGCCTGCCATTGCTGTATGTAGTGCAGTTTCACTCTGCCATTCTGACCGGGAAAAATAAAACCTTTTGCCAGGTCCAGGCCTTGCTTTTCTATATTAATACATCACCCCTACAGTAGGCCTTAAAGGATCATAGGGCAAGGTGCATGGTAGTTACAAAACAGAACATGTATATTCAATGTTTTACACAACCTCGTTGTCAAAAATCTACAAAGTCATTTGATCACTGCGGCAAGGCTGGACTCCCATAGGCTAATACTGGGTTAACTTATTACATTTAATAAGTACTAACATCAGGTTGGGAACAGCTAGAAAAATACTTCTTCCACACGTTTTAAATGTACTCTAAAGTCATCTTTAGGAAGGAAAATCAGATTTAAATTACCATTTTGAATATGCCACTTTCAGAAAGTTGGCATTCTCGTGACTAAGCCAAATGTGCCTTTTTGCCAGTATCCAAGGCCACCTCGCTGTTAATGTCTCTTTTGTGGTTAGAAGTGTATTCCTCGCAAAGAGTGGACCATGGGACTGGGTGTGGCAAGGGTCTTCCTTGCCAGATAGCCAAGAAGGAGCTGTGCCCCAACCTCATTGCACTTCAAAGGATAGCCATGGAGGCTATTTTGTGTACTTGTAGAGCGCAAACCTGTCACCCAGAGGGCATCCTGGCGCTTTGAACTTCTGGACGATTACACTTCTTACTGCTCAGACATTTTTCGGGAAAAGATGCGTTTTCAACGCTTTCCTAAACGGCAGGTAGTCCTTGTGGCTTCTCAGAGAGATAGGCAGGGAGTTCCAAAGTTTGGCCGCTGCAACACTAAATGAGCGGCCACCCATCCTAGCTCTCCAAAACCTCGGGACCACCAACAGTTGTGCCGAAGAGGAACGAAGGGGCCGCGAAGCAGAGTACCAGGCAAACATATTCCGCAATGGTACTGGGCCCAGTTGGTGTACTGCCTTGAACACCAGGCACGCGGCTTTATACAGCACTCGCAGATGTACCAGACGCCAGTGTAGATCTCTTAGCGCGAGAGTGGAAGAGCTGGACCTAGGACGAGAAAGAGCCAACTTGGCGGCCATGTTCTGCACACGTTGTAACTTCCCCAGCAGATTTTTTGGGGCCTCCAGAAGTAGCGCATTACAATAGTCTAAGCGACTTAGAATGGTACTGCGGACTACTTCTGGCCTGGCCTGGGCAGGGAGAAGGGGCAGAACTTTACGCAACATGCGTAACAGCATCATGCACGTCGGGATGGTTTTATTAACGTGCAAGTCAAGCTGTAAATTTGGGCCGAAGATCACCCCCAAGTTGCGAGCTGACCCCGCCGCCGCTACTGGCTCGGGAAAGGTGGCAGGCCAGAAGTTCTCTGGAAGAACCCGCGGAATCCGGTCTATGGAACAATGTAGCACCTCCATCTTAGAGCTGTTAAATTGGAGGGAGTTGGCCCGTAACCAGTCCGCTGTGGCTGCCATACAGCGATGAAATGTCTCCAACGGGACCGCGTTATTTCCTTCCAGAGAAAAGACCAGCTGGGTGTTGTCGGCATAATTGAAAGCCGAGACACCAAAAGATTTTATGAGCTGGACTAAGGGGCGAAGATACAGATTAAAAAGTATCGGGCTGATGGCCGAGCCCTGCGGGACCCCCTGTCCAACTTTCCGTGGCTCAGAGCTGAATGGAGGAAGCGAGACCAGCTGTTGCCGGCTATCCAGATAAGATATCAGCCAATCTCTAGCGCTCTCTGTGACCCCACACTCCTCTAGTCTCCTGATGAGGGTCTGATGGCAAACCGTATCGAACACGGCCGACATGTCAAGCAGCACTAGAAAGGCTGCCCGACCACTGTCGACACGCGACCGAAGATTGTCCAGTACGGTTACCAGGGCAGACTCCGTCCCATGCCCGGGGCAGAAGCCAAACTCTGCCTCATCAAACCAACCGATGTTCTCCAGGAAGCCTGAGAGCGAGCGGGTCACCCATTTTTCCATGATCTATACCCAGCCCTTTCTGACTTCAGAAGAAACATACCCTGTCGCTGGCATATGCATGTCACTCCTGGGCCTGCCTGTTCTTTGTTTAACTAAACAGGCTGCAGCAAAGCACAGGGGAAAGGAAAACCACTAACCCGAAAGCGTTTAGTATTAAACAAAAGAGGTATCCTATTCCCATAGGCTAGCACTGGGCATAGCAATGGAATCTCCAGAACCTGAAATCAGAAAACACCTAGGCCTGTAGAGATTCAGAAGAACTGTTTATTTGAAACCAGGCCTATAGAAGTGGGTCCAAGTATCAGCTGATTTCCCATTTTTGCTTCAGGGATACAAGTTTCCAAAGACCCTTCCTGCATTCCAGCCACCTGACCCAGTTGGACCTGACCTGGTCCCTTCTTCAGTCCACAGTGGGAGTGATACCTAACCACCAAGCATGGTCCTCAAGGGCCTCGACCCTTGGCTGTAGGCAGAGTGTACTTCTCCCTGCTAACTGATGGCTTCAAAAGGATCTGATCCATCGCAACACAGAGACAGAGCCCCACAGAGCTAGGCAGCTTTCAACTGCAGGACCCACTGCTAAGCAACACAGACCCACAGGGCATGGCAGCTCTTTCCTGCAACTCTAGCAAGGACACCAGTGCAGCTTAATACAGGGCATCGCTGATCCCCTCAGAGCTGCATTTTGCAGCTCTTTGGAAATTACATTGGCTCTTGAGCTCAGAAACACAGAGCCACATAGAGCTGTGCAGCTACCAACTGAAAGCTTTACCAGTTCCATCACAACATGATGGAGACCACTCATGGCCCAGCAGCACTGTATTTGTGTCGAATTCAGAAGGTAAATCATGAAATGGTGAGAAACATTGTCCTGTATATGCCCACAGCCCTTCGTGGTCAGCCTGAACATGTGATTTAGCCCCTGTTCAGTGCAACTAGATAGCTGATGTTGATGCTTTGCACCTTTTGCTGTTACTTTTAACTAAAATGTTAAAAACTCATAATTCTGGTTCTACTGATTGGAATTTTGTCATTTTGTGGCATTTCATTTATTAAAGTTTATTCTATTTTTCCAAATGAGTTTGAGATTTTTCTTGTGCTGTGTTTCTACTTAATTACTATTTGAGTACTGTATAAATACCTTACACATTGTCTCTAAATTAAGGATTACTGATTTTATATTTATACCAGAGTGTTAAGCACAGGTTTACTTAGTAACTTTTGTGGTTCACCCTGACAAGGATTATGATTAGTATTTAAAGTGGGTTCCCACCCTCTTCAAACAATAATTCAATGTCCTACACCAATGCTCCTAATGAAACACCAAGGATGGACTGAAGGTGTGTCTTTTATCCGTTTCCAATAAGTTCTGTGCGCTTTCTAGTACTTGCAGTACTACACTAGTAATAGCAAAATATCACACAATGCAAAGAAGAAGCCATCCAAGATATAATGAGCTGTTCAGGTATATCATGTGAAAAGTTGTCAACTTGAGTTTTCTCTGATATCATTCTGTGATGTCCTAGCTGTGTGCCCCTTTACTATGCAATCAACTCCCTCTTGCTGCGCAACATGATGCGTATCCTAATGCATACAACTGTCGGCCCCTGAATTGTACAGCAGCTGATGCTCCCCTGATTGAATACACCACAGCTGACCTCATGCACAGAATCATGGTCCCCTATTGAAGAGAAACAAATGTTCTTACTTGGCATTTCACCAAAATCTCTGGTGAGACACATACACATTCATATGTTCTAATATATATGACAGATAGCAGATATTCCAGGCACATAACCGATTCCACTTCCAATGTGCACCACCCACTGCTCCCCAGAGTCACATTTCCAGAGGAACCCAGTTCTGCACCACTCAGTTTCCTTAGAGATGCATCCGTTATCCCTTATTAATGAACTACCTTTGTACACATGCCATGTGTTCATCTGCTGATAATAAGACTTTTCACTTGCATACACATTACCTTGTTCTCCACACTTATCATCACCATGTAATTCACAAATGATTATTTTCTGGTGCATTGATGTATTTTTTGTGATCCTCTGTGTACCTGAGTTCCTGCGTATCATTTTGACTGAATGAAAGTGGGTGATTGCATCTGTATTGTCCTTTCTGCATGTTTGAATTTTCTCTGTATGCATGTGTTCATATGTGTAAGCATCTCTGTGTAACTCCACTAAATGGAAGGCACACTAATTGGCATCAGCCGTTCAGTTCTCCTGTTCTTTCAGAAAGTCTTAGGGGGTCATTTACAAAACCTGTGCACCTCCGGAATATCACTTTTCGTGACGTTACACTGGTACACAGGGCTTAGCCATATCTACAAGGCCATGTAAAGCCATTTTACAATTTTCACCCCGAGTGGGCTGGGTATGCTCAGACGTGAGTCCCAGGCTCTCCACATCACTGGAGTCGAGCTATCCAGGCTGAAGAAGGCTGATAGCCAGAAACCAGCCCTTGGATGCTTGATTCCAGTCTAGGAAAGACATGGCTTGGTAGTTCGGGCTGGACTGTTCCCATGAGGCACAGGGTCAAGGCTGATTTGCATATACCCAGTGTCTGACCTAGGGTGGTGTGGAGTGCAAAAAAATGATGGATTTAGGCCCGGATCTTTGTACTGGGGTGAATGTAAGACATTGTTCTGCATTCTGTCCATCAACTGTGTTTTTTGCAATGTAAAGCCACCCTGCATGGCTTTTCATGGACTTGTAGTTATGAAGTGATGCAACTGGGAGTCGCTGTGGTGCCTCATACTACAATGAGGAGGCGTGCCGTGGGTGTCACAATGGGTGTTCCCATAAAACGTCCATGGCATTCAACACATTCCCAGATTTACAAGTTGTAAACCTGGGAATGTGTCAAAAGCCTAGGCCTCCCCAGAGGAGATGTATGGGAGGCACAAGGATTAGAAATTGCATTGATTTGCCTCGTTTTTCATCTATGTGAGCAGCATGCAGCACCACACATAGAAAGAGGAAAGCGCCTCCGTTGATTGGAAGATGTCCCTGTCTTCACAAAAACAATCATCCCTACAACACAGGTGCAAGCGACAGGAATGCTTCATATCTGATAGATATGGCGCATTCTTGCCCTTTTCTTTCGCCATAGGGCAGTGAAGCAGGAAAGCTTGTAACACTGCCCTACGGCAAAATATTGTAACTTAGGCCCTTAGTTGTTATGCAGTGCTCCAGTCCACCTAGGACTATTGCACTAATAAGACCCTTTTGTATTTCAAGGCATTTTCAGTCCATTCAGATTCTGAAGTCACAACTGATGCCTACAAAGAGAGATGCTATCCTATCACCTATCTGCTCCAGCTGACAATTTCACAGATGGCTAATGTTGAGTATATATTCCTGACCCACATGAAACTTAGTGCCACATGTAACAAAGGCTTTTTCACAGTTGGCCTGTTTGCTAAGGCAAAAGGCTTTTTTACATGTACATGTCGGTAACCTATTAAAGAATCACAATCTGGCTTTGCAATTTGGTATTAGTAAGGGGCATTTTTAGGGCATCCCTTCCTAATACCGAATTGCAGTGGTATCTGTGAATGTTTAGCAACCTAAAAGCAGTCGCAAAACATTTGCATTTTACTGCTTACTTTAAGTAAGTGATAGTCCATTTGCAAATGGGAAGAGCTCCCCAAGGGACCCCTTCCCCTTTGTAAATGTTTGCAAAAACATTTTGAGAACAGGCAGTGGTCCCACGGACCACTGACCACTCTTGAAAAATGAAAAGAAAACTTTTCATAGCTTTTTTCTACGCATCCCGTGCTCCATTAGGAACATTGCTAGACATTTAAACAAAAAGATTGCTTTGTTTGAAAGGAATCACAGACATGGTAGTCTGTTGACCACAGCAGGCGACCATCCCTATGATTATAGCGATCCCCAATGGGTCGATAACCGAGACCTACCGAACTAAGGGGCATATTACCAAGCAATAGCGATAATTATCGCTATTGCTTGGTTAGAGACAAAAATTCATCGCCGACCTGCGGCGATTTTTATCGCAGATAAACCTTGGTATTACCAAGGTTTATCGCAAATGTGATAAAAATCACCGCAATGCATGAATATCGCTGAAAAGTCAGCGATATTCATGCATTACCGAGCTAATGCTCTTAGCCATGTTATCCACCTCCCATTGGATAACATTGCTAAAAACTGCTCAGGGCAGATGTTAGCTTTTGGAGATATTCGCGCTTAGCACGAATATCTCCAAAAGTTGGTAATAGGAGATAGCGATGTTAGCTACTGTTTCCAGTCGCTAACATCTTGGCACGCCCACTTTGCATGTCATTAGTGATAAATAACACTGAAATGCAAAGTGGGGCCCAAGATGGTCGCTATCTCCTACAAGCTGCGCTAACTGGTGTTAGCGACAGCTAGGTAATAGGGAGATCATTTTATCTCCGCTTTCTTGGCTTTTAAAGCCAAAAAAGCGGAGATAAAGCCCCTTGATAATATGCCCCTAATATTCATGAGTTGGGTATATTTGCGGCTCACGGAGATCCACTAAATGTCTCACAGGCACATTTGTTCATTGGTGTCTGTGATTACCAAACCCAAAATTGCTTGGAGAAAAAAAAATGTATGAATGGGCACTGTCTCTGCTCTGGTTACGTAGGGTAGAGTACCTATGTGCCAAGTATTCTATGTAGCAATCACATCATTTTATACGGGGGCCCTAATTATGAGTGCCACAGAGGATGGTGCGTATTGTGAGTGCCACTGTGGTTGTTGTGCTATACATCACACCCGATCAAATGAAATTCTCTCTGGAGATTAGTATTTATAAATAGCTCATCTTAGAAACTGTCCCCTAATAATGAAGAATAACATGCAGATGTTGGTGCTTTCCGTTCCACAGTCCTTATCTGCCGCAAAATTTAACAGGCCCTTTTCCTCATTAAACTTCAGCAGCTAAAACCTGATGCAATTTAATGAAGAAAAACTGAGGGAATGCAAACATTATCTCACCCATTTTTAAGAGTGGTACATTCTGGACCACTCGTAGTTTAAAGCAGTGCAGACACAGGTTTGTGCTTTGCATGCAAGGCAACAAGTTACTCATAATCGAGGCCTTGGTTATTTTACTAAAAAGGCATAGAGTGTACTGTTGAGAAGTGGAATTCAGCCCATTTTTTAATACTACACTCATAGATGTATTTTGTGTCACGTGTATGGAAAAAAGTGTCTTAAATCTAATGTTATATCCAAACAGCGACGGGCCAACCAGAGCTACAGGATTATGTAAAACAAGAAAAGAGGCGCTTTAGAAGCATGTTAATTGGAAATGTTCATAACACTTGTGGACAGCAACATATGGACATCAGTGGAGCAGAAAGGGTACAAGGGATGAGAAAGCTTCTCTTTTCCTCTTCTGCAGTACTTATTGGTGATTTTAACAGCTATGAGTGATATATACGCTCGCCCTGTCAGAGTGAATCTTTCAGCTAGTGAGCTTGTTAATGTCTAATCCGTTTAAAATCATGCATGCAAATTTGATTCCCTGTGCACCTTAATGGTTTTATTAGCTTGAAGGTAGCCGTGACATCAAAATACTGCCTCCAACTATGAGAAAAAGTACAACTATTTACATGGTTGAGAGGGGTTAATCATGTGCGCGTGTCTTATCGGAAAACTAGGGGCATATTTACGAGCACCCGTCCTTGCTCATGCACTACGTTGCGACGCAACTCAAAAAAAGAGATTTATGAAGCCACCTTGCAGCGCCCTGTGTGGCTTTATAAATCTCAAGAAATGTAATGCAGCCCAAATCGCTGCTTTACATTACTCTGTAGCATGCAGACTTTTCCATGGATGTTACTTGGGTATTCCCACGCAACTTCCATGGATTATGATGCTTTCTCAGATTTCCAAGAATAGGTAAACCTGGAATGTGTAAAAAAGATACACTGGGCCTCATTTATGAAAAGTGACACATCGCTGCGTGAAAACAGCGATGCATCACTTTTCATTGCGCCCTCCTTGCGACACCAATGATGCGCCATATTTACAGTATGACGCATCATTGCGCAAGGAGTTACAGATACGTCAGTATTTCTGACGTATCTGTATGACGCAAAAGTGACGCATTGCTGAAGTGTGTCACAAAAGAGACGCAACTCCAGCAATGTGTCCTTTCCCTTTCACATGGGGCAAGCCCCATGTGAAAGGGCCTGCGTCAGTCTTACGCCTGCTGTGAGGCAGGCGTAAGAAATTGACTCATTTGCATCCTAGAAGTGGCGCAGTGAAATGTTATAGATTTCACTGCGTCACTTCTATGACCCTTTCTTGCGTTAAAACGCCCCCCTGCATACATTATACCTGGTGCAGGTATAATGTGGCGCAGGGGTTTACAAAGTGACGCATCTACCTAGATGCGTCACTTTGTAAATATGGTGCAACAAGGCACATTTTTTACGCTGCTGGTGCGTCACAAAAAGTGACGCCCCGGCGGCGTAAAAGTGACGCACGCCCTCATAAATGAGGCCCACTGTTTTTTCCTCTTTCACATAGAAATAGGAAAACGCCCCTCAGGATTGTATTTGTGCAGCAAGGTGTGTCTTCCTGCACAAAAACATTCCTGCATGCACCGCTTCATGCTGTAAGGGAACCTGCATTGTGGCACGAGGGAGCCCATTATGCGCCAGCACATGGGAAAGGACAGAAATGCATTGAATTATGTTAAATACGGCACATTCCTGCCCTTTCCCTGTCATGCAGAGCATGACTTTTTTGAGAATATGCCCCCAACTCTCTGTATGAGGGGCTGGGATTTATGTAAATCCACTTTAGAGATCACGGATAGAAATAGGTATTCATATGTTGGAAAATGCATGACAGATGGCAGATATGCCCGTGTTTATTTGGACAATGTAATTGATAGAAGGTGACCATTTGAGTAAATTACACATGCTTCCATATTAAATTAAAGATCATTCCCCAAAGCAAAGAGTTCTAAGCATTCGATAAGTCACTGTAAAGACTACAGTTAAATAAATGAGCAAGTGGATATCGCTTTCCTGCCACATGTACAACGTGCTAATTTGCTCACGCAAAATGACGTTGTGTTATGTTTAAATTGAGAAACGGTCTCGGAATAAATTGATTGCCAACTCGAGCACTCTCATGGATCTTGAAGGGTTCTTAAACTGTTGCCAGGAGAAACTATAAAGTAGTGACTCTAGAGCTTTTCTTTAAAGTGCTTTTTCAGTTGATAACTCAAAATGTCTCAATTTTTGTGCTTTTTTTTTGCTGCAACTATCCAAGCCTGAATTTAGCCTCACGGACAATCACATGACCTGCCTGTAATCCATCATCTTTCCCAGGTCCATTTTTTTAGAGTGCTCCCCTGCTTCTTTTTCAAAACATGACAGTGCGAGCTGTAGCTGGAGTGACTGAATTTCGTGATATGTTATAATGTCTGCCTTTCTTATTTGTCACAGTCCCACTGAAAAGAATGTCATTCTATTGATTAGAAAGCTCTCCCTGTCATTCAGCATGTCTTCCTTTTACTAATAAGGTTAGTGATGCCCAAATACCTTCTATGCAGTTGTACAATCCCTTTAAGTAGGCTTGTGGGAGAGTGAATAATGTAATGTACAACAGCTAATTAGGGTAATTGTTTAATTTATTATTCGTTATGAATGCAGAAAAATATCAATATAAATTCAAAACAAAGCATGCAATTATGTCTCAGTAACAAAAATCCTGTGGGGAAATGAGTTTGAAAATGAGCATGTGTGCTGTAAATGTAGTCTACACACCTGTAGAGCCAATTTTTATATCAGGAGAAAACTGGATATGGAAAGTGGTTTTCTTACTGCAATTTGATGCTTGAAAGTATTATAAAATCAGGAAAAACGCATTTGTTCAGACATTTTATTTAAAATCATGTATTATTTTGACCAAGGTATGTATATATGCAGATGTGTATTCACAACGTTCTGGCGTGACCATAATTGTCAAAACTTTCACAATTTTGCACATCTTATCCTATATATATATATATATATATATATATTACCTACTGGCGATAGCCAGTAGGTATATATAGTTAGGATTTTTTCTCTATGGAACTTTTGAAAATTCTATGTCTAATAACTTTGGCGTTTGTGGACGGAATTGGCTGAAATTTTCAGGAAAATGGCACATTTTGTTTCTGAGCAGCCCCTGAAAATTTGGGGGGGGCCGTCAAGGGGGGGCCGAGAAAAAAGGGTGGTCCCAAAACGCGTTTTTCCCATTCATTTTTCCATAGGGCGGTTGGCCTCACTTTTAGCTCGAACGGCTGAATGGATTTGCACGAAACTTGGCAAAATTGTAGGGACTGTTAGCCCGATGTGCCTTTGCTAGGTCTCAATATATGTGCTTCAGTGGATTTTGAGAAATTAACGTTTAAAATAAGATATATATCTGTAACAGCGCTCCGGGCAGCGCTCCGGTTCGCGTACTTTTCGCGTAACGGAACTTTGCGATGCGAAGCTGATTGGCTCTCCGGTGTCTGTCAACATTCTAAACAGTCCGGAGCGGCCGCCATCTTGTCTCTCGGTAGGATTGAGAGACAAGAGGAGGCCAAAACAAAGGGGGAAATGAAGGAAGAGGGCAAGGTAGACCCCTTCTGACCCCCTAGGATTGATGAGGGGGATATTATAAAGCCACGCGGGGCCCAAAAAAAAAAAAATCTGATTTTTTCGCCGTAGAGACGCGTCTTGGTACGCGAACCGGGCAGCTAACCGGGCAGCTAACCGGGAAGCTAACCGGCAGTGTAACGGGAGTCTGAGGAGAAGCTGATTGGCTGTTATCATTGTAAACAGTCTGGAGCGGCCGCCATCTTGTCTCTCTGTGGGATCGAGAGACAAGAGGTGGAAAAAAAAAGGTGTAAATGAATGAAAGGGGTAAGACAGACCCCTCCTGAACCCCTAGGATTGATGAGGGGGCTATTAAAGTTCCCTGCGGGGAAAAAGAAAAAAAAATTGCGATTTTTCGCGGTAAAGGTGCTTCCTGGTACGTTAACCGGGCAGCTAACCGGCAGCGTTACGGGAGTCCGACATATTGTGTTTTTTGAACGTTTGTGATATGTGCACGTGTGGATTTTGTCTAATTAAGGTTAAAAAAATATATATATATCTTTAAGCGTGTTCTGGCGCGCTTACGTTTTGGGTTTGGTTTGCGCTGCAGAGACGATACGTCACGGTTATGCGATGCATCATGAGGCGTCTCACGGGCTACGTGATACGTCACTTAATAAAGAATATATTTTACAGCTATAGATATTAGCTTTTAAAAAACCAATGAAATTCACAGAAAAAACCATAGGTTATAGACCATATATAGTTAGGAATTTGCATTTACAAAACCTTGAAAATTCAATGAAAAAACCATAGGTTATAGACCATATATAGTTAGGGATTAGCATTTAAAAAACCTTATTTTATTTGCACAAAACCATTGAAATTCCATATATAGTTAGTTGCACTAACTATATATCGCGGACCCGCAATCCACTGCTAATGATGTCACATATTACATCATTCATGACATGGTCAGTGACATCACTGATGACATCACTGATGACATCTCAAATGACATCACTGATGACATCACTGATGACATCTCAAATGACATCACTGATGACATCACTGACATCTCATTTGACATTACTGATTACATCACTGATGATATCATTTATGTGATAATACATCTTCAGACTCTAATATAACCTTAGATACACTCAGTGTAAACAGGCACTCACAGACTGTCACACATCCATGGAGTTACTCACACACCTAGTCAGTCATGCAAAGAATCAATCACATCTCCATTTCCTCAACTATACAGTTATACACACCTTACTTATTCAAACATATACTAACACATATTTACTCTCTTATACAATCCTTGATACAAGTTTGCAATGATTCATACAGCCACTCTCACGTTCAATGGCTCTTATGTTCAGTTATTTATATATGTCAACTCTCACATGGAGTGTGTTCACTCACCAATATACCCATGCACACAGTCAACTGTCCATACAGCTGTTTCTACATGCACTTTTGAACCCATACACCTAGGGAATCAACTGCTCACACATCTATGCACAGAGTTATACACCTCCCAGCCACCCACACACATACTCAGTCTCCCATACAAATACTTGGGCAACCATTCAATAACACATATAGTTTCTGATATAGCTACTGTTTTAAACATGCAGCAGTTTACAGAACAACATAAATAATGATTGCCAAATTAAGACACTTTAATCACTAACCCATGCACTCAGTGAGACACATTTAATCATTCTCTCATACAGTCAGTCATGCACCTACTAAATCCTTCATCCAGACACTTATACATTCACTCATTCTTCAATATGTAAGACATATTTTAACTTTACAGAAACATACAGTCACTGGGTGTACCATTACTGATCACATCACTGATGACATCATTCATGTGATAATACGATGAACCACTTCAGACTCTAATATAACCTTAGATACACTCAGTGTAAACAGACACTTACAGACTGTCACTCATCCATGGAGTTACTCACACACCTATTCAGTCATGCAAAGAATCAATCACACCTCCATTTCCTCACCTATACAGTTATACACACCTTACTTATTCAAACATATATTAACACATATTTACTCTCTTATACAATCCCTGATACAAGTTCACAATGATTCATACAGCCACTCACACATTCACTGGCTTTTATGCATAGGTATTTATATTTGCCAACTCTCACATGTACTGTGTTTTACATATGTACTTACTTTGACATGTAGCACTGAGATATCTATTCACTCACCAATACACTCATGCACACAGTCAACCGCCCATACAGCTGTTTCCACATGCACTTTTGAACCCATACATCTAGTGAATCAACTGCTCACACATCTATGCACAGAGTCTTACACCTCCCAGCCACCCACACACACACTCAGTCTCCCACACAAATACTTGGGCAACCAATCAATAACCCATATAGTCACTCATATAGCTACTGATCAATGCATGCAGCAGTTTACAGAACAACAGACATAATGATGCACAAATTAAGACAGTTTAGTCACTAACCCATGCACTCAGTGAGACACATTTAATCACTCACTCATACAGTCAGTCATGCACCTACTAAATCCTTCATCCAGACACTTATACATCCACTCATTCCTCAATATGTAAGACATATTTGAACTTTACAGAAACATACAGTCACTGGATGATGTCATCAGTGATGTCATCAGTGATGTCACTGACCATGTCATGAATGATGTAATATGTGACATCATCAGCAGTGGATTGCGGGTGCGCGATATATAGTTATTGCAACTAACTATATATGCGAATTTCTATGGTTTTGTGCAAGTAAAATAAGGTTTTGTAAATGCTAATCCCTAACTATATATGGTCTATAACCTATGGTTTTTTCAGTGAATTTTCAAGGTTTTTTAAATGCTAATCCCTAACTATATATGGTCTATAACCTATGGTTTTTTCAGTGAATTTCATTGGTTTTTTAAAAGCTAATATCTATAGCTGTAACATATATTCTTATTCTAATTCACAAATATATTTTATATATTTTTGTATTATATTTTTTTAATTCAATTTATATTATAGTTCAAAATATATTTTTTTGTTTCGCTGCCGGTCCGCGAACCGGTAAACGTACCGCGTTAGAAAGCCACATCGTGACGCGTCGCGTAAACGCAACGTATCACGTTACTACGTAATGCCCCTTATGACGTGCTGCGTTAGCGCACCCGGAAGCGTTCTAGAACGCAAACCAAGGCGCGAAATGCAAAGCCCCGGAAACGATCCGAGGTGCCGCGCGGAACGCGTAACGTAAGCATAACAGGTCATGTGACTAGTTCATAAAACTTTTCATTGGTTCATTTTACTTTTTGTTTCCTAATGATGGAACGCTTGATCATATGACGTAAAATAAACACTTTTCATTGGTTTAGAACATTTTTTTTTCCCAAATGATGAAAGTCCCACCTTTTTTCCTCACTCCGACTTTCATTTTTATGAGAGAAAGACCTGTTTTTGGTTGCTAAGACATGGCATTTGTATTAGCTGCAGCTGGTGGATCCCCACCACCTCCACCACCACCAAAGAAGAGAGGACCAACTAGCCAGGTCATCTTCCAACAAGAGGAGGAAGAAGAGGAAGACGAGGAAGAGGAGCAAGGGACAAGGGTTTTTTTTGAAAGAAATGCCAAGGACGTCCCATGTGAAAGAGAATTTTATCTGGCAATTTTTTTCTTTTCCTTCTCATGAAAAGAAAGTAAATGCCAGGTATGTTACCTGCCTCATCTGCAAAGATAAACCCTCGAGAGGGACCGAAAAAAAATATAGCTATGGTAGTTATACCATGCATTGACACATGGAGAGGTGGCACCCTCTTAATTATAGTACTGCACAACTTAGAGATTTGGTGGATAACCCCCGACCGGCCAAAACATCCACCAATGACTTAGCAATAAGTGAATCAGAGGCAAGGGAAACAGTCCCAAATCTCCAAAAGAACTTTGGGCAGATGAGATTGACATGTGTAGCTTGTGGAAAATTAATTTCATGTGGAGAGAGGAGTATTACTCTAATAAATAGATCATATGAAAATCATCAATGTCCAAAACGTCCAAGAAAGTAATTTTTTTGTTGTTGCTCCTGTTGAGCCCTTTGAAGTGAATCATTTTTGTTTCCCCTTCCTCCAAAAAAACACAAAAAAAAATATAAAACATCAAAAATAATAAAAAAAGTTCTTTTCAGAACTACCTTCCCTTTTAAAAAAAATTGCTAGAATGTTTAGCACTCTAGCATCCTCTATTTCTTTTGATACACTTCCCGGTTTGCGTTCCGGTACGCGAACCGGGAGCGAACTAAAAAAAAATATTTTTTAAAAAAAGACGAGTAAATAAACAGAGAGTAATGTGAAAAGAAAGACAAATAGAGGGAGTAACACACAGTTACTGTTGAAAGAGGGACTGATAAAAGAAGTGAAAAGAGTAGTATAAATAAGTAATACAAAAAGAAATGAAGGAAGTAGCAAAGGCAGGAAACTAAGGGTTAAAGAAATGAAGCAGTGGAAGTAATAAAAGTTAAATCTGATATACATGTAACGTAAAGAGTACTAAACACTTACCTTATAATTGTCATTACCGTACTGAATTATCATTTTTATACTTTTAATCTGTGTAAGAAAGAACAAAAAAAACTAAATTAGTACAAGGTGGTAAAAAAAGAGTGAGCATAAGACAAAATGAATACATATTAGAAATCACAATTCAAAGTAGAAAATTAATTAAACATATTTAATAGTTTATTTTTGCTGTTATCAGAAAATATCAAATTTCACTGAAAACAGTGAGTTGAAGGTATTCATCATATAACAGCGGGGAAAAAAACCACAATCAAAATGATTGTGTTTAAAAAACCCAAATAATATAACTAAGCAGAAATAGAAACTCCTCCAAAGTAACTTACTTTCTATGATGTCAAAGGATATCCTATGAACAGCTTATACTCTGTTGTGCTGTTACTATTTTCTGCCCGCCACTTTCTGAAAGATAAACTCCATTGTTTTAAGAAAAATGAGACATACAAAGCAATTTAAAACAGCACACTAAGTTACAGCAACACCTAGAATCATTATAGTCCAATTACCTACCCTAAATTCTGACTTCAAAAATCAAGTCAAAAGGCAACATTGCTTCGTACTCAATTAGTAATGTTTGCTGAAAGACTAGCCTTTTTTTAAATTTCAAATAAGCTGTGTAATATCCAGATGTTGTCAAAGGACCAGCATATTATATAATAGCTGCAGTTGCAAATGTTCTTCCTGAAATCGATGACTGTGTAGCCCAAACATTTTTAATTAGACTTAACAACTTTTTTTCATCCAGTTTATGTAGTTCAAATTGTAAAATGACATTTCACCCATAAGTTTCTATAAAAAATATGGACAGCATTGCAGACTTACGAAACCTCTACTCTTTATTTTGATCTGCTGCTTGACTTAGCTTATAAAAACAAACAGTTTTCACTCTGTACTACAATTATCCACAAGGCCATATAGAGTAGGAGCCATTAGAACCTCTGGATATTCCTCTAAACAAATCCCAAGCTTCCTTTCCTAAAATTTTGGTTGTAAGAACACCAGGTAAGAATTTTGAAGGTGGAAAGGCAATCTTTTTTTGAAAGTTAAAACAGAATCATTGCAGAATGATCAACCGTTTCCAGATTTCAAATAAGCTGTATAATGTCCTGAATTAGTTGAAGGACCGTTATGATATATATAAATGCAGTAGTTATAAAAGTCCTTCCTGATATTGACAACTGCGAAGCCACAAAATTATTAATTAAAGTTGTCAATTTAGTTCCATCAGGCCTACATCGTTGAAACATTAAAATGACATACTGGCCATAACTTTGTAAAATTAATGTGGACAGCATTCCAGACTTACATTGGCTGCACTCCATGTTTTGATCGGCTGCCTTTACTAGCTTATTGAAGGATACTGATTTACTGTCAGGCAAAGTTAAATATATAAATCTTTCTGACTCTACACTAGTAGTACTTGATAGCCTACAGTTCTCGCAGTCATGCTGCCATAGATAAGAAAGGCCAAATAGATAATCTACATCTACACCCTCATCTTGCAATACATCAAGCATATAAATTAAAAACTCTCGACAATCCTGCTGAATATTTTCAGAGAATTCTGTTTGACCTGAACATTCGTCTAACAGAAAACGAATTTCAGACACACTTTCTACTCTCGTTCTATCAGCACTACATTTCTCTAACACAGAATTCAATAAACAGCATAAACTTTGTTCTGAATTGATCACAATCTGTTCTTTGAAAGTCTCTAGTGAAAAGAGAACATTAACAGCTACATTAGCATAGCAGTTGACACCAGAACTATTTTCAAATTTGAAACCAACAACATTTTCAACAGAATTCATTTTATTCCTGCTTACAATTTTTGGATCATCGACTTTTGGTCTTTTTGCTTTAACCTCCCTACTATTACTGATATTTCTTCGTTTCCGGCCTACCACACGTTTCTCAAACAAAGGATATTGAGGCAAATGTGGCGCATACTCTCTTCTTAACCTATTGTATTCCCTAACACAATCTAGATCCGCACAAATGTTTGTGACATCACAGTCAATCAAGTACAATCCCGCTAAAGTTCTGACTCGTGACAATGCTACATAAGCCATACCCTCTTTGAATACAGAACTGCCAATATTCACTAAAGCAGTGTCTACACTTAAACCTTGCGATTTTTGAATTGTCACCGTATATGCCAAGCAAACAGGAAACTGCTTACGGGGAACATATAAGTCTTTTACAAGCAAAAACCTTGCTGTGCAACGACCAATTAGCTGTACTTCCTCAATGCCATCAAATTTAATTTTTAAAAATTCAATTCCATCTCTACTTCTGTATTTCTCAAAATCAACAACATTACCCATTGATCCATTTACCAGACCTCTTTCAACATGTAAATTCCTTCTCAAAATGATTCGGCAATTTAAGCACACATTCAAAGTCTTTTCAAAACCCGCAGTTTTAGATATAGTCTTCTCTAATGAATCCGATTTCGATTTCAAATTCTCAGACAAAATAATTGTTGCTCCCATATGCTCTATTTTGTCAATAGCTTCCAGTTTCACAATCTCTTGTTTTTCTAAATTCAACATTTTGTTGTTGAAGTTGGAACATTCTGCAAGAGTTGGCATCAAACATATTCCAGATTTCTTCACAGTAATTTTCTGAAAAATATCCTCTGGCAAAATGTCTTCTTCTGGATATAAATTTGACAGTAAGCGTGCATGTAAAGCCTCTTTACCACGCTCAGTCACTTTCCCGATTCTAACATCTTGCAGAATATTCTTGTAATCTTCGTCCTTCGCCTGACGCATATTTTCATGCAGCTCAGCATAACTGAAGTTTAACCATATGTTAACGTTGCCAATGCTCCCTAGGCACTTCTTGGTATCTTCATGTGTAAGCAGTTTAAACACTGGTTGTCCTTTCACTGGTGTCAGCTGCAGAAGATCACCAAAAACAATGATGTGTTTGCCACCGAATAACACATCATACTCTGTTTTAAGAACTTCCTGCATTCTCAAATGCACAAAAGCAAGCATGACATTGGAAACCATGCTTACTTCATCAATGATAAGAAGTTTCATCTTCTTCAACACTCTAGAAACTTCACAACAAGCATCCCCAGATAATTTGTGATATTGTAATTTGTTATCATGCTCCACTGGCAGCATCAGTAACCGATGCAAAGTAATCCCTTTAATGTTATGAGCTGTCTGTCCAGTTGGAGCGGTCACAACACAAGACAGCGATGACTCAGTCCTTTTCTGCAGATAACATGAAATTGCTTTTATAAGGAAACTTTTTCCAGTTCCTGCTTCTCCACTCACGTACAGTCGGACAGGCTTCAACGACGTACATGAGCACTCTTCCTTCTCATGACTTAATCCATGCTCAATTTGGTTGGTAACTTCGTCATATATTTTCCTCTGCTCAACTTTAAGTTGTCTTTCCAAATCTTCTAAGTTAACCGCATCCTTCTGAGCATGTGCCATGGCTCTTTCCACTTCAATCATGGCAGTGGCAGCTTCATTTTCAATAACTGGTTCTCCTAGTGGATCCTGACAAAATGAAACAGAACTTTGACTGTCCTGAGAAGTGTCTCTAGCAATCTCGGCTGCAATTGTTGCTTCCTGCTCAATTTCTGCATTCAACATTTGTAGATATTTTGGAAAAACAGGACATTCTATGGACTCCTTGGCTGCATTGAAAGAGTCTTTGTAACAGAGGAAATCCCCAAGCAGTTCCTCTTCTGCACGCCAAGGCTTGAAAAGTTGCAAAAGAGCTAAATAGAAAAACTCTTCTTTCGGGAGATTCGCAATCTAATTTTCGATGATTTATCAATTGACATTTTTTTTGCTTGACCAGACATCCCTCACTTCCAATTACAGCATTCACTCCTTTATCAATATCTTCTTTGATGTTCCTCTTGAAAACGTAATTTTGAAGAACATCATACAGACAAGCATTCTCCAGGTGACTGCTTCTATTTGGTTAATATGTATCCAACATGTTGGTCTTCAAAATATCTGTACTGTTTGGCTCCTTCTCCGCCAAATACTCAATTTCCCGTACAGGTTTCAGAACTCGATTACGTGTTGCAGCAAGACCAAGACTCGCCCAAATGATATGCCTAGATTTGGCATAGAGACTTGCTGAAGATAACCGGTCAGAACATTTGTAAGCTCCGATTTCTCGATGCGACATCTTCAGACTGAAACTGAACAACTTCTTAATGAGGCTCTTTTCATGGGAAATATCCTCCCACATATCCTTCAGTTCTGTCTTTTCTTTTTTGGTGATGTAAGACGTCACATACCGAGCCACAGCCATACAGTTGTCAGCCACAAACTGTATATCCATGTTAGCATTCCACATGGACAAAATCACTGGGTTGTAGTCGTTGATGTACTTAGACTCTTCGTTTCTTTTCAAATTTTATGTGTTTTTGGGTGATTTCCTCGTCACATTATGTCGCAGCGAAGACATCAAATTGTTAACTCTTCCTTTTGATATCACCGACCGTGGAAATGCAAAACGACATTTGGTGTAGTACTTGTCCTTGTTTCTGAATTTACGACAACAGTACTTTCCACAACGATGGCTTTGAAACCGTAAAACTTGTTCTCTTAGACTTTTGTCTTCGTTTGTCTTTGGAACAGCACATGTAGCATACTGTTCTATGAAACTCATCACTAAGTCATCCGGATCTGTTCCAAATTTGGGTGCATCTTTGATCCATAGCAGCATATGTATATGAGGAGCACCTCTTGCTTGATACTCCTTTCTCCAGAAGAAATCCAACACCTCTCCAAGAGGTGGATTCTTCTTGTTCGTGATGAAAGACATCATAGCTTCAAATCTATGATTAAAGTACCTGCATACATTCACTGGATCCAAAGAGCACAGTTCTCCGGGTGTCTTGAATTCAATATTTTCAATGTTTCCATTTACCTCTCGTAGAAATTCAAGTAAGTCTTCCCAGCCATACTCAGCACAGCTGAGAGTGAGGAACCATGTGGGAGTTCCTAAGTTCCTCAGCATACATTTTAAGTCACCATGATGGCGGTACCAATACTCATTAGTACCACGCTGACAAGCCATGAGATTAATCAGGTGAGAATCCAAAATACAGTCTTGCACATTGACTTTATCCATAAAGTCCCTTGCCGAGATATTTCGCAGTTGTACACCACTTTTCAAGATGTGGTTCACTGCATAAGACAATCCAGAGAGATCACTTTCAAACAGTAGATGAAATAAATAGGGAATGCATTGACGAAACCTAGGATCTTCTGCATACAATCGTACAGTCCGGTATTCTGAAGCAGGAATTTGAACAGGTCGCTCATCATATCGTCCTCCTCGACCTGTGGGAAATAACTGTGGGAAACATCGAGCTTCCAAACTTTCCTCCCAAACACTAATGGGACTCTCTTTGGCTTGTTGCATTTGAAACAACTCAATAGCATTCCCCATGACTTCCTTGGAATGCAAAGGATGAACACGATAATGTTCATATATTTCTTCCTTTTTAGAGGCTTCTACTTTCTCAATTTTTCCAGCACACAAATCGCTGTCCTCTTCTTCACTTACATCCTCTTCTGCAACACATACATTCTTGTAGTACTCATTATTTATTATCAAATACAATGTTGCCTTTTTTACTTTCCTAACATCCACTACATCTTGCCAGATTTTCTTACTCTTTGTCGGAACACCATTAACTATGATAACCAGAGGTTCCTCTTCTACTTTCTCTACTCCAATTGTATTAATGTTTTTCTTCAAATCCAAAGGCAAATAAACAACCCTTCCCTTTAACCCTCTCTGTAAATCTGATGGAGGCAACTTCCCTGTCTTTGGCTCCATTCGTACAATAGCCTGAAAGGGATGGACACCTTGAATCAAAATAGATTCATAAGTATTTAAATCCTTCAATTCAGAAGGAATGTCAACTAATTCCAGATTATTATAAACCGCTCTAGCAGGCATCTGGTTTTGGTTTAATTTGTTATAGCAATAAGTACACATACGTTGGTCCGCTCCCAAATCAAAACAATTTTCTACCATCAAGTTTGTGGCAAAATCCTTCCATTCACTATTGTTTTCCATATCACTTTTTGCATATAAATCCACTAACTTAGTCTGATTCTTATAATAAGTCTGTCGACAACACACACAAGTGAAATTAGGCCTCTCACTTGATTTCACCATAAACGTGGAAATTTCCTTGTGAAACTTATCTGTACTGAAAATCTGTACACTGTCTTCCACATTACCTTCTTCTAGTGCTTCAATATCAACATTGTTCTCTTTACCAGCAAAGTAACAAAACTCAATTTCTTGAAAAATATTCTTCACATCTACTTCAGAACCATGCAAAAGAGCTCTGCTTAATTTTTTAAGCATAATTGCTGGACTCTTAGCATAATACAACATTCTAACTAATTTCCTCATTTTATTATGATGCACTGCTAGCATCCTGAAATGATGAAATACACTCTGGCATACTCTCCTAGAAAGACAAGCCAGTGAATGACCATGCAAACCTGTCACTTGTCTCACTCTGCAAGGATCAAATTCTTGCAACAACTTTATTTTTTACTTTACACTTTTCTTATTAAATGTCCGTATAAAATCACAAAGCAAATTGATGGAATCCTGTCGCACACTGCAAATAGAACTACACTTCCAGGTGTACACTGGTCCCTTAGGACGTCTCCCTAAAACCTCATCACTTAACACCTCTTCTGCATCTGCAGACACAAGTATTTCTTTTTCAACCGGACGACCATCTTTTACCTCATATGCTCGACCACTGCTGTCAACTGCATGCACCAAATCATTGTCCAGAAAATAACTCTCCTCATTAAAAAATGCCTCACTATTTGAATTTGAAATACTGAATCGTTTTTGGCCACTATAGGTGTGGCAGGGTATACTCAGACATGAGTCCCTTTCTCACTGCACCATCAGGATTCAAGCAAGCCGGGCCGAAGACGGCTGTAATGCCAGAAACCGGTCCCCGGTAGCTTGTCTCCTTTCTGGTGAAGAATTGGCTTGGTAGTTTAGTCTGCCCTGTTCCCATGATGCACTGGGCCAGGGACAGACTGATTTGCATATAGCCAGGTTCTGAGCTGGGATGGTGCAGTGAGATAAATAACGGTGATGGATCAAGCCCTGATCTTTGGACTGGGTAAGAGTGGTCTGCTTAATTCAGACACTCTCTTCATCACCACCCCCTTATCTGAATCACTATTTGAACTATGCATCCATTCTCCTAAGAAAACTTCACAAAAATTACTTCGATTAACTTCTCTCTTCCATCTACTATTAGATTTGAAAACATAGATTACCTTGTTTAGTTACCTAATTCTATTAATTACCAAAATAAATAACTTTCGCTTAATTTCGAAAGCCTGATCAATAATGTTCTCTACATTTTTCTTTTTCTTATAAAATGACACTTTCTGTTGACCTTTTTTAAATTGTTTTAGCAAATTGACAATTACCCTGTTGCGGAACATTCGCCTACAAATGTCCCTGAATATATTTGCCCTTCAATTGCCATGCACAGAGTTATCTCCTGCTCTAGCACAAACTTTTTTGACGGGCCTTTCCTTTCCATTTAAATTGGCTCTCTTTTTCTGGACTAAAACTTGTTCTGTAGTTATACTTTTGTTTCTACAAATGTTTCTAAGGAATGATTTCGTTCTCTTACCCGGTGTTCTCTTCGTGCGTTGAGGTAATTTTAATGTAGAGGACTGCTGCAAGCTTTTAGTCAACTGCTGTCTTTGACGTTTCGTAGCCTTTCGAATTCTATCCTTAGACAGAATTGTCTAATTTCCAAATAATCTGCAGTTGAATCTGTGGTAAAATATAATAAAACATTTTATTAACCACTATTACCAAACAGTAAATCAATAACAGTAAGAATTAGATTCAACAATGCTATAAAAATGATTCAATAAAATATTTTTAATTTAACTGTGATAGTGATAATATTACAGGGCTTTCATGCAAATGACTGCCCACCCTGCAACGAAAAGACCACATTAATCTTTACGCACATTAAATTGTGTACTTACCTGCAATAATCCATATGCCAGTGTTTACGTCCCTCCCCCCTGCCCCTACCCCTCCCCGCCTACCTGCCCCACCGTAACTCCCTCCACGACCCGCGGCTGCTGTTTTGCAACATGCTGCATCTTGTAAATCTCTCCTGCATTATAAAAGTGACGCAACAGCAACACAAAAGAGGCGCACAACCATCATAAATCTTTCCCTAAAACTTTAAGGGACAGATGTAGGTCGGTCGGTATCGGCCGAAAAACGGTATTTTCGGCCGTTACCGACCAGTTTACAAAATTTGTTATGTAGGGGAAAATATATTACAATTTCAATTTCAAAAATCTTTATTTCGGTAAAAATTACCATAAAAGACAATTTATAAAAACAATTCATTTAAATGTTTTATACAGCAAGATGTAAAATTCATAAAAACATCACTGGAAAGAAATCCTTGTATGCCAGAAACCGGTCTGCACTCAGGTCTGTGTTTTAAGACATTTCCTTCTGATAGACCAGAGGGCGCCCAGGTACTTGGCCATAGCGAACACAATATGGTCTGAAAGATCAGTTTTTAAAACTCTATAGGCGGCCAGACACCTCTTAAATCCAAGATTCCTGCATAGGGGGACAATCCAGTACATTACAGAATCGGTAAAATTACCGAATCGGTAATTTTACCGATTCGGTAAAATAAAACATCGGTAAATATACCGATTTCAAGCCACCCATATGTAGGTGGGACTCTTCAAAGTGCCACGAGCCTTTACGAATCGGTATTTTTCCATCAAAAACAATTTCACCGATTCTGTAAATGTAGATTTACCTACATGTGGCCTTGGATTTAGGCCCCTACATACCGATTGGCCATTTACCGGTCGGAAACGGCCGAAATCGGCCGTAACTGGTCGGTAAATGGCCTGAAACGACCACCTACATCGGGCCCTAAGTGTGCATGCATTTGATTTCAAACAAAGTTTTACAACCTTTTATGTAAAACAATTATACACCTACATTCATGGGGAACTGACTTAAAATGCCCTAATACACATCAAAACGTTTTTTAACATACTTGCACCTTTTTTTCAACAACTTTTAACATGGCTATGTAACTCAAACAATCATAATGAAAATTTTATGAGCACACATAGGGGCGTATTTACAAGGGCCTTGCAGCACGGGGAAAGTGACTTCAAATGACCAGACACACATGGGGACGTATTTACAAGGTCCTTGTACCCGGGGGAAGTGACTTGAAATTGCTAAGCACACATAGGAGGGTATATACAATGCCCGTGCAACACTTATGCATCATTTTCTTTTAACATGGCTATGTAACTCAAACAATTAATCATTCCTATGAGCTTTGAAGCCCATAGGAATGATTAGGCATTACCGATTCTGTATTTACCGAATCGGTAATTAAAGAATTCACAAGGGTGCAGGGGGTGTCACTTTGACACCCTCTGGCACCCTCAAAACAGGCACAGGTGCCATGTGGCAGGCATACCTGCCCTAAGGGCAGGTCTGCCTTTCACATGACATAGGTGTGCATGCACACATGTGCATATACACCGGAATCGGTATTTTACCATGAAGTTGAATTTCATGCTAAAATACCGATTCGTTAAGGCCTTTGAGACTCAGAAGAGTCCCCCCTACATAGGAAATTTACAGAATCGGTAAAATTACCAATTCAGTATTTTACCAAACCGATAATTTTTCCGATTCTGTAAATGTAGATTTACCTACATGTGGCCTTGGATTTAGGCCCCAACATACCGATTGGCCATTTACCGGTCAGAAACGGCCGAAATCTGCCGTAACCGGTCGGTAAATGGCCTGAAACGACCACCTACATCGGGCCCTAAGTGTGCATGCATTTGATTTCAAAAAAAGTTTTTAAACCTTTTATGTAAAACAATAATACACCTACATTCATGGGGAACAGACTTAAAATGCCCTAATACACATGAAAACGTTTGTTAAAGGAACTTGCACCTTTTTTTCAATAACTTTTAACAAGGCTATGTAACTCAAACAATCAAAATGAAAATTTTTCAGGCACACATGGGGGTGTATTTACAAGGGCCTTGCACTACGGGGAAAGTGACTTCAAATGACCAGACACACATGGGGACGTATTTACAAGGCCCTTGAAATCGGGGGAAGTGACTTGAAATTGCTAAGCACACATAGGAGAGTATTTACAATGCCCGTGCAACACTTATGCATAATTTTTTACATATACACCGTAACAATAACAACTCAAATGCATCATATATCTGTTCCGCAAAAGCGACGCATTGCAGGAGTCACATCACAAGTACATAATTTCTCATAATTTTTTAAAGCATGCCTTTTCCTTAAAAACGATTTTCGGAACATAATTTGAAAACACAGCACAGCTCCTATGTACATACACACCTTGTCAGTACTAATACTTTACATTATCTACAATTACAATTGGTAATAGAATCCAAAATCGCCTTTGAAAGCAGAATGCAAACACTTGACGCACAACATAATTTTAAATACACAGCTGACTTTCTTATTTACGCAAAAAAGCAAACTAGTCTTTATCTAAAATATATAAACGATAACTCACCTTTACAAATTCTTTTTGAAATTCAAAACAGACTCAGAAACACACCAATTATTCTTTAGCAGAATTAAAGGTATGCACTCCAGAGGCTCGAACCAACAAAGGCACTGAAACGCTGATATTCATCACACATATCTCTCATGTCAGCCAATCAAAACTCTTCCCTCACTATTTTCAAATCAACACCCTTCCCCCCTCTGCCTTTTCTACCTCTTTTCCATAGCAACTACCGCCTGCCAGACCTGTCATGTTCACAAGTTCACACAACAATGTTTCAAATGAACTCTGAACTCTCAGTACACCTGCTAATCCACTGCAATCTTTCATAACAACATTTTTAGATAACCATTCAAAATACATCTTTCAAAGAACACATCCCTGCACCCTAACTTTCTGTTTTCAGCAATGGAAATACACCAATCACTGCTAATGAATCATTTGCACTTAAACTCCACAGTTTTTTTCATTACAAACTTCACTATTTCAACTGCCATTTTATTCCCACACTTCATCTGACTGCAGCAAAAACTCCTCTAGCCATGTTTTCAGTCTGGATTCTTGGACATAGCTACATCCACTGGGCTCACAGGTATGCTGATAACAGAAATTTACACAACCTCAATTTACAAAATGTGGAAATCAAATGGATTGGTCGAAGAGGATTGAAATGTCACCAATTGATACCATTCGTGAAAACCTTTTTACATTTGCCAACCCCTGACCTCATAATAGTGCACTGTGGAGGAAACTATTTGGGCACTTTGACTGGGGTAGGTCTGGAAATGCTCCTAAAAGACACCTTTGAGCAATTGATGACACTTTTTCCTCAAACTGCCTTGGTATATTCCAATATATGCCAAAGACAAAAATGGAGGTGGTCCAATCAATTTTGTCCACAAATTGAGAAATCGAGGAAGCATGTAAATAAGTCTGTTTCAGCTTACATGAGAGACTATGGAATGGGCTGCATCTACAACAATAACTTGCGTTACTACATGCAAGATATCTACAGAGGAGATGGCGTGCATTTCTCAGATGAGGGGAACAGAGTTTTCATACTAAATTTAAGAATGTGTATTGGTTCCTACTTATAAGTTTCTAGAACTTACACAGAACCCAAAAGCTCTTTTCAGAGCTACCTTAACTTAGTTTACTCTTTTGAAATTTCGAATGTACCTTTTTTCACTTATTTTCACTTATATTCGCTTCCCGGTTCGCTACCCAGTTCGCGTACCGGCAGCTAACCACGCGAAAAAATAAAAAAATTTAAAACCACATATATGAGCCTCCTCAGCCACCCTCAGAAAACTTAGGGAGACAGGATACGTCTAAAGAACCCCAATCTACCCATTCTGAACATTATTTACCCTCCATCTTGTATCTCAATTCTACCGAAACACAAAATGGAGGACTCCCGAAACGCTGCAAGTTCGCGTACCGGGACACGCACTGACAAGCACTCGCTCAAAAAAGGTGGGAAAGTAATTTACAGAAAAACCACTGGAGACACTTTCACCAATTAAACATTAGCTCCTACTACATACCAATCCCTACCATTTTCACAAATTTCGTTGGAATACCATTTAGCCATTTAGCATGTAGAACTCTCTAAAATCCCAGAGGTAAATTACTTCACAAAACATATCGGAAGTGTTAGAAATGACAATCAATTAAAATATTACTTTCAATTTCGACTATTATATCATGACATTTGATTGGTTATGTACCTGAATATATATAAACAAAGAGAGAGAAACACAGCCATTTTGACTACTACTTTGTGAAGTGCATAACCACTATAAAACAACTGATAACTTCAAGTTATATTTAAAAGGTAAGATATTATTTTTAAAACTGAAGTATGTTCTGTACTGAAAGCTAATTAGAAAAACATTTTCTGACAGTTATATTCTATCACTCTGTAATACTTATAGAATAAAATAGACTTCTCTGTTTTAGTTATGGCAAGTCCAGTCCTAGGATTTGTGAGGCCCTGGGCTAAAAGGGAACGTGCGTGAGGCCCCCTCCAATTTACATAAGTGGTCCCTTGCAAAGAGAACATTCGCAGACACTGTGGGGGCCCCATTGACCAGCATTTTGACGCCCCCACAGTTCTAACTTATACTCCACACGCATTTCTCACACCTTCATAGGTGTTAGAATTGATTGTGGTCTAAAAGTTAAAACTGTGGGTGCGCCAAAATGCTGGACAATGGGCCCCCCACAGTGTCTGTGAATGGTCTCCCTGCAATTGAGGGAGCGTCTCCTTCTCCCTCCTCTATGCCTCCTGACACCATCCATGAGAGGCCCAAGGAGGGGGCTCCCTCCAATGAACCTTAATTGCAGGCGACACCTTTCTTTGTGATAGATCTCCAGGAAAACAAAAGGACACATCACCAGTGCGTGGCCCCATGCTGGTGGGCTGAGTGCGAGGCCCTGAGCGGCAGCCCACGCTGCCCATGCCTAGCGCCGGCCCTGAGTTAAGGATGGAGTTAGACTTGTCTAGTATAATTCAGAATTGACTAAGAGTTTATTGAATAATTTTCTTCATATTTCTACTTCCAATTTGATACCATACACTGCCCAACGAAAAAATCACTGTTTAAATAACCAAACTGCCTGTCTGTACTGAAACCCAACAGTGCCCTATTTGTACTGATATATTTTTTTAAAATTCATTTTTCAAAATACAAAATGGAAGGTCAACAAGAAAATAACTTAAGAATTGAAGCAGGAACACAAACGGAGACGGAAGTTGACCATGATTTCTACGACGATTCAATAAACAATGAACTTCTGCAATGTGTGGATGCAGTAGATTTTCTACTGGAAAATGAAAAAAAAATGATCATGATTTTTTAGAATTTCTTTTAAATTTTGAGAAACAATCATAATAATAAATTTGTATTTCCTAATTCAAAAATTGTTTGCCACATTATTCATTTTTATATGTATATTGTAAACTAGTAGCAAATTGATTATAACGTGAAGTCAGACTTTAAATATACTGTGCAACTTTTTGGTGTTACATACTAACTTTGTTCATAGTTACTTCCTTTCTTCCACTATATAATCTCCAATGTGTATTTAACATCTCTATATCATCTCCTGCCTCCATGTTGTTTCGGCTTTCCTGACAGACTATGGTATGAATTCCATATACCACAATAACTTCTTTATCAACAGGCAAGATATCTACAAAGGAGACGGCGTTTATTAATTTGTAGACTCTGCTTTGGTACCTACATGTTGCTACGTGAATAAAAAAATAAAAAAAAAAAAAAAAAAACGAACAATCAATAAACATACAATAAGTTAAAAGTCATTGATTCTTGTTTCCTTATAGTACACTCCCCAGACCGCTTTCCGGTACGCGTACCGGGTGCACCCCACGAAAAAAACATTTTTTTTTTTGGCCGGCGGGGCCCTTTTAAAGCCTCCACATCAAACCTAGGGGGTCAGGGAGGATCTACTATGCCCCCTTATGGGCATTTGCCCCTTCGTTTTGGCCTCCTCTTGTCTCTCGATCCTACCGAGAGACAACATGGCGGCCGCTACGGACTGTTTAGAATGTTGACAGACACCGGAGAGCCAATCACCTTCGCTTCGCAAAGCTCCGTTACGCGAAAAGTACGCGAACTGGAGCGCTATCCGGGACGCTGTCAGAGATATATCTGTTTTTTAAAATGTTAATTTCTCAAAATCCACTGGAGCACATATATTGAGACCCAGCAAAGGCACATGGGGCTAACAGTCCCTACAATTTTGCCAAGTTTCGTGTAAATCCATTCAGCCGTTCGAGCTAAAAGTGAGGCCAAACGCCCTATAGGAAAATGAATGGGGAAAACGCGTTTTGGGACCCCCCTTTTTTCTCGGCCCCCCCTTAACAAAACACCCCCAAATTTTCAGGGGCTGATCAGAAACAATATGTGCCATTTTCCTGAAAATTTCAGCCGATTCCGTCCACAAACGCCAAAGTTATTAGACATAGAATTTCAAAAGTTCCATAGAGAAAAAATCCTAACTATATATACCTACTGGCGACCGCCAGTAGGTAATATATATATATATATATATATATATATATATATATATATATATATATATATATATATATATATATATATATATATATATTGCAACACGTTTCAACTTAATAAAGTCAAAAGGACGGCAAGCACTCAGGTATCAGAAAACAAAAAAAATATATATATATAGTTATAGTTAGGACCTAGTTTCCATAGGAAATCCACAACATTCTATTTGGAATACCTTTGGAAGAATCTTCGTGAATTTCTCCAAGAACATGGCCTGCTTGGTTCCGTTCCTTCCCTGAAAGTTTGGGGGTGATTCGTCAAGTGGGGGCCGAGAAAAAAGAGGGTCTCAAAACGTGTTTTCCCCATGCAATTTTCCATAGGGACCTTTAGCCAGGGCTACAGCCCGAACGGCTGAACGGAATTACACCAAATTTGGCAGAGAGGTAGAGTTCGGTTCGCAGATTGTGCTTTTTGTTAAATGGTGTAAATCAGTTCAGTAGTTTCTGAGAAAACTGCAAGTAAAATCATAGCGATATCTAGAGACGGGGTGCAGCACGCGTACTGAAATCTGTTCAATTACGAGCGCGAGCTGCATGCTGATTGGCTGTGAACTGTCTGTCAGCACTCGAAACCAGGAAGTGTTGGTGGCCATCTTGTGCCTCGCTAGAATCGAGTCACAAGAAAACAGTAAAACAAAGTTGAGAAATAAGGGAAGGGGGTAGGCTAGAAACATTGTGACCCTCTAGGGTTGCTCAGGGGGGTCGTACATGGATGTTTAGGCTGTTTTTTTTTAAAAGGAAAATCGCGGCGTACGCATATGTAAATACCTACAATTACGAGCAGGAGCTGCATGCTGATTGGCTGTCAATACTCCAAACCAGGAAGTGTTGGCAGCCATGTTGTTTGACGGGAGAGCAGAGTCACAAGAAAACAGTAGGAGAAAGTTGAGAAATAAGGAAAGGGGGCAGGGTAGAAACATACTGAGCTCATAGTCTTGGTAAGGGGTGGTACATGGATATTTTTGCTCATTTTTTTTTTTTTTAAATAAAAAATGTCGGGGTACTCGTGCATTACTTGTACACGGTGGAAAAGGTGAATAAAAAAGTAGAAATCTGTTTTATTCATTAGGTCCCGGGGGGCCAAATTACGGGGACAATTTTTTGCATAATGAGGGCTTGTAAGGTGCCCAGAGCCCTGGGGAAGGGCATTCCGCTGGTTTTATTTTGAAGTATGTGGGGGGTTACGGTCCTACTCCCCGCAGTCTCGGGGTGCGGCACCCCTCGGGTCTTTTAAAAAATATATATATGTTTTGAGCTCTCTCTCTCTCTCCCAGTACACGTCCCGGGGAATGCTACCTTTCTGGGCCAGTGATATGTAAAATTACCTTTGAGCTCTGGGTACCTGCATTGTCTGGACTTTTTAATTAATGTTGGAAGGGTGGGCTTGATAATATGTCCTTGTAAATTCCCGTAGAAGCCTATGTTCTGGTGTTAAAATGGGCTTCTATGGGAAATAACAAGGCTGTATTTTGAAGCTCATTATCACCGTTTTATCGGTAGTTTCTTGCCAATAAAACGGCGATAATTTTAACACCGGTGGTTGATGATATGCAGTTAAATTTACTGGTCAAAAAAAGTGAGGCAAGATGGCCGCCGTAGCTCTGTAGAGGGAAGTCGCACTTCACTTCTCTCCTACCCTATTATTATGATACTGGTGTTTTGAATACAGGGATGTGGGATCTGGCTGCTCTCATACGTCCCATTTCTGCTGAAACGCTTGGTCTGGAACAACTGAGACAAATAACTGTTGCAGCGAACAAGCTTTGGTGTAGGTACCGGAGGAGCATAGTTTTTGCCTCCAACATACCCGGCAGCATGTCGCAGCGCAACAAACAAGACAAAGAGAAAGCACCAGCAACTGGGTCGATCAAAGGCCCAGTAACTCGGGAAGAAAAACGCACAGGAGCTATACCCAAAGTTCTGGTGGCCGCTAAAAAGCAGATGGAATACCTCAGTCGCTCCTCAAGGGGGGCACTACAGAAGAAAAGCGACAGACAAGAAAGAAAACCTAAGGCAAAACCAGAAACCAGGCTCGCCACAGCCAGCTCGAGCAAAGCTTTGAAAGAGCCGCCACAGGATGTCGGAGGGAAAATGCAGCGAGCACAAATGTCTGTCTTAAAGGAACTTATGCGGCAGCCTACCTTACCCGAATCTTTTGCACTTAAAGGGCCCCCAGCTCTAGAGAACCGAGTCAATGACCTACAGCAACCAGACGCCCTGAGTTGGCCCCCAGTTTCACAGAATCTGGACGGCGTTCTGCGGCACCCAGCCGCACTGAGCGCGGGCAGCGAGGAGACAGAGGAAGCTGCCTGCGAGGATGCAAGCGTCGGAGCTCCAGTTGCCGGGCAACCAACAGACATGCTGGGAAGCAGCATGCATCGAGCGGAACCCGACTCAGAGGTGAGCATAGGAGAAGCGGAGGCGAGCGAGGGGGCGAAGGAGCCTGCTGAGGCACATCAGAGATCTCTAGAGGAGATAGAAAGACAAAACAACATTCAAATGCTAGATGCTCTGTTAACAGTAGAAGCAGGGCTTAATAATAAAACCTACCAGCCTTCTGAGTCGAGCTGGGGAGCACACTAAGCATTGAAGTTCGGCGAGAGCATGAGCAGGAACAGACCAGTGGCAAGGATGGCAGAGGCAATAGAGGGAGTTCCCCTGAATTTTTTTCAGTTAATGAGGGGTCAGACTCAACGGACATCAGCGAGCCTGAAAATGAGGAGGAGAGAAGCTGTACTGACCACACTACCGATTCAGATACAAGCAAGGGTTCCAGAGATATAGGAACACAAAAAAGAAGGAAAGTTGGAATGAGAAGAGATGGGCGAGGGTCCAGAAATAGTACGAACAAAAAACTGTTGTGGGACTACTCTGCTACTTCAGAGACTTACCAAGAAAGTGGTCAAGGAGAAGGGGATAATGATGGGTTACCAAAGTCTACACCTCAGAACGTGACATTGGAGATGCTGTTTGGCACATTGAAGCAGATGCAATCTGAAGCTAGGGCAGAAAGCCGGAGAGCAAAGCGCGACACTAAAAAGCTGTAAGCCTCATTGAGAAAAGTAAATAGAAAATATGAGGAGGTGGAGGAAAGAGTAACCCAGGTGGAAGAAAGAACCAGCAGAGTGGAAGACGAAGTAACAGACTGGCAGACCTTCAAAGTAGAACAAGGAAAATTAGTGGAAGACTTGCAGTGGAAGGTCGAAGATTTTGAAAATCGCCAAAGGCGGAACAATGTAATACTCTTGGGACTTGAAGAAGGGCGGGAGGGGCAAGATCCGAGAGGGTATGTGATCAAACTCTTAAAAGGGGCCTTCCCAGAATCACAGTGGCAATGGGAACTAGAAGTGCAAAGAGCCCATAGATACCCTTTATTTGTAAAGAAAAATCGTGGTGGTCAGCAGAACACGCTTCCTAGCGCAATTTTAGTGTTTCTAGGGAATTTTTTAGCGAGGCAAGAGATCATGGATAAGGCTAGACCAGAGTCCAGGAAGACAGTTGATGGGGACACATTTTTCGGCAGGCCTGATTTCTGCCATGTTACGGTCGAAAGAAGGTGGAAATTAAGGCAACTGATAGCACCCTTCCAGAAACAAGGTGCAGAAGCATATCTGCTGTAACCAGCAAGATTAAAAGTCATCAGTAAGGGGCATACTAGGATGTTCTTTTCTGAAATAAAAGCAGGAGAATTTCTGATAGAGATTACTGAGCAGAGTAAGGGAAGGGAGAATAGAGGAAAAAGCCCACCAAAAACCCGTAGAGGAAATGTCATAATGGGACAACTAACTGATTGAGATAGGAGAGCAGGGTAGGGGGGAGAGGCGACACTATAGACTACAGAGGCTACACATAGGTCAAGATTGACCTATTTGCCTGTAACAAGGGGGGTGGGATCCAAGAGGGGGGGAGGGAGGGGGGAGGCGGAGGGGGAGGTTCAGGGGGGGAAAAAGAAAAAGGAATTTGCACTTAGGATTTGGCTGTGGACACAGCACACATGGGTTGGAAAAGCAAGATACGCAATGCATTATGTTAAGGAGAAGAGAAGGGGAGGAGGAGGCGTACCTCTGAGAAATTAACAGGAACAATCATGAAGAAAAGAATGAAATGGGATGGCATGTAGGATAGCCTCGATAAATATCTGTGGGCTGGGCGAGATTAATAAAAGACTTAAAGTGGCTGCCCTTCTTAAATCACTACATCTCGATTTAGTTTGTCTGCAGGAAACGCACATTGAAGGCACTAAGGCATATCTGTTGGAACAGCTTGGTTTTAATGTTCTAGCAAAGACTAATCAAGGCACTAAGACAAGAGGGGTTGCGATACTAGGCAGGAGGCAGGATGTGGTGGTTAGGAGGAAAAAAGAGGATCAGTGGGGGAGGTGGTTTATAGTAGAACTAGGGATTAAGGAAGAGATCATTATCATTGTTTCAGTCTATGGTTCCACAGAGGATGACCCGGATGTGTTTCAATTTTTAGATGCAGAATTGGCACAATGGCCAGAACCAATTATTTGTTGCGGTGATTTTAACCTGCATGACAGCGACAGTAGCTTCTTAGACCCTGGTAGAAAATACTTGGGAAGGAAGAAGAGGACATATAGAGCTCTAGCAGACATGGCAACTCACAACTCTCTAGAAGACCCCTGGATTAAGTGCCATCCAAACTTAGACGGGAGTACTTTCTTTTCAGCCCCCCATCAGGTATTGGTCAGGCTTGATTATTTTTTAATCTCAAGGGGGTTGATGGATAGGGCAAGAATAGAAAGAGAACCACTATTTATGTCGGATCATAGCCCGTTTATTTTGTCACTAAGAACTGGGTGATATTAATATCAATCTGAGTACCAGCATTTTAGAGGATGCACAAGCAATTTATAAAGGACGCAAACCCAAGGTGTACACAGCACTTAGGAACTTGTTAGAAGATCATGGGTTGGTCGACACTTGGGGTATGTTGAGAAAGAGGGATAGTGGATTTACATTTTATTCTTATCCACATAAAAAGTTAGTAAGACTAGACTATTTTTTTTTAACGCGTAATTTAATTGAAGGTACTAATATTAGAATCTATCCCCGAATATCTTCGGATCACTCTCCAATAGTCGTAGATATACATCTCTTACCCAAAAGGAAGATACAATCCAGTTTTTCATTTGATCGCAAGCTCTGTTTAAATACGGAATTTATCACACATATGCAGGGTTGGATTTAAACTTTTTTTGATGAAAATCGTGGTACTGCCAATATTCCGGTAGTATGGGATACATTTAAAGCAGGGTTTAGGGGAGAATGTATTAATTTTACAATGGGACATCGTAAGAAACTAAAGAAAGAATTGGATAAGTTATATGAAGCTTTGAGTAAAGCAGAGATCTGTTTAACTAGAAAAATTGTACTGGGCAACATGGGTTTGGTTGAAGAGGAAAATGGTGTCACTAAAGCCAGGTCCAATATTTTGGGGTTCTGGGATAAAGAAATTGCCAGAAAATTCTTAACCTCAAAAATGACAAGTTATGAATTTGGTGAAAGAATAGGTCGCACCTTGGCGACAAGCCTTCGAATGAAACAAACTGCACAGAATATAACTGCAATGAAAGATACCCATGGTAATTAACATTACTACCAGGAAGGTATTGTGGGAATTTTTCAAACTTATTATGCAAAGCTTTATGCTAGGGAAGACAGTGTAGTTTCTTATGATCAATGGTACGATAGGATGTTGATTGATTTGAAGGTTTTAGATCCCAGATTAGCTGATGAGTTAGAGTTACCCATAACTCTGATTGAAGTGGAAACAGCAGTAAATAGCCTTGCATTGGGTAAAGCTGTGGGGCCTGATAGATTGCCTGTTGAAATTTATAAACGTTTTTTCACATTATGAAAGATGAGCTTCATCAGGTAATCTTAACAGCCCAAGACGGCAATCCCTCAAAAACATGGGCCGAAGCAACAATTGTAGTGTTTTGTAAAAAAGATAAACCCACTGATAGTGTTGGATCCTATAGACCCATATCCTTGTTGAATGTGGACAATAAAATATACTCAAAGATTTTAGCTAATCGATTGTCAGGGGTAGTGTCATCTTTAGTATCCAGACACCAACACGGGTTTATTCCTAAAAGGAGCACCATTAACCATATTATTAAAGTTATCACACTGTTCGATTTAGCCGCGGTTAACAAACGAAAATTAGCGCTTTTTCTATTAGATTCGTGTGGGGATGGGAATAGACTCACGGACACAGGTAGGGATGGTTTTATTGTTTTGAACACTTTTTTACGCTGTATGGCTTTTCTGTAGAAGGGTAAAGGTATATCTCGGTCTGTCTCTGCTCCGGCGGATCGTCTATCCCGGTACCTCCTGGGACTTGGAGTCCGGATGTTAGGCACGTCGTCCTCCAGATCGGTGTCCAGTTTGGAGCATGTAAATAAGGAAAAGGAGAGAGGTCTTAGCGCAGTGTCCTACTTCGCTCACAGCGCTTCAGGGGGAGGAAGTGAGGGAGTCACACGTGCACAACAACTATGTCGGTTCTCGTGAAGGGGCGAAAGCCGTGACGGGATAGGGTAGTGCAGGGGATGGTCGAGTGCAGTCCTCATGAAGGTTTAGCCCACTTAGGTCCCGCCCAGCCCGCAAAGCGTGACCGTACCTGGGAGAGCCACACTTCCCTGGTTGAAGTGTGGCTGGGCGAAGCGCCTTCTCGGTGGCCTCCCGGCTTGTCGCTGCTGTCGGTCCTTCTCCCTCGGGTCTCTCCTCCTCCGTCCCTCTCCGCCTTCGTCTCGAGGTTCCGGTCCTTCCCGTTGTTCTCGCTTGTCTCCTCCGGTCTCTCTCCTCCGGACTTGCCGCCAGTCTCTCCTCCGATGGTCTCCTCTCCGCTCTTCCTTCAGTCGCCTTGTCGCACTCCAAATCTCCACTCCTCGCCGTCTCCAATCCTCCACTCCTCACCGTTACTTTCCTCGCCACTCCAAACACCTCCTCCTCCTCCGGGTGATGAACACCCCTCTGTGGGAGTCTCGGGTCGCTTTACCTGGTCGACGTGGGTGTGGCTTGCCTCAGGATACGCCCAGTTAAAGAAACAGTGTTCCTCCGGGTGTTTGTACTCGCGTCCTGGGGTAATCACGTCGTTGACCTTCCAGTTCTCGGGGTGCTGTTTGAAGAAAGGTAGATTGTCAATGTACTTAGCGTCCCCGTTAGCAGCAACCCCGTTACACAGCTCCCCCCTAGGATTCTCCCGATCAGGGAGAGGAAACCTGGACAGGTAGTCTGCATTTGCATTGTCCCTCCCTTTTCTATGATGCACCTGGAACGAGAATGGCTGCAGGGAAAGGAACCAATGTAGCACCCGGGGATTGTTGGACATGTTGCGGCTCATCCACTGCAGGGGAGCGTGGTCAGTGTACAATGTAAAAGGATGCCCTTCTAAATAATACCGGAGTTTATCGACGGCCCACTTGATAGCGAGGCATTCCTTCTCGATGGTAGGGTACTTGACTTCTCTGGGGAAGAGTTTACGACTTATAAACAATGTATGATGTTCGGCCCCTGCCTCAGTCACCTGTGACAAGACCGCCCCTATCCCAAAGTGTGAGGCGTCGGTATGAAGGACAAAAGGTTTAGAAAAGTCAGGGGAAGACAAGATCTTTTTCAGCGTGTTAAACGCTTTCCACATTTCCGGGGAGGGTGTTTGCAGGGCTGCAGCTGTCAGGTGGTTTTTGAGGGTATCTGTGAGCGGGGCTGCGATGTTAGAAAAGGAGGGGATGAACCGTCGGTAATAACCGACGAGTCCTAAAAATGCTCTCATGTCTTTCTTGGTTGTGGGAAATGGGGTGTCTGCTATTGGTCTCACCTTCTCAATTTGGGGTTCTATTACCCCCATGTTCCAGTACGTAACCCAAATATTTCACTTTCTGAAATCCCATCCGGGACTTTTTGGAGTTGATGTGAAGTCCGGCATCTTGTAGTTGATGGAGGACGGTCTGTAGGTGTTTCAGATGGCTCTCCCAGGTAGGACTGAATATAATGATATCATTGAGATATGCAGAGCTGAAGCATTGATGATCTTTCAGGACTTCATTCATGAGCCGTTGGAAGGTGGCAGGGGCTCCATGCAGACCGAAAGGCAGTATGTTGAACTCATACAACCCGTCCGAGGTGGCGAAAGCCGTCTTCTTTCGGTCTTGCTCTCATAGTGGGACCTGCCAATAGCCTTTAGTAAGGTCAAGAGTACTGATGTATCGGGCTTCTCCGAGCTTTTTAATCAATTCATCAATCTTAGGTATGGGGTAGGCATCGAAGGAGGATACCGCGTTCAGGGCTCTAAAGTCCATGCAGAACCTGCTACTCCCGTCGGGCTTGGGCACCATCACTATGGGTGAAGACCACTCACTCCGAGAGGGCCGTATGACCCTGAGCCGGATCATTTCTTGTACCTCTTTGCGTATGGCGTCTCTTTTGGCTGCAGGTATCCGATAAGGACGCTGTTTCACAGTGGTACCATCAGGGGTTTCTATCCGGTGTTCTGTCAACGTAGTCTTCCAGGGGTGATTGGAAAAGATACGGGAAAAGGGTTGAAGGATCTTCTGTAGTCCTTCCCGTTCTGCCTGTACTAGTTCGTCGTTAATCTCCAACTCGCCCAGGGTTGACTCGTCGTGTGGTCCCGTGGGTAGAGCAAGATGAATGGTTGCTGGTGTCGCTCCCAACCATTTTTTTAGCAGATTGATGTGGAAGATTGGCGTCTTCCTTCTGTCTATCTGTAGGCGGTAGGTGGTATTGCCTATGGTTTCTGTTACTCGATAGGGTCCTTGCCATTCATTCTGGAATTTCTTCGTGGGGGATGGTAGCAATACCAGGGCCCAATCGTCTACGGCGAGTCTTCTCCATTTCCTTCCTGCATCATAGTGGGTCTTTTGCTTCCTTTGGCTGTTTTCTAGTTGGGAATAAGCCAATTCCCTGATTTTTCCTAACTGGTTCTTCAAGTTTTGACTGTATTCCAGTAGGGTTTTTACTTCTCCCTGCTGTTCGGCCTCCCATACTTCTTTCGTCATTTCAAATAGGCTTCTTGGTTGTCGTCCGTAAAGCATTTCAAATGACGAACAGCCCACACTACTTTGTCTTTGCCCTCTAATGGGGTAGAGGGCCAATGGAAGTAGTGAATCCCAGTCCTTCCCGTTCACCGTGAGCATCTTCTTCAACGTGGACTTCAGCGTCCCGTTGTACCGCTCCACCAGTCCGTCCGTCTGGGGATGGTAAACAGAGTTACGGATCTGGTGGAGGTTCAAGAGCGAGCAGACCTCCCTCATGACCCTGGACATAAATGGAGTGCCCTGGTCCGTAAGGACCTCTTTAGGGAACCCCACCCGTGAAAATAACTCCATGAACTTGTCAGCAATGTTCTTGGAGGTAGGTGCCTTTAGGGGAAATGCCTCCGGGAATCGTGTGGCATAATCAACGATTACGAGAGCATACTGGTTTCCTTTTCTCATTTTGGGGAGAGGGCCAATCAGATCCATGGCCACTCTTTCGAATGGGGTCCCTATAATGGGGAGAGGCTGTAGGGGAACAGCTGGGGGTCTATGCGTGTTCTTCCACTGACACACGTCGCAGGTCTGGCAATAGGTTTTTATGTCCCTGTATATCCCCGGCCAATAGAAACAACGGAGCACATTCTGGGTGGTCTTTTCACTACCCGTGTGGCCAGCCAACAGGAGTGTATGCGAGTAGAACATGATTTGGTCTCTGAAACAGGTGGGTACAAGAAGTTGGAGAGGGTCGTCCGGAGCTCCTTGTCTGTACAATAACTCATTCTTTATCAAAAAACGGGGATACCTGAGGGAGGGGTTGTCTTTGTCAGTATGTGCATATTCCCAAGCATTGAACAAAGAAGCATCGTTGGATTGAGCAAACCTGAAGCTTTGGTCGCTCTCCCACGGGTCAGGGGCGGTCAGGGCCGGGAGAGCTTGAGGTTTCTTCCCCTCTATCAGGATTTTATCAAACAGGTCGAGAAAATGGGGGTTGTCAGTCCCTATTATAATGTCCTCAGGCAGAGTGTCCATTACCCCTACTTTCACCACTAGGCTCTTTTCCCCTGCTATATCAAGTGGAATGTTAGCTACGGGATACTTTTTAACGTCTCCGTGTACACATTTTATGTGGACCACTGTTCCGGGGATGACCTGGTGGGCATGAACATACCTTCCCTGTATCACTGACTGTTTACACCCAGAATCTAGGAGAGCCCTGATAGTCACCCTGTTTACCCCTACACTTACGTGATAGGCCCCTCCCATTTCAGCGGTAAACATGACAGCTTTCGGTACATAATCGACCTCCATGGGCTCTTCATGATTCCGTTTCTGGGGGCACAGACGGGCTATATGGCCCCAGGAGCCGCAGTCGAAACATTGAGGACCCCTGTGCACGGGAGCTGCAGGACTCATGTGATGAGGCACAGAAAACCCGGGAGGGGGTCGTGGTTTGCGCTCTATCCTGGGAGCGATCTTGCTTGATCTGTCGGGTTCGCCGGGGTATACTCGGGGTTGGGCCCGGGCGAAGGTTGAAGCCATCTCCATGGCTTGGGTGGTGGTCAGATTGGAGTGCTGCCTCAACCACTTTTGAGTCGCAAAGAGCAGTGCCTCTAGGTACTGCTCCAAGTATATTTTGTCCATGATGTCCTCCTTGCTGCTAGAGGTTGGAGTGAGCCATTTATCCGCGGCCGACTTCAACCGAAAAAACAAGGTCTTAGGATTCTCGCCCAGGGTACCCTTCTCCTTCCGAAAGCGTACCCGATATGCTTCGGCGTCTAGGCCCAAGTGGTCCAGGATGACGGTCTTTATGTGGGCATATGGGGATTGTCCTGAGCTATTGGCCACCTGGTAGGCGGCTTGAGCCTCACCTGTCAAGAGCAGGGCTAAAAAGAACGGCCATTTCTCAGGAGGCCACCCACATGCCAGGGCTACCCTCTCGAAGTTGAGCAGAAAAGCATCTGGATCTTCCCCCGCTATATATTTCTGAAGCGATATGCCCGATGGGGTGGGGTTATGTGGTCGGACTTCCCTGGGAGGAAGGCTAGCGGGGTTTATGATTGCTTTCTGTAACCCTTCCAGTTGGGTGGTGATGGAAGTCCGGTAGGTTTCCCTGTCGGCTTGTGCTGAGACGAGCAGTTGCTCCACGGCCCATCCCAATCTCTCTTGTCCTTTGACTAGGGCTTGTATTAGTTCCTCCATATTGGGGTTACAGATGGCTACTGGGTTGCCCGCATTCTCCACCACTTGTGGGGATGGGAATAGACTCACGGACACGGGTACTGCGGGTAGGGATGGTTTTATTGTTTTCAACACTTTTTTACGCTGTATGGCTTTTCTGTAGAAGGGTAAAGGTATATCTCGGTCTGTCTCTGCTCCGGTGGATTGTCTATCCCGGTACCTCCTGGGACTTGTAGTCCGGATGTTAGGCACGTCCTCCTCCAGATCGGTGTCCAGTTTGGAGCATGTAAATAAGGAAAAGGAGAGAGGTCTTAGCGCAGTGTCCTACTTCGCTCACAGCGCTTTGGGGGGGGAAGTGAGGGAGTCACACGTGCACAACAACTATGTCGGTTCTCGTGAAGGGGCGAAAGCCGTGACGGGATAGGGTAGTGCAGGGGATGGTCGAGTGCAGTCCTCATGAAGGTTTAGCCCACTTAGGTCCCGCCCAGCCCGCAAAGCGTGACCGTACCTGGGAGAGCCACACTTCCCTGGTTGAAGTGTGGTTGGGCGAAGCGCCTTCTCGGTGGCCTCCCGGCTTGTCGCTGCTCTTGGTCCTTCTCCCTCGGGTCTCTCCTCCTCCGTCCCTCTCCGCCTTCGTCTCAAGGTTCCGGTCCTTCCCGTTGTTCTCGCTCATCTCCCCCGGTCTCTCTCCTCCGGACTTGCCTCCAGTCTCTCCTCCGATGGTCTCGTCTCCACTCTTCCTCCAGTCGCCTTGTCGCACTCCGAATCTCCACTCCTCGCCGTCTCCAATCCTCCACTCCTCACCGTTACTTTCCTCGCCACTCCAAACGCCTCCTCCTCCTCCGGGTGATGAACACCCCTCTGTGGGAGTCTCGGGTCGCTTTACTGGTCGACGTGGGTGTGGCTTGCCTCGGGATACGCCCAGTTAAAGAAACAGTGTTCCTCCGGGTGTTTGTACTCGCGTCCTGGGGTAATCACGTCGTTGACCTTCCAGTTCTCTGGGTGCTGTTTGAAGAAAGGTAGATTGTCAATGTACTTAGCGTCCCCGTTAGCAGCAACCCCGTCACAATGCGGAAAAAGCGTTCGATCGAGTGGCATGGGAGCACCTCTGGATCTTAATGGAGAAAATGGGTTTTGGTCAGAGATATATCAAAGCTATAAAAACACTTTATCTCAAACCTACCGCTAAGATATCTACTTTGGGCGGACTTTCTGAATTGATGAATATTACCAGAGGGACTCGTCAAGGGTGCCCCTGCTCCCCTATATTATTTGCATTATATATTGATCCTTTTATTGAGTTATTAAGCCAGAACATATTGATTCCCCCCTTTATGGTTACTGATTTTTCTTTTTCAGTTTTTGCCTACGCAGACGATATAGCAGTAGTTACGGATACCCCGGAAACTGCTAGTTTGGAAATTGAGAGGTTAGCCAAGGAATTTGGCATGATAACGGGGTACAAACTCAATGCCACTAAAACATAAATTCTCTGTTCAGAAGCCATAACTTGGGAGGATGAGAGGGTGGTGGAAGAAGTTACTTATTCAGGGATACGTATTAAGACTGATATGGAAGAATTGGTTAATGCTAATTGGAGTAATGTTTTCCCTAAAATTAAAATTTCGTTGGAGAAATGGGAGCGGCTATACTTGACTATCATTGGCAGGACTAATGTCATCAAAATGAATGTCCTTCTGAAAATTCTTTATCTATTCCGATCGATACCTTCAGAATTTTCGAAACTCAAATTGCAGGCTTTGCAATCTCTCTGTGGTAAATTCATTTGGAGCCCCGGTAAACCTAGGCGAGGGATGAAACATCTCATTTTACCTATTGAAAGGGGAGGGTTAGGGGTACCTGACTTTTTTTTATATTATGTGGTATGTTTCTTGTTAAAAATGAGATTTTTGTTAATAAGAGATCCCATGGAGTACATGCATAACTATCCCACCATATTCGAGATCCTGATGGGCTCACACACAAAACAAATGTTTTTCAATGAAATTGATTGCAATTACTACAAAAGGACACGATTTAAGGTACTCGTTAGCGCCCATAAAACATGGAAGTGGGTAGCCCGCATTATTGATATAAGGAAGCTGTCGTACTATACTCCATATTTTTCGGTCAAATTTTTACCTATGATATTTTTGGATGGAGCGGCTCGAAATCTGCAAAAAAAAGGGGTGTTTTGTTTGGGAGATTTTTTTTCGAGCGCAGGGGAATGTAAGTCGTTTTCTGAAATGTGTGGAGAATTTGGTTTACCTAGAAGTTATTTCTTCAAGTTTTTACAAATTCGAGATTATCTCACAAAACATAAAATATCCCTAAAAAAGCACAAAATTGTAGAGGGCATTGCTCAACAAGTTAAGATTGGGGTTCTTTATCGTATGTTTTTGGAAGAGAAGCCTGATGATTTAGTTAAAATACAAGCAAAATGGAGGGAGCTACTGGGAGACAATGATATAGAAGAGGAACATTTGATTTTGTTGTCTAAAGATGTATTGATGTCTGCTAATTTAAAAGTTCAATTTTTCAAAAATTTGTTTGATTTATATTACACACCTGTTCGGATGTTAAAGTGGGGAAGAGGTCATGATGGCAAACGCTTTCGCTGCAAAGTAGATAATGCAGATAGTGTACATATTTTTTTTTCTTGTCCTATATTAGGAAAATTTATTGAAGACATTGAAAATTTTGTGTCAATTATTTTAAAGGTTAATTTAAAAATCACCCCTTCTATGATGATCTTAGGGAAGATCCCTGGCGATAGTCAAAATAATGAACTCTATCGTTTCCGACACTTTATTTTTTTTTATAATGACAGTAGCTCGATTATGTATTGCAGTAGAATGGCTTCAAGAAAAATCTCCACTGTTTCAACAATGGCAAGCCCGGTTATATAAATTGTATAAGTTAGAGTGGAGTCTCTTTTCGCTATCCGAATCTAGACAGAGAAAGAGATTGGGATGGAAAATATGGGGGACTTTTTCTGATTTTTATGAGGCTTAAAGACCTTATGTTGTGTGTAAATTTGTATATATTCTCCATTGTATAGTTTTTTTTCTTCTTCTTATCTGTATCTATATAATGCCCGTATGTATTTATTATTTCTTATCAAATGCAGGGCAGAACTTATATTATGTTATGAACTATGCATTATGTCTTATGTGATGACTATTCTGTGTACTTTGACTTTTTGCCGTGTTCCAATAAAAAAAAAAAAAAAGAACTGGGCAAGGAAAAAAAGAGATAAGACAATGGACATTTGAAAGAGCATTGTTACAGGATCAGAGATATCGAGAAACTATGATAAACTGGATCAAAGATTTCTGGGAGATAATTAGAGGTACAGCAGCCTCAGGGATAGTATGGGATGCTTTTAAAGCTGGAGTAAGAGGAGAGACCTTGAGCTTTGTAATTAAGGGTCAAAGGATAGAGAAGGTAAAAGCTGAACAGTCTAAGAGATTACTCATGAAAACAGAGGAAGAACTTGCTATAGCTATACAACTACGATCTTCACTTGACCAGTTGTTATTGAAAATAATTGCTCTTAAAGCAGAAGCTATGGATGGGATGGCTAAAAAGACAGTAGAGAGGTATCTAGTAAACAAGAAAAAAGCGTACGAACCTAGTGAGAGAGTTGGCCATATATTGGCTATACGTACTAGGCAAAGGGAAGGGATGGCTGATATCAAGGAGATCAAAAACTCCCAGGGTATTATGGTAATGGAAGCCGAACAGGTGAGAGAGGTATTTAAACAATTTTATACAGAGTTGTATACAGCGGATGGCCCCGGAAGGGAGGAGGACATGAGCAGGTACTTAGGAGAGATAGTGCCCCCAGAAATTTCAGAGGAGGATAGGGAAGGATTGGAAGAGGTTTTCCAGCTAGAAGAATTGGTCTTGGCTCTGAGGGATTTACCATCCGGGAAGGCAGCTGGTCCGGACCAAATTCTTGTTGAATTTTATAAAGTTTTTCAACCAGTACTTCTAAAAGAAATGTTCAATGTTATGTTATTGGCACAAAAGGGCAAGTTCGTCCCAGAGTCATGGGGTGGGGCGGATATCATCGTAATACCCAAGAAAGGAAAACCTCCAACTGCCCCGGGTTCCTATCGTCCCATCACTTTGATGAACGCAGATGTCAAGGTATTTTCAAAAATCCTGGCTAAAAGGCTATCAAGAGTAGTGGAATCATTGGTAAGCCCGTCTCAGCATGGGTTCATTCTGGGTAAAGGAACGACTCAACATACTAGGCAGGTAATTACGGCATTTGATGCAGCAAGTACTCTGGGAGACCCTATGGCAGCTTTGTTTCTAGATGCCGAACAAGCATTTGATAGGGTCTCCTGGAGGTACTTATGGGCAGTTTTGAGGTGGAGCGGCATAGGGGCGGGATTTATTAAGGCCCTGCAGACACTGTATATAAACCCGGTGGCTAAGATAAGGGTCAATAGAGGGCAGTCAACCACAGTTAACATCAATAGAGGAACAAGGCAGGGGTGTCCCTCTTGTCCCCTGCTTTTTGCGCTGTACCTCGATCCATATTTACGCAGGTTGTAAAGTAACAATCAGATTCCACCGCTAGTATTGAATGGATGCCGGATTAAAACGTTGGCATATGCGGACGATGTGGCCATCTTGACTTCAAATCCTGCAGACGCTATTAGGGCAATCGAAGGAGAGGCTAATCGGTTTGGGCAATTTTCGGGGTACAGCCTGAATAATACTAAAACCCAGATAGTTAAAAATAGCTTTGTAGTATGTAATGATGATAGAGTTGTGGGAGCGGCAACCTATCTAGGTGTGCAGATTACATGAGAAGTAGATAAGATAGTAAAAGATAATATGTCATCCTTAATAGCCCAAGTAAAAACGGACCTAGAGAGGATGAATATCCTACATCTGTCGCTGGTAGGGTGTACCAATATCATCAAGATGATGGTTCTACCTACATTTTTGTATTTCTTCAGGGCTATTCCTCTCCTGTTTGAAGCTAGTTGGTTTAATGGTCTAGAGGCCATATGTAATAGGTTTATCTGGGCACACGGTAAGACCCGGAGGGCCTATAGGTTTATGACACTTCCTAGGGACAAGGGGGGTTGGGGTGCACCAGATTTCCGTTTATATTATATGGCATCTGTTTTGCATTATATATCCAGGGATTAATTGGAGGGAATAATGATGATGATAGGGTGAATAACTTTTCCACTGGGGTTTATGCTGTTGTGCTTGGGGCAAATGCTGATAATTGTTTTTTAAATTGTACTGATTTTGGTTATTTTAAGAGAACTCGGTTCAAGACGGTTTTGGCTGCAGTAAGTGTGTGGAATGCCTTTCTAAAGAAAGCCAAGATGGGGAGGTACAATAGATATGTGTCTTTGATTAATAATAGATCATTCCCCACTGAAATATTCTCTGATCAGACAATGGCAGAGTGGGCAGCAAGGGGGATTACGCAAATAGGTGACCTGTTTTCTCATGACGGATTTGCACAGTTCTCAGACCTACGAGATGCATATGGGCTGGACAATAGAGGGTTTTTTAAGTACCTACAGATCAGGAGCTTCTTCAAAAACAAGGTGGGAGGTCCCGCAGGCTTTGATAAAAATGAAATAATGGAGAAAATTAAGTTGATGGGGGATCGCACAATTAGGTCCTTTTATGCAATATTGATAAAGGGAAGGGTGGATGATCTGGAGAAATTTAGTACGAAATGGGCGGAGAAATTGGGAGATGAAAACACCCTATTCCTCAATTCCCTGAATTTAGGACGTACAATTTTGAGTGCAGCCCCTTTGCAGTCTCAGAACTACAAGACACTATATTTTCTTTATTATACTCCGGCGAGGATGGCAAAATAGGGTGGTAATACAGGAACTACATGTCCCCGATGTGATTCATTCGATGCGGATAGCATACATATTTTTGCAACTTGCCCTCAATTACACTCATTGATTAAAGGGATAGAGGGGTTTCTATCGAGATCCTTGGATATACAAATAACTCTTTTTTTTTTTTTTTTTAAACCTTTATTTGGAGATAATCAAGGACAAAGGAAGTGCATACACGATTCATACAGTCATAGATGGCCATTACAATGGTGAGTCAGACTCGAAAAATAAAAGTTTCAGGTACAGGGTAGCATATCAGTCAATACAATTAGCCATGGCGAAATGTACAATACATATGAGAACGAAGTGACCCAGGATGCATAGGCAAGCTAATAAGACAATACATTACGGACATACTCTATCAGCTCATAAAGAATAAAACAAAGGAGACTCAGGTAGAAGGGCCAAGAGAAAGCCTGACAGGGGTCCTATCGCGATGTCTTCTATCCAATTTTTAGAAGAGGAACCACAGCCCCCGGAAACTCGCAGAAAGTGGCAGCAGCCCAGTCCCTCCCCCGGTACTTAAGGATCAGCAAATGTAAAATGAAATCCCAGCACACCCTACTGCTGTCAACCAACCCCTACACGGTCCCCATGTTCAGAATCAGAATCCTGCACAGCTCTAGTTAGGAGGTACACCTGGAGCGGGCTCCAAAAGTCCTTCGGTCTGCATCTGACAGGCATCAATTCAGAGTAGATGTTATATTGGTCCTGACAGTATATGAGGTCATTCAACCAATCCTGGAAGCGCGGTACCCTGCCACGACCCCAGCAACAGGCAACCCTACGCTTAGCCAGCAGCAGGGCCACGTCAACAAATCTGCGATGAGAGGCAGGCACGTCCTTGGAATAACCCAGCAACATCACCAAGGGGTCAAATGTCACCCCATACTCCGCCATAATTTGCAGGGCCTCATGGACCTGAGTCAAGTTTCAAGTTTATTTTATTATGATAAGGAACTCTTTATGAGGTCCACATGAAAGCAAAATATACATACAAAACAAAAAGCACAATTAGATATTATTTAACAACAATGAAGGAAAACATCTTAGTACAGGTCCAAAAAACATTTAAAAAAATTGTACAGTTTAAAACAAAACATTTCATTAGGTGGGTTAATCATGGCCGCCTTAAATGAAGAAGCAGATAAGATGTTGAGTTGTAAGCAAATTGGTCTTAACCATCTACGCCTGCAAGACATCAGGGCAGGACAAACAAAAATAACGTGATCTAAGTCCTGGTCGTACAATTGGCAAAGATCACAAAGTGCCGAATGGCCATACCAGCTGGCATAGAGAACTTTCAACGGAAGCAGATTTTGTCTTAATAAGTACACTAGGCGTCTGACGCCATGAGAGATGTTCCAGTACATATAAGGTTGGGCTTTCCGCAAAATACAAGACTCAATAACAGGAATACAACCTTTTTTCGACAGACGGGAATCTCTATCCTGACTAAATCCCAGTTCCCATGTGGCAGACTTCAGGATGGTTTTTAATTGATATGAGGATAAAGAAAATAAAATCTCTTCATCCAATTTCAATTGTGCCACGGCAAACCTGAAATTTTTTACAATCAGGGAATAGTCATTAAAGGATCCTAATAATTCCTTTTTTATCAGTTCTCTTAAGGTGTTGGACTCACTTTTAGATAAACATACTACCCAACGTATAATACTGGCCAAACCTTGAACCCAGCTACTGCATATACCAAGTTCCTGTCTCAGGGAAGCTGTCGAATTTGCTGTACCAACAGACATTAGACTACGCAGAATTTTCCCTTCCGCTGAGCTTAAAAAACTCCACTTTTTTAGATCAATTAACTCTATTCCGTATAACAGGGAGGCAGGAACTTTAGCTCTAAATACCTCTAAAAGAATAGAAAAATGCCTTCTACCTGTGGCTTTATACAAGGAAACTAGGCTCTTTCCCTGTGAAATAGCCTTCCGAGAGTTATTGTCTATATGTGATTTGTCACTTAGGTTATTTGTGACAATTTTGCCAAGGAAGGTGTAGGATTTCACAATTTCCAATTTTTGATCCCCCACAACCCAAGGATAATTAGGGAATTTGGGTTTCTTTCTACCAGAAAAGCAAATCACTTTACTTTTTGCCGTGTTTATCGATAGGTAATGGCTTTCAGCGTATTCAGAAAGCGCCTGCAACCGATTGTTCAAGCCCTTTGGGGTGAGATCCAAAATCAAGATGTCATCTGCATACATAAGGCATGCAGTTGGAACTCCGCCCAGAGACGGGGCAATACCGGCGCAGGCTGAGAGGGCGACGGGTAAATCGACTGTATAGAGGGAAAATAGCAAGGGAGCCAGGAGGCAAACTTGCTTCAACCCATTAGAAGTAGGAATTATTTTAGATAAACCACGTTCACCTCCAAGTAAAACTCTACACCAGGTTTCTGAGTAGAGGGCGTGAATTAACTTAATAAGAAAGGGGGGCATACCTAAATCAAATAACTTTCTCCACAGCAATATTCTATCCACTTTATCGAAGGCGGTGGAGAAGTCAATAAAAGCGCCATATACCTGACCACCACGGACTTTCACATATTTTTCCGTGATAACTTGCAATGCCGTCAAGTTATCAAGAGTTCCGTGATTTTGTCTGAAACCTGTTTGTTCAATGGGGAGGATTTTAAATTCTGATACCCATTGGTTCATTAAAATAAGAATACATTTTGCGAAAACCTTACCAATGGCATCAAGCAAAGCGATTTGACGATAATTTTGTGGAAGATCTCTTGCCCCTTTTTTATATAAAGGAACAATGATACTTCCTTTCCAGGAGGGGGGGACTGTTCCACTGGAAAAGCAAAATTTAAACACTGGAAAGAGAATTTTGCTCCAAAGTTCACTCTGTTGTTTTAAAACCGAGATTGGGACTTTATCTGGACCCATCGCGCCAGAGGAACGCATATTCTTAATAGCAAATTCAATTTCCTTTTCCGTTGGACAATTAAATACACGTGAGACATTATTGAATTCCACTTTGTATGCTTGTGAATTATTGTTACAGTACAAATTCTCGATATATTGAACCCATACCTGTTCCTCAATGGCAATAGGAGTGGGACTGGCTCTGGTACCACAACCCTTGCCAATTAAATACCAGAATGTCTTGGCTTGACCGTTGTAAGAAGCTTCCCTCAGTTGTATCCAAAGAGCATCTTCCTTGGTGCGCTTTAAACGGGCCTTAAGCCTAACTCTCCTTCTTTTTAAAATTGACAACTTGTGCTTAGCTTCTTGGGTGAAAAATAAAAATTGCCCCCTTATAACTTTATTTATTTCTATATTTATAGCCCGTAGGGGAGGAGGGACTGCAAGAGGTTGTTTCACACCTGATTTCTTTTTCGCTATGGAAGTGACAGATTCTAAAAAATTAGCAAAACCCAACAACTCTCTCCCTTCCCAAAGGGGTAAATTCTCAACAGTTAAATACAAAAGAGGCACCATACTTTCAAAGGAACGAGAATTCCAAAAACATTTCCCTGAGTTGGAATCAAAATTCACCAAATCTGTATCCAAACTCCAGGAATCCACTTTCGGGAGACTGACGGAGACTGAAAGCAACAACGCATTATGGTCACTAAGATTAGACTCAATGACTTTCATATCTTTCAATTGGGAGAAAAAAGCATAATCTACCATAACAAAGTCAATAATAGATTTTCCCTTATTTGATTTATGCGTAAAAGCTGCTGGGGTGTCGGACGGAAGCCTCCCATTTACTATTAAACAGTCAACTTTATGTAAACCTTCTAGAACAAGTTTGCCTCTTTTGTTAGTTTTAATTTTGGCAGGTAACTGGGCCGATGGTATATTCATGGACTCTTCCCTTTGAATATTTCTAAACAAATCCAACCCACAATTGGATATATTACAGTTCAGATCCCCAAACATTAACACATGAGGAGACGGGGAAGTGTCCATCGCTTTAGTTAAAAAAGTAAACAAAGTTTTTAAACCATCATTAAAGCAACCATTTGGGGAATATAGATATTTATCACAATCAGCGATCTATTAGGGCAATCCTCAAATACATCTTTTAAGGTTATTGCTTGGAACAGTTTCCCTGGATCGAGATAATGTGAATAATTCCATTGTAATCTATTTGATAGCAAACATGCTATTCCTCCCTTTGCATGGCCTCTTCTGGAGGTGATTGCGCTGTTTTCCAAAACAAAGTAATCTTTTTCTAGAGCTAATCTACCTTCCACCCATGTTTCTTGTAAACAGATTATGTCTGCCTTTTGGGAATGCAAGAAGCATAATTTCTCCTTATAATCTTTAAAACCAGCAGTGTTCCATGAGATAAGCTTCAGCTCTCTGTTAAAAATTCGAATGCGGTTTGGGGCAGAGAGCAGATTTACTCGCTAGAACTCCAGGTAACCAACTCCATTTAGACTGATCATCCTTCACCGTTTGTTTAAGAGGAGGATTTTTGTATGAAACTTGCCTTTCGTTCCTAGCCACACATATTTTTAAATCCTCCGATCTAAAACTAGACCAATCTGACAACAGCACACCTGTATTGGAGGGAGGTGATAAATTGGCAAGAATACTTTGAGTTCGTTTTTCCCCAAAGTATGGCGTAACATCTATCCCTCTGACTTGTAATTCCTCCGCCCACTGTAGAATAAGATTTGACACAACTTTAGAATGAAATTTCACCCTTGTGGATCTTGTAGATCTCCCTACCAAGGAATTAAGAAGGAATACTACGTCCAAATCGGACGTTTGAATTAATTTTAAACTTTCAATCTCCTTGAAACAGATCAGTAGGGCAGATCTATTTAGAATTAAATCTTGTTCAAATAAGGGAGAAAAATCAAGAAACAAAGTATCTACATTTATTTTTTCTTTATGGGGAATGACTACAATTGGTGAAGGATCCTGAAAGGGTCTTGCTGAAGGATTGAGAGAAGAGAGGGAAGGATTAATAGAAGGAGAAGTAACCTTGGGAACAACTTGGAAAGACCCTGCTGTAGGATTGCAATATGAAAGAAAAGGGTTGACGGAGGGTAGAGTAACCTTGGGGAGGAAAGGATTAGTGAAACTTATGGGACCTAAACCTATAGACGGGAGATCCCCTTTAGGGGGAACAATCCTATCTTCTTCATGCGGGGTAGGAAGCTGCTCAACCTGAGGAAGATCTTCTAGTATTGGTTCCACACTCTTATCAAAGTGAAGTTTTCTCTGTCTTTTTTTAGAGAATCTTGGTATGGGTTTTCTCTTCTTTATTCTGATTTTTTTATGTTTCAGGGGACTCGATTTTTCAATCATTCCATGATTTGCTTTAAGGATCTCCTCTTCTCTGTTTGACGGCAAGGAGAATATAGGGAAGAGAGAGGGAGTTTCAATTTTATGAATGAGTGGGGACATTGTTATTACCTCTATCTTATCACTAATTGGAGCTATGCAATTAGCCCCAGCCGAAACCACCTTGGAAAACTTAGGGTCAACTAGGAGCTCTACTGGATTCATTGCTTTTTGGGCTTCCGTCAAAAGCGGAGATTGAGCTGAAACCAGCACTGCTTGAGTAGTAGGAGAACTTATTTGTGGAGGCCCCAGCAGAGTAGCCGATGTTGGAGGGCGATCTGACACTAGATCATTCTTACTTAACAAGAGAACTTGTAAAATTTGAGTAACCGTGTCAAAAATACACTCAGAACCTCCAACAAATTTTTCAAGTAAACTCAGAATCGACGATAAAATAGATTCCAAAGAGGACAATGAATTGGAGATTAACCTCCCATTAATATTTGGGGAACCCTCAGCTAAATTGTTCAAAATAGGACCAGAACAAGAAGTGAAGTTTAATTGCGCAAGGGAAAAATCTAATTTATTAGAGGGTGTACTACTTAGAGGACCAGTACTTGAAATGGTTATTGCCTCATCTAAGTTAGGCATACCCCTAGAATTCCCCTGTAGGGATCTCACCCGATCCCTATGAGCTGTTAAATCAATGTCAGGTAATGTAAAATCGCTTCCTAATACAGGCGATTTAACTGACACAACTGACAAAGGGTCAGAATTCACTATAACTTTAGGGACTTCCATAAGAGATGCTTGGGGGGGACAATACTGTCAGATTTTGAAACCTTACTACTTGAAGACTCAAGGGGAGAATTCTGTTTCAATTGTGAGTTGTTTAAAGACAAAGGCGAGCCCCTTACTACTTCGGGGCTAGCCAGGATAGGTAAGGATTGACTAGGAACCAAACTCAGGCTAGAGGAAACATTGATAACCCTATTAGCAGGCTCCGAACCGTTAGAATCTGGAATTACGCTCGGGGACTGCAAATCAATTGATTTATCTTTCCCTTTGTCCCATAAATTGAAAAGTTGACACTGGCCTTTCAATTGCATGGAGGAAGTAATTTTATTACGTAGAGGGTTAGATTTAGTTTTAGACCCAGATCTCCCTACTAGAACGCGTCCAGAACGCAGTTTTTTAGCCGTCATGAGACTAAATTACGGAGACAATTATAGATAATAACACTTATTAAATATATAACCGAACCCCAAGATACAATACAAGCCTATAGATGCAATGACGAAGTTGAATTAATACCGGAGGTCAAAGGGAGGGGGCCCAGCCCAGCCTACTTCAGCCTCTGACGGCCTCAGACGGTCCCGCCCTTGTCCCGGGCTTCTCCCGACGCGCTCCCGCGTTGCGGAGACAAGCGGGAGATTTATAGCTGCGCTGAGGCGGGGGAGGAGCCAGCAGGGAGAGCGGGTCAGCTGATCTTGATGCCGAGGGTCAGGCGCTCCTGGGACTAGTAGTCCTGCGCCTGCCCTTGCTCGCAGCCCTGCACTCACCACCGTCACAGGAGCACAAACAGAGTTAGTTGTGTCAGGCTTTCGACTTTGCAGCACAGCGCGCTTCCAACAGCGCAGTCCAAGGTGACCACAGGCGATGCGGGACCCGCGAAGCGGGTTCCGCGAGGAGTTGAATGAGAAGGCAAAAGGAAGAGCCGCTCCAACGTGCTCGCAGTCCAGAACTCCTTCTACTATTCAGATAAGCAGCAGGTGAGCAATCCGACAAAGAAACTGACACGCTGGTATTTAGCTGCGCTGAGGCGGGGGAGGAGCCAGCAGGGAGAGCGGGTCATCTGATCTTGATGCCGAGGGTCAGGCGCTCCTGGGACTAGTAGTCCTGCGCCTGCCCTTGCTCGCAGCCCTGCACTCACCACCGTCACAGGAGCACAAACAGAGTTAGTTGTGTCAGGCTTTCGACTTTGCAGCACAGCGCGCTTCCAACAGCGCAGTCCAAGGTGACCACAGGCGATGCGGGAAGCGGGTTCCGCGAGGAGTTGAATGAGAAGGCAAAAGGAAGAGCCGCTCCAACGTGCTCGCAGTCCAGAACTCCTTCTACTATTCAGATAAGCAGCAGGTGAGCAATCACCTGAGTCCAATATTCCAGCACCCCCGCGCAACTCCAAGCCAAATGCAGAAAGTCAGCGCCTTCTGCTCGACACCTAGCGCATCTGTCATCCTCCGCTAAGTGAAACCGAAGTTTCCTCGCCGGGGTGTAATAGTACCTCTGGACAAATTTGTAGTGGATAATCTTAAGGCGACAACTGGGGGAAACATTGGCCGTGAGTCCACAGCAGTACTTCCATTGCTCGTCAGTAATAGGGGCACACAACTCAGCAACCCACTGCTCGCGCACCCGATTGGCCGGGACCGAACGCTGTCGGCGAATAGCACCGTATAATTTCGACACCAGGTGTCGCCCATCTGAAACCAACAGCACGTGAAGGGGGAGGGCAACCTCCGGCTCCGAAGGGAAATCTGGTAACAATGCACGCAAGCCCTGCCGCAAGCGGACAAAGTAAAACAGCTCCAGGGGGGAGCAGGCAGCTACTCCGAAGAAATGAGCCTGCGTACGGAAGGCACCTCCGTGAAACAAGTCACCCCATGTGAGAATACCGAGCCGCCTGCACATCCGTTGAAACCCCGTTTCCAGCAACAGAGACAAATCAGGGTGATAAGCCAGAGGCATGACCGGCGAATAAAGAAAGGAGACGCCCAGCAATTGAGCCACCCGTTTCCAAGCGTCTACCGTGCACGTCACCGTCGTATGAGGCGTTTCCACATCTGACACCTTGCCCAATACTAACCCCTCCAATGGGAGTGGGTGGGCAACCCAATGTTCAGCAGCAATTTGGGGCATAAACGGCGTGGGGCGCATCCAGTGATATGCGTAATGCGTCTGAGCGCTAAGGTAATAGAGCTCGAAGTCAGGGACGTCGAATCCGCCATCAGGATAGGGTATTGTAAGGGTAGCCCAAGCCACCCGCGGCTGCTTGCCCCCCCAGAACAATCGTATGAGCTCAGAGCGAAGTCTGCGAAAGAAATAAGCACCAGGATGGTATGGAAGGTTTTGAAAGAGGTACAAAAAGCGGGGCAAAACTACCATCTTGATAAGTGATGCCCTACCGGCCATGGATAGAGGCAAGGACATCCATCTAGTGACGTCGTCCGCAAGTTTAGTAATAGCCACACCATAATTAAGCCGAACCGTTTCTTCTCTATCCAATGACACGACAATGCCGAGATACCGCAGCTCCGAATCACACCATTCCAGAGGGTAATCGAGGGGAAACCTAGCCACAGCCGCAGTAAGGGGGAAAAGTTGAGACTTCCGCCAGTTAATATGGACGCCGGAGACACCCCCAAAAGCGACCAACTCCCGCAAGAGCGAATTAAGATTGTTCTCAGGGTCTTTAACATAAAGCGTGACATCGTCAGCGTATAAAGAGATTCCGACCTGCCGCTGAAGACAATTAAAGGCGCTTTGCTGGTGAAGCTGACGAATTCTGCTGGCAATGGCAAATAGGAGGGGCGAGAGGGGGCATCCCTGTCGGGTCCCCCTTGTGAGAGGGAACGAGGGGGATAGCACCCCATTCACCACCACCCTCGCCATCGGATCAGTATATAAGAGCTTAACCCATGAGATGAAGATCCGGGGGAAGCCCATACGACAGAGAACATCAATAAGATAGCCCCACTCAACGGAGTCAAACGCCTTAGTGGCATCAAGAAAGATGGCGGCAACCGGAATATCAGGAGCAATGGTCGACACAAGCGAAAACAAGGTGCGAAGATTGTGGGAGGTAGCACGGCCGAGCACAAACCCCGACTGATCAGGTAGTACAATGACGGGCATGAGCTCGGCAAGTCTCACCGCCAGGACCTTCGCAAGAATTTTAACATCGCAGTTGAGCAATGAGAGGGGCCTATAGGAACCCACATCCAACGGGTCCTTCCCCGGCTTGAGCAGCGAGTAATAGCAACCTCCCGCATGGAGCTCGGCAGACGCCCCTCCTCCAGGGACTCATCAAAAACCTCGCGGAGAACAGGGGCCATGATGTCCACATAGCATTTATAAAATTCCGCAGGAAGGCCATCCAGACCGGCGGCCTTCCCATTATTCAAAGACATGATGGCATTCCTGACCTCCTCCACCTCTAGGGGCCTACCTAAGAACGCTTGGTGATCATCCGATAACCAACAAAGTGCCAGTTCGTCAATCAATCCGCCATATCGTGTCTCCCCAGTCTGCTGTGTCGTGTAAAGGTGTGCGTAATGGTCAATAAAAGTACGCTGAATCTCCGCAGTGTCCCGAAAGCGAGTGCCATCCGGCAACACCAATTCTAGCACATCCGACCCATGCCTTGGATGTCTAGTAAGGGCAGCGAGGACCTTACCGGGCTGCTCCCCCTCACAGTATCGTCTCGCCGTCCAGTACTTTCCCCTATGTTTAGCCTCTCCGGCGGCCTCCTCTTCATACTCGGAGAGTTTAGTACGGAACTGGGCCAGTAGATCGGGATCAGAGTCAACCTGCATCCTGCGTTCTAAGTCCCGCAAGTCAGCTTCCAAGCCTTCGAGGGTCCGTACAATCAGTTTAAGTATACCACAACTTTTAGAAATTGTGACTCCCCGGATCGTGACCTTGAACGCCTCCCATATAACCTCGACACTGTCAACAGAGCCCTTGTTTCTAGGGAAGAACGCCTCCACCTCCTCGCCAAGCTCCTCCTTGAACACCGGGTCAAGCAAAGCAGTCGGAAAAAGGCGCCAAGGCGGGCGCGGCCTGTGCAGCCCGGGGACAGATAAAGCGACCTTCACCGGACAGTGATCAGAATACGTACGAGCCAGATGCGCAGCCTCCCGCAGGCCAGCCACCAACCCTCTAGAGAAAAACACATAGTCCAGCCTCGCCCATGAACGCGCATGTGTAGTGTAATGAGTACCCTCCTTAGTTGCAGGGTGGGTGTACCTCCAGCTGTCGATCAAACCAGCCTCCTCCACAACCCCACGCAGAACTTCTCTAGCTTGCACATTATACTGAGGACTCCCTTCCGATCTATCCATCTGGGCATGTAATGCAAAATTGAAATCCCCCCCCAAACAATGTAAGTGGCATCAACAGCAAGCACATGACCCCACAATGTAACGAAAAAGGTTGGCGTATCGACATTGGGAGCATAGCAATTAACAAACAGCACAGTGTTCTGCCCAAGCCGCCCCCACAGTAGCACATAGCGCCCCTCAGGATCCCCCCTAGATCCCAGTTCTTGAAATGCGAGCGATCTTTTAACAAGGATGACAACCCCGCGAGCATAAGAAGAGTATGAAGCAAACATCCTGGCCGCAGCCCACCTACCCCCAAAGCTGGGGGAAGGAGCGGGACGTAGATGCGTCTCCTGGAGGAGAGCAACATGAATAGCATGCCTATCCAAATACTGGATCACACTACAACATTTCCTGGCATCATTAAGTCCCCGTACATTCCAGGACAAAATCGATATCTGATCCACAACAGCAGTCGACATTAGCCAGTTTCCGGACCCCACAGGACCCAACAAGCAAATACGTAACATCCGACTCCCAGCAACAGCCGGCAACAGGACCCCACCCCAGGGAGCAGTCGTCCCCCCGCATACACTCCACACACATCCCAGCCATCTCCAAACCAAGTAACCAGAACCACAACAACCCCCCCCCAGCTGAACCATCCATGCAGCAAGCACTCAGAAAACATTACGCGCAGCACGCAGCCAATCCAGCTCATACGGCCCTCAACTCGCACACGCGCTCCTCGTGCCAAGCGCTCAGCGCCACGTGGCCGCCAAAGATGGTGGTCGTTCCATCCGGGCCCATGGCGGACGGGGGCAAGGGCCCCAGGACCAACACCGCCGGAAGGATAGATGGACCAACCGAAGTAGCGGGCACGGAGCCGTGCCTGTGCACGCAGACAGTAGCATCGATCCCTACATTGACCCATGAGGCCTGGGCAAGCAAGCGTGGTCAGCCTCGTCCCCACCCCACCCACCCACCTGATGAGCCCCCAACTATCAGGCCATGCGCACCCCCACCCCCCCCGTTCCCCAACAAACATCCAGTCAACCAACCAAGGACTAGAATCCAAACCAAAGGTACAAGTGGGGTACACCCTCCGGGGAACCTTCTAGAGGTGCACGACACCACTCCCTCACACCACGCCAGTGTCCGAGCCAACGAGTATCGAACGGCCCCAGGCGCAGCGCGGGGGGGTGGGTGCCCAGAGCGCGAAACCAGATAGCACCATCCTGCGGTTCCGCACCGACCACAAGAAACCATACATACACCCTCACCTCAGGCAAGACATGACCCCCGCAACACCAAAAAAAAGGCGGCTAGCAGTTAGGCCACCAATGCGGGCAAGGAAGTCAGTAGAAGTCAGTGCAAAAGGCATATGTCCAGAATGTTCCAACACCAACAACAAAAAAAAGGGGAAAAAACAAAGAACAAAGTCACCATAATCAGGCGACCTCCTCCTCAGCCGCCGAATGTTCATCCTCAGGGTCTCGATCGCCTCTTCGATCTGCAGCCGCCCGTTCGCGCTGGAGGCGCTTTGCAAAATCCTCAGCATGCTGTGGGTTGGTGAAAAAATGTTGCTTAGCCTGGTGCGTCACTCTAAGTTTGGCAGGGTAAAGCAAAGCGTAGTCTACTTGTAGATCTCGAAGTTTCTTTTTCACCCCCAGGAACTTGCGACGCTGGTCCTGCACCATCGGCGTGAAGTCGGGGTACATGGTGAAAGACACCCATCGAAGGAGAGGGCCCGATTAGTGCGGGCAGCCTGGAGGGCAGCGTCCCGGTCACGATAGTTTAAAAGACGCGCAATGATGGGGCGCGGAGCGGCCCCAGAGGCCGGCCGAGGTCCCAGTGTCCGATGCGCTCTCTCGACGATGAACTGGGATGAGAATGCTTCCGCCTCAATGGCGCCCACCAGCAGTCTCTCCACATAAGTTTCCATCTTGCCCACATTTGTGGACTCCGGCACACCTACAATGCGAACGTTATTGCGCCTACTCCTCGCCTCCAACTCCTCATTGTTGGCGGCAATAACACGCAGTATATTGTCCATTCTCGCCAGTTGGGTGGTATGGGTAGCTGCCGTGTCGTCGTGGTCCGAAATGCGCCGTTCCGCCGTTGTCAGGCGCTCCTCATGCACGTCCAGCTTCTGGACCACCGCATCCATGCGCGACGATATCTTGTCCACCTTGTCCACTATCGTGGCAAACCCCTGCCTCATCTCCTGCATCATCTGGGGAAAGTCCGGTGGTGGTGGCTGCAGCACACTATCAGCGACAGGCGGGGGGGGGTGACCGCGAAGTCCCAGCATCCTGGAGCAATCGCGTTCCCCTCCTAGCCACTCCACAGTCAAAGGACAACTTGAATTGTTTAGCGTCCGGCTTCCCCATTAGAATGTGCTAGTAGTGCAGCGGGAGAACGAAGCAAATAGGAGATAGGATGTAGGCCGGACAAAGGGCACGGACAAAAAACCGAACCGTGGGGGCACGAGCAGGCCAGCGCGCCCCGCCACACCCAACGGCGAAAAAATGGCCGTCTCCACTCCCAGACCAAAGGGGTTATCCCCCAGACGACCAGAAGGAGATCCGCCGTGTCTCCGTAAGCAATGGTACCCGGGCAGGCAGATGTAGGAACCGAGAAATCAGTCCAATAGAAAGGAGAATCCAACAGCTTGCCCGGCTAGAAAGCATGCCCGGTGGAGAGGGGCAGAGCAGGGCCTACACCCCACGTGTAGAGCCACGGGCTGGCGTGAATGATGACGCCGGGCTGAGGGACACCCGACCTCCAGAGCGCAAGTCGGGGAAACTTGGAACCCTCGTAACTCCGGCCAGCAACCTCCAAATGGACCAGGAGTTGGACCGTGGGTGGTCAGTCGATGTCCAAGTAGATCTATAGGGTCAGATCAGGGCGCAGCGATGGTAATCAGGATCCCTAGGCGGATGATAGCTCCGGGCAGCAGGAGCCTCACGACAGTGCGGCCATTCTGCAGTGCGCCCTCTAGCGCCCCCCCATACAAATTACTCCTACACCATCTTGGATTCTGTTAGGAATGGCTAAGGGTGAGCAGGAACAGCATGCTGAATTCCTATTTGTTGCTATGGCTGTTTATAGACTGACAATAGCTAGGGCTTGGCTTGATAAAAATCCCCCAGTATTTCAAACTTGGTTGGCAAATCTGTTATATTCATATAATATTGAGAAAAACATCTATGCACGGAAGGTGAGGAGAGGAAGGTGTTTGGGTAGAAGGATTTGGGAGCCCTTAAGTAAATGGAAGGAGATGCAAAGTAGTGACTAATAGAAAAATTTCCCCCCTTTGCTGTTTTCTTTTCGCTTCTCTTTTTTTGTTTCTGCTTTGTTTTTCTTGATTGTTTAAAATGTTAAAAAACCCTGATTATTTTTTATTCAAATAGGTAAAGGAATGACAACCTGTTGAATGATGTATTGCACATGTACCTGAGATTTGATTTGTGAAACAAAGATTAAGCAAATTTGCAGTTGTCAAAGATTACCGTGTACAGGATAAAGTGTGCTTAACTTGAATAATACAAATATATATATTAAAAAAAGAGTAGTGGGCCATATTATCAAGAAAAGGTAATACATTATCGCTGTTTTTATCGGCAGGTAACTGTAGATAAAGTGGCGATAATGGGCTTGATAATATATCCTTGTGAATTGCCATAGAAGCTCATGTTGACACTAGAACCTGGGCTGCTATGGGAATTTACAAGGGCCTATTATCAAGCCCATTATAGGCGCTTTAGCGGCAGTTTTCTGCTGATAAAAGCGGTGATATTGTATTGCCCTTTAGTGATGATATGGCACTGAAGGGCATATTATCTTGGATCGGTGTTAAAATTATCGTTGTTTTATGGGTATGAAAGTGCCGATGAAACTGCGAAAATGATTTTGATAATACGCCTTTGTTAATTCTCATAGAAGCCCATGTTCTGGTGTTAACATGGGCTACCTTGGGAATTAACAAGGGCCTATTATGAAGCCCATTATCGCCGGTTTATTGGCAGTTATTGGCGATAAAAGCGGTGGTAATGCATCACGTTTTGTTGATAATATGCCCCTTTATTTCTATGATAGTATGTAAAACGTTCCTTTTTTTGTGTAGCAGTTGTACTCTCTATGCATTCGCAGCCTCGTTTCAAACACCACGTTTTTTTCTTTTTCTTCAAGTTCAACAAACAAAGCTTTCTTTATTTCAGGTATTACATTGGCGCTTTGTTTTCCTGGGTTGTGTGTGTCATCTGCTGCTGTAGTTTTGTAATATATTAATAATCGTATTTTATCTAGATTTATTTGGAACGTAGTGCTGAGGCGCCAAACGTTGATCACATACTCCGTCCACCCTCATTTTAGTAGTTTTTCACTGTTGTTTTTATTACATCTGTTATTTTTATTTTATCGTCCTTCTATTTTCTTTGTGATCAACGAGATTTCGAGGCACAGACACCACAGTGTTTGTCCTTAAACTCTGATGTTATCAGACTTGGTCACACGTATACCTAAAAACTAATTTGAAGGAGGTAAGTCACAGGCATTGCAAAAAAAACGCAGTTACTAGATATATTTTACAACACAAAATAATTTGTAAATCATTTCATTTGCCTTTTTTGCTGTTCTCAGAATATATTGAATTTCACTACAGTGAGTTCCATAGTACTCATAACATAACAGCGGAGAGAAAAAAGACAATCCATAAGGATATCTTAAAAAAACCCAGTCAACGTTGTCAATAACAATATAAAAAATAGAAATAAAACATATCTTAAATGTTTTTTCCTAAGAGCAATTTCTTACGTAAATATAAGATATCTCAAGCAATCATAAAATAACAATATATTCTGATTAATTTTGTTACTATGTAAATAATGTCACTTACAAGTAGAGGCTGAGAAAATATACAGCAAAAAGTCCTTAATGGTTTTGCACACTTTTCCTTACGGCCAAATAGTATGTATCAAGTCCTTTTGTTTGGAAGTTGTTCAATAGTAATCCTGAACGTTTGCCTCCCAGCCTTCTGTTCGAAAACCACTGACATCATCTACGGGTCCCCCAGGACTCATCCATCAGTTTGACGCTGTTGATCATCTACATGGCCAACCTAACACAAGTAGGCCACCATCACAACTTCAACAACATCTATTACACGAAGAACACCCAGCTCATCCTCTTTGTCCACTCACATACATACGGATAGGTTCAAATGATGAGCAAGAGCATTCTTTCTTCTCATGAAGTAATCCATGGTCATTCTGTTCTCTCACTTGCTCATATATCTCTTTCTGCTCAAGATCTACTTGTTGTTCCAAGTTTCCTAAGTCTGTTAGATGTTCTTGACCTTGATCCATTACTGTTTCGACTTCTTCCATATTCCTTTTAAAAATATAGTTTCGCAGCACTTCATAGAGACAAATGTTCTTAAGATGATGACTTCTATTTGGATAATTTAGAACAATTGGTTCTCCCGTGGGTCCTGACTCAATGGAGCAGAAGTTTGACTGTCTTGAGAACTGTCTCTAGCAATCTCAGCTGCAATTGTAGCTTCTTGCTCAATTTCGTCATTCAACATTTTGACATAATTAGCAAAAACAGGACATTCTATAGTACCTTTAGTTGCATTGAAGGAATCTTCATAGCTGTCAAAATCTCCAAGTAATTCCAATTCTGAACGCCATGGCTTGAAAAGTTGCAAAATAGCTAAATAGTAAAATTCCCTTTTGTCAGGTGTTTCGCAAGTCAGTTTACGGTGATTAATCAAACGTCGTTTTCTTTGTTTCACCAGACATCCTTTAGAACCAATAACGGCATATATATGAATATTAATGTTTTTGGTAATATTGTGTTTAAAAATATAGTTTTGCAGCACTTCATAGAGACAACAGTTCTAAAGATGATGACTTCTATTTGGATAATATGTATCCAACATATTTGTTTTCACAATATCAGTACTTTCTGGCTCTTTTTCAGCTAAATATTCAATTTCTTGTACAGATTTAAGAACTCGGTTTCGTGTTGCAGCAAGACCTAGACTCACCCAAATGATTCTTGTAGATTTGGAGTATAGACTTGCAGATGATAAGCGATCCGAGCATTCATATGCTCCAATTTCTCGATGAGATAACATCTTCAAACTGTAACTGTATAATTTCTTACTTAGACTCTTCTCATGGACAATCTCTTCCCACATTTCCTCCAATTTTGTCTTTACTGACTTTGTTATGTACGATGTCACATATTGAGCAAAAGCAATGGAATTGTCTCCAACATATTGAATATCCATATTAGCATTCCACATGGACAAAATGACTGAGTTATAGTCATTTATGTATTTTGACACTTCATTTCTTCTTGAGTTGTAGGTATTTTTTGGAGACTTTCTTGTGACATGATGTCGCAAAGATGACATAAAACTGTTCACTCTTCCTATCGATATTACAGGTTGAGGAAATCCAAAACGGCATTTGCTGTAGAATTTGTCCTTAGATTTGTATTTTCGACGACAGTATTTCCCACAACGATGGCTTTGGAATCGTAAGACTTGTTGTCTTAAGTCCTTAACTTGTGTACCTTTGGGTACTTCACATGTAGCATATTCTTCAATAAAAGACAACACAGTATCATCTGAGTCTGTTCCAAATTTGGGAGCATCTCTGATCCATAATAGCATATGTATGTGAGGAGCACCTCTTGCATGTGATACTCTTTTCTCTAAAAGAAATCCAGAACCTCTCCAAGAGCAGGATGTTTTATTGGTGATAAAAGACATCATTGCTTTCAATCTATGATTGAAATACCTGCATACATTAACAGGATCCAAAGAGCACAATTCTCCAGGTGTCTTGTATTCGATATTTGGTATATTTGGATTTGCCTCTCGAAGAAATTGAAGTCAATCATCCCAAGCATATTCAGCACAGCTCAGAGTAAGGAAGCATGTAGGAGTTCCTAAGTTCCTTAGCATACATTTGAGTTCTTCGAGACAACGGTACCAGTACTCAATAGTACCACGCTGACATGCCATCAGATTAATAAGCTGAGATTCCAAAACATTATCTTTCTGCTGTACTTTATCCATAAATTTCTTTGCCGAAACATTTTGCAAATGTACACCTGTTTTCAATATGTGGTTTACTGCATAAGAAAGTCCAGACAAATCACTCTCAAACAAAAGAAGAAACAAATATGGAATACATTGTCGCAATCTTGCATCTTCTGCATATAATCTAGATGTTCAGCATTCAGATGCAGGAATCTGCACAGGTCGTTCATCATATCGTCCTCCTTTTCCTGTAGGAAACAACTGAGGGAAACAACGAGCTTCCAAGATTTTTTCCCATACACTAATGGGACTTCCTTTTGCTTCTTTCATTTGAAATAACTCCATATCATTCCCTATCATTTCTTTGGAATGCATTGGATGAACACTGTAATGTTTGTAGATTTTTTTCAGTTCTGGACACATCCATTTTTTCAATTTGTCCAGATGGGAAGTCAGTATCTTGTTGTACAGATATTTCTTCTTCTCCCACATACACATTTTTGTAATAGTGATTATTTTTTACCAGATACAACTTTGGCTTTTTCACTTTCCTAACATCCACTAATTCTTGCCAGATTTTCTTACTCTTGGTAGGAACGCGATTAACAAGGTTCATCCTCTACATTTTCTACACCAATAGTTTCAATATTTTTCTTTAAATCTAGAGGCAACTTTTCCCTTTAATCCTCTCTGTAGATCAGGAGGAGACAATTTTCCTGTCTTAGGCTCCATACGAACAATAGACTGAAATGGATGCACACATTGAATAAGAATAGACTCATAGGTATTTAAATCCATCAGTTCAGAAGGAATATTTACCAACTCAAGATTATTATGCACAGCTCTAGCAGGCATTTTGTTCTCTTCTAATTTGTTATAACAATATTTACAAATATGCTGATCAGAACCTAAATCAAAACAATTCTCTACCAACAAATAATTTGTAAAATCTTTCCACTCATTATTATTTTCCTTTTCACTTTTTAAATACAATTCAACAGTCTTGTTCTGATTTTTATAATGGATTCGTCGACAACAGATACAAGAATAATTTGGCCTTTCACCTTAAATCACCTTAAACTGTATAATTTGTTGTTCAAAATGTTCTACACTGCACTGTCCTACATTCTCTTCCACATTTTCTTCTATTAATCTCTCACTTTCTGCAGTGTCTTCCTGAGGACCAAAGTAACTAATCTCAATTTCATCACAAACATTTGTTACGTCTGATACTGATCCACGTAAAAGAGCACTGTTCAGCTTTTTTTACATTAGTGCTGGACTTTTTGCATAATACAATATTCTGACTAATTTCCTCATTTCAGTATGATGTACTGCTAACATCCTGAAATGGTGGAAAACACTCCGACATACTTTTTTGAGAAAGACAAGCCAGAGAAAGACCTTGCAAACCAGTAATTTCTCTCACGCTGCAAGGGTCTAGTGCTTCCAACATCTTAATATTTTGTTTAACACTTTTCTTAGTATAATTACGTAAGGAATTGCGTAAAAAAATCAATAGATTCTTGCAGGACACTGCAAATACTACTACAATTCCAAGTGTACACTGGAGCTTTAGGACGTCTCCCTAAAACTTAATCAGCTAACACCTCTTCTGCATTTTTAGGAACCATTTTCTCTTTTTCAATAGGACAACCATTTTTCACCTCATAAACACGACCTATTGTGTCAACTGCATGCAACAAATCATTACTCTGAAGATAACTTTCTTCATTAAAAAAAGGGTCAGAACTTGAACTAAGTTTCCATTCACCCAAAAGAAACTCACAAAAATTACTTCTGTTAATTACTCTTCTCCACCTACTTTTGCTCTATATTAAATGGATTAGTTTATCTAGTGATCTAATTCTATTGATTACTAATATAAAAAAAATTCTTTTGAATTCCAAAGCTTTCTCAACTACATTTTCTATTGCTTTCTTCTTCTTATAAAATACTGTTTTTGTTCATATGTACCTTCATTTCTTTCATTAAATTTTATACCAATCTATTATAAAACATGTTTTCTAATTTCTATGAATGGATTTTTTTCTCCTTGTACTGTACACAGTTTTGTCTGCACTTGATTTTCCATATTCCTTTGTTTATTAGTAGTTTTTTTTTCATTGCTGATACACTAAGGACATTTTTTTGTTTCTGAACACTATTTTTATTTATTTTGTGTTTTTCTCAAAAAAGTGCTTCCGCTCTTTCCGTTTGTTACGACATCTCTCTTCATGTAAATCTTCTTGGTGAGCTCTCTTGAAATACAGACTTTCTTTTTGTTGCTTCGTCTGTTGGTACTTCGTTGGCATGATGCAGTACTTTTAGTGTCGATAAACACAACCTATAATAAAAAAAATATTTGTAATATTACAAAAAAAATATATCAAATATTCTATTATATTACTTACAAGAAGATAGGGAGGAGTATGAGTACAAATCTCGGAGTATAAAAATAAGAGGACTTACAACAAAAGAATAAGGAGTATAAAGCAAGCAAAATTTAATAAAAATGAGAGTATAAAAAGACAGTACAATACAACGGAATATAGAAACAGCCGTGGCCCGTGGAGGGAGTTGCAAGGGGGCTGGCAGGTGGGGCATAGGAGGGGCCGGGTGAGGAGTGATAAACAACGGAATCCGGGGGCATATTACAAACAAGTAGCGATATTTATCGCTAAATAGGGTTAGGGACGATTTTTTTTATCGCTGCGTATCGCTGGATATGTTAGCGGTGAAAACATGCTATTAGCAACGTTTTTCACCATTGTGGTAAAATGTCAAGCGATAGCGGCGAAATGCGTAAATGCGTGAATATCGTTAAGAATACAGTGATATTCACACATTAGAGACAAAATGGTCTTAGCCATGTTATCCACTTGCCATTGGATACCATGGCTAAGAACTGGTCTGGGCAGGTGTTAGTATTTGGAGATAATCACAATAACGTGAATATTTCCAATGGTACGCCTGCCTTGCTAATAGGTGCTTACAGTCGGTAACTGGTTGGGTACGCCCACTTTGTACGTCATTAGCGATAAACACCGCTGACATGCAAAGCGGGCCGCAAACTGCTTGCTATCGCATAAAAGATGTCGGTAACATCAGTTAGCGACAGGTTGCTATTAGGACGATAGAATTGTCGCAGCTTAGCGGACGAAAATGGACGGTAAATCAATGATAATTGCCGATTGCCCCTCTTGGTAATATGCCACCTCAATCATTGCAGGTAAGTATGTCGTAATTTGACAATGACTGGGTTAGCGTTAAGCTTTGCTACACGTTATTTCCCTCATCTTGGCCTTAGTTGTTAACACCATTTTGTATGCTACGGCGGTTATTTTAGAGAATGAGTCGCCTCGTGGTCAGCATGCCCTTTAGTCCTTCTTCCGTCCCACTGACCACTTGAGTTTGCCCAGCAACAGGCTATTTTTAGTAACGGTCAAGCCCGCACATGCACAGTTCCGATTGACCAGTCATCACTTAGGAATGTTCCGCCGAACTGACCATGAGTTGGCTGTGTTCCAAAAATGACCATATATGTACCTAAAACTCTGTAACTATGTACCGCCTACCTTTTAATGTCTGTAAAACTGTATAAAAGAAGGACTTACACCGATGTTCGGTGTGATACTTCTTGCATTACCGAAGGGTGCTGTAGGAATGTACCACCACCCCATGGGGTCTTAATAAACTTGGTTCCAAAAGAAGGTCTCCCGCCTAGGGAGAGGATAACCCAGCGCACTACTTTAGTAAGACCAGTGGTCTAGTTCATGTTCAGTTTAACCAATAAGTCGTAATCCAAATAAAGTTATCAAATATCCAGATTTATTCAGTTGGACGTGACGATGTTGGTGTAGACAAAGCACATCAGTAAATAGCGTTCCACATATATGTAAATTCAGGTGTGTTAACATTTACATATATGTGGTAAAATGTCAAGCGATAGCGGCGAAATGCGTAAATGCGTGAATATCGTTAAGAATACAGTGATATTCACACATTAGAGACAAAATGGTCTTAGCCATGTTATCCACTTGCTATTGGATACCATGGCTAAGAACTGGTCTGGGCAGGTGTTAGTATTTGGAGATAATCACAATAACGTGAATATTTCCAATGGTACGCCTGCCTTGCTAATAGGTGCTTACAGTCGGTAACTGGTTGGGTACGCCCACTTTGTACGTCATTAGCGATAAACACCGCTGACATGCAAAGCGGGCCGCAAACTGCTTGCTATCGCATAAAAGATGTCGGTAACATCAGTTAGCGACAGGTTGCTATTAGGACGATAGAATTGTCGCAGCTTAGCGGACGAAAATGGACGGTAAATCAATGATAATTGCCGATTGCCCCTCTTGGTAATATGCCACCTCAATCATTGCAGGTAAGTATGTCGTAATTTGACAATGACTGGGTTAGCGTTAAGCTTTGCTACACGTTATTTCCCTCATCTTGGCCTTAGTTGTTAACACCATTTTGTATGCTACGGCGGTTATTTTAGAGAATGAGTCGCCTCGTGGTCAGCATGCCCTTTAGTCCTTCTTCCGTCCCACTGACCACTTGAGTTTGCCCAGCAACAGGCTATTTTTAGTAACGGTCAAGCCCGCACATGCACAGTTCCGATTGACCAGTCATCACTTAGGAATGTTCCGCCGAACTGACCATGAGTTGGCTGTGTTCCAAAAATGACCATATATGTACCTAAAACTCTGTAACTATGTACCGCCTACCTTTTAATGTCTGTAAAACTGTATAAAAGAAGGACTTACACCGATGTTCGGTGTGATACTTCTTGCATTACCGAAGGGTGCTGTAGGAATGTACCACCACCCCATGGGGTCTTAATAAACTTGGTTCCAAAAGAAGGTCTCCCGCCTAGGGAGAGGATAACCCAGCGCACTACTTTAGTAAGACCAGTGGTCTAGTTCATGTTCAGTTTAACCAATAAGTCGTAATCCAAATAAAGTTATCAAATATCCAGATTTATTCAGGTGGACGTGACGATGTTGGTGTAGACAAAGCACATCAGTAAATAGCGTTCCACATATATGTAAATTCAGGTGTGTTAACATTTACATATATGTGGAACGCTATTTACTGATGTGCTTTGTCTACACCAACATCGTCACGTCCACCTGAATAAATCTGGATATTTGATAACTTTATTTGGATTACGACTTATTGGTTAAACTGAACATGAACTAGACCACTGGTCTTACTAAAGTAGTGCGCTGGGTTATCCTCTCCCTAGGCGGGAGACCTTCTTTTGGAATCTTCTTTTATACACTGCTTGGCTAGACAGTGTTTACTACCCTGCGGCACACGAAAGCTCATTACAAATCCTTATCTTTGGGATCACCTTAGCTGTGCGAGATCCACCTCTCCATACATGTCTTAATAAACTTGTCTTTTACATTTTCTAGTTTCCGTGCCAACAGTTCTTACGGTGTAGAGGGTATTCTGCGGAGTATGTAGGCCTGGAGAACCCAATACCACAAATTGGCGACCACGGAGGGACTCATCGGCGACTCGGATGCCCGAAGGAGAGGTCGTGACGAAGGATTGGAAACTCGCCATGGACGCGTAAGCTGCCACTGAGTGACCCGAGTCTTGGCACCCACGGTGTTTTCTTCCCTTCCTTCTGATCTGATCTTCCAGGTGGCGCCGGTCCCCGACTGAGATCCTGCTCGTCTGATTTGCTGTACAGTGCCTGTTTGGCTGATTTGATCAAAGACCTTGGCAGTTGGAATCTGGATACTTGAGATTTGGGTAAGAATTGTGATTGGTAAGGTAGTCTGCGGACGCTTACTGTGGTTCTATGAATATGAATATGATTTGAGTTAGCTAACATTTGAATTTGTGAATTTGATTCTATATTTGTAGTGCACTTCACATAGGCAGGCATGTAGAGATGTTTCTCTAACTTTGTTTGTATTTTGAGCGGCACATTTGTGTGAAGAATAGTAAGTGCCATTTTTTACGGTATCACGTTTCCGTGGTACTTCTGAACATGCCTGTTTTAAGCACACTCCGAGGGAATGTGCATCAAATTTGGCCTTTCCCCTATATTGTACAGTAAATTATGGAATAAATATACCAAGTCTGATCCCGAGTTGCAATGGCCACTACATGGGTCGTTTGATTTACGAAAGGTTCAGTTTGTGGAGAAATGTTTGTTTCAACGCAGGTCTAGACAGGATATGTTTGATTGTGTGTGAATGTGGGAGAAAGCAGTGCGTGAACGAATGAAGCGTGAGATGCCTTGGCGGAAAAAGAGCAGCGCAAGGCCGCTCGAGATAAAGCTTTACAGCTGAAGGAGAAGGAGTTGCAGGAGAAGAAAGAGAGGGAGTCACGGGAACGTAATTTGCAAACGACCGGTCAATTTCCTATTCGACGTCCGCTTTATCCTGTCCTTACTAATGAAGTTGATGATTTTTCGTTATTAGATCGATCTCCGCCTCCGTATGTTCAGCCTAAGGCTCCGGACGAGGACTTCGGTGATGAAGATCGAGATAGTGCGAGTACGAGGTTAACTGCTTATAGAGCCGTGGAATTGCGTAGTTTCGCTAGGAAACTGAATCTGAATAAAATCACTATGTCAGAACTTAATGCTGAATGGAATAAGTGGTCAGAACGAGAACAGTTGTGTTTTTTAAGTACTTTTGCAGATGAAGTTGTTGACCGATTCCGTAAGAATTCAGAGGAATTAGAATCTAAAGATATATCAGTTCATCATGAGACTATGCGTAAAGGTTTATTTGATATTTCAGATCCGGATGCCTTTTTCCTACGATTGGTCCAGCTACGGGATGAGGCGTCCAGATTGCGGGAAGCACGAAAAGCAGCAGAGCAGTCTGTGCCGGGGTCGACGGAGTTAACCAAAGAGTGTTCTATCTTTGGAGCAGATAAGAATTCTAAAGTGCATGTTATGCCTATGCGTGAAGCTGCACCTTTGTATGTTCCCCCTAAAGGGCAAGGTACCAGTGATGATAAATTGTCTGGGGATGCAAAAGAGTATTTCATATATAATTGGGTGTATACGCCTTGGAATAGAGCGGATGTTATGGCATTGAAAAACGCTTTGTCCGATCCCCGTAAAAATCCGGCAGCTTTCTATGAAGGAGTGGAGGGGGCTATTTCTTCTTGTGTTATGACGCTCGTTGATATCGATCTTTTCTTTGGGTTAATACTCCCCCCTGATATGTGGAGAGCGATTCGTAAGTTCGATGATCAAACAATGTTCGGAGCAACTTGGAAAGATATAAGCCAAGCTGACTTAGACAGGGAGCCTGCATGCAAACCTTGTCAATTGATTTTAGATCTTCCAACAGCCATTTTGAATAAATTGAAAACGCTTGTTCCCCCTAAAAAGATTGATTGGACTATGTTAGCATCGTGCAAACAGAAACAGGATGAGTCGGTATCTGACTTCTTCACACGTTTTGAAGAGGCATTTCATGATTCATGATTACAGTGGACAATTGTTAACAGATGATACGGGTAGGCAAGTATGTGGCTAATCTCCTACCGGAGATTGCAAAGCGGTTGATAACAAGTGAAAGTTCCTGGACCACGGCGACCCCTGCGTCTTTGTTAACTATGGCTCAGTATTATGAGCGGCAGGAATTAGAGGCTAAAGAAAGTGTTGATAAGAAAGCGAAGGAGTTGAAGACAAAAGTGATGTTGGCACAGGTTCGCGGTGCGCAATCTAGAGGGAATGACAGAGGCAGGCGAGGAGGGGGTAATGCGTCGTATGGTCGTACCGATATTGCTGAGGACCAATGTGCGTATTGTAAAGAGTTTGGGCATTGGGCCGAAGATTGTCCGGTGCTTCGTGAGCAACGTAGTCAGCGTGGTCGAGGTGGTGGAAAGTCACGGAGTAGTTATTCGGGAGCGAGAGGTGGTGGAGGTGATCGTGGCAGGTTTGAGGCGAGGGGTCGTGGTCAGGACGAACGAAATACTTTTGATCGGCGAAATCAGTATCAGATATCGGAGGGTGAGAACGTGGAGAGTCAGGATTATGTGCATGCATAGGATTGCGTAGGATGGGGTGTGGAATCGGTTGAAGTGGCAGTAGATCAAAGAGGTTCATATGTATCAGCGGGCGTTTTGGGTTCTACTGATCAGTTTTTAGTTGACACAGGAGCTACTCGTAGTGCTTTGTCTAAAAACTTGGTTCCAAGGGCTCCCCTGTCTGGTGAAACGATAACATGTATAGGGTTCGATGGCACACCCTCTCCAAGCCCATTATCACAACCTCTTGCATTTTGCATTGATGCATTTTTGGGTTTTTGTCCATTTTTGTTGTCACCCCATACTCCAGACAATATTATGGGCATAGATTTGCTCAAATATTTTCGAGCAACGATACGCTGCGCTCCTGAAGGAGTGCTGGTTATTTTGAATGACAATTATCCGGATTCAGGCAGACTCTGTACCATGCAAGAAATTGAAGCATTAGCCTCTCTCCCACACACGTTATGGGCGACATCAGATACGGATGTGGGACAGATGCTCATCCAGCCTATTCGAATTACTGTTAAGGAGGGAGTATCTTTGCCACGTGTACCGCAGTACAAGATATCTAGAGAAGGTGAAATTGCCCTGACGCACATTGTTCAGGATTTGATTATTGCAGGAGTAGTGGAGGAAGTTCCTTAAATTGTCTGTAACAGCCCTATTCTTCCGATCCTTAAGAAAGATACTGATGACAAAGTCTATCGATTTATTATTGACTTGAGAGAAATAAACAAAATTGTTGTTCCCCAGTACCCGGTGGTGTCTGTAATCAACACCTTACTTACTTTGGTCCCCCCCACTGCCACAACTTTCTCTGTTATTGATCTTAAAAATGTGTTCTTTTCCATTCCCATCCATCCCGACAGCAGATACCTATTTGGCTTCACGTTAAATAATAAATCGTATAGATTTTGTTGTGTTCCTCAAGGTTACACAGAGAGCCCTAGCATTTATAGCCAGGCTTTAAAGCAGCAGCTTGATTCATTGCGATCTGGAGTAGCTCTTATTCAATACGTTGATGATCTTCTATTGGCTGCAGACACCTATGCACAATGTGAGGAGAGTACTCTTGCTTTGCTCTCCTTTTTGGCCCAGAATAATCACAAAGTCTATAGGAAAAAGTTACAATACTGTAGACCAAAGGTGACCTATCTCGGTCATCTTTTGTCTAAGGAGGGGCGTGCATTAACATCTGATCGAATTCATGCGATTTTAGATACACCAGTCCCCCGCACTCAGAGAGATGTACGCGCCTTCATAGGATTAACGTCCTTTTGTAGACAGTGGATAATGAGGTTTTCGCACATTATAAAACCTTTGTTTGCGTTACTGTCCAAAACGACACCAATGCCTCTTGAATGGACAGATGAATGTCAAAATGCTTTTGAACAATTGAGACAGGCCCTTTGCTCTGCACCCGAGTTAGGTACACCAGATTACACAAAGATTTTCACGTTGTATGTGCACAGGAAAGATGGGTGCGCATTGTCGGTGTTAGTGCAGACACACGGGTATAAGCAGAGACCATGTGCGTACTTTTCAGCCATTCTTGATCCTGTAGCACGAGGGTTACCTGGGTGTTTCCGAGCAGTCGCAGCAACAGCAGTAGCTATACGACAGAGTGAGGGAATAGTTTTATCGCACAAACTGTTGGTGCTAGTTCCCGATGCAGTGGATGCCCTGCTAAATCAAACAAAACCCAGTATCTTACGAGCGCGCGTTTAACAGGATATGAGCTTACACTTCTGGCGCCACATATCACACTAAAAAAATGCGCAACCCTGAACCCTGCCACTTTATTGCCGTGTCCGGTTGCTGAGGGCCAGGAGGAAGAACACCATGATTGTGTTTTCCTGACCAAAGAACAAACAAAGGGTCGTGTCGACTTACAGGATACGCCACTTCCAGAGGTGGATGGGGAACTGTGGGTTGATGGATCGTGTTTGAGGCTGCCAGATGGCACAACTTCTGCAGCATATGCGATCACGACACTTAAGACGGTGGTAGAAACAGCACGAATACCACAGAAATCGGCCCAAGCAGCGGAGCTGATAGCTTTGACAAGAGCCTGCGAATTGAGTGCTGGCCTATGTGTGAATATCTACACAGAAAGCCGGTACGCCTTCGGAGTAGCGCATGACTTTGGCCTACTCTGGAGAGAGCGTGGGTTTTTGACTTTGCATGGAGTACACATTATGCACGGAGAACTAGTGCGTGATCTCCTAAATGCGTTACTTTGTCCAAAGAAAGTGGCGATAATTAAATGCAGTGCACATAAAAAGGTCACTGACAAAGTGGGACAAGGCAATGCCTTTGCAGACAGTATAGCAAGACAAACGGCTATGTCACGAAATGACTCCCCAATGTATGTAGTGAAGTCACAGGCCAAGCGATGGCATGATGCTAGAGCAGAGATATTAGACATTCAGAAATCAGCGACTGAAGCAGAAGTTGCAACTTGGGCAGCAGAGGGAGTACTGGATGACGAGGGTTGTTGGAGGAGCAAAGATATGGAACAATGGAAATTGCCTGCAGCTTACTTGCAAGCGATGGTCCAGATGACACATGGGTTGGCACATGTTGGAGCTCTTGCAATTACTCGATTGCTAACACGAGTTTAGGAGCATCCTGAGATTGCTAACACGGCCAAGAGAGTAGTGCAGACCTGTTTGATATGTTTACAGCACAATCCTGCAAAAGGGACGCATACTCCGAAAGGAGGGTTCGCTCCACCTTCTGCACCATTCGAGGTACTTCAAATGGATTACATCCAGCTTGAGCGTTGCAATAACCTTAGGTATGTCTTAGTGGTGGTGTGTGCTTTCAGCAAATGGGTTGAGGCCTTCCCCACGAAGGATAATACAGCGTTGACAACAGCTAAGGTTTTGCTCAAGGAGGACTTCCCTCGATATGGCGTTTGCACATTTTTGTGGAGCGACAATGGTCCCCATTTTGTTGGGAAAATTGTGGAGTACGTGTTGAAAGGATTGGGAATCCAGCAGAAGTTTCACGCTGTATTCCATCCTCAGTCAGCAGGTCTTGTTGAACGGTACAATGCTACTTTGAAACTAAAGTTGGCTAAGATTGTGGCATCCACGTCTTTGAAGTGGCCGGATGCTTGCCTTTAGCATTACTCTCTATTAGATCAGTGCCCCATTCTCGAACTGGCCTCACACCTTATGAAGTGGTGTTTGGAAGGCCGATGAATATATGGGGAGTTCCTAAGCCTCGATTGTTACATGATGTGCCTTGTATAATGATGAATGATTATTTGGCACAATTAACAAATGATTTACTTTCTATTCACCAACAGGTTCGAGAAGCGCTCCCTGACAACTCCATTTGAGAGGCTCACAATCTTCGTCCTGGTGACTATGTAATGGTTTGCTCGTTTGAGAGGACGAACAGCTTGGAACCGAGGTGGCATGGCCCCGAGCAGGTATTGCTCGCAACTCGAATGGCTGTGCGAGTTACCAACAGGAAGCGGTGGGTGCACTCTACTCACTGCCGTCGTGTCTCTCCGGATCTGGTGAGCCCGACAGCGTTGACCGACTAACGAGACATCTTGGACGAGGAGAAGAGCCCAGCTGTAACGTCTGCCGAATCGGAGGGAGCCTTCCCGGACCACACTGTTTCTGGACGACAAAGATACAATCTGCGACCACGATAAGAGGAGTTTTTTTTTTTGGTGCGAGACTGGTTGAGTTACCGCTCTGGGGTTTGTGAAACGGAAGCCGGGAATCTCAAGGGGGGGGGATCAGTTCTGCCAAGAGTAGCGACACCCGTCTTGACTGGTTGAGTTACCGCTCTGGGGTTTGTGAAACGGAAGCCGGGAATCTCAAGGGGGGGGGATCAGTTCTGCCAAGAGTAGCGACACCCGTCTTGACCCCGGAGAAGAAAACAACGGCTACCTCGGAGCTCAGCACTCACATTTTTATTTTTTTAGTTGTATATTTGAGACATTGCGAACTTTTGAACTATGGCGTCTTCTGCAGCACGAGACAAAAGAATCCTTGGTGCTGTACTATTTGTGTTGACAATTGTGGTAATAGCTGTGATAGCCTGGGTAGTAGAACTTGTGGTACCTGTGCGAGAACATTTGCTGCTGACTACCCCGGCTCCACCTGAACATTTTCATTTCACCCTACCATACCATGAAGAACGGCACCGACAGACTTACTTGAACAATAGCTTCATTCAAATTTTGCATCACACCCACAATATGACGAACACCTCTAACTGTTGGGTATGTGGGATGTTGCCTGGGCATCAGAAGAAAGGAGGCACACCGCTTATCCCACTTCCGTTTTCTCACAATGGGTCTTGCAATGCCTGGTACACTCTCCTGTTCACTTTGCGCTGGCCAACAAAAGGGGGGCTGCTTTTCCGTTTAAATAAAATATGTTTTAACGATCGAGATGGCTATCACAAGCTGAAGGTACTAAGTTCGAATGGGAAGAGTACCGCCCAGACAATGTATCTGCACCACGAGTTCACAGCAATCAACGAAATGTTAACATGTCCAATTCTCATGTTATTAATGTCATTGATACAAAGGCCGATCTCTGTATACGTAATAAAGGTACAATCCCAGTTGGCAGAAGTGAATGTAACACCACTCTTACCTTTGATACCCCGAATGGCATTTCATTTGTGGCCTCCCGAAATACGTACTTCATATGTCGTAATAAAGGCTATCATCGTCTCCCGTTAGGATGGTTAGGAACATGCTACATCTCTTTTGTATTGCCCCCTGTATTCATTGCCCCACCTATGTATCATAATGATTATGTTTTGTACCATGATTTTGTATTGAACAGAGTTAAAAGAGCAGTAGTCCTTGAAGATATAGATCAGACAGATACCGCACTGCAACAATATGTAGATTTCAATTTGGTTTTGTTTTCTTTTGTGGGAGCTGCTCTGAACAGTCGGAAAATACGACGACTAACTCGTGTTGTTGAAGCTGTTGCCAATGATACTGCTTTTGCATTGGGGAATATAACTGAGGAGCTTCAGATCTCTAGAATTGTAACGCTTCAGAACCGGATGGTTCTAGATGTAGTTCTGGCCGATCGAGGGGGGGCATGCCGTATTATCGGAAGTCGTTGCTGTGATTACGTGCCAGATAATTCACCATCTGTATATGATGCCATATCCAAATTACATAAAATTGCTGCTGAGATACATCCGGACAATGGTACATGGACATTTTTCGGGGTGGTTTTGGTCAATTCTCAGCATGTGGGGCTGGAAGCTACTGACAATCTTATGTATAATAATTGGGATATTCTTCTTCTTCTGCTTATGTATACAATGTGGCCCTGCATTATGTTCTATGTGTTTATCAGCCTGTATTCCGTCTAGGCGAGCTTTTGCCCAAAATGAATTAATGCTTCAGAAAGAAGTGGCCCAGATTATGTCCATCGATATAGAAGTTGAGTATCCCGATTATGTCCATTATGAGGTAGCTTCAGCTAAACGCTAAAAGGGTCATCTGTCGTAATATGACAATGACTGGGTTAGCGTTAAGCTTTGCTACACGTTATTTCCCTTATCTTGGCCTTAGTTGTTAACGCCATTTTGTATGTTACGGCGGCCATTTTAGAGAATGAGTCGCCTCGTGGTCAGCATACCCTTTAGTCCTTCTTCCGTCCCACTGACCACTTGAGTTTTCCCAGCAACAGGCTATTTTTAGTAACGGTCAAGCCCGCACATGCGCAGTTCCGATTGACCAGTCATCACTTAGGAATGTTCCGCCGAACTGACCAGTGGTGTTGTAACCCCTCCCATGAGTTGGCTGTGTTCCAAAAATGACCATATATGTACCTAAAACTCTGTAACTATGTACCGCCTCCCTTTTAATGTCTGTAAAACTGTATAAAAGAAGGACTTACACCAATGTTCGGTGTGATACTACTTGCATTACCAAAGGGTGCTGTAGGAATGTACTACCACCCCATGGGGTCTTAATAAACTTGTCTTTTACATTTTCTAGTTTCTGTGCCAACAGTTCTTACGGTGTAGAGGGTATTCTGCGGAGTATGTAGGCCTGGAGAACACAATACCACAAGTAAACAATTTAATTAATAAAATGAATTCCAGGACATATTATCATCAGAAGGCGATAGATTATTGTCGTTTTTATCGGCAGGAAAATGCAGATAAAGCAAGGATAATTAGCTTGATAATATGCCCATGAGAATTTTCATACCAGCCGATGGTTAACACTAGAACTTGGGCTTCTATAGCAATTTACAAGAGCTATCATCAAGCAAATTTTTGCCATTTTATCGGCAGTTTACTGTCCATAAAACGTCGATAATTTTAACACTGGTCTATAATAATTTGCCCGTCAGTGCCATATTATCAGTAAAGGACGATACATTATCGCCGCTTTTACCGGCAGGAAACTGGCACTAAAGCGGCGATAATGGTGGCGATAGTATATCCTTGTGAATTACCAGAGAATTCACAATGATTTTTATCGATAGCATTATCACTTCTTTACAAGCAGTTTCCTGTCTATGAAAGCAGCGATAATATCTCGTCCTTTATTGATAATATGGCCCATAATCTCTTAATGTACATAGGCACAAAATGATATTAAAGAAAAAAATATAACAGCATGCATTATAGCAAAACACGTTTACTACTATAAAACGTTTAACAACGGACGAATATAGGAGCATATTATCAATGCAGGCGATAACATTATGAACAGTTTATTGGCAGTTTCCTGCAGATAAAGTGACGATAATTGTATTGTCTTGATACTATACCTTATAATTCGTTAATGTACAAATTTACACCGCAGAGATGCACTGCCATACAACTTTTCAACTCTCCTTTCAAATTGAATTGTAGATGAACAGGAATACCACTCACACAGTGGATATTCTTCTACAAAATCTCTGGAGTTCAGTGTTTGCAGCACAACCATCAAATGGTAAATGTTCCCTTTTATTTTACGTATATATACATATAAATAACCAATTAAAATTGTGTTCACAATAATTCGAAAGAAAACACACATTTCTATTGGTTTAACATTCCAAAGCTTTCAAACGAATAGAACTTTCAACCCTTCCCCCATTGCACAATCTGCCAGTTACCATAGAAACACTTCAGGAAACACCTAACTCAGCACACAGGTGAAAAGTTCATCATACGTGGTTGCAAATTGAAACAGCAAGTGTGCTTTACTGGAGAATATACCAGCTTATCTTATGTAACATTCTTTTCTATCACTTTTTCTTAACCAATAAAAATATGGCTTTTAACCCCTTCGATGCTGGTGACGGAACCATTCCGTCATCAGTCACTGTTGAGCTGTGCTGATGACGGAATGGTTCCGTCACGACCACACCCTGTTCTGCATTGTCCAGTACAGGGGGGAAATTCAAGCAGCAGCCAAGGTGTTAAATAAGAGGAACATGGAACCCCGTTTTCTGTAAATGTCAAACAACCAATCATGTCTTTTCTTTTTTCACAACTGCATGTTGTTCACCATTTTAGAAAAATCCTACTTTTGAAACTGCCTTTTCATTTACAGACGCCATGAGAGTGCATCCAGACCTCTCTTCAAAATGCTTACAGTGTGGTTTGTGGGACACAGCTATATTTTCTGGAGTCAAAGGTACCCAGAACGGAGAAGAATTCACAAGGACTTAGGTTTGCCAAATGTAGATATTAAATGGATTGGACAGAGAGGATTAAAGTTGCACCAATTGATGGCATTGGTGAAATCCTGTATGCATCTGCAACACCCTGACCTCATAATTTTGCACTGTGGTGAAAATGACCTAGGTATTTTGACTGGGGTAGCTCTGGAAATGCTCATGAAGGACACCTTTGCCCAATTGATGACACTTTTCCCGAAAACTGTCTTTGTGTATTCTAATATATGCTTAAGGCAGCTATGGAAGTGATCCAACCACTATTGTCCACAGTTTGAAAAAGATAGGAAACATGTGAATAAATCTGTTTCTGCCTTTCTCCGAGACTACGGAATGGGGTCCGTTTACAACAATAATCTGTGTTTCAATATGCATGGCATATGGAGATGGTGTACATTTTACAGATGAGGGGAACTTAGTGTTCCTAATAAACTTAAGACTCTGCATTGGTACTTACTTGTAGGTACTAAAATCTTGAAATAAACACAACAGCTCTTTTTAGAGCCACACAACACATAAACAAATATACTTCATAAACATCTAAAATTATTTTTAATTTTCTTGGTTATGTACGCGTACGTGATGACTTTCAACATTACAGCTGTATGTCATCCATACGTGGTTGGCACTCGTACAATAAATGTAACACCCCCCTGAGCAACACTATAGGTTGGGAATGTTTCTATTAAGCTCCCTTTCCTTATTTGTCAAGTTTGTTTTATTGATTCCTTGTGACTCACCTGCCGTGACAAATAAGAGGGCTTGCAACACTTCCTGATTTGGAGTATTGACAGCCAATCAGCATGCAGCTCCTGCTCAAAATTTTACATATTTCTGTACACGTACGTTGCGATTTTTCCGCAAAAAAGATTTGAGCCTAAACATGCATGTACGACCCCCTAACCACGCGTGATTGTCACCACGAAGCCATTAGCATGCATTTCGAGTTATATTATCAACATAACGAGATGGATTATCGCCACTTTATCAGCACTTTCCTGCTGATAAAAGCGGGGATAATGTATCGCCTTTTGTTGATATCGCGTTTTGTTGATAATATGGCCCAAAATTAGTTTTATTAATGTAATTATTTACCTGCAATCAGCCAGATTCCCTTGTTTATCTCACCTCACCCTGCCCCTGCCCCGCCCCCCCTGCCTGCCCCATCGTAACTCCCTCCACGGGCCGCGGCTGAAAGGCGCAGTTGCGATCTAGTCACTTACCACAGAGTTGTGGGGAATCCTTGGTGAGGCGCGCGCTCACTAACGAGTGCGCACTTCACCGAAGACGTTACAGAGTTGAGACTCATTTCCAATTGCTCCTTAGACATTCTTGAAGAGAAAGTGGAAATATTTCTGTGAGAGTTAAAGAACGTTGTTTGACAAGTTTGTGAGTAAGTACACTTACCTGACATTATAGACAATATTGAATGTACTCAGTCAATGTATTTTCTCTAACTTAAAAGAAGAATCGATAAAATTTGTGATAAGCAAGGTCTTAAAGGAAAAGAACACACTGAGTTAGGAATAGAAGAAAGACTTTTGAATTAAGAAGGAACATTAATGAAAAACACAAGATAATGAAGGATTGACTGAATAGACAACAGGCAAGTGCATAAAGAAAAGTTAGCAGAAGAACACAAGGAAATTTATAATATAAAAATTTGACAATAAAGTGAGAGGCCTAGGTTAATGAATCTTACGTAATTATAGGTTTAAAAGAGTGAGATTAATAAAGAACCGTAAACTACAAGGTTGCAGACAAATACTAGAGGAGAGGCTAGTTCAAAATTGAAAGGGATAGGTAAAAAGTAGGGTTAGACTAAGTTATAGATGAGGAATAGAGGTAGAGTAAACACATAAAGTATTCAAAAAGTAGTGTGATAATGATGTCTACATATACAAAGATACATAGTGTTGATCATGACAATGAATACTATCTTTTTCATTATAGTAAAACACATTTACTATTTTGAAAAGGGTAAGGTGAATAGACGTATTCTAGATTTTCTAGTAGTGTATTTTACTATACCAGAGTCTTTTCTTATAGTCATAAGGAGTGATTGTTTTCAAAATTTAGGAAAAGCACAGGATTTCCTTATAAGTAATTATAGTTGTATAATTTTGACAAGGAGTACAACTGTAGTAATGGAATGTTATTAGATAATTGTATTTATATAGTATTTTTTTCAGGCCAAAATAGGTGAAAACTGTAGTTTTGTATTATATATTATGAAAAGTGATAAAATTAACTGTTTATATTTTTATACAAGGAGCAAGAATATAAAGGAAAAATTATGGAAAGAGAGGAGTGTCATACTGAGGATATTTTGGATATTACTTGAAGAACTAATCGTATCTGTCACAGGCATTGAGAGTGAAGAAGGGGAAATTAGTGCTGCAGATATCAATTGTGATTTTGAAGATGAAAGGTATGATGCAGATTTCGTCGAAGTTTTCAATTATGTTGACATTTTAGAACACATTAAATCAGAACCTGCTGACGAAGAAATGGATCTGAATTACATAGCTGATGAAATTGTATTGGAATGTCTGTTAAATTATGAGATGTTACAAGAATACATTTATTGTTTAAAAATAATAAAGGTTCGAGCACTATCTATTAACTTATTCATTGTACTAAAAGTGAAGCACTTATAGATTCAGTTAGACATTCATTACATGTTTGTATTGATTTAAAATAGGCAGAGTGGGTCTGAGGGTATGGATTGCTTACAATCCCTATGGAGTGTACCTGCAGTCTTGTATGCAGGTGCAAACTTGTGTTTCATGCCTTCAATGCCCCAGTCTGTATCCTTAGACTTCCACTAAAGACTCTGACACTGCTGTTTTAGTATTGTAGTCAGCCTCTCAGCAGTATGTTCTTTTTGATTGCACGGGGGTAAAACTGAAGCTGTGATGAATTTAGTGAGGGACTTTCTTTGCAGAAGTGTAATGATGCAGTCAGTATCTAGATACTCATGGATTAAAAGAGGCATTAGTGTATAGGTAGTTTCAAAGCTCAATGGACTGTGGATGCACTATGGACTGGCAAGCTTATGTTTTATACGTTCAATTCCACAATGTGTATCCTAATACTTCCAACAAACATTCTCACACTACTGTTTCAATATTGTAGTGAGCCATTCAGCAGTATGTGTTTATCTGTATACTGTGGTACAACTGAGGCTGTTATACATTCAATCAGGTTCTTTCCTTGCAGTTTTGTAATCATTCACTCACTATGTACGAACTCGTGCTTTAAAATAGGCTTTAAGGCATAGACTGCTTCAAAACCCTTATAGACGATGTATGTGGTCTTGTATGTACTTGCAAATTTGTGTTTTATATGTTCAATTTAATAGTTTGTATCGTCACACTTCCAGCAAACACTTTGTCACTGTTGTTTTAGTTTTGTAGTGACGCATTCATCGGTATGTAGTAATCCATTTACTACATTAAAACACTCATGGGCACATATACAATAACTGGCATATCCAAAGGAATATGTCATTTATTGTGCTCCGTGATACCACCATGGGTGTACCGTATTTACAATGAGGTGTACCATGGGACAAAAATGGCACATATATGTGATGTATCTGTGCTGTAAAGGTGGTGCATTGTTTGAGTTATGTTGGAAGTGCAACGTATCTCTAGCAGTGGTCTGGGGGCCCTATGCTCAGACTTCTGTGTCAATCTTTACACCTGCTTTAAGGTAGTGCACGGTTTTGACACAGCATTAGCGCAAAAGTGACAAAGTGAAATTTTGTATTATGTAGTCAGCCACTTTTAGGAGGTGTTTTTGCGCAGGAACGCCCCCCTATGTAGGAATGTGTCCTTCTGGTACAGGGATTTACAATGTCTCGTAGTTCCCAGGAATGTCACATCGTAAATAGCACATATTGTGGTGCATCTTTTGCACCAGTGCTTCATCAGAAAAGTGATGCAACGGTGATGTCACTGACAATGTCATGAGTGATGTAGTATGTGAAGTCATCGGCAGTGCATTGCGGGCACTCGAGTTATAGTTAGCTGAACTAACTATAACGAGGAAATTTCGATGCTTTTGTATGCAAGAAATGTCCAACTAACTATACCATGGCGGTCGCCAGTAGGTATATATAGTTAGGATTTTTTCTCTATGGGACTTTTGAAAATTCTATGTCTAATAACTTTGGTGTTTGTGGACAGAATCCGCTGAAATTTTCAGGAAAATGGCACATTTTATTTCTGAGCAGCCCCTGAAAATTTGGGGGGGTTTCGTCAAGGGGGGGCCGAGAAAAAAAGGGGGTCTTAAAACACGTTTTTCAACATTGAGTTTTCCATAGGGCGTTTGGCCTCACTTTTAGCTCGAACGGCTGAATGGATTTGCACGAAACTTGGCAAAATTGTAGGGACTGTTAGCCCGATGTGCCTTTGCTGGGTCTCAATATATGTGCTCCAGTGGATTTTGAGAAATTAACGTTTGAATTTTTTTTTCGCGTAACGGAACTTTGCATAGCGAAGCTGATTGGCTCTCCGGTGCCTGTCAACATTCTAAACAGTCCGGAGCGGCCGCCATCTTGTCTCTCGGTAGGATCGAGAGACAAGAAAAGGAGAAAAAAACAAAGGGGGAATTTAATGAAAGGCGGCAAGGTAGACCCTTCTTGACCCCCTAGGAATGATGTTGGGGTTATTAAAGGGTCCCGTGGGGCAAAAATATTGTTTCTTTGCGGTAGAAGCGCTTTCCGGTTCGCGAACCGGGTAGTGAACAGGGACGCGAAATGGGAATTCGCCATTTTGTGTTTCGATTTAATTAAATTACAAGATGGAGGAAAAACAATGTGAGAAATGGGTATAAGGGGGTACGGGAGACGTATCCTGACCCCCTATGTTTTCATGGGACGAAGAAACACCCTTTTTCTCGAAAAAGGAATATTTTACTTGCAGGACAGTTGTAAATTTCCCCGGGAAAATACATTAGCCTGAAACATTGTTAGTGATAAACTGTAAATGCATCTGGGTCCTTTGCTTTACAAGTCAGATTGAGAAAAAAAAAGGTGGGGCTTTCATCATTTGGGAAAAAAAAAATGTTCGAAAGCAATGAAAAGCATTATTTTTAGGTCATATGACCAAGCCTTCCATCATTAGAATAACAAAAGTAAAATGAACCAATGAAAAGTTTTATTAACAAGTCACATGACCTGTTATGCTTACGTTACGCGCTGCGCGCCGCCCTCTGGATCGTTTCCGGGAAGCTGCGCCTTGCGCACCGGAGCACGTCTGGGTGCGCTAACGCGGCGCGTCATATGACGCATTACGCGACAACGCAGGTCCAGAATATAGTCAAAATGTCTCCACCAACCAGCGGTCGGAACACAACCCCTTTCAGCAGTCCAAAAAGTTCTATTAAATGACAAGAGAAGGGACAGGCAACAAGAACAATCAGTCAAAGAGGGGAGGGCAAGTTCTTCTCTACCGGGTCACGTTGGAGCTCCACCGGAACTGATCGAATTGGTAGTCTACAGTGTTTCTGGATGTTTCAGATTGAAGCTGGCGTCAGCATGAGAGCACCCCGTGGCTACGTCTTTGCCATTCCGCGAGCAATCATGGCAGTCGCTCGCCACCGGAAGTCTGCGGGAGTCGGGGGCCCCGGTGACTTTTGTAAAATCTTCAAGGCTGAGGGGACGCTTTTGGGAATGGGGTCTATGCCCTAGCAGTCAAGCGTCTGAGTTCCAAGGTGTCCCAGGGCCATTTTAGTGGACTAGGCCTAAATCCGAAGAGCCGGACGCCATTTTGAGAGTCCTGGTGCAGCCGCCTATCGCTGCACCGCAAGAGTGGGCACAATTAGAGTGGATGGTGGGCGAGACGCTGTAGCCGCAAGAGCGGGCGCAACTCAGCTGGTTGCGTGAAGCGCTGGGGTGTACCTGAGAAACCTCCACCTGGGGAGGTGGGGGAGGCTCGTTCGCGCTGCCTCTCCCTTCTAGTACATCCCACGCCGTCTCCTGGCGCAGGAATATGTGATGGTCGGACTAGGGCACCGCAGGACGTGTCTTCAGGTCAAACGGATTGTGGGACAATGTTCAGAATGGAAGAGTCACCAAAAGGCAAAAAGTTCCGCTTGACCCCGGGAGCCGGCCGCCTATGTCGGGGGCGATCTCTGGCCACACCAAGGCAACAAGACTTGGGGAGGGGGTCGGAGCCAAGCGCCCACTCCGAGTCCGCGCCATTACACCGCCCCTCGGGGGCCTCCGTCAAGCGGTTCAGGGAGGCACGGCATCACATTGATTTCCAATGCAGTCAGGTCCACAAACAGCCCCCACTTACTTTGAGAATAGTGAAGCTGCAGCAGGTGCAAATAAACTTCAGACAGTGTTACAAGCGCTGCTCGGAACCCTCAACTATGGCACCCAACATCCAGGACTTATGCCATTTGTGCAAGGCAGTGACATCGAAGTAACTCAGGGACCAAGGAACATACCATATCCAGAGTCCTTCCCACAGCGTCTGCCTTCCTTGTTATCTAGTTATGGTTCTTTCACTCCCACTCCAGGCTTTTAGTCTGTGGATGGAAAACCATGAACCTACACTCACGTATGAAAATCTTACTATTGATGCTTGACTGAGGCCAAGGAGATCAGAGTGCATGAGTCTCATGCTCGATCGATTGAGCTAGCCGGATCAGGCAACAAAAAAGTGGTGGTGGGGGTGGCGGCATCAGCAAGGTATCCTCACACACAACTTGTCGGACATCAGCTCTGGATGTACTGGGGACGAGTCTTGGCGCATGGTGTCGTCCCCGGGCAATTTGCACAACGGTTCTCCACCCCTAGGCCGCCAGCTATGCTACCTCGACAGGAATAGTGATGGATGTTGCAACAGGCTGCCATGTAAATAGTTATTTAATAAAACGTTTTACCCTGTTACTTTGCTTGTGTGATGTATATATTTATAATATTTGCATAGGGTTTGTTGTTATTTTGGGCGGGGTGGGTGGCAGAGCCGAGCTGTCTTGCAGCCATCATGGTGTCGAGCTCAGTTCATGTCACTAGTTTCGTATTTCTCATGAGGGGTTGTTCCTAATGTTTCTATTTTAGCGAGGTCAAAAAGAGATCCCATTAGTGGCCTACTGATTTTACTCGATTCCTTTTGGTTTTTTAAACGATTTTTCACTATCTGCAAAGACTAAACAGAGTATTGCGACTCTGTGCTTGTTTGTAAATAGAGAATGAACCAAAGAGAACCAATTCTAAAACAGTAAATGCTTGGATAACAATCAATGAAATGGAGAGAGAAGCAGGCACAACAGATTACAACGGGGGCAAAGGCCTGCGTTACCTACCCTTCACTATCTGCAAAGAGAGAATACTCCTAAAAGAAAAGAGGGGGGGGAGGGCAGCGTTCAAAGCACATCAGCGTGCATAAACACGAAAATGTTTTTATCTATCACGTACTTGACATTTTAAAGCTTTTCATATTTGCTATTAAAAAACCATTGAAATTCACTGAAAAAACCATAGGTTATAGACCATATATAGTTAGGAATTAGCATTTACAAAACCTTGAAAATTCACTGAAAAAACCATAGGTTATAGACCATATATAGTTAGGGATTAGCATTTACAAAACCTTAATTTACTCACACAAAACCATTGAAATTGGCATATATAGTTAGTTGCACTAAATATATATCGCGCACCCGCAATCCACTGCTGATGATGTCACATATTACATCATTCATGACATGGTCAGTGACATCACTGATGACATCACTGATGACAACTCAAATGACATCACTGACAACATCACTGATGACATCATTCATGTGATAATACGATGAACCTCTTCAGACTCTAATATAACCTTAGATACACTCAGTGTAAACAGACACTCACAGACTGTCACTCATCCATGGAGTTACTCATACACCTAGTCAGTCATGCAAAGAATCAATCACACCTCCATTTCCTCAACTATACAGTTATACACACCTTACTTATTCAAACATATTGTAATACATATTTACTCTCTTATACAATCACTGATACAAGTTTACAATGATCCATACAGCCACTCACACATTCACTGGCGCTTATGCACAGTTATTTATATATGTCAATCTCACATGTACTGTGTTTTACATATGTACTTACTTTGACATGTAGCACTGAGATATCCATTCACTCACCAATACACTTATGCACACAGTCAACCACCCATACAGCTGTTCCACATGCACTTTTGAACCCATACATCTAGTGAATCAACTGCTCACACATCTATGCACAGAGTCACACACCTCCCAGCCACCCACACACACACACTCACTCTCCCATAAAAATACTTGGGCAACCAATCAATAACCCATATAGTTAATCATATAGCTACTGATCAACACATGCAGCAGTTCACAGAACAACAGACATAATGATGCACAAATTAAGACAGTTTAGTCACTAACCCATGCACTCAGTGAGACACATTTAATCACTCTCTCATACAGTCAGTCATGCACCTACTAAATCCTTCATCCAGACACTTATACATCCACTCATTCTTCAATATGTTAGACTTATTTTTACTTTACAGAAACATACAGTCACTGGATGTTGTTATCAGTGATGTCATTTGAGTTGTCATCAGTGATGTCATCAGTGATATCACTGACCATGTCATGAATGATGTAATATGTTACATCATCAGCAGTGGATTGCGGGTGCGCGATATATAGTTAGTGCAACTAACTATATATGCAAATTTCAATGGTTTTGTGCGAGTAAATTAAGGTTTTGTAAATGCTAATCCCTAATTATATATGGTCTATAACCTATGGTTTTTTCAGTGAATATATATATATATATATATATATATATATATATATATATATATATATATATATATGTATGTATATATATATATATATATATATATATATATATATATATATATATATATATATATAAGGATGAGCGAAAAGCTCTCACAGAACTGATGGATAATGATAGTAATTAAGCCCACGGACGAGGGGGGGGAACATAGTCCTCCAAAATAAAAGTGACCACATTCTGAAGGGCTATAGACAATTGAATGACAAGACAACATTAACATCCAGCCCAATCAAACGAATGACGATAGAATTAGAAAAACAACTAAAGCAGTGGAACTAAGTGAAATTGATGAACCATGAACATAAATTTTTAATGAAAGAACAACCAATGATGCCAACTATATATTCCCTGCAAAAAAAACCAAGACACTAATCAGTCGATCAGGGAGACCAATTGTCTCCTCATGCGATTCACTCTATGAGAATATGTCAACATATGAGGATACCTATTTGGCACCAATATCACAAAGGATGAACTCTTACATTAGAGATTCTGGCGATTTTCTATGCATCCTAGCAGAAACAAATTGGAATGATAACTATATGATAGGAACATTGATGTTGGTTACTCTCTATACGTCGATTGAACATAAAATATGACTGCATGACTGCACCTATTTTTTTAAACAAAGGAACATCACTGAATTACAACATTCGAAAATGCTCCTGACGATGATATGCCTGACGAACAATGTTTTCATGTTCAACCAGAAGTTTCATTAAAAATGCGGTTGTGCAATGAGCCTTACTTTCTCACTGAACTATGCTAATATTACAATGGGCTGGTGGGAGAAGAAAATATGGGGACCTGAAAACCAAAATGAACTTGACAACATTATATTATGGGTCAGGTATATCAACTAACTATTTTTAATATGGCATGGCAGCAACAATGCCTACTTTGAAAAATTAAATCAGAACAATATGGGAGTATCCTTCACATGCACCACGAGTCAATCAAACATAGAATTTTTGGACAAACACATCTATATAGAAAAAGGTACAATCCATGCAACTCTATTTAGGAAAAAGAAAGCCACTAACAGTATACTCCATGGAGAAAGCTTCCATCCAAGGTCATTAATAATGAGTGTTCCGAATAGAGAAATAATAAGAATGAGACGAAACAGCTTGAAAGATGAGAATGCAGAAAACAAATTTGCAGAGACAGTATCAAGGATCAAAAGAAAGTATACAAACAAAAAGACTTGACTGCCTGTCTTAAAAATGTCAGAATTGAATTACGTGCAGAACTCTAATTATCAAAAAGGTGACTCAACATTTGGAGAAGGAAAATCAAGAAGCACCAAGACTGATTATAACATACAGTACAGAAAGTAAAAAAATTGTCAATGCAGTACAGAAACATTGGCATCCGATAAGTGAGGATCCAGATATAGGACATCTTCTGGGTGCCCAACTATCAGTCACCTATAAAAAAACAATCTTTGAAAGACAAGCTGGTTCAAAGTCATTTACAAATGACAACAGCAAAAAATTGGCTAGTTGAAGCTAGAAAATGCTGCACCAGATGTAACACCTGCAAGGCATGTACAATTTGAGTAAACAATAAATATCTGATGGATAGAGATGGGAAAACAATTTATATCCAACAAAATATCACCTGCAAAACAACATATGTAGTATATGTGATTCAATGCAGTTGTGGCCTACCATACATTGGAAGCACAACATGTATGCTAAAGAAAAGGATATTAGAACATATACTAGCAGTTGTTAAGAACAAAGACGTTGTTGGAAAAGGCCCTTTTTGCAAGGTTATCCCCAAACGTTCTACTTTTTCCTCCCTTGTTTTTCCTGACCTGTGGTTTTTCGCAATATGACTCTGGGCACTTTACCACTGCTGACCAGTGCTAAAGTGCATATGCTCTCTATGTAAATTGTTATTTTAATTGGTTATCCATGATTGGCATATTTGCATCACCAAGAAGTTCAAATTCAAGTTCAAGTTAGGGCATTTGTATAGCGCACTACTCACCCAGAGGGTCTCAAGGCGCTTGGGGAAGGAGTTCTTTATTTGTTGAATAGCCAGGTTTTAAGCTCTTTTCTGAAGGAGATGTGGTTTTGAGTAAGGCGGAGGTGAGTGGGGAGTGAGATCCAGGTCTTGGCAGCAAGGAAGGAGAATGATCTGCCACCCATGGTGGATTTTCGGATGCGTGGGACTGCTGCGAGGGCTTGATTGGACGATCTTAGTTGGCGGGTGGGTTTGTAGAAGGACAGTCGAGTGTTGAGGCATTCGGGTCCTAGATTGAAGAGGGCTTTGTGTGCGTGGGTGAGAAGGCGGAAAGTAATTCTTTTGTTGGCGGGAAGCCAGTGGAGGTCTTTTAGGTGTCCGGTGATGTGATCTTGGCAAGGGATGTCTAATATGAGTCTCGCTGATGCGTTTTGGATGCGTTTGAGTTTTTTCTGTAATTTTGCTGTGATTCCGGCGTAGAGGGTGTTTCCATAATCCAGTCGACTCATGACCAGTGCGTGGGTGACAGTCTTTCTTGTCTCGAGGGGGATCCAGCGGAATATCTTTTTGAGAATTTGAAGTACGTTGAAGCAGGAGGATGAGACTGCGTTGACTTGTGTGGACATCGAGAGAGAGGAGTCTAGGATGAAGCCAAGGTTACGTGCATGGTCTGTGGGAGTGAGTGCTGTGCCCAGAGCGGAGGGCCACCAAGAGTCGTCCCAAGAGGAGGGGGAAGATCCTAGGATGAGCACCTCGGTTTTGTCTGAGTTGAGTTTTAGGCAGCTATGTTTCGTCCATGCGGCTACTTCTTTCATGCCTTCGTGAAGATTGGTTTTGGCGTTGTTGGGGTCTTTGGTGAGGGAAAGGATTAACTGGGTGTCGTCGGCGTAAGAGATGATGTTGAGGTTGTGTTGACGCGCGATAGAGGCGAGAGGACTCATGTAAACATTGAAGAGGGTGGGACTGAGTGAAGATCCTTGTGGTATGCCACAGATGACTTCTGTGGCCTCTGAGTTGAATGGGGGAAGTCGGACTCTTTGAGTTCTCCCAGCGAGGAATGAGATGATCCAGTCCAAGGCTTTTCCTTGTATGCCGATGTTGCTGAGGCGTTGTAGAAGGGTGCTGTGGCAGACTGTGTCGAAAGCAGCGGAGAGGTCGAGTAGAATGAGGGCCACAGTTTCTCCGTTGTCTAGTAGTGTTCGGATGTCGTCAGTCGCTGCGATGAGGGCGGTTTTGGTGCTGTGTGTGGCTCGAAATCCGGATTGAGATGGATCAAGGGAGTTGTTGGATTCAAGGAAGGCGGCGAGTTGGCTATTGACGGCATTCTCAATGACTTTGGCCGGGAATGGGAGGAAGGATATGGGTCGAAAGTTTTTAAGTTCCGAGGGGTCTGCTGTGGGTTTCTTCAGAAGGGCGCTGAGTTCGGCGTGTTTCCAGCTATCTGGAAAGGTGGCAGAGTTGAACGAGCAGTTGATGACCTCACGGAGATGGGGTGCGATGATGGAGTCAGCTTTTTGAAGATGTAGTGGGGGCAGGGGTCGGTTGGGAAACCAGAGTGGATTGAGTTCATTAGGCGGGTGGTGTCTTCCGTGGTGATTGGGCTCCAGTTGCTAAGGTTGTTAGTTGGCGGAGTAGGATCTGAGGGGGGTGGGGAGGGCTGATCGCTGGGGGTATTCTCGAAGCTGTTGTGGATGTCGGCAATTTTGTTGTAGAAGAGAGAGGATACCACATCGCAGAGGTCTTGGGAGGGAGTGATGTCATTAGATGCTGCGGTGGGGTTGGTGAATTCTTTGACGATGTTAAAGAGTTCCTTGCTGTTGTGAGAGTTGTTGTCGAGACGATCCTTGAATGCTGATTTCTTGCCGGATCGAATCAGTTGGTGGTGTTTGTATGTGGCTGCCTTGAGGGTGGCCATGTTGTCGGTGGTTGGGTTTTTTCTCCATGTTTTCTCCAGGGTGCGGCATAGCTTCTTGGATTTTTTAAGGTCATCGTTGAACCAGGGAGCCTTTTTGCTGGCTGATTTGATCTGGTGCTTTTTCAGGGGTGCTAATTCGTCAGCACTGTGGGTGATCCATTGCTTGAGATTGGTGGCCGCTTGGTTTGGGTCCAATGAGAGGGTGGGAGGGTTTTGGTTTAGTGATGTGAGGAGTTGGTCGGAAGTGATTTTGTTCCAGTTTCTCCGAGGAATAGGTTGTGGGCGGTTGTGGTTCAGGGTGGTTTTGTAGCTGAAGTGAACATAGCTGTGGTCCGTCCAATGGAGAGTTGTGGTGTGATCGAAGGAGATATGCTTGCTGGAAGTGAAGATAGGGTCGAGTGTGTGTCCAGCTGCATGGGTGGGGGTGTCAACAAGTTGTTTGAGTCCGAGGTTGTCCAGGTTGTCCAGGAGAGTGGTAGTGTTGCTGTCGTGTTTGTTTTCAAGGTGGTAGTTGAGGTCTCCTAAAAGAATGTAGTTCTCGGAGGCGAGGGCATGTGGGCTGACGAAGTCCGTGATGTCATCGCTGAATTGAGTGCGGGTGCCTGGAGGCCTGTAGATGAGGGTGCCTCTAAGTGTGGTCCTGGGGTCGGTGTGGATCTGGAAGTGGAAATGTTCGGCGGTTGCAAGATTGTCGTCGGAGCTGGTCGTGATTTTGATGGTGCACTGAGTGTGCCAGGGCTCATTATACAAATGCTATTAGTGGGTCTGCAGCACTGATCGTGCCACCCACATGAGTAGCCCTAAAATGGTGTCTCAGCCCTGCCACCGCAGTGCCTGTGTGCAGTCTGTGAACTGCCATGTCTTCCTGGTCAGTGCCCCCACTGACCAGGCCTAACCCTTCCCTTTCTGTGCACATTGGTCACCCCTAAGTAAGGCCCAAGTAACCCCCTTGGGTAGGGTGCAGTGTATCTGAAAGGTAGAGCATGTACTGGTGCAGGTGACTTGCTCTGGTAGTGAATGACACCTATTTTCGTTTTTCACTATTGTAAGGCTACCTTGCCCATAGGCTATCATGGGGAATGCTGGCTACAGTGGCTACCAGCATATCTTCCCATAGGAGCAAGGTAGGACATACAAGTCTGGAATCCCTTAACTCAGAATTTAATAACACATCTTTTAGGAAAGGTGTTTTTTAAATCCTGTGTTTGCGAACAGCACTTTTAGAAAGTGGCGGTTCTCTTGTCTGACCTTTCTTTGTGCCTTAGCCTGCTTGTGAATTGACTGTCTGGTTTGCGGGTGACAGGGCTGGGGGATTCCAGGAGACAGAATGAGTCCACCCAGTGGTGAATAGAGAGATCTGCATCTAGATGGGTGGGAGGAGTTGCACATGGGACCTGAATAGGACTGTGCCTGCCCTCCACAGTGCTGGCTCCACCCCCTGTGGTGCGTCAGATGTCGCTGCCCTGTCCCGTGAAAGGAGAGATGTAATAAATGTCAACAAAGTGCTCCAGGGCTGTGCTTTCCCTCCACAATGCTGACTACACCTCCTGTGGGGCGTCTGATGTTTCTGCTCTGCACTGTGAAATGTAAGAAGGTTTCATGTAAACAGAATGCTCCCGAACTGGTTTGGACCGGGCTCAGAGCCCTCCTGCACAAAGGGACCAAAGACTTTTTGGGGTATAAGTACAGGACCCCAGACTACTGAACGTTAGATCATCCTGGAATCAAGAAGGAACCTCTGCCAAGGAGAAATATGAAACTGAAGAAGGAAGACTGTCCTGCTGTTGCTCTACTGGAATGACCTGCTGTTGCATTGCTGCCAAGGAGAGGGTGATTGACTTTGCTTTGTGCTGTGTCCCCTTGCTTGAAGGAATCTCCAAGGGCCTGAGAAGAGCTGGCTCCCTGTTAAGAAGTTCCTGGAACAAAATAACTTCACCCCCTGATTCTCTGAACTCTGCTGAGAGAGTTCTGTCCTTCCTAGAGTGCCTGGGCCAGTTGTGGTGCCTCTGGAAGGTGTACATGTGTTGAGAAGCTGGAAACCAATATTTTAAAGACTTTCTGCAAGTTTTATCGCATTGCTCGCTTGCAGAGCGCATCTCCGTCAGTGCGGGTAAATTCCCGCTGCCTCAAGGGTCGAGATCGTCGCAGCCCCTGTTACTGCTGCCATAATCACCGCATCCTTCGTTTGCGTGACACACAAGTCCGGTGCGGGAAGATTACCATTGCTGCGAGTATCGTCGCAGAGCCTGTCGTCACTGGGTGAGATCGTTGCACCCCTTGCTTGTGGCCCGCATCACATCGCTACGCAGAGTAGAAGATCGTCGCTGAGCCGCTCATTGTCGCCGCACCAGAGATCATCGCTGCCCCAAAGATCGTCACATCGGCACTTTTGCGAGCCGCTTCCACGAAACCTGTGCACCAGAATCAGCGCGAGGTATCGCATCCCTCCCCATACAGACCGTGCAAGACGGTATGGGTGGATGAGTTTGTGTATGGGTGGGTTAGTGAGTGAATGACTGTCTCAATAGTGTCTTTATGAGTAAGTACATATGTTTTAAACTGGTATATGTGAGTATTGATGTATATAAGTGAGTATATATGAGAGTGAGAGATTGGAAGAGTTCCTGTATAAATACGTATGTGTTTCTATAAGTGATTGTTTAAGGGAGTAAGTATGTGTATGTTTCTGTAGAAGTAAGTTTAGTGGTGTGTGTATAGCTGTATATGCAAGTAAATAGATGTTTGATCATTTATTTGCATGTGTGAGTATGTGTGTGAGTAACTCTATGTATGAGTGTCGGTGTGTAACAGGATGTATAGGTGTATGAGTACATATGATGACTGAGTACATGTATGAGTGACTGTATAGAAATGTTGGTGAATGAGTGGATGTGTATGTAGATGTTGGAATTACTGAATAGGTTGTTGTAACTGGTATTCGTATCTCCATTTTTTTGAAAACTTTATTTTCTATTTTGGAATGTGTGTATCAAAGGTTATATTAGAGTGAAAGGAGGTCTGCCACTCTTTCACAAGGATGATCTCATCAGTGATGTCATTTGAGATGTCATCAGTGATGTAGTATGTGACGTCATCAGCAGTGCATTGCAGACGCGCGAGTTATAGTTATCTGAACTAACTAAACCAAGGAAATTTCAATGGTTTCGTATGAGAGAAATGTCCAGCTAACTATAACATGGGTGAAACCTATGATTGTTTCAGTGACTTTCTAAGGCTTTTTAAATGCTAATTCCTAACTATAACGTGTGTGAAACCTATTTTCTTTTTAGTGAATTTCTAAGGTTTTTTAAATACTAATTCCTAACTATAACGTGTGTGAAACCTATGTTTTTTTCAGTGAATTTCAAAGGTTTTGTAAATGATAATTTTGAAATATACTTATTATTATATTTCTTTCTTTTTATAGTAATTTCCTAAATTTTTATTAAAAATACTTATATTTATTTTATTTTTAAAGTTACATTTCATATTGTTAATGTAAAATAATAACAAAAGTAAATTCAAAAAGAATGCACTGCTAGTGAAACTACCTCGGTGAATTTGTAAGTGTTTGTTAGGGGAAGATTTACAACACCCTTGTACCTCTTTCACACTACAGTTGCATCACTTTTCTGATGAAGCACTGTTGCAAAAGATGCACCACAATATGTGTTATTTTCAGTGTGACGTACCTGGGATCTAAGTCACATTGTAAATCCCCGTACCAGAAGGACACATTCCTACATAGGGGGGCGTTCCTGCGCAGAAAAACCTCCTAAAAGTGGCTGACTACAATATACAAAATTTCACTTTGTCACTTTTGCGCTAATGCTTTGTCAAAACCCTGCACTACCTTAAAGCAAGTGTGAAGATTGACACAGCAGTCTGACCATAGGGCCTCCAGACAACTGCTGGAGAAATGTTGCACTTCCAACGTAACTCCAACAATGCACCACATTTACAGCACAGATACATCACATATATGTGCCATTTTTGTCCCATGGTACACCGCATTGTAAATACGACACATCCATGGTGGTGGTGACATGGAGCACAATAACTGAATTATTCCTGGGGATATGCCAGTTATTGTGTATGTGCCCATTAGTGTTTTAATGTAGTAAATGGATTACTACATACCGATGAATGAGTCACTACAAAACTAAAACAACAGTGACAGAGTGTTTACTGGAAGTGTAATGATACAAACTAGTAAATTGAACGTATAAAACACAAATTTGCAAGTACATACAAGACTACATACATTGTCTATAAGGGTTTTGAAACAGTCTATGCCCTAAAGCCTATTTTAAAGCATAAGTATTTACATAGTGAGTGAATGATTACAGAACTGCAAGGAAAGAACCTGATTGAATTTATAACAGCCTCAGTTGTAACACAGTATACAGATAAACACATACTGCTGAATGGCTCACTACAATATTGAAACAGTAGTGTGAGAATGTTTGTTGGAAGTATTAGTATACACATTGTGGAATTGAACGTATAAAACCAGATTCTCTGTCCTTGCCCCCCGGTTCTAGAACTCCCTCCCTCTCTCCATGCGTTCTATTCCCACTTTTTCACACTTACGCAAAGCGCTCAAAACATTCTTGTTTGCCCAGGCCTACCCCTGCTAACTTCCTCGGCCCTGTCTGTTCTGTTCAGTAGAGCTCTCAGCGCCAGGAAGCCGTTTGGCCACTGTGCGCTCTATAAATACCTTATTTCATTTCATTTCATTTCATTTCATAAAACATAAGATGCAGGTACATAGAACAGTGCATCCACAGTCCATAGAGCTTTGAAACAACCTATACACTAAAGTCTCTTTTAATCCATGAGTATCTAGATACTGACTGCATCATTACACTTCTGCAAAGAAAGTCCCTAACTAAATTTATTACAGCTTCAGTTTTACCCCCGTACAATCAAAAAGAACATACTGCTGAGTGGCTCACTACAATACTAAAACAGCAGTGTCAGAGTCTTTTGTGGAAGTCTAAGGATACAGACTGGGGAATTGAAGGCATAAAACACAAGTTTGCACCTGCATACAAGACTGCATGTATACTCCATATGGATTTTAAGCAATCCATACCCTCAGACCCCCTTTGGATATTTTAAATCAATACAAAAATGTAAAGAATGTATAACTGAATCTATAAGTGCTTCATCTTTAGTACAATGAACACATTAATAGATAGTGCTCAAACCTTTATTATTTTTAAACAATAAATTTATTCTTGTAACATCTCATAATTTAACAGACATTCAAATACAACTTCATCAGCTATGTAATTCAGATTTATTTCTTCGTCAGCAGATTCTGATTTAATGTGTTCTAAAATGTCAACATAATTTAAAACTTCAACGAAATCTGCATCACACCTTTTGTCTTCAAAATCACAATTGATATCTGCAGCACTAACTTCCCCTTCTTCACTCTCATTGCCTGTGACAGATACGATTAGTTCTTCAATTATACTTAAAGTAATATCCAAAATATCCTCAGTATGGCACTCCTCTCTTCCCATAATTTTTCCTTTATCTTCTTGCTCCTTGTAAAAAAATATAAACAGTTAATTTTATCACTTTTTGTAATATATAATTAAAAACTACAGTTTTCACCTATTTCGGCCTACAAACAATACTATATAAATACAATTATCTAATACCATTCCATTACTACAATTGTACTCCTTGGCAAAATTATACAACTATAATCACTTATAAGGATATCCTGTTCTTAGCTTTTCTTAAATTTTGAAAGCAATCACTCCTTATGACTATATGAAAAGACTCGGGCTGGTATTGTAAAATACACTACTAAACAATCTAGAATATGTCTATTCACCTTACCCTTTCCAAAATAGTAAATGTGTTTTACTGTAATGAAAAACATAGTATTCATTGTCATGAATAACACTATGTATCTGTGTATATTTAGACATCATTATCACACTACTTCTTTTAATACTTCATGTGTTTACTCTACCTCTATTCCTCTTCTATAACTTAGTCTAACCCTACTAATTACCGACCCCTTTCAATTTCGAACTAGACTCTCCTCTAGTAATTATCTGCAACCTTGTAGCTTACGTTTTTTTTATTTTTCTCACTCCTTTTAACCTATAATTACGTAACATTCATTAACCTAGGCCTCCCACTTTATTGTCTAATTTGTATATTATAAATTTCCTTGTGTACTTCTACTAACTTTTCTTTATGCATTTGCTTGTTATCTATTCTGTCAATCCTTCAATAGCTTGTGTTTTTCATTAATGTTCCTTCTTAATTCAAAAGTCTTTCTTCTATTCCTAACTCAATGTGTTCTTTTCCATTAGGACCTTGCTTATCAAAAATGTTATTGATTCTTCTTTTAAGTTAGAGGAAATACATCGACTGAGTACATTCAATATTGTCTATAATGTCAGGTAAGTTTACTTACTCACAATCTTGTCAAACAAAGTTCTTTAACTCACAGAAATATTTCCACTTTCTCTTCAAGAATGTCTAAGGAGCAAGTGAAAACAAGTCTCAACTCCGTAACGTCTTCGGTGAAGTGTGCACTCGTTAGTGAGCGCGCGCCTCACCAAGGATTCCTCACAACTCTGTGGTAAATGACTAGATCGCAACCGCGTCTTTCAGCCGCGGCCCGTGGAGGTAGTTGCGATGGGGCAGGCAGGGGGGGCGGGGGAGGGGCAGGGTGAAGGGAGATAAACAATGGAATCTCGCTGATTGCTGGTAAATAAACAATTACAATAATAAAACTAATTTTGGGCCATATTATCAACAAAACGCGATATCAACAAAAGGCGATACATTATCCCCGCTTTTATCAGAAGGAAAGTGCAGATAAAGCGGTGATAATCCTTCTCGTTTTGTTGATAAAATAACCCGAAATGCATGCTAATGGCTTCATGGTGACGATCACGCATGGTTAGGGGGTCATACATGCATGTTTAGGCTCTAATTTCTTTTTTTTTTTATCGCAACGAACGCGTACAGAAATATGTAAAATTATGAGCAGGAGCCGCATGCTGATTGGCTGTCAATACTCCAAACCAGGAAGTGTTGCAAGCCCTCTTATTTAACATGGCAGCTAAGTCACAAGGAAACAATAAAACAAACTTGACAAATAAGGAAAGGGAGCACAATAGAAACATTCCCAACCTATAGTATTGCTCAGGGGGTGCTACATTTATTGTACGTGTACCAACCACCTATGGATGACGTACAGCTGTAATGTTGAAAGTCGTCACATACCTGTATATAACCAAGAAAACTAAAAATAATTTTAGATGTTTATGAAGTATATTTGTTTATGTGTTGTCTGGCACTAATAAGAACCGTTGTGTTTATTTTGAGATTTTAGTACCTACAAGTAAGTACCAATGCAAAGTCTTAAGTTGATGAGGAACACTCTCTTCCCCTCATCTGTAAAATGTACACCATCTCTCCTATAGATGCCATGCATATTGAAACGCAGATTATTGTTGTAAACGGACCCCATTCTGTAGTCTCGCAGAAAGGCAGAAACAAATTTATTCACATGTTTCCTAGCTTTTTCAAACTGTGGACAATAGTGGTTGGACCACTTCCATCGCTACCTTTGGCATATATTAGAACACACAAAGACAGTTTTCGGGAACAGTGTCATCAATTGGGCGAAGGTGTCCTTCATAAGCATTTCCAGAGCTATCCCAGTCAAAGTCCCTACGTCATTTCCACCATAGTGCACAATTATGAGGTCAGGGTGTTGCAGATGCATAAAGGATTTCATCAATGCCATCAATTGGTTCAACTTTAATCCTCTCTGTCCAATTTATTTAATGTCCTTGTGAATTCTTTCCCGTTCTGTGTACCTTTGACTCCAGAAAATATAGCTGTGTCCCACAATCCACACTGTACGCATTTTGAAGAGAGGTCTGGATGCACTTTGATGGCGTCTGTAAATGAAATGCCAGTTTCAAAAGTAAGATTTTTCTAAAATGGTGGACAACATGCAGTTTTGAAAAAAGAAAAGACATGATTGGTTGTTTGACAACATTTTACAGAAAACTAGGTTCCATGTTCCTCTTATTTAAAACGCCATATTTTTATTGGTTAAGAAAAACTGATAGAAAAGAACGTTACATAAGATAAGCTGGTATATTCTCCAGTCAAGCACACTTGCTGTTTTAATTTGCAACAATGTATGTTGACCTTTTCACCAGTGTGCTGAGTTAGGTGTTCCCTGAAGTGTTTCTATGGTACCTGACAGATTGTGCAACGGGAAAGGTTGAAAGTTCTATTAGTTATATAGCTTTGGAATGTTAAACCAATAGAAATGTGTGTTTTCTTTTGAATTAATGAGAACACAATTTTAATTGGTTATGTATATGTATGTATACGTAAAATAAAAGGGTAAATGTTCCATTTGACCGTTGTGCTGCAAACACTGAGCTCCAGAGATTTTGTAGAAGAATATCCACTGTGTGAGTGGTATTCCTGTTCATCTAGAATTCAATTTGAAAGGTGAGTAGAAAAGTTGTATGGCAGTGCCTCTCTGCGGTGTATCTTCGTACATTAACGAATTATAAGGTATATTATCAAGACTCGACGATACAATTATCATTAGTTTATCAGCAGGAAACTGCCGATAAACTGTTCATAATGTTACCGCCTGCATTAATAATATGCTCCTATATTCGTCCGTTGTTAAACGTTTTATAATAGTAAACGTGTTTTGCTATTATGGATGCTGTTATGTTTTTTTCTTTAATATCATTTTGTGCCTCTGTACATGAAGAAATTATGGGCCATATTATGAATAAAGGACGATACATTATCGCCGCTTTTATCGACAGGAAACCGCAGGTAAAGCAGTGATAATGCTCTCGATAATATATCCTTGTGAATTCCCATATAAACCGAGGTTATGGTGTTAACCTGGGCTTCTATGGAAATTCACAAGGATATACTATCAACACCATTATCACCGCTTTAGTTCCAGTTTCCTGCCGCTAAAATTGGCGATAATGTATTGCCCTTTATCGATAATATGGCACTGACGGGCATATTATTAAAGACCAGTGTTAAAATTATCGACGTTTTATGGACAGTAAACTGCCGATAAAACGGCAAAAATGGGCTTGATAATAGCTTCTTTTAAATTGCTATAGAAGCCCAAGTTCTAGTGTTACTCATCGGCTGGTATGAGAATTCTCAAGGGAATATTATCAAGCTCATTATCGTCGCTTTATCTGCATTTTCCAGACGATATAAACGACAATAATCTATTGCCTTTTGTTGATAATATGTCCCGAAATTCATTTTATTAATTTAATTGTTTACTTAACGGCAATGATCGAGGTTGTATATTACCAAGAGGGGCGATAGGCAATTATCACCGATTTACTGTCCATTTTCGGATGCTAAGTGGCGACAATTCTATTATTCTATTAGCAACCTGTCACTAACTGATGTTACAGACAGCTTTTACGCGATACCGAGCAGTTTGAGGTTAGGTTGTGTTTATCGATACTAAAAGTACTGCATCAGGCCAGCGAAGTACCACCAGACGAAGCAACGAAAGAAAAGTCTGTATTTCAAGAGAACTCACCAAGAAGATTTACATGAAGATAGATGTCTTAACAAACAGAAAGAAACTCGTGGTAAGAGCAGAAGCACTTTTTTGAGAAAAACACAAAAGACTAAAAATAGTGTTCTGAAACAAAACATTTCCTTAGTGTATCAGCAATGGAAAAAAACTACTAACAAACAAAGGAATAATGGAAAATCAAGTGTAGACAAAACTGTGTATAGTACAAGGAGAAAAAATCAATTCATAGAAATTAGAAAACACATGTTTTATAATAGATTGGTATCAAATTTAATGAAAGAAATTAAGGTGCATAAGAAAAAAACAGTATTTTATAAGGAGAAGAAAGCAATAGAAAATGTAGTGGAGAAAGCTTTGGAATTCAAAAGAAAACTGCTTATATTAGTAATCAATAGAATTAGATCACTAGATAAACCAATCCATTTACTGAAAATCTAAAGTAGGTGGAGAAGACTAATTAACAGAAGTAATTTTAGTGAGTTTTTTTTGGGTGAATGTAAACATAGTTCAAGTTCAGATTTTTTTTTTAAGCAAGAAAGTTAACTTCAGAGGAATGATTTGTTGCAGGCAGTTGACACAACAGGTCGTGCTTATGAGTTGAAAAATGGTTGTCCTATTGAAAAAGAGAAAATGGTTCCTAGAAATGCAGAAGAGGTGTTAGCTGATGAAGTTTTAGGGAGATGTCCTAAAGCTCCAGTGTACACTTGGAATTGTAGTAGTGTTTGCTTTAAAAAAAAAATATATATATTGATTTTTTATGGCAGTGGAAAGTTGCATAACATAAAAAAATATATGCATAAGGATGTACAAATCATACCCTAAGAAAAGAACAAATGATGGATACATAAAAGGTCCATACAGAGAGGAATTTACATTACCCAGTTGAGAAGAAAAGAATTTAAACAAGTACACAACTTCTGTGTTAAATCCAATTACTAATTTGTGACCATATTTTTTGACCAAATATTTTTTTCTTCCGGCCCTTGAGTTTATACATCGCATTTTCGAGTTGATAAATACTTAAGATTTTAGATTGCCAAAGGTAAAAAAACAGAGGATCAGAATCTAGCCAGCGTGATGTTATACAGTATCTATATACGGACATTGCTAAAAAGAGGAAACCTTCTTCTTCAACAGTTTTAAGACCAGTTTGTTCGTTTTAAATTCCTAATATAACTAGTTCTGGTGATAGTATACATGGTGAATCTAGAATGCTGTTCCGAAAACCCTGTACGTCTATAATAAATTGTGTTAATTTGGGACAGCAAAAGAACATGTGGATAGAATCAGCGGCCGGATATTGGGAACGGCTGCAGTGAATACCTTCCTTGGCCTTCCATTTCATCAGTTTGGATGGTGTATAGTATAAATCGAAAATGGCCATAAAATGCTGACTTTCAAATGGCCCATTGAGCATAACCTTGCTTGCCAGTTCTAAAGACCTGGAAATATCAACCTTTTCTATACCGAGATTCGTTTGCCATCTCTCAATATACACCTCATTGTCTTGCATTCTGTTTAACATCAATTGGTATATCACACCAATTCTATTTTTTTCCTACAGCTTTCTAGAATGTCTATTTTGCTCATGACAGAAGTATTTAAAAGGGCTCTTGTCTCAAAAAACTCTGAATCTGCAGATACTTAAAAAATTCTCCTCTTGTCAGATTGTATTTATTCTGTAAGTAAGATTATGATACAAATTGCTTATCCTGGTATGAATCTCCGAAAGACCATATTTAGGAATCGTTCCATCTCTGCATAACAGAATCTCTAAATATTTCAGGGAGCAAGAGATTCTTTAAGAAAGGTGTATAGTAATTTAAATTTATGCAACAACTAGATCTTTTTTGAATTGTTTTCAAATTCGTAACGCCGAGCTTAAAACTTTAAATTTAGTTTTTTTATGATAGCTTGGATCAATCAACCTGAAAAAATGTTGCCTCGCTTCTGTACCAAGTAACATCTCATAAATTGTAGGCATACATGCTTCATCCAAATTAACATTTGAAAAGAGTAGAATGCCCATTAGTCTTAGTGACACTGCCCAAAAATATAATCGAACATTCAGAACACCCCATCCACCTTTCATTCTTGGCAGAATACACCACTTAAGCGACCTTCTAGCTCTACAGTACCCCCATAGAAATCTTGAAATAATTATGTCCAGCTTGTTAAAAAAAACAGAAGGGAAAAGTAACGGTATAGTACGAAATAAATAAATAAATTTAGGAAATATCAGCATCTTGATAACATTACTACGACCAAATAAAGATAGATGTAGATTATTGAGTTGCTCTAGGGTCCTATTTACCGAAATTAATAGGGGATCTGAATTAAGTCCTACGATATCCTCCACTTTGGCGGAGATTGTAACGCCTAAATATGAGGCTGTGGGTGTAAATGCTACCCCCCCCAGTCTTCCTTCCGCTGAGTGAATAAATTGAGTTTTCGAAATATTTAGTTTATAGACAGAATGTTCACCTAACTCCTGGGCTAGTTCAATAATTTTAGGTATAGACGACTCAGCGTTGGAGGTGACAATTGCAACATCATCTGCGTATGCGAAGACTTTATATTCAACTTGATTCAATATGACTGGAGGGATTCAATTTTCATTTATTACTCTATTTAAGTAAGGTTCCATATACAGCGAAAACAACAAGGGGGAACAAGGACAACCTTGCCTTGTCCCCCTAGTGATTGGCAACGGATCTGAAATATTTGTGCCTATCTTATTTACAGCCTGAGGATTGGTATATAATGCCTGGAGAGCTTGAATAAACTCATTAGAAAATCCCTTCCACCTCAGCTCAGACCAAAGGAACCCCCAGTCGAACCTGTCGAAGGCCTTTTCGGTGTCCAACAGGACAACGCTGACCGGGGATCCGGTGGCCTGCGCCTAGTCTATAAAAAGTGATGATCCTTCTTATATGGTCTATTGTGTCCCTTTTTTTAATAAACCTGTGTTGAATCTTTGAGACCAAACTCGGCATTACATTGTCTACTGGCTAATATTTTCGAGTATATCTTGCTGTCAGATGTTATAAGAGAGATTGGCCTATAGGAACCCAATTCTGTATTATTTTTTCCTTTTTTTTTGAGACTACTATAGTAGCCAAAGACCAGGAGGTTGGTGCATGTCCTAGGAATGCATGTTGGAAAGTCTTGAGTAGCTCAGGTTTGAGTATATTGCGGAAAGCTCAATAAAACTCTAAAGGAATTTTATGGGGCCCCATCGCTTTACCTGGGGCTAGACTTTGAATTGCTGCCTCGATCTCTTCCCATGTTATAGGGGCGGCAAACATTGCATTATCTGCTTCAATAATCAAGGTACTCTCAACATTTCCCAGATAATCTGTTGGATCGCTAGCTGCACTATTCACATTATTCTCATTATCTGGCTTATTATATAATAATTTATAAAAGCTACTGAACGCCTTAAGTATCCCAGCATTGTATACTTGAATTGCACCTTCTAAATCGACAACTTTAGATATATCATTCAGAGCAGAATTTTGCCTTAGCCTTTGAGCCAGAATTTTACCTGTTTGCTCATTTAACTCGTAACATTCTGCTTTATGCAGCTTATATTTAATGGCAACCTGGTCGGCTAGATCAGAGTATGAGGCAGCCCGTTCGATGGTTAACGAACGTTGGGCTTCCTCAAAGCCCTGTCCATTTTTAATACTGGCCATAAGTTCCAACTCTGCCTTCCTCACATTGTCAAGTTTTTTCTTAAACTCCTTTTGTTTTTTTCTCCTTTGGAAATTAGAATAGCTAATTGTTTCTCCTCCTCTTATAACTGTTTGAAAGTATCCCATACAATTTGAATAGAAGCTGTGGCATTATTGCGTGTGAAAAAATCTTGGATAATTTTAGCCATATGTAACGAATAATGTTCATCCAACAGTAAATCCTTTTGGAATGTCCATTGGCTATTTATGTTTAAACTATGAGAGGGCAGTGATACTTCTGATATGACGGGATTATGGTCAGAAACCAATTGTGGTAGAACTTCACCCTTAACATTCTGCAAAAGTAGGGAAGACATAAAAACATAATCTAATCGAACGAACTTTAGATGTGGAACAGAAAAAAAGTATAACCATGGTCGGTATGATGTACTTTGTTCCATACATCTAACAGCCTGTTCCCTAATACTAATTCTCTCAATGCTCTATAAGTCTTAATCTTGCGGCCTTTATAGCTCCTTATAGCCCTAATATCACAATCAGCATCAATATGTATATTCAGGTCTCCACAAAGAATAATGGGTTAAGACCAAGCAGCCAATTCTAAATTAACTGAGTTAAACATCTCATTGTCATCCAAATTTGGGCCGTACAAACAGCATATTGTCAACTTGTTACCCGCAACGAGTATTTCAGCTAGTCCCCATCTCCCCCATTTGACTGCAAGCATTCTGACACATTTTCCAACATCAGGTCTCATGAATATGGCGATTCCTTTTTTTTACCGCGGTTTGATTTGAACACACTAGAAGTTCGATGCCCAAGCTTTTTAGAAGATTTTGTTTTTCCCAAGAGATATGGGTCTCTTGTAGACAAAGAATGTCGACCCGTAAAAGCTGAATTAATCAACGTACGATCCCTATGTTTTTTTTAGTCATTCAGTCCATTAACATTCAACTAACATAATTTTATCTTTTTATCCATTGCAGCAGAAAAATAAAAACAAAGCTAGACCAGAACCAGACTACTCCTTCACTGGCTAAATCCAAGCAAAACAGAACATCATAAGTTAAACTAACTTTCTGTACAGACTGTAACAACTGCCACTGTTGACATTGTCAGCTTTGCCATTGTTCAACTATCCGACAGTTAAGAATTCGTGAGCCAAGATCCTTTAAATCCTTTAAACCTCCTCATCCTCTATAAGTCATAGCTCATAACAACTCTAGGTATTCCTTGGCTTTAATTTCGGAGAGGAAACATTTGGTCTGACCTTTTATTACAATTTTAAGTTTTGCTAGGTTCTGAAAGAAAACGGTAGAGCCCTCCTTTTGAAACTCTGGAATGAGCTGTTGTAGGTGCCAGCGCTGGGAGACTGTGGCCTGGCAGAAATCTGGTCTTACGAAGAAAGCACAGTTTTTAGCCACCGCTTTTTTATCGGGTCTTGCTAACGAGTAAATTTCCTCTCAGGGTAAAAATTTCAATATTGCTCTTGGATATTCTTCCTCACCCTGACGAGGTTTTCTCACAGAGAACGGGAATCGGTGTGCTCTCAGTATTGCTTTGGACCTGTCCCAAGACTTTAAATCAGGAAATGCTTCAGCCAGTAATTCAATGATAAACTTTCTTACATAGGACCACTCTTTTTTCTCGGGTATCCCAAGAAAACGTAAGTTGTTTCTATGCGATTGATTCTCCAAGCCTGACAACTTATGGGTTATATCGTCCTTATAGTCTTTAATGTTCTCGAATTCAAGGTTTTGCGACTAAGCCTCTTCCTCCAATGCAGTAATCCTTGCCTCGGTTTCTGTTACTCTATCAGCTGTGTCCGTACAAAGTTTAATAGCGCGTCACACCGCGTTTTTCACTTTAGAGCATGTAGCCTGAGTCTGCTGATTCTCGGCTTTGGTTTCGGCCCGATGGCTAATCATAGTGTTATAGATAGCTATAAGGGTAATCTCTGTATCATTTGAAGGAGCACCCTCGCTCTCTTTAAGTTCGGATCTGGTTACATTTGAGCAAGCACTATCTGATCGATTGTGGATGGCTTATCCATGTAGTTCTGAGCTCGGTTCAGGGCCCTTAGGGGTATTGCGTTGTGATCCCCTCTTTTTTCGTTTTTTAACAGTGGACACCGTCGTGTTTGGTGAGATCAAGCTTGGCCTCAACTCCTCATCCTCTCCCTCAATAGAGCTACTTCCTTCGTTATAATCCGCCGAATCCTTACTGATGTTAGTGCTCTCATCTGAAAAGGGATCAGACAAAGAATACAAGTTCTCTGTGGCTTCTTGGACACCCAGCATTTCTGATAGTGCTGATACCCCTGTGGCCCCCAATAGCGCTGGTGCACTAGAATCCTGAATCAGAATATCGGGATTCGAAATTTGATGTAAATCTTTGGGAACTCCATTTCCCATAATACCGCAGTTTGCAAATGTTGCAGTGTCAGCGTTATTTCTTTGTTTAAGTGACTTGATTTGCATTTGTTTCCTGAATAATGCAGGTAGAGTAAGAGCCCCTTCCTACAGTTTCCCTGAGGTTATAGCCTGACCTCTAGTTTGTTCACTCACTCTCCCCATGTAACCAGCACCATTAGTATTAATGCTGTCGACATTAGCTCGGGCACAGGCTAAATCTTGCTCACCTTGGGTTTGTTCCCTGCTCGCAGAGCCTGCACCACCATCTCCAGCAGCCTTCTATTTGTTGCAGCGGGTAGTAGCCTTCAGCTGAACCTGCACTTTAGGTGGAATCTTTTCTTTACAGGAGCCTCCGCGACCCAGTAGGACAGAACTCCGAAACCCAAACAGAATCGCGGGAAAATTCCACAGTGGAGCACACCGCCGATGGAGCAGCAAGCCGGTCCAACATTCAGAGAGAGGTCGTGACTAGGTTCAGGTGAGCGCTCTTTGAGCGGAAAAAAAAATTCCTTCGTGATACAATGGTGCGTTACAGTGTTACGAGCTGCTCCGATTAGTTTTGGAATTGAATACTGGATCCACACAGAGCTATCCCTGAGCAGCTCAAATAGTTCTCCCAGACAATTACTTCTTAGCTCTTTAACATACAGGTAGAGATACTGCGTTCAGCGGCCCCTTCGTCCAGGCACCCGGAGCAGAGAGTAGAGCTGCTTACACATCCCACACCACGGCGGCCATCTTGCCTCCCGCTCCACTGATGGCTTTGGATGCAAAAGTGGAGCTCGGAATTGTAGTAGTATTTGCAGTGTCCGGCAAGAATCTATTGATTTTTTACGCAATTTCTTTTGTAGTTATGCTAAGAAAAGTATTAAACAAAAGATGTTGCAAGCACTAGACCCTTGCAGCGTGAGAGAAAATGCTGGTTTGCAAGGTCATTCTCTGGCTTGTCTTTCGAAAAACGTATGTTGGAGTGGTTTCCACCATTTCAGGATGTTAGCAGTACATCATACTGAAATGAGGAAATTAGTCAGAATATTTTATTATGCAAAAAGTCCAGCACTAATGTTAAAAAAGTTAAACAGTGCTCTTTTGCATGGATCAGTATCAGACGTAACAAATGTTTGTGATGAAGTTGCGATTAGTTACTTTGGTCCTTAGGAAGACACTGCATAAAGTGAGAGATTAATAGAAGAAAATGTAGAAGAGAAAGTAGGACAGTGCAGTGTAGAACATTTTGAACAACAAATTATACAGTTTAAGGTGATTTCAGGTGACAGGCCAAATTATTCTTGTATCTGTTATCGATGAACTCCTTATGAAAATCAGACCAGGACTGTTGATCTGTATTTAAAAAGTGAAAAGGAAACTAATAATGAGTGGAAGGATTTTACAACTTATTTGTTGGTAGAGAATTGTTTTGATTTGAGTTCTGATCAGCAAAGTTGTAAATATTGTTATAACAAATTAGAAGAGAACAAACTGACTGCTAGAGCTGTGCATAATAATCTTGAGTTGGTAAATATTCCCTATGAACTGATGGATGTAAATACCTATGGGTCTATTCTTATTCAATGTGTGCATCCATTTCAGGCTATTGTTCGTGTGGAGCCTAAGACAGGAAAAATGCCTCCTTCTGATTTACAGAGAGGATTAAAGGGAAGAGTTGTATATTTGCCTCTAGATTTAACGAAAAATATTAAAACTATTGGTGTAGAAAATGTAGAGGATGAACCTTTAGTTATCTACTAAGAGTAAGAAAAGCTGGCAAGAATTAGTGGATGTTAGGAAAGTGAAAAAGGCAACGTTGTATCTGGTAAAAAAATAATCAATATTACAAAAATGTGTATGTGGAGAAGAAGAAATATCTGTACAAGAAGATACTGACTTCCCATCTGGACAAATTGAAAAAGTGGATGTGTCCAGAACTGAAGAAATCTACGAACATTACAGTGTTCATCCATTGCATTGCAAAGAAATGATAGGGAATGCTATAGAGTTATTTCAAATGAAAGAAGCAAAAGGAAGTCCCATTAGTGTATGGGAAAAAAGCTTGGAAGCTCGTTGTTTCCCTCAGTTGTTTCCTACAGGAAAAGGAGGAGGATATGAGGAACCTGTGCAGATTCCTGCATCTGAATACTGGACATCAAGATTATATGCAGGAGATGCAAGATTTCGACAATGTATTCCATATTTGTTTCATGTTTTGTTTGAGAGTGATTTGTCCGGACTTTATTATGCAGTAAACCACATATTGAAAACAATGCTTCGGCAAAGGAATCTATGGATAAAGTACAGCAGAAAGAATTTCAGCTGATTAATCTGATGGCATGTCAGCGTGGTACTAATGAGTACTGGTACCATCATCACGGAGAACTCAAATGTATGCTAAGGAACTTAGGAACTCCTACATGGTTCCGTACTCTAAGATGTGCTGAATATGCTTGGGATGATTTACTTCAATTTCTTCGAGAGGTAAATCCAAATTATACCCAATATTGAATTCAAGACACCTGGAGAATTGTGCTCTTTGGATCCTGTTAATGCATGCTGTATATCAATCATAGATTCAAAGCTATGATGTCTTTTATTATCAATAAAAAAATCCTCCTCTTGGAGACGTTCTGGATTTCTTTTGGAGAAAAGAGTATCAAGCGAGAGGTGCTCCTCACATACATATGCTATTATGGATCAAAGATGCTCCCACATTTGGAACAGACTTGCATGATACTGTGTTGTCTTTTATTGAAGAATATGCTACATGTGAAGTACCCAAAAGTACACAAGATAAGGACTGAAGACAACAAGTCTTACGATTCCAAAGCCATCATTGTGGGAAATACTGTTGTTGAAAGTACAAATCTAAGGACAAATTCTACAGCAAATGCCGTTTTGGATTTCCTCGACCTGTAATATCGAAAGGAAGAGTGAACAGTTTTATGTAATCTTTGCGACATAATATCACAAGAAAGTCTCCAAAAATTACCTACAACTTAAGAAAAAATGAAGAGTCAAAATACATAAATGACTATAACTCAGTCGTTTGGTCCAAGTGGAATGCTTATATGGATATTCAATATGTTGCAGACAATTCCATTGCTGTTGCTCTATATGTAAAAAACACAGTTGATGGACAGAATGCAGAACAATGTCTTACATTCACCCCGTACAAAGATCTGGGCCTAAATCCATCGTTTTTTTGCACTTCGCACCACCCAAGGTCAGACGCTGGCTATATGCAAATCAGGCTTGACCCTGTGCCTCATGGGAACAGTCCAGCCCGAACTACCAAGCCATGTCTTTCCTAGACCGGATTCAAGCATCCAAGGACCGGTTTCTGGCTATCAGCCTTCTTCAGCCTGGATAGCTTGACTCCAGTGATGTGGAGAGCCTGGGACTCAGGTCTGAGCATACCCAGCCCACTCGGGGTGAAAATTGCAAAAAACACAGTTGATGGACAGAATGCAGAACAATGTCTTACATTCACCCCAGTACAAAGATCTGGGCCTAAATCCATCGTTTTTTTGCACTCCACACCACCCTAGGTCAGACGCAGGCTATATGCAAACCAACCTTGACCCTGTGCCTCATGGGAACAGTCCAGCCCGAACTACCAAGCAATGTCTTTCCTAGACCGGATTCAAGCATCCAAGGACCGGTTTCTGGCTATCAGCCTTCTTCAGCCTGGATAGCTTGACTCCAGTGATGTGGAGAGCCTGGGACTCATGTCTGAGCATACCTATCCCACTTGGTGTGAAAATTGCAAAAAGCACAGTTGATGGACAGAATGCAGAACAATGTCTTACATTCACCCCAGTACAAAGATCTGGGCCTGAATCCATCGTTTTTTTGCACTCCACACCGCCCTAGGTAAGATGCTGGCTATATGCAAATCAGCCTTGACCCTGTGCCTCATGGGAACAGTCCAGCCCAAACTACCAAGCCATGTCTTTCCTAGACCGGATTCAAGCATCCAAGGACTGGTTTCTGGCTACCAGCCTTCTTCAGCCTGGATAGATTGACTCCAGTGATGTGGAGAGCCTGGGACTCATCCCTGAGCATACCAAGCCCTCTAGCAGTGAAAATTGCAAAAAACACAGTTGATGGACAGAATGCAGAACAATGTCTTACAATCACCCCAGTACAAAGAATCGGGCCAAAATTCATAGTGTTTTTGCACTCCACACCACCCTAGGTCAGACGCTGGCTATATGCAAATCACCCTCCACCCTGTGCCTCATGGGAACAGTCCAGCCCAAACTACCAAGCCATGTCTTTCCTAGACCGGATTCAAGCATCCAAGGACCGGTTTCTGGCTATCAGCTTCCTTCAGCCTGGATAGCTTGACTTCAGTGATGTGGAGAGCCTGGGACTCACGTCTGAGCATACCCAGCCCACTCTGGGTTAAAATTGCAAAAAACACAGTTGATGGACAGAATGAGTGAATATTGGAAGTACCGTGTTTAAAGAAGGTATGGCATATGTTGCTTTGTCTCGAGTCAAAACTTTATCTGGATTGTACTTGATTGATTTTGATGAGACAAAGGTTTCTGCAGACACAAACTGTGTGAAAGAGTATAGTAGGTTAAGAAGAGAATATGCACCCAATTTAGGTCGATATCCGGTGATTTAAAAGCGTGTGGTAGGTAGAAAAAGAAGATTTGAGAATATCAGTTCTGAAACTGTAAAGAAAGAAAAAAAAAACAAGATGAAGTTGAGCCTCCAAGCAAAAAGACTAAGGACAGAGTTGAAGAGAATGTTGGTTATCGATTTGAAAATAGTTGTGGTGTCAACTGCTATGCTAATGTAGTCGTTAATGTTGTTTTTTTTCTTCAAAGTTTCCAACAGCAAATTGTAGAAAATTGGGACAAAAATTATTTTCATTGTTGAATTCTGTTTATGAGAAATGTACTAGTGATAAAAGTAAAATACAGAGTGTTTCTGATATTCAAAATGTTTTGGACATATGTTCTGGTTCTACTCAATTTACGCAGAATATTCAAACAAGATTGTTAGGAATTTTTAATGGTTATGCTTGGTGTACTGGAAAATGTAGGTATAGATGTAGAAAACCTTTTTCGCCTTTCTTATAAATGGCATCATGACTGTCGAAATTGTTTGTTTACATGTAGCACTAACATAGACACTGAGAGATTCATATATTTGACTTTACCTGACTGTGAATCAGTGTCTTTTACCAATCTAATAAAAGGAGCAAGTCAAAACATGGAGTGCAGCCAATGTGATTCAGAAATGTCATCAACATTATTTGTACAAAGATATGCAGAGTATATTATTTTAATGCTGCAACTTTGTAGAGCTGATGGAACAAAATTAAAAACTTTAATAAAACAAAAATGTGTCACTGTTCTTCTTTTGGTTAGGATCCACTTGTAAATGTTGCGGAGCATGTGGAGGGTGTTATACCAGTACGAGGACACGGTGTAGACTTGCTTACACATGGAGAGGGAGCAGTTGACATTGAATCCTATGTTGTGCGCATGGTTAGTAGGTGTTGGTACTCTTCACACAGAAGTCAGGTAGCAACAGTTGTCTGAGGTTGATGGAGTGGGTCTGAGGATGAGTACGTTCATCTTCTGCCAGTTTGTGTTTACAGTGCTGCTCTTTATGTAGTTGGTGACGCCCTTCATTGTGTCGTGGAGGTTCCTTTTGGTGGAATGTAGATTCTTGGTGACGAAGAGGATGAGCTGGGTGTTCTTTGTGTAACAGATGTTATTGAAGTTGTGAGGGTGGCCTACTTGTGTTAGGGTGCCTGCGTAGATGATGACCAACGTCTAACTGATTGATGAGTCCTGGGGGACCCGTAGATGATGTCAGTGGTTTTCGAACAGAAGGCTGGGAGACAAACGTTCAGGATTACTATTGAACAACATCCAAACAAAGGACTTGATAAATACTATTTGGCCGTAAGGAAAAGTGTGCAAAACCAATAAAGACTTTTTACTGTATATTTTCTCAGCATCTACTTGTAAGTAAGATTATTTACAGTGTAACAAAATTAATCAGAATATATTGTTATTTTATGATTGCTTGAGATATCTTCTATTTACGTAAGAAATTGCTCTTAGAAAAAAACATTTAAGAAATGTTTTATTTCTATTTTTTTTTATTGTTATTGACAATGTTGACTGGGTTTTTTTAAGATATCCTTATGGATTGTCTTTTTTTTGCCCGCTGTTATGTGATGAGTACTATTGAACTCACTGTTTGTAGTGAAATTCAATATGTTCAGAGAACAGCAAAATAGGCAAATGAAATGTTTTACAAATTATTTTGTGTTGTAAAATATATCTAGTAACTGTGTTTTTTAGTGTCTTCCACAGGTGACAATTTTACAATATATACTTTTTTATTATTTATTATGCTTAACGTAAGTACAAGTAACTGACTCAGCTGCGGCCCGTGGAGGGAGTTGTGGTGAGGTAGGCAAATGGGGCAGGGGAGGGGCATGGTGGGGGGTCATGAACAGCGGAATCTGGATGATTTCAGGTAAGTAAACAATTAAATTATTAAAAGGAATTTCGTATCCTGCGCCCTGAATCGCAAAAATGCGATGCAGGACACGGAACAAAGTCACATATTATCAACAAAAGGCGATACATTATCGCCGCTTTTATCGGCAGCAAAAATTCCGATAAAGCGGAGATAATGGGCTTGATAATAGGGCCTTGGAAATTCCCATACCAGCCAAGGTTCTGATGTTAACTTGGGTTGTTATGGGAATTCACAAGGGCCTATTATTAGGCCCTTAATCGCCACTTTATCAGCAGTTTTCCTGCTGATAAAAGCGACGATAATCCTAATAATGTCTTTCAGTTGACGAACACGTGTTACAATGCCTGTGACTTACCTCTTTCAAATTAGTTTTTAGGTATACGTGTGACAAAGTCTGATAACATCAGAGTTTAAGGACAAACACTGTGGTGTCTGTGCCTCCATATCTCGTCGATCACAAAGAAAATAGGAGGACGATAAAATAAAAGTAACAGATGTAATAAAAGCAACAGTGAAAAACTACTAAAATGGCGGTGGACGAAGAACGTGATCAACGTTTGGCGCCTCGGCACTACGTTCCAAATAAATCTAGATAAAATATGATTATTAATATATTACAAAACTACAGCAGCGGATGACACACACGACCCACGAAAACAAAGCGCCAAATATAATACCTGAAATAAAGAAAGCTTTGTTTGTTGAACTTGAAGAAAAAGAAAAAAATGTGGTCTTCGAAACGAGGCTGCACATGGGTAGAGATCGCAACTGCTACACAAAAAATGGAAAGTTTCACACACTAACATAGAATTGAAGGGGCATATTATCAACAAAACGCAATACATTACCACCGCTTTTATCGCCAATAACTTCCGATAAACCAGCGATAATGGGCTTCATAATAGACCCTTGTGCTGCTTTCTGCATACTGGTTCCCTCTTTCTGCACTCCTCTTGCCTCTCTGTGCACCTCTGTTGCTTCTTTATGCACTTCTTTTTTTTCCTTCTGCAGCCCTCTCTCCTTTTTCTGCACCTCTGTTCATTCTTTCTGCACTTCTTTTATTTCTTCCTGCACCCCTCTTGCCTCTTTCTGCACCTCTGTTCCTTCTTTCTGCACTTCTTTTGTTACTTTCTATAGCTCCCTTCCTTCTTTCTGCACCTCCTTGCCTCCTTCTCTACCCCTCTTACCTCTTTACCCACACATTTTGCTTCTTTCTGCATCTATGATCCTTCTTTCAGCACGTCTTTTTTTCTGCTCATATGTTGCTTCTTTCGGCACCTCTTGTGTTTCTTTCCTCACCCCTCATGACTTTTTCTGCACCTCTGTTATTTGTTTTTGCACTTTTTTTTTCTTTCTGCAACTCTCGTATTTCGTTCTGTATCCCTCCTGACTCTTTCTCCTCCCCACTTCCACTTTTCATCTTCTTCTATGTTGCTTGTTATTGTACTTCTCTTGCTTCTTTCTGCACATCTTGTGCTTCTTTCTGCAACTCTGTCCCTTCTTTATGCAACCCTTGTTCCTCTTTCTATGTTTCTGTTCTCTCTTTCTGCTGCCCTCTTGTCTCTTTCTGTATGTCTGTTCCTTTGTTCTGTACCTATTTTGTTTCTTTCTGCACCTCTCTTGTTTCTTTCGGCACTCCTCTTGCTTCATTCTACACCCCTCATGCCTCGTTCACACCCCTCTTCCTTCTTTGTGCACCCCTTTTGCATCTTTCTGCACCTGTTTTCCTTCTTTCTGCACTTCTTTTGGTTTTTTTCTACACCTCTCTTCTCTCTTTATGCTGCCCTCCTCTCTCTTTCTGCACCTCTTTAATTCGCTCTGCACTTCTTTTGTTTCTTTCTGCACCTTTCTTGTTTCTTTCTGTACCCCCTGTGCCTCTTTCTGCTTCCCTCTTTCCTCTTTCTGCATTCTTCTTTCCTCTTCCTGCACCTCTGTTACTTCTTTCTGTACTTCTTTTGGTTCTTTCTGCACATATCTTGCTTCTTTCCATACCCCTCGTGCCTCTTTCGGCACTGCTCTCTTCCCTCTTTTTGTACCCCTCTTGCCTCTTTCTACACCTCAGTTGCTTTTTTTTGCATTATTCTTCCTTCTTTCTGTACCCTTCTCTCTGCTACCCTCTTGCCTCTTTTTGCACCTGTTACTTCTTTCTGTACCTCTCTTGCTTCTTTCTGCACCCATTTTGCCTTTTTCTCCACCCCTCCCCGTTTCTGCATATTTGTTGCCTCTTTCTGCACATCTCTTTCCTCTCTCTGCACCTCTGTCCCTTCTTTCTGCAACCCTTGTGCCTCTTTCTATATCTCTGTTCTCTCTTTCTGCTGCCCTCTTGTCTCTTTCTGTATGTCTGTTCCTTCGTTCTGTACTTATTTTGTTTCTTTCTCCACCTCTCTTGTTTCCTTCTGTTCCCCTCTTGCTTCATGCCCCACCCCTCATGCCTCATTCACACCCCTCTTCTTCTTTGTGCACCCCTCTTACATCTTTATACACCTCTGTTCCATCTTTCTGCACTTCGTTTGTTTCTTTCTGCACCTCTATTCTTTGTTTCTTTATCCCTCTTGCCTCTTACTCACCCCACTCCCCCTTTATGCATCTCTGTTGCTTCTTATGCACTTCTCCTACTTTTTTCTTAACCCCTCCTGCTTCTTTCTGCACCCCTCTTCCCTCTTTTTGCACTCCTCTTGCCTCTTTGTGCACCTTTGTTGCTGCTTTCTGCACTTCTTTTGTTTCTTTCTGTACCCCTCTTGCCTATGTTTGCACCTCTGTTCTTTTGTTATGTACTACTTTTGTTTTTTTCAGCACCTCTCGCTTTTTTCTGGACTCCTTTTGCCTGTTTCTGCACCCCTCTTGCATCTGTTGCTTCTTTCTGCACTTCTCTTGCCTCTTCCTCTTTCTGCATTTCTCTTGTCTTTTTCTCTACCTCTTTTGCCCCTTTCAATAATCTCTGCTGCTTGTTTCTGTACTTCTTTTGTCTCTTTAGCCTATCTATTGAAAATCTTGCAACCCCTCTTGTATCTTTTGGCACCCCTCTTGCCTCCTTCAGAACATCTATTGATACCTTCTGCACTGTTCTTGCTTCTTTCTGTATCCATGGTGCCTCTTTCTGCACATCTGTTGCTTCTTACCACACTTCTCTTGCTTCTTTCTGCCGTTCTTTTGCTTCTTTCTGCTCCCCTCTTGCCTCTTTCTGCAACCTTCATCCTTCTTTCTGCTCCTTTCTTGCCTCTTTCTACAAACTGTTCCCATTGTCTGCACCACTCTTTTTCTTTAATTCTCTTGCCTCTTTCTGCAGTTCTTTAGTCCCGTTGTCTCATTCTGCACCTCTGTTGCTTCTTTCTGTAAATCTGTTGCTTCTTTCGGCTAGTCAGTGGGGTGGCGTCGGTGTGCCTCAGCAAGCTTCCCCCCCATGTTACAGCCCTTTGCGCTAAATACTCCTCCACGCATTTTACCGGGCACATGGGAGACCCTGGAATCCACTGGACCACCACACAGTCCCCGATCGCTCCCTGATTGGTCTTGGACCTGGCTATTGAGACTACCATTGTCTCACCCTTAATTTGAATGTGTTCTCGACACAGACCTCCCCCCGTATCCTGCTTGTTCCTTGCTACCAGTTCGCTCACCCGCATAGCCCCATGGAATGCTAATGCAAAAGCGGCCCGGAACAGCACTGTCTCTGATTGAGATGAACAAGTCGCAGGGAGTACGGACATTAACAGAGACAACCTCTCTAGACCTATCGGGTGCCTCTCATCCACTCTACGACCCTCAAGGCGTTGCCACCCACGCAGAGCCTTCCTTACGAGAAAGGACGAAGTGGGGTCCTGGATGCCATGAGCCTGCGCCATGAAGGCAATGGCGGCCCTGTGCCTATTGGCTGTTGCCAGTGATCGGCCTGCCTGATGTAGTGATACCAGAAATTTCAGTACATACTCCTCCTGCCCCCAATGCTCCCTCCTAGCTGAACCCAAAAATTCCCAATAGGAACGGAACGCCCCTTCATATGCCTTCCTTGTCCTGGGTGCTAGACTCTCTCCCACGAGGTTTTGTAATCCGGGGCACCGAGAGACCAGAGAGCTTCGGGAAATGGTGCCGCCACCAAGTCCGCTGAGGGCAGAAAACCCCGGAAGGCCTGCATGTGGGAACGAGAGAGTGCATCAGCTGCCTGGTTCAGTACCCCAGGCACGTGTCTTGCCCTAAAGTGGACGTTTAGTCTCATACATAGCAGGACAATTTCTTTCAGCAGTCTCAGAATCCATTTGCAGCGTGCTGCCTGATTATTGATACATTCAACAACGGTCATATTATCAGACCAGAATACCACAGAGCGATCACGAAACCCATCTGGCCATGTTCTCAAGGCCACCAGAATGGGGAACAGCTCAAGAAACCCAATGTTACCTGTGAGCCCACTATCGTGCCACCACGCCGGCCATGTTCGTGCCGACCATTGATTACCAAAGATGGCGCCAAATCCCACACTCCCTGCCGAGTCGGTCCACAACCCCAGCTCCTCGGAGGAAGCTGGCGGTTTGTTCCACATGACGCGACCGTTGAAATCCGCCAGAAATGCCAGCCATATGCGCATATCCTGGTGAACCTCTGCTGACAGCCGTGTGCGGTGGTGCCCTTCCTTGAGGCCCACCATGGCTTGTGCGATAGAGCGAGAAAAGGGGCGAGCCATCGGTATCACTCTAAGGGCAAAGTTAAGCTGACCCACAGCTTGCTGCAACTGATAGAGAGTTACGTTTTTTCTCGCCGAGGCACATTTCAATGGAGGCTACAAATTTCATTACCTTTTCCTTGGGCAAGCGGAAGCACCCCTCTACAGAATCGAGCTCAGTTCCCAGAAACTCGAGTGTAGTAGACGGGCCTACCGTTTTGCCTGGTGCCAGTGGCACGCCAAAACGTTTCATGAGATTACAGAATTCCTTCAAAGCCTGTTCACATTCCGTGTCCCCAGCTGCCCCCAGGAACAGAAAATCATCAAGGTAATGCATAACCTGCGTAAAGCCTGTGGCTCTGGTGAACGCCCATTGCAAAAAGGTACTGAACTGTTCAAAATACGCACAAGAGATGGAGCAACCCATCGGCATACATTTATCCATGTAGTAGCGTCCTTGAAACACAAAACCTAAGAGACGCTGATCGTCTGGGTGTACCGGGAGCAACCGGAACGCTGACTTGATATCTGATTTAGCCATCAGCGCTCCGGGCCCCAGGCGATTCAACATGGCGACGGCCTCATCAAAGGATGCATACCGCACCGAACAAACTCCTGGGTCAATCGCATCGTTCACCGAAAGACCCCTAGGAGCGGATAAATTATGGATTAACCTGAACTCACCCAGGTCCCTCTTGGGGACTACTCCCAACGGTGAACAAACAAAGTTAACAACAGGCGGGTTTTCATAGGGGCCCGCAACCCGACCTCGGGCCACCTCCTTTGCAATCTTTACCTGTACCACCATCGTATTGTGTTGAACGGATAGTTGGTTCTTACACTGTGCCTCCCCCCTGAAATCCCCTGCCGGGATGCGGAAACCATCTGAGAAACCGTCTCGCAACACCCCGGCAGAGACATGGTCAGGGTATTCGTTTAGCCAAGGGATCATTGCCAAGATATCAACGGGAGTAGGTAACGGTGCCCCTCGGTCGATGTCAGACCTGTTTGGCCCCCCCTCTACCTCCTGTATCACCATTCTTGGCTCTGCACGAACTCTCGGGGTGAGAAGACTGTCCGCACCCCGCACACTCATGCCTGAACCTGCATGTCCCCTGTGGCCTAGTGCACTTGCCCCTGTTAAAGCTCCAACATACCCCTTTTCTACCCGAGTTCCCATTACTCTTTGTGTGCTGGTAACCGTTGGCGCCCGCCCGAAAGGGCACCGCCATATAATGGCGGGAAGGCTCCGCCCCATTCCCGCCGAAAGAAGACGACTTCGTTGTATTCGGCATAACCTGCTTCTGCCAGGAAATGGAGTCGAAACAATCCCACGTCAGAGATGAGTCGTGCTCCTTGGCCTTACGAAATTTGTTATCATAACCCATCCATTGATTGCCTTCATACGTTTCATACATTTCCATTATACGTGTCTGGTAACACGCTAACCCCGACAATAGTTCAGGCCTACGTTCCCCCATGATTGCAGTAAACATTCCAAACGCTCTGGCCCAATTAGCGATCGTTTCGTCTACCCTGAAACCCGCCATTTTTGCACGCCATACACTCGGATGCAACAACTCCTTCTGATTTCTCACATGCTCTATCTCATAATGATCGGTCAACAGCGAAAACATGTTCACATATTTATCCGCCCAAACCCTTTCTTTCACATCCATCGGGATATGTTGGACCACTTTTTCCCTCCTTGAGGGTAATGATCCCTCCCCCGCCATTGGCAACGGCTGCTTACCCGAGCCAGTAGCAGGATCTGTTGTTGCTGATTTTCCAACGCTCGACGCCGGTTGCTCCGAGGGATTCTGCGGGGAAACAAGAGGACAAGGTGCCTTTGCAGCATCTCTCGATTGCCGCAACTGCTTCATTATTAACCTGGCTTCCTCGGCCGTGTCTCCTGGTGCCACCGCACCCTCGCTGCTCTTGCCTAACCATGCTGCCAACTGGGCGGCCAGCTCGGGAGGCATATCTCCCTCGTTAACGGGTGTGACTACCACAGGGATCGGCTGTCCCCCGTCCGGGATCGGAACCGGGGCCTCAACTGGACTGACCGGGCTCGCCGGAGGAGACTCGTGAACCGGGGCCTCCCCCCCTGCCGCTCTATTCTTGGCCCTTTTACCTCTCCTGGCAGGGACCACTCCCGGCAATGCTGGCCCGATGACTTTCTTCGGTCTACCTGCACCATTCATTGCCGCCATCTGCTTCTTCATGTTCGCCATATCTTTCACTAGCATGCGAAGCATTTGTTCGGTCCCGACCTTCTTTCCGACCTTCCTGCCAGGCATTGTTTACGATTATTTGAGTCGAGGTCCTGGATCCAAAGCTTCGGAATCACTGAAAAAAGAAACACAAGATTACAAGTTCTCAAAATTGGCTCCTTGTTCCGTCTCGGGCTCACGTGCAACGATGAGGTGCAGCTTCCAAGCATAGGAACAAGAGGATGCTTCCTTAGATTGTTGCTCTTTTATTCTTACTCGGGAGGGCGTGTACCCTCCTCCGATCCGCCTACGGGGCGTGGCCAATGGTGTAGGTGTCTAGGACAACCCCTCTTGGGCGGGAAAAAGGCGCGCCCCGGCTACGCCGCTTCGGGCATACCAGCCGGGACACACCCCCGCCCAAAATGGTTTCCCGGGGAGGTCTGGGCACCCGACCATACGTTCGGGGGGACCGAGTGGTCGCCCCTTTCCAAAGGTAGTCTTTTTGTCCAAAAAGTGCAAGATTTCACTGGGATATTGAGGTGCGACCACGTTGCGTTTTGCGCTGTTTCATGTCGCAGTCAATATGCCTACCCACGCAAGTGAGGTGCCATTTTTTTTGGGAGACCTCGGGGAAGGCTGGGTGGGTGGAAATTTGTTGATCCACACAGATTCCAGAACTTTCCACCACAGAAATGTGAGAAAAATTTGTTTTTTTTGGCAAATTCCTAGGTTTGCAAGGGATTCTGGGTAACAAACCCTGGTGGTAGGAAGTCGAGTCACTCCATCCTGAATTCCCCTGGGTGTCTAGTTCTTAAAAATGTATAGGTTTTCTCAGTTTCCCTAGGTGCTGGCAGAGTTAGGGCTCAAAAACAAAAGGTAGTCTCTTTGTCCAAAAAGCTCAAGATTTCACTGGGAAATTGAGGTGCGACCACGTTGCGTTTTGCGCTGTTTCGTGTTGCAGCCACTATGCCTCCCCACGCAAGTGAGGTACCATTTTTTTGGGGAGACCTGGGGGAAGGCTGGGTAGGTGGAAATTTGTTGATCCACACAGATTCCAGAACTTTCCACCACAGAAATGTGAGAAAAATGTGTTTTTTTGACAAATTGTTAGCTTTGCAAGGGATTCTGGGTAACAAAGCCTGGTGGTAGGCAGTCGAGTCACCCAATCCTGAATTCCCCTGGGTGTCTACTTTTTAAAAATGTATAGGTTTGCTAGGTGTCCCTAGCTGCTGACAGAGCTTGGGCACAAAAACAAAAGGTAGTCTCTTTGTCCAAAAGAGCGCAAGATTTCACTGGGAAATTGAGGTGCGACCACGTTGCGTTTTGCACTGTTTCGTGTTGCAGCCACTATGCCTCCCCACACAAGAGAGGTACCATTTTTTTCGGGAGACCTGGGGGAACGCTGGGTGGCTGGAAATTTGTTGATCCACACAGATTCCAGAACTTTCCACCTCAGAAATGTGAGGAAAATGTGTTTTATTGTCAAATTCTTAGATTTGCAAGGAATTCTGGGTAACAAAACCCGGTGGTAGGCAGTCGAGTCACCCCATCCTGAATTCCCCTGAGTGTCTACTTTCCAAAAATGTATAGGTTTCCTAGATTTCCCTAGGTGCTGGCAGAGCTAGGGCTCAAAAACAAAAGGTAGTCTCTTTGTCCAAAGAGCGCAAGATTTCACTGGAAAATTGAGGTGCGACCACGTTGTGTTTTGCGCTGTTTCGTGTCGCAGCCACTATGCCTCCCCACGCAAGAGAGGTACCATTTTGTTGGGAAGACCTGGGGGAACACTGGGTGGTTGGAAATTTGTTGATCCACGCAGATTCCAGTACTTTCCACCACAGAAATGTGAGGAAAATTAGTTTTTTTGTCAAATTCTTAGCTTTACAAGGGATTCTGGGTAACAAAACCTGGTGGTAGGCAGTCGAGTAACCCCATCCTGAATTGCCCTGGGTGTCTACTTTTCAAAAATGTATAGGTTTGCTAGGTTTCCTTGGTGCCGGCAGAGCTAGGGTGCAAAAACTACAGGTAGGCACTTTGCCAAAAATGGGTCAATTTGTAACTGCAAAATGTAGGTGTGACCACGTTGCATTTTGCGCCGTTTCCTGTCGCAGGCACAAGGCCGACCCACACAAGTGAGGTACCATTTTTATCGGGAGACTTGGGGTAATTCAGATTTGTAAATCAACTGTTATTACCAATTGAGATTCCATGCATTTCTCCCTTTCAATGAAAGACATTGTGTAAAAAAAAAATCTTTTTGAAAAATGACCAATAATTCTCATGCTAGTATGAGTAATCCTAATTTTGAAAATTTGCAAATATATACTGCTTCTGAACTCTATAATCTGTACCCAATTCAGAAATACATAGGTGTCTGATTTTTCCATGTATACATTTTCCAAGACAAAGTGCTTTATACCCAGTAAATGAAAAAATACCATTGCAAGTTGCTGCTAAGTTTTTTGATCTGGGTTCGTCGGGTTCTTGGTGAAACTACAAGTCCTATATATCCCCAAAACCAGGAAGATCTAACAAATGTAACGGTATATTGCTTTCCAAGAGCTGTCAAAATTAAAAAAAGTTATAGGTGAAAACGTTGAGACAAAAGGCTGTTTTTTTCATCAAATTTTCAATTATATCAATATTTAACTGTTAGTTTTTATAAAGAAACCTTCATGGATTTAGACAAATGAACCCTTTTTGAATTCAGAATTTCGTCTACTTTTCGAAAGTGTTCAGCTTTCTAGGATCCTTTATTGCTTTCAAACTCATTTCTACCATTAACTGGAAGGAGGAAATAGGCTATGTCCCAGAAAAATGCCAAAACTCTGTGAAAAATGTCGGTTCTCTGACAAAAGAACCCAGGTAACCCCTCTTGCAAAAGCTGGTGGTATTGAATGTCAATACCACCAGCTTTTGCAAGAGGGGTTACCTGGGTTTTTGGCCCTGTGCTAGACGGCCATCTAGGGAAACCTACCAAACCTACACATTTCTGAAAAGAAGACACTCGGGGGCTTTCAAGGAGGTATGGCTTGTGTGGATCCTCCAACGTTCCTTTACCCAGAATCCCTTGCAAACCTCAATTTTAGCTTAAAAAATCTGTTTTTTTACACTTTTTTGTGTGGGAAAGCGTGGCATCACTGGGCTCACACAAATTTCCTCCCACCCAGCGTTCCCCCAGGTCTCCCGATAAAAATGGTACCTCACTTGCGTGGGTAGGCATAGTGGCTGCAACAGGAAATGGTCTAAATTGTACGGTGGAGAAATTTAAATAACCAATAGCAACATTACCTTCTTTTTTTGGGGGGGGGACTGAGTTTTTGGACCGGGGCTCGGTGGGCATCTTTGGAAACTACCAAACTCAAACAGTTCTGAAAACTAAACACCCGGGGGAGTCCAGGGAGGTATGGCATGCATGGGTCCCCCAACGTTTTTCTACCCACCTTGCAAACCTTAAAATTAGGTAAAAACATCACTTTTCCAAACTTTTTTGCGTGGGATCTCTGTGCCGGAAAAAATGTCCTACCACCCAGGGTTCCCCTTGTTCTCCCGAGTAAAATGAAACCTCACTTGTGTGGGTGCCCCAAAGCAGAACAGGCCAAAAATGAATTTTTAAAAATGTACTATTTAGGTTCGTCAAATTAAGCACCCCACCCCAGTCACAGGCCTTTGGCCCACCCACACAAGTGAGGTATCTTTTTACTCGGGAGATCAAGGGGAATGCTGGGTGGTAGGAAATGTGTGCCGACATGGAGATCCCACGCAAAAATGTATGGAAAACTGTTTTTTTAACCTAAATTTATGGTTTGCCAGGGATTTCTGGGTAGGAAAACAGTGGGGGACCCACGCATGCCATACCTCGCTGGACTCCCCTGGGTGTCTAGTTTTCAGAACTATTGGGTTTGGTAGTTTCCAAAGATGCACGCCGACCCCTGGGCCAAAAAGTCATGGTAACCCCCTTGCAAAACTAAAATTGTTTTGAAAGAATTACGTTTTCAATTTGAGAGCGTACAATTCTTGGGACACTATTGCATGGCAATTGTGACAGACATTTTCAAGTTTGCAGGAGATTGTGGATGAAAAAAACAATAGAATACACGGAAAGACATGACCATAAACTCCCATGGTTTATCAATAATATCTAAATTTAGTAAGATATTTCAAGCTAAAATTTACACGTTAACAGACTTACTCAAAAGTCAAACATTCAAGCACGGCTATCTATTCCTCAAAGACACACACATACAGGTTAGATTTGGCACGAGGACGAATGATTGTTCAGTACATCAAATTTTATTAACAAGATATTTCATCAAAATGAAATGCTCTGTCAATAAATAAATGCATGAAAACCGAACCAGTGACTCGCAACTTGTGAGCTGAAAAGCCATAGACAAGGCACCAACCGTTTTACAGGCCATTCACGCACCTTTCATACCTGATACACATCAGACCATTGACACCATCCGGAAGGAAAAGCAACACATTACAACATTCACAAAAAGGGACAAGGTACACCCTACTTCTGAAAGAGAAAAAAAAACAAATATTACTGGACAGCCATCTAAACCACAAGCACACATACATACTGGGTGGATTTGGCACGAGGATGAGTGATGATTCAGTACATACAATTGTATTTGCAAGTAATTTCACAAAACTGAAATACACTGCGTATAATTGAAAGTATGATAAACTGAACCACTGACTCACAGCTCTTGAGCTGTAAAGCCACGTCAAGGCACCAACCACTTTACAGGCCATTCATACACCTTTCGTACGTTTGACACATACAAAACATTCACACCGCCAGCCGCGGACCCATCACATTACAACACTCACACCAGCAGACAGCTCCATTCAAGGGCCCATCACTTTCACACGCCCATATATCTGCCACAGCAACTACACAAAATGATGGACTGCGTAGAGTGTCACTCAACTAGCAGTGTGTGTAGTGACTAACAGAAAGTTAGTACTCAAACACCACCAGCCGAGCGCCAGTCCACCCACACCACCATCCAAGCACCAGACCATGCACACCGCCAGCCAAACACCACTCAGCGCACACCATCCAGCCAAGCACCACTCCACACACACCGCCAGCAAACCACCTCTCCGTGCACAGACAGAAAAGTACCACTCAACACACACTGCCAGCCAAGCACCACTCCACGCACACTGCAAGCCAAGCACCACTCCACACACACCGCCAGCCAAGCACCACTCCGTGCACAGACAGCCAAGTACCACTCCACGCACACCATTCAGCCATGCGCCACTCCACACACACCCCCAGCCAAGCAGCACTCTGTGCACAGACAGCCAAGTACCACTCCACGCACACCATCCAGCCAAGCGTCACTCCACACACACCACCAGCCAAACACCACTCCACACACACCACCAGCCAAGCACCACTGCACACACACCAACAGCCAAGCACCAGTCCACACAGCCTGCCAGCCAACCACCAGTGTACACACATCACCAGCCAAGCACCAATCCTTGCACTCCACCAGCCAAGCACCATCCACTCAAACCGCCAGCCAAGTACCTAACCATGCACTCCGCCTGCCAAACAAAAATCCACACACACCACCCGCAAAACACCAAACCATGCACTCTGCCAGGGAGGCACCAGTCCACACATACCTCCATCCAAGCACCAGCCGGCACACACCACAATCACATTTAGAATTCTTCTTTTCAAAATAACACTAAACAAATGGAAATACCGACAAATCAGCTAACACAAATTCTAAAACTAAACACGTTGCACTAATGCCAAACCTTGAAACAAACCAAATTTTTTTACAAAATACAGACCAGGCAATTCACTTTACAGCTCATTAAAACTCCCAAAACTTCTTTTTCGTGCGGTACGATTTAAAACAAGCTGACAGACACAATCCAGGCTTAGAAGGACAGTCAGAACTGTATATACGAGACTCCTTCCGAACATCTCTTCGCCAACAGACTCTGCATCTTCTAGTCGGAAAGTCTCTTGCGGTAGTGGAAGTAATAGATTCAGGAAAGTGGCGATCTTTCAATCTAGCCACTTTCTCCACCACTCTAAATCTAGGAACACTTGCCTGCTGCTCAAGTACAAGGCTGCCTATAATAGACTCCTGAAACTTAACAAAAGGCATCTTCGTCTCAGGACAAGACTTCTGGTACACAACAAAAGCATTAAAGGATGCCAAGTGGAACAGATGGATAGCCAACTTCTTGTACCAAACGTAATCCTTTCGAAGAGCAGCATAAGGTTCCAACCTCTGATCTACTCTGTCAACACCACCCATGAACCTATTGTAAGCTAAAATGCACACAGGTTTGCGCACTTCAGCACCCTGACCCCAAACAGGCACAGGTTCTGTACTTTCATCGTGGATAGTAGTCAGCATGTACACATCTCTCTTGTCTGAAAACTTTACAGCTAGAAGCTCCCCACTTCGCAATGCCATAGACTGTCCCCGCACAAGCCTTTTTTGCAAACAAGTTCCTTTGGAAAACATTTACGGTTACTGCGCATTGTGCCACAAGCAACAGTGCCCACTTTGGCCAACTCCTTGAACAACCGTACACCAGTGTAGAAGTTATCTACATATAAATGATGGCCTTTGTTAAATAATCCTCTACCTAGTTCCCACACAATTTTCTCAGTCACTCCAAAAGCAGCAGGAGAACCAGGAGGGTTAATGCTGGACTCCTTACCAGTGTACACCCTGAAATTGTAGACATATCCAATCAATCAATCAATCAATCAATCAAATCATTTATATAGCGCACTACTCACCCAGAGGGTCTCAAGGTGCTAGGGGAGGGGGGTCCGCTACTGCTCGAACAGGCAGGTCTTGAGTTGCTTCCTGAAGGCGAGGTGGTCCTGGGTCAGGCGGAGGTGGGTCGGGAGGGAGTTCCATGTATTGGCGGCGAGGTAGGAGAAGGACCGTTCCCCTGTGGTGGCTCTTCGGATGCGGGGGACGGCGGCGAGGGCGTGGCCGATTGATCGAAGCTGGCGTTTGGGAGCGTAGAAGTTGAGGCGGATGTTGAGGTATCCTGGGCCTTGGTTGTGTAGGGCTTTGTGTGCGTGGGTGAGGAGTCCGAAGGTGATTCTCTTGTTGACCAGGAGCCAGTGCAGGTCTCTCAGGTGTCCGGAGATGTGGCTGCGACGGGGGATGTCCAGGATGAGTCGTGCTGAGGCGTTCTGGATCCGCTGGAGTCTCTTCTGGAGTTTGGCGGTGGTTCCGGCATAGAGGGATTTGCTGTAGTCCAGACGGCTGGTGACGAGGGCCTGGGTGACCGTCTTCCTGGTCTCGGTGGGGATCCACCGGAAGATCTTACGTAGCATGCGCAGGATGTTGAAGCACGACGAGGAGACGGCGTTGACTTGTCTGGTCATGGAGAGGGAGGAGTCCAGGATGAAGCCCAGGTTGCGTGCGTGGTCTGTTGGTTTGGGTGTGCTGCCTAGGGCGGGGGGCCACCAGGAGTCATCCCAGGCGGAGGGTGAGGATCCCAGGATGAGGACTTCCGTCTTGTCCGAGTTCAGTTTCAGGCGGCTGTTCTTCATCCATCCGGCTACCTCGTTCATCCCTTCGAGGAGGTTGGCTCTGGCGGTGGCGGGGTTGTTGGTGAGGGAGAGGATCAGCTGGGTGTCGTTGGCGTAGGAGATGATGTTGAGGTTGTGCTGGCGTGCGATGTCTGCGAGGGGGCTCATGTAGACGTTGAAGAGGGTTGGACTGAGCGAGGAGCCTTGAGGAACGCCGCAGATGACTTCGGGGGCTTCAGATCAAAACCGGGGGAGGCGGACTCTCTGTGTCCTTCCGGCGAGGAAGGAGATGATCCACTCCATTGCCTTCTCCTGGATTCCGACGTTGCTGAGTCGCTGCACTAGTGTACGGTGGCAGACAGTGTCGAAGGCCGCGGAGAGGTCTAGGAGGATGAGGGCTGCTGTTTCTCCGTTGTCAAGCAGTGCTCCGATGTCATTGGTGGCTGCGATCAGGGCGGTCTCGTTGCTGTGGTTGGCCCGGAAGCCAGACTGCGAGAGGTCGAGGGATCCGTTTGTCTCAAGGAAGGCGGCCAGCTGCTTGTTGACGGTCTTCTCGATGACTTTTGCAGGGAACGGGAGCAGCGAGATGGGGCGGTAGTTCTTGAGGTCGGTGCGGTCGGCTGATTGCTTCTTTATTAGAGCTCTGAGTTCGGCGTGCTTCCAGCTCTCCGAGAAGGTAGCGGTGTTGAAGGAGGTGTTGATGATGTCCCGCAGGTAGGGTGCGATGACAGCGTCGGCCTTGTTGAAGACGTGGTGAGGGCAGGGGTCGGTAGGAGATCCGGAGTGGATGGAGTTCATCGTGCGGACGGTGTCTTCGGTGCTGATCGGGGTCCAGGCACGGAGGGTGGTGGTGGGGGGCGGTGGTTCAGTCGTGGCGTGCGTCGGTCTCACTGTCACACAGCATATGCAGTTTGATTCCATAGCGTGCCCTCTTACTAGGAATGTATTGCCTAAAAACCAAGCGGCCCTTGAACAACACCAAAGACTCATCCACAGCCATTTCTTTACCAGGGGCAAAGATCTCAGAAAAACGTTCAACAAAGTGATCAAGGACAGGCCGAATTTTAAACAAATGGTCACAATCAGGGTGATCGCGTGGCAACGCTAAACTATTATCAACAAAATGCATCATCCGAAGAAGAAGCATATACTGATCATGACTTATGACTGCTGGAAATATAGCTGTTGCCATCAAGGGACTACTGGACCAATATGAAGTCATTGATGGCTTCCTTAGCAAGCCGATCAAAAAAGTTAATCCCAAAAACTTCTTCATCTCTTTAACATTTGTGGGAGTCCACCGGATTGCTCTAGCATAGGGCTTAAGGCTGGCACTGTTGGCCCTCAACAATTATTCAGCATACAAATTACTTTGATCAACAATCTCTTGCAAAAACACATCGTCAAAAAACAACTGAAAAAAATGTATTGGCAGAAAATTCTCAGTATTCACTCTACACCCAGGAACACCAGTGAACTCTGGCAATGCTGGCTGCACCATGCCAGGGGGAACCCAGAGGCCATCCCTATCAACGGGGAGAGTAGCCACCCCAGCCTGCAGCTCAGAAGCCTCTTGCTGCTGTTCACCAACGGGAAGCCTAACAGCCACAGATACTTCTGGCTGCACAACACCAACAGAAGACATAGCATCCCCAGAGAGCTCTTCCTGCACTACACCAATGGGAAGCCCAGCAGCCTGTGATGCTTCTTCTTGCACTACACCACCGGGAAACCAAGCAGGCCCAGATGCCTCTTGCCGCTCTACACCAATTGGAAGCCTAACAGCCACAGATACTTCTGGCTTCACAACACCAACATAAGACATAGCATCACCAGAGGGCTCTTCCTGCACTACACCAATGGGAAGCCCAGCAGCCTGAGATGCTTCTTGCTGCACTACACCACCGGGAAACCAAGCAGGCCCAGATGCCTCTTGCCGCTCTACACCAATGGGAAGCCTAACAGCCCCAGATGCCTCTTGCAGCACTACAACAGCAGGAAGATGAAAAGCACCAGATGCCTCTTTGCGCACCACAGCAATGTGAAGCCTTTTGGGCGCAGGCTCCAGCCCACATGCCTCTTGCTGACGTAAAAAGAAAGGAAACCTTGCACCCCTAGGCAGCAGCACAGGTGCCTCTTGGCCCACTACCGGCACCTCAATGTCCTCCTCTACCATAGGCCCTTCATCAGCACTATAAGAAGATACATCATCCGATGATGATGATTCCATGTGAAGAGAAAACTTACTGCCAGAATCTTCTGCCGCCACCTAGGAGTCCGAATCGGACTCACTCTCTGAACCATGGTCAGAGGAAGACTTAAAAAGCAAACCAAGGACCTGCTGAGCAGTAATCCTGTGACTAGCCATTATCTTTACAAAGCAAGAAGACTGCACACACAAGTGAACAACAACCTACACTGTGTAAAGTAAGAAGTAATCAAGGTAAGGCTTTCACAAAAAGATAAATACAATCCAAAACAATTTCACTCTTACCAAATATAGCTACACTCACCAGCACTTACTCTGTTGAGACACAGCAAAAATAAATGATATCCCACTGGAAAGAAAAAAAGAAATGACAGATTAGAAAACAAAGTGCACATCAAACACTAATGCTCAAAAAGAAAAAGAAAAAAACCACACAGAGCCACACAAACTGCTAGAAATACAACCTTTTTCAAAAAGACAAACATCAAGGGAAAGTAGTACAAAATACATTCACTTACCAAGCACAAGCAACTACACAAGCTGCAAACAGACACGCAACCTACAACAATCCAAACAGCAAAAGACTGGAACAAGACAAAAATAGAGAAGAAAAAAAAATTACTACCACGTTTCACAAACAATATAACAATTAAAACAACAACACACAAATTTGCCCCCCACATTTAAATTCGGCCAGATGGGCCATCAAATAGGGCTTAGACCAATTGGGATTAGATGAGGTTTAACATCAAGACACTGGTTAATGTTTTGAATTTTTTTTTCTGCCTGACCCCTTTGGTGCTAGTCAGTCTTTTGCTCCTACCAGTACCCCCATCACGCAGGGGCAGTAAGGACATTCATACACCTTTTGTACGTGTGACAATTACAAAACATTTACAGCGCCAGCTGCCAGCACCATTCAAGGGCCCATCACTTTCACACGCCCACATATCTGACACAGCAACTACAGAAAATGATGGACTGCGCAGAGTGTCACTCAACTAGCTGTGTGTGTAGTGACCAACAGAAAGTAACTACTCACACACTGCCAGCCGAGTGCCAGTCCACCCACACCACCATCCAAACACCAGACCATGCACACCGCCAGCCAAACACCACTCAGCGCACACCGACAGCCAAGTACCACTCCACGCACACCATCCAGCCAAGCACCACTCCACACACACTGCCAGCCAAGCACCACTCCGTGCACAGACAGCCAAGTACCACTCCACGCACACCACCAGCCAAGCGCCACTCCACGCACACCGCCAGCCAAGCACCACTCCGTGCACAGACAGCAAAGTAGCACTCCATGCACACCACCAGCCAAGCGCCACTCCACACACACCACCAGCCAAGCAGCACTCCGTGCACAGACAGCAAAGTACCACTCCGCACACACCACCAGCCAAGCGCCACTCCACACACACCGCCAGCCAAGCACCACTCTGTGCATAGATAGCCAAGTACCCCTCCACGCACACCGCCAGCTAAACACCACTCAGCGCACACCGACAGCCAAGTACCACTCCACACACACCGCCAGCCAAGCACCAATCCAGGCACACCGCAAGCCAAGCACCACTCACCGCCAGCCAAGCACCGCTCCACGCACACCATCCAGCCAAGTACCACTCTTCACACACCGCCAGCCAAACACCACTCCACACACACCACCAGCCAAACACCACTCCGTGCACAGACAACCAAGTACTACTACAAGCACACCACCAGCCAAGCGCCACTCCACACACACCGCCAGCCAAGCAGCACTCCGTGCACAGACAGCAAAGTAGCACTCCACGCACACCACCAGCCAAGCACCACTCCACACACACCACCACCCAAGCACCACTCCGTGCACAGACAGCAAAGTAGCACTCCACGCACACCACCAGTCAAGCGCCACTCCACAAACACCACCAGCCAAGCACCACTCCGTGCACAGACAGCCAAGTACCACACCACACACACCACTAGCCAAGAGCCACTCCACACACACCGCCAGCCAAGCACCACTCCGTGCATAGATAGCCAAGTACCCCTCCACGCACACCGCCAGCCAAACAACACTCAGCACACACCGATAGCCAAGTATTAGTACCACTCCACACACACCGTCAGCCAAGCACCACTCCACGCACATCGCAAGCCAAGCACCACTCACCGCCAGCCAAGCACCGCTCCACGCACACCATCCAGCCAAGTACCACTCCACACAAACCGCCAGCCAAACACCACTCCACACACACCACCAGCCAAACTCCACTCCGTGCACAGACAACTAAGTACCACTCCACGCACACCATCTAGCCAAGCACCACTCCATACACACCGCCAGCAAAGCAGCACTCCGTGCACAGACCGGGGGCTTAATTTGAGCCGGAGCTTGCCGGTGCTTAGCACCGGCACCTAATTATCAGGGCCGGGTCTACACAGTCACACTGCATTAAGTGCACCTGCGGTCCCGTCAGTAATTGGTTTATGTGACTCGAGTGTGGCACTGGCAGAGAAAGCGTGTGCTGCTGCTGTACCGTACGTGCTGTGCGCTGCAGTCACTTAGTTTTAGTTACCCCGTCGTTATTGTTGCCTAAACACTTACTGTGTGTGACTGTTGTAATGGTGACGTGACGTGAGAGATTCAATTTCTCCTCCTCACTCTTTCTTCAAACTTCCGGCGGCCGGCCTTAGATCAGTGTTGCTGGCCTAGTGGAGTGGGCGGGACACTGTATAGTAGTTGTTGTTGGGCAGGGCAGGGCTTTGCCTGGGCTGGGTCTTCATCTGGGGGGTTGGGGCTGTGCGTGGCAGAGGCAGCGACACGTGCGCAGATTTGAGTGCGCGCGCATTCGCTGGTTTAATTTTGCCTCAGCATGCCCACCCCAGCATACCCGCACCGCACCTCACCACCGAGTTTCCAACGCAGCCTTTCAAAGAAGTAGAGGTGTGGGTGTCGGTCGGGACCTGCTCCTTGGACGACGTTGAGGCTGAGTGAGGCAGGTACCGTTGGCTAGAGTGACTACTACTGCAGAGTAGACAGTACATAGCTCTGCTCAACAGGTGAGGCATAGCCTGGGCAGTGGGTATGCCGGCGGCCTATAAATACAGCTGCGCAGGTGAGGCAGGGCAGGGCCTGGCAGGCCGCAGGGGGCGCCGTGATAGTGATTACTCATTATGGTTTTTGTATTTTTAATTATTATGTTGATTGTGTCTGGTCGCTTCATGATGGCCTGGGGTAGGCCGGCGCCGGCGGCTAAATCATGATTTAAATAAGCTGCGCCGGTGAGGCAGGGCAGGATTACTGTTTTTCATCATAAGACTGGTGGTGAGTGACTGTCTGGTTTGATCATGATGGCCTGGGGTAGTAGGCGGCGTATGCCGGTGGTTGCAAAATCATGATGTATTACAAAATAAGTAGAGCTGCGCAGGTGAGGCCTACTGCTGGTTTTAATAAACTGTACTTTTTTATCATTATGTTGATTCGGGGTCACTCTGATCATAAGGATGAGGTTTGCTTTGCTTTGATTTGATTATGATTATCATGATGATCATGTTGCTAGTAGTGTGCACTGTGACTGCAGGCTATTGTTGCGGCGTGGGCCCAGGGTGCCTGGATAAATAGATCAGTACTTGCCCTTATAGATTCAGTTTCGGTTCAGAGCAGGCTCCTGAAATCTGTGGGGGTTGGGGCTGTGGCTGTGCGCGGCAAGCAGCGTGCGAATATTTTTTCACCTTGTAATGCGTGCGCATTCACTGCTTGCCACGGTGCCATCACACCCCAACATACCCGCACTGGCTCAGGCAGCTCTGAGGCCCACTCACCACCACCGGCACCGTCCTAGTCATCATGGCCTGGTGGCCAGCCAGCCCAGCCAGCCGCCGATCAAAGTAGTGGTGATCGGATCGGGTGATGATTGATTTTGTCACTTGTGCAGAGTACATTCACATGGTGCAGGCTAGCCTAGTGCACAAGATCGATCAATGCGGATTGCTGTGTGATGTAAGTTTGTAAGTGCAGTCAAGTAATACTGCATAATGATAATAACACACACCAAAGCCACCACTGTCAAATATTTAAAAAGTACATTCGGTTTTAAGGATTTGGCAATGGTGAACACTTGAGTCCAAGAGTTTATTAAATTATTTTACACATACATAAAAGCAGGTCCAATTTGTTCTGTACAGCAGATAAAACCCCTCAAAATAAAAGAAAAATGTGGAAAATTCCAATGACCACGGTAAAGGTCTCATTTTCCTGGGGTTTTAGTTCCTCATTCATGCCACATTTTCACAAGTGGTTCTCTGTTCGTCCAGATCAGCTCATGTCCATAGGTCACGTACCATATTCCAAAAGTAGCTCCACCGAGACGAGATTTGCAGCAGCATGATCAAATATCCTCCAACTAAGAAATAAACCTGCAGTATCCAGTGCAATGAGGAGAGCATTCAACGCACTTCCAGCTGTGAACGTGAACATAGGAAGAATTCTTGCTAGTTTTGCTTCTGGCATCTTGGTACATACTGCTGCAAGGACTGTCGTAAAGGCCCCCGACACACCAAGTGATGGACAAAATCGTCCTGTGGCCGTTTTAGCAAGGTAGCTGGCAAAACTTGAGATAACACCTGCGCTGACAAATAAACTGCCATGAACTGCTCACTTCACAATATGGATACTATACTTGAAGAAAAACTCCACAACACATACATATTTGCTGCCATGTGAAACAGAGAGAAATGACTGAATGTTGACTGAATCATCGATAGGCAAAGAGTTTTGGAGACCGGGTTAGAAGTGAAGTATGTAATCATTGGGCGCTGCATGGACGGCACTTTCCAGAGACAGAATATTAAGACATTTGCTGCTATGATTCCTGCCGCCATCTGTTGCCCTTTAGTCAGGCTGTTCCACCACTTTTTCACCTGTTTTTATTAAATCCAATTCTTTTTTGGCATCCTGGTATCCAGCCAATCTGCCTGTACCTCATCAAACTAGCACTGGACTCTGAATTTCAGTGCTTCATACTGACAAATAGAAGCAGAATCAAATGCACAATCTGTAAACCCAACAGTAAAAACAAAAGGTTTAAATAGGCGCTTTACTGAATTGGAGGTGGTCTGAAAGAAAGTCTCCTGCAATGGTGGCTTCTCAGGATTTTGCTCTTCAACATTTTTGCGTGCTTTCCGAAATCCATGTCTTTGCTGTGTGAATAATGTAAACCTGTGTCCGTAGTTCCGTGTCTGTGTCAGGCTGTCCTGAATCCAGCCTCGTGCTCTGCAGCTCCTCAGTACCAAAGTCCCACAGGCCATTCCACAGGACTTCTCTCACATTGACTTCGGTTTTAATTCACAGGACTCCTTCACAGTTGCACTGCAGACTGGAGCACGTCCCCATTTTCTGTGCAGTATCTCACCTTGAGTCAGTTAGATACACTCACTAACTTTTTGTTGTAACAAATTGGTTGTGCAAGAACCAAAATTGAAAGCGATAGGGGTGCTGGTGCGACCGATAATAGCAGCATGATGTTCGCTTGAAGGTACCGACCAGCGACATTGCGTAACACTGAGGCCGCTGTTACATGCTGAAATAGTTACACACAATGGTTGCGGAGTGCTAACAGCACTTCTTGTGAGGGGAGCTCTTTTACTGTACAGTGTCAGAATGATACAACACAAGAGAGTCAATATCTCATGTGAGTGACACTGGAGACTCTAGGCAAACAATGACCTGTCGATCAAAGCAATGAGCATATTTCATATAACACTATGGGGGTAGGGGTGTCAGTTTGCCACTATATCCTTTTTTAAAAGCAGCTGCTGCTGAGTTCCTGGGCTCCAGTAATATTCAGGCATAAATTAAATTGTCAAGATAACTCTGGTGCTTAATCGTCTACCTGGAGAGAGCCAGGAGCTTTGTCTAGGTGAAGCTGTGACTGCTTCAAAGGTGGTACAGTGTTATATACCTGCTGCAAAGAACGTTTACCATGCAGATCAAAAAAGTGCATATAATGTAAAATAGGTCAGTGTGTTACTGCTTCTGTCAGAGAGATCCTTTTGTTATTTGCAGTTTGCAAGTTAAAATCCTATCATAGAACAGCAAGCTATTAACTAGTCTGTCTGTCATCAAAGAGCTGCATGCAAACAGCAAGTTATATATTAGAGCTAAATGTTTTCTTGGGCAATCTTTCATTATCCTAATCTTGCAAAAGGGTCTAATGTGGGTATAAATCAATTCTTATTGAAGAGAACCGCTAACAATGCTGTTATGTTTTAAATTCTAAATTTGCCCTTTTCCAGACTTTGAACTCTTAAAGTATATTGCCTACAATGACAATCATGGATGACATGTGGCTCCTATACCTTGTAGTCCTGTCTGATGTAACATTCCCTATATACTGATTTACACACGTAGGATTGTATCTATGCGATGTCTGAATGATGCAAAGTGCTCTGACATCTTACACTGGTATGAGAGGCGCTATTAAAATACATTAATATAAGACAGTGGTTATGGAGACTTGAAGCCAAGGGCAGTGTTAAAGGGTGGTTCCAGCACCACTGGCTTGGGTGCCTTTCTTTGACATTTTCATGCTTTCTTGCTTGAGTGCCTTTGTGTGATGCTTCTATGCTTTCTGGCCTGGGTGCCGTGACGTTTCCATTAGTGATTTTAGCTAATTTATTCCAAAATTGTGCTTTAAATGCACTTTTGAGTTTATCTTTTTCAAAATGTTCACAGGGCAGGGGAACCTCCTATCAAAGCCTTACTATGAGGAAAGCTCCCTTGCTGAAATTCAAATCAACCAGGTATATATTACCTCTGACTTTTAGCAGTGCCAGTTGAAGGCGTGGGTGGAGCTAATATAGTAAGTGGGTGGAGCCAGTGGAGGAAGTGGGTGGAGCCAGAGAAAAGTGGGTGTGGCCTCTGACAAACATTTGAGCACCTGCACTTCATATTTTACAAATTAAGCACTGCAGCCAAGTACCACTGCACGCACACCATCCAGCCAAGCGCCACTCCACACACACCGCCAGACAAACACCACTCCACGCACACTGCAAGCCAAGCGCCACTCCACACACACCGCCAGCCAAGCACTACTCCTTGCCCAAGGGGTCGCTTCCTAAAACTACATTTAAATTCCCTGGTGCTAGTGGGAAATTTCTGCACCCCCTGGGGCAAAACGGCCGAAAAACAGGCCAATTTGCCCCCAGGGGGGGCAGAAAAACAAAAAGTTAAGTGTGAGGCCACCTGGAAGCAACCCTTGCCCAAGGGGTCGCTTCCTAAAAGCTAAACACAAAATCCCCGGTGCTAGTGGGCAAAACGGCAAAAAAATTGGGCCGATTTGCCCCCAGGGGGACAGAAAAATGTAAACAAAAAATATGGCAGCCATCTTGGCTCCAAAAAACAACCCTGGTGCTAGTGGGGAATTTCTGCCCCCCCTGGGGGCAAAACAGCCAAAAAAATGGGCCGATTTGCCCCCAGGGGGGGCAGAAAAACGAAAACATCATCAGAGCCCGCCTGGAAGCGACCCTTGCCCAAGGGGTCGCTTCCTATAATCTAAAATTACATCCCTGGTGACAGTGGGGGCATTTCCACCACACAATTGCGACGCTGTACGCGATTGTGAGGCAAAAATGCCCTGCAAAGAGACATCAGGGGAGAGGAAAAACTCTTTCCTCTCCCCTGATGCCTCTTCGCTGCTCCAAACCCCCGCCAGACACTGGAAACCTACCTTTTCCCAAGACGCGCAGGAAGTAAATGGCATCCCGAGCGCTGGGAATCCCTGATGATGTCAGCGCGCGCTGTGCTGTGATGACGAGCTGGCCTTGTCATCAGCGCACGACCGGTAAACGCCATGACGAGCCCAGCTTGTCATTAGCCCCGAAAGGGTTAAGAAACCAATAACAAATATATTCTTAAACATAGCAATTAAGACAAAGCAATAAAGACTTTCGCACAGTTTAGTTACTACACATTATAAATAGTGAGATTCTACAAACTAGTCAAGGAAACAATCAATGACACTGTAACTAAATCCACCTTCCACACATTTATATTTATATATTCACTCATTCTTCAATGCAAGGTAGTGTATTTATAATACATATTTAAATATCAAAGCAAATCACATTCACTGGATGATGTCATCAGTGATGTCATCAGTGATGTCATTTGAGATGTCATCAGTGATGTCACTGAACATGTCATGAATGATGTAATATGTGATATCATCAGCAGTGGATTGTGGGCGCACGAGTTATAGTGAGTACAACCAACTTATAACAGGAGAATTTCAATGGTTTTGTATGGTTAAAATTTCCAGCTAAATATAACTGGTGTGAAACCTATGGTTTTTTCATTGAATTTAAAAGGTTTTTTAAATGCTAATTCCTAACTATAACGAATGTGAAACCTATGGGGCCTTATTTACGAGCCCCTTGAGCCTCCCAAACGTCACTTTTTGTGATGTTCCGGTGGCGCAGTAGACTGAGTGATATTTATCAGGCAGGACTAAGCCACTTTTTGTGGCGTAATCCTGCCTGATGAAAATCAGTCCCTTTAACGCAGTGTCCTGCGTTAAAGGGGCGTGCAATGGGTGTTGCTGGGGGCGTTCCCAGCAGCATCCATGGACTTGAGTAATTTATAGCATCCTCAAAGTCAGTCTTTCAAAAATTCCAAAGTATAGGACATGATAATCCAAATCCAAATGTTTCTCAAGAAAAGTCATAAACCATGTCCGTGGGTCATATCTGCCCAAATGCCGATATTTCGAACAATTAAAAATGACTTTTCTTGAGAAACAAGGATGCTATAAATTACTCAAGTCCCGAATTGTGTGGGTAAAATTGATACCTAGTCACTTTGAATAAGAATGTACTTACGACTCGTCTAACATTTAGAAGAAATATCTAGTTATATGACAACAGGATACCGACATAAATTGAAGGAAATAAGAACGCCCTGAAGAGGTTCTGTTGTACAGAATGAAACGCGTCGGCTGGCTGTGGTACATAAACTTTAGGAAAATAAAAGCATTTGAATATACACCAAGATTCAGCGCTTCAATAAGGACTCTAAGTGATATGATTTGATTGGACGTGTTGTGCAAGTGGTGCTGTGCCAAACTATGGAATATTCTCCACTACTCTCTACTACTCACTCTCTACTACTCCACTACTCTCTAATACTCACTCTCTACTACTTATTCTCTACTACTCTACTACTCTCTACTACTCTCTCTCTCTACTACTCACGCCCTACTACTCACTATCTACTACTCTCTACTACTCACTCTCTACTACTCTCTACTCTCTACTACTCTCTCACTACTACTTTCTCTCTACTACTCACTCTTTACTACTGACTCTCTACTACTCTCTACTACTCACTCTCTACTTCTCACTCTCTACCACTCACTCTCTACTACTCTCTACTACTCACTCTTTATTACTCTCTCTCTACTACTCTCTACTACTCACTCTCCACTACTCTCTACTATTCTCTCTCTACTACTCACTCTACTACTCACTCTCCACTACTCTCTACTACTCTCTCTCTACTACTCACTCTACTACTCACTCTCTACCACTCACTCTCTACTACTCACTCTTTATTACTCTCTCTCTACTACTCTCTACTACTCACTCTCCACTACTCTCTACTATTCTCTCTCTGCTACTCACTCTCTACTACTCACTCTCCACTACTCTCTACTACTCACTCTCTACTACTCACTCTCTACTACTCTCTACTACTCACTCTTTACTACTCTCTACTACTCACTCTCTACTACTCTCTACTACTCACTCTACTACTTATTCTCTACCACTCTCTACTACTCACTCTCTACTACTCACTCTCTACTACTCTCTACTACTCACTCTACTATTCACTCTACTACTACTGTCTACTCAATCTCTGCTACTCTCTCTACTGTTCTCTACTACTCTATACTGCTCACTCTCTACTCTCTATTACTCACTCTCAACTCTCTACCTCTCTACCTCTCTCTACTTCTCTCTCTACTAGTCTCTACCTCTCTATCTCTACCTCTATACCTCTACCTCTCTACCTCTACACCTCTACCTCTACACCTCTACCTCTCTACCTCTCTCTTCACACACACATATACAAATATATATATATGCATATATATGCATATGCATTTATATATATGAATGTGTGTATATATATATATAAATATACATATATAAACATATATATTCTGCTTATTTATATAAATACAAATATAAATGCATGCATACATATACATATATGCATACATATGCATGTTATTTACATGAAAGTTTGAAAAACACTAATAAAAGCAAAGCTAAAAAGCCACCTCATTACAAACAGAATTGCTTTATTTATTTATTTTATTTATTTTAATTTCTTCTATAGCGCCGGAATCAATCCCATGAGGGTATCTCCGCGCTTTGCCAGCTGAGGAATATTTCAGAATGAGCAGCCTGGAAAGTTATGTGGATAGAAATGCCTCTTGGTAAAGAAGGGTTTTCAATGTCTTTCTAAAAGACAAGTGATTTGTGTTAGTTCTTAGGTCAATGGGAAGACTGTTCCAGAGGGCGGGACCAACAGAGGAGAAAGCACGGTCTCCTTGTCTAATTTTCTTTGTGGTAGGAGGTTTTAATAGGGCTTGATTGCATGAGCGGAGGGACCTGCTGGGCTGGTACAGTTCCAGGGACTGGGATAGATATTTAGGGCTTGCTCCATACAGGCATTTATGCACCGTGCAACAGATCTTAAAATTGATGCGCTGCCGTATGGGAAGCCAGTGCAGTTCTTTCAGCAAGGGCTTAGAAGGAGTCCTGACGGGTACACCCATGACCAGTCTTGCAGCCGTGTTCTGGACTACCTGCAAGCGGCTTACAGCATCTGCATTAGCTAATGCTAGCAGGCCGTTACAGTAGTCCAGTCGACTAGTTACCAAGGCCTGTACAAGTGTCTTTCTACATGTGGCCGGGAGAAAAGGAAAGACACGCCTGAGCAGACCAATGGTGTGAAAGCACAGACCCGCAATATAGTTTGTGTGATCTTTTAGGGTCAGTTTTTGATCCAGCTTCACTCCGAGATTTTTAACGTGAGGTTTGGGTGCAGGTACTGGGCCAAGGTCTAGTGGCCACCAGTCAGGGGACCAAAGGATACTTGCTTTGCCAAAGAGCAAGACCTCTGTTTTTGTTACATTACACTGGAGGCAATTCCTCGCCATCCAGTGTGACACCGCTCTCATACCCTCAGCAAAATTCTCCTTGGTTTTGAGGCCAAGGGAGCTGAAAGGGTAGAGGAGCTGGGTGTCGTCGGCGTAGGAAACCGGTATGAACCCATATTTCCGCACAATCTCAGCAAGGGGGGCCACATAGACATTAAACAATGTAGGGCTGAGGCAAGAGCCCTGTGGCACCCCCTTTGTGAGCCCCCTAGAGATGGAACTGAAGGGGCCCAGGCTGATAGATTGCGACCTCCCGGAAAGGAAACTCTCCAACCAAGATAGTGCTACGCCTCCGATTCCCACTCCTTGCAACCGGTTCAGCAGGGTGTTATGAGACAAGGTATCGAAGGCTGCAGACAGGTCCAACAGCACAAGAATCATAGAGCCCCCTTTGTCTTGTGACATTTTGATCTGGTCTGTCACAGAGAGGAGGGCCGATTCCGTGCTGTGGTTGGGCCTGAATCCAGATTGGGATTGGTTCAGGCCCCCTGTTGCTTCGATAAAGTTGGAAAGAGTGGTGTTAACGTGCTTTTCTGCCAGTTTGCTGATGAAAGGAAGGAGAGAAATCGGGCGAAGGTTGGAGAGTGCAGACCAGGGCAAGGTGGAATTTTTACGTATGGGGTTCACTACCGCTTCCTTCCAGGCGAGTGGGAGCTGACCTTTGGTAAAGGATAGGTTGAGAAGTCTCTGAATATGAGGACCTAGTATCTCAATTAGCGGGGAGATGAATTTGGCAGGTATTAGGTCGGCGGGAGAACCGGACTTAGTTTGGTTAATGAATGTGGTCAGCTCCTTAGTGGTTATTTCTGGAATATCCAGAAGAGTTTCTCCAGAAGTCGATTGCGAGGAGGTTTCAAGGGCATTAGTTTCCAGGGAGTCTGAGACAGTAGTGATTTTATTGTATATACCTTCTATTTTATCCTCAAAGAACTGGGATATTTCGTCGCAAAGTTCTTGGGTGAAGGTGTCAGGGCTTTCACATACTTCGGGGCTGGTGAAAGTTTGAATGATTTTAAATAGCTCTCTTGAGGAGTTGCCAGCCACTGCAATTTGAGTGGTCAGACTTGTCAGACTTGTTTTTCTTGCTTTTTTAATATTTTTGTAATAGGAGGACATAGCCTCAAGGTAGCGGCTCTTATCTTCCCTGTTGCCCGTGCGTCTCCAAAATTTTTCCAGTTTTCTGCATCTCTTCTTTTCTATTTTAAGGTCTATTTTAAGGTCTTCCGTATACCATGTTTCCCTTTTCGCAATGGTGTTTTTTTTTGCATTTTTCTGAGGGGCTAAGGAGTCAATGGCTGTCATTAGAGTGGAATTAAACATGGAGAGAGCAGTGTCGATGTTGTCGAGATTGGTGAGTAGCGGCTGTTCCCATGTTTGAGTGAGTTTGGGAAGAGTAATTTTGTGCCAAGGCCTACGTTTAATAGGGTGAGTAGCTGGGCGGTTCTTGGAATTAGATAAATGTGGTATGGAGAAGTCAATCCGTTTATGGTCCGACCAATTAATATGTTTGGGGGGATAACAATGGACATTAGGTTGGGTAGTGAGAATCAGGTCCAAAGTGTGACCACCCGAGTGAGTAGGGCCACTATTTCTAGGATGTAACCCTAGCAAGGCGAGATCAGTGAGGAATACATTAGTATCCTGATGGTCAGCAGTGTCAATATGAAAGTTAAAATCTCCAAGTAAAATGAAGTTTTCATTAGCTTTCAGATGGGGGGCTAATAATTCAGTGAGGGCAAGGGAGAAACCAGCATTAGGTCCAGGTGGACTGTAAACTAGGGCTCCTTTCCATTGTGTTTTTGAATTTATTTTTAGATGAAAGATGAGTACTTCCATAGTAGGGAGCATCACTTGTTCTAGGACTCTAATATTCAGAGTGTCTCTGTATATAATAGCGATCCCACCTCCCACTTTCACAGGGCGGTCAAGGCGAAGGATTTTATATCCCATAGGTATCCCAAGGGTAATAGTAGGGATAGTGTGGGGTTTCAGCCAAGTTTCAGTTAAGAAACATATCTTTAACTTGAAGGAGGGCGAGATCTATTGCATTTTCAATGCTTGTTTACTTTGGTTACATCAAGAAGGCATTCAGATGTGTCACACATTTGTCATAAATTCTGAATGTTAGCACTCTATTTGCTCATTAGATCACTGTAGTAAAGCTACTGCTCACCAGGGAAGTCTGCAGCTGGTATTCAAAGTGCATGTTGCAGTCTGCATGTCAGAATTTTTTTAATGAAGAAGAGGATTTGAGAAGTCAAAATGTGCCCTAATTTTTCTTTCTTCAGCACTACTCATAATTTCTATGGCAAAATGAACCCCCTCATTTTGTTCCTTTGCAAATAAGTGTTACCACTTTATTCCAATCAAGATGACTTCAGGTGTGCCATACTTTTGTCATAAGTAAGACTGTTAGCGCTCTAGTTGTTCTTTAGAACACTCTGGGACATTCTGTTATTGGGCTATACTTGGGCTACATCTGGGGGATATTTGTGCTACATTTGGGCTCTTTTGTCTCTGGTGGCCATCTTGGGAGACTTATTTGTTATGAAGTTTCCTAATTTCCTCATTTACTACAGTCTCCTCAGTAGGAAATACTTTCAGTTTTTCTACTTTTATTCCATCAAGAAGGCATTCGGATGTGACTCCCTTTTTCCCTAGATTCAGAATGTTAGCACGCTAGTTGCTTATTAGATCACTGTAGTAAAGCTACTGCTCACCAGGGAAGTCTGCTGCTGGTATTGAAAGTGCATGTTTCAGTCTGCATGTCAGAATGCTTTAATGAAATAGAAGAGGATTTGAGAAGTCACTCAAAATGTGCCCTCATTTTTCTTTATGAAGCACTAATCATAGTTTCTAGGGTAAAATGAACCCCCACATTTGGTTCCTTTTTAAATTAAATGTTTTCAGATTTACCACATTAATTCCGCTCAAGATGGCTTCTGGTGTGCCATACTTTTGTCATAAGTAAGACTGTTAGCTCTCTAGTTGTTCTTTAGAACATTCTGGGACATTCTGTCATTGGTCTATACTCGGGCTACATCTGGGTGATATTTGGGCTACATTTGGGCTCTTTTGTCTCTGGTGGCCATCTTGGGATACTGCATGTCAGAATTATTTTAATGAAATAGAAGAGGATTTGAGCAGTCACTCAAAATGTGCCCTAATTTTTCTTTTTGCAGCACTAATCATAATTTCTATGGCAAAATATACCCCCTCATTTTGTTCTTTTTTAAATTAAATGTTTTAAGAGTTACCACTTTATTCCAATCAAGATGGCTTCATGTGTGCCATACGTTTGTAATAAGTAGGACTGTTAGCACTCTAGTTGTTCTTTAGAACACTCTGGGAAGCTGCAGTAGAACACAAAGGAATCAACTGACAGTCTCTGTCCTTGTTGGATGTACATGTTTTACTGAGAATGTCAGACTGCATTCTGTGACAGACTGAGAAATATAATGTGAATTTACAGAAAATATACTTGCAGTTTAGTTTATAAATCCCCTTCCAAACCACAGTGGGAAAAACATGGGATAATAGTTTTCTTTCAAAAATGATTCATGATATCCCAGCAGAAGGCTTTTTACATGGTAAAATCACCTTAGAATACACCACAATTCCTAAAATGAGTATGGTACGATCAACAGATGATTTATAATGTAACTAAAGTCCTAAAACTTTCTATTAACTGCAATGCTTTTTAATGAGGTGCTATCATGTATATTGGTCCCAAGATGACTGCCAACACTTCTTGGATGAAGTGCTGACAGCCAATCAGATCTGACAATGAGATGTGTGGTTAGGCTCCGCCCAGATATATATATTTTTTCTTTTGATTTTCTCAGGACCTACTTGAGGGATGTACACCATTTAACTAAAACCGTGATCTGCGTACCAGACCCTTCCATTTTCCCAAATTTGGTGTAATTCCGTTCAGCGGTTCGGGCTGTAGGCGTGTCTAATCGTCCTACGGAAATTAACATGGGGAAAACACGTTTTGGGACCCCCCTTTTTTCTCAGCCCCCCCTTGACGAATCTTCCCGAGACTTTCAGGGAAGGAGCGGAGCGGAGGGGGACATCTTCTTTGAGAAATTCACGAAGATTCAACAACCAGCGCCAAAGTTATTCCCAATAGAATGTTGCAGATTTCCTATGGAAACTAGGTCCTAACTATAACTACCTACTGGCGACCGCCAGTAGGTAGTTATAGTTAGGATTTTTTTTCAATGTTAAATCTCAAAATTCTATTTGGAATAACTTTGGCGCCGGTTGATGAATCTGCCTGAAAATTTCCTCAAAATGGCCTCGCGGTGCTCCGGTCCTTCCCTGGAAGTTTGGGGGGGGATTTGTCAAGCGGGGGCCGAGATAAAAGGGGGTCCCAAAAAGCGTTTTCCCCATGTTAATTTCCATAGGGCGGACAACCTCACTTTTAGCCCGAACGGCTGAATGGATTTCCACCAAACTTGGCAAAATTGTAGGGACTGGTTGCCTGATGTGCCTTTGCTATGTCTCAAGATATGTGCTCCAGTGGATTTTGAGTAATTTAGGTTAAAAAAAAATATATATATATATCTATAGGCGCGCCCCGGTACGCGCACCGGGGAGCGCATTGAGCGTGCTATGCGACTTGCGCATGGAAAGCTGATTGGCTCACGGGTGTCTGTAAACATTCGAAACAGACCGGAGCGGCCGCGATCTTGTGTCTCGGTAGGATCGAGACACAAGAGGTGGCATAAAAAAAAGGGGGAAATGACTATAAGGGAGCAGGGTAGACCCCCCCCCTGACCCCCTAGGTTTGATGTGGGGGCTATAATAGGGTCCCGCGGGGCATTAAAAAAAATCGATTTGCGCGGGGGGAGCGCCCGGTACGCGCACCGGGGAGCGGTCCGAGGAGCGAAGCATGTGGAAAATCCAGGGCCTTAATAATGAAGGCCTTGCGACAGTTTTGCGCCGCAGGTGCGTCACTTTTTGTGACGCACCAGCGGTGTAAAAAATGCGCCTCGTTGCGCCATATTTAAAAAGTGACGCATCTAGGTAGATGCGTCACTTTTTAAAACCCTGCGCCACATTATACCTGGTATGTTAGAAATATATGAAGACACCTCCATTGACAGTGGCCTATGGGACTGATCAAAATTAATTCTGCCAAAAACACAAGATTCTTTTACAGACGAGTTCTATCACAAAGCAACACAACAACTATACCAATTGGAAGATAAAGACACGAATAACACACATTGTAAACATGACTACAATTTGTCCAAAAAGGATAGGGCACTATTAACATCATTAGGAAACAACCCTGAGTTGGTCATAAGGGAGGCCGACAAGGGGGGAAATATTGTCTTATGAATCGGAGGGACTATCTGGGGGAAATAAAAAGGCAACTGAGAAATACTGATTGCTATGCTAAACTAAGTGAGAACCCCTTAAGGAATATTGAGAAAAACATCAATGCCAGATTACGAGAATGGCATGAATTATGTATTATTTCTGATCAGGAGTACAAATACCTACAGGTACATGACTCTAGAGACCCAATTATTTATATCCTCCCTAAAATTCATAACGGGTGGATATTTCCCCCAGGAAGACCAATTATATCAGCGAACGGGGGCCCTACAGAGCGTCGCTCAGAATAAGTGGAAGGGTTTCTACAGCCATTTGTAAAAAACCTGCATTCATCCATTGAACATTACAAAATGGGGTCAACCCAAAAAGAAGTCACTTGGACCTGGGTATACAGTAGTATAGAGAGAGGGGTCCCAGAACGGGAGGACAGAAAAATCCACAAATCAAGAGAATTTTTTTTAAAAAATTACATAGATATCGAGTACTGTGTTACTTATTCACAGAGTACTCGACCATATCTTGGTGTACATGACATGAAAATATCAATTGACAAATATTTTTGCCCAAAAAAAGTGAGGTTGGGGCGGGAGGGAAACAGTGGAGTGATAGGAATTGCTGCAAGGTGGGGAACGTGGTGCAGGTCAAACATACTAATTTACAAACACAAAGGAGAAAGAATTTATACCCGCTTTCCATGGGAGCCAAATATAGGTACAACAAATGTTCATGAAATTTCGAGCAACCATATTTCTGGAAACAGCAGTATAATTTGTGCTAGGGGTAGAAGTTGGTACGGGGGAAGTAGTCTACGTTTCAACCCTGGACAGTGTAGGGTAAGTGTTCCAAACACATCTTCATCAGGATGGGGAAGAGTGCTGGGCCGGTATCCTAGAGGGGGGTATATAAGTACAAAGTTTAAAGGGTCCATGTGGGATCCCGGAGGAACTGGTGGAGAGCAGAGGATCATTAATGTATGATAAACTGTACAACAAATAGCTGAAGTGGCTAGCATGGGTGAAGGTTTGCATTGTTATAAAAGATAACATATTTACTAAAATGGTAGTGTACTTTAAAACATATGTGAACAAGGGCAAAATGACAGAACAATAATGAAAAAACAGTCAACCATTAGTTAACTGGGAAATAAATCCAAACACATCACATTGCTAAAATGCCAAGCGAAAGACGAACTTACTGCTCGTGACAGTCGTGCTGAAAATTAAGAATCAGGCTGCCTGGAAGCCCTCGAAAGTACCGAGGTCCTCTATAAGGATGGGAAAAACCTTGTGTCATTCTTAAGGAGAAATGGAGGTTGAAATAGTGACTAGACAAAGCACAACATGATTTACCTTCAAAACAGGAGAAATCAAGAGGAGGAGACCGGGGCTTACACCTTAAAGTTGTTTTGTCGAGCGGCAATAATTACCGGGATTGGCTGAAAAAGATCAGTATCAGGGGAACCACGAGATAACAAAGGGACTCAATGAGTTAATCAACAGGATGCGTGTAAGGTCAAATTTACAAATGGAGCAGAAAGCTTTAAAATCTACCTGGAATCCGAAATGAATCACCCGAATGTGTCCATGGTTGGCGGCTGTCGAGCTATAGCCGGGACGGAGACAGGCAAAGTATGTAAGAGTACGTTGGGGGCGTATGCACGTGAACGCATATCACCTCAAGATGGAAATGGTCGAAAGGCTCGAATTACAAGTCAGCAGTAACCATGGGAACTAGGGAACAAATCTCTGAGTTTATTGATTAAAAAAGGTTATTGTGAGACAAACTCGGGTTGAGAGTCGGCAGAAACCATGGTAAATAAGGAACAGATCTCTGGGTGTATTGATTTAAAAAGGGTTATTGTGAGGTCCTGTTCATATTTAAAGGTAGGATTGGCAAAATTCAACAAAACTCCCTAGCATTAAAACGCGTACCTGCCAAACATGGCGGTAAAGGAGCCTGCAGGTATTAATGTTAGCTGACATATTAGGAATGAACGTAACACATCGTTGACAGTCCTAAAGAGATATTGATACAATTATTGGCTCAAAACGCGAACCTACCACAGAGGGTGGTAGAGGTGTTAAGAGGTCATATTTATGCAAACAATGTCAAACTTGTACGGGGTGCTTACCTGCCACACAGGGTGGCAAAAGCGCTCCAGTGCTCAGGTCAAGTCTGTTAGTAGGAAAGGGAGAAAAAGTCAATGCCGAGCCCATACTCGCCTACCATTCAGAGCATGAAGGTAAAGGCGTGTAGGTGTAGGACATTGCGTGAGTAAAGAAGAAAAATCAGTCAGAGAAGAATGGTTCTAGATTTGGTTACAGTGTTGCCAGTTGTGCGTAGCAGCTATCCGACTCATTATGTTCACTGTGGATGGAGTCAAAGAATATAATCCATTTCAATTCACGGATGTTCAGTACTGGGTCAATGTTCCCACCTCTATGGCCCAGGGAAACTCATTCAAGGACAATGTACTTGAATCTCTCTGGAGAATGACCAGCTTGCTGGAAATGCTCCAAAAGTGGTGCACCCATTACTTCACATCTGATGCGACTTCAATGTTGTAGAATCCTCATTTTAATCTTCTGTTGGGTTTGTCCAACGTAGATCAAATCACATGGATAGATGATGCAATATATGACGTCAGACGTATATTGAAGTTGGTATGAGTTTTGAGGGGGATTGTTTCATGTTTCAATTGGAATGCTTGGTTTGGATATTGTTCGTGCATACCTTGCAGCTCCCACATCTATGATGGCCAAAGACTGGAGATAGGTTCCAAAGGGATAGAATCGTGGTTGCAGCCAGTGAGTCCAGAAAAGAGCAAACTGTGTGATCCCGGATGTTTTTCGCCTTTTTGAAAGAGTGCATGGGTGGCGTATCCACACCAAGATCGTCAGATATCTGGTTCCAATGATTATTAATGTTTTTTTAATGTAATTGCTCTTAGTTGAAAAAGTGGTTACACAGATCAGCCGCTGTTCCTCAGTATCACCACGTTCCTTAGGTTGCAAAAGTGATTCGCAAGGGCTAAACCAAGCCTGTTTTCTCGCTCTTTTCACTAATCTTTTCAGGTATCCTGGCTCAATGAGACGCTCCAATAGATCCTCAGATTCTTTCATGTAATCCTCCTTTTTAGAACAGTTCCGCCAAATGCGCAGAAACTGCCCAAATGGTAGGTTATCCCTCAAACTTCTGGGGTGGTGGCTAGAGTACTGCAGTAGTAAGTAAGAAAGTAACTGAGCTTATTCTCCGGGCAATCAAAAAACATGTGTTGTTCGTCCACTGCTTGGTGTTTACATCTGGGACAGTAATAGTTATCAGCTGTTACCCCAGACAATTTAGCTGGTGTCCAATATACCCTATAGGCTGTAAACAAGTGATTTCTTCTAAGATTTGCTGGCTTAATTATTCTCTGAGACATAGTAAAAGCATCGGTCCACATTCTCTGTACCTCGTCAGCATTCTCGTTTAGGACACTGCCCCAGAGACTCTCGAGCTCAGAGTTCAGGTTATTTTTCACACGAGCAAGTGTCCTGTACCAGAAAGGGACCTCCCGCTTCCAGACTCCCCCCCTGCAGATGGAGTCTAGGATCAGGGTGTCCTCTCCGGTCCCCCAAACCTGTCTTGCCCACCACGCAGACAACTGGTAGAACTTAAATCTAGTAAGGGAACCGTTGGTTAAATTCACAAAGGACTCCCAGTCCATCAGCCTAGTGTTTACACATAGGTCACCCCATGTTTTTAACCCAGCTGCTTTGAGTGGCTGCAACAGTTGATCTAAAAGGCAGTCTGGAGTGCCGGGGGAATCCTAAATAGGTGCCTGTAGATTATAATAAGCTATCCCCAACACTTTCCGAACATATCCCCATTTCTTAATTCAGCTTGTAAGATCTTAAGGCGGACTTTTTTATAAAACTCTTGGTCCCCGAATTTGAAAGGGAAATATTCTACACCCTGTGGTTTGTCATGTAACAATGCCTAAAAGAGACGGTCCTGTGAAGAGGAATCTAATTTATTAGCCAATATCCTGAAATTCTTAAAGTGAAAGGCGTGACAACATAAAAACAAGTCAGGTAAGGCCAAACCTCCCACCCTCAACCCTCTCCTCAGTTTCTTCCATGCAATCCTGGGTGATTTTGCGGCCCATATGAATGAACCGATCTTCCCTTGGAAGCAAGCAAAATCCTTAGAATCAAATGAAAGTGGGATGGAATTAAAAAGAAAAGTTATTTTGGGGAGAACAGTCATTTTGACCAGATTAACTCTCCCATATATGTTCAGGGGCAGACTTCCCCCTCTTAACAATAGCTTATACGCCTCCTTCACTACTATCTGCCAGTTGGTTTTAGAGATATCCTTCAATTTTTGGGTGAGATGTATTACCAGATACCTGATTTTTTGTTTAGCCCCCTGTATAGGAATTAAGTTGTTCCAGCCCATTATATCCGTTTTCTCCTGATTGATTTTGTAGCCAGATGCCTTTCCAAATTCCTCGGCCAATTCAAATAACCGGCGAATTGTATCAACAAGATTTGAGGTGTATAAGAGGAGGTCATCTGCATACAGCGCTGTTTTAAGTTCCAACTCTACGAGTTTAAAGGGAAAATAAGACTATCAGCTCTAAGGGAACAAATAAAGGGCTCAATATAAACGTCAAACAACAGGGTGGACAGCTGACATCCCTGCCTGGTACCATACTGATAGGCCTGAAGTACTGGGTTTTTAAGAACCCAGCGGTGCCAGGGAACACACCCAAAGACTTCGAGTCCTTCCTGTTTCAGACTACAGAAACACCGCTGCGTTTGACACGGTCGATCATACCATCCTTCTTGACCGTGTCAGCGCAGCGGGCATTCGGGGGCCCGCTCTCTCTTGGATCACGTCCTTTCTCACAGGACGCTCACAAGCTGTTCACCTCCCTGGTTTTTCTGCCCCCCCCCTTCCGGTGTCCTGTGGGGTTCCCCAAGGTTCCTCCCTTTCCCCTCTTCTTTTTAATCTTTACATTCGTCCTCTTATTGTTTCTCTTCCCGATCTGGGGGTCTCTGTGTATAACTACGCAGATGACCTCCAGCTCGTTTTCGATCTCTCCTCTTCCTCTCATTCTCTATCCTTCTTTCGTTCTACTCTGGTTTTCATCTCGGGTGGATGGGCGCCAATCACCTCAAGCTCAATCCAGACAAGACTGAGCTTGTCTTGACCGGCGGCTCGTCCAGCCCTTGGTCCTCTGCTTTTTGGCCCCCTATCTTTGGTCCCCCTCCCACCCCTGTTCCCTCTGTCAAAACGCTGGGCATTAAGGTCAGCCATGACCTATCAATGCATGGCCAGGTCAGCTCTGTTGTGTCCTCTTGTTTTCTTTCCCTCCATCTCATTCGGAAAATTTCCCGTTTCTTTTCCCTTGATTCTCTTAAAATCATTATTTCGGCCCTCATCACTTCCCGCCTTGATTATGGAAACAGCTTGTTCGTGGGCATTCCTGCCTACGATACCCGTCGCCTTCAAGCAATCCAAAATCAGGCTGCTCGACTCATCTTTCACCTTCCCAAAACTCACCATATCACCCCTGTTCTCAAATCCCTTCACTGGCTCCCCGTTTTGCAACGCTCTTTGTTTAAACTAGGCTGCCTAGTCTTCCGGGCTGTTGATCGCTCTGCCCCGGCATTCATCACTTCCTTGATTTCCTCTCACACCCCTGTTCGCACCCTCCGCTCTTCTTCTCTGGCCCTCCTCACTGTTCCCCATTTCCGCAAATCCAGCACTGGTGGCACTAGATTCTCCGTTCTTGCCCCCCGTTTCTGGAATTCCCTCCCTCTCTCCCTGCGTTCTATCCCCATCTTTTCACACTTCCGTAAAGCGCTCAAAACATTCTTGTTTGCCCAGGCCTACCCCGCTTAACTTCCTCGGCCCTGTTTGTTCTGTCCAGTAGAGCTCAGCGCCAGGAAGCCGCTTGGCCCCGTGCGCTCTATAAATATCTTATTCATTCATTCATTCATTCATTCATTCATTCATTCATTCATTCAGAGTCTTCTAGGTGAAGTCAAAGATCGTATTTATTGGCTGCAGCCAGTAACAGGTATCCTAGAAGTACAACACGGTGTATGTTCTCAGGGGACTGCTCGATCTTACAAAGCCAGCCTTCTCTTTTTATACAAAATATTATGCTTTAGGCAAACATTCCTTTTTTTACAGTTGACCATTCACATATTTTCAATACAAAGAAAAAGCAGAGTCATGATGACAAGCCCATATTTCAGTTTGTTCAGCCCACAACCAATTATCCGGCAAGGCCCAGTATTTTTATCAGATATGGACGAACCCCCAATAAAAACGGGCACCTCCTCCTCGTAAAGCAAGTCATAAAGAAAGAAACAGGGACAGGTGTGTGTAAGATTAGGCATGGTTTGTGTGCGATGATAGGTTTATGATATGTTGTGCTTTTGATGCTAATCTCATTCGGCCACTGGGAAAGGAACTGGCCGAACAGGTTTGGCTTCAGGCAGTGGACTCAGCTCGCCCAGGTCACAGAGGAGTTAGCAAAGGTGTACGTGTCCTTCAGACTCGATTTTGGCTTTAGTCATTTGGCCTAGGTGAGGGCAATCACAAAATGGCTGTCGTTCACAAAATGGAACCCGAGGGTTCTGGACGGAAACTCTGATTTCAGGGTGATTTCGTCACCCGAATATGACGAAAATGCTTGTACATAGTATCTTAATCATTCTCGGTCTGCTGATACCAAAATCGTCATGATACGACGATGTTTATAACACGGGTCCAGAATTTTCAGTACAACAGACCGCCATTCACTAGAACATTTGCTCGGGGATTCTTATATAGTGTTTTAACTCCTTCAATAAAAGTCGAAGGGAACCCGAACCTAGTCATGGTAGCCCAAAAGTACGCCCAATTAACCTGGTCAAACGCTTTAGCTGTATCAATTGCTATGATGGTAAGTGGCAGTCCTCTCTCCTCTGCAAAATCAATTGCCCCTATCACCTGGAACGTAAGCTCATTGAGCTGCCTCCCAGGTATAAACCCTCCCTGGTCTGGGTCTATAATTGTTTTGATAATTCTGGCTAATCTCGTAGCCAGTATCCCAGAAAAAATCTTCAGGTCAGAATTTAATAATGAAATTGGTCTTTAAGACTCAATTTTTTGTGGGTCCTTATTTTGCTTGGCTATCAGCGTTATGGTGGCTTTAGACCAGGAAGGAGTGATACTGTCCCCTAGTAAAAAAATCCTGTTAAAAAGTGTCTTCAGCACCGTGATGACTATCTCAAGATTATCGAAATATAGCTCAAATGGCAGACCATCTGGGCCTGCAGCTTTGCCTTGGCTCATTTCCTGGAATTGCTGCTGTATCTCGCCTTCCGTAATTTTACTGGCCAAATAAGTCTTATCTAATTCCGATAGTTGGGGAAAATCTCTCAGGGCTAACTAGGCATTGGTCTCCTCTGCTCCACAGCTAGAGTCCTCTTGGAATAATCCCTGCATAAACCCCCTAGCCTCCTCCCTAATCAGGTCATCCTCTGATATCAATAATCCGGATTCTCTCAGTATCAAGGTCTTAATATTATTACTAACCCTCTAGGTCCTTGATTTCCAAGCCAGGAGGGCACCACATTTTTTACCATATTCAAACTTCTTTAATTTACTGACCTTCCATCTTTCCTTAGTGATCTTGTCACTCCTGGCTTTAAACACTGACTGTAATTCCAACAGCTCTCTCTCTAATGTTGGTACACTCTCCCTAGCTGTCAGAGCAGCCTGCTGCAGTTCTAGTTCTTTCTCCTTTATGACCTTGAGGTCATCAGCATCTATTTTTTAAACAGTTTTCCTCCTATGTATTGTTTGAGAGGTCAATAACCCCCGTAAGTAGGCCATAAAAGACTCCCAAACTACTTGCTCGGTGGAGGAGCCTATATTGAAATCAAAAAAGTCGGATATTCTCTGTTTTAGCTCCAGCTTTACACCTTCATCTAGCAAGAGTGTTCTATCGAGTGTCCACCTATGCTCTATAGACTAAGACCTAAGACTACATACCAATTTCACCAGCGAGTGATTTGAAATACCCACTGGGATATTGGAGACCGATACAATGTCCGAAAGCAGTGTCTGATCAGCCAAAAAGTAATCTATTCTAGAATACTGCTTATATTTTTTGCTGTAAAAAGAAGATTCTCTCTTAGCCCCGTATTTGGCTCGACACAAATCCAGCAGATTAAAATCTTTCATAATTATTTAAGTACCAATGCTGTACTAGTAGGAACACAGTATTTGATTCTTGAGGTCCGGTCCAATTGCTTATGGAAGACCAGATTGAAATCTCCCCCTAATATCACAGGAGCAGAATGCTGAAGTAAACTTGCCCCCAAATTCAACAGAGGACCAGAATTATCCTCCTTCGGGTCATAATACACTGCACAAGTAAAAGGAGCGCCGCCTATAGAGAGGTCTGCCACCAGCCATCTACCAGACTGATCAGTATCCCATTGCTGGACCTTAATCCCCTTATTAGCCCTGACAATGATTGCAACGCCCCTTGTACATCCCTTCTGCCTAAAACATAATGCATCCTGTACCCGACTCAATTTACCAAAGAGTTGTTCGCACATTTTGGCCTCTAGGTGGGTTTCCTGCAGTAAGTACATTTTGGCCTCTGAAGTTTTTTAGATATTCGCGGACCCTAGATTATTTCCTCTTCTACCCCCAAGCCATTAACATTCAAGGAGAGAAATTTTATACTGACTGGCGTGTTTATGACACTGGGCTAACCCAAGGCTTCCCTACACATAGAGTTAAAAAAAAAAAAAATTTTGCAACATATGAGGACAATTATTCCATTTTACCCCCCCAGAGTGACCCCACCCAAACCCTCCCCCGAGGAACCCACCCTTTATACCAGGCGCTTGTACCGCCCTTTAGGAGCCCCCACAGATGCAACACAAAAAAAATTGAATTTGATTGTTATTACAGGTCATTATTACAAAATAAAAAAAGAGAAGGGCAACAAGACTCTAAAACTCCTCCAATCTACATTAGGTATAATTCAATTATTTATATATATTTCTCTCTAACAACCACCATTAATATTTTTGAAAACCCACCACCTCAGCGTGTTCATATACCTTTACCTACATTTTTTTTATTTTTATTTGTATTTCTTTGATGAATTTTTTTCTTTCCCTTCCTCCTTTTATTTCTCCCCCTACCCCTATTCTTTCTCCTCCCCCCTTTCGCCATTTTCCTTTCCTTTCTTTCCACCCCCCGATTGTAGCAATCTCCTAGTCATCATTCTCCTTGTCCCCTTTCCTCTGGTTGACTACAATTGTACATTTTATTCCTCCACATTATTTTCAGTAAAGCTGGAAACTTCATTTGGACCTGGGCCCCAAGTGATCTTAATTCCGGCATTCTTGAGACTAGCTCCCACTGTCTCTGTGCAGTTCTCTCACCGATATCTGATCGTATTTGGTATGGGTTGGCCAGATGATCGAGAGTGGACCTGGATAAGCACCTACTTAGATTCAGTTCTTTAACACTATAAGTCTGGAAGTTTACAAGAATCTTCCTAGGAGCCTTCTGTCAGGATGAAGCCCAAAGGGGTCCCTATGTACCCTCTGTATCTCCGCCTCCTGATCAATATCAGGCCGTTTTTTCAGAATCCTCTCACGTAGGAGTTTACACACAAACCCCTTGATCTCCTCCCCTTCAGAAATCTTCAAAATTCTAAGGTTATTCCTGCGAGATTGCATCTCTAATCTTTCCAAGTCCATCATGAGAGACCGTTTTTAAGTCCTTAGAGCATCAATATCCTTAGAGTTTCCTAACACAGACTCTGACAGTGTAGTGACTTTAAGCTCCAGTTATCCTGTCAAGTACAAATATCATCGAGCCTTGTGTTACCTAACACGGACTCTGACTGTGTAGTGACTTTAAGCTCCTGTGATCCTGTCCGGGTACAAATATCATTGAGCCTTGACTCTAAGAGATAAAACCTGTCAGCCAAAGACAGAGACAGATAGTCCTAACCCTCACCAGGTCTTGAAGACCTGGTGAAGGTTAGGCCTATCTTAGCTTAGTTAAAAATCTGGGTAAACCCAGATGCAACTTTAAGTAGGGAAATTATGAATGATTGTCGGGGAAGAGATAAATGGATGCGAATCCCGTGGCTCAGTTATGTTAAGTCTGCATTGGAAATCTTGGGCCTTGGGAATTTATTCTTCGATCCAGCCGCAATTACCCCACAGCATAAAAGGACTGTAAAAAAAGCGTTTCTGGAACACAGGGCCATACAGAGAACAGAGCAAGAAAGGGCTAAAACCACATTGTGTGCCTATAATCTAGTAAAGATTAAAGAAGGAATGGAACCTTATTTATACTTGATATATAATGCTCAGGACAGGTTTTTAATGAACCGCTTTAGGCTCAATCTTTTACTGTATTTATTGGCATCACCACTAGGTTACTCATCCACAATTGAGCAGAAGGGAATCTGTGGCTGTGACAATAGGTCTTCGCAGGATTCCCTTCATTTTGTATTGTTATGTTCTTTTTATTCTGAGCCCAGGCGTAGATTCCTGGTTGATATTTTAAAACAAGCTAATATAAAAAGTGCTCAAAAAGCTTTGATTTTTCTACAACAAGCGACTGATCCTCTTACATTGTGCTGTATCATGAATTTTATTAAAGTAGCGGTACGTCTGAGAGCTACTAGAGGGGGAGGGGAACTGTGAGGTTTTATTGATTCCTGTTAAAGGCTAGTTATGTCTCTTTTAATATTGTGATTTGTCTGTATTAACATTGGGATTCCAGACAGGTCTTGCTGGGGCAGGTGGTTTTTCTTCAGTGGTTGCTGGCTTTAGCTTTTCGTTACTCAGACTTTTTCTTGTTTCATTTAAGTCCTGCAAAACAGTGAAACGATCTTTGATATCAAAGGCTTTTTGTTGCACCACTGAAGTCTGACAATCCAAGTCCTGAATGATCATTCTAGTACCAAATAAAAGTTCTTACGGACTGATACCTCCTAGAGAATTTCTTGGCATATTATTAAGACTACGTTGGACACTTATTAGATGTTTGACCCACCCGTCACCCGAACCTAATACCCTCGCTGTTATAGATTGCTTTATGTCCCGGTTTTTTCTCTCCACTACCGCATTGCCCTCGGGATGGAATGGACTAGAATACCGCAATGCAATGCCCATGCTGGCCATGGCCTCCTTGTAAGCCTCCAGAGCTAAAAACAGGACCCTGGTCAGTATGTAGCATGCCAATTGTGTATGTGCAGATAAAGACTTGCAAATCTTTTATAACAGTTCTGGCATCAACCGAGCGCTGGGGGTCTCATCTAAATAGATCTTGTCTTAATGTCTATGGGACCACATTTTTCCTTCTAGATGTCTGCGCAAAAATAGCCTGATGCTGTCTAATAGTCGTGTCTGGGCTGGTGTCTGGTCCGGTTCACAACTGCGATCACTGTTGCAGTCCTGACAATTCATTGCAAAGTTATACATTTCTAAGCTAATCCCCGGCCACCAGTATTGTGATTGTAATTCTATTAGAGATTTCAGGATCTCTTGATGCCTCAGACCCAATCCCATGTATGCTTCTTGTATCAAGAAGACTTACCGGTTCGGTTTGGATTTACTTTATCCCGCACTCCAGGGATTTGAGCAAATGAAACGGAGTTCGCATCAATTATGTATGTATTGCCGAGTGGATAGTTTAGAGGTAACGCCGCATAATTGCCTTCCATTGAGGCTTTTACTGCAATCAGCGTTTTGCCATCTATTTTTTTTTTTCGTACGCTTTTTTTGTGGCTACGGAAGCCGAGTGATCAGCTGCTGCTGTGGCTTTGTCAGCCAATGAATTCCCTGCAACGTGAACGCCATCACGTTGAAGACTCTGCGTATGTATCACATGAGTCTTTTGTAGTTCTTTCTGCAAAAGAACTACTTGTTCCCAAAGTTTTTTATGCTTTATTGTGGCACCTGCCTCATCTTTGTAACCATTTTTTATCCAGGTCTGCATGGAATTATTGTAAGATCGGATGCAGTAATGCGAATCGCATACTTGTGGTGTCGGGAATTCGCCATCGGCATTTTCAAGCGCCATCTTTAAAGATCATATTTCAGCTCGCAGAGCTGTACAGTTTCTGAGAGATTCAGTTTTAGTGACATCGGCCTAAATTTACCTAAGCGCCAGCGACCTTTAACAATCGCGCATGCTGCATTGTAAATCTGTTTTTCCACAACGTAGTGTTGTGCAAATCTGTCCGTGTAGATTACACAGGTGTACTGTTCGAGAGGCAGAATTTCTACTGACAGAGGGCATTCATGTTTGTATTCCAGATCTTCTAGTTTTTTCATTTTCAAATGAAAATCGTGTTTCACTTCTTCTGTAGCAAGAGAATTTTCCCATTGTATCCATTTTGGATCTAGAGCTATAGCATTTGGAATGCCTGGTCTTGTTACTGCCTCAAGGGCTGATTGTGCTGTTAAAACAGATATCCTCTTCCCTTGGGCTAGGGCTATTTATTTTGCTACAGCAGTTTGAACCACAGTTAGAATTTTTTCAGTAGAACTGAATGTCATTTCAGCTTGTGTGTACAAGTGTGATTTGTAAGCTATTGGTACTGTTTCTCCCTCATTAGAGGTCAGGTATGTGAATCTGCATCTTCCTGGGATGACTCGAATTACAAGGTTGCGTTCGTTTGCTGGTGTTTGCAGTTTTGTTTTAGTTAACATGTCTGTCTGTAATGATCTTGAAATTTCTGTGTGTTTTTGAGTCCAATTAATTGGTTTAAAATCAGGTTTTCTTAGTTCATAGAGAGGTTTAACCCTCTCTGCATAATTTAGAATGTATGTTCTTCCGAAATTCAGGAAACCTAGTATTGATTGTACGTTTTTCAGCGTTTTTGTAGCTTAAGTACTGCACAGTTCTCTAAGAAGTTGTCTGCTAGGCTTTTGCCTTCACTTGATAATTCATATCCTAAAAATAGGACAGTTAGATGGGCTATTCGTGATTTTTTAAAGTTAAATTTGTACCCTTCAGCTGCGAATCCAAGTATTATGATGATCACTCTTTTCAAGTGAGTCTACAGGTCATCGTCTGTAAGATAGATGTCATCGACATAAGATAATGCCTCATCATCATATATTTGTAGTAACTCTGTTACCCTGGTTGACAATAATCCTGGGCTATTCTTGAATTCCTGTGGGAGACGACAAAATTGTTTTTGGGTCCCCATGCTGGAGAAAGCGGTCAAATATCTGCTTTCAGGTGCTATGTTTTGACAGAAGAAACCATTTGAAATATCTAATGTTGTTTTATATTTTTTGAGCACAATGTTATTCATTAGTGCTGCACTGTGTGAGTTTTGTACTGCAAACGTTTTACAGCAGGAGTTTTGATGTCTGTAGTCCAAAACTAGACGATATGAATTGTCTGGCTTGGAGACAGGAAACAAAGGATTATTCATTTGTGAGGTGCATGTTTCTATCACCCCCTGATATTCAAGTCGATCTAAAATTTCTTTTACTTGTTTTTTAGCTTCTTGCTTAACAGGATACTGCCTCTGTGCAGTAGGTTGATGTTTTAACTGGATTTTATGGTGAGGAGAATCCTCATCCCATTCCTACATGATTTTGATATAATGCACGGGCTTTGGCCACTGCCCATTTTCTAGCAAGCGTGTATTTTTCATGTATTGGAATGTGATTTGAGAAGGCAGGCATTATCATTTCTTCGCCATGTGGACACTCCCTGACAAACTCTGGTGGCCAGTCCTTTTCTGCTAGAAGGATATCATAACCTTTAGATAGGTTCTCCCAAAAGAGACCTTTTATTTTCCTAGTTTTATCTCCCTCTATAGAGTAATGTTATTTCATATAGCTTATGGGGCACGCTCACTCGGGTGTCTGCAGTTGCCACTTGAATGTATTCATTCATGTCCACTGTCACCAGAAGATTCATCAGGATCTTGCGAGCTATGCTCACTTTTGCTGCGCTGTCTAGCATTGTCTGGGCCCACTCTCCGTTTTTCAGTTGTATCCTCAGAATTCTCGGCATGTTTTATTTTAATACTTGCTACCTTCTTTCTGGGAAATTGTATTTTTTTACTTTGAGGAGCAGGTTCCTTGTCTTTGGACTTGACGTGCTCTTCTTTATGTTCTGACCATCCTCTTCTTTCCGATTTCCTTGATGAAGTCTAAAAAGATCGAGAGGGACGTGTATCAATATCTTGATATCTGTCAGGTTTTCTCAAATTGTCCCTATTTCTAAGGTTGTATCTTTTTTCAGAGGGTTCCCTTTGGGGAGACTTGCCCCCGAGTTCTGGAGATTTATCTCTTCGTTGGGGAGACCTTCCTCTGGTCTGAAACTGTTTTTCTCTGGGAGTGGTTTGTTTGTTACCCTCCCACTTCTTCTTTTGAGAATTGAGATTATTTTTAATAAAAGTTTTTTTAGGTTTCTCAATTAGTTGGGTTTTTACTGGTTTACCACCCAAACTATCTCCGCCTAATTCTTCATTGGATTTTTAAATTATTTTAGCAAGCTCAAAGGGTTGGTCTGCTATATCCGTCTCTTTCATTTTTTGGCAGATCGCCACACATGCTGCTTCTCCTTTTATGTTGGCTAATAATATAGCAGAGACCTGCTTAAAGTCTTTCAGTAATTTCATACCTACAGTTAAAGTAGGTTCTGGACCGTATTCATTTTGAATCTGTTTTAGTACGTCTGGTATCACCGCCATAGACGGAACACCATGTGTTTTTGTGTAGATAGAAGCAAAGGCTGTGCCCCAAGTGTCACAGTCCTCCACATGTGGTGTGATCCCCATTGGGAGACAGATAGTCAGCATTCTGTGTTTTTCGTGAGGGGTAGTATCAGGAAATACTGCCTCTATCTGAGTAATTTTTTGAGCTAACCAGAATGGAATTTGTTCCCGTTTTGCGGGTGTTTTACCAAGACATGATTGTATATTCTGTGGTGTAATCTTGTTTGTGTTTCCCTAGTGAGGGGTGTTTTGTGGAAGTGTGATTGCAGGTTGGACAGTTGAAGTCCGCATGACATATTGAACCAATTATCTATGTATTTTAATTAGTTGTTTTAACTGAACTAAAAGTTCTCTCTCTGACATTGTTTCAATGTCCGGATGTGGTGTGTAGCTGGCTAGAACCGGCCATGTGGCTCCTGGTCTACCTAGTGGGCCGAGCCTGGTAATGTGATTTTGATGTTTTAGGGCGCCATTAAAGCAGAGCAGGTGCTCTTGGTATGTTAGTGGAATTTCAACTTCCTTGAAAGGAGAGTATTCCTCTGGAGCTTCCGCTATTTTGTAGTAGTGGAACTCATGTATTACAGCATGTGCTGCTTGAAAATTTATCCAGGAATAGAATACCTCTGTCTGCCGAAATTCATGTGCCTCTACCACAAATACGCCTGTACCCCTCTTGATGTTACTCCACTTTCTATAAGTTTTATAGTTATGGTTTTTCTTATATTGACCGGGATGATTATTGCATCATGGTCGTCTTCTCGGACAAGTGTGTCGTCCGCTACGAGTTGAGCTACTAGTATAGCTCTGTCTCTTTCGTCCTCACTGTCTGACATTTTTACTGACAGAAAGTTTGCAGAGCAAGTTTTGAGGAAACAAAGATTAGGTGCACAATATTTTGTAACACTGTATCCTTCAACGTTGAATATACCATAAACTAATACATAGGAATCTCTTCCTACTAAGTTTTGGCGGATATTAACCTTTCACCCACTCCAGACGTCTGTTGGAGTTTTTATGGGAAAAGGGGTCTGTGTGAAAAAGCACGACTGAGTTACTCTAGTATCTTGTGTTAGATTATCGCCTTACCAAACGTTGGGCGCCATGTAGTGTTGTTCCTATTTTCCCAATAGGCTCTGCGCATTGGAATAACATAAACAATAGTTTAGACGTAGGACTGAGGTTGACTAGGTCTCTATTGAATATGTTAGACTTAATTAGGTTTGCCAGCCAACTCAGAGGTCACTAGAAACGTTCTCGAATGAACAGGGAGGAGTTAACTTCCCAGATTAGACAAGAAGGGATTAGCTTCTGACAACCGCATAAACATGACAACTTTACTCCCCCAGAATAAAGAGTATATTTCCGGAGTCGTGTGAAAACAATAGATATCTATTTCACTCAGTCAACCGTGCAGAGAAATAGAGAGACTGGCGTTTTCAATAAAAGGTGGTATTTATTGAGCAGTCTTCTTTCTCATGCAAGAGAAAGGAATTGCCACAATTGCAATACTTGTTATAAAGTAAAGTGCGTACAGTAAAAAGAGTATTATGAAATAATACTGTAAAAGCATTGATATGGTTTCTGATCAATATGATACGTAAAACAGATAAAATATATACAATTACATAAAATGATAAAAGTTGACTAAACGTACTCAACTGGTGCTTCTAAATACGCCTACCGCAGTGTACCTAACCTAAGCCTAGTACGTGGGAAGGAGTAAGGGAGTTGCAGTGTAAGTTAAGTTAGTTTTGCCAAGAATCTGAATCAAGAATTCTCTAAGGATCTAATCAGCTCTGTACCTTGGTTTTAGAATGAAGGAGGTCTTGTATCTCGTTCTCAGGACTCAATCGCCCAGTAACCCGCAAGGGTGACTGGAAACACTGGAGCTGGATTTTCTCGACAGGAGAAAAATACAGCGTCTTTCTCAGTGCGTCAAATGGGAGGGACGGCTTCCTTCAATACTCGCATCAGCTGGGCTTCGGATAAGTAGATAGCCGCTCTGCTCAAAACCACTGTGTGTTGCTTAAGGCAAACGCTGGTATATTTATACCTGGAAGGTGCTGTGTTTGACGTAAGGTTGGACATACGACATCAATAAAAGATGTCACTAAGAACAGGCCGTTCTTTCAGTGCTCGCAGGAGTTCTAGGACAAATCAAAACAAAAGCATGGGGAATTCCCAGGTTGCTGGAGGTTTGGTTTGTTTTAAGAACTCGTTGTACTTTCTAGGAGTCTAAGGAAGTAGCCTTGCCGTATTTGTATTGCATTGGCTATTACTAAATAGGATATGATTCTTATGCCTTTATAAGGATATGATTTGTTATAACCACATAAGGGCATAAATCGGGAATATTTAATTAGGGTCCTAGATACGTTCACAACAAGTATTTTTGACCTGCACCACGTTCTCTACCTTGCAGCAATTCCTATCACTTCACTGTTTCCCTCCCACCCCCACCTTGCTTTTTTGGGCACAAATATTTGTCTTTGATTTTCATGTTATGTACACCAAGAAATGGTCGAGTACTCTGTGAATAAATAACACTGTACTATATATCTATGTAATTTTTTCAAAAAATTCTCTTGATTTGTGTATTTATCTGTCCTCCCGTTCTGGTACCCCTCTCTCTATACTATCATCCATTAAAAGCAGGAGATATGTACTATGTTAACTGGAAGATTGTGTCTGGCACAGCAGTCATTTACTGTTTGTGACCATGGATGTGTCAAGTTTATATACGTGCATCTAATCAGAGTGTGGACTAGATGTCCTTAAACATTTTTTACACAAGCAAAACACTCGACATCTGGAACACGCTCTTATGTTACTTGAGATGGCTCGTATGATCCTAACCATGAATGTATTCCTGCATGACGATAATTGGTTCATACAGCGGCAAGAGACAGCCATGGGATCTAGGTTTGCTCCGTCTTATGCAAACCTTTTTATGGGCTTGTATGAGATGGAGCATGCCTGGGGACCTGGCTCACAAGACTGGAAAAATAACATCATTTTCTATGGTATGTACATAGATGATGTTCTAATCATTTGGAATTTGAGGTATTGAGGAGTTACTTGCTTATCACGAATACCTCAATCAGAACAGATTTAACATCAAGATGACCATTAAGTATTCTAGGGAGTCCATAGATTTTCATGATTTAAAATGGTATATATCTAACAACAAAATACAGAGTGACAGCCACAAAAAATCTACAGCCTGCAACAGTGTTCTACATGCAGATAGCCCCCACCTCAGAGTGACTATTAATGCCACACCCTATGGGGAAATGATTTAAGCTAGGCGTAATTGCAGTGAAGACAAACGTTTTGTCAGAAGTGTCAAGAATATAAAACACAATTTCCCTGGAAGATGATGCACAAAGAAGTGCCTAAAAAAAGTCAAAGCTACGGTCATGCAAACAGAGCGTAAATCTACATTAATGACCAGTCAGGGAGGGCCCAGTTGAAAGGAAACACCTAAGGAGATTGTGTTCATAACACAATATAACGCATATAGTGATCACGTATACAGCATCTAATGAAAAAAATGGCACTTAATTGCATCAGGTCAGATGCCTGCCGGCACCAATTCTAACAAACACAAAATCGTGTACAGGAGAGGCAACACTCTGAAAAAGATATTGTACCCTAGTCATGTAAAAAATATTCAATTTAATATGTATATCCTAAAATTACGTTTCTCAATATACCTGTAGATTGAGACCATTTACTTATTACAAATGTCTCACCTACAAAGAGGTAATAAAATCTGTAATAAAAAGCACCTAAGGGCACCTGATCTCTCTTCTCTATTATAGAGATACTAATGGAATAAACGCGGATGACATTCTTGCTATGGGATCTGGCCCCCTGCCAACAATGGTAACCTGACAAAAGAAGAGAGACTAATATTTCTAATTATATGTCAAACCAATCTAGCAAAATACCAGGTATGAGCATCCTCCTGCTCCTATTTTAGGACTAACTGTCACTTATGTACATAGTTCAAATGGGGTTCTCTTTTCAATTACATTTAATAGATGCAATGACACATTGCCAGACTACAGAAGGAGAAACTGCACAACGCAACAAATACAGCCTAGTATTAAAAACAGTGTGATTTATTTTTGGTAAGAACTGTTATTTTATCATGTATGCTATGGACGATCATAAAGTTTATAAAAATGCTGCTAATGTTTCCACCCACCGGGGCCATTAAAAACTGCTAAAATAGCAGTAAAAACAAATTATGTTTATTCAATATATTGTGATGCAATTTTGGGATTTCATGGGATATGGTAAAGTCAGCAGAACTTTTTTTATTTCAGTTTGACTATGAGATTGATGCCTGAGATAATATATTTAATGCATTCCACTGTGAATAAACAAATGTAAAATAATATGAATTTCCAAGGAAAATTATTTTTATAATAAATTGGACTCTTATTTAATATTTATTGTGACACTGTTTGTAAGGTGTAGATGTGTTAATTCATGGGAATTAATTTTGAAACATATGTATGTTGTTTGTAGCCTTGAAGAATTCCATGAAGACAAAATGCATTGGCTACGGTTTTACCTTGTCAGTAAAAAAGTCATCAATAAAGGATTTGAAAGAACAACTCTGCTGCATTGCCATTCATATTTTGATACATGACTTGTAAGGAAGTTTTAAGCTATACTAAGGATCACTTTTATAGATGTGCAGCTTATTAGGCATCAGAGGTTGGTCTTCCTTAGGACAAGAGGGAAGGGGTGACAGCCTGTTGAATAATAAATATTGTGGTCAGAGTGATGTATCACTGTTGTGAAAGAGCAAGAGACATGGTAAATATGTCATGCTTACCGAAGATTGTGGATCTTAATACATGGGGATTCAACTGGAAACACTGTCCGGAGAGGTGTCAGCCGACACCTAAGACACACATTTGTGGTTTGTGGTCTAAAAATAATGTATGAGCGTTAATCAGTGTGGTAGAGTCAAGTGACAAATGCATGAACGATGTACTAAGTCTACAGGAGGCCCAGTGAGATGCCTACATACCTGATTATAGACTTGGGGTCTATCTTCACCATCCAGAGGAAATAATTAAAGAAGGGGCTGAGGGGATCAGGATAACTGTAGAAGGAAAAGGGGCTTACCAGTGAAGCAAAGATGTAGAGCCCGTCTACCTGTAACTAAATCTGTGATTTGTGGTAATAGGTCAGGGGTGTACCGTCAGTCAACCACTGTGTGTGAGAAAGCAGTTAAATGAGCAAAACCTAATTTTAAGGTAACGAAGAAGCTGTTGTTACAGAACCAGAGGTATGATACTCGGTGTGAGATTAATGCGTGCCAAACCAGTGTGAACTTGTGCAGGCAGTGCGCCTACAGTAGTGTGGAAACGGCAAACATACAGCGATCTCAGTCCACACTTGTGGGGAGATTTGGACTGTGAGGGAAGGCTGTGGAGTGATGTGATCCCTACTCATAAACACGAGATGAACGTTACCTAATAATCACTCACTCTTGTATGTCAAAACGATGTGAGACCGGCTTAGAAAAAAGCCCATTGTGATGCGGAAGCGGCAACATTGCTGCCATCTTTAACACATGATCCACACAAGCGGTGGGATCCGGACAGTGAAGGGTGTCAGGGCTACTTACAAGCAGAGGGGTGCTGTGTGGTGATGTGACGTGTCATCCCAACCTGTAAAGATTAAAGTTAATGCCGCCTAAAAAAACACTGGGGCGGTGGTGTGCTGGTAATCTACTTACTTCAGTTACACGTCAGAACCAGTCCGTGTTAGTTTCGTTGTGAGCTTGCGGTCCGTGAGAACGTCTGTATTTGACAGTTCTTTTGTGACTGCATACGTGTGACTGCACAAAAGGTGCAGCAGCTATAGAAGGTTATCTGCATTACTAGTAAAACAAGGCATGGATTCATCGGGGTGTAATGGGATAGTTTCATGCACATACGTGTCGGTATAATGTGGATGATAGTGCATAAGAAAGCACTGGAATTCTAACTCTGTAAATAGGAGCGATTTTCTGTTATCTATATGCAATTAGGGTTTGACCTCCTTCTAAAGGTTATTATAACAAATGGCACATTTGAAACTACCTAGTAGGTACAATTTACAGAGACTACGATAGTGCATCAGAACAACCACTGTTTAAATTTACATGGATTTCACAGTTAACAGATTTAACTGAGATAAAGTGCATCATTATATGTGCATAGCATAATCCTATACATAACCACTATTAAATGTAGCGTGAAATTCAAAATAAGCAGAAATTACTGAAGTGCAACATATCATCATAGTGATACAGATATATACGCATAGACTTAATCAACAAAAATTAAATAGATCAAAGATAAGTGATATAATTAGGACATATTTCTCTTATGTATTTAATACCTTGTGCAAACCAGTTGAAAACCTGACAGAACAATTTTTCTCATGTGTACTGTACTCTACGGTGTTTTGCCATTACCTGATCCCTAACACGCCGAGAGTCCTGCTGTGTGTAGCCGCCACCCGCTGCTGCACGGCTCCAACATCCTGGTGCAGCCGCTGTATGGTGAGCGGACTACAGTTTCCAGCAGCCTTGGCGGGCGGGTCACGCCCACGGGATTAGCGCGCCAGGAGGCGCATAAGAACCAGCATCACCCCCGGTGGAGCGGGGAAGCTCTTTGTACTCTGTGAAGTATTCTACGGTGTTTTGCCATTACCTGTGCCCCAAACACACCAAGAGTCCTGCAGTGTGTAGCTGCCACCCGCTGCTGCACAACTCCAGCATTCTGGTGCAGCCGCTGTGTGGTGAGCGGACTACAGTTTCCAGCAGCCTCGGCGGCGAGTCAAGTCCACGGGAATAGCGCGCCAAGAACCAGTGTCACCCCGCGCATTGCGGGAGCGCCGGGCTAAGCCCGGGCAAAGGGCGGGCCCTCTGTGGCCCTCGGAGGCAAGAGGAGGCTGGGCTGGGCCATATTATTGACATCTCCCCCCTTCTAATTGACTGACATTGTAGGTTAAAGGCATTGTGGATATCTGACCTTGGACCGCATGCACATATTTCCTTGCTATATTGTTTTCCAGTGGTAGGTTGTGCCCTTACCTAGTTAACCTCTTTTAAGCACACCTATCACCTTTATACAAAGCTTGGCCTTTATAGACCTGAAGACTGCCTTTGACCTGGTTCCCAGGGAGGAACTCTGGAGGGTGTTGTAAGGTCTTGGGATGCCCCCTTACATCTTAATGCTCCTCATCAAACTGCATAATGCCAACTATGCTCAGGTGCGATGGGGAGTGAACGGGGAAAAGACCGATAGGATCCCGTTTGTTAGGGGCGTCCGGCAGGGCTGTGTACTAGCTCCCACCTTATTTTCCCTGTACGTGAACGGGGTGGTAGAGCACCTGCTTGGTGAACCAGCAGACGCCCCCTCCTTGGGGGGCGTTAGGATTCCATCCCTGCTGTTTGCCGACGACACCCTCCTCATTTCCAAAACCCCCCAGGGCCTCCAGAAGCTTTTGAACCGCTTCCAGGACTTTTGTGCAAAAAGAGGACTTGTTATCAATGTGGACAAAACCAAATATCTAATCATGCACCCACCCCGTAAGCTTGGCCGCCCTCCTATTCTGAACTCTATCCCCCTTGAAAGAGTGTCAGAATTTGACTATTTGGGAATTCGAATGAGCGATGTCATGAGCTGGACTCCCCATATTAACAAAATGACCATCAGCCACAAAAGGGTGGGGGGAGCTTTGTTGAAGGAGTATAATAACTCATCTAAACAATGTGTAGCTCCAATAATTGACATTTACAAAGCCCGAGCTGTAACCGCATCACTCTACGGGGCTGAGCTATGGGGCCTAGGTAACATGGAGGCTTTGACAAAGGCAGAGAACAAATTTCTAAAGGACCTCTTGGCCATCCCGATGAGCACCCCGACAGTTCCGGTGCTTCTGGATACGGGTTGTAAAGCAATCAAGGACCAGGCCCGCCTACGGCCTCTTCTCCTCTGGGCACGTCTGTGGAGGGTTCCAGAACTAAAATCATATGCAGACGGGCTGTCAGAGGTGATGGGATCGGACGGCTGGAAACATAGAATTCCTGGTAAAATCTCTAATCCTCCTGATTGCTGAAAGAATGAGGAGGATGGCTTTGCAACTCGATTCTATTGAGGCAGCCGTTAAATTAAACACTGGCCTATTAAGGGATGCACCAAACAATGCCGCGACTAAACCTATTACTACTGAAGCTGGGAGATCTTATACCAACCCCAGTAAGAGGACTTACAATTCAGAACACACACAAACACTGGTAGAGAACGTTCAGATTCCAACTCCTACTAAAACAACGATAAGAGTAGAGGGCGCCGAGGGAAAGGAGACCAGGCCCGCTGTATCAAAGGGTGATGTAAGTAGAACGGATCCAAGAAGAACAGTGGGTTCAGTGGGGTGTGAAACTGGCTTATTACCAACACAATGTAAAAATTTAAGACTGCATCCTGAGAGTGGCAAAAGTACCCGCCCAATTGTCCAAATTGACCTTCCCCCAGAATCAGCTCCTTATGCTGCTGTTTTAACTGGGGTCCCTGAATTACCAATAGGGAAGACGGAAGGGTATAGGCAGCTCAAAAATAAGGTCATCTAATGGCTTAAAAACAACAGACCATTACCTCCTAATATTAATGGAGAAATCCTCTTCGCGAGAAGGATGGATTGGGTGGGACAGAGGCCTAAGGATACAAAAGGCGATGTCATAATAATCAATTTTAGAGATCACAGGGTCATTTCATATTTAAATGATTAGTATCATGAGAGTGGAGGGCCTGGGATTCAGATTCGCAACCTAAACTATTTTTATCCTAGATCCTTACTACTCCATCAACTACTCCATCAAACTGCTTTGAATTTTCCCTATCAGAGAACTCAAGGGGCCTCTATCTTTCAAATCACGGTTGCTAATAGATTTGATGCCCTTACAGGACTAGATGGAGTAGACTGACTTAATTTTAACAATTGTCTGGAGCCACCCTTACAAGACCGTAGGGATGGGTCACTTGTTCAATTAGTGTTCAACTGCCCAATTGTAATTGACTCCATAGAGTCTACCTCCCCTGTCCCACTAACAGGCAGTGTGGAACCTTTTTCCTTGGCAACTAGTGAACCTACCTCCTCCTTGCAATCTGTAATCCCAGGAAGTGTTATAACCTGGAATGTGGCAGGCCTGTCCTCTAAAATCAATAATGCAATTTGGCAATCATTGACCTTGACCCATGGTATTATATGCCTGCAAGAAACATGGGCTATCAAAGACCTACATCTGTTGGGTTACAAAACCTTTTTTACTCCGGCATTACCTAGCATAAGAAGAAGACATAAGGGCGGTCTATGTACCTATATATCATTTACCACTGGACCCTCTAACGTTAAATATTTTACTGACAATTATTATTATCAAACTTTAAGTACATCTTGGTGTAATTTACAAAATTTGGTGTTAGTAAATTTTTACAACAACATCCCTCCTGTACAAAGAGAGAAGGTCATTAATAATCTCCTAAAAGCCCTGATCAAAATTGAAGAGCGTATGTCAGGAGATTTGGTCCTGTTGTAGCTGTTCTCTGTACCCTCGGGCCGCACAGGGTGTGTGTGGTATGGAGGAAGAAAATCAGGGGCCCATGACTCACTTTATTCATACCAAGTATGGGGAGTTGCTTAACAACATATTGGCCCAGTTTTCTCTCTCTTTTATAAATGAACTTTGTAACCCTCTGAAAGTATTTAGACCTACCTCCAATGGGAGGGGGTCAAACTCAATCATCTAATGTATTCTCTTACCGACACACTATGCTGCTATGGTGGCCAAATGGGAGACTATTGTTACTGGATTGAGTGATCATTTTCCAATTTCTGCAATACTCAACCTCAAGCAGGGTGAACTAAGTTCCAAAAATAACGTTAAATTTGACCTAAATCCTATTCTTTCTGCAAAAAATGGATTCTGCACTAAATGGGAAAAGGTGATACCCATGAATTTTATAGAAAAAACTAGTATCTAATGTGTATGGGGATATTAAAATCTTTCACCTGAAGACGACTCCCATGCCATCCTTGGATCATTTATTAAAATCTGTTCGTCTATAAAAGAACTGCTGACTAGAACTTCACATAATGTTCCTAAGGGGTCCCTGGGTTGGTTTGATGGCAACTGTACCAAGGCACTTGCTGCCCTGAAAAAAGTTTTGCATTCCTCCCCACAATCAAGACCAAATGACCAGTTAGCAAGGCGTACCTATCGTATCGCTTTATTAAATAGGAAGAAAGAGCTTAAAGCACAGGCATGGCCAGCTCTGCATGTAGCCTCTGAATTAAAAGACAACACAGCCTTCTGGAAGGCCGTCAATGCCCCATTTCTGCAAGCACACCGGGCCCCCAGATAGATAATGCCATTACGGCACAGGACTGGGTTCATCACTTCCAGGGTCTTTATAATGAAATAGCCCCTCTAGGAAGATTCCTAACCGAGCCCGCCCCCATTGATGACTGAGGAAATATGTTCTTCTTTCCCATTGGGTATCCAGTTTCAACTGGAAGAAGTGATCAAGGCTCTCGCAGAAAGCCCTGTGGGTAAGTCTCCAGGGCCGGACTGCGTCCCAATTGATATCTTTAAAAATGTACCTGACCTCTGGGCACCCTTACTTACCGGAGTACTGAACTCCTCAAATAAAATCGGCTTTATTGCCACATGATCAGAGGCAATAGTTGTCCCAATCTACAAAAAGGGGGACAGGAATGATCCTGCATGCTACCGGCCAATCTCTTTGCTTGATGGCCTTATGAAGATCGCAGGCAGGATCATTCTAGCCGAATGCAGGACTGTTTGGATGAACAAGAGATCCTTTCCAACCTTCAACATGGGTTCAGGACCGGAAGAGGGACGGTCGAGCAGGGTCTTAATCTAGCATTAATAACATCCAAATACATTCATGCCAAAAAAAAAGAAATCTCTTCATAACATTTGTAGACCTCAGCTCTGCATTTGATTGTTTTGACCATGAAGTACTCTGGCAAACTTTAAGGGACATTGGCCTGGGCAATCAAATCCTCATTTTCATTAAAGAGCTGTATAATGGGGTGGGTGCGCGTGTGAGATACAGCAGGATGGGGGAATGTTCCGACCTGTTTCGTATCCGCAGAGGAATAAGGCAGGGGTGCACACTTGCTCCCCTGCTTTTTACTCTATATATAAACAATATCTGGCCCATCCTTACTGAACATTATAACGATTACCCCACAGTAAAAGGGAAGCCCATTCCCATACTCCTCTATGCCAATGACGCGGCAATTCTCTCCCAGACAAAGGTGGGCCTACAAAAAGCTGTCTAAAAATTCTCTGAATTTATGCAAAAAAGTGGTCTCTGAGTAAACGTATCAAAGACGTTTACTATGTCATGCGGACCCAAGAAACGCAGAACACCTTGTCTGATTTCGCCGGATGGCAGGCGGGTAAAGCTTCCGGATAGATTTTGCTACCTGAGGGTATATTTTGAGAGAAAGGGTTCATAGAATGCAGCGGTAAATGCAAGGGCTTTGGCATTTACCAGAGCCTCTGGTGCCCTGGTAAATTTTGCCAATAAGCTAGGGGGCAGACCAGTACGGGAGTTGCTGCAGATCTTTAAGGCCAAATGTGTCTCTACTGGAACGTATGGGGTGGGTATCTGGGGGATTGAGCCAGTGGAAGTCATACAATGCATTGAGAACTGGTTCTTACGGTACCTACTGGCCGCCCCAAAGAGCATGTCAACCTATGTAATTAACTCGGAAGTGGCCCTCCGGTACATTTCTGACATTATTAAATCTGCCCTGGTCCTATTATGGCCCAATGTCTGGACTAATCCATGTATCAGTCTGAATAGAGAGATAATAGAAGACTGTGATGGAGCTACTAATATCAAATGGTTCAGTTATGCCAAAAATTTGTTGCATGAAATTGGACATCCTGAATATTTCTCCAACCCAGTTAGTATGGAGAGTGTGTACAGAACTGTTTTAAAAAAGTACCTTCAACAACACCTTGAGAATAAAAGATGGCGGAAAGAAAGATATAAGAAAACCGTCATGGACCATGACTTGATAACAGTTCACAAGGGTTGTATCTTTTGGCTGAACAACCTTTATATCGTCGTATACTCTTGACCTATTTTCATCTGGAAACTTTTTATAGACTTGTTACTCTACCACAGTGCAATGGCTGGTCAAGAGAAAAAATAACTTGTCCCTGCGACGATGTGTCTGTTCAGTCAAATATACATTGTATTCCTTGTTGCTCTTTTTACAGTTATCCAAGGAGGAAATTGCTCAAACCTCTGCTTGTTTCATGGGGTCTGAGGTCATGTAGAGGGGCATATGACAAATTAAGAATTTTAGATGATGAGTGCACCATTAGTACTGTATCCTCTTTCTTGAGAGCAATGTGAGGGATAGAAATACAATGTAAATTAAATTCTGCTTGTTCCATTTTTTGCCCCTATCTGCTAGAATGTCTGCAACTCAAAATGAATTTCTACAATAACTACTGGTATTTTATCACTATTCTCCTTATTTTTACATGCTTTTTAAACAGTCTTTTTCACCTTCTTTTAATTGTGTATGTAACATGAAGAGACCTTAGATTGATTATATTTGTTGTTAAATGTGATTTTATCTGTACGTTTTTTTGAATTTGTCTCTGCAATTCGAATAAAGCTTTTTGAAATGGAAATTGTGTGAAAATTAATTCCCATGAATTAACGCATCTACACTTTGCAAACAGTGTCACAATAGATATTAAATAACAGTCCAATTTATTTTTAAAAAAAATTTCCAATAGAAATTCATATTATTTGACATTTGTTCATTCACACCGGAAGTCATTAAATATATTATCTCAGGCATCAATCTCATTTTCAAACTGAATTGAAAAAAGTTCTGCCGACTTTGCCATTTCTCATGAAATCCCAAAAATTATATCACAATATATTGCATAAACATAATGCGTTTTTTACTGCTATTTTAGCAGTCTTTAGGGGCACCAATATTATAAACTTCATGATGTTCTTACATTTTAATCCTTGGCTGTATTTGTTGCGATGTGCAGTTTCTCCTTCTGTAGTCTGGCAATGAGCGATTGCATCTATTAAATGTAATTGAAATTGTCACACATAGCCATTTCATTTATCTGTATATATATATTCTAAAATTCAAATTAAGTGTGCAGGACCACTGTGTTGTTTATGGAATTAGGAGATATTGTGTGTCTTGGGAGATTTAGGGGCATTGAGTCTCCGGTCCTTAGCACCTTGTGCATTTTGATAACAACTACTCCACTAAAGATAGGTGCATTCTGTTTTGCCTCAAACCCCTTCCAATTTGCATTGCATTCTTTTACACTTCTCTTGATTCTTCCTACACCTCTCTAGCTTCTTTCTGCACCCCTCTTGACTCTATCTGCACCCTTCTTCCATCTTTGTACACCTCTCTTGCCTCTTTCCTTCTGTCTGCACTTCAGTTGCTTTTTATTGCACCCACTTGCTTCTTTCTGCACCATTCGTCCCTCTTTCTGCACCTCTCTTGCTTCCTTACATACCCCTGGTCAATTTTTCTGCAACTGTCTTGCCAGTTTCTGCAACTCTCTAGCCTCTTTCTGCAGTTCTCCTGTCTCCTTCTGCACCTCTGTTGCTTCTTTCGGCACCTCTTTTGCAAATTTCTGCACCACTCTTGCCTCTTTCTGTACCCATCTTGCCTCCTTCTGTGCCTCTGTTGGTTCGGTCTGCATTTCTCTTGCCTCTTGTTGCACCCTATTGCTTCTTTCTGCAACTCTATTGCTTCTTTCTGCACTTCTCTTGCTTTATTCTGCACATCTCTTGCTTTTTTGTGCACTCCTCTTGCCTCTTTCTGCACCTCTGTTGCCTCTTTCTGCACTTCTCTTACTTTTTTATGCACCCCTCCTGACCCTTTCAGCATCTCTCTTGCTTCTTTCTGAACTTTGTTTGCTTTTTTATGCACGTCTCTTACCTCTTTATGCTCCCCTCTTCCCTCTTTCTGTACATCTCTTGCCTCTTTTTGTACCTCTGTTGCTTCTGTCTGCACTACACTTGCCTCTTTCTGCACTTCTTTTGCCTGTTTCTGCAACCCTCTTGTGTCTTTTATCACTTCTCTTGTTACTTCCTCCACCTCCGTCTCTTCTTTATGCATCCCTCTTACCTCTTTCTGTACCCCTCTTGCTTCATTCTGCATCCCTCCTGCCTCTTTCTACACCCCTCTTCCCTCTTTCTGCACCTCTCTTGCCTCTCTTTGCACCTCTGTTGCTTCGTTTTGTGCTTCTTTTGCCTCTTTCTAAACCCCTCTGACTCTTTCTGTACCTCAGTTTCTCCTTTTCTTCTTTATGCTCTTTTCTTGCTTCTCTCTGCACCTCAGATGCTTCTTTCTGCACTTTCCTTGCTTCTTCCTGCACCTCTCTTGCCTCTTTCTACATCCGTGTTCCCTTTTCTGCACCTCTCTTTCCTATTTATGCAGCTTACCTGCCTCTTTCTGAAGTGCTCATGTCTCCTTCTGCACTTCTGTTACTTCTTTCTGCACTTATCTGGCCTCTTCCTTCATCCCTCTTGCCTCCTTCTGCACCTCTGTTGGTACTTTCTGCACTTCTCTTGCTTCTTTCTGCACATCTCTTGAAAATTTCTACACTGCATGTGCCCCTTTGTGCACCTCTCTTGCCTCTTTCTACTCCTCTTTTGCCTTTCTGCACCATTCTTGACTCTTTGTGCACCTCATTTGCTTTTCTCTGCACTTCGCTTGCCTCTTTCTGCACCCCTCTTGCCTCTTTTTGCACCTCTTTTCGCTCTTTCTGCACAGCTCTTGCTTCTCTCTGCTGCTCTCTTGCACATTTCTGCATCCCTCTTGCCTCTTTCTGCACCTCTGTTGGTTCTTTATGCACATCTCTTGCCTCTTTCTGCACCCATGTTCCCTCTTTCTGCACCTCTTCAACCTCTTTCTTTACTTTTTGTACCTCTTTCTGAACTTTTCTTGCCTTTTCCTGCACCTCTGGTGCTTTCTTCTGTACTCCTCTTGCCTCTTTCTGTACCCCGCTTGCCTCTTTCTGTACCTCTGTTGCTTCTTTCTGCACTTCTGTAGCTTATTTCTACACCACTCTTGCTTATTTCTGCACGCCTCTTGCCTCTATCTGCACCCTTCTTCCGTCTGTGTGCACCTCTCTTGCTACTTTCTTCAACTCTCTTGCCACTTTTGTCAGTTCTCTTGCCTCCTTCTGCACCTCTATTGTCTGTTTCTGTACCTCTGTTTGTTCTTTCTGCACTGCTCTTGTTTCTTTCTGTACCTCGCTTGCACATCTTGGCACCCCTCGTTCTTCTTTTGGAACCCCCTTGCCTCCTTCAGCACCTCTGTTGGTTATTTCTGCATTGCTCTTGCTTCTTTCTTCAACCCTTGTGCCTCTTTCTGTTCCCGTCTTCCCTCATTCTGTACCTCTCTTGCCTCTTTATGCACCTCAGTTGCTTCTTTTTACACTTCTCTTCCCTCTTCCTGTACCCCTCATTCCTCTTTCTGCACCTACATTGCTTCTTTCGGCACTTCTCTTGCTTTTTTCTGCACTACTGTTTCTTCTTGTTGCACCAATCTTGCCAATTTATGCACCTTTCTTCCCTCTTTCTGCACCTCTCGTGCCTCTTTTTACACCCCTGTTAAATTTGTCTGAACCTGTCTTACCTGTTTCTGCAACTCTCTACCCTCTTTCTGCAGCTCTTGTCTCCTTCTGCACCTCTCTTGCAAATGTTTGCACCCCTCTTGCCTCTTACTGTATCTCTATTGCCTCCTTCTGCACCTCTGTTGGTTCTTTCTGCACTGCTCTTGCTTCTTTCTGCACATCTCATGCCTGTTTCTGCACTTCTGTTGCTTACTTCTGCACATCTGTTGCTTCATTCTGCACTTCTCTTGCCTCTTTCTGCATCTCTCCTGCATCTTGCTGCACCTCTGTTACTTCTTTCTGGACTTCTCTTCCTTCTTTCTGTATATCTCTTGCTACTTTCTAAACTCCTCTTGCCTCTTTCGGCACCTCTCTTGTCTCTTTTGCACTTCTTTTGCCTCCTTCTGCCCCTCTGTGGCTTCTTTCTGTGGTTTTCTTGCCTTTTTCTGTATCCCTCTAGCCCCTTTATGTACCTCTCTCGCTTCTTTCTGCACTTATTTTGCTTCTTTCTGCACCCCTCTTGCTTCTTTTTGCACCGCTGTGCCTCATTCTATATTCTTCCCTCTTTCTGCGCCCCTGTTGCCTCTTTTTCACGTCTGTTGCTACTTTCTATATTCTCTTGCCTCTTTCTGCACCCCTCTTGCCTCTTTCTGTACCTTTATTGCTTCTTTCTCTATTTCTTTTGCTTCTTTCTGCACTTCTGTTGCTTCTTTCTGCACTCCTTTTACATCTTTCTGCACCCTGCTTCTCTCTTTCTGCACCTTTCCAGACTCTTTTGGCAGCCCTGTTCTCTTTTTCGGTACCTCTCTTTCCTTTTTCTGTTACTCTCTTGCCTGTTTCTGAAGTTCTCTTGTCTCCGTCTGCACCTCTGTTGCTTCTATTCCCACTTCTCTTGCCTCTTTCTGCACCTCTCTTGCAAATTTCTGCCCCTCTGTTGTAAATTGCTGCACTGCACGTGCCTCTTTATGCACCTCTCTTGCCTATTTCTGCTTCTCTCTTGCCTGTGTCTGCACCACTCTTGCCTATTTCTGCACCTCATTTGCTTTTTTCTGCACTTCTGATGCCTCTCTGTATCCTTCTTGCCTTTTTTCTGCAGTGCTCTTTCTTCTGTCTGCTACTCTCTTGCACATTTCTGCACCCCTCTTGCCTCTTTCAGCACCTCTGTTGGTTCTTTCTGTACCTCTCTTTTCTCTGTCTGCACCCATGTTCCCTCTTTCTGCATTTATTTTGCCTATTTATGTAGCTCTCTTGCCTCTTTCTGCAGTGTCCCTACCTTTTTCTGCTCCTCTGCTGCTTCCTTCCGCACCCTTATTCCCTGTTTGAGCACCTCTATTGCCTCTTTCTGCACCTCTCTTGCCTCTTTCTTCAGTTCTCTTACCTCCTTCTGTACGTCTGTTGCTTCTTTCTGAACTATTCTTGCCTCTTTCTACACCCTTCATGTCTCTTTCTGAACCCTTGTTCCCTCTTCGAGCAGCTCTATTTCCTCTTTCTGCAACTCTCTTGCCTCTTTCTTCAGTTCTCTTGACACCTTTTTCATCTCTGTTGCTTCTTTCTGAACTTCTATTGACTGTTTCTGCACTCCTCTTGTCTGTTTCTGCACCTCGGTTGGTTGTTTCTGCACTGCTCTTGCTTCTTTCAGCACCTCTCTTGTAAAGTTTAGCACCCCTTTTGCCTCTTTTGGCTCCCCTCTTGCATCCCACGGTACCTCTGTCGGTTCTTTCTGCAATACTCTTGCTTTTTTCTGTACACCTCTTGTCTCTTTCTGTATCCCTATTCCCTCTTTCTGTACCTCTCTTGTCTCTTTCTGCACATCTGATGCTTCTTTCTCCACTTCTCTTGCCTCTTTCTATACCCCTCTTGCCTCTTTCTGCACTTCTGTTGCTTCTTTCTACCCTATTCTTGCTACTTTCTGCACCTCTGGTCCTTCTTTCTGCACTGTTCTTGGCTCTTTCTGCAGCCTTCTGCCCTCTTTTTGCACCTCTCTTGCTCCTTTCTGTACCCCTGCTCCCATTTTCTGCACCTCTTTTGCCTGTTTTTGCCACTCTCTTGCCTCTTGCTGCAGTTCTCTTATCTCCTTCTTAACCTCTGTTTCTTCGGTATATACCTCTCTTACAAATTTCAAGCCTCCCTGAAGCCCCCTCCTTCCCCCCTCTCCTCACTCTCATCTGCCATATAAACCAGATCACTACCTTGTGAAAGTGTCTCCTGAGGAGCGAGAAGGGCTTCTGATGCAACATTGTTTTTTGTGCCTGAGCGTCTGAGATATCAAAAACATTCTTTTCTTTTCCAGCTCCATTTTTAAACAATGCAGGGACCATGAAGCCTCCCTTTCCCGCTGAAGCTGGGGAAGCGGAGGACAGACCCTCCTTCTGCCGGCATGTTCCTCTGTCAAATTTTTTGCCGCTGCCCATCTTTGCGGGACTTTCGGCAGCAACGTCTGCAGGCATCCCTGGGATCTTAGTGCCCTTGACGGCGTTTTTCGGTGGTATTACGGTAATCGCAGTTGCGAATCACCAGCACAGAGGTCCCGGCCAACTTTTCCCCGAGAACACCGGAGCACCAAACGACAGCGACCAGACCTCCAAATCATAATACTCTCATCCCCAGTTCGCACCGGCCGCACCCGCTCTTCTTTCAGCAAACATCAGACTGGAGACATGGGGGAGAGGAAAGCTAGATCAGGAGGACGCTGGCAACCAACCCACTCGACCGAGCGCACAGCCTCCATTTTTCCTCCCTCCTAGCTTGTGTGATAACAAAAAAAAGAGAGGCTCTGTGAACTCTAATACTTGCCTAGAACTACTGAGTTTGTACAAGCAGGGAAACTGGTATTGATTCCAGATTATCTGATTTCACATTTTGAAATTCTGGCAGCAGATGGTTATGTCTATCTTACTCTCTCTCCCATTTACATAAAAGGGCACCATTTTTTCTTTCAATCCTGGTTCACAATGAGAAAAACCAATGCAGAAATAGCACGTCCAACTCAGAGGCCCCATACCCAACTACCTGGCCAAGAATACTCATTCTGAAACCACGCCCCTGACCATACAGATTAGTTTAGGTTGTCTTTTGGCACTTCCCTCATGACAGCTGAAATCAATAAGACACAATAATCAGGCCTTGGATGGATCTAATTAATTTAAGGCCATACTCTACTTTGATCTTGACAAGAGGAGCAACTCTTCCAATGTTTTCAAATGTCTGTCTTTTAAAATGCTGACTGGTAGTTCTTTATTAATTATGGCAAATGATGATTCAACTTGTTTAAAATTCTCACATAGATTTTGTTGCCAGTATTAAGTGAGACGAGACGCCATTTTGAAGCAGACAGCTAACTTTTTGTTTTGTTTTAAAAAGCACACCTGCATCCCTTTCCCTTAAAGTGGTTAAGATTTTCCAATGTACAACAGTATGTTACAGCTTTAGCAAATAGACGCCAGCAGTAAATGAAACTGCTCCCAATTTCTAGTTAGTGGCTCCAGGCCTTATCTAAATCCAGACTGCTTGTGCTTTTTAGTTACATGTAGTCAGACTAAATTGCAACAGATGTTTCCTACTGAGGTCTACTCGATCCACTCTCCCCTTAACACAGCCTCTATGGCATCCACTTGCACTTCCATTGCTGTTTCAAAGGCGTCTTTACATTCTGCATGTTGCACCCTTTTTTGTTCATGTGCGTAAAAGTATACATCTAGTGAGCTACATCCTGCTTTGCTACTCCTTAAGCCTCCAATCCAACACCCACAAAGCTGTATACATGATGCTCTTGGTGTTGGTTAAAAAAACACCCTCCAGAAAACCTAGGGCGTTCACAGGAAGCAGATATTATTCCAACATTGAGGAAATTCTTCTCTTGCTCACTATCTTACCATTTTCTCCCATTTTCCCCTTGGGGAATTGCGCAGGGCAGAGGCGCAATTCCTGGTTTGTATGTATCCCACAGTACAGGGGATTGATGGATTAACATCTAGGCTCCTGCCTCAAATCCCATATATACTGAAAGACCTGGCATGGGGTGCAGATCCCTTCTGTCATCCAGCAGTCCCAGGTGTGAAACTATTTCAGGTGATGCCACATTTGATGTTCTAACATATGGCCTATACTAATATTGCTGCATCAACATGTTAAAATCACTTATCAAGATCAACACCCCCTCTCCTCCAAAACACAGACGCTTCAGCCGTATCGAATGATGGAAGGGATCTTGATCTTTATTCAGGCTATACAGTGCAGTTATAGTACATCTCTCATTTCCAAGTATGCCTAAACCCTCACATCTGACCTCTTTATCTATCAAAGCTTATGTATTATATAACTGCCACCCCATTGGCTTTTGTGGTCTAGGCAGGATATTGAGCATATGGTAGTGTTTGAACTAAGACCTCAAAGTGTATTCTGTCTTCAGCTGTGTCTCCTCCATTCAATCCTCTTACATTAAACTATCAATATCTCTATGATTATACAATAATGTGCACATCTCCCAGGTCATTCAGAACCAGATCTTACATTACTGCATCAGTAGTTTACTCCTGTGCCACTGCATCTCACAATCGTCAAGTCTAAACCCATTCCATTCATGTATTTCCTAGTCCACAAATCTTCATTATGGTTCCCTCTCAATAGTCATTTTCTGGTTGCAAAGGTGTCTTTGTCATCTCTCATCATCCTTTCTCATTTCATTGTAACTATAAGTTGACGCATTATCATTTTCCATTACAATGCCTACGACTTCTGGCCTTCTGTAACTGACAACACCTGGTCGTTCTTTGCACCTTTTTGAATGTGTAGGCTACATGGAAGTGTCCACCTAAACGTAATGTCTATTTTAGAGTGTTCCCTCACTATGTGTGTGAACATTAATATAGTTACCAATGTGAATTGCATTGGATATTAAAACAGTACAAACGTATTACCCATATTGGCCATCAGGCTAGGCTGTTGTACCTGGTTGCAAGGATCAACAGTTGATTTTGTGGCAAGGATGATACTTTTAATGGAATATCTCAGGGCCTTTTTTAATCACCAGGACTGCGAATATTTTCCCTATGGACTCTTTGTATACTTATGAATTCACTCTCTTTCAGGTCCTATATTTGTTTAATGAAACGTTGGTGAATTCAAAGATGTCTATCCCTTCTGCTTCTTTTTTCACATTTTGATGTTCACATTGTCTTATATTGTGTGATTTTCAGGGTCTTTTCTTTTGAGATGTAAAGTTCATATTTGGTCATCCATCTTGCTGAACCTGTCTTCAAACTAGCAGATGTCTTCTGTGATTTCTCTGAGTTTTCTTTCCATTTTCAGAAAACTCCTATCTGCATGGTCCATGTATGATCTCAGGTCCATTAAAGCTTCAGTTAGACCTGCATACTTTTGACGTCTTTGCCTTCAGATCACTTTTTATATAATTTTTAAGGAAATGGAGGATAGTGTGCAGAACTTCCTTATTGTGATTCAACTACTTTTGCATCCATCTACCTAGACTCAGTGCGAAGAAGGTGTGATTCATTCAACTCTGATTTGACCTTTCATGTCGGGTGAGATCTTACAGCATTGTGCTTTCTGGGTGTACCTCTACATCTCATTTGGGCACAACAATCTATGGCTTGAGCTACTCTTCTCACTTTATGTGGAAGCAGTGGCCTGTCTAGTTTAGGCTCTTGCACCCCATTGTTTGAATTGGTACTTCTACAACATAATTTTGTAGTTCCTGGGTCCATGACAGGTGCGAAAAGACAGGGAGACAGTTATATTGTCACAGCTACTGTGAGGGTTTCTCTTCCAATGCCTTTCTGCAAGACAAATGGTCCCCATTCTCTCAATGCATTTCCCACAGAGCTAAAGTGGCAAAGATAAATAATTGTGAAATCAATAAGGACTAGCCTATTTGTGAATTTGCATAGACTCAAGACTATAAGACAGTGTTCAAACCCTTTTGTTTGTTCATGAAGCCCTCACCCACCAACCTGGTTGATGGCATGCTTCATCATCGGGCCCACCCAGTGACACCGAGTGTGTCCCGGGTGTGCTTCGACGCCTGAATATAGTGGAGCAGGTATATTTCGTAGTGTGCAGTGTAGTGATGTGAAGGTGAAAGTTTAAAAGCTATACAGGGATCCCAGTACCCGAGGGTAAATTATATTTGAATAACTGGGTCACTGTTAGCATTAACCCCTTCGGTGCTCATGACGAGCTCAGCTCGTCATGGCATATACCTTTCAGGTGCTCATGACTAGCTGAGCTCATCATGACCACACCCATTTTCATTATGGCACAGCACAGGAGAGGAATAAGACCAGCAGCGATGTGGTTGAAAAAAAGGCTGTTGGATGTTATAGGAGTGCTAATTAGGGTCTCCTACATCCAGATGTGGTCTACATGTTTCAGCCAGGCCTTTATGATTAAAACTGGCTTTCCTCAGGACCAAAGTGTGTAGGTGCAGATTACTTAATTTTAAGTGATTGCATAATTTTGAAAATGTGTAGCATTCGCTAAGGTGCTTTACATGTGTGAGGGGAATTCACTCTGAAAGCGTAATGTTGGCTTGTTGCCAAATTAGCCCCATGGAGTAGTCCAGCAGAGGAGTGGACGAAACTTTTGGTCAGTGTCTGCGTTGAACCTCTTGTTGGCTCTTCGGCCTCCATAAGGATTTCACATATAAAACCCTGGGGATACGGACTAGCTACCTAGTCCTCTCTCTCTCCTTTGATAATGATAGATAATGATAAATAATTGACACACAAATGATGATGAGAGGAATGCTTGCAATGTGTCTAAATGGTGTTATTTGCATGGGATACCAGTGCATCCCAGGCCTGGTTTGCATATGGCTGAGTCTAATCTGAGGTGACGGAAAAAAGAATGATGGGTTGGAATGCTACCCCTTTGGCTGTGGTTAGATAAATTGCATACCGCTATATGTTGTTGTTTGTTGTTGTTTGTAATGACGCGCGTGGTCACAGGTGCGTCATTACAAACAATAATATTCATGTTGTGTTTTGAAAGTGTAGACCGCGTGTGTTTCCCACGTGCTGTGTGTTGTGCGAGTGCATTTGGATCCGCGTGGTGTTATTATTTGAAAAGAGCGTGGGTACGTGTTATGGTTGGAAATTACGGTTTCTATTCATTCAGTTGTTTCCCGTACTAGTGAAGACTTGAGGAATAAAGTATCCGTGCTTCATCTTTACCTGAATTTTGTTGTTTCTTCTTCTTTGGATGTTTACTGGCATTTACAATACATACATTCCCCACCACCTTTTGCATGTTTTATGTAATACCCGCATGGCAAAGGGTATGCCCAGACATGAGTTCATTGCTCACTGTGCCACTGGAATCAAGTTACACATGACTGACAAGCCCCAATCAGGTCAAAACTATTTGTGTTCTGGTTCAGATAGGACTTAGCTTGGCAGTTTGGGTTGGACTGTTAATTTTGAAGCATAACCAAGACTGATTTGCATATGCCCCAGTTTTATTTAAGTGACAAAAGAGCAATAGGTTTAAATGCTAACCTGAGCAAATTATATTTTTCTGTCAAATTACAAGCATTTTTCCCATCAACATTTGTGTGCTTGATGTAGCACCCTAAGTGGATGTATGCCCAGATCTGCGTCCTGTGCACACTGTGCCATCGGAACCATGCTACACTTGAATGACGGGGTCCAACCGAGATGAAACTGGCCTTTGGTTGCCTGTGGTGTTTCAGTTCAGAAAGGCCTTGGTTTGGTAGTTAGGGCTGGACCATTCCTATTGGTGCAGGACCAACACTAATCTGAAGTGGCATAGTGAGCACAAAAACAATGGGTTGGTATTCCTTCCCTTGAGAGGACAATGTCCTGTGTGCTGGGGGGTGGAGAGAGAGTCAATGGCTTTTTTCCCCTCCTTCATGTCCCTGGATACCCATGCTATATCAGTCTGCATCAGTGTGGTGCTAGAGTGATTGGGTTCCCTCAAACCTAATGAGAAAATCATGGCACTACTTCCTCCACCACTTTCTCTTTCTCCTGCTCCAATCTCATTCTGTTCCCCATACAGGCTCCTACATACAATTTTATGAGGTTCAATTTTTATTTTTCTTTCTTGTGGAGTTTTGTTCCTTGACTCGCCAGCCATCCCATCCCTCAACTGATTCAACCTTTTTGGCACTTTACATCTTCCACCTCAGAGGGCTTCATCTTTTTGACTCCCTTTCCTGGTTCTGACTGTAGCCTCCAACCTTGCTCTGTTCAGTCAGATTGCATTCTTCAGTAAATGGTACAGCTTTTCAAGTGATATGCCTCCCATTATAAAGACAAATCTGTGGTATTTCCCTCTTCTTTCTGCAAAGCAGAGGTAACTGCCAAACAGCTTGATGTTCATGAAGGTGAAATTTTAATATTTCATAAAATTACATTGAATTATTTGTTCTTTAAATTGTTTCTCCTGTCTCTACCCTAACTCTTTCAAATGCCACCCCCCTTTTTGCATGTAGTTCTTAGGCCCCTATGCCAAATGCAGCTCTTTGATGGTGGCATTCTCGTTGGTGCTTCTTTTTTGTGAACTGACTGCCTCTGTCTTCTGCTGCACCCCTCCCTGCCCATATTACTTAATGGCTAATTTACAGAGAATTCCTAGATATGAGAGAGCAGGGTTTTCTGTATCTCAATGTTCGGGTATAAAAATTAAATAATCCTGTCACTGTCTGATCTTTGTTTGCTAACAGAGAAAAATAAGTAGTAATTATCTACATAACAACCAATCATTAAATACTTTCAGTTGTCAATAAAGAGAATTAACGTGAGTTAAAAAGTTTTATCTTCAAATATTTTTGTGTTTCATCTGTTTATTCAAGATATTAATCCTTAGATTTCAGCATCAAATAATAATATAATCCCATCAATTGATACTTGATTATGAAATAGAACAAATGGTTGTTAGAATCACAGTCGATATAATAATAATAATACAGCAAGCCTGTTCTATAAGGGATTTTCCCTAATCTAAATTAATTTTGAATAATGGGAGAAAAGGTGTCAGTTCCGATACCCAATAAAAAGTTCTGTTAGGAGAATCAATGCACAAGCATAAAGTCTTCGCATCTCAGACCTGAAAATATTTACAGCCAAAGATAAACAGACATAAAGAAATAGGCTAAATAACCTCTCATGTTGAGAAGTCTAAGAAACTAAGAGATGAGTCTATGGCCAGAATGTTGGGAAAGGAATCCAGAATATAACAAGCTACTCTAGGAACAAGCACTAATATAAACACACAAAATCTATGTTGCATCATTATTTTGATTTCTTCTTCGGGGTCCTATAGAATATCAACAAACTCTAGGAATAATTAGACTCCCATTTTCTTATAGGAGCGCAATAGGCTTTCAGACATCAAACGCTGAAAAGTTACAAAGTTTATATTTTGCAGTCCAGACAATTCTTTCCATTAATCACCCTTTAGTCGTTTCCTCTCCTCCCGGTGACAACTCACTATCAGTGGTGTAATACAAAACAAGTGCCTATTCACTAACAGAAGACTCCTGAAAAAGAACAGCATTCATTGTGAAGGAAAAAACCATGGGTGCCAAAAACTATTCAATGTGAAAAAACAGGCTTATCAGTATTAATGCATTACTTTCAGGTTAACATGGCATCAACAGTTAGGCTAACCTAAATCAGCACTTCTTTTATTAGCAGGCCTGTAAAATGTAAGTATGATTACCTACTCCAGAATTATTATTTAGCAAATGTTTTACTTAAACTTAATATTTTCCACATTATTAATAAAAGCATTTTTTCAGTTTGTGTCAACAAGTGTCATACTGCAATATTATGCACCCCACAGAATCTGCCTTATCTTACAGAATTTATTTTTCGTAGGGCTAAATGAGGAACCTTGAAAGACTAGGCAATCTGAAGGGTCGGAGGCCATCTGCTTTGAAGTTTCCAGTATAGCATAGTTGTTGTCTGTTATTATTGATCAGCACATCTATTCTATATTTCAATTTACTGCTTTTCCTGTAAACTCGCATTTGTATTATTTTTTGCTAGTCTACATTATTTGTAATCTTGATATACCAGACTCACATTTTTCACTGTATTCCCATGAAGCCATATCTCTCTATGTACACCTTTGAATCGTAACCACACAGGAGCAACCTGCCCTTAGGGAACTGAGTAATAACATCTCAAAACCAAGGCTTATCCACAAGAACTTATCAATGGTCCTATACCTGCAGCTATGAAATGAACAGCCACTTTCTTACCTACTAGCACTATAATGTAATTGGAATTTACCACATCAAAATATCTTAAACACATCAGCAAGAAACATGCAGACCATCCGGCTGCAGCAGCTATAATCAGAAGGCCTAATTCAGCATTGTGATACGTAACAAACCAAATCAAGAACTCCTGACATTTATGAAAAATATTTATGGTGCTTTTTAATAGATGCTGCTTATTGTCAAGCTTATGAAAACCTTTAAAAGTGAGTACGTGTGAATTTCCTGTTATTAACTTGAAAATAAAATTCTCTTTTACAAAAACAAGTTACCCTTCTATACCTGAAGCCATACCCCTACACAAAAGGGTAGATATATGACAAAAACCTCCTTTCCCCTACATCCTCAATAATCTTGGAAATCTTTCATTTTCACTTAGACCTTAGAAAATGAGACTTCCTCTTGAAAAATTGTACACAGGAGTGTATGGGATTACATATGGTATTTTGCAAGTTTCGGTCTCGGACAGAAAATAGGCACAGACACCAATATAAATGTGCCCCGTAGTGAATTATATAGATAAAAAAGTGGCCCATGTTTGCAAACTGGGTCAATTTTTCAAACGGTAAAGATAGCTGTATAAATGTTTTGCATGGCATGGAAGACTGCATTAATTTGAACTTGCTGCAGTATTTCATCTATTGTCAGTGAAATCAACAGAAAAAACAAGCCCAACCAGCAGACCATACAACAGTCCCAAAAAATAGGCCCACAGGAAGCCCGGTCATACCAGCGCATTGGGCACTGCCTAATTGCTCTATATGCCAGCCCGACCATGCCATTTGATGAATGCCTAGCCTAGTAAGTGCAAATCTAGCGATGCACTACATAACGATATATATATATATATATATTCACTGAAAAAACCATAGGTTTAACACCAGTTATAGTTAGCTGGAAATTTTACTGATATAAAACCATTGAAATTCCCACGTTATAGTTAGTTGGACTCACTATAACTTGCACGTGTAATGCACTGATGACACCATCCAGTGAATGTATGTCTTTCAGATAAATAAATATGTTTTATATATGTATGTTAAGGTCGATGGAAGAATATTTGTTTAAATTATTGTCTTAATGGATGTTTTTTTAAAAAAAAATAATTGGATATCGGCCTTATTAAGTGTATCTTAGTGAATACATATATTAGCGAGTGAAAGTAGGTCAGTCTCTCTGTCATCAGTGATGTCATGAGTGATGTCACTGACCATGTCATGAGTGATGTAATATGTGATGTCATCAGCAGTGCATTACACGTGCAAGTTATAGTGAGTCCAACTAACTATAACGTGGGAATTTCAATGGTTTTATATCAGTAAAATTTCCAGCTAACTATAACTGGTGTTAAACCTATGGTTTTTTCAGTGAATTTGATAGGTTTTTTAAATGCTAATTCCTAACTATAACTGGTGTGAAACCTATGGTTTTTTCAGTGAATTTCATAGGTTTTTTAAATGCTAATTCCTTTGTATATCGAGTTTCTAACCTTTTTTTTTTTTTACAATTTGCAGTTTTTTTTAAGTATTCATTTTTTTTATATAATTTTTTTCTTTTGCGCTCTGGGTGCGCCCTCCGGGAAGCTTTCAGCTATGCTCTCCGGTAAGCTTTTCGGTGAGCTCACCTGAAAGCGCACCCAGAGCGCTACTGTCGTTCGTGAAAAAAAATATGAATGAAAAGTTAATAATAATGCAAAACATTTCGTACCATACAAATAAAATTAGTTTTTTTTTATAAGGAAAATGATTATGCATTTCTGTAAAAGTTTAATGACGTCACTTCGGCGCGCAACGTAAGTGCCCTCGGAAGCGCCTACGTTCGCGCCGCGTAAACACACGCAGAAGCGCCTACGATCACGCCACGTTTGCGCCCCGGAAGCGCCTACGATCGCGCTGCGTAAACGCACCCGGAAGTGCTCCGGAGCGTGCAGCGTAAACGCGTCGGGTCATGTGACCCTAAAATAACACTTTTCATTGGTTGCTAACAGTTTTTTTTACAATGAATGAAATCCCCACCCATTTCCTTAACTTCTTCTTTCACTTTTGTGACTGAAAGACCTGTTTTTTGCACCTGGATCTTTTGTGATTTACCATGGCTGCCAGAGAATCCAGCAGTGAGGATGAACCTGAGTTCATCAATGAAGAGCCTCCTACCCCAAAGGTGAAGGAACATTTCATATGGAAATTTTTTAAGATTCCAGCTGACCAGAAGAAGGTGAATGCACCAAAAGTGGAGTGCAGGATCTGCAAACAGGTCCTGTCACGGGGTGACCCCAAAAAAAAGTACTCTTTTGGGAACTTTACGATGATCCGACATGTGGAGAGGAGGCACCCCCAGAATTTTGCCCGGGAAAGTGTCAGGGCTCTGGCACAAGAGGTTCCCAGAGATGGGGCCTCTACATCAACCGGAGGAGCAACTTCTTCTGGGAGAGAGCAATCGCAGGAGCAGGTGCCAAACATACAACCTGCATTTAACCATGGGGTCGTCAGATGCAGATACTGCAATCAACTCCTCACCTATGGGGAGCAAAGTGTCCAGCTCATGGTTCGAGCATTGGAGAACCATCGCTGCCCTTCCCACCCCTAATTTTTTTGTTTTCTTTTTGCTCCTGTTGAGCAGTTTCCATTCCCTGTTTTTGTTCCTGTTCAGTTAAAAGAAGAAAACCAAAAGTTCTTTTCAGAACTACCTCCAATTCTCATCAAAGAGCTATATTCTTAAAAAAATGAAGAGTAAGTGAAATATAGTGCATTGATAATTGAAAGGAGAATGAGTAAGAAAGAACAGAAAGGTATGAGAGGTGAAAGGAAGTGAAGTAGGAGGAATGAAAGAAGGTGAGTGTTAGAAAAGAAAGTTATGAGAAGAAGAGTGAATATGGGGAATGTTGATATTCAATGAAAATGTTGAAAAAGAACAGGAGTGTTGAAGGATAAGAAAAGATGCATTGCTGGAGTTGAAGGTAGAAGGCTTCATTTATGAAGCCATGCGTCACTTTAACGCCACCAAAGCATCACTTTTTGTGACACAACATTCCAATAAAAAAATGCACCTTATTTATTCATATTTACAAAGTGGCGTTTCTTGGTAAATACATCACTTTGTAAACCCCTGTGCCACATTATTCCTACCTCAGGTGTAATGTATGCAAAAGGGACGTATTGACGCAAGAAACGGTCATAGAGGTGACACAGTGAATAAACTGGAGGCCTCATTTCTGAAAAGTGACGCATCGCTACGTGAAAACAGCGATGCGTCACTTTTCTGGACGCACTCCTTATGACATTCCAGATATGTCATATTTAATATATGACTAATCAATTCGCAAGGAGTTACAGATATGTCAGTATTTCTGACGTATCTGTAAACACAAAAGTAACGCATTGCTGGAGTGCGTCACAAAAGTGACGCAACTCCAGTAATGTGTCCTTTCACATGGAAAAAGCACCATGTGAAAGGTCTGCTGTGAAGCAGGCGCAAGATTTTGACGCAACAGCATCCTAAAAGTGACGCAGTGAAATCTCAAAGATTTCACTGCGTCGTTATTACCAAGCTTTTTCGGGGGAACACCCCCTCTGCATGCATTATACCTGACGCTATTTTTAAAAAGTGACGCATCTAGGTACATGGGTCACTTTTTAAAACTCTGCGCCACATTATATCTGCATCAGGTATAATGTATGCAGAGGGGGCAATCCCTCGCAAAAAGCTTGGTAATAACGACGTACTGAAATCTATGAGATTTCTCTGCGTCACTTTTAGGATGCTGTTGCGTCAAAATCTTGCGCCTGCCTCGCGTCACTTTCATGTTTACAGATATGTCAGAAATACTGACGTATCTGTAACTCCTTGCAACATGATTCGTCATACATTAAATATGACACATCTGGAATGCCATAAGGAGTGCGCACAGAAAAGTGACGCATCGCACCAACAGTGTACAAAAATGTGCCTCGTTGCACTATATTTAAAGGACGCAACAGCATCCTAAAAGTGACGCAGTGAAATCTCAAAGATTTCACTGCGTCGCTATTACAAAGCTTTTTGCGGGGGAACACCCCCTCTGCATGCATTATACCTCACGCAGATATAATGTGGCGCTTGATTTTAAAAAGTGACCCATCTACCTAGATACGTCACTTTTTAAATATAGCGCAACGAGGCGCATTTTTTTCACCACTGGTGCGATGCGTCACTTTTCTGTGCGCACTCCTTATGACATTCCAAGTAACGCATTGCTGGAGTGCGTCACAAAAGTGACGCAACTCCAGTAATGTGTCCTTTCACATGGAAAAAGCACCATGTGAAAGGTCTGCTGTGAAGCAGGCGCAAGATTTTGACGCAACAGCATCCTAAAAGTGACGCAGTGAAATCTCAAAGATTTCACTGCGTCGTTATTACCAAGCTTTTTGCGGGGGAACACCCCCTCTGCATGCATTATACCTGACGCTATTTTTAAAAAGTGATGCATCTAGGTACATGGGTCACTTTTTTAAACTCTGCGCCACATTATATCTGCGTCAGGTATAATGTATGCAGAGGGGGCAATCCCCCGCAAAAAGCTTGGTAATAACGACGTACTGAAATCTATGAGATTTCTCTGCGTCACTTTTAGGATGCTGTGGCGTCAAAATCTTGCGCCTGCCTCGCGTCACTTTCATGTTTACAGATATGTCAGAAATACTGACGTATCTGTAACTCCTTGCAACATGATTCGTCATACATTAAATATGACACATCTGGAATGTCATAAGGAGTGCGCACAGAAAAGTGACGCATCGCACCAGCAGTTTAAAAAAATTTGCCTTGTTGCACTATATTTAAAGGACGCAACAGCATCCTAAAAGTGACGCAGTGAAATCTCAAAGATTTCACTGCGTCGCTATTACAAAGCTTTTTGCGGGGGAACACCCCCTCTGCATGCATTATACCTCACGCAGATATAATGTGGCGCTTGATTTTAAAAAGTGACCCATCTACCTAGATACGTCACTTTTTAAATATAACGCAACGAGGCGCATTTTTTTACACCACTGGTGCGATGCGTCACTTTTCTGTGCGCACTCCTTATGACATTCCAAGTAACGCATTGCTGGAGTGCGTCACAAAAGTGACGCAACTCCAGTAATGTGTCCTTTCACATGGAAAAAGCACCATGTGAAAGGTCTTGCGTCAGTCTAACACCTGCTGTAAAGCAGGCGCAAGATTTTGACGCAACAGCATCCTAAAAGTGACGCAGTAAAATCTCAAAGATTTCACTGCGTCGCTATTACAAAGCTTTTTGCGGGGGAACACCCCCTCTGCATGCATTATACCTGACGCTATTTTTAAAAAGTGACGCATCTAGGTACATGGGTCACTTTTTAAAACTCTGCGCCACATTATATCTGCGTCAGGTATAATGTATGCAGAGGGGGCATTCCCCCGCAAAAAGCTTGGTAATAACGACGTACTGAAATCTATGAGATTTCTCTGCGTCACTTTTAGGATGCTGTTGCGTCAAAATCTTGCGCCTGCCTCGCGTCACTTTTATGTTTACAGATATGTCAGAAATACTGACGTATCTGTAACTCCTTGCAACATGATTCGTCATACATTAAATATGACACATCTGGAATATCATAAGGAGTGCGCACAGAAAAGTGACGCATCGCACCAGCAGTGTAAAAAAATGTGCCTCGTTGCACTATATTTAAAAAGTGACGCATCTAGATAGATGCGTCACTTTTTAAATATTGCGTAACAATGCGCATTTTTTTACACTGCTGGTGCGTCACAAAAATTGACGCACAGGCGGCGCAAAACTGGCAGCGAAAGGCCTTCATAAATATGGTCCTGGATTTTCCCAGTGCTTCGCTTCCCGGTGCGCGTACCATGCGCTTCCCCCGCGCAAAACGAAAAAAAAAAAAAAAATGTAATGCCCCGCAGGACCCTATTTTAGCCCCCACATCAAACCTAGGGGGTCAGAGGGGGTCTACTCTTCCCCCTTATGGTCATTTGCCCCTTTTTTTTTCAAACCCCTTGTGTCTCGATTTTACCGAGACACAAGATGGCGGCCGCTCCAGACTGTTTAGAATGTTTACAGACACCCAAGAGCCAATCAGCTTTCTGCGCACAAGTCGCGTGTCGCGCCAGGAGCGCACTCCGGTGCGCGCACCGGAGAGCGCCTATAGATATATATATTTTTTTGAACCTAAATTACTCAAAATCCACTGCAGCACACATCTTGAGACATAGCAAAGGCACATCGGGCTACCAGTCCCTTCAATTTTGCCAAGTTTGCTGGAAATCCATTCAGCCGTTCGGGCTAAAAGTGAAATCGACCGCCCTATGGAAATTAACATGGGGAAAACGCGTTTTGGGACCCCCCTTTTATCTCGGCCCCCGCTTGACGTATCCCCCCCAAACTTTCAAGGAAGGACCGGAGCTCGACGAGGCCATTTTCAGGAAATTTTCAGGCAGATTCGTCAACTGGTGCCAAAGTTATTCCAAATAGAATTTTGAGATTTAACATTGAAAAAAATCCTAACTATAACTACCTACTGGCGACCGCCAGTAGGTAATATATATATATTACCTACTGGCGGTCGCCAGTAGGTAGTTATAGTTAGGATTCATGAATGATGTAATATGTGACATCATCAGTAGTGGATTGCGGGTGCGCGATATATAGTTAGTGCAACTAACTATATATGCGAATTCCAATGGTTTTGTGCGAGTAAAATAAGGTTTTGTAAATGCTAAACACCTGCCCATGTGGGCGTGGCATTCCCAATGCCTCATGGTGTTTGTAGTCAATGTTCCCAAGTGGGTGCGATGTTCACTCCTCAATTTGATGCAAAAAATGAAACTCGGGTGGGTCGATGCACTGAGTTCTGTGCTGTGGCTGCCCTGCTTTGTAGTGTCGAGGATGAACTTGATGCAGGCTGCAGCCGCGAAATGCCGCCTGCAATGCTTCCTCCTGATCATACCAGGCTCGAGTAAACCTGAACAGACCCGCAGACACAGTGAGCCTTCTTCATAAGGCGTGCAAAACCCCATAAATCCAAACCTTCAGGAAGCACAATGAAGAAGGCCACAGGAAGCTGAGTAAAAGTTCTTTCTTTAATGCCCACATGGCAGGTGTTTTAAATTAAAATTCAGCGCAATGTTTCATTTCCGCCCATTGCCACTGATGAAAGGACTTCTTATCCTGAAACGCGTCTCGCAGAGCACTAATAATGAGAAGCCTGTTGTGCAATCACCCCCCCACCAAACCACATAGACATTCTTTTACCCATACAAATACTCAGTTAAGAAACCAAAAACAAATATAGTCTTTAACATAGCGACATTCACAGGATGATGTCATCAGTGATGTCATCAGTGATGTCATTTGAGATGTCATCAGTGATGTCATCAGTGATGTCACTGACCATGTCAGGAATAATGTAATATGTGACATCATCAGAAGTGGATTGCGGGTGCGTGAGTTATTGTGAGTACAACTAACTATAACAGGGGAATTTCAATGGTTTTGTACGGGTAAAATGTCCAGCTAACTATAACTGGTGTGAAACCTATGTTTTTTTCAGTGAATTTTAAAGGTTTTTTAAATGCTAATTCCTAACTATAACGAGTGTGAAACCTATGGGGCCTTATTTACGAGCCCCTTGCGCCTCCAGAACGTCACTTTTGTGACGTTCCGGTGGTGCAGAAGACTGAGAGATATTTATCAGGCAGGACTAAGCCACTTTTTGTGGCGTAATCCTGCCTGATAAATATCAGTCCCTTTAACGCAGTGTCCTGCGTTAAAGGGACGTCTAACATTTAGAAGAAATATCCAGTTATATGACAACAGGATAACAACATAACTTGAAGGAAATAAGAACGCCCTGAAGAAGTATAAGAACGCCCTGAAGAAGTTCTGTTGTACAGAACAAAACGCGTCAGCTGGCTGTGGTACATAAACTTAAGGAAAATAAAGGCATTTGAATATACATCAAGATTCAGCGCTTCAATAAGGACTATAAGTGATATGATTTGATTGGACTTGTTGTGCAAGTGGTGCTGTGCCAAACTTTGGAATATTCTCCACTACTCTCTACTGCTCACTCTTTTCTACTCCACTACTCTCTAATACTCACTGTCTACTACTCATTCTCTACTACTCTACTACTCTCTACTACTCTCTTTACTACTCACTCCCTTCTACTCACTATCTACAACTCTCTACTACTCACTCTCTACTACTCACTCTTTACTACTCTCTACGACTCACTCTCTACTGCTCTCTACTACTCACTCTAATACTTACTCTCTACTACTCTCTACTACTCACTCTCTACTACTCACTCTACTATTCACTAACCGTGGGCGGCCAGCTACGCTCCGTCTGCGGAGTGTGCGTAGTTCCGCCTACTCCGCATTTTGCGGAGCTGGCGGAGCCAGGCGGCACTACGCACGCTCCGCAGACGGAGCGTAGCTGGCCGCCACCCGCCTCCCTCCCGCCCTCCCTAAATACTTTAAAATAAAAGAACGCAATAATTTTAAAAGCACTTACCTTGCCGCCGCTGGCCGCCGCGTTCCCCGGGGCTCGTTCTCTTCCGCCTTCCGTATTTTGCAGTAATGCGCATGCGCGGACGGCCGCGCATGCGCATTTTCACGAGAAAATGCGCATGCGCGGCCGCCCGCGCATGCGCATTACTGCAAAATACGGAAGACGGAAGAGAACGAGCCCCGGGGAACGCGGCGGCCAGCGGCGGCAAGGTAAGTGCTTTTAAAATTATTGCGTTCTTTTATTTTAAAGTATTTAGGGAGGGCGTGAGGGAGGCGGGTTGCGGGGCTGCCGGCCAGTGGTTTTGCGGAGTGGGGCTACGCGGAGTGCGGAGGTGGGCGTAGTTTCTCGCCCACTTCGCGTAGCTCCGCGAAGCCCCACTCCGCGAACTCCGCCCAGGCCTACTATTCACTCTACTACTCTCTACAACTCATTCTCTGCTACTCTCTCTACTGCTCTCTACTACTCTCTACTACTCACTCTCTACTCTCTATTACTCACTCTCTACCTCTCTACCTCTCTCTACTTCTCTTTCTACTGGTCTCTACCTCTCTACCTCTAACTCTCTACCTCTACCTCTCTACCTCTACCCCTCTACCTCTACACCTTTACCTCTCTACCTCTCTCTACATGCACACATATGCACATATATATGCATATATATATGCATATGGATTTATATATATATGCGTGTATATATATATATATATATATATATATATATATATATATAAATATATATATGCATACATATATAAACATATATATTATGCATATGTATATAAATACAAATATAGATGCAGCCATACATATACATATATGATACATATGCATGTTATTTACATGAAAGTGTGAAAAACACTAATAAAAGCAAAGCTAAAAAGCCACCTCATTACGAACAGAATGGCTTTAACTTAAACGAGGGCGAGATCTATTGCATGTTCAATGCTTGTTTACTTTGGTTCCATCAAGAAGGCATTCAGCTTAGTCACACATTTGCCATAAATTCTGAATGTTAGCACTCTAGTTGCTCATTAGATCACTGTAGTAAAGCTACTGCTCACCAGGGAAGTCTGCTGCTGGTATTCAAAGTGCATGTTTCAGTCTGCATATCAGAATTTTTTTAATGAAATAGAAAAGGATTTGAGAAGTCAAAATGTGCCTTAATTTTTCTTTCTTCAGCACTAAGCATAATTTCTATGGCAAAATGAACCCCCTCATTTTGTTCCTTTGCAAATTAAATGTTTTAAGTGTTACCACTTTATTCCAATCAAGATGAATTCAGGTGTGCCATACTTTTGTCATAAGTAAGACTGTTAGCGCTCTAGTTGTTCTTTAGAACACTCTGGGACATTCTGTCATTGGGTATACTTGGGCTACATCTGGGGGATATTTGTGCCACATATGGGCTCTTTTGTCTTGGTGGCCATCTTGGGAGACTTATTTGTTATGAAGTTTCCTAATTTCCTCATTTACTACAGTCTCCTCAGTAGGAAATACTTTCAGTTTTCTACTTTGATTCCATCAAGAAGGCATTCAGATGTGACACCCATTTGCCATAAATTCAGAATGTTAGCACGCTAGTTGCTTTTTAGATCACTGTAGTAAAGCTACTGCTCACCAGGGAAGTCTGCTGCTGGTATTGAAAGTGCTTGTTTCAGTCTGCATGTCAGAATTTGTTAATGAAATAGAAGAGGATTCGAGAAGTCACTCAAAATGTGCCCTCATTTTTCTTCCTGAATCACTAATCATACTTTCTATGGCAAAAGGAAACCCCCTCATGTTGTTCCTTTTTAAATTAAATGTTTTCAGACTAAACACTTCATTCCAATCAAGATGGCTTCTGGTGTGCCATACTTTTGTCATAAGTAAGACTGTTTGCGCTCCAGTTGTTCATTAGAACACTCTGGGACATTCTGTCATTGGACTAATCTTGGGCTACATCTGGGTGATATTTGGGCTACATTTGGGCTCTTTTGTCTCTCGTGGCCATCTTGGCAGACTGCATGTCAGAATGTTTTAATGAAATAGAAGAGGATTTGAGAAGTCACTCAAAATGTGCCCTAATTTTTCTTTCTGCAGCACTAATCATACTTTCTATGGCTACATATGCCCCCTCATTTTGTTCCTTTTTAAATTAAATGTTTTAAGAGTTACCACTTTATTCCTATCAAGATGGCTTCAGGTGTGCCATACCTTTGTAATAAGTAGGACTGCTAGCGCTCTAGTTGTTCTTTAGAACACTCTGGGAAGCTCCAGTAGGACACAAAGTTATCAACTGACAGTCTCTGTCCTTGTTGGATGTACATGTTTTACTGAGAATGGCAGACTTCATTCTCACATGACTGAGAAAGATAATGTGAATTTACAGAAAATATGCTTTCAGTTTAGCTTATAGATCCCCTTCCAAACCACTGTGGAAAAAGCATGAGATAATAGTTTTCTTTCAAACATGATTCGTGATATCCCAGCAGAAGGCTTTTTCCCATAGTAAAATAACCTTAGAACACACCACAGTTCCTACAATGAGTATGATACCATCAACAAATGATTTATAATGTAACTAAATTCCTAAAACCTTCTATTAACTGCAATGCTTTTTAATGAGGTGCTATCATGTATATGGGTCCCAAGATGGCTGCCAACACTTCTTGGATGAAGTGTTGACAGCCAATCAGATCTCACGATGAGATGTGTGGTAAGGCTCTGCCCAGATATATATATTTTTTTTCTTTTGATTTTCTCAGCATCTACTGGAGGGATTTACACCATTTAACCAAAAGTGCGATCTGTGTACCAGACTCGACCTTTTTCCCAAATTTGGTGTAATTCCGTTCAGCGGTTCGGGCTGTAGCTGTGTCAAATCGTCCTATGGAAATTAACATGGGGAAAACACATTTTGGGACCCCTCTTTTTTCTCGGCTTGACGAATCTTCCCGAGACTTTCAGGGAAGGAGCGGAGCGGGCCATCTTCTTTGAGAAATTCACAAAGATTGAGCAACCGGCGCCAAAGTAATTCACAATAGAATGCTGCGGATTTCCTATGGAAACTAGGTCCTAACTATAACTACCTAATATATATTAATATATATATATATATATATATATATATATATAATATATATATATATATATATTTATATTACCTACTGGCGGTCGCCAGTAGGTAGTTATAGTTAGGATTATTTTGTATAGGGAATTCGTAACAATCTATTGGGAATAACTTTGGTGCCGGTTGAGGAATCTGCCTGAAAATTTCCTCAAATTTGCCTCCCGGCGCTCCGTTCCTTTTCTGAAAGTTTTGGGGGGATTCGTCAAGCAGGGGCCGAAATAAAAGGGGGATCCTAAAATGTGTTTTCCCCATGTAAATTTCCATAGGGCGGTCAAACTCACTTTTAGCCCGAACGGCTGAATGGATTTTCACCAAATTTTGCAAAATTGTAGGGACTGGTAGCCCGATGTGCCTTTGCTATGTCTCAAGATATGTGCTTCAGTGGATTTTGAGTAATTTAGGTTAAAGAAAATATATATATCTATAAGCGCGCCCCGGTAAGCACACCGGGGCGCGTACCAGCGCGCTACGAGAGTTTGCGTGCGGAAAGCTGATTGGCTCTCGGTGTCTGTCAACATTCCAAATAGTCCGGAGCGGCCGCCATCTTGTGTCTCGGTCGGATCGAGACACAAGAGGTGGCAAAAACAAAGGGGAAAATGACCAAAAGGGGGCAGAGTAGACGTCCCTGACCACCTAGGTTTCATGTGGGGGCCATAAAAGGGCCCCGCAGGGCAAAACAATTTTTTTTTTTTCGATTTGCGTGTAGCGCACGGTACGCGCACCGGGGAGCGTACCGGGGAGCGTACCATGGGAAAAAAAGAATGACAGAGTTTTAAAAAAAAGTAGCTTTTTTTTATAAATTGGAGGTAGTTCTAAAAAGAACTGTTTTTTTTCTTCTTTTTTTGTTTTATATTTTTTTATTGTTTTTTGAACATTTTGTACTTTTTTTGGCTTTTATGAACAATTTCATATTTTTTTGTTATTTTTATGGGGTGAAACAAAAAACAGGGAATTGTAAAAGGCTCAACTGGAGCAAAAAAAAATCAGGAAATAATTAAGGTTTTTTGGGGCAATTGTGGTTGTCACCAGCACGGTTGATGAGCTTTATGCTTTGCTCACCATAGGTGATGGTTTTCCCACAAAAAATACAACTGACTTTGTATTCCCCAAACTGGGGTTGTATGTTTGGGACCATCTCTCTTGTCTCTGGACCCGATGGAGTGGGTTACTTTCTTTTGGAGGTGCTGGGTGAAGATTGGGGAGGGTTTCTGGCCAGTTCTTAGACCTCTGCCGCAGCATAGTTGTTAGGATGCCGGCGTTGCATGTGGCGAATCATGGTGTTATTGCCAAAAGAGTACTTCTTGTTAGGGTTCCCCCTTGAAAGTTCAGTGCCACAGATTAGGCAAGTAACACTTGGCGCATTCTCTTTTTTGAGGTCCTTTGGTATGGAAAAAAACTCCCATATAATGTACTGCTTTGTCCGATATGGGGTATTATCTTCTGGCAGGAGCGTCCTCCTCCCCTCCTTCTCCTCCTCCTCCTCCCCCTCCTCTTCTTCATCTCCACCACTGTGGTGTTGTGGTGGTCCTCTTGGTGGTGGTGGTGGTGGTGGCTGAGATGCTCCTGCTGCTGCTGCTACTGAAGCCATTTCTTAGTCCAAAAAGGTACAGAGAGGTATTTTAACAGGTCTTCTTCACTCAAAGTACAAAGTGAGAATGAGGAAAAAAGGTGGGGGCTTTCATCATTAGGAAAAAAAACTGTCCTGAACCAATGAAAAGTGTTATTTTCAGGTAACATGACCAGGGCTTTCATCATTTGGAAACCAAAACTGTCCTGAACCAATAAAAAGTGTTATTTTTAGGCCACATGACCCGACGCGCTTACGCTACGCGCCCCGGGCGCGTCACGTAAGCGCATCGGATGCTTACGTTGCGCGATCGGAAGTGCTCGAGTGCTCCCGGGTGCGTTTGTGCGGTGCGTATCACGCGGACGCGGCTACGCGATACGTCACAATGATGTTTTCGTTCGCGGCAAAAGCGCTAATGGGACGCTCACAGTACGCACCCTGGGGCGCGCCGCAAGACTGCGCTCACCGGGACGCGCACCGGGAGCGCTCCAGGGCAAAAAAAAAAACATGATCAATATACATAAAAAAATAGTATTACATAAATATACAATATAGGATTCATTATAAAAAATATTACATTTCATAGCTATAGAAATTTGCTATTAAAAAATTCACTGAAAAAACCATAGGTTTCACACCAGTTATAGTAAGGAAATAGCATTTAAAAAACCTATGAAATTCACTGAAAAAACCATAGGTTTCACACCAGTTATAGTTAGGAATTAGCATTTAAAAAACCTATTAAATTCACTGAAAAAACCATAGGTTTCACACCAGTTATAGTTAGCTGGAAATTTTACTGACATAAAACCATTGAAATTCCCACGTTATAGTTAGTTGGACTCACTAAAACTTGCGCGCCTGCAATGCACTGCTGATGACGTCACATATTACATCACTCATGACATGGTCAGTGACAGCACTCATGACATCACTGATGACACCATCCTTGTGACAGACTGACAGACCTCCTTTCAGTGTAATGTAACCCTTGAAACACATATTCAAAAATAGAAACTAACATTTTCAAAAAAATGGAGATACCCATACCAGTTACAACAACCAATTCAGTAATTCCACCATCTATATACACATCCTCTCATTCAGCAACAGTTCTATATAGTCACTCATACATATACTCACTCATCATATGTAGTGATACACATATACATCCTGTTACACACAGATAGTCATCCAAAAGTTACTCACACACATACTCACACATGCAAATAAACTATTGAACACTGATTTATTTGCATATACAGCTATACACACACTAGCACATTACTTCTAAAGAAACTTACACATATTTACTCTCTTAAACAATCACTTATAGAAACACATACTTATTTAAACAGGAACTCTTTCAATCTCTCACTCTCACATATACTCACTTATATACATCAATACTCACATATACTCGATTAACACATATGTAGTTACTCATAAAGACACTAGTGAGGCAGGGATTCACTCACTAACACACGCATATACGCACTCATCCACCCATACAGTCCTGCACATATGCTGTCTTCAAAACACATACAAACAGTGAGTCAGTCACCAACCCATGCAGCCACTTATACACAAAGTGAAACACTGATACATACATTTAAATATTTACAAATTACTCGCTAATATATGTATTCATTAAGATACACTTTATAAGCCAGTTAACCAATCAATATTGTATTAAAAAAACATCCATTTACACACTTATTTAAACATTTATTCTTCCATCGACCTTTACAAATACAAATATAAAACATATTTATTTTTCAGAAAGACACACATTCACTGGATGTTGTCATCAGTGATGTCATGAGTGATGTCACTGACCATGTCATGAGTGATGTAATATGTGACGTCATCAGCAGTGCATTGCAGGCACGCAAGTTATAGTGAGTCCAACTAACTATAACGTAGGAATTTCAATAGTTTTATGTCAGTAAAATTTCCAGCTAACTATAACTGGTGTGAAACCTATGGTTTTTTCAGTGAATATATATATATTATATATATATATATATATATATATTCAAACACAAATTTGCCTGCAGATGAGGGAGCCCACAGAGGTACGTTTCAATCAGCCATCGTTTAATGGAGAAATACTTGCAGGAACAACAGACTGTCTGAGACACAATTGGAAGTCCATTCTGACGCGTTTCGTAGATTCAGCACTTCTTCCAGGGTAAGACTTCACTTCAGAGTGATCGCTCGGCAATTGCTTCTGGCACTTGAATACACATTGTGTCAGGAAGGCCTGCTGAATCCACAGGACTCGACGCTAGGTCCCAACGCCCCTCTGCCTCAGAAGCCACCCGACACTGCAATGTCAAGGTAACCCCTAAAACAGAAGGGAAAGGGGAAGTGGAAGTGGATAAAATAACAAAAGAGAAGAGAGACTGCCCTCGAGTGATGGAGTACACTCGTTGTATTGGTCTTCTGGGTCTTCTGGTACCACCTGCAAGGAAACCCTATTTAATTTCATGCAATTTGTTTAACATTCAGAGTCATATTTTACACTATCAAAACACTTACCCATGGACCACAGGCAATTGCTTCTCTCTCACTCATTTTCAACTGAAACCAGGTTTTCTATTGACCTACGTGAAACACAGTATCATTAGCTATCAAGAATACTCTATGGGAATTATTTAGTGTGACTCTATGATTTTTCTTATATAAAGATGTACCTGACAGAGTTGAGGTGTGCTCTGTAAACGAAGTCCATAAATGTAGTTTTCCGTAGTTCACAACATAAATGTATAGTTCCAAGAAGACACAAACCCTAGCTATGAGTAAACTATGAGGAAAGAAAAACAGCTTCCGGCGTATAAGTTTAGTCACTTGTAAACGCCTTAAATTGAAGACGCAAGGCGCGTCAAAAATGAATCAATACAGTCTAGAATGAGGCTTGAAGATTCTTACTTCTTGTCCCTTGGTGCGCATGCGAATGTTGAATACCTTCAGATGAAGAAATTGAAGTTTTCTCTGGAAAACTCGGAACTCCGGAACTTCACTCTGACTTCGTGGACGATTCCAGTTGAACTGCGCAATTCGTTATCAGCCTCACCTGCAGCATCAGTTGTGAGCGAAGAAACACTAGACCGGCAACCTTGCACTCTGCCGCGTCCCGTTCCTTCTGCCATGTGGGCGCTGCTATTTTGGAGTTCAATCAAACACCGCTTAAGGAAAATTACTGGAACCACATGACGTCTTTTCAAACGCGTATGTTTACATTGCGTCTGACCTCCTGACCTGATTTTAGAGGTTTTCCCACTACTTTGACTAGTGGCTAGGCAAGTCTTGACAGTACCTCCCTCCAAAATAGGCCCCCCCAGTTTTGGCTTTGTAGGGTACATTCTATGGAAGGTTTGGACTAACCTTGGAGCATGTACATTCAAAGAAGGTTCCCAGGATCTCTCGTCAGGTCCATAACCTTTCCATTCAACCAAGTAATGTAACTTCCCTCTGGAAATTTTAGAGTCTAGAATCCTGCTAACCTCAAACTCTTCTCCAGATTCTACATCTATGGGGGAAGGAGCCACCTTAAGTCTAACGTGTTTTGGATTCTTTTTAAGTAGGGAAACATGAAAGGCTGGATGTATTTTTAATGATTTTGGAAGTTGTAACTTAACTACCACTGGATTTATGACTTTTAGCACCTTAAATGGTCCGATATATCGGGGTTGAAACTTCCTGTTGCCTTTTAATCTCAAATGTTTAGTGGACAACCACACCTCATCATTCACCTCATAATTTGACCCTGCTCTTCTTTTTTTATCTGCTTGTCTTTTGTATGACTCTTTAGCCTTAGTCAGATTCTTCTGGGCCTTATCATATGCAACCCTTAAATCAGTTATGACTTCAGTGATTGCTAGCACTGTTGTATCCATTTTGCCCAAAACTAGTCTCGGGTGTCTTCCTGAATTTAGATAGAACGGGGAATACCCAGTGGAGTCATGCACAGCATTGTTATAGGCAAACTCTGCCGACCACAACAACTCGGACCAATTACCCTCCTGTTCCAACAGAAAGAGCCGAAGATACTGTTCTAGCTCCTGGTTGACTCTCTCCGTTTGACCATCTGTTTCTGGGTGGTAACTGGTCGAGTATCGTGTGTTGATTCCAAGACTATGCATGAATTTTCTCCAAAATTTGGATATGAATTGCGTACCCCTATCTGATATAAGGATTTGTGGAATCCCATGGGCCCGCACTATGTGTTGATTAAACAGTTGAACTAACTGAGGAGCAGTGGGAACAGCCTTTAGGGGAATGAAGTGTCCCATCTTTGAAAAGGAATCAACGAGCACCAAAATGACTGTATGCCCCAAACTAGGTGGAAGATCTACGATTAAATCTAACGACACAGTATGCCACAGGCCTGGAGCATTAGGCAAAGGTTGTAATAACCCCTGAGGAGCACTTCGATTAGATTTCCCTTTGATACACACTTCACAGGTTGCAACATACTGTCCCACCTGAGCTGCCATGCCTGGCCACCAAAAATGTCATTTTATTAGTTCCAGAGTCTTTTTGACCCCCTTATGACCAGCAAGACGATCATCATGAAAGCTTTTCAAGACCTTTTCCTGCATTTCTTTGGACGGTAGGTACAACTTGCCATCAAAAAAGGGGAGGCCATTAATCAAGATTTTCTTGTCGTCGGACATCGACCAATTGGTGAGTTCCGTGGAGTGATTCTTCAAAAAAAATTCTGTAATTTCTTCCAGCTGGATAACTCCTATTACCTTTTCCAAGGGAATGATTAATTCTGGACGTGATGTTTTAGTTTCTTCAGGAGAATTCAATCTTGACAAGGCGTCAGCCTTGCCATTTTGAGATCCAGGTTTGTAGGTGATGACAAAGTCGAACTCAGGGACCATCTCAGTTGTCGTGGCGTGAGAGTTTTAGCGGACTTCAAAAACTGTAAATTGCGGTGATCTGTGAACACAGCCACACAATGTTTGGCCCCCAAGAGATAATGACGCCTATCCTGGAAAGCTTCTTTCACTGCTAACAATTCCTTGACGGCTATGGAATAATTACATTCTGGCTCTGACAATTTTCTTGATCGGTAGGCTACCGGGTGGAGTTGCCCAGTTAATTTATCTCTTTGAGATAGTATGCCTCCTGTGGCGAAGTCTGACGCATCGGTTTCCACATAAAATGGTTGTTCAGAGTCGGGGTGTTTCAAAATTGGAGCCGTAACAAAAGCCTTCTTTAGGGTCTGAAACGATTTTTCTGCCTCTTCCGACCACTCAAACTTCTTTCCCTTCTTTAATAGTTGAGTGATAGGTGAAACCTTATCTGAAAAATTGGGTATAAACCTACGATAAAAATTAGCAAACCCAATAAAACTTTTTATTTCTTTTACACTTCTTGGAGAAGACCATTCTTGTATGACCTGAACTTTAGAGTCATCCATTTCCACGCCGTCGGCTGATAACACAAAGCCCAGGAATTCCACGCGATCAGCATGAAACGAGCACTTTTCTAACTTAACGTAGAGATGGTTTTCAAGCAACTTCTGTAAGACAGCACGTGCGTGCTGCACATGCTCCTGGAAGTTATTTGAAAAAATCAAAATGTCGTCGATGTAGACGACCGCCACTCGATCCAAGAATTCCCACAGGACATCGTTAACAAAGTGCTGAAACGCTGCTGGAGCGTTGCTCAATCCGTAGGGCATCACTTGATACTCGAACAGGCCGTATTTGGTCCGGAAGGCCGTCTTCCACTCGTCGCCTTCGGTCACTCTTACCAAATGATACGCGCCCCTAAGATCAAGTTTGGTGTATATTTTGGCCCCCTTAACTTGATCCAACAGCTGAGATATTAGGGGAAGGGGGTACCTGTTCTTTACGGTTACTTGATTTAACGCTCTGTAATCTATGCAGGTTCGAAGACTGCCATCCTTCTTAGGACGGAAAAACAGAGGCGATGACACAGGTGACTGGGACGGCCGGATAAATCCAATCTTCAAATATTCGTCCAAGTATTCCTTCAGGTACACATTCTCGGCTTCTGTTAACGCATAAATGCGACTACACGGTAACACAGCCCCGGGTTCTAGTTTAAATTTACAGTCATATTCTCTATGAGGTGGGAGTCTCTCAGCATTTTTCTTATCAAACACGCTAGCAAGATCACTATATTCTTGGGGAATTTCCTGAGTTATAGAGGCACAAATCCTGTTGCCTAGTTGAGCGAGCTGAGAAGCCGGTGAGTCTTCACTTTTGGACTTAATTCTCGAAAAGCAATTCTTCAGGCAATGTTCGGAAGTCATTTTCACAGTTCTTCGTTCCCAATCTATGGAAGGGTTGTGTTCCGACAACCATGGTAATCCTAAAATGAGTTGGAATTGTGGGGCGTCTATAAGATTGAATCTTATGAATTCACGGTGTCCCTGCAATCCAACCAATTCCAAAGTTTCTGTCTCGTTAATGATGGGACCGGAGGTGAGGTTAGTACCATCTACAGCTTTTACTACTTCGGGATGCCTCTTCTTGATGGTTCTGACTCCAATTTCCTGAGCATAACGCAAATCACAAAAGTTTCCTGTGGCCCCAGAGTCGATCATGACCGAGACTCCCTGGATTTCTTGGAGTCCGAATTTCACCGTGAATGAGACCGTAAGATGAGGGGCCATCGACAGTAAGGTGTTAATCAATTGTTGAGGTTCCTGAGTTGACTCATTGCAACATCCCACCAGGGCAACTCCTTCTACTGATGGGATCTGTCTTTTACCCCTTGACTTGTCTTTGGTCTTTTCGGGCATTCTTTTACGAAATGCCCCGAAGTACCACAATACAAACACAGCTGGTTGGTACGCCGCTTCTCCTTCTCTTCTCTAGACAAAGGCCCCCTTATGGAGCCAATTTGCATAGGTTCTTCGCTCACGTTGACTTCGGTCTTGTTGCTCTCCGACTTGATCCGGTCTAAACGAGGAACGTAGGGTTTAAAATCCTTCTTTTTCTCGGATCTCCTTTCGAATTGACGGTGGTCAAGTTGGAGGACTAAATCAATCAATTCTGATATGTCCTGCGGCCGTTTTGGTATCTGAGCCAAAGCGTCTTTCAGCTCGTCCTTGAGCCCTCGATAAAAAATTGCTGAGCGCTTTTCTTCTGGCCAATCTGTTTCCACAATCAATTTGTTGAACTGCGCAATATAAGCCACCAAGTCACGACTCCCTTGTTTGAGGTCTAATAGTTTGTTGTCGATAGCTTGGTTTGCAGTTCTTCTGTCAAAGATTCTCAAAAACTCTTCTTTGAAAAGATCAAAATTGTACAGGGCTGGGTCATTGCGGGAGACCAAAGGCATGGACCAGGCAGCGGCATCACCGCTCAAATACGACAGCATGAAAGCAACCTTAACTTGATCTTCCTTAAACACCACTGCCCGACATAGAAAATGTAATGAGCACTGGGTGAGAAAAATCTGGGCCTTATGTGGATCCCCACTAAATCTCTCTGGGTTTGCCAATGGCACTACAGGGGCAACTGAATGAACTACTTGTGTGGCTACTTCCGAGGCTGAACCCATACTAGAATGGATTCCCGGCAATGGGGTAGCACCTGCTAACAACTCTTCCATTTTTAATTTAATTTGGTGAGTCTCCTGTTGGGAACGTTTAACCTCCTCTCTTAAGGCTCTATTCTCCTCAACTGAATGGGTTAACTGATTCTGCAACCCCTCCAGAATTCCTGCCAACGCCTTTAAGTCTAACCCCTCGGCCATGTCGACTCAGGTGGATATTTAGGGCACTTCAATCTGTCAGGAAGGCCTGCTGAATCCACAGGAGTTGACGCTAGGTCCCAACGCCCCTGTGCCTCAGAAGCCACCCGACACTGCAATGTCAAGGTAACCCCTAAAACAGAAGGGAAAGGGGAAGTGGATAAAATAACAAAAGAGAAGAGAGACTGCCCTCGAGTGATGGAGTACACTCGTTGTATTGGTCTTCTGGTATCACCTGCAAGGAAACCCTATTTAATTTCATGCAATTTGTTTAACATTCAGAGTCATATTTTACACTATCAAAACGCTTACCCATGGACCACAGGCAATTGCTTCTCTCTCCCTAATTTTCAACTGAAACCAGGTTTTCTATTGACCTACGTGAAACATAGTATCATTAGCTATCAAGAATACTCTATGGGAATTATTTAGTGTGACTCTATGATTTTTCTTATATAAAGATGTACCTGACAGAGTTGAGGTGTGCTCTGTAAACGAAGTCCATAAATGTAGTTTTCCGTAGTTCACAACATAAATGTATAGTTCCAAGAAGACACAAACCCTAGCTATGAGTAAACTATGAGGAAAGAAAAACAGCTTCCGGCGTATAAGTTCAGTCACTTGTAAACGCCTTAAATTGAGGACGCAAGGCGCGTCAAAAATGATTCAATACAGTCTAGAATGAGGCTTGAAGATTCTTACTTCTTGTCCCTCGTTGCGCATGCGAATGTTGAATACCTTCGGATGAAGAAATTGAAGATTTATCTGGAAAACTCGGAACTCCGGAACTTCACTCTGACTTCGTGGACGATTCCAGTAAAAGTGCGCAGTTCGTTATCAGAACGCGCGCCTCACCTGCAGCATCAGTTGTGAGCAAAGAAACACTAGACCGGCAACCTTGCACTCTGCCGCGTCCCGTTCCTTCCGCCATGTGGGCGCTGCTATTTTGGAGTTCAATCAAACACCGCTTAAGGAAAATTACTGGAACCACATGACGTCTTTTCAAACGCGTATGTTTACATTGCGTCTGACCTCCTGACCTGATTTTAGACATTGTTAAGAACCCCACCCCAGTGGGCGTGGCCACTGACGTGGCCTTCCGGGTCTTGTAGTGCCGCCCTTTTCATCAAGTGAGTTGCCTTGCCATCACCCGTAATAAATTATAACACCAAGGGGGTTGTGATGAAAACAGAACTGTTCCTCCGCACGTCCGTGACTCTCTCCATTGGCATACCACTCCCAAAGCTGACACGACGGTTGTCGCACCAGCTGGACTGCACGCCATGCAGCGGGTCTCCCCTCGCGGCCCAGGCGGTGCCGCTAACATTCAAACACAAATTTGCCTGCAGATGAAGGAGCCCACAGAGGTACGTTTCAATCAGCCATCGTTGAATCGAGAAATACTTGCAGGAACAACAGACTGTCTGAGACACAATTGGAAGTCCATTCCGACGGGTTTCGTACATTCAGCACTTCTTCCAGGGTAAGACTTCACTTCAGAGTGATCGCTCGGCAATTGCTTCTGGCACTTGAATACACATTGTTAAGAACCCCACCCCAGTGGGCGTGGCCACCGACGTGGCCTTCTGGGTCTTGTAGTGCCGCCCTTTTCATCAAGTGAGTTACCTTGCCATCACCCGTAATAAATTATAACACCAAGTGGGTTGTGATGAAAACAGAACTGTTCCTCTGCACGTCCGTGACTCTCTCCATTGGCATACCACTCCCAAAGCTGACACGACGGTTGTCGCACCAGCTGGACTGCACGCCGTGCAGCGGGTCTCTCCTCGCGGCCCAGGCGGTGCCGCTAACATTCAAACACAAATTTGCCTGCAGATGAGGGAGCCCACAGAGGTACGTTTCAATCAGCCATCGTTTGTGTGTGATTTTTATATATATATATATATGTATAATTATATATATATATGTCTGGAATCCGCTGAAAACCCCATTTTGAATATTCTCAAAAACATTTTGTTTAGTTTCTAACTTTTTAACATTTCGGTTACCTGTTACATGCTTTCACTCGCTTAAACTACCTTTCACTGTGTTATCATTTTTCAAAGCATTCGTTTCATGTTACTATATGTTTGTAGTTCCGTACAGAACCTCATGTGTTGTCATGGTGTTGGGAAGATGGAAGTTCCATGAAGTGTCAGTTAGTGTTCTCTTCTGTCGTGAGAGGTGCAGTGGATCGAAATTCCCACAAAAAAATACTACCAGCTTAACTACTGTATCTTGTGTTATTATATTGTTGTCACAATGGTTTAGGAAGCATCACATTAAGTTGCACTGGGTGGTACAGAAGGAAAAATACGTGCAGAAACATCAGTACGTTTTGAAGGCAAAACAACATCACATCTGGTGCGATTGGAATTAAGCACAGCAGACTGGACTTTAACAACTTTTCCCTGAATTCCACCAATCTCCAACCCATAATAGCACCACCAATAACTTTCTCAACACAGACAGGTTCACCAAAGGACATGCCTCCCTTTTTGACAACATTAGAATTTCTAATGCCAACCATGTCACCAGTACACAAATTGACTGACTTGGCAGATTTCTTTTGATTGTATCTGTCAGACATTTTCTTCTGTGCAACTTTGACTCGAGATTGCAATGCAACATGATCCACCCCAGACAAAACTTTGTCACAAGCAGTTCTTAATAGCGAAGCTGGATAAAGAGCAGAAGTGGGTACTCTACATTGAAGTGATACAAAGGGGGCAACTTTCACGAGCGAATGAGGTGTTGTGCGGTAAAACCACATCATTGATCTGACAGCACCCTCCACATCAACCCAATTAGGTTTGGCCCACTTGATGCATTCACAACAACCCTGTCCATCCTCTCAAGTAAACCATTGGTTAGAGGATGTCCAACCGAACTTCTCAAATGTTTCGCACCAGATTCATTCAAAAACACACACATTTCATGATTAACAATCACCTTAAGCCATGGCTTCTTAGGAAAAGAGATGGGCTGAAGAGGAGGTGTTACAACTTTAAAAACTTTTTCTGTCCCACTACAGACAACACACTCCTTGAACCTCAATTATATGTTGTTGTCCATAGAAGGCCACCAATAGTGCAGTCTGACACACCTTTTAGTCATTGTTGCCCTAAGATGACCTTCATGTGCACAATCAACCAACTTGATACGTACTTTCAAAGGTGGAATACACCTACCATTCCTCATGATGACACCGTCTTCAATGGATAAATCCTCAGCAACTTTCCAAAAAGGCTGAAGTTCAGGGAGCTCACACCTCTCTCTAGGCCAACCTCTCACAATATATTCCTTTGCTTTAGCAAGAAAGGAATCTTCACTCACCACCTCCTTCCAATCAAGTCACTGCAGGCTTTATTTTCAACTGCATCAACTAAAGAAATGAAACAGTCCTCCTTGTCCTCATCCACATCCATGGCATCATCTTCACTTAAAGGAAGTCTTGATAGAATTTCAGCTCTGACATTTTGCTTGCCATGAATATGCTTAACCACAAAACCATAGTGTAGAAGTTTGGTGGTAAAACGTGCAATGAGAGGTGTGGCCTATTGGAGACGTTCACCTCCCAGAATGTATACAAGTGACTTGTGATCAGCTTGGATAACAAATTTCCTACCTCAAAGGTAAGTTCTACATTTTTCACATGCCCAATAACACGCCAAAAGCTCCTTTTCAATCACAGAATAGTTACATTCTGGATCTCGCAATACTCTAGAGGCATAGCTGATAGTAACCTCATCCACACCTGGAGATTGCGTAAGAACTGCCCTTATACCATATTTGCTAGCATCAACTGTGATGGTGCAAGGAACAGCCGGGTCATAAGCTCTAAGCATTTTGGCATTGACAATTTTTAACATAACCAACTCAAATGTTTCTTGACAGTTATCATCCCACACAAATGCCACATTTGTCCTTAACATATTTGAAAGTACCTTTATTTTGCTGGCATAATCAGGAATGAAACTTGATTAAAACTCACACAACCCCAAAAAGGAGTGTAACTTGTCCTTGTTTTTAGGGCAAGGACACTCAACCACTGCTCTTACCAAACCGGGTATAGGACTTACACCATCAGCCAAAACAAGATGTCCTAGCAATTCTATCTCCCTCTTCCAGAACTGACATGTACTTTTTTTTACTACAATACCTTTTTTTTCAAATGTACCAAGCATGGTCCTCAATACCTATTGTGTTGTTCGACACAACACTATATTTTGTCAGCAGTAAGGAAACAAAAGACGAGTCAAAGAAAGGAAAATTAATTAGAGTTACTGTGATTACAGCAGCACTTAAAAGTACCCTTTATCACTGCACTCCAAATTTAGAAGTAATTAATCATGCTCTGCCTGAAGTGCCATTAACTGCTATTCTATCACATTTCTTTCAATGACAAAAATGGAAATTATAAAGCAAGGTCGAAGGGGTGCAATTCATTAAAATATAATTTGGTTACAGATTGGATATTTCACAGTTTTATTTTTAAGCATGATGACAAAAGCCCTGAAAATGTGTTACGTCAAGCACTTTGGACACATGTCTCAAGAATTACATATTAATTGTTGTGTTTGTAGATTTATTCAATAAGTTCCTAATTAAATAACTTCTTTATATACAACTCGCCTGGATACCCTCAGGTGTGATTAGCCTAGCCGTGCTCTACAAAAACGCATTACATAACTTTTGTGTTAACTCTTTTTTGCAATAACTTTTAGAGGCCTGTCATATGGGGAAAGCACATGCTATGCCTATGTCTGTAAACTGCATTTTTAGGTCTTGCTGACAGCACATTATCATGAATACCTATTGTTGTTGATTGATTAAACTATACATAATGTGGTCTCTGGCTCCATCAACAAAATCATTACGAGTAATAGGAAGCAAAAATAGTGCTTAATTTCATGCTTTAATTTTGTTCATGGCGAATTAGAAGTTCCCCTTTATACGATGCTGTTGCATGCAAGTTCTATTGCGATGCACTATTTCATAGTAAATACTAATATATTTCCTTAAGTCTAAAAAGTGTATTCGGAATTAAGTAAGTAAATTCTTTATTTTGTTCGGTTAATTAAAACCATTACAATATGTAGCATTCTGCAGCATTTAAAACAAACACCTTTGGGGCTGTAATAAAGGAATAATAAAAAGGAAAAGGGAGAGTGAAAGAAATATAAAATAAAAGTGTGAAGACTATGTAACAAAGAGTCTATCACCAGTTTCAGTAAATTTTTCCAGAGCACAAATTTGTCTTTCAAACAGTGTTCTTAAGTCTCAATGAGGATCGGGCCTATGGCAACGGGCCTCGTTTTTTCACAAAACTGTCCAGGAATTTTACTGATCTGCAGATCAGTTGGGGATCTACTGAACATAGGATCTGGACTATCGCGGATCGGCAGGTGCGGACTCCTTGCTCGTTAAGTTTGTCCTTAAGCCAGTGCTGCCGGCCTTGATACATGTCTGGACAGATGCAAACTATGTGTATAATGTCTTGTTTACCTGCACCACAAAGGTCACATTCTGTTGTTTGTTGTGGTCTCCATTTGGGTTGGTCTAGTCTTGTGGGCAAAATGCCCAACTTTAAATGGAGAAATTTACGTTTGAGTATCAACGAGAATGCAATGTCTAGATAGGGTGCTGGGGCAGGCCTTGTATACGATTTGATAGTCATCCAAGCATGGGTTCGGGTACTAAAGGTTATTTTGTCATTGAGGAACGAGTGTTTCTTGGCAATCCTTTTAACCACCTGGTTAAACAAAAGAACTAGCAGTTTTGTTTCCCACAATGTTCCCAGCTCAGTTACCTCTAGTGAGAGCTTTAAGTACTTTAAATACTCAGAATTCAGGCTTGTCTGGATCGCTTCTCAAAGTGCAACGTTCATTTTATTCTCCTTGTTCCTCCAGACGTTGTACCAGAATTTTATGGACTCGTATTTTTTCAGTAAAACTTGAGAATGTAATCCGAATTCGAGTCTGACTTGCGCTGGAGAAGAACTGTTCGAGAACAAGAAAACCCGTTTGTATACTTTAGTTTGTATTTTGTCCAGGAGGGTGGCGCTTTTCCCATGGTGCAAAACACTCCCATATGCTATTGTGGGCAATAGTTTTGCTTTCATTGCAGTAAAAAGTGTATTCGATAAACGGCTTGTAAAAGAAAAATCACATGACAATGCCTACTGCTCAGCATGTATAAATATAAATATGTGCTATTAAAATACAATGTAATGATGATGTGAATGCAATATTAGCCAAATAAAAATCTTTACAGATTCCACACAAACATTCATTTATAAACGTATTTTTAAAATAAGGTTACAATACTAAAAACATTGTATTTTTTTTAATCAAATTCTTTCACATTTTTTGTTTAGGTACAAATTATCTCAATTCTTATTTTCTTAATTTCCGTTAATGAAGCAAAGCATTATAATAATTACATTGTTTCAAAAGACGCATTTGGGGTTGCAGCACACGCAATTTAATTCTTTTATTTATTTATTTCTTTACCTAACTCCGATTGGCCATACACTCGAGTTTACTGACCCCCACCCTGCCCTTCACAAGCCTTGCCCCACCGCCCCGCAGCACTCCCTGCAGGAGCCGCTACTGCATGCCTGACAGAGGGGTTCCATACCCCAGTCTTAAAACAGAGGAATGTCTGACATTGACATGCCTAGTCCATACTCTCAGCTCTCTTTAGGGGGCTGGGCAACCCCATTCTACACCATGATTTCATTACACATTTCAGCTCAGGAAGCTATACATCAGACAACTGGTTCTTGAACCAGGACCTGTGAGTGTGATGTCACCAACTACAATTGCTTTTTCCCCCTCTATACCAACTTGCAACTCCTTCAATACTTCCTCTCATGCTCACTCATTTTTGCCATCCCTTGTCAGTCACAGTCTTCATTGTTCCAGATTTGAGACTTAATTTCACACCCTGTTGATTTTCAACATAGAACCTGACCTATGTCTGTTTCATTCCCCAACACTGACTCTCATTGATCAGAAAACCCCTGCATCCACATTCACAGAAGGCATTTAGTAGTAGTAAAGTTAGGAATCCTAACCAACTTTACTACTACTAAATGCCTTCTGTGAATACCAAAAGTAGTAAGTTTAACCAAAGTAGTAAGTTTAACCAAAAGTAGTAGGTACATTCTGTGAATACCAAAAGTAGTAAGTGCCTTCTGTGAATACCAAAAGAAGTAAGTTTAGGGTTTTGTCTCAGATTAGTACTGTGCATCAGGTCCGAGCAAATGCCAGTGATTTAACTATTTAAAGAAATCCTCCCATCAACTTTTGTCTCTTTTGTTGAACTAACTGTTATAGTGACTACACCTAGATTGTATTGAAAAATAAATGGGTAATCATGTGAATACAGAGCTTTTAGAAGAAGTGGTGAGGCAGAAATAGTTACTGGATTGACACATTGTCCTCGGAGAAATGCAGGGTAGCATTTGAGCGTTGCACTGACAAAGCTACTGAACATGCACGGTCTTGTTGTCAAAAGGTGTTAAAAAAAACCTGATTGCATTAAAGCTAATACTCGAGTTGCTTATTAGGCACAATACCTGCTGTGTACAGGGAAGTGGTATTCTGCCCATGTATGTATTGCAGTACTGTAAGAAAGTGCAAGTGGTACTTGGATATGAATTCATCTTAAAAAGACAACAAGCATTTGGCAAAACAGGAACAAGTTGGTTTAATTTAATGGAACAGACAGGAGAGTATCACCAGAGTAGCGTCTGAAGAAAGTCTCCCATTGTACATAGGTTTTGGCTGTCCATTTATGCAGTTTGTGAGGTACAATAAACCAATACGGCATTCTTGACCTATTCATAAATGGCAAGTACAACCATCTGATAAGGGGGAAACGGGTAGCTATCGACCTCGGGGACAGTTAGTGTGGGCCTGTGTGGATGTGTCTAGATGTCAGGTGTGGGTAGCGGGTGATAACTACATGTGGTGTGTATGTAGTGTCCTGATTGGGTGAGCGTTCCTAATTGTATGTTGCATCTATCTTTGTGGTATTTTGGGAATGCGCTCCTTTGGTCAGATGTGTTTCATTGGGGCTAAGTTCCTTGGACCTATTTGTGGTGTAACCACCAGTCTGTGGAATAAACCAGCCTTTTCCCTGGGTGTGCGTTTGACTTTGGACTAAGTGTAACCCCGCTGTGATCTGTCAACTGGTAGGCTCTGGTTTGGGTCGCAGGTCCGGTCTGACTACTTATCTCGGATGCGGAGTTGATTGGGAGGTCACCTGGGTTTAATCTGACAGAAATCACATGAGTTCATGAAAATTTGCACAATTAACATGGCGGTCATTGAGATAATTTTCACCCACATCCTCAGTATTGCGCGTACAATTGTCATAGCATACATCATACTGTCTTTACTGAAAGAACATTGTTATGCGTAAATAGTTTATGGCATAGCTCATGGCACACATTGACATTGTTTCTCCTAGTTTTGACATTTTTATGCAAGCACATTTTATGACATGTATCAACATTGCATTTATTGGTATACCCGTGGTCAGGCCTGCATAAATATGTAGTATTCACGGCTATTAACATTCCCCTCTAGTTGAATTTTCAACAACTTCATCCACCTCATATGTCATGACAGTTACATTATTCTTGACTGTGCATTCTACTTAATTTGAGGACTGCTTTTACAGCAGGAAACCCCCATTTGCAGGAAGCCACACAACAGTAGTACACCAATGGAAACTGGAAGTAGTGACATGAATAGTTTGGGCACCCATAGGGGAATCCAACAAAAAACTACTATGAAAATACTATGAAACCAGTCCTGATGACGGGTACCTCCATCTTTCTTCATGCCAGCTTGTAGACGATGTAGCCCTTATATGTCAAGAGCAAGTCTTTCATTCGTGAGGTTGGTTCCAGGGACAAAAGATCAACAGGAAGAACCAATCTTGCCACACACTTCACCCTCCATCGCAGTCAAGTCCAACACCTACCGATGTTGCATCACCATAATACGGCTGGCTTCTCAGTTCTTCCTTGACATCGTTTAGGCTGGGCTGGGTGTCATCAATCATTTTCAATATCCCCCACCTGGGTATTTATTAGTGGTGGGTGGAATTTGCGTAGTTGCGCAACGCAAAGGTCTGCAAAACAGTAAAAAATCTCTGTGAGCAGTCAAAAATTCTGCGGAATTGCTTTTTCCGTGTGTTTGCAATGCTTTTTTCCTGTTCACGAACACTGTTTGCATGCTCGGGGAGAAATATCTTGCAAACACGCATTTTGAATGTGTGAAGATGCAAAAAATTCTGAGAAGCCGCGGACCACGGAATTTTTGGCAATCCCGCATTCTCTGCGGTCCGCAAAATTATCCAAATTCTGAAAATTTCACAAGCAGAACAGATTTTACCACCCAAGCCTAGTATTTATAACCAGCAAGCATTTGCCTTTGTTTGGATGATAAAAAAGGGTATGGACCCTCCTGTGTTTACTTAAGTCTCTGAAAAAGGTCTAACTTCTTGGGAAATGTCCTTGTGCTGAGCCCAGTGAAAATAATCAGCAGTTCTTCTTCTTAGAGTTGGATGCAACAGAGTTGTTTTCTTCTGTGGCAGATGTTAACACAACTCAGACAGATCTTCACCAGGGATGACCAGCATTGGGGTACATATGGGTACAAGAGTGCAGAGGCCCAGAATTCAGGGGACAAGCTGGGTATAGGCAAGTTCGCCACATTGCCAGTAGAAGTCCATCAACGTGGAGATGCCCCATTGCAGGTCCGGTATATGCAGTACTACCTCACAGTTTTGAGAGGTGCAGTTCATCAAGGCACCTGCAACAAGGTGCAGGGATCAACAGGGCACCATCGGCATCCAACCGGAGGCCATGCACCAAAGAGGGCCCTGCTGGAGGACCCAAACGTGCTTTCTGACATGATTTCCAGTCCGGACAGGCTGGTATAGAAACCATGTCAGAAACTGTGATTGTAAGCTTAAGGGCATAAAGAGCCGCCCTTTAGATTACAGGCCAGATTCCGACTGGTGGATGGGCACTATGAGGCCGTCGGAAGCCAGCCAGAATGACTGGCCCTTTTCCTTTCTGACCACCTCCATCACAATGAGGCGGTCGGAAAGAAAACCAACCAGATGATTATAATGCAGCCCTGAAGGCTCTGATAGGGTTGTATCGGAATCGCCCTCTAAATGGTAATGGCATAGCTATACATATATATTTATTTGTTATATTGTCATATTATTTTGCAATGATAATATGAATTACAATTCATATTAATTTTTTTAAGTGGAAATTTGCAACTATATATATATTAGGGACCGATTAGGGGTTTGAGGCAGGTGCTCTGTCTCTCTGCCGGTACAGCGGCGTCAAGCTGGCACAAAAAAAGCCCACCGTATTAGGAGTTGAAAGAGTTCAACTCATAATACAGCAGGTAGTCCTTTGCCACTCACATGGCGGTGCACCGCAATGGGAATGGCAAAAATGTTCCAGTGCAGCATGGACGTGGATGTCTGTGCCATGATGGAACTTTATCGAGATATATTCAGGGAAGCTCATGCTCTGCCCCCATGAATGTATCCCCATGGCGGTGGGCACATTGGGGCCCTGTAGGGCCCCCTTTGTTCATGCACTGCCAGCCTTTTCATGGTGCGGCTCTGCCATGAAATGGCTGACGGTGCAGGACCTTGTAGTATGCTGAACGGGAATGAATCTTTCCCGAGTCAGCCTATTGCTTTGTGACTCAGCTGCGCCACCGCCGGGGAACGATTGTTCCCTGGGTCAGCCAGCGGCCCTATATTAAGATATATATATATATTTATTTAAATTACATAATTGTCACTATTTAATATATTTAATATCGATTTAATGCTTTTCTTAACTAAGTTATCTATATATTCTGTTTTTACTATGATGTTTGTACAGCCTATGAGTCTTGATATGTCGTTTTTTATATATTTTTGTGTAATGCTTTTATGATATACGCATATCGAAATAAAGCTATCAATCAATCAAATCATATTTAATATCTATTATGTTATTTTATTTATATTTCAAAAAACAATATTTAATACAACTATATTAATGACCGATATTTTAAAAAATATATTTTTTACTTAACATTATAAGTATAGGATGACAATATGTTTGGCATGGAAATATTTTGGGGGTTGATATTCTGTCAGTGAACCACTCGAATTCCGTGTCCAGAGTCTACTCGTCATTAAAAAGGTGGCCACAAATATGATAAGGGTCACCTCGGGACCACAGATGGAGCCGAAGTGGGCACATTTGTGCACTGGTGCAGAGGTCTTGCTACTTCCAAGAACCTACTTTCTATACAAAGAGTGTTCTCCCATATAGTGCTCTCTTTGTGCATTGTGTCCACCTCAGTTAGGATGTCACTACGTTCGATAAAAAGGTACAGTCCCGTAGGGTTGGTCTCTTACTGGGAGATGTTTACTATTTCGATAATGGAGTTCTACTCGGTTGGGCTGAATTGTGACCCTGATCCTGCATAGGTATAGGTGGATGAAGCATTTGGTTTTTCGGGGGCTATCTCTTGGGATAAATAAAGCCAGTCTGCGCCTACGGTGTGGGGTATCAGTGCCTATGGTGTGGGGTATCAGTGAACAAATATAACATTACCTGTTCATGGCTTGAGTGCCCACAGCTGTAATGTGTTGATACTATGTGTTGTGTAGGATTGTGCAGGACAGTGCAGGAAGAATGCTAGTGTTTGGTTCAGCATTGGTGTAAGTGAGGTGAGGTGAGGTCCCTGTGCATCCTTTGCAGGAAAGTCAAAGTAGGTTTAAAGAAACTAGGCACATTTCTGGCACCTGAGGGGCGAAAGAGCACCCAGGCTAAACCGAGCATAAACAGAAATACATAAATACATAACTTAAAAAATATGTGTAGTCTGTGGAATGGTCTTCAGGGGAAATGTCTGTCATCTGGGGGCCCTGGGGTGTCTTGTCTTGGTGTGGTGTAAAAAGAGTTGTTTTATTAAAATATTATTGTGAAGTCAATTTGTAGTCTGTGTTTTTCAGCAGTTGGGGATGTTGAAGTCCTTTTGGAAGTTTTCATGTTGCATGTGAAGCTTGATCGCAGACCTGTAGGATAAGATCTGAGGGCCGTAGGTCAGCTTTGGAAAAAACACATTGTTAGGCAGTTTTTTGTAAGAATACTGTGTTTACTTTTTACAAATGCTCAATATGACTCTATTGTGAACAATGTTTTCTAGTTGGGTAATAGCAGGAGGCACTAGCATTTTTAGGGAATAGTGACTTTAAGCTAGTTTAGTGATATTTATTATTTGGTTCCCCCCTCTCCTTGTTATGGTGAGGACAGTCATTTTCCTCTGTCTGCTGTTTCATTCAAAGGTGTGTAGTTTAACCAGAGTGGGTGTCCTTTTGACGTGCAGCCCTGAGGGGAAGTGGATGTTAAGTTTTTGGATTGAAGTTTCCATTGACACATCTGCGTCCCTCAGTCCTCTGCACATGGTATGTAATGAGATTTTCTCTAGTGGGGTTGGGGTGTTGGTTTGCAGCCTCCTTCCAGAAGGTTTCGGGATTGTGGGCTACTTTTGGTTTGTGCAGGTCCTGTTGGGCGTTTACCTGTGGTTTGGACAATGCTGCTTCTGACTATGTTAAAAAGTAGTGTTCTTTTGATCTAGTGACTTGAGAGCTGGTGGGTATGCACCAGATTGGGGCTGTCCTGCTCCTTCATCAGACTGACTACTCCCCGGGATGTGTTCAGCCAATCCCACTCAGGGGATCAACAGCAGTGGGACCCCTGGATTTTTCATGTACCTGGCTAAAGAACTCTAGCGTGAACTCCTAGTCGACATAGTAAAGTGGCCCTAATGTTGGCTGCTAGGGCATTGCCACCCCAGACAGTCGTCCCCCCTTGCCGTGACTGTGGCCCTGCTCCCTTCTGGGCTGGCTTTCTCTCTGTTGCGGTGGTTGCCAGGCGCTAGACCAACCACCTGGCCCCTGTGGTGGCAGGGTGGCTGCAGCCTGATTTCCCTGAGGCAAGATCCAGGCGCTGGCCCCATACCTAAACATTACATTCTCGTTCCATCTAAAAGCAACACCTGATGGCCCTTTGCTTCTGCAAACTACCTTCCATTGCACATCAGCCAACCTAGGTCCATAAAGGGCTGACAAAATGCCGGCTCTGCAGCAGCAACAAAGAGGACTTCATCCACTTAATCTGCATATGTCCCAACCTTAGCACAGCATGAGTCACTTTATTAAGGAATGCGCTGAACACTAGAAGAATAAGGACCTGCAGATCTGCTATAATAGCAGGTCCGTACCCGACTGACACTCTATTGAACTGTCAATTGATAACGTTTCTTAGCTCTCTTGAGCGGGCATTAAAAACAGAACAGCAAGCTAACCCCCCCACCCCCGATGTTAAAAACTTTACCTCACACAAAATTTAAGTGAGAGTGTCTGTTGTTTTAGAATCAAGCCGGAATGTAACCCTTTGATTGTACAGTGGAACATTAATCAACTAAAACTTGGAACTTGATAACTGTATGTTACATACTCTTGTAAAAAGTCCTCAACTTTTCCACAAGCTTCTCAAGATATGCAAAGGTTATAAACCCCAAACTCACACAATTTGGAAAGTTCAACTTTTGCATTAATCCATTGGTTCTTAAGCTGTAGTACGTAGGCCTCATGGGGTCTGCAAAGCCTACTTGGGGTGGTCCCTAAATGCTTAGGAAATTAAAGAAGTGTTTAAATGAAGAAGCAAAATGTTCAACTGAAAAATTAAAAACGTTAAGTAAATGTGGAGGAATCTGTAATTGAAGGCTAAAGGTCAGTATCCTCAGATTGACTTATGTGAGCAGTGCAAGCTTATCAAACAGAACAAAGTATTGAGGATGAGTGAGTTGATTTCAGAAAAGCTCCAACTTTCCAATTAAAATCAAAACATTTATTTGTGAAAATATTCTTATGGGTGAATTAAATAGAATATTTTATTATGTGTGTACCTGTTTAATAAATGTTTGATTTTACAATTTGTGTGTGTTGTTTTGATGTTCTAATCAATTAAAAAAACTTAGAGGGGTCCCTGAATTGCAATAATGATGCAGTCGAGGCTCCTGAGTCAAATAGTTAGGAACCACTGCTGTAATCAGTTTGCTCACACTAGAATAGGAATTTCACTTAATTTGTATATGCTTTGCATCTGGAAAACGTAGCTGTTTTGCGATTTAATTCTTCTGATAATGTTTGAGCTCCAAATTCCAAAGCATCTTTCTGTGCAATTTACTCCAAGAGAAGGTATCAATTTGGCTTTTTGTCTGTGACAACACCATTTCAGACATCTGTTAAATCCAAGATAGCAGAATCTTTTGCAGTATTCCACTAAGAATACATCTCAATCTCTGAGTTTATATCCATGCTAGCAAGCTGGCATTATTTTGATGAAAAGAGAGAGGTTTAGAATGGGTGGAGTACTGCCTCACTTTTCAAACATATGAAGTTATCCCGTGTAAGGAGTGTGATAATTGCATCAAACAGAGCATTTTTTTTGTAAGTGACTAGCTCCAACATACTACAGTACCACTTATCCGTACAACAGATATTAATCAAGTGGCGGTGGCTCCTCTGCTAAGGCAGGAGACCGTAACTTCACTGCTTTTCAACAGTGCAAAAAAGGAAAAATAAAATGATGATAATCATTACATTTTTTCTGTAGTGGCTCAATTGTAGGTATGAGGTGATGTGGGACTGGGCAGTCAAGAGCAGGGGAAGGAGTAGTGGGTACTCTCTAAGTGTGCATGACAGTTTGGCCGGCCATCTTGGGCCAGCCAAACAATCATAATCACTTAGCATGTTTTCCACCAGGCTGTATTGCACAGACTGGTTGTAGAACATATGTAGGATCCCGGTCCTAACCAATCACAAAGCTGCTGGCAGCAGTGTTGTGATTGGCTTAGGTGAGCCTGTGTTCTTCCTGCTTTCGGGACTAAACAGGAAGAGAAGCAACAATGGAGGAGAAACGGCAGCCGTGAAGAGGTAAGTACATATTTTTTACCCCCTCTCCCTCCCTCTTCCCCTCACCTGCCCTGCCACCCCTGCCCTACCACCCCTGATCCCTGCCAGCCACCACTTTAATCAGGGCTGCCACAAGAGGTCGTGGCTGGGGGCATTTTGCTTCAGGCGCCACTGTTGCGATTAAAATCTATTTAAAAATGTATGGTCAGTCCTTATCACCCATTCCTCTGTTCAACCGTCATTCATATTGTGCCTCCATCCACCACAGCATACAACATGGAACCATGGGTCAGTCCACTTCAAACAAATGCACTCTTGCTCTGTGACAGCCGTTATCACCCTGATCAAAAGTGCACATTTAGCTTAAAATAAAATTATTAATATGTTTACACATCCTTATATCATTTAAAATATGTCCTCAGGTTACGCTTTATCTACGCCAATAAGAATCATATAATCCTGTGATGTGTGTTGAAATTAAAGAGTTTTGGTACATGTTCTGTGTACACCTCCTTCTAATAATCACTTATATTGCTCCATTCAATGTATATGACATGGTTATTTTTTAATTTATTTTATGTTTTATTGCCATGACCTCCAGGTTCAAGTGTCAGAACGATTTTTTTCTTATTTTTGTTTTCTTACAACGGCTTGCCAAGGCCAGACTATTCCACTGCTTGTCTATTATTACTAAAAGACCGCTAACACAAAAATGACACTATCTGGTGGCAGACGCTACACTAAAACTTAAAAATGGCAATTTACCCGAGGGCTATGTTAAATGCAAAAACCTAGGACCAGCTTAACCCCTGGCCGTCGTATGTCTGACTGCACTACCCTAGCTTTGGTCTCTCCGAAGCGAAATGTTGGAGCTTTTCCTTTATTTATACTTGCATGCCATGAGCTGAATTCAAGGCAAAAACGACCCTATCTTTTTACCAAACTATTACTTATTTGACGAGAAGTTATTGTCTCCCAAGTATTATATTTCTACTCTTGCCACTTTGAGGAAATGTAAATAGAAATGTTCGTCCGTTCACGCAGTTGTGTACATCCTTATACTTACTTAAATGCCATATGCAATTTTCTTTCCTTCTGAATTTTTCAAAACATAAAGTCTGCTTTCAGTGTCTGAAAGAAGCCTGGATTAATGGGCCCACAATCTTTTTTTTTTGTATATTTCTTCCCGTCACAATTATAGATGATGTATGTATTCATTAATCAATGCAGTTGAATGCCCACTGATTGAAAGTCTAGCTACTGTTCCTCTCTTTTCATAATTCAACTATGAGATCATTGTTGTTTCGCCCTCCTTTGTCATTTACCCATCTGAATTGTGTAGGAGTTAATCCATTGTTGCTTTGTAATGTCACTATGCAGATAAAACAAGCGTTTGATTCATTTGAAAGTCTGTCTGAGACCTGAGGCTTTGACACAATTGGAAAGAGAAGAATAGCCAGTTAGAGAGCTAAAAAGCAATTAGCAATTTTTCAAACGAGGGAACTCATTAACAGATTACACAAATGAGATAACAATTTTAAATGTACTGCTGAATGCTGTTTTATGTGCATCAAAGTGAGAACGGAGTTGTAATGCGGGTTTCGCAGTACAGAGCAGACCTGGGGAGAAAACGCATGTAAACCATTTAGGAAAAATGATCATCAGGAGGAAATGTTAAATTCTTTTAAGAATTGATATTTTTCAGGTTTGCAGGATCTTATAAACGTAAGCAGCTGAACGAACTAATCATCTTTCTGATACATCATACATGTATTGTTCTATTTGGCACGTGATATTTTAGCGTTTTTCATCAAGGATCAGTAGGCAGATATGTTTGGTGTGCTTTCATATAGCACTTCCCAGTGTCTTTAACTTATTAACTTTAATATTACAGAAACTTATCACTTAGAGAAGAGAAACATTCTGTTCGTATGGAAATTTAAAGCCAATCGCTTTGTGTGATTGCACACAGTAGATATTACGTTTAGTGATAAATTGAGGTTTGGATGCACGTTTTCTTTGTTTTGTATGAACTTTTCAGGAATCTTTAATTTCGCCAGGCTGGTAGGCCCTGTGTGTGGTTTAGTGGTGGGTGGCCAAGGTGAATAAAAACAGAGCTGTTTTGACATGTTTCCTTCATTTTAACTGCATGGTTGTTCATCTAATATTTCAGATGAGAGAGTTGTAGAGTCAGTAGGCATTGGCTGTCCCATTCTAAGAACACAATGCAGCCAGTAGAATGCATTTGCTTAGGGCGAAGAGGGTATCAGTTGGATTCCTCAGAAGAGGGTCGGTGAAACATCCAGAAGGATGTCGATGGCACAGGTGGTAAAGTAGCAGCCAGGTATTGTGCATGTGGCTGGTACGCATGCAAGCAGATGGAGTGTGACAAGTATCATTACACTTTGCGATAAGAACCTGAAGACAGTAAATGGAAATGAAGACAAACAAGTCCGTTGACCAGATAAGCATCACTTCTGAAAGAATAGCTTGGGTACAGACCATGCAATGATGGACAGCATGCTGATCTGTGAAGGACGGATGTCCAGATAGGAAACGTATTCTTATCCTATGGCAAGTAGAATCCTAACGTACTAGCCCATTTGTGATCCCTAAGTGCTGTACTGACCCCCAAAGTCATCAGTGTCATTAACAGATTAAAGGACAAGTATCCTCTAAAAACACAACTATCCGAATTACACATTGTGACACACTGTGGTTCAGCCATGTGAACTGCTCAAAATACACTTCTTCATCAGGCCCACCATGCTGTGGCCCACCTACTGCTCAGTGGATGCGCATAGCTCTTAAGAATGTCAGTTTGACCTTAAATCAATATCCCCCTTGTTAACCATAAATGCTCTATAAAGCTAAAGAGGAAACATCAAGAGCCTTATGTGATGATTCTCAATAGCTTAATAAAGTCCTCTTCCATTTCTTTGTAACATCAACAACAGTTTAGTGGATGTCAGCATTCGAGCAGAGCTGACTGTGCCTCTGTCACCATCTTCCACGCAGTGCAAAACCACTTGCAATGGCCAACCCAAATCAGCAACCTTGTTAACTGGCAGGTAGGTAAAGATTGTATTTACTCCCTTCCTCCCCACTCACCAGCAAATGCTGTTTGCTATATTCCACATTTTACAGAAGCCTTCAGAAGCTGGAATCATGTCGCCTCTGACGTTAAAGGGCAGTGACAAAGAGTGATTATTGCTAAAGTCTCACACTTGTGCTTAATTCATAAGGGCATTGAGACATATTCCTGCAGTCTGAATACCTTAGCCAGGAGACAATTATTTTAAAAAGTAAAGAAGAGGGATTATTGGATTAAAGACAGAATCTTAAGGGCACTATGACACATCATAATGTAGCCTCTAGAACGTCAAAGACCAGTATGGGCAAAAGAATAATAGGTCCAATAGAGAAAAGCTGGCTAACAGAGTGCAAGAAATTGTGAAGATGATCTTGTATAAATACAACACACTACAATCAATTGAGGAAGTAGATGAGTTACAAGGTCTAAGCACAGCATTAGAAAAATACACTGAAATATAACAGTGTACTTCCCACTATAGATGGGCAAGAGGGGGAAAATATGCCGACTTCCTGAATAAAACGAACTACAAAAAGCATATAAAAATGTGTTAGCCCCATATTTGCTGGAGGTATATGGAGAAGCATTGGAGTAAGGAATACTCCCCCGCTCATTCAGAGAGGAAGTCGTGATATTGCTACCCAAACCCGGCAAATATACAGATAAGTGTGAATCATCTAGGCCTCTTTCTTTACTTTATTTTCACTATAAGATTTTAGCAAAGATGTTGGCGACAAGACTGTCCCTCCTCGTGTAACAAATTATAGCACCTGCACAAACTGGGTTCATACGCCACAGATCCACAGCTCTAAATTTAAGGACCTTCTTCTCTGTAGTCAATAGGATAAACCCGGCCACCCCTGCGGTAGCGGCTTTTTTAGACACGGAGAAGGTATTTGACTGCATGGAGTGGCCCATCTTGCTTGCTGTACCGGCTAAGATGGGTGTCCTGAAGAACTTTGCAGATTTGATTAAATTACTGTACACTGTGCCAACTGCCCATATTTGATTTAACGATAAGATAATAGAACCTTTTCCCATACCTAGAGGCACCGGGCAGGGATGCCCCATGTCGCCATTACAATTCATAATTGCTATGGACCTGCTTATACTTTATTTCCAGAATGATCACTTACATAGAGGGCTCCAGTTCAAGCACGGGACGGTACTAGTAACCCTTTAAGCTGATGACATAGTTCTGTATATTTGCACACCTGAGGTTAACCTTCAACCGTTGCTGGGGGAAATATAGAGGTTCGAAGCCCTATCTGCCCTCACATTAACTGGGGCAAGTCTGAAGTATTTTTATTGATAGATGTGAAAGACCGATCATGTGGAAAATACCCCTACATTGGTGTGAGGCTGAGACCAAATATTTAAGAATTCACCTTCATAGTGACTAAAAGCAAATAATACAACTTAACTAAGGCCCAGCGCTGGACTGGTTGCAAATACAAGTAGAACGTTGGATCAAACTGCCGCTGTCAATGGCTGGGCGGATAGCCATCATTAAAATGGTAGTTCTACCCCGGTTTCTTTACTTATTTTTAAATATGCCCCTTCCACTTACTGATGCCTTTTTCAAACAGATCCGTATGCATTTAATTAAGTTGGTGTGGGGAGGAAAGCAACCAAGGTTGGAATGGGATATGCTCAACCTCCCTTATGATAGCGGGGAATTCGGAGTGCCGGATATGCAATTATATTTCCTTGTGGCACAGTGTGGGTACACCCAACACTGGTATCACCCTGATGGGTGAATACCCTATGCGAAGCATGAAAGGGACCTAGCCAACCCTACCTCGTTGAATTCACTCTTATTCATGGGATTCCCAGGGGATCCACATAACATACAAACAATCTCTACTGCTTGCTGGACATGTCAGAAGCTCCTTGGGAGGACTTGAAGGGAGACATTATACTCACCGGCACTACCAATATTAGCTAACCCATGGCCACCCGTGACGCTCAAAGTTCTGACTAGACGCAAACCGGCTCGTTTGGGAGTAGATACCATGGGCGACTTGTTTCCGGGAGGGCACATGTTTTCCAGGACAGATGACCCTCACTTCTAGTCGGCCACATTCATGGAGCAGTTTTTACTGACCGGTATGCAGCACACACTCAGGGACGTAATCCCAACCTATCCCATATAACCTGACGCGTTTCAGCCATTTACATTAGTCCTTAAAGACAGTAGCGGGGAACACATTACTTCTTGGCTGTACAAAGTATGCCTTGCCCTTATGCCACAGCATGATACTATAGTTAGAGATACTTAGTCGATTAACATAGGACAGCCTCTCACTGACGAGGTATGAAAAGGCTGTTGTAGGCAAACTAAACTAGTCCTGCGTAATCATAGACACAAGCTCATTAATTTTAAGGTGCTTAGGCGAGCTTACGTAACACCGCAGTAGATGGCCTGGATAAATAGTGCTAAATTCACACAATGTCCTAAGTGCAATCTTTTGGCAGCCTCTTTCATACACATGACTTGGACATGTAATATACTAAGTAACTATTGGCAAGCTACATTCACTACTTTAGAACAGATGACTGAACTGCAACAGCCCCTCTCCCCACTATTGGCTGTTAGGGTATGTAGACAGAATGCTAGAAGTGGTAGCAGATTAATAGCTTTGGTAGTTCTCTTGGCAAAGCATGAAATAGTCATAGGCTGGGGAACCAAACAGACTCCAACAGTTAAAGGGTGGCTTAAAAGCATGTCCTACTGTGACACTACAAGTGAAATATATGGTGAGCTACAACTACCAACATGCCGCCCAAAAAAGACGTATGGCAACCCTGGCGAGAATATCTCCGGCAGCATGATGGAGGGGACACATAGACTAGCCAAGAGGGACGAACTCCAGAACAAGAAACATAACTAATTCAATACATACACAGGTGCTCTACATATAAATAAATACCAAGGGCAGGACTAATGTTAACGGCCAGTAATGAGGCCTACAAGGGACAAAGGAAGATATGACTAATGTAAAGTGCATTTGTTACAAATTACAATGGTGCTCCAAGGGTTTACGCACGTGTTAAGTGAACAATTGTTGTAGATTGATGTAATGATGCAACTGCATATCAATTATATCCTATATTTGTTGTGAACTGTCAAAAAGATTAATAATATTTTTTAAAAGTATACTGCTTGAAGTAAAACATTTCTTAACATGTATTTGTTAAAAAGTTGACAGAAGGTTGTATGTAAACAACAGTTTATATTTTAATTAATGTAGTAAGCATATGTGGGTGCAGTAATTAATTGGGGTTGAGTTATTACTAATTGCACAATGTATGTTTGATGAGTTTATAGTAGGTACCCTGCACCGTAAAAAGCATGCATACTACAGTGATTTGAGCCTGACATTTCAAAGGTGATGAGATAAGGTTAATGTTGCAACATTGTCATATAATGCCAAGTCAGAGATGAATTAATGTTAAAGTTATGCCATTATATTTTAAAGATCATTTCTTTCATCTTTAAAGCAATGGAATAAACTTAAATTAACTAATATCACATAAGAATGTTAACTGATCCCATGGTCGAAACAAATTGTTTTAGTGAGAGGGAGTCTATTGGTAACCATTTTGAACTCTTTTAGACGCATGTCAGACCTTTGTATGCATAATTCTGGATGGAAGCATCTTTTTCGGTTTTTTTAAGTGACTTTTACCACCATCATTTTTGAGCCCCTTTATTTAAACAGGCACAGCACGCTTTTTGGTAATTCCTCTAACACGGTAAAAGGGGACATGTCAAATGTTGGTAGTTACCTCATTTGCTTTTGAAAAAAACTGAGTATAATAATGTTTGCTTGAACTTCATATAGCTTTTATATCTATCAGGATTTTAATATCATGTGAGTGTTAATGAAGGAACCCTTTTGGCTCCTGATGCACTCCGTAGAACTGTGAAGTAAGAGTTAGAGCGGAGTGAAATGAATGTAGGTTTAGAATGTTGAGTTTGAGGTTACTCACAGAGGAATAAGGATGCGTTATATGAAGCTACATGTGTGGAATAGTCATTAGCTGGTACCCAGGCTGGGGACGCCGCTACAACTGGTGACAAGGATGAGATATCATCAGTTGGAAATCTAGGAGAGCTGCAAGTACATTACAACCTTTTCTTTACATATTGGTCTGTCATCAGTGCAAAGCTAGAGCTGCAAGTACATTACAACCTTTTCTTTACATATTGGTCTGTCATCAGCTGCAAAGCTGTTTTTAGATGTCATTCAACATATCATACAGCCTGTCAAAAATGTGTTTAATTATAGTGATGACATATTGGTTTTGGAGAGACACAGAAGGAGGATGAAAAAGCTCTCAAGCAAGTGTGTAGTTTGACTTTGAATGCCAATAAATGTGAGTTCCATAGACAAAGTAGAATAAATATTTGGTCATATCTTTTCTGATGGGGTATAATGCTCGATCCAGCTAAAGTGCAAGTGTTGTCCACTGCCAATCCCTTGAAGGATATTGTCATGTTACTGTCATTCCTTGGCATAGCCAGCTACTGCTCTAGATAAATACAAGACAATGCCATATTAAATATTCAGTTGATTGACTTGACAAACAAGAATGCTTCATTTCATTGGGCAAGCACAACAAGCTATTGAGAATGCTACTAAAATGGCATACTTTGATCCAAAGCTTCATACAAAAGCTCAAAGACATACTGTGGTATATGTAAGCACAAGTTTGTCCCAATCTGAACACGCTAATTCACAACCTGAGAAAGAAAGTTGATCAGTGGTGTGGGCTTATGAACAGTTCAAAATATTTTTATATGAAAAACCTTTCACACTTGTGATGGATCATCAGGCCTTCCTGACTATCATTGGCAATCCATAGACCTCCTCACATTGAACGGTGGTGTCTACGATTACAAGAATGCAAGTACACAATCGTCCACCATCCAGAGAAGATCAAAACCCTGCTGACTACTTCTCATGAGTGCCTCTACAGTGCCATGGTGCCCTTTCCAAGATGGCTGAAACTTACATAAATTTCATTGTGAAAGTAAGCACACCAGTTGCCATTCCATTGGAAAAAAGTAGCACTGCCACAAGTCAAGATAGTGTAATATTCAACAGTGTCTCAGAGAATAATATTCGTGAGGCAACTTCTATGGGAGCACAATTAATTTCTGTGAACACGGAACGGAGCAGTGAGACAAAATTATGCAGAGACATGTGGCACATGAGAGACTTTTGCATATGTTTAGTCATATATTCAAAGACAAACAAGGCACTGTGTCACATTAAATGCCATGTAACCTATATTATACTGTGCACAAGTGTTCATGAAGTAGTGAACGGCTCAGGTGACACATGAGGGAGTATGTACTGCAGAAAAAGGGTGCAAACAAGACTAAATATTTATACAAGGTGTATTCGTGGTAATGCCCAAAAATGCATGCAGATAGTACAAGGTAATTTAGGTGGGCAATCATTAGAGAGGTGCCTTACTTTACGCTCTGAAAGTCAATGGCGTTTCTGCCTACATACATTGTTAGGCCATCATCAGGACCATGTTACAGATAGTTAGGAATCAGTGCTGTGGGGGAAGAATAAAACACTCAATCGTGGACCAAGGTAGTGGTTGAAAGGAGAAAAGGGAAAGGCCATGATGGCCAAATAATGAGCCAAATTATGAGCCAAAGCAGGATGACTGTGACAGGCTAATAGTGACAGGCAAGGCCTGTGGGACTATTAATTGATGGAGCTGGGTAGCACGCTAGCAGAAGATATAAACTGTGTCTAGGCTCTGAGAGAAGGGGAGAGGTAATAGGTTGCGGCGCGGGGCATAGGGGGGGTTTGGAAACTGACCTAGCAGCGGCTAGGTGGCGACATTGGGCATTGAGCATCGGTGACATCAGGGTTGCGGTGTGAAGTGTGGCTGTGCCCACTGCAGTGCATTCAGGACATGGAGCTTGCAGCTGCGTCAGTGACAGCTTTTGGTTGCTTTTTTGTCTGTTGCTGTTGCTGCACAAAACACAGTTCCCATTGCTGGTAGCAGATGAAATTGAAGTCTTTGCTGTTCCTGAGACTTCTTGAACAGGGGGCAAGCTCTACCTCAAGCCCTTGGAGAAACTCAAACAATAAAGTTGCAGAAAGTTCAGTCTATTCCTTTATCTGCCCAAGAGAGAAGCAGCCACTGCAGGCCATCACTGCGAAGTACCCATTATTTATTTACTAATTTCACTTTATTATTTTAGGTAACCTTGCCCCGCAACCCCACCCTAGTCCTGATTAGGACCCCCTTCTGAGGTCATAAGGACACCTAGCCTTTCATTTGGGGTCGAAACGTCGAACACATACCCTTTTGCCAGCTTGCGCCACAATCTGAGGACTACCACATAGGCGCATGGAGCATGATTATGTCTGATACTTGATGAACATTCATTGTTATTTCTTCATCTGGCTCTATGTTGAAACCAGTATCTATTGCCAATGAATATTTGATCTTGCGACCAGCACCTTTACCTTTTAACCTTTCACGTATTTTTTCACACACTCCCCTGCTTTTCCCTCACATCTTGGGGCACATTTTTTTCTGATTATATGATGATATTTTTGTGTGATGTACTGAACTTGTAGGCACATTGTGAGTAGCCCCTTCATTGTGGGGTGTTTCCCACCGCTGTGCGGGGGAGGGGGGCCGCACGCGGCGCCGCTGTGCTTGTGACGAGCTCAGCTTGTCATGAGGCACAGTGGACCTGCACTCATGACGAGCTGAGATCGTCACAGCCACACCCGTTTTGGAACGGTCAGCACAGCGGGGAAATTATCCCTGCATGCGAACGTTACAACGGCCGTGACGAGCTCAGCTCGTCATGAGTGCAGCTCAACCGTGCCTCATGACAAACTGAGCTCGTCATGAGCACTCAACGAGTTAAATAAGTGTTCCCTCAAAGTATATGAATTTTTCATTGATATTTATGTTTCTTATGTCAAGTGTTTTACTTTACTCCCTAAATACATTGTGTACAGGGACCCCTCTTTCTATGTACCGTATTACACCCAGGTCCCAGTGACTTAAATGTGTATACCCTCTTTCCCGTAACAAAGGCATGTTGCGAGCCAAAACCAGTAGGAAGGTCCTGAAGCTCTGGGGTACCACCAGCACACGGGCTGACCCAGGGTCATTGATCTTAGGCTTGCTGTATAGGAGACCATTCTCCCAGTAGATCCAGTGTGATCCAGAGTGATCATCAGCTGCCTAGTTTGCAGCCTGCTGCTGCAAAACCCTCTAGAGAAAGGCATTCTTTCTCCTTCCTGCAGAATTCCTCCCCCTTCTTGCTGCCAATGGGTCAGCTCAGCTAAGTCCCCCAGTTCAGCCACTTGCTCCCCTGTAGGTGTCGGGGCATCCTCCTCAAGGTCAGCCTCCTCCCTGACCGTGGGACCTTCAAGGGTGGATTTCCCACACCCCTGGCCCTTTCTTTTGGCAGGCCCCTAGGCCATTGCATAAGGCTCCACATCCTTCTGATTAACCCTACTGGCTGCACAAGAAATCCAAGTGAGACCTGAACTTCACGTCCTTCCAAAAGGAGTGCTCCAGGTTGTTACCTAGCAGACAATCTACAGGCATGGGAGGGCTCCCAACTACAATCTAGAGACCTGAGACCCCCATTCAAAGGAAACCTGCACCACCTTACACTGGCACTCTTCATTGTCCACTGCAACTACTTGGTGGCTTGCCCCAGGGACATTTTGCTCCTCAGAGACCAGATGAAATCGGATTGAGGTCGCACTGGCTTCAGTATCTATTAAAGTCTCTACCCTTTTTCCATTGATGGTCATAGTGTTTGCAGGACCTGGTTTCTTGGGACCATCATCCTGCCCCCTAGTAAGGCAAGGGTAAATTCTGTGGAATCCACACCCTCCTTAGGGTACTCCTCCTCTCTAAGTGCTACACTAGCAAACACCTTGGCCTAGCTACTTGTGGATCCCTGTGCACTCTTGGGCAAATTGGGATCCCCTTTCAAGTGACCCACCTGCTCACAGGCAAAACACTTGGGGGTCCCATCATTGAATACTACCCTGAAGAGACCCATGGTTTCTTATCTCCTGGGGGATGGGAATCCTTACCCTGGGTACTAGGTGTGGACCCTTTAGAGAGCTCCTTTCCTTTACCCTTGGCCCTCCACTCTACTGCTGGGGACCCTGCCCACCTTTTGCAAAATGTTCCTCATACACCTTCTTGTGGACCCTGGTACTCACCCAGCGGTCCACCTTCATAGCAATCCTGGGGTCAGTCAGCTTGCTATCTGTCAAGTGCTTCCGCAAAACATAGACTACACAAGTGCTCCCACCTAATCAATTTTTACAGCCCCTGAAAATCTGTCATATTGCTGCCATTTATCCAACCATCCCATGACCAGCAAATAGAATTCACACATTCTAACAATGTCTGGTAATTCGTCATCTTACTTGTTCTAAACTGGTCCTAGTACTTTTCAGGCTTGACACCATACCTAGTGAGATGGACCTCCTTCATGTCAGTGTAGGTGAGGTTGTAACCCTTGTACAAAACCAACAAGGTATCCCTCCCCTCTTCTGAGAAATGAGGCCATAATCCTGCTCCCCAATTCTGTTTAGGAACCCCATTAATGTGAATAGATGCCTGATAGACCTGAAACCACCTTTGTATGTCATCACCCTTCTTGTACTCCTTTCCTACATTCTTTGGAATGTGTACTATTCTGTCTGAGTGCACTGAGGAATTGCTACCACCAGCTATGCTGGATTTACTCTTTACCTCCAGCTCCTTGAGACCATGCTCATGGTATTAAACCATCTTCAGTGATTCCATGTTCAGACTTCCCTTCTGCGCTCCAGCTCCTATGGGGACCAAACACTGTTGCTTGGCCTAGACGGCCCCTCCATTCCCTGAACCACATCCACCCTAGAAATAGGCTCCAGAGTGCCTGTCTGCCTGCTACCCAGGCCCTCAGCACCATTTGTAGCTCCTCTTTCCTGGTGAGGCCTCTGATTTCGACCTTTAGGCTTTTACAAATAGCTTTCAACTACTCTACGTTGTAATTTCCCAACCTTTCCTCCTCAAAGGCCACTTCTAGGGATGCAACTGATGATGCTGCTGAATCAGGCATGATGACAATAGGAAGTTCAAAAACATAGGATTACAAAAATAGACCAAAAAGAAAACAGTATGTGGTATGTAGTGGTCTGCGGTATGGTAGTAGTGTACACCAACCACTGTAGGCCAAGTGCAAACACAAGTCCTATCCACACCGCTGACAACCAATGTTAAAAATGGGGTCTCTAGTTGGCAGGTTACCCTGTCTAATTAGGGACCATTCTTCCTAGTCAGCGTAAGGGGGATATTCTTCTTAATTAACCCCTGTTTACCCCCTTGATAGCTGGACATAAGCAGTCAGGTTTTTCTCAGTGGCACTATGTAACACATTTGCAAATAACAAACAGTAATACAGAGAAAACACTTCAAAAGGACTCCACACCAGTTTGAGAAAATATTCAATATTTTATCTGTGCAAAGCGAGACCTAAAACAATAAGAATTCACCATAGAGTTCTTAGTTCTTAGAATTAAAATACAGTTCCTTGATGTTGATAGCTCTGTCTGGGGCTATCACGTCAATGTGAACAACAAATCAAAAACAGTTCTGGCTGATTGTGGCATTGTGGGCCACTTATGCTGTTGGGAAGACACACAAAACAGTACCTTTAGAAGTGCAGGGCTTTGGGGACATCATGATGAGATCTGAAGAGCCGCCATTGGCAGGCGCCAGTTCAGAGGTCTGTGCAGGAGTTGTCAGACCCTTGAAGTCACATGCATTTTGGATCAAACTCTGTGCGGTTAAATTCAGAAGCCCTGGCTTCAGTGGTTGTCGGGGTTGTGGTGCGACTTGCCCTGGTGCAGTGTGCAGTGCCCTCAGGTCGAGATGCAGACAGCGACTTGGTGACGGCATTCAGTGGTTTCGGTGAGACCAGGGCTCCAGTGTGAAATGGAGCAGTGCTCACTGTGGTGCTAACAGGTCATGTTACAAGCAGTGCCTCTTCGTTGCTGAAGTGCTGTCTTCGGCTGATGATGAACTGGAATCGATGGTGCCCACATCAGTAGGCCCTGGCTGCGGTGTGGGACGGGGTGGGAAGTTATGTAACCTATCAGCGGTGCCCTCAAACCACGGTGCAAGCAGTGGCATTAATATCAATGTGGAGTGGTGTTGTTGGGGATATCAGGGCACTGGTGTGAAGTGATGCATTGCAAATTGTGGTGCCCACAGGTGATGGTGCAAGCAGCGGCTCAGTGGTGGCATTAGGCAGCATTGGTGAGACCAGGGTTGCAGTGCGAAGTGTGGCGGTGCCCTTTTCATTGTCTTTAAGACATGGAGCCGGCAGCAGCCTTACTGATGGCGTCAGGGTGCTTCTTCTCCTTTTGAAGCGCAAAAAACACATTTCCTAGTGCTGGTTGCAGATGAACTTGAAGTCTTTGCTGTTCCTGAGACTTCTTGAACAGGGAGCAAGCTCTACCTCAAGCCCTTGAATAAACTCAAAGAAAGAAGTAGCAGAAAGTTAAGTGTAGTCCTTTTTCTGCCAAAGACAGAAACAGCCTCTACAGGCCACCACAGGAGAGTGGTAGTTCCTCCTCACAGCTTCTCCAGCTCTTCTTCTTGGCAGGTTCCTTGATCCAAAAGAGTTATAAAGTCCTGGGGTCATATTTTCTCTTTGTTCACTTGGCGGTAAGGGTCTCTGAGTCCAGTCCAAACCAATTTGGCCCTCTCTGGCCCAGCTTCACTACAGGAGATGGAGACAGTATTGTACTAATGAGACACTGCCTATTCCGGTGCTACGGAAACTCCTCCCGCCACTCTAAATGCAGACCAGGTATATTCAGCCCAAATATGAGTCACCCAGGAAAGGCAGGACACAACTCAAACCCCCCTTATCCCTGTTTACGGTGAATGCACATCCTCAGCCCCTGTCACTTCAAAATCAGACAGCCAATACACAAACCAGCAAAGGCACACAGAAAGGTTAGTCAAGAAAATACCCACTTTCTAAAAGCGGCATTTTCAATCACATAATATAAAAATCTTCTTTACAAAAAGAGGTATTTTTAAATCACGAGTTCAGGCATACTAAATTCTATTTCTCCATCTTGTCGCAATTGAAAGTTGGGCTTGTAAGATGTTACAAAGCAACTCCCATGTTAGCCTTTGGGACATATAGCCATTCTGTCAACAGTGAAAAAATAAATTGGCAGTATTTCACTACCAGGACATGTCCTAACTTCCAAATACACTGCACACTCGCCATGGGGGTACCTTGGGCCTACCTGAGGAGTGCCTTGAATGTAAGAAAAGGGAAGGTTAGGGCCAGCAAGTGGGGGCACTTGCCAGGTCGACATGTCAGTAAGAACTGCACGCAGACACTGCAGAGGCAGGTCTGAGACACCTTTGAAAGGCTGCTTGTGTGAGTGCACAATCAGTGCAGCAGGCCCACTAGCAGTATTTGAGTTGCAGGTCCTGGGCACACACAGTGCACTATACTAGGGACTTAGTACTAAATGAAATAAGGCAAACATGGAACACCAATCCATAGCACAATTTTCAGTAGGAACACTTGCACTTTAACACTTAACAGCAGTGAGAAATTGTGCAGATGCACTAAACCAGCATACCAATAAAAACAAGAGGCAAGAAAGCAAAAAGACAGGTGAAACAGACCAACAGATGCCAGGTCCAACAGTAGTGAAGGAACCTTTGTAGTTCCTGTTTGACTCCGTAGAACTGTGACGTAAGCATAAGAGTGTAGTGAAGTGAATGCCGGATGAGAATGTTGAGTTTGAGGTGACATGCTACTAAGCTCCGTGTGTGCTGTAGTAATTGCGAGTAACCAGGCTGGGGAGGACATTACACCTGGCTGCGAAATAGGGAATAGCAACCCGAAGATTGACAGTGCTTTCCAAGGGAGTTTTCTTAGGTCCAGCAAACTGCTCATGCCTGCCACGTATGCCTCCATTAAAGTGCAGAATCGATGTTTGATGCATGTTGAGTAAAAACGCAGTACCAGTTCCATGTAAAGCACATGAATGCTTCACTGGGAAGTCTGCAGATCGGTGGTCCAGAATGTACGGGGAAGGCTGCACAAAAAGGTACTTCACTACTACGCAACTAAAACCCATACATTCACACGGAGTGCTAAAGCTATAAACTGAAGCTTTTAGGTTTTTAAAGAGCCCCAATCTTCAAAATAACACTGCAAACAAGAGTGATGTGAGGCAGAGATCAACCAGGTATCAGAGAGCACAAAGAGACAGTGATGAACAAAGTGATACAAGAAACATTTATCTGTTTAACAGTACTGAGCACAGAGAATAATCATGTCACAGCGCAGTAGGGAGTAACCCCAGAGAAAGCACATGGTTTTGTGCTTACAAAGCGGTCCATATCTTAAGCAACACCCCATCAAGCTTCAGATTGGGACTCGGAACAGGTCAGACGGTTTCCGAAGTGAGGACAGCTGACAGCATTGATCAGAATCATGACAGTTTACTTCTCCAATGGAGACCAAGAAAGGGGTCTTGTTTCCTGTCATTGTCAAAGATGATCCAGATGCCAGCATGTCACGATGCCTCAGAAATGGTATGGATGAAGCAGGTCCTAGCAAACAGCAGACAGTGTTGGAAAAAAGTCTACCCACAGCCAATCTCATAAATGGTTAAAATACTGCTGACTTCTTAAAACCACCACCACCATTCAATACAGCCAAAAAGTTAAACATTGGCAACAGATGCACTGCCTGGATAGAGACATATGATGATTTCATTGATGTGATTGAAGAAGCAGATAACAAGAAGATTGTCATTATGGACAACAACCTGAGAAAGAAAGCTTGGCAGTAGTTTGGTCTTGTGAACATTTCTATGTCTTCTTGTATGGGAAGCCCTTTACACATGTAACTGATCATCAAGCATTGTTGACTGTCTTTGGCAATCCAAAAGCAGAAAGGCCTCCTCACATTGAACAATGGAATCTGAGATTGCAAGAGTACAAATTCAACATGGTGCATCGTCCAGTGAAACAGCAGAACATTGCCGACTACTTCTCACAAGTGCCTCTCCAATGCCCTGGCACCCATTCTAAGACAGCTGAAGCTCACATAAATTTCATAATGAAATCAAGCACTCCAGCTGCCATTTCATTGGAATATCAAAAATGTAAGAATGTCAAAGATGAACTGCACATTACTCAGGAAGTTATTATTCTAAAAGGTTTGAAAATTGTCATTCTGGAGAGTCTGCGACAACAGATAATGGTAGTGACCAATTAAGGACATCAGGAAATTGCTACCACCAAACAAGCTCTATGAGACAAAGTCTGGCTTCCACATCTCACCAAGGGGGCAGAAAGCAAATTAAAGGCCTGTCATATATGCTACTGTAAATATACCGATTCTGTAATTACAAATGTAGGTGGCACAGTTTACAGTGCCACAGGCCCTTAAGAGTCGGTATTTTACCACACAATCCTATTGTGTGGTAAAATACCCTCATACAACGCCTCAGCATCATCGGCATAAAAGGAAAAGCCTTGGACTGGATCATCTCATTCCTAGCCGGGAGAACTCAGAGAGTCCGACTTCCCCCATTTAAATCAGAGGCCACCGAAGTCATCTGCGGTGTACCACAAGGATCATCACTCAGTCCCACCCTTTTCAACGTTTACATGAGTCCACTCGCCTCCATAGCACGTCAACACAACCGTAACATCATCTCCTACACTGACGACACCCAGCTGATCCTTTCCCTCACCAAAGACCCCAACACCGCCAAAACCAATCTTCACGAAGGCATGAAAGAAGTAGCCGTATGGATGAAAAACAGCCGTCTAAAGCTTAACTCAGACAAAACGGAAGTGCTCATCCTAGGATCATCCCCCTCTGCCTGGGACAACTCATGGTGGCCTTCGGACCTAGGCTCTGCACCCATACCCACAGACCACGCACGTAATCTTGGCTTCATCCTAGACTCCTCACTCTCGATGACCAAACAACTCAACGCCGTCTCATCCTCCTGCTTCAACGTACTTCGTATGCTCAAAAAAATCTTCCATTGGATCCCAACCGAGACAAGAAAGACTGTCACACACGCACTGGTTACGAGTCGACTAGACTACGGAAACACCCTCTACGCCGGAATTACAGCCAAATTACAGAAAAAACTCCCACGCATCCAAAACGCATCAGCGAGACTCATTTTGAACATCCCTCGCCAAGATCACATTACCGGTCACCTGAAAGACCTCCACTAGCTTCCCGTCAACAAGAGAATAACATTCCGTCTCCTCACCCACGCACACAAGGCCCCCTTACAAACTAGGGCCCGAATGTCTCAACTCTCGAATATCCTTCTACACACCCACCCGCCAACTAAGATCCTCCAATCAAGGCCTCGCCGCAGTTCTGCGTATCCAAAGATCCCCCATAGGAGGTAGATCCTTCTCCTACTTGGCGGCCAAGACCTGGAACTCACTCCCCACTCACCTCCGCCTTACACAGAACCACATTCCTTCAGAAAAGAACTTAAAACTTGGCTATTCGATAAATAATGAACCCCCTCCCCAAGTGCCTTGAGACCCTCTGGGTGAGTAGTGCGCTATATAAATTCTTGAACTTGAACTTGAACTTATTGTGTGGTAAAATACCGAATTCAGGTGTGCATGCACATCTGTGCATACACACCTGTGCAATGTGACACACAGACATGCCCTTAGGGCATGTATGTGTGCCACATTGCACACAAGCCTGTATTTGGGGTGCTAGAGGGTGTCAAAGTGACACCCCCTGCACCCTTGCTGGAATCGGTATTTACGAATCGGTAAATACCGATTCGGTAATGCCCATTGATTCCTATGGGTTCAATGCCCATAGGAATCAATGGGCATTACCGAATCGGTATTTACAGAATCGGTAAATACTGAATCTTAACGATTCGGTATTTACCGATTCTGTAATACCTACACCCCCCCCTCTATTTTGCCACTTCTTAAATACCGAATCGGTAGAATTCGGTATTTAAGAAGTGGTAAAATGAAATTACCTACATCTAGGCCTGCATGCCTTGCATTAGATTGGTGAATACTGGCTCCTATTTTTCTGACTTAGTGTTTGCTGGATGTAGGACTCAGCGCAGTTTCCACTGCTGACCAGTTCTAAGGTGCTCAGTAAATAAAATATCTTAAAATTGCCTTGCACCTGATTGGCATATTTAAAGTAAATCGTTATACCATATATCCAAGGCCTGCACATTAAATGATACTTGTGGGCCTGCAAAAAAGAAAAATTGATGGACAGAATACAGAGCAAAGTCATACATTCACCCCTGTACAGAGATCTAGGCCTACATCCATCGTTGTTTTGCTCACAATGTCATTCTAATTTGAACCCAGCCATATGGAAATACGTCTTGACCCTGAACCCAATGGGAACAGTCCAGTCCAAACTGCCAGGCCAGGTCCTCCCTGGACTCGAAACAAGCATCCTAGAACCGGTTTCGGGGTTTGACCCCTCATCAGCTGGGATAGCTTGACTCCAGTGGTATGAAGAGCATGGACCCACCTCTAGGCATACCAGTCCCACCCGGGGTGACAGATGCAAAAATAACAATTCATGGACAGAATGCAGAACACTTATTGTGCAGCCCACTTAAGTAGCCCCATTTTAACACGACCCAGGTCTGTCATTGCAGCCTGAATACAGTTTTAAAATGCCAACTCATCTTGGCAAAATAACCCCCTTGCCAAACCTTAAACCTCCTTTTTACTGCACATATCACTTATACGGTAGGTCCTGGGTCACCCATAGGGCAGGGTGCATTGTAATTAAGCCCGCACATGCACTTTTAAGTTTACATGTCTTCCTAGTGAAAAATTCACAAATTCGTTTTTTACTACTGTGAGCTATACTTCTCCCACAGGATAACATTGGATTGCCTTTTCACCTTTAATAAGTGCTAACCTTTAATTAGGAACATGTAGCCATTTATTTTTTGGTGTTCAAGAAATTGTAATTTAAATTTTCTTTAATGGTAAGATCAGATTTTAAGTTAGAATTTAGAAAATGCCTCTTTTAGAAAGTAGATGTACTATCCAAGTGAAATGTAACATTCATGAACTCCGCTCGAAATTATTAGATCTTATTATGTCTTTAAAGTGATGCTTGTCTTGACTTAAACACTTTAAGATACCATAAACAAATGGGGTGCAAACACGCATTGGAACAATAATTGAATTGCTGAGCAAGAGTATATTTGGCAGATGCACTCCTTCCCTTCATTTGAATTTCAATTTTTGCTTTTTCTGCGGCATAAATGCTTGCAAAACAGCACTGTGAACCATCCCATCACAGAATATCTAGGACAATGCTGTAGGGTGCAACATTAGTGTACTCAGCTGCTGCACTGCGAGAGTGAGGAAAACGATCCTGAAAAGTGAAACTATTCAACTTGGTTAACCAAAGGATCACTCCAGAGACATCAATATTGGACCAGAATACTTTATGCTCATTTTCACATGCCTTCTGCAGCCCATCCAGGCTTTAATATTTGAACGTGCGTCTCGCAACAGACTCTTTTAAGACCCAATGCATTTCGAAACCAACGGTTCTTCGTGAGGGGACGCTGTAAATAGATTAGAAAAACAGCTTAACCAACCACTCAAAAACAGAAATAACTAATAAAATCAGATGAAAAACAATAAATGGTTGAATATGCTAATCTGACCAGGTTACTCTTCCCTATGTGATCCTCCTTAAACCACCCGTACACTTTTCAGAGTGAATGCCTATACAAGTGAAAATGAATCCAGTTGCTAGACAATAAATTCAAAAGTCCCTGCAAATTGCATGCACAAAAATCTAAATCAAACCAATTTGCCTAATCAAAAATACTGAAAATAAAATCAACACTTAACTGGTGGTATGTCCTTACCTTGTTGCCCTTTTTATACAAAACTCTTCATCCCATCCACCTACCTCCCTGTGAATTCAAAAAATGAATGCAACATGAATTTGCCCTTAAACATTGCATGTTCAATGAAATTCAACACATTTACCTCATGAAGATAAAACCAGCAGTCTAACATTGTCATGCTTTCCCTCATGTGCAAATACAATTATCGTTCTGCCTCCCCCTCAACTCATATTTGTAACCCATTCCAGCACGTGTCTCTAATATCAGTAGATGATTTACAAATTGGAACAAAGCTGTGACCCGCTGTAGCCAGTACACACGCTTATGGCAATTTAATCCCCCTTTACAAACCATAAAGCGCTGCTCCCTTTAACATGAATAGTGAACCAACATGAAATGTACGAAAACCCACAATAATTTAGGAAGTTAGCATTTTGCTGCTCTAGCGATTTTCAGCCTGCGGCCTATTCCCGGAACACATGACTGGGTGAGGTTGGTAGTTTGACTTGGCTTATTGCTTTCAGACAGCCATACAGTAGAGGAATTAGGTGTGTGTGGATGGGTCATCACAGGCAGAATGGGGGCAGAGCTGGTTACATCCGAACTTAGGCTGTGTCGTGACTTCGCACAAATGACTTCACACTGCTTTATTGTTTAGGCAGCCAGGCTGGGACTAGGGCAGGCAAAGTTGAAAACTCCAAACGCGTCAAAGGAAATTCTCTAGAAACTTATACTACTTCAAAGAAGACAAAAGGTATAAAAATAAGATGCTTAGGCGCACACTCTCTTTTACTTTCTGTAACTGCGGAAGGACTCTTAGAAAACTGTCTGCTGCTTTGGCCTGCTGTACTTCAGACGACTGATTTGTTGCACCTGGAAGAACTGCTAGCTGCCTGAAGCCTGCATTAGACCCTCAGAATATTGCCCTGCTGCTTGAGCCCTGTTCCATCTGCTTCAGTGTAATGATGTGCTTTCAATAACACATATTAATAACATTTGCATATTTATATTTAAAATAAAACATTCAGAAATGAAATATTTGTAGTAGGTACTCACATTTTCCAGCCTTGCATATAAATTAAGTGCTGAACTAAGTTAGCCTAAATGCTGTTGCCATGTTAACTGGAAAATATGCCTTAAGATGTTTTTGTTCTCCTTGCTGAAGGTGTTGCATCTTTAGAAGCCCACTGTGAGCTAGTGAATAGACACTTGTTTAGTACTAGACAACTGATAGTGTCTATTCACCTCACTGGGAGGAGATAATAACAAGTGATTCATGGGAAGATGTTTTGGACCACAAGAAAACAACTTTTTAACCTTTCCAGGGCTAATATCTATAAAGTCTATTTTACTCTGGTGAGAGGATGGGGAGTGAACCTGTTCCCAGGAATCTGCTGATGTTCAATAGATGGACGAAGAAGACAAAGGAAAAAATTGTTGCAACACAGAATTTGTGTATTTATAATAATGAATATTCCTAGAGTAGGGGAGGGTACAGAGCAAGGACCTCAGAATTGAGGTGCGGATCTTATGGAATCCTTCCCGATTCTCTGACTGGAGACTCACCTTTTGAGTTTTTAAGACCTTTCAATATGTGAGGCTGCTTTCTTACATTATTCATTGTTTTTTCTGCTGGTATTTTGAGCTGAGAATACTTTCCAGCTTTGATGCAAAGGCTTTATCCTGAAGCATTGCTCTTTCTCTCATCAGAACTCTTTATGGGGGTTTCTGAACTAGGACCTTTCTTCTCTTAAACAAAATTCTACTTTGATTATGGAGTTTCCTTTATGGAAAAAGCTTGATTTATTATTGCTATTTTGAATGGCATCTTGACAAATACTTTATCCTATTTTATAATCAACCATCGATTGATGGATTATATTAACTTTTAATGCTGAAATCTATAGATTAATGCACATGAAAACTTAAAAGATTTAAAAATAAAGCCATTTAACTCTCATTAAATGACTCAATAAATAATCTTTAACAAGAGGTTGCTTATGTAGATGATTGTTCCACATTTCTTTTTATCGACCATCAAAGGTCCATACAACTAGTGGTGGCCGTTATTTCATGATTACACCCAAAGATTGAGATATAGAAACCCCACTACATCATATGTCTTGAACCCAAACCTAAGAGCAAGGGCTATATGGCTGGCCTCCAGATCAAGGGGCATATTATCAAGGGGGTTTATCTCCGCTTTTTTTGGCTTTAAAAGCCAAGAAAGCGGAGATAAAATTATCTCCCTATTACCTAGCTGTTGCTAACACCAGTTAGCGACAGCTAGTAGGAGTTAGCGACCATCTTGGGCCCCAATTTGCATGTCAGTGATATTTATCACTAATGACATGCAAAGTGGGCGTGCCAAGATGTTAGCGACTGAAAATAGTCGCTAACATCGCTATCTCCTATTACCAAGTTTTGGAGATATTCGCGCTAAGCGCGAATATCTCCAAAAGCTAACTCCTGCCCTGAGCAGTTCTTAGCCATGTTATCCAATGGGAGGTGGATAACATGGCTAAGAGCATTAGCTCGGTAATGCATGAATATCGCGGACTTTTCAGCGATATTCATGCATTGCGGCGATTTTTATCGCATTTGCGATAAACCTTGGTAATACCAAGGTTTATTTGCGGTAAAAATCGCCGCAGCTCTGCAGTAAATTTTTCCTGCTAACCAAGCAATAGCGATAATTATCGCTATTGCTTGTTAATATGCCCCCAAATCCCCAGGGACAGAAAAGGTTTCAACCAACTTGAACCTGCATCTGGATCCAGCCTGAGTGAGTCCTGATCCTCCAAGTGGTGCCTCCCCAGTCCTGAACCCTTGTAATGAGTGCTAAAGGTGCCTAGATAGCCACAATCCAAAACTTGGGTCTGGGAAAACCTTTGTCTAAAAACTGCTCTGAGAACTGAGAGGAGACCAGGATCAACCTGCTCATCTATCCACCCAAGGTGAATTGCCAGTTAGCCTGAAAATGCAGCAGCTCCGACTATGTTCTTGTCTGCAGCAGCAAATCCTGCTCAGCATTCCTTTGCAGAAGAGATATCTGGCCTTGTAGACATAGGCATACAGAGCAACGTACCTGGAGACACCAGACACAGTAATCAAGTGTTATTTTCGTGATTTGAAAAGACGAAGATGTTCACATAAAAACTAAGGCATACAAAAAAGAGTGTACTCCAACTGGCATGTGCTGAATGTTAATAAAACCGGTAATTAAATGATCCCAAAACCCCTTATGGATACAAAAACAACAAAAATTTAAAAGACCTAATAGTCAGATCACGAATGCCAGTATTGAGGGAAATAATCCAAAGAAACATTATTACCGGGGCTCCAGTAATAGGTAACCACAAGTGTGGAATATGCTAGATCTGTCCGCAGGCTATTGAGGCAAAAAATCTACAGTTTAATGGCATATCCATTTCCCTGACTTGCATGACAAATTGTAAGACCACAAACATTGTGTATCTATTATTAATTAATATGGGCTATGTTGGAAAATCCTCTCGCTCTGTGTACACTAGAGTTACCGAACATAAATCAGCGATCCGCACAAGAAAAATGCATGCTCCATTGGTAGCCCATTATGTGGAAAATGACCACAAACCAGAAGAAAATGATGGATAGTGTTGGAAAAAATTATGGCAGGAATTAATGTAGACAGAATTCGCCAAAAACGCGAAGTATATTGGATATTTACATTGGACACAGTAAGATCAGGATTAAATTCTGAAATCCCTTGGGAACAAGCAATTATATAATGGCATTTCTAGTGTTCCCATATTGATGTATCAAATGACAGGACAGAACTTTGACATTTTTTGAAAGAAAAATATCTTACAATGAATTTAGCCATATCGGCGAAATGTAAAGTTGCCAATTTAATAATATCGGTACTAGCGCTGCCATACTCAAATAAATGCATCCACATAGGGGAGTATCACTAGTATAAACCATTAATTCGGTCATCTATTTCCAAAGGGACTAGCAACTGGAATCAGGCAATAGTAGTTTAAAATGTTCTCTGTGATCCAACAAATTAAGGAACCTCTTTTAACAATTTTGTTGTCAATTCTGTATTATCGACACTAATAGCGGTATATTTAAAATAAGGGTTTCTATAATTTAGGGCAAAACCACCTACATTTCTGAGGTTGCCTTTTATTTCTATTACAACAGGAAAGGTATAATAATGGTAACAGTTGTGTCCGTTTTTAATAACTATGACCGACCAGGAAGTGCCTTCGTCGACAATCTCGGGAAAAAAAGTCTGTCTTCTATCTCTATTAGAATGGGAAAGGTAAACTAATGGTTATAGTTGAATCCGTTTTCCATAACCACCACCGACCAGGAAGTGCCTTTGTCGGAAATCCCGACGATACAAACACATGTCAGTAAAACGCGCCAAGTAATAATATAGCAGCTGAAAAACATTAGTGTAATTGTGCAGGATTACGGCTATATAAAAATGCCCAGACCTCAGAAACATTTGCTTAGAATATTCGGATGTGAAGACAAGCTGATGCCAGAGCAGAACCCCCGTGTTACGAAAAGCCACATAAAAGTGAAGGTACGTCTCTAAGTGAGCGATAGATAGGTTATAGCGATAAATATATAAATGGCAGAAAGCTTATCATTTCTTCTACAATTTCCCTACTCTTTAGATAAACCGACTGACAAGATCGCCAATACAGAACAGTCTATTATCCGATATTTATCAGGTAATATTTGCCACAATAATTAAATAATATACCACAAGAATGGCCGTAAGGAGCGCTTTGTAATACGATGTTATCGTTAATGACCTTTTAGAGTGAGAAACAACCGGACGGGTGGTTTTGACTCCAGATAAGTAATAAGAATGTTGCGATAAAAGAACGAGTCCCCTGCAACCAAATCAAGGCATTGTAAAAGGTATAACTGTCAATTTTTTTTAAAAAATCCCTATATTAGAAGCTAGTGCAGAAACCAGTCCAGCCTAATCTGCTACCGTCTTTAAAGCAATCTCTTGTTCGTACTTGTATTCCAAAAAAATATATCTATATAACGTAGCTATGTGCTAGGTACCTAGACATTTAACATAATGGAGCGTAAACCGAAAATGTAGTAATCTACCTGTGTCACGTGTATGCTTCACGAAATTAGGTGACTTTTGTTTAGAGCTAATATGAATTAGAACTACTGTCTAGTATTGATTTCAGTTACAAGTTTCCAACTATTTGCACTTTATCGCAGGTCGACACATAGCGGTAAAATTAAGAAAAATCCTCAGTCATTCTTCCTGAAGAATAAAAAATCTCATCCAGCACGTAAATATCCACTAACTACAAGGACTTATAAAAGAAGTTTATAAGGTACAACGTCAAGCACGTTTTTAAGACCTCCTTATTGTCTGTAAACATTAAAAGTCCATTATACCGAAAATAAAACATCTACTTTTTTCACAGTATAAATGAAATATTGTCATCAGAAATAATAGTTTCGGAGAATACTCAAGTGAATCACCATCAGATACTACGGATGTTCAATTTTCTTTGCAAATCTATGCTATCCTCTCTCTTGTTCTTTCTCTTTTTCTTTTGATCTACAGTTCACTCATAAGAATAGGTTCGAAACTAGTAGATGAAGAAATTGGTCCAATGTGAGATGTCGATCACATAGCTTAAAATATTCTGTTGTGTATAGTAGCTTAAATAGACAATTAATAGAGACAGTCATCTACAAATGAATGTGCATAAAAATTGATGTCATAGAATACTGGAAATGTCCAATGTGGAAATACCTAACGTGAAAAACAAGTGAAACGTTACTAAAATATTATAATCTGATGGAATGTTAAAAGTTCATTGCTGATATAAATATCATGAAATGTAATTTACTGACCCTCGATGTTTATAAGATGTAAGAATTTCTTGTATAATAGCGACCGATATATTTATATATGTATCTTATATGTTTTTTGGTTTAGATGTTAGTAACTTGCGAATGACCTCACCAGACGAAGGCCACAGGCCGAAACGTGCGTAGTTCCATTCCACCGCATTGCCTTCTTCCAACTTTCCACCGACCGAATATATCGTATAGCACTTTTCATTTCTTTCCCTTTTTTTGTATTGTCATGTAAATATATGTAATGTATGTATTTGAATGTATTTTGTGTGAATAAAATATAACTTCTAAGAAAAATAAGATGAAAATAATGAATAATATATAAAAAAAGAAGAGAAAAAAACAATCAATAAAATGATTTCTAAATTTTGATATATCATTATGTCTCTGCCAACAATCATTTAAGGTCGATTGAATATTTGTGTTACAAGAGCGGTACAGGTATAATTTGTTTGCTATACATTTTCTTTACCTATACAAAAAAGAGTTTACATACATAATGAAACCCATGGGTGGACATTAAAACTACTTACTCATTTTTTTTTTTACAGAAGTGACATATCTTCAGAGCGTGAGTCATACTAAAATGTCAATACAAATGTTAAAAACGTTTTAAAAAGTAAAAAAATTAAAGCCGAATATTTCATTTGGGGGATTAAACATAAAGTCCAAGGCCCCAGAGGTAGTTCGCACAGACAATTAAAAAAAAGAGGTCTTAACATCTTAGGAGAGCAGAGCAGGGCAAATGAGTAAAACATGCTTTAAGTCTTGAACACCATTTCGACAAAGATTGCATATGTTTGAAGACCGATATCATTTATAAGTTAAAATATTTAAAAGCAGCATATTTAATTGCAAAAAAGTTCAAAAAACACCACGGGGCTTATTCTATCTCACATAGGATTGAGGTTCTTTAATGTTATGGAATCCATTATTGTTTGAAAGTTCCCTTTATTACGACAAACATTACTCTTTCTAACGGAAGGCTAGGATCATGAGAAGCTTGTTTTAGACAGACCTATAATTCAATTAGTGATAGCTAAGAAACTAAGCTTTGGTCCATATCAAATTCTCAAAAGGCAGGAATCCCACTGCACAGCTTCCACCAAACTTTGTGTAAAGGAGCTTTGGATCCCAAACTCCAGTCTTAGGACAGCAGCTGACGTGAGGTGTTACAAGACACAAGGGGGCAGATTTACCAGAAGGTGCGGCAGCGTGGCACCGCAAGCCCTTTGGCTGCGCCACGCTGTGGCACTTTTAGAGCACAGGAATGCAACATTTTTACAATGAGATGTCGCATTCCTTTGCTCTCCATTGCGCTGGCACACGAACAGCTGTCATGCGCCGGCGCAGGCACCAATGCACCCATGCACCATCATGCCTGCGTCATGGGGAGATTGTTTTTGTGCAGGTAGGGGCACCTTCCTGCCCAATAACAATCACTATAGGAATTTTCCTCTTTCTGCTGTAGAATACAGTAAGCATTAAAAGAGGAAAAAAACAAGGAGAAATAAAAACATTTCTCTTCATTGCGCCTCTCTATGCCACCCCTAGGGTGGCGTAGCACACTAATGCATTTCCAGGTTTACGAATCCTCGTAAATCCGGAAATTAGTTTGGCTCTATGGGTGTTGTGTGGGAAAACCCACAGCAACACCCATGGAATGCCCCTTTCACACAAAGTGCTGCGTGTAAAGGGGTCCTATTTACAAGGACGCTGGGTGGCTTTTCATGGCCTTGCAAATATGGGGTAGTGCAGGGGTACTCATAGTACGGCCCGCGGGCCGGTGGCGGCCCGGCAAGCCTTCCTTGGCGGCCCGCCGGACCTTGCAGACATGTACCAGTTTAAAAAAAAAAAAAAAATCTAGAGTTTTAGTAAACCCCAGCGGTTGATGCAGCCTGACTCGGAGAGGCTCTGCTCTACGGGGCTGGGAAATTCCAGCCATAGAGTGGAGCTGCAGGGGCCTCAGAAGAGGTGAAACAGAACAAAGCCTCATTAACGATTTAATGGTCTTTTAAAGACCTGTGAAGTGCTCCGGCTGTGTGCGCGCCAGGCAAGCTGACTCATCACGGGCTGCCACAGAGGAGGGGGGGGGGGGGGATTGTTGGACAATTACAGTGATCAGGACAAACCCCGTGACTGAACCGAGCGGAGCATGAACTTGGAGATCACTCTGCGCAGCCTCGAGTAGCATTTGTTTTATCGACCCTGAAGGGATGAACGTCTGAATCAGCCCAGCCTTATTTGGAATCTCTGCCCTCCGGATTACACCTGATCTCTGCTGCAGTGGTCCAGCTGGCTCTCGTGCACCCTCTACATTAGGGTTTCATTAATAATGTGCTGCAGATTTTGGGAAGGCTGGGGAAGGTGGTTCGATGTGTGCAGCAAATAGCTCTTGCTTTTCGTGATATTTCTAATAGAATTAATACACCTCGCCTAGACCGAGATAGGGAGACAGAGATGGAGAGAGAGGGCGAGGGAGGGAGAGACATAGGGAGGGAGAGTCAGGGGAGGTTGAGGGAGTGAGAGAGTCAGGGGAGGGCGAGGGAGGGAGAGAGAGAGGGAGGGAGAGTCAGAGGAGGGTGAGACAGAGGGAGGGAGAGACAGAGGGAGGGAGAGACAGAGGGAGGGAGAGACAGAGGGAGGTTGAGGAAGGGAGAGTGAGGGCGAGAGAGGGAGAGTCAGGGAAGGGAGACAGAGGGAGAGCCGGGGGTGAGGGAGGTAGAGAGAGGGAGAGTCAGGGGAGGGAGAGAGAGGGAGAGTCAGGGGAGAGGGAGGGAGGGAGGGAGAGCCAGGGCAGGGTGAGGGAGAGGGAGAGGGAAAGTGAGAGTCTGGGGAGGGCGAGGGAGGGAGAGACAGAGGGAGGGAGTGTGATGGGAGGGAGGGAGAGTGAGGGGAGGGAGGTAGAGAGAGGGAGAGTCAGGGGAGGGAGAGAGAGGGAGAGTCAGGGGAGAGGGAGGGAGGGAGAGCCAGGGCAGGGTGAGGGAGAGGGAGAGTGAGAGTCAGGGGAGAGCGAGGGAGGGAGAGACAGAGGGAGGGAGAGTGAGGGGAGGGCGAGGGAGGGAGAGACAGAGGGAGGGAGAGTGAGGGGAGGGCGAGGGAGGGAGAGACAGAGGGAGGGAGGTAGAGAGAGGGAGAGTCAGGGGAGGGAGAGAGAGGGAGAGTCAGGGGAGAGGGAGGGAGGGAGGGAGGGAGGGAGAGCCAGGGTGAGGGAGAGGGAGAGTGAGAGTCAGGGGAGGGCGAGGGAGGGAGAGTGAGGGGAGGGCGAGGGAGGGAGAGACAGAGGGAGGGAGTGTGAGGGGAGGGAAGGAGTGTGAGGGGAGGGAGGAAGAGAGTCAGGGGAGGGAGAGGGAGGGAGAGAGAGAGAGTCAGGTGAGGGTGAGGGAGAGAGAGGGAGAGAGGGTGAGTCAGGGGAAGGCGAGGGAGGGAAAGAGAGTCGGCGAGGGAGAGAGAGGGAGAGTCAGGGGAGGGAGGCAGAGGCATAAGGAGGGAGGGAGACAAAGGGAGGGAGGGAGACAGTTAGAGAAAGGGAGAGAAAGGAGACGGAGAGAGGGAGGGAGGCAAAGAAGGGGAGGGAGACCAAGAGAGGGAGGGATACAGAGAGAGGGAGGGAGACAGAGAGAGGGAGGGAGATAGAGAGAGGGAGGGAGATAGAGGGAGGGAGGGAGGAAGTGGGAGGAAGGGAGGGAGACAGAGAGAGAGAGGGAGAGAAAAAGAGAGGGAGGGAGAAAAAGAGAGGGATGGAGAGAAAGAGAGGGGAGGTAGAGAAAGAGAGAGGGAGGAAGACAGAGAGCGGGAGGGAGGGAGACGGATAGGGAGGGAGGGAGACAGAGAGAGGGAGGGAGACAGAGAGAGGGAGGGAGACAGAGAGAGGGAGGGAGACAGAGAGAGGGAGGGAGACAGAGAGAGGGAAGGAGACAGAGAGGGAGTGAGGGAGACAGAGAGAGTGAGGGAGACAGAGAGAGTGAGGGAGACAGAGAGTGAGTGAGGGAGACAGAGAGAGTGAGTGAGGGAGACAGAGAGAGTGAGTGAGGGAGACAGAGTGAGGGAGACAGAGTGAGGGAGACAGAGTGAGGGAGACAGAGTGAGGGAGACAGAGTGAGGGAGACAGAGAGTGAGGGAGACAGAGAGTGAGGGAGACAGAGAGTGAGGGAGACAGAGAGTGAGGGAGACAGAGAGTGAGGGAGACTGAGAGAGTGAGGGAGACTAAGTGAGGGAGACTGAGAGAGTGTGGGAGACAGAGAGAGTGAGGGAGACAGAGAGAGTGAGGGAGACAGAGAGAGGGAGACAGAGGGAGTGAGGGAGACGAGGAGGGAGGGACGGAGAGAGAGAGAGGGAGGTAGAGAAATAGAGAGAGGGAGGGAGGAAGAGAAAGAGAGAGAGGGAGGGAGACAGAGAGAGAGATATGTGTGTATGCTAGGTCTGGTGGCTCAGTGGACAAAGACATCCGCTGCCAGGGCCTGTGTTCAACCTCATGGTCACAGGTTTTTTTTTGTCTCTAGCCCCGCCCCCTCTCTCACTGACCACGCCCCCACCGGTGCGGCCCTCGGCCACAAACTACACTGTAAATTTGGCCCCTTAGAGAAAGTTTGTGAGTACCCATGGGGTAGTGTAATGCAGTGCCAGAGCGTCACAAAAAGTGACGTACTGGCAGCGCAAGGGGCTTGTATATCCACCCCTAATTTTCTTAATATTTGCACCTTCTATTATATTTAAAGCCCCATCTTGCCACATCAATTGACTTCACTGCATACAGTAAGGTGGCTGGAATTGTGGCTTGATAAACGGATAAGAGATTAGAAGCATGTCTTCTACCTACTGCATTATAAAATGGACCTAGCCCCTTGGCCTGAGATTGTGCCTTCCTAACATTATTAGAAATATGATCAGAATTATTCAAAGTGCTGCACATATTTTTTCCCAAGAAAGTGTAAGAGTAAACCAATTCCAGTTTTTGGGAACATAGATACCAAGACTATTTGGGATATGTACAGTCTTTATTCCCATGAAAACACAGGACTTTACTTTTTGAGGAATTACTTTTCAAAAAGTGTGCATCAGCGTACTCCGACAATGCCGCTAGTCAGCCATTTAAACCTTCAGAGGTTAGGTCCGTAAGTACAATATTGTCTGCATATACAAGGCAGGATGTTAGGGGGCATGGCCGAGTTGGCCAATATGGTGGTCGCACTTTAACCCCTATCATACGGCGTAAATCTGGACCTGTGATCGCCATCACACAGTAGATATGGTACTTACAGGCAGAGCGGCTGATTTCTGGTCCACCATCACTCCTCGCGGTGAGCTGGTTGCTTGATTGAGTGGTGAGGCATGGGCCAGGATCCGGTAGTGAAGGTTGGTCGGGCACTGCGTGGCCTTTGGTCCTCCTCGTGGGTGCTCCAACGGTAATGTAGGTGTCCTTTACTGTGTTTCTGTTGGGTTCTGCTATGAGTCAGAGCCAGGTCGGAAGGTGGACCAGCTACCAGCGCCTCCTGATGTGAAGCTGGCACCAGAGGAGGCCAGCACGTGACTGTACTCCTTCTGTGCTGCTGGGGTGTGGGCTGTGCTGTGAGATCGGTGCATGCACATGGTGCAAGGATGACTGCGTCATGAGGAGATAGTTTTTGTGCAGGTAGGGGCACCTTCCTGCACAAAAACAATCACTATAGGAATTTTCCTATTTCTGTTGTAGAATGTAGTACATATTGAAAGAGGAAGAAAACAAGAAGAAATGAAAACATTTCTCATTGTTGTGCCTTGCTATGCCAACCCTAGGGTGGCTTAGCATACTGACACATTTCCAGGTTTCGGAATCCTCGTAAATTCGAAAATTAGTCTGGTTCCATGGGTGTTGCGTGGGAACACCCAAAGCAATACCCATGGAACGCCCCTTTCGAGCAAAGTACAGATCTCACCAACCCGGGGGTGGGGGACCCAGATCAAATCGCAGTGCAGAGGTGTGACCAAGTGCACAGGCATCTATAATGAGGGGGCCAAAGAATGAGGAACGGTCCCTGCCTTCACACTCAGATTGGGCATTCCACTACAAAGGGGGCCCCACTGGAGTCTCTGACCATGTACAAAGGTGGCCCACTCCCCATTCACAACTCAGCATCAAAGGACCAGTGTGGCAACAGGTCAGCAGGACGGACGTAGGCAGAGGCTCGAGGTTCCATGTCAGGTCTGCAACCCAAGACGTCCTGCAGCAGCCACTGGATAGAGGTCCCACCCACGGTCCTGGAGTCCCGTGCAAAGGAATTAGCAGGTTAGGAAGGGGAAGTTGCAAATATCCAGGTTCTCAGGGGTGGCAGGGGGGTCTCATCTCATGTGCACGCAATGATAGTGCAACACAGCCCACACCCCAGCTACACAAAAGGAGTACTGTCTCCTGCTGGCCTCCTCAGGCACCAGCTTCACATCAGGAGTCGCTGGTAGCTGGTCACCCCCTGGCCACCCACTGGGTGGACTGCAAACCACGCGGTACCCTGCGCTCCTTCACTACCAGACCGCAGCCCATGCCTCACCACTTGCTCAGACGTGAGTCCCAGGCTCTCCACACCACTGGAGTCAAGCTATCCAGGCTGATGAAGGCTGATAGCCAGACACCGGTCCTTGGATGCTTGATTCCGGTCTGGGAAAGACATGGCTTGGTAGTTCGGACTGGACTGTTCCCATGAGGCACAGGGTCAGAGCTGATTTGCATATAGCCAGTGTCTAACCCAGGGTGGTGTGGAGTGCAAAAAACGATGGATTTAGGCCCAGATCCTTGTACTGGGGTGAATGTATGACATTGTTCTACATTCTGTCCATCAACTGTGTTTTTTGCAATTTTCACCCCGAGTGGGCTGGGTATGCTCAGACGTGAGTCCCAGGTTCTCCACACCACTGGAGTCAAGCTATCCAGGCTGATGAAGGGTGATAGCCAGAAACCGGTCTTTGGATGCTTGATTCCGGTCTGAGAAATACATGGCTTGGTAGTTTGGACTGGACTGTTCCCATGAGGCACAGGGTCAGAGCTGATTTGCATATAGCCAGTGTCTAACCCAGGGTGGTGTGGAGTGCAAAAAAACGATTGATTTAGGCCCAGATCCTTGTACTGGGGTGTATATATGACATTGTTCTACATTCTGTCCATCAACTGTGTTTTTTGCAATTTTCACCCCGAGTGGGCTGGGTATGCTCAGACGTGAGTCCTAGGCTCTCCACACCACTGGAGTCAAGCTATCCAGGCTGATGAAGGCTGATAGCCAGAAACCGGTACTTGGATGCTTGATTCTGCTCTGGGAAAGACATGGCTTGGTAGTTCGGACTGGACTGTTCCCATGAGGCACAGGGTCAGAGCTGATTTGCATATAGCCAGTATCTAACCCAGGGTGGTGTGGAGTGCAAAAAAACGATGGATTTAGGCCCAGATCCTTGTACTGGGGTGAATGTATGACATTGTTCTACAATCTGTCCATCAACAGTGTTTTTTGCAATTTTCACCCTGAGTGGGCCTGGTATACTCAGACGTGAGTCCCAGGCTCTCCACACCACTGGAGTCAAGCTATCCAGGCTGATGAAGGCTGATAGCCAGAAACCGGTCCTTGGATGCTTGATTCCGGTCTGGGAAAGACATGGCTTGGTAGTTCGGACTGGACTGTTCCCATGAGGCACAGGGTCAGAGCTGATTTGCATATAGCCAGTGTCTAACCCAGGGTGGTGTGGAGTGCAAAAAAACGATGGATTTAGGTCTAGATCCTTGTACTGGGGTGAATGTATGACATTGTTTTACATTCTGTCCATCAACTGTGTTTTTTGCAATTTCCACCCCGAGTGGGCTGGGTATGCTCAGACGTGAGTCCCAGGCTCTTCACACCACTGGAGTCAAGCTATCCAGGCTGATGAAGGCTGATAGCCAGAAACTGGTCCTTGGATGCTTGATTCCGGTCTGGGAAAGACATGGCTTGGTAGTTCGGACTGGACTGTTCCCATGAGGCACAGGGTCAGGGCTGATTTGCATATAGCCAGTGTCTAACCCATGGTGGTGTGGAGGGCAAAAAAACAATGAATTTAGGCCCAGATCCTTGTACTGGGGTGAATGTATGACATTGTTCTACATTCTGTCCATCAACTGTGTTTTTTGCAATTTTCACCACTCAATCAGGCAACCAGCTCACAGCGAGGAGTGATGGTCGACCGGAAATCAGCCGCTCTGCCAGTAAGCACTATATCTACTGTGTGATGTTGATCACAGGTCCAGATTAACGCCGTATGATAGGGGTTAAAGTGCAATCACCATATTGGCCAGCTCTGCCATTCGCCCCAACATCCTGCCTTTTATATGCAGACAATATTGTACTTACGGACCTAACCTCTGAAGGCTTAAATGTCTGACTAGTGGCATTGCCACAGAATGCTGATGCACACTTTTTGAAAAGTAATTCCTCAAAAAATAAAGTCCTGTGTTTTCATGGAAAGAAAGGCTATAAATATCCCAACTACTCTTGGTGTCTATGTTCCCCAAAACTGGAATTGGTTAACTCTTACACTTTCTTGGGAAAAATTATGTGTAGCACTTTGAATGATTCTGATCATATTTCTAATAATGTTAGGAAGGCACAATCTAAGGCCAAGGGGCTAGGTCCATTTTATAATGCAGTAGGTAGAAGACATGCTTCTAATCTCTTATCCGTTTATCAAGCCACAATTCCAGCCACCTTACTGTATGCAGTGGAGTCAATTTATGTGGCAAGATGGGGCTTTAAACCTAATAGAAGGTGCAAATATTAAGAAAATTTGGGGTAGATTTACAAGCCCCTTGCTCTGCCAGTACGTCAATTTGTGTGATGCACTGTCACTGCATTACACTACCCCATATTTACAAGGACAGGAAAAGCCACCCTGCGCCCTTGTTAATACAACCCCTTTACACGCAGCACTTTGTGTGAAAGGGGCATTCCATGGGTGTTGCTGTGGGTTTTCCCACACAACACCCATGGACATAGACTAATTTCCGGATTTACGAGGATTCGTAAACATGGAAATGCATTAGTATGCTACGCCACCCTAGTGGTGGTATAGCGAGGCGCAATGAGGAGAAATGTTTTTAGCTCTCTTCGTTTTTTTCCTCTTTTAATGCTTACTGCATTCTACAACAGAAAGAGGAAAATTCCTATAGTGATTGTTATTGGGCAGGAAGGTGCCCCTTCCTGCACAAAAACAATCTCCCCATGAAGCAGGCTCCTTCCACGCACAATATCACTCCTCAACTGCATGATCAACATTTTTGCAATGGTTTTGGTGAACAGACACAAACAGAACCTACCCACCTTAGTCCAAATGTATCAATGTGGCTTTGTGCCATCTCAGAGCACGAGACACTGTATCTGTCAGCTTCATGTGGCTCTGGCCCACCATAATAGATTTCCTCCAGATTTGGCATTACTCCTTAATGATCTTGAGAAGGTCTTCGATGTGGTGGACGAGAGCTACCTTCATTTGGCGATGGATCGTGCTGGCATTGGTCCACAATTTAGAGCTATGGTTTGTGTTCTTTACTTCAATCCCACTGCCCCAGTACGTGTCAACTGGGTCTTCTCCATAGGTTTTCCCGTTGAGCGGGCCTGGGGTGCAAACCATGAAGATCGCATTGCGCTAAACACCAATGATGTACTTCTGTATCTTGTCAACTGATTAAACACTTTGAGATTGGCTTGGGCCTTAGGATGAATCCTTCTAAATCCATGCTGGTTCCCTTGGCGTTGGCGAGGGACAGCTTTGACTAGCAGATGACTATCACTCTTCGTCGACTTACTTTCAAATATCCTGGCATATGGGTTGCTTTACACCAGAAATTAACTTGGGCCCTTAATCATCAGCCTCTAGTTAGGATAACTAAAGCTGACCTCATTAAATGACAGACTCTGCTTTTTAATATAATGGGTTGTATCTCAATATACAAGATGATGATCCTTCTGCAATTTCTCTACATATTCCAGAATCCACCATTTCATCTGTCTCTGACCTGGTTTTGCAAATTAGATGGCACAGTGAGAACATTCCTGTGGCAGGGTTCTAGGCCATGTTTGGCTTTCACACACTGTCAATGAGGCCCCTTTAATGGTGGCCTGGGAAAGTTTGATCTTTACCTCTACTACTTGTCCTCCCACCTTCTCATTAGTCATGACTAGTTCATGAGGGGATGGTCTGACTCAGCATAACTTTTAGAGCTCTCATTGATGGGCTTCCCTCACCTGCAGGCTATGTTTTATGGGTCCCCAGTTTCCCTCTCTATACCCTGGGTAACTATAGTGTTTTACCTTGCCTGGAAGATGTCACTGCGCTATGTTCAATGGGAGGTCAGACTTGCACAACAAACGTCTCTTAGGCACAGTACCTGTTTACAGGTGGTGGCGGCGCTTCATGGTTTCTGATCATGAGATCTTATTGGCATTACTCTCTTAGGTGAGATGTGATTGGGTTCACATATACACTCCTTTCAGGACCTTCAACAGACATATTCCCTTGCAAGTGCCCAATTCTATAAGTAGGCCTAGTCAGGCGGGTCAGGCAGAGCAAACAACAGAGATGGCGACCACCAGAGTCAGGAGAGATTGCGGGGGAACTCTACCTTCATAAACCCCTGGCAAACCACCAGCAAACCTTTAGTGCCCGCTCTCTGCTCGGCTCTCCATTATCCTTACTCTCCAAACTCAGTCCTTCACTACGCTGTGTCTGTATCACATCTGCAATGCGTTACACAAGAGTCTCCAGACACAGTCAAGACAGCAGCCCTAAAGTCCCCAATGAAGATAGGCCAACAAACATGCAGTCACCAGTCCATAAATACCTCTACGATTGAAAATACCCATGCCCATAGAGAAAACAGAAATACAAACAACCATTTACATAGATAAACAAACATACATGGTGCCACGCAGACAAATGTACTCATATAAATACACAAGTATACATGACCAACTGGCAACCAAGTACCATGAACATATATATTCACACTCAACAAATAGAAGGACCCATGTATACAACACATGAAGGCACATGCAGACTCAGACACAAATATAGTCATTCACAAAGTTGTAGGTACTGCAGGCAACACATCTGAATGTAAGGAAGGTTAGTGGGGTGAATATAGTGAATGACACTCAGAAGGAAAGATAAGTACATAGGTGAATACATATGTAATGCTCAAGTGACGGACTCTTACAGTCCACTTAAACTATGGACTAGTCAAAATATATTCTTTTTGAATTTGTGACAGGATTGGAGAGGCAGTGCCCATTCAAATGTTTCCTTCTCCATGTAAAATTGGCCTCTAGCAGTTAGTGGAATATTTCTGTATACTAACATATCCATCTAAGATAAATCATGCCGTTTGTCTTTTCTAGACTTTCCTCTATATTGGGCTACCTATGTATGATCCAGGAATGGAAGTGTTTTGTTGTTTTCATACTTTATTGGGCACATAGATCTGGCTGTTTACAGAAGTTGTCCCTCTAGCTGTAGTTAACGAACATGAAAATTACAGGTCCTTCTCTGAACTCTAGTGTGGAAGGAAATGTTTGTTCTCTTTTTGACTGAGTAAAGACCAATGGATTGCTAGGGCAGAGTGTATTCTAGACCCCATCTCACACTGATGGGACCCTATTAAAAAAGGTATTTGTTACAAAAGTCTGAAACAAGGAGGTGCTCTGGCCCAAATCTGTTCAACGTGTTTGTCATTGACATAGAAACTATGGTCATAAGTAAAGGAGCATGCTCACCTATACTCACCTAGTACCTTTTTTTCATAATCGTGATGATTTTAAATAACTATGCCATACAGATTTATATATGACAGTCTCACACAAAAAGCTCAGCAGTATATTTCTAACCCATCATTGTGGTGTTAAAATCAGACTTTTGTGTTCTGCTCCAGTCATTTCCTTTGTCTTGGAGATCAGTGATTGCAGTGGGCATACACTTAAGATCTTCCGCCCACATCTTTTACTGAATATAACACTATGTGTAAATTAGTAAATTAATGTGAACCAGGTTAAAGTCTATAGCCAGTGCATCTATACGTCTTTCCAAGAAGAAACACATCTCCCTAATTACCAGTAGCATGTCAGTTTAAGGACATTCTTGGTCCAAAAAAGTCAAGAAGATTTCATTTATTTGTGTACCACCTTTGTATTTCCATGTTGGTATATATTCCTCAGTTGTAAAATGTGTTAAGGGGGACAAATGTTGTGCATCCCAGTCAACCCTCCATAGGAATATCTTTTCATAACTACACCAAAAACCTCTGAACAAAAGTACAGCAGTGTTGGTAGGAAATAAGAACATTCCTCAGAATATAAACTTTTTGATTTAGTGCAAATTTGTTCAGTAGTGTTTGAGATATTTGTGTAAACAAAAAAGTGTTGGACAACCTTCATGAGCTTAATTTGAGAAAGACGTTTGTGCATCTTGAGTGTTAGTTCAATTAGACAAGGGTACATTTTCTACCATTGTACAATGCAGGTTTGCAAACCCCAGTGGGGTCTGAAAACCCAGGCAATCTGATTGGCTGGTTTTGTCACAAAAGGAGACAACATTAGGAGATGCTGGAAAAAAGGATAAAAACAGTTTAGCAAGGCAGTTAGAGTATTTCCTGATACACAGGTCTATTTGGTAGGAAAAGCAAAGAGAGTGCCATACGCTCAAACAAGAAAATTACCCATTTTTTTTACATTGTGTGATGATTTTTTATCACCTGGGAGACCACTAGTATTGTGTATGTATGAACAGGCAACACGATTCCAAGACAAGGGGGCTGTTGCTGAAGGCAGTGGCTAGGGTGTCTCTGAAGAATAAACTTACCTGTCATAGGGAAATGTGTAGACTCATCTTTTCAATTGTAATTGTAATTATATTTATATAGCGCTTACTGTCTCTGTAAAGGCATTAAAGTGCTTTTCAGTGAGTAGCCCACTACTTCGGAACCCAAAAAAGATCAGTGGTGGACTAGTATAGGGAAATACGAGTTAATTTGAGCAGCGGACATGGGAGTCTGTGAGTTGGATTGAATAGGATTGTCAGGGATAGAAGAGTGTCCCTTGTTATTTTGTTCTAGTCAGGCACTCGCACCTACACACAACGCAGAAATGGAGCTGTTATTTATGAACGTTTGAACCTTGTCATATAGGTATACACATCACTTTATTACACAGAGAGAAACTATATTTCCTGAGAGAAGATCACGTCAGTATTTTAGATGTAATACATTCATCTGTATATGCTAAGGCATGGGGTCTGCTGCTAAACACAGAGAAAGTATCATTTGTCAGATCATAGTAGTAATTAAGTATAATTTAGTAGAAAGTATAATTTGGCAGATCAGGTGAACCAAGGAGGGAAAGATGAAGGAAGAACTTAGAAAATAATGTAAAAAGGGTTATTGTGGAGATCATAGTGTTAGAATGAGGTTTGGGATGAATCAGAGAGTATGTGTACAGGATATACATATATATATATATATATATATATATATATATATATATATAATATATATATATATAATATATATATATATATATATATATATATATATATATATATATATATATATATATATATATATCCAGTCTTGCCAAACTTGTCCGATAAGAAGAAGGCGCTGACACCATGAATCTGAATCCAAACTCAATTTATTTACTCAATGTCTGCTTAGACACGTTTCGGCGTTACCGCCTTGTTCACTACATCTGCATTCAAAGTGAGCTCATACATATATACTGTAGAGATATGGGCGTGTCTAACAATTAACACACAGGTTCAAACCAGGTATTACCATGGTTACATTGTGGTAAACCTTGTATGTTGCACAGAGTCTCTTATATATATATATTCCAAATCGTGTGATCAAGAAACAAGTTTGTGTTGAAACGCGTTGCGTTACCAAAGAATAAGATACTTTGCGGCAAAGATTAACCTCTGAGTGCGCGTTTGCTTGCAAACAACTTTTTTTTTTTTTTTGTTAAAGTTTTTATTAGGAGGTATGACGTGCAAAAATCATACAGAAAAAAGACAAAGAAGTAAAAGCAACTTAACATATATTCATGTCATAAGTCCCTTTTTCTGGAATGTATGCCCCCCTTCCACCTCCCTCCCACCCCCGGTGGATCGCTACAGGGCAAGTAGAGAAGAATGAGAACAAAGAAAGGGAGAAAAAAGTGCAGAAACATAATAATTCACATTTCACATGCATTGGGGTAGCTTAAACCTTAATGTTCAGCATTCAGCCACCTAGTTAATGGAGCCCAGATCTGTTCGCCTACCCTCCGTGCCCTATATCCTCTTCTCTTAAACACAGAGAGTTTGCCCACATTTAAAAATTTACTGCACCATTCATGTGTAGTCGGAGGGGCGGGGTCCAACCAAACATTAGCTAAACTTAATCTAAGCACAGCTATGGCAATAAAAAGTAGCTTTCTATCTGATTCATCCATATTTTGGTTAGCAATACCCAACATAATAACCTGGGGCGTTACTGATATCCAATACCCAAACTCTTGTTCTAAATGTTGTTCTATTTTACACACCAAGGGGGCCAAAGAGGGCCAAGAAGCGAACATGTGAATGCTGTCAACCGCCAGCTCTCCACAACGGGGACAATTTACCCCCACTGCCCCACCCCACTGATGTATATGGAGAGGAGTTATATACAAGTTGAGCCAAATCTTAAAACATTGGACCGGGAGATTAGCAGAAATAGTGGCAGTTTGACTATAAACTAAAGAATCCTCGCAAAGACCTTGTTCCACCTGTAGTCCGGCCTGCCACCGACTAAAATGCTTAACTAAATCATCACTCCTTTTGTTGTTAACCAGTTTGTATATAGAGGATATGGTCGATGTATTCCCATTAATTGATTCTACCAACGGGATACGGACCCAGCTTACAGTTTTTTTAGAGAAAATATCTTGAATCCGAAGAAATTTGAAAAATTGTCTATTCTGTATCCCAAATTTCTGCTTGATAGATTCAAAAGCCAGGAGTCCAGATTCCGGAAAAATTTCCCCTATTGTACAAACCCCTTGTACAGACCATTCCTTAAAATACCCATCCGGAAAAATTTCCGGAAACAGAGTGTTCCCTGCAAAGGGAGAGTATAAATTAATTCTACCAATATTAAACATTTTCCGAACCTTCGTCCAAACCTTAAAAGCACCAAGCAGAACTTTAAACCTCACCCGCTTAAAATAGGCAAAATCAATGTGTCTAAACAATAATCCCCGAGCCTCTTCACCGTAAATTAAATTTAAAATTGAAGTATCAAAACGATCTACATCTCTTACATGTAGTAAGTCAGTGATTTGTCTCACCGTATACGACCAGTAGTAAACCAGAAAGTTAGGTACCGTCCTGCCTCCCCTTTCCCTAGGAAGATTCATATATTTCATAGCCCGTCTTGGGCGTTTGCCGGCCCATAAAAACCAAGACGTAATCCGGTCTAACTTTTTAAACCAGATTTGATCAATTAGCAAAGGAATGGCTCTAAAAAAATATAAAATCTTGGGTAAAAAAATCATTGTTATCACATTACATCTGCCCATCAACGTTAACTGTAGATTATTTATCCGACGAGCATCAGCCTCTAATTTACACAGCAAAGGGTTCAGGTTAATCTCAACCGTCTCCTCAGGTTTGGAACTGATCTCTATCCCTAGATATTTAGATTTACTAACTTCCCTCGGGTCAGCCAAAGTGATCTTATCATTGCAGATAATCTGAGTTTTTGTATCATTTAGGTAATACCCAGATATCGCACAAACTGCGACATAATTATTTGAATTTCTTGCAAAGCTACCCTCGGGGAGTCAGTCAAGATGCTAGATCATCTGCATAGCCAAGGATTTTTGTGTCCCTGACCTTAGCCTGAACCGGACAAATTAATACATCAGAAAAGATTTTCTTAATCAAAGGGTCGATATGAATTGCAAATAATAAACGGGAGCAGGGACACCCCTGCCTTGTACCTCTCAGTATGTTTATTGAATCAGACTGAATACCCATAACCGAGATTTGACTGGTTGGGTGTGTTGGACCCAGCCCTTCTTGGCAGATTCACCCCAAAACTTTTTGCTTTTGCCTAGCCTGTTTCTGTAACCTGGTGTTGGTGATTTTAGGCACTTTTTCACTGTGGTCCAGTGTAAAGTGCGTGCGCTCTGTGTGTGTGTGGTGAGAGTGACCTGCCTTCCCATACGAACGCATGTGGAATATGTGTGACCATGGTAGTTCCTGATGTGTGGGGATTGCAGGGTCGAGTTTGGTATGTGAAATCTCGTGAGATTGAATGCTGAGCAATGATTTATGCGGCATGATTGTGTCTAGTGTGGAAGTGCCACTTCTAGAAGTTGGCATGTTTGTGTAATTTGTGTCTGGCGTGTGATTGGCTGGAGCTGGCTGGTGAGCCGAGCTCCAGGAGTCAGGATGGCTCTGCCCCGGTGGTGAATGGAGAGAATAGCATGCTGATGTGAGGGAGGGGTACACCTGGGACTTGAATAGGGCTGGGTTTTCCCTCCACAATGCTGGCTCCACCCCCTGTGGTGTGTCTGATGTCCCTAGCCTGGCCAGTGAAAGGGAGTCCCACATAACCAGTTCTAGCTGGTTCTTACATTGCCTACACCCTGCTAGACAAAGGGATTTTTGGTGTATAAAAAGAGGCAGTGACCTCTTGTAAAATGTTCTTGTTTCCTGACTTGAATCTACCAGGGGCGTGCTGCTGCTTTTGCCTTTGCCAGCCCCTGGATGCCCTGGATGCTGAAAGACTTATTGGGGACCCCTCTGCCTGGTCTGGAATGACATGGGGATTTTTCCTTGCCCCAGGATCCTTTCTTTTTCTTTAGGGACCTTTATCTTGCCCTATTCACCTATGAGGGCTGTGTTCCTGGGGCCCTTCTTGCTGGAGGGGTTATTACTGGGGCCTTTGGTGCTTTCTGTGCTTCTCTGGGCAGTGCGCTGGCATTTTCCCTGTGGGAAGGGCTCCGGCCCTTTTGCGCCCCTCGCAGGTGCCCACCCTGCATTTTGGACACATTCCAGTTGGAGTTGGAATTTGCGGGTGCCGTCCCGCGTCATGGACGCCTATTTTCATTTTTAATTGACGGGTTCCCACCCCGCTTATCTAAATCCTTGCGGGTGCCCACCCTGCATGCTACTTTTATTTTTGACATCGAGGGTGCCCACCCCTCATTATTGCCCCAGAGTCTCACCACTGTGGCTGCTGCTAAACAGGAAGCCAGGCAACCGATGTCTGGAGCGGGGCGGGACTTCCGCTGGTAGACAGGAAGTCCCGCCAGCCGCCACCGAGAAAGGGGAAAGAGAAGCGGCCAAGTAATGGCCTCTCTGCGGCCCGGGGCCCCCATAAGTTGGGGAGAGCCCCGGGGCCACCAACAGGAAACCGCCCAAGTGTTGCGGGGCTCCCACTTGCTGGAGGGAGCCCAGGAAGTGAAATTCCGTCCCCTTGTGCCACGAAGGAGAAGCCGCCCGAGCCTCGAGGGCTTGCCTCTTTGTCCCGGGGGCCGCCGCTGGTGCAGGACTTCTGCCTCCACCCCCCCAAGCCGGTGAGTTCAGCCAGGGAGTCTGGGTGGGGAGAGGCAGAGCAGAGCAGAGCAGGAGCGGTCCCGCCAGGAGTGCACCGCTCCACCGATGCCCCTCATTCATTGCAAGAGCCCTGTGGGGTCCCGGGGGCCAGTGACTCCCCCAGAGCCAGTGCAGTCCTACGTTGGGGACAGGTTTGAGTAAGGAGCTAGATGTCTCCCCCCGCCCTACAGGAGTCGTTGTAAAGGGCAAGAGGAGTCCGTGCTGAGCCCGTGGCTCCAATGATGGGGGCATTTCTTTCTTTAAGGAGCCAGAGTGCTCCCATGCCCACAATATTTTCAGAACCTAGATGACTCCTGGGCACAGTTGATTTTCGGGCCTAGAGGGCTCCAAAATGCACCTATGTTTGTTCTAGAGCCTAGAGGGCTCCAGCAGTCTGCGCAGTCTGTGTTCCTAAGGGCCAGTGAGGGCCCTGGTCACAGTTTTGAGTCGTAGCTGCCCAGCAATTAGTGGGCAGCTGCAGCGTTTAGGCTTTTATTTCTTTTAGGGGGACCTGTTCTTTGTGAATCCAGGAGTGAGTCGCCCTACCTTCTCCCCTACCTTGGCCTTTCACAGCTGCGCAGCACTTAGGGCCAGCTGCAGCGTTTAGGCCCTTGTGATTGTCATCAGCTGCCCAGCAAGTAGTGGGCAGCTGCAACGTTAAGGTTTACGCCGGTGGCGCACCCCTGACTGGCACTGCGTTGGCAGCGCTCCCTGACATTCTGGCCACACATGGGCATTTGAGCCCCTTCTTGAGATGGCCAGTTGGCCAGGGGGGCTGGTATGTGGATAGGGCATAAGGCCCTAATGTGATTTTTGTGCAATGTGATTTTACTATGTTTGTGATGATAATTGCCTAATGTGATTTATGGGCTAGAGTGATGTGGGTGTTAGGAAATGTACTGTGTGTAGTATGTTTTGCGCACCCTGTGTTCTGACACCTCTGAATGTGTGTTCATGCATCATGTGTTTTTCCTGCACCTCTGAATGTGTTGTGATGCATCATGTGTAATGTTTTATGCTTAGGGGGAGGGTCTAATGTGTTTAGACTAGTGAGGAGATTGCCTACTGTATTTTTACTGGTTAGGCCTAAATGTGATTGCTGCATAATGTGCTTTGCCTGTATGCTTGTGTTATACTTCTAAAGGTGCTCAATGCTTAGAAGTTTGCTTTGCCTAGTATGTTATACTAGAGAGGTTATGTGTCAATGCGTATGGTTATTAGTATTGCGTAGTGTGTACCTACTTGTTACCAGTGGTTACTGGTTGTGATCTATAATTGTTATTTGGTGTGACAGTTATTCTAAGTGCTAGTTCTACTAAGTGCTGATTCTGCCGTAAACATCAGCAGAAGAATGGATTATATTCACTGTTCCCCGCCGCACGAGAATCGCAACCCCTTTGGTCTTAGCCTCCAATTTGGTCCATGAAATCAACTGAAAACCCACAAGCTCAATGAGCTTATGCCCGCTAGTTTCGATGTGAGTCTCCTGAAGGCAAATGACATCTGCCCGCAGGAAACGCACATCCTCTCTAATCTGATGCCGTTTAGCAGGATCATTTAGTCCGCATATATTTATAGATGCTATCCTAATATTAGCCATGGCATTTTGAAAACATTCCAAACATATATCCAATTGAGAGATTGTAAACACCCTACCTGAACTAACCTGCTCCCACAAACAACCCCAACCCGAACCTTCCCTTACCCTGTTGTTCCTCCCCCACCCTGATACCCCCACCAACTCACCCACCCACTCCCCACCCCACAAAACTGGCAAAAAAGGTCCTCAGACCCTTGTGATGCCTCCCACTTACCAAGTGTCGCCCGGTCACTCCCTGACCATACATCAACATAAACAGAGAGAAAGACATTTAAGAGAGAAAAAAAACTGTCTTGAGGGAATGAAAAGAAATAAAAGGCAAATCATCTGACACAGGTTTGCTCCGAGAAAGTTTGTAACTGAAAGTACAACACATTAGCCCTCAGTAAGTTCCTTCAGATAATTTTCCGCTTGTACTTCCTAGATAAATTCCCATATCTTGCCATGAAGAATAACCTTCAGCTGTGCAGGGTTCATCAAGAAGACTTCACACCCTTTTTTCTGAAAAGAGGTAATCAGCTGGCGGAGCCGCCACCTCCGTTTCACCGTTGTGTGACAAAAATCGGGTCTCACAAAAAAAGTCTGACCCTCTGCAGATCTTCTTGCATCCGGACGTGCTTTCCCAAAAATGGCTTCTCTCAACAAAAAGTTACCAACAAAAATTAATATTGCCCGGGGTTTGGCTTCGGGGACGGCTTTTTTTTTCAACATAAGGGGAAACCGATGTACTCTCTGTATCTCGGTTTCCCAACACCAGTGTGAGAGCTCCGGAACCGCAGTTTTGAATAGTTTCAAAACAAACCCTCTAATATCCTTACCCTCTGTTTTTTCCTCAATCCCTAAAAGTTGTAAATTGTTCCAACGGAGCCGATTTTCGGAATCCTCCAACTACCACATTATATCTGAAAGCCTTTCGTCATTGTGAGAAGTTGGCCTGGTATATAATGCTCACTAATTCTTAGTGATCACTTTTTACCATGCCAAGCAACCCTTATGATGATGGTTGTAATTCAACCTTGTAGACCAGTTATCCTAGTGGTAACGTGGACAAAGCAGTCTTAGGCTAAACTCTGAAAGGCATGTGAAGCCAGCTGTTATACCATACACAACCCCCTTGAATACCAAATGAAAGGGACACCACACAGATATATATTAAAAATATATATTGATTTATTAACTATAAAATCCCCTGGACTCTTTATGAGCACAGAAGCACAAGCGTTAAATCACAAGACAGTTTAAAATACACAAAAGTTGCACAATATGGATGAGCCCTAGGGGCCACCTAAACCATATACTAAGAAAGTGGTATAAGAGATACCAGGAGGAAAGTGAAGAGGCCTAGGGCCTTGGGAATCGCTGGAGCTATTCGAGACTGGCAATGACTAAGTCGGGAAAGGCCCACGGGACTCGGGTGCAGTGTTCAAAGTGCACGCACTTCTCAATGCAAAGTCTATGGGGCGTAAAAAGCACAAAGTTAGAAAGTTAGGAACCTTCGGAGTGACCTACGGAGCTGAAACTTAAAACACAGGCCCTTGGGATGTGTACCAGTGCAGGAGCACCGGCGGAGCTGAGTTACCTCACCCACAGGAAGCGGGTGCACAGGGTCGAAGTTGTGTCGGGTTTCGTCACGCTGGTCGATGGTGCTTGGAGCTGAAGATGCTGCAGGCGGCTCGATGAGAAGAGTTCCGGTGGATCCAAGGGTGGATCTGAAGATGTGAAGACCTGAAAGCAGAGGGGACAATGTTCAAAGTCACTAGCCAGTGACTACCGTGGAACCGGATTGGAACCAGGCGATGTCGGGTGAAAACAGGCGTTGTCGGGTAGCTTCTTTCTGCAGCCACGTGGATACCCGGGGTTGAGGACGTCCAGGAGTCGGTCACGAGCTGTCCCACGTAGGCTTCTCGCTGTTGGCGGTGTCGGCGACCTGATCGGAGCAAACAGGCCTTGGCAAATGCAAGCCACGCAGAAGTTGAAAGATGCTGTTCACTCGGACCAGCAAGGTCAGAGCGGGTGCTCCTTTTCACAGGAGCTTGGGTAGGTCTGGAGCAACCAGACCTGCTGTGTAAATCTTAGGGTTCGTCGCCAAGATGGCCGCTGACCACGTGGCTAGTGGCCGGGATGGCGCGTCGAGTGGCACAATGCAAAAGGGCCCCACGCAGATCGTGGAGATGCTGGAGGGCTGCTCTTCGGTGCAAGGGCTGCTCGGTGGTGGGGGTTCTCAATCCCCAAAGCACAACGTCGAGGATGCCTCAGAAGCTGCGCAGTCAGCTTTTCGAGTGTCTTTCAAGAGGTCCGGTCCCACGTCACTCGGTGCCTCCACGGGTTCCTTCTTCGCAGGGACTGTGGATCGGGCTCTGAGAGGTCTGGGAGTCTGGTTCTTGTCGGGCTCTGGGCTCGGTCTCCGGCGGGAGGCGGCGGCAAAGCAGACGTCAAGTTGCTGGTTGGTACCTGTGTTCACAGGGTGGCCACTCCTAGGCCACAAGGGAGATTCTCTTCAGTCTTCTGTGCAGCAGAATGTCGAAGTCCAGTCTTCTTCTTGTTTAAAGTTGATTTCAGGATGATCTGCTGTGCAATGGCACTGCTCCCCCTCTTATTCCCAAACTGGGGGTGGATCACCTACTAGGTCCCTCCTCTGGGAGGAACCAGGAAGGGGGGCGGTTACACCCCCTTTCCTTTGTCCAGCTCCGCGCCAGGACTGGGGCTGGAAGGCCCCAGAACCGGTTTGGACTGGCCTATGCACGGGGACACCTTGTGTGCCCCAGGCATGTCTGATTCTATTCAGCCCTGTCCTACCCAATACACAAAATCCTGTCTGGGGTGGTGCTCGCGCCTCCCAAGGCAGGAAACCCTTTGTCCAGGCCACCATCTGCCGAGTTTCGGTCAGCAGCAGGAGGCCAGACTTGTGTCTGTGGTGGCAGCGTCCATTTTGTGAAGCTGAGGCTCTGTTTAACTTTAACCGGGATTAAGGCTACACACATGTCGTGTCCCTCTAGAAGGGTGGAATGCTATCCCCGTCGCCAGAATTGGTGAGGGGATAGTATTCCAATTCGTATGACACCTTACTCGACATGTTTTGATAAAGCCAAACCAAAGATAGCATTTAACCGCGAGGATTATAATGCACTTAAGAGTATATGGTATGGCAATATCCCGGAACAGCTTAGGGAGTTGTTCCCGACAGCTGCAGACAGGCTCAGCTCATGCTAGAGCACCATCTCACATATTTCCAAGCACTCTGCCTCCAGGATTGATGAGGCCTTCCATAGGAGTGGCTGATAGGAACATATGTGTCCAGTTTAGGGTTAGGCACAGACATACTGTACCTAAGTAAGAGGTGGTTACACCGTCTTACCCCAGCTGAGTGATCAGCCAGTTGTGTCAAATATGGAGGCCAGGCCAGGGGTGGCACAATGCGTGCTGCAGCCCCTGGTAGGCCTTGGATACACCTATGCCCTGGGCACCTAGGGTGCACTATTACAGGGGCTCATAAGGTGAACCAGTTCCAATTCGTAATGCACCTAGAGTGCATTGGCAGTAATTTAGAGAGAGAACAGCAGGCTGTGGGTCTGATTAGCAGGCCCACAGCCACATTAAGTCAGAAACCAGTGAAGCAAAAAGCAAAAATTTGGGGTGACCATAGGATAGCAGACCCTACTCTCCTACATAACCCCCCCCCCAAACGCAGGGACATTAGACTAACCTTGACCAGTTGTGTCTTCATGTTCTAAGTGGAAGTACCTGGAGAGACCATCTGCGTTGCCATGGTCAGTCCCTGGGCGGTGCTCCACTGTAAAGTCCATCCCCTGTAGGGAAATGGACCACCTGAGTAGTTTGGGGTTTTCACCCTTCATCTGATTAAGCCATAGGAGGGGCTTATGGTCGGTCTGAATCTTGAAGTGAGTGCCAAATAAGTATGGTCTCAACTTCTTCAGGGCCCACACCACAGCAAAGGCCTCCCTCTCTATAGCTGACCAACGTTTCTCTCTGGGGGTCAGCCTTCTGCTAATGAAAGCAATGGGCTGGTCCTGGCCATCTACATTAAGCTGTGAAAGCACTGCTCCCACTCCCAACTCAGAAGCATCTGTTTGGACAATGAACTCTCTTGAGTAGTCAGGACTCTTCAGGATAGGTGCAGAGCACATGGCCTTCTTCAGATCATCAAATGCCTTTTGACAGATTTCTGTCCACTGAACCTTTTTGGGCATCTTCTTGGATGTCAGATCATTAAGAGGAGTCACAATGGACCCATAGTTCTTAACAAACTTCCTGTAGTACCCAGTCAGGCCCAAGAAAGCTCTGACCTGAGTCTGGGTAGTTGGAGGGGACCAGTCCTTGATGGTCTGGATGTATTCGTAGGAGGTAGGTTAGATTCACCTCCGGGCCCCCCCAGGTCTCCTTCTTGGGCTCTGAGCCCTCCTGCGCCTGCAAGGGTAGTTGTAACTCCTGAATAATCCCATTGCAGATTACTGCTTACCTCGGAGCCATCGCTCTCTCATTTTCTCAAAGTGGGCGATGGTATCTTCCTAAATTTACTGTGGCGAGGTGTAATACTTTTCAGAGTATCTGCTGTATTTGGGGGACTCCCACTCTCCTCACCCGAGATAAGCTCTTTATTTTCGGAGTCCGAGGTAGGATCTATATCCGATTCCTCTGCCACAGAAAAATAGCTATCTCCATCCTGGGCATCCGGTACACTACCAGCGCCAGATCCGGTATCCAAACCACCTCCAACGGGAGTTTGAAAGGTAGAGGTATCGGCCAGGTCGGTCTCTGAGCCTTGCAGAGATTTTGCAGAGCCCCCTTCCGCCCCTTCAGCCACTCCTGTGCCCGTACACAACGCCGGTGAGACCTCAGAGATTGTATTAGCTTCTTTACAGTTTTATCCCCACCAACTGTCCCGGGCTTCTCAATTGACATGATTCCATTTACTCCCCCACCACTGTCCTTTAAAAGAACCTCAAAGTTATTAGGGGAACCAGCAGCATCCGCACCACAAAAGGAAAATTCCCCCACCCAGAGCCCTCCATCACCTAAGAGGTAATCACCGACACCCCCAGCTTCTTGTTAGCACTTCCATCGCTCCAGGTAGGTAGGGGTTGGGTCTTTTCTGCAGCTTTCACTTTGGCAAGACTCACCTTCTTTAAACTCACTGCAATTGTTTTAGCACCAGGCTTTTCTGCCACTCTGTCCGTTTTCGTGGATTTTTCATATTTGTCAGCCTTCTCCTGAGCAGCCAGAGTCTTCCTAATCCCTGAAGCTGCTGCATCTCCCGCAACTTTGGTGCTCAAAACAGGTAAGATTCCATTTCCATTTTTGCGAGGCAGCATGTTGCTTTGTGAGCTGCCGCTTACCCTTGATTCCTGCTGGAAGTTCCCTGATAGCCACGCCCGCCTGGTCCACAGGTGTGCACGGCTGCAAAGGATCGTTGCTGCAAGCCATGCAGACCGGAGCCAAAGCTTCTGTTTTTCCCGGTACGTAAACATATGATCCTTTTCAAAAATGTCGAGCTACTGTTTGAACTACTCCAATATAGCGTTTTTACTCCCTCATCCAAAACTCTCCTTCTCTCCCAGAAAAACCACCGCTACTGCAGCGCTGGTCTGGGAGAGACACCACTCAAATCAAGCAGCCACCATCTTGCCCACCCTTGCAAGCAACTTTTGGATTTGGAATTGAAAATTTGACAGGCTTTTGGGTTCGCCGTTCAATGCGCCAGTAGGTATATATAGTTAGGATTTTTTCCCTATGGGATTTTTGAAAATTCTATGTCTAATAACTTTGGCGTTTGTGGACGGAATCGGCTGAAATTTTCAGGAAAATGGCACAGTTTGTTTCTGAGCAGCCCTTGAAAATTTGGGGGGGTTTCGTCAAGGGGGGGGCCGAGGAAAAAGGGGGGTCCCAAAACGTGTTTTCCCCATGTTAATTTCCATAGGGCCTTTGGCCTCACTTTTAGCTCGAACGGCTGAATGGATTTGCACGAAACTTGGCAAAATTGTAGGGACTGTTAGCCCGATGTGCCTTTGCTAGGTCTCAATATATGTGCTTCAGTGGATTTTGAGAAATTAACGTTCAAAACAAGATATATATCTGTAACAGCGCTCCGGGCTGCGCTCCGGTCCGCTTACTTTTCGCAAAACGGAACTTTGCGATGCGAAGCTGATTGGCTTTCCGGTGTCTGTCAACATTCTAAACAGTCCGGAGCGGCCGCCATCTTATCTCTCGGTAGGATCGAGAGAGAAGAAGAGGTGAAAAACGAAGGGGGAATTTAATGAAAGGGGGCAAGGAAGATCCCTCTTGACCCCCTAGGAATGATGTTGGGGTTATTAAAGGGTCCCGTGGGGAAAATTAAAAAAAATGATTTTTCACGGTAGAAGCGCTTCCCGGGCCGCGAACTGGGCCGCAAACTGGTAGCGAAACGGGAATTCGCCATTTTGTGTTTCGTTTTAATTAAATTACTAGGTATAAGGGGGTGCGGGAGACGTATCCTGATCCCTTATGTTTTCTGAGGGTGGCTGAGGAGGCTCATATATGTTGATATATGTCTTCCAGCGGCTGTGCGTGTGCCATCTTATCTCTCGGTAGGATCGAGAGAGAAGAAGAGGTGAAAAACGAAGGGGGAATTTAATGAAAGGGGGCAAGGTAGACCCCTCTTGACCCCCTAGGAATGATGTTGGGGTTATTGAAGGGTCCCGTGGGGAAAAAAAAAAAATTGATTTTTAACGGTAGAAGTGCTTCTCGGGCCGCGAACTGGGCCGCAAACTGGTAGCGAAATGGGAATTCGCCATTTTGTGTTTCGTTTTAATTAAATTACTAGGTATAAGGGGGTGCGGGAGACGTATCCTGATCCCTTATGTTTTCTGAGGGTGGCTGAGGAGGCTCATATATGTTGATACATGTCTTCCAGCGGCTGTGCGTGAGCGTTTTTTTTTTTTTTTTGCTGCGTGACGTCTGTTAACGTTCGATTCGATGGAAATCAGGAAGTGTTGACCGCCAATTTGTCACTGCGATAAAATATTTTGTTATAAATGAATCCTTATTGATAAACATTGTATGCGCCATCTTGCCTTTTTTCCAATGGCACAATTTTGTCGTGCACGGCAGCCATTTTAGATGCCTTGACCAGACCCACTCTCTGCACGCCATCGATTCTCAGCACGGCTCCCCACCCTCGCAAACATCTCCCCCACGCACTGGTCACCCCCGCTCTCTCTCTCATGCATGGGCCATAAACTTCCCCCCATCTGCGCTGCTCTTCCCTGAGAATCACACCCTGTGCCCGCCCGACACCTCCCTTTCACCCTATTCACTACCGCACCCTCTGACACTCCTCTACCTCTGTGTCCGATTGTCCAGGCTGGTCCCAGGCTATCACCTAGCCCTGCGGATGTAGTTTATGGCCCCAGCTGCAGAGAATCCAGACATGCCAACCCTCCCGATTCAGGCGTGAGACTACCGATTTCAGTGCTAGTCTCCCGCCTCCCGATTCCTGCAAGCAAAAACCCGATTCCTCTGGGGTTTCAGCTGACAGGGCTTAGTATTGTGTTACGTGCTAATTCTTCCAGGAAACGTCAGAGGGCCGATGCAGGGGCTCTAGAAGGGGTGATAAACCATTTAAGCCTCATTAACAAGCGCATGGTCTTTTAAAGATATGTGAAGTACTCGGGGCGGCGGTGTGTGTGTGCCCTCTTTCAGGAGCGGGCGGGGGGGTGGGGGGGGGCACTGCCAGTAACTTGCCAGGCCAGGCAGTGTTCAACACTTGCATCACCCTTTCTCTGCCTGCTATTGCGCTCCATGCTTCGGAAAGGTAAGAAAAAGAACGTGCATTTGAGTTTGAAATGTCTGATCCTGTAGCAGCACACTTCCAAAGCCCACGCATGACAATAACCCGATTCAAGGCCCCATTCACCCGATTTTTTAAAAATATATAGTACTCCAACAAAGTAGGATTATAAAACTTTATTAACTTTATAAATATAACGAACGCAAAAAAACTGTAAATACATTTAAACATTTTTTGGCAAAAAGAAGCAACAATGGTCAGTAGCTGTCTTTTGTGCGAATAGTCCCAAGGCAGCACAACGTGCTGAGTTCTGGACGGCACCCAGGTGATGTTACCTGGGTGCCGCACTGGTTTTTGGTTTCCTACAATGCAGCTCAGAAAAACAGCGTGGGGCGTCCCGGGTGGTGCGGGGAGAGGCCTCGTCAGTAGCGGTCTGTTGTGCGAATAGTCCCAAGGCAGCAGAACGCGCTGAGATGTGGATGGCACCCAGGTGATGTCCAGTAACTTGCCGCACTTGTTTTGGCATCCTACAATGCTGCTCCGAAAAACGTCGTGGGGCGCCTGGGGGGGGGGGCGTGGGGGAGGCGGCGTGAACGGGCCTCCCCAGGTGGAGGCTCGTCTGCTGTACTGGGGTGCCCCTTTACCGTTTCAGTTGCCATTCCGCCCGCTTTTGCTACACTGTGCCTCATCCTCCATTCAGCTGTTTATCGCCCGCTCTTGCGGCTACAGCGTCTCGCTCACCATGTAGCTGAGTTGCGCCCACTCTTGCGGTGCAGCGATAGGCGGCTGCCATTGGATTCTTAAAATGGCGGACGGCTCTTCGGATTTGGGCCTGGTCCACTAAAATGGCCCTGGGACACCTTGGAACTCGGACGCTTGCCTGCTAGGGCTTGGGCTCCAATCTCGAAAGCGTCCCCTCAGCCTCGAAGATTCTACAAAAGTCTTGGGGGCCCTCGACTCCTGCAGGCTTCCGGTGGGGAGCGGCTGCCATGATTGCTCGCGGAATGACCACGACGGAGCCACGAGATGGTGGTGCTCTCATGCTGACGCCAGCTTCAGTCTGAAACATCCAGAAACAAGGTGGGGCTTTCATCGTTGGGGAAAAAAAATGTTCTAAACCAATGAAAAGTGTTATTTTTAGGTCATATGACCAAGCCTTCCATCATTAGGAAACCAAAAGTAAAATGAACCAATGAAAAGTTTTATAAACAAGTCACATGACCTGTTATGCGGCATAGGGCTACAAAAAGCGTAGAAAATCCGTTGGCACGTGAGGCGGCGTCAGTAGCGGACCGATGTGCGAATAGGCCGAAGGCAGCACAACGCACCGAGATTCGGATGGCACCGAGTTGTTGTCCAGCAAGTTGCTGCACTCGTGTGGCTATCCTACAATGCTGCGCCGAAAGTCGGCGTGGGGCGCCCCGTTGGCCTGTAAGGTCGCGTCAGTCAGTGGGGGCTGTGTGTCTCCCCCAAGTTGGAGGCTCCTCGGCTGCAGTGGGGTGCCCCTTAGCGTTTCACTCGCCGTCCAACTGAGTTGCGTCCGCACTTGCTGCTACAGTAGGCCGAAGGCAGCACAGCGCGCCGAGATCTGGATGGCACCGAGGTGGTGTCCAGCAAGTTGCCGCACTGGTGTGGCCATCCTACAATGCTGCGCCGAAAGACGGCGTGTCCAGCTGAGTTCCGGTCACTCTTGCGGTACACTGACTCGAACGCGCCGAGATCCGGATGGCACCGAGGTGGTGTCCAGCAAGTTGCCGCACTGGTGTGACCATCCTACAATGCTGCGCCGAAAGTCGGCGTGGGGTGCCCCGTTGGTTTATGAGGTGATGTCAGTAGTGGACCGATGTGTGAATAGGTCGGAACCAGCACAAGGCGCCAAGATCCGGATGGCAAGTCCTGGATGTTGAGTGCCATAGTTGAGAGTTCTGAGCAGTGCTTGTAAGACTGTCTGAAGCTTATTTGCACCTGCTGCAGCTTCACTATTGCCCTGGTGTGGCCAAAGATCGCCCATGACATAGGCGGCCGGCTCCCGAGGTCCGGCGGAACTTTTTTCCTTTTCCTTTCTGCTTCTTGTCCCACAATCCGTTTCACCTGAAGACACGACCAGGTCCCTGAATGTGTGCAGGGGGACGTTATTGATTGAATCAAAATGGCGGCTTGACACAAAGCTGACTCAAGCATTGCTGTTGATGCTATACAGACAAAAATTGGTTTTCAGTTTGTACATTCTTCAGGATTTTTTTTCCATCCAAGGCTGATTGAGAGTTTGTAGAAAAATGGCTTCAGATTTTCCACATACTACTCTTCAACATTCTTCCTAAATGTAACAATGTGAGACTCACTAGGAGAACGGCTGTTTATCTTTCCTTTCAAAATGCTGCCAACAATATTTTCTGAATGGAAGACACCATCTTGTAGCATAAAGGGCCGAAAGGGGTTCTGGTCTGGCCGATGGTTGGTGGGGACATTTTGACTATATCTTGGACCTGCCCGGCCTCGCCCAAAATGGCGCCGGTATAAATGGGACTCGTAACTCCTTGTTGTGTACTGGTTGAACAACCTTGATATCACGAGATATGAATGCAGTTTTGATGCTCATGGCGGGCGGGGACGAGAAATGATTGAATATTTCGACATCCCTATTGATATTAAGTTCTGATGTGTTATTGATTATTGTAATATTGAAAGTTCGAATTAACGTCACCCATGGTACTTGCCCGCAAATGTATATCTAGATAATTTTTTTGTAAGTGGCCCTGTCGTATTTTAATTACAAAATGTACGTCCACCGATTCCGCAACTGTTAGACACCTTAGTTCTTGCAACCTAATGGCCCGCTCGTTACGTTCCTCTATAATGTAAATGTCTCCTCATCATATACGATTTCAGTTTGTTCCGTGGCCGGCACACGTGGTTATAGGCCCGTATTTGTATACTGACATTTTCACAATAAAGGTTTTTAAAACAAAACATGGTAGTAGTATTTACATTGGTAAAGTTTTTACTTTTAGTCACTGTTTTCGAATCAGTAAAAGGCAAGTGAAATAAAGCAGTCCAATTACATGACGGATAAAAGGTATAATACGTAGGAACGCAGTAAAGATAAATGGTCAAGGGCAGTTGTGTTTTCCACTCCTGCAACATAAAGTGATCGATAAGAATCTGATAATCAGGCGTATCGGCGACTAAGACAGCAGGCCGAGCCTCTTTTACTCAACGGCCCCGTCATGGGACGAAGAAACGCCCTTTTTCTCGAAAACGGAATATATTTTACTTGCAGGACAGTTGTAAATTTTCCGGGAAAGTACATTAGCCTGGAATATTATAACATATATGTTTAAAAAAAAAAATGTTCGAAATCAATAAAACGCGTATTTTTTAGGTCATATGACCAAGCTTTTCATTATTAAAATAACAAAAGTAAAATGAACCAATAAAAAGTTTTATTAACAAGTCACATGACCTGTTATGCTTACGTTACGCGCTGCGCGCCGTGCCCCGGATCACTTCCGGGTGCGCTAACGCGACGTGTCATATAACGCATTACGCGACAACGTAGGCCAAGAATATAGTCAAAATGTCTCCACCAACCAGCGTTCGGAACACAACCCCTTTCAGCAGTCCAAAAAGTTCTGTTAAATGACAACAGAGGGGACAGGCAACAAGAACCATCAGTCAAAGAGGGGATGGCAAGTTCTTCTCTACCGGGTCATGTTGGGGCGCTACCGGAACTGATCGAATTGGTAGTCTACAGTGTTTCTGGATGTTTCAGACTAAAGCTGGCGTCAGCATGAGAGCACCACCATCTCGTAGCTCCGTCGTGGCCATTCCACGAGCAAACATGGCAGCCGCTCCCCACCAGAAGCCTGCAGGAGTCGGGGGCCACCAAGACTTTTGTAGAATCTTCACGGCTGAGGGGACGCTTTCGAGAATGGGACCCAAGCCCTATCAGGGAAGCGTCCGAGTTCCAAGGTGTCCCAGGGCCATTTTAGTGGACCACGCCCAAATCTGAAGAGCCGGCCGCCATTTTGAGAGTCCTGTGGCAGTCGCTTATCGTTGCATCGCAAGAGCGGGAGCAACTCAACTACATGGTGAGCGAGACGCTGTAGTCGCAAGAGCGGGCGGTAAACAGCTGAATGGCGGAAGAGGCACAGTGTAGCAAAAGCGGGCGGAATGAAAACTAAAACGGTAAAGGGGCGCCCCACTACAGTGTGTCTTCAGGTCAAACGGATTGTGGGACAAGGTCCAGAATAGAAGAGTCATCAAAAGGCAAAAAGTTCCGCCGGACCCCGGGAGCCGGCCGTCTATGTCGGGGGCGATCTCAGGCTACACCAGTGCTATAAGACTTGGGGAGGGGGTCGGAGCCAAGCGTCTTCTCCGAGTCCGTGCCATCACACCGCCCCTCGGGGGCCTCCGTCAAGCGGTTTAGGGAGGTACCATATCACATTGTTTTCAAATGCAGTCAGGTCCACAAACGACCCTCACTTACTTTGAGAATAGTGAAGCTGCAGTAGGTGGAAATAAGCTTCAGACAGTGTTACAAGCGCTGCTCAGAACTCTGAACTATGGCACCCAACATCCAGGACTTGCCATCCGGATCTTGGCGCCTTGTGCTGGTTCCGACCTATTCACACATCGGTCCACTACTGACATCACCTCATAAACCAACGTAATGTAAATGGTTATTTAATAAAATGTTTTACCCTGTTACTTTGCTGGTGTGTTGTCTATATTTTTAATATTTGCATAGGGTTTGTCGTTATTTTGGGTGGGGTGGGTGACGGAGCTGAGCTGTCTTGCAGCCCTCATGGTGTGGAGCTCAGTTCATCTCACTATTTTCGTATTTCTCATGAAGGGTTGTTCCTAATATTTCTATTTTAGCGAGGTCAAAAAGAGATCCAATTAGTGGCCTACTGATTTTGCTCAATTACTTTTATTTTTTTACACGATTTTTCACTATCTGCAAAGACTAAACAGAGTATTGCGACTTTGTGCTTGTTTGTAAATAGAGAATGAACCAAAGAGAATCAATTGTAAAACAGTAAATGCTTGGATAACAATCAATCAAATGGAGAGACAAGCAGGCACGACGGATTACAACGGGGGTAAAGGCCTGCGTTAACTACTCTTCACTATCTGCAAAGAGAGAGTACTACTAAGAGAAAAGAGGGGAGGGGGGGCAGCGTTCAAAGCACATCAGCGTGCATAAACACGAAAAAGTTTTTACCTATCACGTACTTGACATTTGACAGCTTTTGATATTTGCTATTAAAAAACCATTGAAATTCACAGAAAAAACCATAGGTTTTAGGCCATATATAGTTAGGAATTTGCATTTACAAAACCTTGAAAATTCACTGAAAAAACCATTGGTTATAGACCATATATAGTTAGGGATTAGCCTTTTCAAAACCTTATTTTACTCACACAAAACCATTGAAATTTCATATATAGTTAGTTGCACTAACTATATATCGCGCACCCGCAATCCACTGCTGATGATGTCACATATTACATCATTCATGACATGGTTAGTGACATCACTGATGACATCACTGATGACATCTCAAATGACATCACTGATGACATCTCAAATGACATCACTGATGACATCACTGATGACATCTCAAATGACATCACTGATAAAATCACTGATAACATCTCATTTGACATGACTGATCACATCACTGATGATATCATTCATGTGATAATACCATGAACCTCTTCAGACTCTAATATAACCTTAGATACAATCAGTGTAAACAGACAGTCACAGACTGTCACTCATCCATGGAGTTACTCACACACCTAGTCAGTTATGCAAAAAATCTGTCACACCTCCATTTTCTCAACTATACAGTTATACACACCTTACTTATTCAAACATATACTAACACATATTTACTCTCTTATACAATCCCTGATACATGTTCACAATGATCCATACAGCCACTCACACATTCACTGGCTCTTATGCACAGTTATTTATATATGTCAACTCTCACATGTACTGTGTTTTACATGTGTACTTACTTAGACATGTAGCACTGAGATATCCATTCACTCACTAATACACTCATGCACAGTCAACCGCCCATACAGCTGTTTCCACATGCACTTTTGAACCCATACATATAGTGAATCAACTACTCACACATCTATGTACAGAGTCACACACCTCCCAGCCACCCATACACACACACTCAGTTTCCCATACAAATACTTGGACAACCAATGAATAACCCATACAGTTACTCATATAGCTACTGATCAACACATGCAGCAGTTTGTAGAACAACAGATATAATGATGCACAAATTAAGACAGTTTAGTCACTAACCCATGCACTCAGTGAGACACATTTAATCACTCACTCATACAGTCAGTCATGCACCTACTAAATCCTTCATCCAGACACTTATACATCCACTCATTCTTCAATATGTAAGACATATTTTAACTTTACAGAAACATACAGTCACTGGATGATGTAATAAGTGATGTCATCAGTGATGTCATTTGAGATGTCATCAGTGATGTCATCAGTGATGTCACTAACCATGTCATGAATGATGTAATATGTGACATCATCAGCAGTGGATTGCGGGTGCGCGATATATAGTTAGTGCAACTAACTATATATGAAATTTCAATGGTTTTGTGTGAGTAAAATAAGGACTTTGAAAAGGCTAATCCCTAACTATATATGGTCTATAACCAATGGTTTTTTCAGTGAATATATATATATATATATATATATATATATATATATATATATATATATATATATATATATATATATATATATATATATATATATATATATATATATATGTATATATATATGTATATATATATATTACCTACTGGCGGTCGCCAGTAGGTAGTTATAGTTAGGATTTTTTTCAATGCAAAATCTCAAAATTCTATTGTGAATAACTTTGGCGTCGGTTGAAGAATCTGCCTGAAAATTTTCTCAAATTTGCCTCGCGGAGCTCCGGTCCTTCCCTGAAAGTTTTGGGGGGGATTCGTCAATCGGGGACCGAGATAAAAGGGGGGTCCCAAAACGTGTTTTCCCCATGTTAATTTCCATAGGGCGGTCGAATTCACTTTTAGCCCGAACGGCTGAATGGATTTCCACCAAACTTGGCAAAATTGTAGGGACTGGTAGCCCGATGTGCCTTTGCTATGTCTCAAGATATGTGCTCCAGTGGATTTTGAGTAATTTAGGTTAAAAAATATATATATATCTATGGCAGCGCCCCGGTATGCACACCGGGGCGCGTACTGGGCCCAACACGCGACTTGCGTACGGAAAGCTGATTGGCTCTCGGGTTTCAGTAAACATTCCAAACAGTCCGGAGCGGCCGCCATCTTGTGTCTCAGTAGGATTGAGACACAAGAGGTGGCAAAAACAAAGGGGGAATTGACCATAAGGGGGCAGAGTAGACCCCCCTGACCCCCTAGGTTTGATGTGGGGGCCATAAAAGGGCCCGCGGGGCCCAAAAAAATTTATTATTTTTTTCGATTTTTGCGGGGGGAGCCGCCCGATACGCGCACCAGGGAGCGCACCAGGGAGCGTACCATGGGGAAAAAGAATGACAGTTTTAAAAAAAGTAGCTGTTTTAAAGAAATGTTCTTTTTGTTGTTTTTTTTTATTTAAGTACCTACATGTAGGTACCAATGCAGAGACTTAAATTTAATGTACACCGTCTCCTCTGTAGATATCTTGCATGTTGTTACAGAAGTTATTGTGGTATATGGAATCCATAACATAGTCTGTCAGGAAAGCAGAAACAGATCCTTTAAGCACTCCCTGAGAAGTGCTTGGGGATCATGGGTGGTCTATCCTGCTCCCTTATGATGAAAAAGAGATGTGAAATACACATAAAAGATAATATAGTGGGAGAAAGGTAGTAACTATGAGTAAACTTACTATGTAACACAAAAAAGTTGCACAGTATACTATAAGTCTCATTTTATAATATAATTATTTTGGTAATACTTCATGAATTACATATAAAAATGAATATTGTCTCAACCAATTTAAAATTATTAAATATAAATTTATTCTTCTGATTCTTTTTCATAATTTAATAAAACTTGGAACATAATATTGTCCGGTATTTCCTCATAATTATAAGTACATGATTCCATTTGTTCCAAACATTCTATTAACTGTTGGTCCAAAGAGTCATCCATGAAATCAACTTTATCTTTTTGCTCTTCTGGATTTTCCACCTTTACTTCGATAGAAGTAACATTTGCTTGTTTTTCTCCTTCCATTTTCTTTCTGAAAATTGCATACAAATTAACTATATTAGTAGAGTTAGGGTACTGTTGGGTTTAAGTTTAGACAGGTACTTCTGATTTTTTAACAGTGAAGTAATTTTTGGGCAGTGTATGGTTTCAGGCAGGAAGTAGAACTATTAAAAAGTGCATGTGATGAAGTCTAAGTAAATTCATAATTATACCAGAGAAGCCTAACTCAATCTATAACTATTACACAGGGATAGTACATGACTATCAGAAAACGTTTTACCAAATTAACTTAAAGTGCACAACATAGTTCCCCTTTCAAATTAACAACTTACCTTTTTCAAAGTAGTTGACGTTTTCTGTCAAAATTCAATCATAATGTATCTCAGGTAGTTTTAGTCAAAATGGCTTTGTTTCCCTGTCATTTTTCTTATATATTCATGTACTTAACCAATCAAATGTAAGCATACAAAAGTACAAAATGTAAGTAATATTTGAATTGGTTGTAAATTCCAACACTTTCATATGTGTTTTTGTCATGTAATTTACCTCAGGATATTTAGACAGGGCTACAGCCCAAATGGCTCAATGGAATATCATCAGATGTGGGATAATGGTAGGGACTGGTATGTAGTAGGGTCTATGCTATATTTGGTAAAAGTCTGTCCAGTAGTTTTTATGTCATTTCATTGCCCACATTTTTTTGGGGAGCGCTCAGTGGTGCGCGCCCCGGTACGCGTACCGGGAGCGCTACGGGACTCCGCCATTTTGTGTTTCGGTCGAATTGAGACACAAGATGGAGGACAAACAACGTTGGGAATGGGTAAACAGGAGCACAGTAGACACCCCTTTACCCTTTAGGTTTGCTGAGGGGAGTTTCGGAGGGGCATATATGCCAAAAAAATATATATATTTTTTTAATTTCGCGGGGGTAGCGCCCGGTACGCGCACCGGGGAGCGTACTGGGGAGCGTACTCTGGTGAAAAATAGTGAAAAAAGTTAGAGAAAGATAATCATTTTGAGTGATCAGAGGTAGGGTAGCTCTGAAAAGAGCTTTTGGGTTCTGTGGCTGATTTAGGTACCTACAAGTAGGTTCCAATGCACAGTCTTAAATTCAGGAGGAATATTCTATTCCCCTCATCTGAGAAGTGCACACCATCTCCTCTGTAGATATCTTGCATGTTGAAACGCAAGTTATTGTTGTATATTGAACCCATTCCATAGTCTCTCATGTAAGCAGAAACAGATTTATTCACATGTTTCCGTGCTTTCTCAAATTGTGGACAAAATTGGTTGGATCAGTTCCATTTCTGTCTTCGGCATATATTGGAATATACCAAAAGCGGTACAAAAGGGGGTGGTAATGGACGGAGCATCTGAACCAATCAAACACTCACACCCAGTCAAAAGATCTGGGTTTAATCCATCACTGTTCTTTAGCCCACTCTGCCACCCCAGTTCAGACATGGCTATATGAAAATCAGTCTGACACTGTGCCTCATGGGAACAGTCCACCCTGAACTGCCAAACCATGCCTTCCCTGGACTGGAAACAAGCTTCCGAGGACCGGTTTCTGGCATTCCAGCCGTCTTCAGCCCGGCTTGCTTGAATCCAGTGGCAAAGTGAGCAAGGGACTCTCGTCTGAGCATACCCTGCCACACTTATGGCGGCCAAAAGCGGTACAAAAGGGGGTGGTAATGGACGGAGCATCTGAACCAATCAAACACTCACACCCAGTCAAAAGATCTGAGTTTAATCCATCACCGTTCTTTAGCCCACTCTGCCACCCCAGTTCAGACATGTCTATATGCAAATCAGTCTGACGCTGTGCCTCATGGGAACAGTCCAGGTCGAACTGCCAAGCCATGCCTTCCCTGGACCGGAAACAATCTTCCGAGGACCGGTTTCTGGCATTCCAGCCGTCTTCAGCCCGGCTTGCTTGAATCCAGAGGCAAAGTGAGCAAGGGACTCACGTCTGAGCATACCCTGCCACACTTATGGCGGCCAAAAGCGGTACAAAAGGGGGTGGTAATGGACGGAGCATCTGAACCAATCAAACACTCACACCCTGTAATCCATCACCGTTCTTTAGCCCACTCTGCCACCCCAGTTCAGACATGGCTATATGCAAATCAGTCTGACCCTGTGCCTCATGGGAACAGTCCAGCCCGAACTGCCAAGCCATGCCTTCCCTGGACCGGAAACAGGCTTCCGAGGACCGGTTTCTGGCATTCCAGCCGTCTTCAGCCCGGATTGCTTGAATCCAGTGCCAAAGTGAGCAAGGGACTCACGTCTGAGCATACCCTGCCACACTTATGGCGGCCAAAAGCGGTACAAAAGGGGGTGGTAATGGACGGAGCATCTGAACCAATCAAACACTCACACCCAGTCAAAAGATCTGGGTTTAATCCATCACCATTTTTTAGCCCAATCTGCCACCCCAGTTCAGACATGGCTATATGCAAATCAGTCTGACCCTGTGCCTCATGGGAACAGTCCAGCCCGAACTGCCAAGCCATGCCTTCCCTGGACCGGAAACAAGCTTCCGAGGACCGGTTTCTGGTATTCCAGCCGTCTTCAGCCCGGCTTGCTTGAATCCAGTGGCAAAGTGAGCAAGGGACTCACGTCTGAGCATACCCTGCCACACTTATGGCGGCCAAAAGCGGTACAAAAGGGGGTGGTAATGGACGGAGCATCTGAACCAATGAAACACTCACACCCAGTCAAAAGATCTGGGTTTAATCCATCACCGTTCTTTAGCCCACTCTGCCACCCCAGTTCAGACATGGCTACATGCAAATCAGTCTGACCCTGTGGCTCATGGGAACAGTCCAGCCCGAACTGCCAAGCCATGCCTTCCCTGGACCAGAAACAAGCTTCCGAGGACCGGTTTCTGGCATTCCAGCCGCCTTCAGCCCGGCTTGCTTGAATCCAGTGGCAAAGTGAGCAAGGGACTCACGTCTGAGCATTCCTTGCCACACTTATGGCGGCCAAAAGCGGTACAAAAGGGGGTGGTAATGGACAGGGCATCTGAACCAATCAAACACTCACACCCAGTCTAAAGATCTGGGATTAATCCATCACCGTTCTTTAGCCCACTCTGCCACCCCAGTTCAGACATGGCTATATGCAAATCAGTCTGACCCTGTGCCTCATGGGAACCGTCCAGCCCGAACTGCGGAAAAAGTGTCATCAATTGATCAAAGGTGTCCTTTAAAAGCATTGCCAGACCAACCCCAGTCAAAGTGCCCAAGTCATTTCCACCACAGTGCACTATTAAGAGGTCAGGGTTTGGCAGATGCAAAAAGATACTGTAACCTCGCTGTTTCACAAAATACAAATCCTCTATCTTGCAAATGTTGTTGCCTAATGGCCCGCTCGTTACGTTCCTCTATAATGTAAATGTCTCCTCATCATATACGATTTCAGTTTGTTCCGTGGCCGGCACACGTGGTTATAGGCCCGTATTTGTATACTGACATTTTCACAATAAAGGTTTTTAAAACAAAACATGGTAGTAGTATTTACATTGGTAAAGTTTTTACTTTTAGTCACTGTTTTCGAATCAGTAAAAGGCAAGTGAAATAAAGCAGTCCAATTACATGACGGATAAAAGGTATAATACGTAGGAACGCAGTAAAGATAAATGGTCAAGGGCAGTTGTGTTTTCCACTCCTGCAACATAAAGTGATCGATAAGAATCTGATAATCAGGCGTATCGGCGACTAAGACAGCAGGCCGAGCCTCTTTTACTCAACGGCCCCGTCATGGGACGAAGAAACGCCCTTTTTCTCGAAAACGGAATATATTTTACTTGCAGGACAGTTGTAAATTTTCCGGGAAAGTACATTAGCCTGGAATATTATAACATATATGTTTAAAAAAAAAAATGTTCGAAATCAATAAAACGCGTATTTTTTAGGTCATATGACCAAGCTTTTCATTATTAAAATAACAAAAGTAAAATGAACCAATAAAAAGTTTTATTAACAAGTCACATGACCTGTTATGCTTACGTTACGCGCTGCGCGCCGTGCCCCGGATCACTTCCGGGTGCGCTAACGCGACGTGTCATATAACGCATTACGCGACAACGTAGGCCAAGAATATAGTCAAAATGTCTCCACCAACCAGCGTTCGGAACACAACCCCTTTCAGCAGTCCAAAAAGTTCTGTTAAATGACAACAGAGGGGACAGGCAACAAGAACCATCAGTCAAAGAGGGGAGGGCAAGTTCTTCTCTACCGGGTCATGTTGGGGCGCTACCGGAACTGATCGAATTGGTAGTCTACAGTGTTTCTGGATGTTTCAGACTAAAGCTGGCGTCAGCATGAGAGCACCACCATCTCGTAGCTCCGTCGTGGCCATTCCACGAGCAAACATGGCAGCCGCTCCCCACCAGAAGCCTGCAGGAGTCGGGGGCCACCAAGACTTTTGTAGAATCTTCACGGCTGAGGGGACGCTTTCGAGAATGGGACCCAAGCCCTATCAGGGAAGCGTCCGAGTTCCAAGGTGTCCCAGGGCCATTTTAGTGGACCACGCCCAAATCTGAAGAGCCGGCCGCCATTTTGAGAGTCCTGTGGCAGTCGCTTATCGTTGCATCGCAAGAGCGGGAGCAACTCAACTACATGGTGAGCGAGACGCTGTAGTCGCAAGAGCGGGCGGTAAACAGCTGAATGGCGGAAGAGGCACAGTGTAGCAAAAGCGGGCGGAATGAAAACTAAAACGGTAAAGGGGCGCCCCACTACAGTGTGTCTTCAGGTCAAACGGATTGTGGGACAAGGTCCAGAATAGAAGAGTCATCAAAAGGCAAAAAGTTCCGCCGGACCCCGGGAGCCGGCCGTCTATGTCGGGGGCGATCTCAGGCTACACCAGTGCTATAAGACTTGGGGAGGGGGTCGGAGCCAAGCGTCTTCTCCGAGTCCGTGCCATCACACCGCCCCTCGGGGGCCTCCGTCAAGCGGTTTAGGGAGGTACCATATCACATTGTTTTCAAATGCAGTCAGGTCCACAAACGACCCTCACTTACTTTGAGAATAGTGAAGCTGCAGTAGGTGGAAATAAGCTTCAGACAGTGTTACAAGCGCTGCTCAGAACTCTGAACTATGGCACCCAACATCCAGGACTTGCCATCCGGATCTTGGCGCCTTGTGCTGGTTCCGACCTATTCACACATCGGTCCACTACTGACATCACCTCATAAACCAACGTAATGTAAATGGTTATTTAATAAAATGTTTTACCCTGTTACTTTGCTGGTGTGTTGTCTATATTTTTAATATTTGCATAGGGTTTGTCGTTATTTTGGGTGGGGTGGGTGACGGAGCTGAGCTGTCTTGCAGCCCTCATGGTGTGGAGCTCAGTTCATCTCACTATTTTCGTATTTCTCATGAAGGGTTGTTCCTAATATTTCTATTTTAGCGAGGTCAAAAAGAGATCCAATTAGTGGCCTACTGATTTTGCTCAATTACTTTTATTTTTTTACACGATTTTTCACTATCTGCAAAGACTAAACAGAGTATTGCGACTTTGTGCTTGTTTGTAAATAGAGAATGAACCAAAGAGAATCAATTGTAAAACAGTAAATGCTTGGATAACAATCAATCAAATGGAGAGACAAGCAGGCACGACGGATTACAACGGGGGTAAAGGCCTGCGTTAACTACTCTTCACTATCTGCAAAGAGAGAGTACTACTAAGAGAAAAGAGGGGAGGGGGGGCAGCGTTCAAAGCACATCAGCGTGCATAAACACGAAAAAGTTTTTACCTATCACGTACTTGACATTTGACAGCTTTTGATATTTGCTATTAAAAAACCATTGAAATTCACAGAAAAAACCATAGGTTTTAGGCCATATATAGTTAGGAATTTGCATTTACAAAACCTTGAAAATTCACTGAAAAAAACATTGGTTATAGACCATATATAGTTAGGGATTAGCCTTTTCAAAACCTTATTTTACTCACACAAAACCATTGAAATTTCATATATAGTTAGTTGCACTAACTATATATCGCGCACCCGCAATCCACTGCTGATGATGTCACATATTACATCATTCATGACATGGTTAGTGACATCACTGATGACATCACTGATGACATCTCAAATGACATCACTGATGACATCTCAAATGACATCACTGATGACATCACTGATGACATCTCAAATGACATCACTGATAAAATCACTGATAACATCTCATTTGACATGACTGATCACATCACTGATGATATCATTCATGTGATAATACCATGAACCTCTTCAGACTCTAATATAACCTTAGATACAATCAGTGTAAACAGACAGTCACAGACTGTCACTCATCCATGGAGTTACTCACACACCTAGTCAGTTATGCAAAAAATCTGTCACACCTCCATTTTCTCAACTATACAGTTATACACACCTTACTTATTCAAACATATACTAACACATATTTACTCTCTTATACAATCCCTGATACATGTTCACAATGATCCATACAGCCACTCACACATTCACTGGCTCTTATGCACAGTTATTTATATATGTCAACTCTCACATGTACTGTGTTTTACATGTGTACTTACTTAGACATGTAGCACTGAGATATCCATTCACTCACTAATACACTCATGCACAGTCAACCGCCCATACAGCTGTTTCCACATGCACTTTTGAACCCATACATATAGTGAATCAACTACTCACACATCTATGTACAGAGTCACACACCTCCCAGCCACCCATACACACACACTCAGTTTCCCATACAAATACTTGGACAACCAATGAATAACCCATACAGTTACTCATATAGCTACTGATCAACACATGCAGCAGTTTGTAGAACAACAGATATAATGATGCACAAATTAAGACAGTTTAGTCACTAACCCATGCACTCAGTGAGACACATTTAATCACTCACTCATACAGTCAGTCATGCACCTACTAAATCCTTCATCCAGACACTTATACATCCACTCATTCTTCAATATGTAAGACATATTTTAACTTTACAGAAACATACAGTCACTGGATGATGTAATAAGTGATGTCATCAGTGATGTCATTTGAGATGTCATCAGTGATGTCATCAGTGATGTCACTAACCATGTCATGAATGATGTAATATGTGACATCATCAGCAGTGGATTGCGGGTGCGCGATATATAGTTAGTGCAACTAACTATATATGAAATTTCAATGGTTTTGTGTGAGTAAAATAAGGACTTTGAAAAGGCTAATCCCTAACTATATATGGTCTATAACCAATGGTTTTTTCAGTGAATATATATATATATATATATATATATATATATATATATATATATATATATATATATATATATATATATGTATATATATATGTATATATATATATTACCTACTGGCGGTCGCCAGTAGGTAGTTATAGTTAGGATTTTTTTCAATGCAAAATCTCAAAATTCTATTGTGAATAACTTTGGCGTCGGTTGAAGAATCTGCCTGAAAATTTTCTCAAATTTGCCTCGCGGAGCTCCGGTCCTTCCCTGAAAGTTTTGGGGGGGATTCGTCAATCGGGGACCGAGATAAAAGGGGGGTCCCAAAACGTGTTTTCCCCATGTTAATTTCCATAGGGCGGTCGAATTCACTTTTAGCCCGAACGGCTGAATGGATTTCCACCAAACTTGGCAAAATTGTAGGGACTGGTAGCCCGATGTGCCTTTGCTATGTCTCAAGATATGTGCTCCAGTGGATTTTGAGTAATTTAGGTTAAAAAATATATATATATCTATGGCAGCGCCCCGGTATGCACACCGGGGCGCGTACTGGGCCCAACACGCGACTTGCGTACGGAAAGCTGATTGGCTCTCGGGTTTCAGTAAACATTCCAAACAGTCCGGAGCGGCCGCCATCTTGTGTCTCAGTAGGATTGAGACACAAGAGGTGGCAAAAACAAAGGGGGAATTGACCATAAGGGGGCAGAGTAGACCCCCCTGACCCCCTAGGTTTGATGTGGGGGCCATAAAAGGGCCCGCGGGGCCCAAAAAAATTTATTATTTTTTTCGATTTTTGCGGGGGGAGCCGCCCGATACGCGCACCAGGGAGCGCACCAGGGAGCGTACCATGGGGAAAAAGAATGACAGTTTTAAAAAAAGTAGCTGTTTTAAAGAAATGTTCTTTTTGTTGTTTTTTTTTATTTAAGTACCTACATGTAGGTACCAATGCAGAGACTTAAATTTAATGTACACCGTCTCCTCTGTAGATATCTTGCATGTTGTTACAGAAGTTATTGTGGTATATGGAATCCATAACATAGTCTGTCAGGAAAGCAGAAACAGATCCTTTAAGCACTCCCTGAGAAGTGCTTGGGGATCATGGGTGGTCTATCCTGCTCCCTTATGATGAAAAAGAGATGTGAAATACACATAGGAGATAATATAGTGGGAGAAAGGTAGTAACTATGAGTAAACTTACTATGTAACACAAAAAAGTTGCACAGTATACTATAAGTCTCATTTTATAATATAATTATTTTGGTAATACTTCATGAATTACATATAAAAATGAATATTGTCTCAACCAATTTAAAATTATTAAATATAAATTTATTCTTCTGATTCTTTTTCATAATTTAATAAAACTTGGAACATAATATTGTCCGGTATTTCCTCATAATTATAAGTACATGATTCCATTTGTTCCAAACATTCTATTAACTGTTGGTCCAAAGAGTCATCCATGAAATCAACTTTATCTTTTTGCTCTTCTGGATTTTCCACCTTTACTTCGATAGAAGTAACATTTGCTTGTTTTTCTCCTTCCATTTTCTTTCTGAAAATTGCATACAAATTAACTATATTAGTAGAGTTAGGGTACTGTTGGGTTTAAGTTTAGACAGGTACTTCTGATTTTTTAACAGTGAAGTAATTTTTGGGCAGTGTATGGTTTCAGGCAGGAAGTAGAACTATTAAAAAGTGCATGTGATGAAGTCTAAGTAAATTCATAATTATACCAGAGAAGCCTAACTCAATCTATAACTATTACACAGGGATAGTACATGACTATCAGAAAACGTTTTACCAAATTAACTTAAAGTGCACAACATAGTTCCCCTTTCAAATTAACAACTTACCTTTTTCAAAGTAGTTGACGTTTTCTGTCAAAATTCAATCATAATGTATCTCAGGTAGTTTTAGTCAAAATGGCTTTGTTTCCCTGTCATTTTTCTTATATATTCATGTACTTAACCAATCAAATGTAAGCATACAAAAGTACAAAATGTAAGTAATATTTGAATTGGTTGTAAATTCCAACACTTTCATATGTGTTTTTGTCATGTAATTTACCTCAGGATATTTAGACAGGGCTACAGCCCAAATGGCTCAATGGAATATCATCAGATGTGGGATAATGGTAGGGACTGGTATGTAGTAGGGTCTATGCTATATTTGGTAAAAGTCTGTCCAGTAGTTTTTATGTCATTTCATTGCCCACATTTTTTTGGGGAGCGCTCAGTGGTGCGCGCCCCGGTACGCGTACCGGGAGCGCTACGGGACTCCGCCATTTTGTGTTTCGGTCGAATTGAGACACAAGATGGAGGACAAACAACGTTGGGAATGGGTAAACAGGAGCACAGTAGACACCCCTTTACCCTTTAGGTTTGCTGAGGGGAGTTTCGGAGGGGCATATATGCCAAAAAAATATATATATTTTTTTAATTTCGCGGGGGTAGCGCCCGGTACGCGCACCGGGGAGCGTACTGGGGAGCGTACTCTGGTGAAAAATAGTGAAAAAAGTTAGAGAAAGATAATCATTTTGAGTGATCAGAGGTAGGGTAGCTCTGAAAAGAGCTTTTGGGTTCTGTGGCTGATTTAGGTACCTACAAGTAGGTTCCAATGCACAGTCTTAAATTCAGGAGGAATATTCTATTCCCCTCATCTGAGAAGTGCACACCATCTCCTCTGTAGATATCTTGCATGTTGAAACGCAAGTTATTGTTGTATATTGAACCCATTCCATAGTCTCTCATGTAAGCAGAAACAGATTTATTCACATGTTTCCGTGCTTTCTCAAATTGTGGACAAAATTGGTTGGATCAGTTCCATTTCTGTCTTCGGCATATATTGGAATATACCAAAAGCGGTACAAAAGGGGGTGGTAATGGACGGAGCATCTGAACCAATCAAACACTCACACCCAGTCAAAAGATCTGGGTTTAATCCATCACTGTTCTTTAGCCCACTCTGCCACCCCAGTTCAGACATGGCTATATGAAAATCAGTCTGACACTGTGCCTCATGGGAACAGTCCACCCTGAACTGCCAAACCATGCCTTCCCTGGACTGGAAACAAGCTTCCGAGGACCGGTTTCTGGCATTCCAGCCGTCTTCAGCCCGGCTTGCTTGAATCCAGTGGCAAAGTGAGCAAGGGACTCTCGTCTGAGCATACCCTGCCACACTTATGGCGGCCAAAAGCGGTACAAAAGGGGGTGGTAATGGACGGAGCATCTGAACCAATCAAACACTCACACCCAGTCAAAAGATCTGAGTTTAATCCATCACCGTTCTTTAGCCCACTCTGCCACCCCAGTTCAGACATGTCTATATGCAAATCAGTCTGACGCTGTGCCTCATGGGAACAGTCCAGGTCGAACTGCCAAGCCATGCCTTCCCTGGACCGGAAACAATCTTCCGAGGACCGGTTTCTGGCATTCCAGCCGTCTTCAGCCCGGCTTGCTTGAATCCAGAGGCAAAGTGAGCAAGGGACTCACGTCTGAGCATACCCTGCCACACTTATGGCGGCCAAAAGCGGTACAAAAGGGGGTGGTAATGGACGGAGCATCTGAACCAATCAAACACTCACACCCTGTAATCCATCACCGTTCTTTAGCCCACTCTGCCACCCCAGTTCAGACATGGCTATATGCAAATCAGTCTGACCCTGTGCCTCATGGGAACAGTCCAGCCCGAACTGCCAAGCCATGCCTTCCCTGGACCGGAAACAGGCTTCCGAGGACCGGTTTCTGGCATTCCAGCCGTCTTCAGCCCGGATTGCTTGAATCCAGTGCCAAAGTGAGCAAGGGACTCACGTCTGAGCATACCCTGCCACACTTATGGCGGCCAAAAGCGGTACAAAAGGGGGTGGTAATGGACGGAGCATCTGAACCAATCAAACACTCACACCCAGTCAAAAGATCTGGGTTTAATCCATCACCATTTTTTAGCCCAATCTGCCACCCCAGTTCAGACATGGCTATATGCAAATCAGTCTGACCCTGTGCCTCATGGGAACAGTCCAGCCCGAACTGCCAAGCCATGCCTTCCCTGGACCGGAAACAAGCTTCCGAGGACCGGTTTCTGGTATTCCAGCCGTCTTCAGCCCGGCTTGCTTGAATCCAGTGGCAAAGTGAGCAAGGGACTCACGTCTGAGCATACCCTGCCACACTTATGGCGGCCAAAAGCGGTACAAAAGGGGGTGGTAATGGACGGAGCATCTGAACCAATGAAACACTCACACCCAGTCAAAAGATCTGGGTTTAATCCATCACCGTTCTTTAGCCCACTCTGCCACCCCAGTTCAGACATGGCTACATGCAAATCAGTCTGACCCTGTGGCTCATGGGAACAGTCCAGCCCGAACTGCCAAGCCATGCCTTCCCTGGACCAGAAACAAGCTTCCGAGGACCGGTTTCTGGCATTCCAGCCGCCTTCAGCCCGGCTTGCTTGAATCCAGTGGCAAAGTGAGCAAGGGACTCACGTCTGAGCATTCCTTGCCACACTTATGGCGGCCAAAAGCGGTACAAAAGGGGGTGGTAATGGACAGGGCATCTGAACCAATCAAACACTCACACCCAGTCTAAAGATCTGGGATTAATCCATCACCGTTCTTTAGCCCACTCTGCCACCCCAGTTCAGACATGGCTATATGCAAATCAGTCTGACCCTGTGCCTCATGGGAACCGTCCAGCCCGAACTGCGGAAAAAGTGTCATCAATTGATCAAAGGTGTCCTTTAAAAGCATTGCCAGACCAACCCCAGTCAAAGTGCCCAAGTCATTTCCACCACAGTGCACTATTAAGAGGTCAGGGTTTGGCAGATGCAAAAAGATACTGTAACCTCGCTGTTTCACAAAATACAAATCCTCTATCTTGCAAATGTTGTTAGCAAGCATTATCAAAAAGCAAGACACAAACCAACAGCAAAGAAACTCAGGGCCTTATTTATGAAGGCCTTGCGCCACCGGTGCGTCACTTTTTTCCCATGTTAAAAGTGACGCACCGGCGGCACAAGGCAATCATAAATAAGGCCCAAATGTAAATACCATTGATTTGCCCCCAAAATCGTTTTTGGAATAACATTTTAGAAACACAGCACAGGTCCTATGTACAAGCATTCAATTTCACTACTGAAAATTCACTATTTCACAAAAGACAATTTCTCTATGCAACAAAATGTTTAAACCAAGCATTATCCAAAAATATGACTAATCTGAGGAAACATAGATGACATGATTGTGAAATGTGCTAATATATTTTTTGAATCATGCAGATACTATCGAATCAACCTTTTTCTTTGTAATATTCTAGCCTTGAGTTACTCCCTATTACACCTTTTGTCTGTTTTATACTGTCTCTCTTTCTCTTTCTGACTTTTTTTCTCTCTTCCTGTTACACCCTCTGTATGACCTACTTCTTGTAACACCCTGTCTCTGATTTACTCCCTCTTACACCCTCTCTCAAACTTACTCTCTGTCTCTTCCTTTACTGGCTTTCTCTGTTTTAGTCTCTTTTACAACCTTTTCTTTTCTAACACCCTCTCTCTGTGTTACTTCCTGTTACACCCTCTCTCTGTTTTACACCCTGTTACATCCTTTTTCTGACTTACTCCCTTTTTTTCGACTTACTCCCTCTCCCTATTACATCCTTTTTCTGTCTTTCAACATATTATACAATCTCTTTGTCTTGTATGTTTTACTCCCTCTATTTGTTTCTTTGTCTGAGTCTCTCTGTGTTTTTGTGTTACTCCCTCTAGCTGTTTTTCTTTGTCTTACTCCTAGTTATATAGTTGCTGTGGTATAAACTTAGATATGTTGCAAATTAGTGTTTATATCGTTTGCTATTGTCATTGCTTTGTTGTTTGCTGACAGTGGTATATATTGTGTTATTTCTTTCTTTACCACAGATTGAAATCAACATTTGAAAAGTAAGCAAAAATGCGGTCAAGGCAAAGGAGAAGAAAAAACGGAATTAAAGGAATCCTCTACAATAAGTACTTCAAAAAACACCAAAAAAGCTCCTGGTAAGACAACTAAGACTTTTTTCGCAACATCTGTAGAACAAAAACAAATGTTAACGGTAAGGTGAAGATCCAGAAGGAGAGAGCAAATTTGAAAAGGAAGGGGAGGCCCTCAAAAAAGGTCTCTACTGGAGCAGGAGAGAAGAGTATGGATAGCAATAGAAGGCAAAATGTATTTAGGGACATTCGTAGACGAATGTTTCGCAGTAGGGTAGTTTTAAATTTGCTAAAAAATGAAAAGGAAGGTAAACAGAGAGATGCTTTTTACAAGAAAAAGAAAAGTGTAGAGAAGATTGTTGATCAGGCTTTTGAAGGTAAGAAAAAATTATTTATTTTAGTAATTAATAGAATTAGGATACTTAACAAGGCAATTGATGTTTTCAAATCGAACAGTAGATGGAAAAGAATAATTAATCGGACTAATTTTTGTGAAGTATTTTCTGGAGAATGGATGCATAGTTCAAGTTCTGAGCCATTTTTTAATGAGGAGAGTTACTTTCAGGGAAATGATTTGGTGCATGCAGTTGACACCAGTGGTCGAGCATATGAGGTGAAAGATGGTTGTCCAATGGAAAAAGAGAAACTTGTGTCTAGAGATGCAGAAGAGGTGTTAGCAGATGAAGTTTTAGGGAATCGTACTAAGGACCCAGTGTATACATGGAAGTGCAGTAGTATTTGTAGTGTGCAACAGGATTCAATCGATTTGCTTCGACATTTCTTACGTACATTAAGGGGCTCATTATGATAGCGGATTTTCCGCATCCTCCGGGCCGGCGGAAGCCACCGCCGGCCCGGGGGATGCGGAAAATCCGCAGCGGACCCACCAAGACCCACCGCCACATTAGGATGGCTGGTGGGTCCTGGTTTCCGTCCGCAGCTTTTCCTCCGCGGTTGGCTTACAACCGCGGAGGAAAAGCACTAATCTGGTGACGGTGTCTCTCAGACACCGTCAGCCAGATTAGTATGTGCCTGAAAACATGCTTTTCCGTGGTGGCTTTTCCGCCGTGGAAAAGCATGTGTAACTTCACTGCGGGGGCCCGTTGCGGGCCCCCTAGGTGAAGGGGGGGTGGGGGGTGCACATGGGGGGTACCTATGGTACCCCCCTGCATTTGCATGCAGAAAGCGGCAGGCACCGCGTGGTGCCTGCCTCTTTCTGCATGCAAATGCAATGCGTGCATTTTTAACATTACCGCGGGTGCAGCTTGAAGCCGCACCCGCCGCATTGTTAAAAATAGAGGATGTGACCGCCACCCTGGCGGTCACATCCTAATGGCACAGGAGGGGACTCCGCAGCCCATGCGGACGTCCCCTCCTCCTCAATGATCGCGGACGGACGCAAGTCCGTCCGCGATCATAATCGGCCCCATAGTAAGAAAAGTGTAAAACAGAAAGTGAAGATCTTGCAAGAGTTAGATCCTTGCAGAGTGAGAGAAAACACAGGTTTGCATGGGCATTCACTGGCTTGTCTTTCTAGAAAAGTATGTCAGAGTGTTTTTCAACATTTTAGGATGTTAGCAGTGCATCATAATAAGGTGAGGAAATTAGTGAGAAGGTTGTATTATGCAAAAAGTCCAGCACTTAAGCTTAAACAGTTAAACAATGCTCTTTTGCATGGATCTGAAGTAGATGTGAAGACTATTTGTGAAGAAATTGAGTTTTGTTATTTTGGGAACAAAGAGGACAGTGTAGAAATGGATATAGTAATGGATGGTAGTTTCAAGTTTCAAGTTTATTGTATGATTAATTAAAATCGTTACAAATATCTAAAACAGTTGAATATCATTACGTCCACAGTTAAAACCATGCTACATTAATGCTATGTCCTATCAATTACAATGAGAGGATTCTACCAACACATAAACATAATAAAAAGAAATAAAAGTACAATAGATGAAATTTAGTTCAGCATTTCTGAATAGGTCCAATTTACAGTTAAAGTTTAGTCCTAAGGAGGTCTAATTTTTAGTCCTTTTGTTGCACAACTTATTCCAAATAAGACTATGTCCAGTTGCTCAGACCTCTCTGACCCCCTCCTGATCTGCTTTGAGTAATAGTTTTATAATTTCTGCCAGGTATTTCACTCCTCGGCAGGCCAGGATAATGGAAGAGCCGTCCATCCAGCGTATAACGGCTTGCCTGCAAGTGCGAATTTGAAGTTCAATAAAGATAGGTCTTAGGTAATATCTCCTCCAAGCCGTAACTGCTGGACAAACGTAAAAAAGGTGAGTAAGGGATTCATTTTGGTAGCCGCACAGGCGACACTTAGGTATTTGTTTCTGTTGTTTCCAAGACGGCCGTAGATCTTTCGAAACGTGCAGACCCATCCTGTAGTTTATGTAAGACTTCTTTAGGTGCCAACTGAAGTGAGATTTTAGGTAAGCTTGAGGTTTCAATACTTTGTAGGAAGAAATAATTGTCCACCCGTGCCTACGTTTAGATGTTATAATTTTGTCCTCCAGAAAGGATTTCTTTTTTGCTGCGTCATTTATCATCTTACTAAAAATTGTTTTTTCTTGGCTTTTTTCTCAGTCTGCTTGTATTTCAAGGACTGCCAGGCAGGTTCTCAGGTAACTTCCCCATAGGTTTGATGGTTCTTGACCCGTCTGGGGTTTAATTTCTTCCCAACATAGTCTGTCCATTGAATCTGGTTCTGCTGTACGAAATTTGTGGCAGAGCTTTAGGAACCCGCTCATGCTCCGAAATTTTTGATTTAGAAGACCAAATTCTAGCCGGATTTGAGATGGAGAGGCTGACTTTGGCAAATTAAAAACGGCTTTATAGATCCTTGTCTGGAGGTCATTGAGTAGCTCCACCTCTTTACCACACCAAGTGACTAAGCCATATGACAAGGTAGGCATACTTTGTGCTGACATTACTTTTAGAAGGTGATTATTAGTAATGGATGGTAATGTGGAAGACAATCTACAGATTTCAAGTATAGAAAAGTTTGACGAGGAAATTACCAAGTTTAAGGTGAAATTAAGTGAAAGGCCAAATTTAACTTGTGTGTGTTGTCGACAGACTCATTATAAGATACAGACTAGATTAGTTGATTTATATGCAAAATGTGAATTGGAAAATAATAGTGAATGGAAGGATTTTGTAAGTTATTTGTTGGTGGAGAATTCTTTCGATTTGAGTTTTGATCAACGTATTAGTACTTATTGTTTGAAAAAATGAAATGAAAATAGAATGCCTGCTAGAGCTGTTCATAATAATCTTCAGTTGATAGATATTCCTACTGAATTGATGGATTTAAATTCTTATGATTCAATTTTGATTTAATGTGTCCATCCTTTTCAAGGTATTGTTCGCATGGAGCCTAAGATAGGGAAATTACCTCCTACAGATTTACAAAGAGGATTAAAGGATGTCAAGAAAAATATTGATACAATTGGTGTAGAAAGAGTAGAAGAGGATCCTCTGGTTATTCTAGTTAATGGGGTTCCGACAAAGAGTAAGAAAATCTGGCAAGATTTAGTTGATGTTAGGAAAGTCAAAAAGGCAACGTTGTATTTGGTCAAAAACAATGAGTACTACAAAGATGTAAGTGTTGGAGCAGAGGAAACAGCTACAGAAAAAGACAGTGATTGTTCAGTTGGCCAAATTGAAAAAGTTGATGTGTCTAGAAGTGAAGAAATATATGAACATTATACTGTTCATCCTTTGCATTCCAAAGAAGTAATGGGGAATGCATTTGACTTGTTTCAAATGAAAGCAGCAAAAGGAAGTTCTATTAGTGTATGGGAAGAAAGTTTGGAAGCTCGTTGTTTTCCACAGTTATTTCCAACAGGTCGAGGTGGACAATATGACGATCGACCATTTCAAATTCCTGCAGCTGAATACCGGACTTTAAGATTATATGCTGAAGATCCAAGGTTTCGTCAATGCATTCCGTATTTGTTTCATCTACTGTATGAAAGTGATTTGTATGGGCTTTCTTATGCAGTTAATCATATACTGAAAAGTGGAGCTCATCTGCAAAATGTTCCGGCGAGGGACTTTATGGAGAAAGTCAATCTGCAAGACAGTATTTTGGAATCTCAGCTAATCAATCTCATGGCATGTCAGCGTGGAACAAACGAGTATTGGTTCCGTCGTCATGGGGAATTGAAATGTATGCTAAGAAACTTAGGAACTCCTACATAGTTCCTCACTCTTAGCTGTGCTGAGTATGCATGGGACGACTTACTTCAATTTGTACGAGAGGCAAATGGAAACATACAAAATATAGAATTGAAAACACCTGGAGAACTGTGTTCTTTGGATCCAGTGAATGTTTGCAGATAGTTTAATCATAGATTTGAAGCTATGATGTCTTTTATTACGAACAAAAAAAATCCGCCCCTTGGAGAGGTTTTGGATTTCTTTTGGAGGAAGGAATATCAAGCGAGAGGTGCTCCTCACATACATATGTTGTTATGGATTAAAGATGCACCCAAATTTGGAACTGATTCGGATGACACAGTGATGAGTTTCATTGAAGAATATTCAGCATGTGCTGTTCCGAAAATTACTGAAGAAAACAGTTTAAGGCAACAAGTTTTACGTTTCCAATCTCATCGTTGTGGAAAGTACTGTCGTCGAAAATTTAAAAACAAGAAGAAATTCTACACGAAATGTCGTTTCGCGTTTCCACGACCAGTGATTTGTAAAGGAAAAGTAAATAATTTGATGTCTTCTCTGCGACATACTGTGACAAGGAAATCACCCAAAAATACATACAATTTAAAAAGAAACGAAGAGTCCAAGTACATCAACGACTACAACCCAGTGATTTTATCCTTGTGGAATGCTAACATGGATATTCAGTTCGTTGCTGACAACTCTATTGCTGTGCCTCGATATGTGACGTCTTACATCACAAAAAAAGAAAAGACTGAACTGAAGGAAATGTGGGAAGACATTTCACATCAAAAGAGTATAAGTAAAATATTATACAGTTTCAGTCTGAAGATGTTGTCGCATCGAGAAATTGGAGCATATGAATGTTCTGATCGTTATCATCAGCAAGTCTATATGCCAAATCAAGAACAATCATTTGGGTGAGTCTAGGTCTTGCTGCAGCACGAAACCGAGTTTTGAAATCTGTACAGGAAATTGAATATTTGGCGGAGAAAGAACCAAACAGTACAGATATTTTGAAGACAAACATGTTGGATACATACTATCCAAATAGAAGTACTCACCTTGAGAACACTTGTTTGTATGGAGTTCTGCAAAACTACAGTTATAAGAGGAACATCACAGAAGATATCAATAATGGAAAATATGCTGTCATTGGGTATGAAGGATGTCTAGTGAAGCAGAGAAAAGGCCATTTGATTAATCATCGAAAATTGAGTTGCGAATCTCCAGACAAAAGAGAATTTTACTATTTAGCTCTTTTGCAACTCTTTAAGCCATGGCGTACAGAAGAGGAACTACTTGGAGATTTTCTCTGTTATGAAGACTCTTTTAATGCAACCAAGGATATCATAGAATGTCCTGTTTTTCCAAATTATCTGCAAATGTTGAACGAAGAAATAGAGTAAGAAACCTCAATTGCTGAAGAGATTCCTAGAGACAGTTCTCAAGACAGTCAGTGTTCTACTTCATTGAGTCAGGATCCACTAGCAGGACCAATTATCCAAAATGAAGCTGCAACTGCCATGGATGAGGTGGAAAGAGCTATGGAACAAGCTCAAGAGGATGTAGTTAACTTAGAAAATGTGGTAAAGCAACTAAATGTTGAGCAGAAAATGATATATGACGAAGTCACAGAACAGATAGAACATGGATTCAGACATGAGAAAAAAGAGTGCTCATGTACATCATTTAAGCCTGTCCGACTGTACGTAAGTGGAGAAGCGGGGACAGGAAAAAGTTTTCCGATTAAAGCCATTGCAACTTATTTGCAGAAAAGGACTGAATCACCGCTGTCTTGTGTTGTAACCGCTCCAACTGGACTGGCAGCACATAACATTAAAGGGATTACTCTACATCGTTTATTGATGCTGCCCGTTGAGCATGATAATAAATTGCATTACAACAAGCTATCTGGAGATGCGTGTTCTGAGGTTTCCAGAGTCCTGAAGAAAATGAAACTTCTTATCATTGATGAAGTAAGCATGGTCTCAAATTTAATGGTTGCTTTTGTGCATTTGAGAATGCATGAAATTCTTAGAACAGAGTATGATGTGTTATTTGGAGGAAAACACATTATTGTTTTTGAAGATCTACTGCAGTTGACTCCAGTAAAAGGACAACCAGTGTTTAAAATGCTCACTCATGAAGATACCAGGAAGTCGCTTGGAAGCATTGGAAACGTTAATCTAAGATTACATTTTAAATATGCAGAACTGCTTCAAAATATGCGACAGGCAAAGGATGAAGATTATAAAAATATTCTACAAGATGTAAAAATCGGAAAAGTAAGTGAACTTGGGAAAGAAGCTTTACATGCTCGATTAATTTCAAATTTTTATCCAAATGAAAACTTCTTCCAGAGAATATTTTTTTAAAAATTACTGAAAAGAAATCTGGGATATGTTTGATGCCAACTCTGCAAGAATGTTCCATCTTCAACAACAAAATGTTAAAGTTAGAAAATGAAGAGATTGTGAAACTGGAAGCAATAGATAAAATAGAGCATATGGGTGCAACAATTGTTTTGTCAGAAAATTTGAAAACAAAATTGGATTCATTAGAGAAGAGTATATCTAAAACAGCTGGTTTTGAAAAGACTCTGAATGTGTGTTTAAATTGTCGTATCATTTTGAGAATGAATTTAAATGTTGAAAGAGGTCTGGTAAATGGAGCAATGGGTCGTGTTGTTGATTTTGTGAATTATAGAAATAGAGATGGAATTGAATTTTTAAAAATAAAATTTGATGGCATTGAGCAAGTACAACAAATCAGTTGTTGTTCTGCAAGATTTTTGCTTGTAAAAGACTTATATGTTCGCCGAATACAGTGTCCTGTTTGTTTGGCATATGCGGTGACAATTCATAAATCTCAAGGTTTAAGTGTAGATAGTGCTTTGATGAACATTGGAAGTTCTGTGTTCAAAGAGGGTATGGCATATGTGGCATTATCACGAGTCAGAACTTTATCAGGATTGTACTTGATTGAGTGTGATGAGACAAAGATTTGTGCAGATCTAGATTGTGTTAAAGAATACAATAGGTTAAGAAGAGAGTATGCTCCACATTTGCCTCAATATCCTCTGTTTGAAAAACGTGTGGTAGGCCGAAAAAGAAGAAATGAAAATAATTGTAGTGAGGTAGTAGCAAAAAGACAAAAAGTAGATGAAACTGTAATTGTAAGCAGAAAGAAAAAGCATTCTGTTCAAGATGTTGTTGGATTTCAATTTGAAAACAGTTCTGGTGTCAACTGCTATGCTAATGTAGTGGTTAATGTTGTTTTTTTTCTTAAAACTTTACAAGAACAGATTGTTGAAAATCGGGATCAAAGATTCTGCGGTTTATTGAATTCTGTGTTTCAGAAATGTAGCAGTGATAGAGCAAAAATAGAAAGTGTAACAGAAATTCGAAATATTTTAGACATGTGTTCTGGTCAAGATACATTTTCACAGAACATTCAGCAGGATTGTCAGGAATGTTTAATGTATATGTTTGGTGTTTTGGAAGATGAAGGTGTAGATGTAGAAAATCTTTTTAGACTTTCTTATCAATGGCAGCATGATTGCCACAATTGTAGTTTATCAAGTACTACTAGAATAGACACTGAAAGATTTATATATTTGACTTTACCAGACTGCAAATCAGTGTCATTTAATAGTCTAGTTAAAGCAGCTGATCATAATATGGTGTGTACCCAATGTAAGTGTCCAATGCTGTCCACATTATTTATACAAACTTATGGTGAGTATGTCATTTTAGTTTTCCAACGATGTAGACCTGATGGAACTAAATTGACAACTAGTATCAAAAATGTTGTGGCTTCTCAGTTATCAATTTCAGGAAGAACATTTAGAACTGTAGCTATTATTTATCATGACGGTCCTTCGACAACATCAGGACATTATACATGCTACTTAAAATGTCAAAAAGGTTGGAGTTACTGCAATGATTCTCATTTGACTTATAAACAAAGTTTGCCTTTTGAATTAAAAAATTCTTACCTAGTGTTTTTAGAACCAATGTTTTAGTAAAGGTAATTGGCCTTTGAAGACCGGAGCAGTTAATAAAAGGTAGTTAGTTAGTTAGTCTAATGTTTAAAATTATTTATCTCATATAGGTACTGTAAGTGGATCTCATAGTAAGGGATATCAGTTTTATAGGAAATGTTGAACATGAGTGATCAAAAAAGAGAATATGAATTTTTAAGCATTGTGAAAATGTCATATGAGCTTTTCTTTGAAAACTTCGGGTAAACGGTAATTTCAGAGTTTAATTAGGTAAAATTCAAAATATACTCATATATCTGACACTATTTGGCTGTAAGGAAAGTTCAAGGTAAGAGTAATAAGTTATAACTTAACACAAGGAGGAAAATGAAAACGTTGAGAATTATTTCAGATGTTCTTAGATCTTTTTTCATAGAAAGTCGATGAAATGGAAGTTTTAGAGAACAGCAGAGTATTTTCCTTCGAAAAGGACCTTCACTATCTACTATTTGGCCTCAAGGAATAGTAAGTGAATCAAAGATTAGTGTACATATTAGGGGGCAGATTTATGAGGCCCTTGCGCCACGTTTACGCCGCTGTTGCGTCACGCAAGGCGGCGTAAACGTGGCGCATCCCTACAAACGATTTACAACGTGACGCATCTAGGCAGATGTGTCACGTTGTAAAGCCCTGCGCCGCTTGTGGGCGTTCCGGCGCAGGGTGGGCGTTCCGGGGCAGGTGCGCCTCGCAAAAGTGGCTGAGTAAAATCTATGAGATTTCACTCAGTCACTTTTAAGCCAATGCTGCGTCAAAAGCCTGCGCCTGCTTGAAGCAGGCGTAGGTCTTGGCGCAGCATTGTTAAAATGGGGCACCCCCGGGCCTTGCTGGAGCTGCGTCGCGCTTGCGACGCAACTCCAGCAATGCGCCACATTTCCGGCACAGATGCGTCACGCATCTGTGCCGTTTTTGCACCATTGTGCGCCGCATTATAAATGCGGCGCACCATGGCTGGCGGAGCTGTGGTGCACTGTGGCGCATGTTAACTGGCGCATTCCTGGGGATGCGCCAGTTAACATAAATCTGCCCCATGATTTGTAAGTTTAAATTGTTTTTTTTAAACACAATCTTTTAGATCGTGTTTTTTTCCCCGCTGTTATATGATGAAGAGTTTGAACTCACTGTTTTAAGTGAAATTCAATATATTCTGAGAACAGCAAAAATAAACAATGTAACATATTGTATAAGTCATTCTATAGTTTGCATTGTGTAATTTATATTGTATTCCCATTGTCTCACACTCATTTTCCTTTTTCCACCCTTATTCAGCTCTCTTTACTCACTTACACTGCTTTTCTTTCACTTTGTTTCATCGCTGTTCCTTTACTCCACTTCTTTCACAACTCCTCAATCCAATTTCAACTGTCTGCATTTCCTCTCTCCCTAGCACCACTTTTCAGCTTTCTCACATTCTTTCAGTACCACTGCTTTAGTTCTCTTCCCCTCTCTTTCCTTCTTTTGCTCCTTTATTCTTTTTCCTTTCTTCACTCATTGTACTGCACTTTACTCAGTCCTTCTCTTTGTCTTTCTGTGTACTTACTTCCTCACTAAGTTTTCCTCTATCGTTCTATATTAACCTCATTCCTTTCATCCCTTCACTCTGTGACTCCCCTTCACTTACTCTCAGTCATCTTCAATTCCTCTTTCTTGTAAATAGATCCTCATTTAGACTCCTTTCCCTTTCACTCATTTTCCTTTTACTTACTTCTCTTTCCTGATTTCGTTTTGGAATGTCACATTCTTTTAGTATCGTACTTACCTTCAGTAGTTTGTTCTCCTTCTATTTCTTTTTCCCTCTTTTTTGTCTTTCTACATTACTTTATTCACGTTTCTGTATCCTTCACTCTTGCTTTATTTCTTAGTACACTTTTTTTGATTTTTTACCTCTTGACCTGTTTCTTCTATTTTATAATATATATTTTACTAATTATAACTTTTTTTTTCTTTTGTCTTTCACAGATATAAAGTGTTGTTTAAACATGCAAGTAAGTTTTCATTAATTATATGGTAAGTGTGACTAAAAAATGTACTTTGTCATCACCCTTTGCTTTAACCTCACTACTTTTCTCACACCCTACCTCACCTCTGTTTCCTTAATCTGCTTCCCTCACTTATTCTTATCCTCCATGTTTATTTCCCTTTTCCTTACTTTCCTAACACATTCAACTTCTTTCAGTCTTCATGCTCACCCACAGTCCCTCACTTTCCTTTCTTTTCTGGTTCACTCAGTCCCTTTCTATCCTTCCTTCCTTTACTCTCTCTGATCTTCATCTCTGTCACTCCCCATACCTTACCCTTATTCACTTTTATCCACTCTCTTTCACTTCTCTTTACTTACACTCACTGCTCTTTTCTTTCCTCCGTTACCGCTGTTCCTTTTCTCTGGTTCCGCCACTACCCGTCATTCCCCATCCTTTACTTTCCTTCCTTTTACTTTCATCACCCATTCACATTCTCCCGGAACCTCTGCTTTAGTCTTCTTCCTCTTTCTTCTCTTCTTTTGCTCCCTTATTCATTTTCCTTTTCTCAGTTACTTCCACTTATACCTTTTCTCTGTTTTACTATCTATTACACAGTCCCTCTGTGTTCTTCCTTCTAGCTCTCTTTCTCTTTACACCACTATCTCTGTCCCCTTTTCTCATGCTCACTCCTTCATTATTTTTTTTATTTTTTTTTTTGGTACACTCCCGGTACGCGCCCTGGTAGGTGCACCGGGCCGCGCACAGGGAGCGCTCCAGGATGAAACATTAAAAAAAAATGAACATACTTTAAAAAAAGGTATTATATTAATATACATATATATTCACTGAAAAAATCATAGGTTTCACACTAGTTATAGTTAGGGATTAGCATTTAAAAAACCTTTGAAATTCACTGAAAAAACCATAGGTTTCACACCAGCTATAGTTAGGAATTAGCATTTAAAAAACCTATTAAATTCACTGAAAAAACCATAGGTTTCACACCAGTTATAGTTAGCTGGAAATTTTACTGACATAAAACCATTGAAATTCCACGTTATAGTTAGTTGGACTCACTATAACTTGCACGTGTAATGCACTGCTGATGACGTCACATATTACATCACTCATGACATGGTCAGTGACATCACTCATGACATCACTGATGACACCATCCAGTGAATGTGTGCCTTTCTGAAAAATAAATATGTTTTATATATGTATATGTAAAGGTCAATGGAAGAATAAATGTTTAAATAAGTGTCTTAATGGATGTTTTTTTTTTTAAATTGATTGGTTAACTGGCTTATTAAGTGTATCTTAGTGAATACATATATTAGCGAATATTGTTTAAATATTTAAATGTTTGTATCAGTGTTTCACTTTGTTTATAAGTGGCTGCATGGGTTGGTGAGTAGCTACATGTGTTTGCTAATTCCTAACTAGAACTGGTGTGAAACCTATGGTTATTTCAGTGAATATATATATATATATATATATATATATATATATATATATATATATATATATATATATATATATATATATATATATATATATATATATATATATATATATATATATGGTATGGGGTGAGACATAGAGTAGTGCATTGGGGAGAATCAAAGTTTTTTCTCTACAGTCGGAGTACAGTAATAATTATATAGATACATAACCATATAAAAAGGGTATATATATATGAGGAAGATAATGCATTGAGATTTAAAGCAAATGTATTTGTGTATTTTTATAACTTTTTTTTAATTAGATTTGATATTTTCCTCATATTCCAATAGTGAAGCACTTGTAGATTAAATTGTTATGGTATTATTTACCAACTGTGATAGATCATTTAAACAGAGACACATAAGCATTTAATCACATGGCTTCTATAAGAACTATGAAGTGTTCTATATACAGGATAGGCATAAAAAATGTATATAGTTAACCACAAGGAATATATACATTTGTATCATAGACCTATAGAATATCTATATGTTTTAAAAACATACTTATCATACATAGTTGTGCAAAGAAACTACATATCTAGATACATACATATACTCAATGTATAAATGTGAACATACACAGGACGTGCTGGACATTAGTGTTTCAGTTTGGTGGTTATTTAGGAAAGAGCCAACTCTTGAGTAGGGGAAACATCCATAACAACAAGTCCAGAATTATGAGTTCTGGAAGCCTACAAGCCAAACAACGACTTGCCTGAACATCAACTTTTCCTTAACCCCAACCTTTTTCTGTGACATCAAAGTCTTTCCTATTGTATATTTTATGCCACTCATAAGTACAGTTTGAAAATTAACCCCATTGATAAATGGTATCCATCTAAAGTTCTCTATATTTTACGACAATGGCTCCAAGTCAAAATGTGCTCTTGTGTTCTCCTAGGGCTTGACTATGACTTGCATGGTACTTGTAGGTAGGCAACTCTGCAGCGGTGGCATGCACTAACACACCACCATTATTGTGCAATTGCGAGTTAGAAAAGGCCTAGAACCTTAGATGTTGGTAATCATGAAAACATTAGGCAATACAAATTGTATTCACTTATTGAGTAAACTCAGTTTCCAGGACTCATTAGATGTCCATGTTTAATAGAAGTTTGGATGGAAGGTTACAATGCATCTGGTATGAAAGTCAAATAACACCTTGGTTGGAAATAGCAATCGATTACATCACAAAAATATATTTGAAAGGCAAAATCATTGACATGGTCTATTACAATGGATTTCACTTATATATGTGAGGATAAGAATGGCTAGACGTTTATTATTAGTGCTGAAGCTGGAATCAATTTAAATAAAACGGGTTATCATCTCTATTCAATTGAAACAGGGTTGATCCCCACTCATTGGGGTGTATATGCTTCTGTTTATGATAAACCTTTGCCGTTGTATATGAGAAGAACAGGAGCTATGCAGCACATAAATTATACTCACAATAACTATTTTAAGTGAATCAATAATGAGAGTTAGGTATAAACGATTTAAGGGTTTTGTTTTCATTCAGAGTGCAGTAAATTTTCGTTATTCAGTTAGATCAATTATCAGTCAATTAACAGAATTGGTAGTAAAAAATATGGTTAGAACAACTCCTAATCAACAATGTATTCAAGTACATTGTCATGTGTTTCATACATGGCATATTGTAGTTTACCCTATGTTGGCCACACTGTGTATGACACAAGCCTCATTAGTTTTGCACATGTTACTATATAATCACATTTGCTTATGTGCCTCATTATATTTTCACACAGAACCTGCAGTATTTTTCTTGTTCTGTTCTTTCCAGGTATACACATCACTGTAACACACAGAGGAGAGAGACCAATATTTCCTGAGAGAAGATCACAGCTGTATTTTAAATGTAATACATTCATCTGTATATGCTAAGGCATGGGATCTGCTGCTTAACACAGAGATCTTTTCTGTATAATCATTTTGCTTTTGTAGAAGAGTAGGGGGTTAGACTATTCTGTCTTTTAATATGACAGGTCTTTTTGTAATATATGGTGTATTGAAGATGCTGATGACATTTTTGCTAGGCAGTTGTTTTTTTAAATGTGGCACATATACGGCATTTCAGTGCACAATAGTTTAAATAAACATTTCAAACTTCTTTCATATCTATTTGTCGACAAGAATGAGTGTGTGAGCAAAAGGGAGTGTCCTGTCACAGCGATCCCTGAGAGGGTCGGGAGTGTTGTTTTCTGGGGTGTCAATTCACTTGTTCCTCTGTTTTTGAGTAGGAGGGCAATGAGACACTATAGCTGGTTGGATTCGGAATCATGGTACTGAGGTGGTAAGGGGACTCAGTCCATAACTACTGATGTGCTATGGTCCCAACCATAGTGCTTTTCCTGAGTAGAATCCCTGCAACCGTGTTCCATAAAGGAGAGAATGCCTATTTTAAGAATTGGGTGAAAACGGTGTTAGCTGGAACCCATAAAGTGTACTAGATTTGAGAGGAAAAATGAGATAGAGCATGAATCTCAAATTCAATCTATCAATATCTGCAGAGCTTCCCATTAAGTGAGGTTGATGCCGCTTAGTATTTTCAAGTAATATGGTAAACTAATCATGCAGTAGCAAATTGCAATAAAAAACAAGTTCAGAAAGGATGGCTAATCAGAGTTCAGCCATCAGAATTAAGACATTAGCATCCAGCATGAGGGAAAATGGGATGCTTATGGAGCACCGTTCTGGAAAAAAGGCATACACCTACTCTAGGAACATGTGTTAATATAAACAGTCAAAAGAAGTGAATGTTGCTTCTTCTTCACCTCTATTCCCATAAGCTTAAGGTGTTCTTCTTAGAGCACAATCCTCTACCTTTCTCACATAAGATACAATGGACTGCAGAAAGGAATCATGAAATGTGAAACATTATTAAAATTGCACCTACATATGAGGCCTTTCGAATTCTGGACCTTTTAATTAAGCACATTGTATGTTAACTAAACAATAGACTTGTGAGATGTGAAATAGAAACATCAACTGCAATGAAATAGTTTATAGCACCACATCTTTTCATGAAAAAATGAAGAAAATATGTTAAGGTCAACATTTCTTATTCATGCATTGTATTCTTGTGTGAACTATTTTATTCAATGATAAATGTTTCTAGCAAATGTGTTCAAAACATTATTCTTAATCAAAAACAATCTGTAGTGTTATGTGAAGGTTTAATTTAAAAGCAAGTCAGGGTAAGGTCACATTTTAATAACATGTTATGCATGCCTTACTACATTTGATTAAGCCACTAGTAAAAAAATAAGCTTCTTTAGGCATGTTGAGGCCTAGTACTCATAAGTATAGCTACTTATTGCATTTTGCACCTATTACATATTGTGTCAGATCAAATCAAATGACTTGTTAGTAGATCATATATTATTTTACCTATATTATTTTTGCATTTTGATAAAACTGTCTGTCAGTGGAAAAGTGAAAGTCCTTAATTCAAAGTTGAAACAATGACATAATGACAGACATTGGAATGCTTGGTAGCTGCTGGATGTCATGTTTTTCGTAGAGGAACTGATACACCATATACGTGTACTGGGTCAAATTTAAGTTTTCTACTTAAAGCAAGTTTTGTCGTGGATTTTCGTTTTAGGAAACAACAGCCTCTATTAGGAGCCTTTTGTTCAAAACATCGTCAGGCAATTAAACTCCCCTTGAACTTCAGTGTAATAATATAGATGCAATGCATGGCTCCTTAGTGCCTTCTGTCAAAAGAAATACACATTTTAAAGAGAATTGGACTTAGGTGCACTAGGCAGATAGTTCAATTCAGAAATTTGTGAAAAAATGCAGCATATTTGAAAAAGTGTTGAAAACATGTTTTACTAATTATATTTTCCATAGACCATGATCTTCTTACATATTCACAGTCTTAGAAAATAAAAGTCTTGCGTTAAGAAAATTAAGGTAATATTTCAAAATCTCTCTAGAAAACTGCCAATTTCGTGTTTCCCCATTGTAGTACATTAGCTGCATAGGCTAACATGAGAAGGCTTTATTAAACTCTAATAAAGTCTTACTGTTGACAGGAGAGAGCTGAAATCATACTTAGGAGCAGACAGCTGCTGCGTTGTTGTTGAAGCACTGTCTGCACCATGACCTGTGGGCACTGCACATTGCATTGCCCCACTTTGCCCTGATGCCGACGCCGCTACTGAATTCAACTTCAGAGGAGTTCGATCTGTAACGTGTGCGACTCCAAAGGCCCAAAGACTTGTGCACTGATCTCCAAAGATGGCGCCTGGCTATGCCTGCCGACAACACCACCTCTTTAGATCTCTTCACCAAGAAGAAACCAGCTGACGACCTTTAGATGGATCTTAAAGGATTTGGTCAGGTGCATTGCGGGAACTGTAGTCCCAACTCTCAAAGGATAAACTCAGAGCTTTTGAAAACTTTTCTGGTGTTGTAAACCCACCAAGAACCCAAAAGGACCTTATAGAGGCATTTCCAGAAGTTTTAAATGTTTAAAACCTCCATAAGTTGACTGACCTTTTGTCAAGAGTCAAGCCAGCAATGTTGTATCACGACCTGGCCAAAATTCAGGTTTGTCCTGCTGAAGCTCCGGGGCTTTTCGTCATCAATGAGACTTCCATAATTTAACCTAGGCATCCCGCTGAAGTAGGCTGCCATCATTGAACCCAACTCCGGTCTGCCAAGGAGATTTACTCAACGTCAAGAGAAAAAACTCCCAAAAAAGTGACAAAGTCAGAAGGTAAACACGTGTCCACATCACGTTAAGTGACATCATTGATAACATTACTAATGACATCAGTAATAAAACTGCATTAATATACAGCATAAAGTTACTGAGCATTTGTTGTTCAATAGCATGACAATTGTGTTTGCCACTGAGAAAACTGTAATTGTACATTTCCAAAGTTCTGTGGTGCATCCTTTAAAAATCACAAAATTTGAAAGTCGAAGAAGTAATCAATCTTAAACAAGGTAAAGACTGAGCACATCTGATGTGGGTTGCAGAGGTATGTTTGAAAGTAGGTTATAGAATAAAGAAAAAATGCTTCTAAAAAATCTGTGAGCAAAGTCAAAGCTTCTTTGAAAAATGCATTACGCACCAGTGGCTATCTAGGCATCTTTATTTCCTGACCTTCACTAAAGAGTTCGAGTCCCTGCATTGCATTGAATAATGCAGAATAAAGGTGTGTCCCAGTTATTGGTTGTTTATCTTGTACATGGCTCTAAGGTTGAACGCCATTATGCCCACTTTAAGAATGTGTGTGTTTACTAAACTATGAAGCATTGTCTATAGGGCCTGGCAGAAATGTTTTTACAGAGGCAAATGTAAACCTGTCAACATATTGTACTAAAATTGCAGGTCATGTGGACTTTTAAGAGGTGAATCTCATTAAGATGAATAGAAAATTGTCAACAGTTGCAGTGTGTTAAATTAGTTCAAGTCCACAAACCTTATAGGATGGTATCACAATGATTGTTTGATGTCATCAGCAATCTGATCAATGCTGTTGTTTAACATGAGTGCAAATGGATTGCCTCATACCTCACCAGAAGAACCCATAGAATCGGCCTCCCACTGTTTACCTCGGAACCCAAGAAGATCATCTGCAGCGTCCTCTAAGGATCGTCCCTCAGCCCCACCATCTTTATTCCATACATGACCCCCTGGTCAACACCATCCAATTGCTCTCCAACTCCAATGACACCGGACTGAATGAAGGACAACTGTCTAAAGCTCAGCACTTCATCTTTGGAAACAACACCTTGCCACGAACAATGCATGGTGTCCTGCTGAACTAAGCCTATCCCACTCCAAAAGATCATGCCCACAACCTCTGCATCATCTTGGACAGCAAGCTATCTACGAAGAAACAGGTAAACTGAGTCTCATCTGGCTGTTTCCACATCCTAGGCATGCTATGCAAGTTCTTCTCTCAGTCAATAGCAGGAGGACCAATATGCAGGCCTTCATCACCAGCAGGTAGGACCATGAGAACACTCTCTATGTAGGAATCACTGCAAGCCTCCTGAAGAGACTACATACAATAGAAAACTAAGCAGCCAGACTCATTCTGACCTCCCCAGACAAACCTATATCACACCCCGCCTCAAGAAGCTACATTTGCTCCCAATCCAGAAGAGATGCCAGTTCAAGATGCTGACCCACGCGTACAAAGCCCTACACAACGAACGACCACCATACATCAACAAACATATGACATTCCACCAACCAACTAGATATCTATGATCCACCTCCCTCTTCTTCGCAGACACTCCCGGGATCCGCTGAGGCCACAGTGGAGGACATTCCTTCTCACACCTGTTGACCAAGGCATGGAACAACCTTCCCATGCACCTTAGGAAACGCCTCATCGCTCCAGCAAATCAATAAAGGACTCAAAACCTGGCAGTTCAATTCAACTGATTAGGAAGAAACAGTTAGCAACTCCAGCCCTGTGAGACCCTAACGGGTGATTGATTTGCAGCACTTTGCAAACCCTTGATTGACAGATTGATATGAGGTCATAAGCAGTACATTGCAGGGGCACAATTTATAGTTAGCCAAGAAAAGTATAACTGGTGAATTTCAGAAGGTTTTTAGTTTGTAAATATTAATTGTAATATGTACTCGGTCACCCATCTACAGTAACTATAACTCACACCTTCTCCATGCACAGCTTATACTGTTTTATATTAACTCACTTACACTTTTTAAAATAATAGTATTTACAAGAACAGTTCTGACATCACAAATAAATCCTTTGTGAGACCACAGGGGTATATTTATGAGAGCCTATTGTTACTTTTGCACCACGCAAAGTGGTACATGCATGATGCAAGGCTCTGAGTCAGATTTATGAAGCCACATGAAGCCATCTTGTGTTAGTTTGAGTGACCTCACAATCTTGCGCAAGTCAATGCAGCGTAATTCGGTTCAAATCCTTATTCTGTGCAAGGGAGGCATTCCATGGGCATTGTGGTACATGTTCCCACGCACCTCCCATGGTTTTTCACACATTCCCAGAATTACAAGGACTTGTAAACCTGGGAATGCATCAAAATTGTACGCCTCCCGAGGTGAGGCATAATGGGGAGAAACATCTCTATTTCTCCTTTTTTTTTCCTTTTTCTATGTGTGCGTTATTCTGCAGTACACATAGAAAGAGGAAAATGCCTCTTATGAATGTTTTTGTGCAGGAAGGTCTCCTTCATGTGCAAAACACAATCCTATGTAAATTGTGTGTAGTTTAAATTTTGTTTGTAGGTAAAGAATACAAAAGTTATATTAATGTTCCCACCCAGGAACAGTGTAAGAGATAATTGCAGATGCAAATTTTCTTCCCAACCCCTTCCTTGCTGAGTGAAGCACTGTTAATTACTCCTTTTTCGTGGGCAGGCCTTTGTTCCATTTGATAACTTAACTTCATAGGCTTAAGAGAAGCAAACTGAACTTTAAGGCAGATTTCCCCCCAATGTGTATAATACAGTGACACTGCAGATATACCAGTAAATCCTTCTGACTATACCTGTGAGTGCTCACTAATATTATTAGGCTATCCAAGGTCAATATTTAACCTCGCAGAGTCCCCTCTGCTCCAGGCTGCTAATGCGCAGGTGCTGAGCTGCAAAAAATGGTAGTCTCACATGAGCAGCCCACACATATGTACACATGTGTGCACATATGTTTACATGTAACCAGCCAACTGCCCCATACCCTAGCTGCGTCATGGAGGCCTTATCCTAAAAGGCAGACACTGACGGTTGACATGCTCAGTCCATTTACTGTGTGACTAGAGTGGGTGACACACAAGTGCTGAGAGTCTCCCACAGTAAAATGTCCAAACCAGTGTGATTACAAAGCAACAAAAAAATCGGGCTGTACTAAATAGGTAGTACACATTTGCAACAATTCACATCTGACATAAACTATTTATTGTCTTAGAACAATTATTTATTAATGCATTAGTTAGAATAGGTATATGATTGTTAAGGCATGTCAGTAAACCACAATTTTAATTAATGTTCTATCAATTACAGTTATCAACTGTTATATTGATTGCATTTAGAGCCACTGAAGGATACTGCATAAGGTTGAAGGTAGCTCTTTCAGTAAACAATATAGAACAATTCAGTTTTGTGCATAGTTACCATATCATGTTTGATTATATTGCAATTTATGAGAAATGCTGAGTTTCAGTCCACAATAGAGAGAGACAAGTACAGCGAGGGTCAACAGTTATATCAAATATAATATCAGACGTTAGCTGGTGCTGCCAATATCACAGCCATATCCAAATTCTTCCTTTGAATTTTGATATCAGTATGATAGAAGTGCAGATTAATCCCAGCTATGACACCAAACACTGTGATGATATCCAGTGTCTCTTTGCCTCGCCTATTTCATTCTTATTCCCCCAGATATACTTCTAACATGCATGTAGGATTCCTGTGGACTTGGAGAAGTGTGGATGTTCATTTCGTTCTCCTTAGATCCTCATTTCAAGGGTGGTGCATATTGAAAATAACAGTCTACATCACCCCAGGTTTGGAAGATTAGATTTTATTTTGGTTTCTTGCATTGTACCTTAATGCCAGTTATGTCAGTGACAAATAAAGATTTTATGCAATTTTTTGTAGATCGACAATATCATGATCCAGGCTTATAACCCATGAACCGCCTGCAGGCATTCCCCCCCATTTCTGAGGCGGATTTCGACAGCTTGGCTCGCGGAATCTCCTTGGGCTCCCCGCTTGACCCTTTACCCCCAAAAACCTGGAAGGCCTTCGGAGAGGAACTCTTCTGCACCCTTTGCAGGATCTGCAATCATTCTCTGCGATGCGGACTTGTTCCGGCTCCCTGGAAACAGGCTCTCATTACCCCTCTACAGAGGAAACCCTCCTTGAACCCCGAGTGCCTACAGAACTATCGGCCAGTCTCCCTGTTGCCTTTCCCGGCAAAAATCGCCGAACGCTGGGTGAGCTCCTGTCTCTCCAAACACCTGGAGCAGAATCACATTCTGGACGAAATTCAATTTGGTTTTTGTCCGGCCCATGGCACCGAAACAGCGGTTCTCACTGCCATGGAGGACCTTCATATGTGTGCAGACAGGGGCCAGGCAGTAGCCCTGATCCTGCTGGACCTGTCTGCCGCATTCGATACGGTCAATCACGTGATTCTGATGAGGAGACTAAGGGAGGCGGGGGTTGACGGCACTGCGCTGCTCTGGTTTCACTCCTTCCTACGGGATAGGAAGCAGGCCATCTCCCTTCCCCCTTTTCAATCTGCCTTCTCCCCGGTCTCTCATGGGGTGCCCCAAGGCTCGTCCATCAGCCCCATCTTATTTAACGTATACCTCACACCTTTGATTACGTTAATAAAATCACATCGGCTAAAAGCCATAAACTACGCTGATGACACTCAGCTCATCCTCTCGTGGGAGGGTGAAGAATCGATCCCTCTGGAATCGTTTCACGATTGTTTGAGAGATACTGGGGGTTGGCTGCACGATAAGTCCCTGCAATTTAACTCCAAACCGAGGTCTTGTTCTGTCCCGGAAGCCGGATCCCCTGGCTGTTCCCAGCCGAATTTTGGCCCCCGGAAACCCCCGGATAAGCCACAACCGGTAACCTCGGTGCGCAACCTTGGTGTCATGATGAACAACAAACTTAGCATGGAGACGCAGGTCGCGAAAACAGTGTCCACCTGCTCGGCCCTTCTGCGCTCCTTACGCAAGATCGTGCCACTTCTCCCCTCTCAGGCACTGGCACTAATTGTCAGGTGCACTATTCTCAGTCGCCTCGACTATTGCAATGCGATGCTGCTCGAAGCCCCAGCGGTACTACTGGATCGTCTCCAGAGAGTTCAAACAGCCGCTGCCAAACTGGCCCTCGGCTGGAATAGGAGATCCTCGGCCACAGCGGCATTGGCCGAGCTGCACTGGCTCCCTTTGAAACAGCGAGTGGCTTTTAAATCACTCTGTCTCGTTTTTAAAGCACTGCACGGAGTCGGGCCCAGCTCCCTGCAATCTATGTTCTCCTGGTACTTCCCTACCAGAGCCCTCCGGTCATCCACAGCTCGCCTTGTCACAGTGCCAAGATTCAACAAGGTCAGGACCGGAGGAAGATCCTTCAGAGTTGCAGCCGCAAAACTATCGAACAGCCTGCCCCCCGACATTCGCCAAACAACTGAACTTCTGCCTTTTAGAAAGCAGATCAAAACCTGGCTCTTCCCCAAACTTTAAGTCTGGTACCTCGCTCGGTTGCCCCCATTACCTTCCACCTTAGGAGTTATTTCTTTTTACAGCGCCAGGATACCTGTAAGGTGACAGCCGCGCTATACAAATGTTTTAAATAAATAAATAATTAAATAACTCCAAATCTAATTTGTTTAATGATTTTTTTTACTGATCATTTTTTGCTGCTAAATGCCAATTTTTCTTGGGAAGTATTGTTTTCCTTCGGCACTATGAGATCAATTAAACCATGTTGCAATTGCTAGACGTTTATTGGCGCACTCTTTTTTACCACTCATATTACATAACTCCATAACAAAATGTGTTATCATTGAACATACAGTGATTCAGCCTTGAACTTATAGCAGTTATATAGGTGGATTTTGATGGCCATTCAAAGTTGATTCCTATTACAGGTAAACCCTCAGTCACATAAAATAATAGAAATTATTCCAACTGTCATAAACATTTGGCTCTAAAATGTGCTTAACTCCTTTCTTGTCTTTCTCTAAAGCTCAGATACATTTTCCATTGGATAGTTAGAATTGTGATTAAAATATACTGTAGCAACTATGTATTTCATTCAGTTTTGTCTTTCCAGTACAAGGCCATGGATCCGTTGTTCACTATGAAATCTTCCTCAAGAATTCTGGACTTACATGTTCCATGGTAGCCCTAATAAAATGATATTTAGAGATGTAGAACGTGTATCACACTTCCAGAGCTCTTAGATTTAGCTATTAAGAGAGAGACAGGAAGCATCTCAAATGTGCAACTTCCTCATCGACTACTATACTGTCTTACACAGAAACTAATCAGTTCCAAAGAATCAATAACAACTACACTAACAAAAATAGAATTGGTAAAGTATGGTGAGGCCTACAAAATTAACATGTATTGTGGGGATTGATCTCTCCGCCAGTATTCTCCTCTTTTTGACTCAGCTGCTAAGTACAACAAGATTAAAAAGTTGCAAAAGTGCCAAACAGAGAACAGATTCACAGCTTATACTACCTGCAGTGGCGTACTAGTTGTAATTAAGATGTGGTTAATACTTTTACCTCCCTCAATGAGTTTAAATCTGGGTTTCCAGGTAAAAGGTAAAGAAGGAGCCAGATGGAAAATCGTTTTAACCAAACAATAAATTCCTGAACTGAAGGTGAACAAGCACCCACGGTTGCTAGTGATGTATCTCTCTGTTTCATGAGAATCATTTAGATGAGCTACATAAAAGGGAATTATCGGATTTACCCACAATGTGGACTGGTGACGTCTTCTCAATTGTATTAATAGAGGGGACTGGGATTCATCAAGATGGCATTGCTATGTACTTAAATCTGGAACTTCAGTTGCCTTACTTCTGCCAAGATTTGAAAGCATCTCCACAATATGTTGGACTGTGTAAATTGACCAATCGCTAATCCAAGTAGGCCCCTTCTGGAGTCTGTTTTAGAGCCATCAAAAGACCATGTGGTAAAATAGCTCATATTGTCAAAAATCACTAGAATATGTAATATGTAATATTACAGCTTCAGAGAGTAAAGGAAAGGAAGGTTCTGGCAGGAAAATATGTTAAGCCAAAAATGTCACCAATTTGAGGTTTCAATAAAATGGACCATAGCTATTAGATCCATTTAGAGTATAAACGTTTACTTTCTAGAAGTTCCTCCTGCACCGTTACTTCTTGTTTTTCATTTCCTGGTTCAAGTCATGTGATCCCTAAGAAGACATGAGAGAACAATAGTGTTTTCTCCTGGTCCTGACACTACCACACTAACAACACAAAGGACCTAATTTGCAGTTTAACAAACAGGTTACTCCAACACATATCCTTGGCCTGTGTGCCTCATTTAGAATCCTGCAGATCGTAAGCATTCTGTTGACGCAACCTCCATTGGCTCTGTCAATGGAATATTTCCTCTGATAGCCCAATATGGCTCCTGATTTGGTCTTCATATCACTGACATTGCTGTCTGTAAAATAATTCCTACATCGCCAAGAACTACCATGATGGTGTTCCTTGTCAATGTAGACGGTTGTCTGCAGGTTCAGTGCTAACTCTAAATTGGGGGGGGGGGGGACGGTGGATAACTCCAAATTGGGAGGGGGGGGCAGAATTCCCTCAGGATGGCAACGGTTTTGTCCTCTGCCATTCCGATGGCCCAATAAATCTAATCTAATTGGATGGAGAACTTTGGTGTAATCAGATAAATATTTGTTTATATTTTGGGGCACTGGATAACAACAAAACATTGCAACTTTTATTGCCTGCCCTGCTTTGCCTCGGTAATTCAGGGAACAATGAGCACAGAGCACATACAAGAAGGGGCCATTATGTCTACAATTGCTTGCACCACAGCTGACGCTGGAATAGCCATTCATGTGCCTGTCCTATATCCCCTGCATTCCAGCCTAGGGTTAAAAATGGACGTAATCTGCCCCTCCTGAGCCAGCAGTAATGCAGCAGCAGTATGAGTAGGATGTTGCAGTGATGGTGCAATGATATCCTGTGAAACTGAGTACAGGCCAAGCAAGTGACAGACAAGGGCCCAAAATGCTGGACCTTCTTTGAGTTTGGGATGAAACTATTTACTCTGTTTAGAGGAGACGGTCTTCATCATACTTATCCCAGTTAACCTTGAAAGATGACAATTACATGGCTGAGACTCAGACAATAGAGGTAGGGTATACAAGCTGTGCATACAAAAAAAGTAAATCTTGTTCAACCCGAAGCGAAGTGATAATATATATAATAAGTTACCAAACCTGGGTAGCAATCCAGATAATAAATGTGTGATGTTCCTTCTTTCCCCTGTTATCCCTTCCTTCCCCTTTAAGTTGTGTCTTTCTCCTTTGCATTCTAAGTTCTGAGAATGTACCTGTTAGCATGATTCTCTACTTGTCAGTTACCTGTGGCTGTTTATGGATGAGGTTTTATTAAACCCACTCTGCTTTACTGAATCGACTTCTTACTCATTTTATTACTTAATTGGACCATATTATACTGGCGACGATCGGAAACGAAACAACCTCAACATAACAACACATCAAAGTTCCTGACCTGCCCTCTTCTCCAGCGGCTGATTTTCAAGATTAAAAGAGAAGCGAAGACGTCCCAGCGGCAGCTTTGAAAGTGTCATAATGGTGAGGAGAGCGGGAGGTTTCGTTCATAAGTTATGGGACTTGAAGATTTAAGACTAAAAGACTTTGCGCGTATAATAGAAAAACGTTTAGTGCTCGTGCTTCGCTCTTCGATTTTGTGACGTCGGCTTGCGTTTCAAGCGCATGCGTTCCAGACGCGCTGACGATCTTTAAAAAAAGCCAACGCACACGCTGCGTTTCAGGAGAGCCGCGCTGCGTTTCAATAGAACGCGCTGACAGAGAGCTGCACTCCGTTTCAATAGAACGCGCTGACGATCTGAAAAGCTTAAAGGAGAGCTGTGTTAAATAGAATGGACATTGTTCCTCGCTAAAGGAAAATGCGTTCCAATAGAATGTACATTGTTTGTGACTAACGCTGCGTCTCAAGGGAACTACTCTGCATTCCTGAAGATTGTCCTTTGTTGTAACACGTTCTATTCCATTAAACAAGCATTGGAGAGTGGAACATTCAATCTTACTACCTTATTTCTCCAATTGTCCTGCAAAAAAAAAAATAAGCACAATACTTTGAACAATTGACACTTATTTTTTTTACTAAAATATTTTTGAACAAAAGAAGAAATTGTTCTATAAATAAGTAAATTACTCATAATTAAGGAAAATTAACCTTAATAACAGGATATAAACTTATTTATAATTTTTTTTATAAGAGATATATATATAAAAAAAAATGCAAAACGTAACACAACCTGCATTCTTTCTTACAAGTCCAGGGGAGCCTAATGTAAAATGGAAAAAATGGAAAAAAATATTCGCAAATTATGCTAGGGTTTGTGGAACCAACTTGAGTGCTGAAAGAAAACACTCACTTCTTCTTCATTGTCTAGGAGGTGAAGGACAGGATGTTCTTGAACATTTGCCAGACTTATCAGCTGCGGAACAAAGAAACTTAAATGAATACGAAATAGCCATTCTACAACTTGATAGGCATTATCTACCTAGACTTAGCACCATCATGGAAAGGTACCATTTTGGTTTACGTGAACAAAAAAAAGATGAAACTGTAGAAGAGTACGTATCTTCCTTGAGAAAACTTGCTTCCTCTTGCAACTTTGGTCAGACACTTGATGAACGCATACGTGATCAGTTCGTCTTGAGATGCGCACATGACGACATAAGAAAAGAACTGTGGCTGAAGGATGAGCCTCCTTTAGAAGAAGTTTTGACTATTGCTAAGCAAGTAGAGCATATGACAAGATGTGTCGGAGAACTAAAAAAAGAAAAAGAAAAGCCATCCACTTCTGAGTCTAAAGACGAAGTAAAAATTGATGAGACTGTCTGTCAAGTAAAGAAAGTAGAGAATGTCACAAATGATGAGAAGCATGTTAGGTCAACTAATCCTTCCTTTTCTTCCTCTAATAACAGATTTTCTTGTTTTAGATGTGGTCAAATTGGTCATTTGGCTAACTCACCTATGTGTCCTGCGTTAAAGGTGACATGTAATTTATGTAATAAGAAGGGTCATTTTGCAAAATTGTGCAGGAGCAAAACAAATTATGGTGACAACTCACGGAAAAGATGGTCTCAACCTCAAGTAAGATCGATTTGTTTTGAGGTTAATGATGACAAATCTGATCATCCCTCTCATTTGGTTAGTGTGGAAGGCTCTATGATTAATTTAAAATTTGATTCTTGCTCAAAAATAACTATAATTGATGAAAAATTGTATAATGATCTGTTTAAAGGCAAAGTAAAACTGTTCAAATGTGACATTTTTCCCTTAGGGTATAGCGAGAAACCTATTGGGATGGTGGGTTACTTCATGGCTGAGATTGAACTTGGTTCAAGGATCACTGTTGGTAAAGTTTACGTGTCAAAGAAAGGTGATGCACTATTAGGTTGGTTGCACCAACGCTATCTTGGTGTGACGCTTGATCCTAATGCTTCTCCTCAAGTCCAAATTCACGAAGTATCTAATCCAATACGTGACAACATGGGTGATGAAAGCCTGTCTTTGTCTTTAGCAAAACAATTTCCTGATGTTTTTAAAGAAGAATTAGGGTGTTTGCGTGGTTACAAGCACCATATCAAATTAAAAGTCAATGCTCTCCCTGTTGTGGCAAAAGTAAGGAGGATTCCTCTTGTAGAACAAGCGAAGGTTCAAGAAGAACTTGACAAACTTGTGAGAAATGATATTATTGAACCTGTGGAGGCAACTGAGTGGCTTGCTCCTGTGGTTATCGCAAAGAAGCCTACTGGTGAAATTCGTCTCTGCATTGACTTAAGGGCACTAAATAAGGAGGTGGTTGTTGACAGGTTTCCCCTTCCTAATATAGATGAGATAGTTAGCACTTTAGAAGGTGCAAAGTACTTTACCACTCTCGATTTAGCTTCCGCGTACCATCAGGTAGAGCTTGACTCTTATTCACAAGACTTGACTGCCTTTATCACACCAATGGGTACGTTTAAATTTAAGAGGATGCCTTTTGGCCTCGTCTCTGCCGCCTCTGTTTTCCAACGTATCATGTCAAAGATCTTAAGAGGTTTGTCCGGTGTAAAGTGCTATCAGGATGATTTGTTAATTTATGGAGGTAGTGTTCTTGAGCATGATTGTCGTGTGTCTGAGGTATTAAAAAGGTTGGATGGTGCAGGTATGACCTTAAAAAGATCCAAATGCAAGTTTAGGGTTCAGGAAGTTAACTACTTAGGTCATTGTATTACTGGTGATGGTGTCTTTCCGAAGAAAGAACTTGTCGATTCTATAGACAAAGTTAAGGATCCTACTTGTAAAGAAGAACTTCTCTCATTTCTAGGCATGGTGGAATTTTATGGAAAATTCATTCCCAATTTCGCAGATAAAACCCATAATTTGAGGAAACTTACTGCAAAAAATGCTGTGTTTGATTGGTCTAGTGAATGTAAGGCTGAATTTGAGTGTATCAAGAAGGAGTTGAATAAGGCCCCTTCTCTTCATGCGTTTGTTCTTGGACTACCCACTATCTTGTTTACTGACGCTAGTGATAAAGGGCTGGGTGCAGTTTTAGTCCAGAAGAGAAAGGGTAAGGATTTTCTAATTTGTTGTTCCTCTCGTTGCCTTAGAGGTTCAGAGTTTAATTACTCTGTAATAGAGAAGGAATCTCTCGCAATCTTCTGGGCCTTGAGAAAGTTTAGGAATCTTGTTTGGGGAACAAAAGTGTGTGTATTATCTGATCATAAGCCTTTGAGAGAGATCTTTTCAAAGAAGGGTCTTGATGCCATTTCCTCAAGAATCAGGAAGTGGATTGTTTCTCTGCAGGAATTTGAGTTTGAAGTAGAGTATATTCCTGGAATTGCTAACAGGTCGGCTGATTGTTTATCTAGATTGGTTGACAGTGAGAATGCTGATCTTGATGATTTTTGTGAACCTGATGAGTGTACCAATGTGTGTGAAATAACTGATGGTGCAATTGATGAAACTGAATGGAGGTTGGAGTTGGGAAAAGATGAAGAAATTTCTCAAGTTATACTGTCCTTAATGAATAAATCTCGTCTGTCTAAACCTTGGTCTTTAGTTTCAGATGAACTCTCTGTATATGATGGTCTGTTGACTCGAGGTACTAAACTTGTTCCTCCCTCTTCTCTTAGAAATAAGTTGTTAGCTCATGCCCATTGTGGTCATTTGGGTATTGTGAAAACCAAAGAGTTTCTACGTATGCAATTTTGGTGGCCAGGTATGGATCTTGAAATCGAAAGAATGGTTAGAGAATGTCCTGAGTGTTGTTCTAGCGATAAGATCCTGAAGACTAAACAAATGCCAATGGTTAAGAGGGCCTTACCCGGTCATCCTTGGGATGAGGTGGCAATTGACATTGTGGGTCCTTTATCTGGTATTTCCGATACTCCCTATCTCATCGTTTTAATTGATCTTTACTCAAGGTGGATTGAAGTTTCTGCTGTCAGAGAAATTACCTCTGATTCCATCATTAAGTTCTTGGAACCTCTGTTTTGTAAAGAAGGCTTTCCAAATAGTCTTCTGTCTGACAATGGCCCTCAGTTCTGTTCCTCTGTTTTTGTTGATTTTCTAAAAAAATGTGGGGTTGCCCATAAGAAATGTTCACTATATCACCCAGAGACTAACGGTGCTGTAGAGAGGGTCAATAAAACACTGAAGGAGTCAATTCAACTTGCTCGTGCCTCTGGTTTAAATTGGAAATCCACTCTCCAAGACAGGATAAATACCTATTGCTTTGTCCCTCATTCTTCTACTGGGAGGTCTCCTTTTGAAATATTTAAAGGGAGAATTCCTAATACTTTGTTGTGTCCTGGGTGGATGTGTTTAAACAAAGGTCTAGTGGATAATGACATAGGTGAATGGAGGGCAAGAGAACTGTTTAAGCAGGATGCACGTAAGTCATATTTTGACAAAAAGAAAAGTGTAAGTTTTCAGGAGATCAAGGTTGGTGATCTTGTAAAAATAAAGACTCCGGTTGGACGCAAACCGTGGTCCAAATATACCGATGTTAGAGCTGTTATCAAGGTTTTCAGGAATGCTGTAAAGACTGAAGATGGAAGAATCTGGAACAAGAGTCGTGTTGTGCTTGTTAATCCTAATTTATTTGTTGATTCTTCTCGTTGTGATACTGGTTTGTGCAATAATTTCCTTTTTCCTTCCAATTCTCCATCAGACAGGTTATCCTCTCCTTCTACAAGAAGTCAAAGGATTCGTAGTGCACCGTACCACTTGAAAGATTATGTTTAGCCTGCATTTCCTTTTGCTTATACTGCCTAACTTAGTTTACTTCTTTTTTTGTAAAGAAGGGAGATGTGTGATGTTCCTTCTTTCCCCTGTTATCCCTTCCTTCCCCTTTAAGTTGTGTCTTTCTCCTTTGCATTCTAAGTTCTGAGAATGTACCTGTTAGCATGATTCTCTACTTGTCAGTTACCTGTGGCTGTTTATGGATGAGCTTTTATTAAACCCACTCTGCTTTACTGAATCGACTTCTTACTCATTTTATTACTTAATTGGACCATATTATAAAATGCAAGTAAGCAAAGGGCACAAAACTATTCCCCTTACCCGTTTGATAAGAATATTTCCTAGAATAAAAGAAAATCAAAGTAGTTAAAATGGCAGAGAAAAGTATGAGAGAGAGGATTTAATTTCAGAAAAAGAACAGATGTTTCGCTCATTTGTCTGGATAAAAACAATTTTGTAATCAACATGTTTACTGTTGTACAACACTTATTCAATGTAGAAGAGAATGTGTGTAGCGCATTTGATTTTGTGGATAGAGTGACCCCGTGGGAGGAAAATGTGGAATGAAATGCTACTAATAATTATTGCCAGTAATTTACACAAACAAGCATTCGTTCCATCAGCTTTTGAGTGTTTTTGAAGTATATAGGGTCCCGGTCTCGTTAGCTCGTTTTGTGTGACCTTGCTCGATATCCACAAATTATGAAACTGATGACAAGTTACTTTGAATTGTCTTCATTATACAATTGTTCCGAAGACCAAACATACAAATAAATTAAACGGCAACGAGGTATCAAACGTCTATACATTTTTCCCGTTTACATCACATAAAAAGAATTAGGAAAATTGCTTATACTTGGAAATCATATCAGTGAGAACCAGGGCAAATCACTTAGTCCAAAATGGCCAGCATCTGGAAGCAGGCAAAAAAACACGCATTCACCTCTGTAACTGCACAATGCAGTGCACAAAGCTGCATAGATCCTGAACGTGATATTCGGGCAAGATGCTCTGACGTTAGTAAGCCTTTGAGGGCACTGTTTGGCTGCACTGTCTTTCATTAGCAGTAGGCCATGTTGTGGAGAGACATACATTATTGTATCTCATATATCTTACCATGGAGCAGGTTTCTTTTTTAAATTTTTGAAAACCTTTATTTCACGAAAGCACACAGCTATTCAGCCTGACATCCCGGAGGCAAGGCAGCATAATAGACAGAGCATAGTTGTGCAGTACAGGTACAACAGAAAATTACAGGTTTATTTTATATTTTATAACAGTGAAGAAACGCCAAGCGGCGCTAAGAAGTGGCAATGGGAGGAGAATACAGCAAGGAGTATAAGGCCAGGAGGAGGAAGAGACCAGCTTAGCAGAAGCACAGAAGAGTAGAGGATGGTAAAGGGGGGAGGAGAAAGACAGTAGTACTCAAATATCGTATACAGTTGGTGTCTTAGGTCACAGTGACAGGTGCTCGTCTAGTGAGGCAGGCTCAGGCGGTAAACACACATCACCTCGGTAGGAGTTCCAGGCACCCCACACCCTGTCCCACTTGTTGGGTTTACCCCTGGCAACATAGACAGTCTTCTCCCGGAGCATACACCAGTCCATATTGGCCTTCCACTGCACCACCAAGGGTGCCGTATTGGCCCCCCACTTTTGAGCGATGTCTCTCTTGGCCACCATGTTGCCTAGGGTCACCCACTGAGTTTGGGCTGTGTTGTGATCCGTCGGCTCCCAAATATTAAGGAGGCACCTACGGGCTTCCGCCACAATCCCCACACCCGACACTTCACTCATAACCCTGTGAATCCTCCTCCAGTAGGACGCTATGACCTGACATTCCCAGAGGATGTGCATGAAGGTGGCAAGGGCACCACAGCCTCGACGACATAGACCGTCGGGCGAGTAACCCATGTGTATTAGGCGGGGGCCAGTAACGTACACCCTGTGCAAGATTTTAAATTGGACCAAACGAAGCCGGGATGAGATGGCCACCTCCTTAGGGGAGGACACTGCACTCTGCCAGTCTTCTTCATCGATCTCTAGGCCATCCGCCACCCACTCGTCACGTAGCCCAAGGAGGAGGTCAGTGCGAACATTGATTAATTTTTTATAGGACAGGTAGATTGCGCTATCTGGCATATGGCCATCCAGCACTCTGTCCTCCAGCGGTGAGCTTTCGGGGATGTCTTCCCCGGGGGTCATAGCAGAAAGCAAGGCGTGCCTCAGCTGCGTGTATCGAAAGAACTCCGAGTCCCCCAGCTGGTACTCAGTCTGTAATTGGGGGAAGGTTTTAATAGTCCCCTTTGAAATCACGTCCTCCACCCTGGAGATGCCAATAAGGTCCCATTTGTCGAAGCCCTTGGTGTGCCATAGCCTGCCCAACAGATCGGACTCATAGAGGGGAGTAAAACCGGTCAGTCTGCCCCGCCATCCCTGCAGCTTGGTGATCGAACGCCAAATAGAGACTGCCGTCTTAGTGGGACCGGACATACGACGATCCAGAGATCTGGAGTAGAGGGCACGGTAGTAGTTACCTCCACTCATGAGCCACCTGTCCATAGCGTACCCGGGGCTATTCGCCGGCCCATAGAACCCGTGATTGAGTGCCGCAAGCTGGGAGGCCCAGTAGTACCTCCGTACATCCGGCAGTGCTATGCCCCCGTCATACCACGGGAGCGTAAGCTTTGTGATCGCCACCCGAGGTCTGCCATCCCAAAGCAGGGCCCGCTGAAGACTCTCAATTTCTCGGAAATATCGGGCCGGTACCGGGTCTTGGGTGTTTTGTAGGACATACAGGAATCTGAGTAGGGACATCATTTTAAACAGGGCCGCTCGGCCAAGTAGGGAGAGCGGGAGCTTACGCCAACCCTCCACGTCACGTCGAAGGCGTTGCAGTGGAGGGAGCAAGTTCTGGTCGTATCGAACCTTCGGGTTCCCAGAGATGTAGATCCCTAGGTACTTGAAGCCCTGTGTGGCCACCTGGATGTTGCAACCTCTAGGGAGGCGCGGCGTGTCCCCCTTCAATACGTACAGGGAGGACTTGGCCCAGTTGATAATCAGGCCAGAGTACCTCCCAAAGTGTTCAAGCACGTCGCAGGCGACGCTGAGTGACTGGTACGGGGACGTCAGGTATAGGAGGATATCGTCCGCATAGAGGGAGATACGGTCCTCAAAGTCCGGTGCCCAGGTGATACCATGGAGGTCGGGGTGGCAGCGCAGAGTGGCCGCCAAAGGCTCGAGAGCCAGGGCGAAAAGTAGGGGCGACAGGGGACAGCCCTGTCTGGTACCCCTGTGGAGGACAAAGGTCGTCGACAGGCGACCATTCACAGATACATTAGCCATTGGGCTGGCATATAGGAGCTTCACCCAGTCGAGGAAGACCTGGCCAAAGCCGAGCTTAGCTAACACCGCCCAGAGGTAATTCCACTCAATGGAGTCAAACGCCATGGTGGCGTCTAGAGACGCCAGCACGGCTGGCTCCGTGAGAGTATGCGCCCTAGCCAGGGCGCCGTGAAGTCGTCTCAGATTGAGGGCAGTGTTACGGTGCGGGATAAAGCCCGATTGGTCCGGATGTACCAGGTCGCCAATAATCCCCACCAGCCGGTTAGCCAACAGTTTGGCAAGTACCTTTGGTTCGATGTTCAGCAGGGAGATAGGCCGGTAGGACCGACACACGTCCCTTGGTTTACCGTCCTTGTGAATGACCACAATAGTGGCCACCCTCTGATCAAGTGGGAGGACGTCGGCGTCTTTCGCCTCTAGGAACATAGCACGAAGACGCGGGGAGATCACATCGGGCCGTATCTTGTAGAGCTCAGCCGGGATTCCATTAGGGCCCGGCGCCTTGCCAGATCGCAAGGAGCGGATAGCAAGGGCAATCTCATCAGAAGTGATGTCCCTGTCCAAGTCATCGCGGTCCTCCTCCGTAAGACGGGGGAGATCCACGGTCGAGAGAAGTTCTGCCGCATCGGCCTCCGTGCAGTCAGAAGAGGAGGTGTACACACCCCTGAAATAGTCGGCAAACGACTCAGCGATGGCGGAAGGGTCGGTAACAGGGTTGCCATCCGCGCCCATGATCTCAGGTACTACCCGACTGGCCAGCTCCCGCCTGTCCAACCAGGCCAACAATTTGCCAGCCTTGTCTCCCACGTCATAAATACGGCCCTGCTGTTCCCTAGCCAGGGCCTGGGCCGCATTCGTAGCGAGATCACGGTACTCCAGTTGCTTTAGGGAAAGCGCATGGAGAAGGTCTGGGTCAGGGTCAGGGTCCAGTTGGTCGTCAAGGTTCAAGATCTCTTCCTCGATACAGAGGAGTTCGGCGTCTCTGTTCCGACGGGCCTCCGCTATCAAAGCAAAGGCCTCGCCCCTCAGGACGGTCTTGAAAGCCTCCCACAGAGTCACGGCCGACCCAACCGAACCCTCGTTCTCAAGAAAGTATCGGTCTATCGCCTTGGCTAATAGGGCACGGGTCTTCGGGTTACGAAAGTACCAGGGGTTGACTGTTGCCGGTCGCACCGACAAAACAATATCGAAATCGAAGGAGACCAGGAGCGGAGAGTGATCAGAAATCCCACGCGCAAGAAAACGAGCCTCAGACACGGCCGTTGCATGTCCTGCCAAAGTAAGGACATAATCTATCCGGGATAGGCTACCATGCGCGCTGGACAGGAAGGAGTACTGACGCAGTGTAGGGTGTAAGATTCTCCAACTATCAACAAGGCCCATTGAGTCTATAAATTAAGGCAGCCACAGTTGTGATTGGCGAAGCTCTCTAGACGGTTGTCGGTCCAGAGTGCCAGAACAGACGGAATTGAAGTCGCCCCCAACAATAAGTAAGCCATTGGGCAGGGCTAAAATGGCGCCACCAAGGTCTCGGAACGTGCTGGTCTCTAGACCAGGCGGGACGTAAACTGAAAGTAGGATGAGGGTCCTCCCCTCCCACCGCCCAGCCACCGCTGCGTAGCGTCCTCTATCATCTATCGTGGTGACGTCAATCTCCAGCGGCAGGGAAGCCTGAACAAGAACACCCGCCCCCGAGAGCCTGAAGTGAACCCTGAGTGTGCCACCATCTTGTACCCCTTCCGACTGAGTGTTTTGCATGAGTTCCCAATCAAATGAGTTTCCTGCAGAAAAACCACATCAGGCATGTGACGCTTGAGCATATGAAGCACAATTCCCCATTTGATTCGGTCACCCAACCCGTTGACATTCCAACTGATAACCTTTAATGTCTTACCCCCCATCATCGTGGCACCCTCCCCCACCCGGCCCGAGAGACCCTTGCAGAATCGAAAGTACAACATTATACATCACCCATTGCCGAAAGAAAGAAAACAAAAACACTCTAAGAGACATTCGAACTTGTCCCGGAACACCCCCCACCCTGCACCCCTGCAGCAGACTAAAAAGCCCCCCCAACCAGCAGTGTGCCTGTCGCCCCATTAACTAGTCTACAGAAAGCCCAAAGAGGAGTAAGGATTCCCCGCGGACACCCTCCCGCCGCCCTCCATGAAACAACAGGATCTCAAATTGCTGTTACACTGAGAAAAGAAGACGAATGTCACTTATAGCAGGATCACCAACCGCCAGTGTCCATTTGGTAGAGCCAGTCCTCACAGGTCTGCGCCACCAGCCGCGCCCCCATCGCTGTTCTCCCGGTCGTCGCTTCGCTGTGGTAGGGTGTCGAGCCATTCACTGACGTTGTCTGGAAAGTCAAAAAACATTGCACGGCCGTCGTGCTCGACCCGTAACTTGGCCGGGAACATCATCGAGTACTTGAGTCCCATGTCCCGTAGTCGCCGTTTCACTCCTCCGTAGCTCTGGCGCTGTCTCTGCACCGCTCTAGTAAAGTCCGGGTAGAAATTCACCTCTGAGTTCTGATATTGTAGCGGACCATGCCTCCTGGACGCCTGTAGGATTGCGTCCCGGTCCCTGAAGTTGAGGAACCTAGCAATGATGGGTCGAGGTGCCGCGCCCGTCTTCGGCGGGCCACCTGGCACCCGGTGCGCTCGCTCCACCGAGAAGAACTTGCTCAACCCGGGGGGAGTAAGATGGTTCTGAATCAGGTCCTCAACAAACAGGTCCGCCGATGCATCCTCCGATCCTTCCGGAACGCCAATGATGCGGACATTCTGTCGCCTGGCACGACCTTCATATTCATCCAGTCTCCTGAAGACTTGGTCAGAGGCGAGTGGTAGGGTCCGGACCTCGGTTTGTAGGTCCGAGACGTCGGTGGTGAGGCTCGAGGCTTTCAAGTCCAGTGATTTCACCCGATCATTGGTTTTACCCAGATCGGCTCTGATGAGAGTGAGATCCACCGCCAGTGTGTCCACTTTGTGAGTCAGGACCTCATGCTGTTTCTGCATTTCTGCTCGGATGCCCGAGATGGCCCCCATAACATCGCTGAGGGTAGGCTCGGAGCCGTCCGGCGGGCCCGATGCGGAGATGTCCTTAGTAGAGGCTCCCGGTGCCGGCGATATGCGGAGTTGAGCATATCTATCGATCCTGTTCTGTTGCACTTGGGACTTGCCTCGAACTCCTTTGTTCACTGTCTTGTCCGGGTCGCCCTTGCCCGCCATGTTGGGTCCGATGAGACCGTGAGGCCACCACACACAGCTCCGAGTCCAAGGTGCACCGTGCTGAGGTTATAGAGCAGAAGTGCAGCTAGCCAGTGATGAATGGCACAGTGGTATAAGAAATTCCGCAAGTGGGGTTCACCACCCAGCACTACGCTTCGCGAGCCAGGAGACAATGGCACTATCCCGGCAAGGGGCAGCACACGACGCAGCTCCGCGTAGGAACCTCCGATTCAAAAGCGGAAGGCAGTTCCCGCATCAGTGATCCGTCAGCATTCAGAATCCACCTACGTGGATCAGGATTTCAGGCAGGATGGTTGCGGAGGGCCGGAGGGTCTGCGGAGCTCCGAGCTTACGCGGCCATCTTGCTTGCCCGCGAAGCTCCTCCTCCGAGCAGGTTTCTTTGATTATGAGACAGTGTCCTCTAACTCTAAATGTTTTCTCTAAGACGTCATCATTGCAATTATTATAACCATTATGGTCATACATTTCTGTCTGTGCATGGTGAGTATGGATCTACTGTTTTAGGTCTGACAATATAACGTTGCTATACTAAAATACGTCCATAATAAACCGAAATGGGACACAAACCAGACAGGGGTATAAGAACAAAAGTAGACACAGAAAGTGCATCTTCCTCGGAAGATTTACTCACGTGTCACTAAGATATGCCATTTCCATCTACCTTTTCTACTTTAGAGGCATCACACATGTTTTCACACCTGTATTTCTTATACACGATGCTAAACAGACATTGTATCCTTTATTTTAGGTAAAAAAAGTTGAGGACCTGACTTGGACATGTGATATATTTTTTATTGTATTGTAAATGCCGTATTGATTTTGATGAAATAGCGGAAGTATAAACTATGTATATTTATCATCATTCACAGATACCGTTTTTGGTTTTCCCTTTACGTAAGTATACCCCCTTACTATTATAAGCATTATATTGAATAGTATAGCCATCCTCTGCATTGACCTAAACAACACTACATGGTAAGGCCATTTTATGTAAAAAGATACACAGGTAACAATAATAAATATATACTTACCTTTGTGATCTATGTACTGATAGGTGACATTGTGAATTCAATAATAATGTAGGATCATACAATCGTCATGCATTCTTGTTGTTTCAAACGAAATCACACAAAAAACATAAATGTTAAAGTAATGCCATAGTTAGGTGTTGTAATAACATAAAACTGACTTTTAAAAACCCCAAAAAGACTGAAATACATCAGTTATGGTTAAGTGAGATATCTAAAATCTTTGCCCCTGCCATTCACTGCATATAATAACCTCACATATTACGTTACTCGTGACATATTAAATGACTTCATCGATGCCATCACTGATGACATCTCGAATAACTTCATTGATGATATCACTAATGATATCATCCAATGAATATGACAGTTTTCCTCACGCTGTTCTAAATGGTAGGTATTCAGCAGGCTATACTGGACCCAATTGTCTATCTCTTCTCTGTTGCTGATGGCCGTAACCTTCAGCAAAATACAGAACATGAAGCATATCGGTGAAATCAATTATATTTAGTATATATTATTATCTGATTATAGTGGTATTCAGATGGGTAAGGAGTGTCATGGCTCTGTAGATATTAATACAATTATCAACCTATTAAATATGTAATATTATTCAAAAAAGTGTTTGATCATTATTTAATTTAATGAAATGTGCCTGTTAAATGCTTCATTCAACAAGGAATTTTAATTCTAAGGCTTCACTTCTGTACATTAGCCAATGATAAGGTATGCAGAATCAGGCCCTACCACTCTGTAGTTAAAATGCTCTGCATATATTCCCGAGATGAACAGAATGGTGAACACCATAAAAAGAATGCTAACAATCATCTGTGAGTGAGTCACCCAAGCGTGTAAATTCTACAACAACGTACAGTGTCACAAACATTCACTAAACTTATGCAAATAAATATCTGCACTTTATAAATCTGAATTTGATATAGTATTTGCCTTTAGCATCAAATGAAAACTCTTTAATATCAGTATCTACACAGAAATTCACAGGTAAAAAATGTTGTGTAAGGAGACACTTCAGTTTTCAGAAATGTTTTGGCAACAGGCCTTTAAAGTAAGCCACAACCTATTTGAAGCATATGTGTGCAACTCACACTTGTTGTGCTCATTCTTTACCTTGTTTACATGCAGTAGTACTTGCTCTTAAAACTTCACTGGTCGCTAAAGTATGCACCATGTAACTTTTACATCACTGAATAGGATAGACTTGCGCGAGAACTACACTGTTTCTATTTTGTACGTGTACACATCTACATACAATTAATCTATGCGGTACATATTTTGAGCCCTTTATTACCTGCTTTGTTTTTGTAATGATCTAGCTATTTATAGAGTAAGTTGAGGAGCGTTGGACCTGATGACTTTGTTGTGGTTCCCCCCAAAATTTGCCTTCAATCTTCCTGTTTTTGCTGGCTTTAGGGTTCTGCACACTTTACCACTGCTAACCAGTGCTATGGTGCTTTTGCTCTTCCTAAAACATGGTGACATTGGCTTTCAGCAAACTGGCATATTAATGTACTTGTATGTCCCCAGTAAAGGGTATTATATTGCTCAGGACTGTACCTTCAATGCTACCAGTGTGCCTGCCACACTTATTGTCTCAACCACTTAAATAGCCTATTAAGACATGTCTCAGCCTATGTGTGCAGTTTAAAACTGCCATTTCGAATTGGCAAAATAAACCTTTTGCCAGGCCTAAACCTTCCTTTTTTGTATAAATATAAGTCACCCCTAAGGTAGGTCCTAAACATCCCTAGAGCAGGATGCAATGTATTTAAAATGTTGGACATGTATTTTCAGCTTTTACCATGCCCTGGTAGTGAAAAATCCATAAATTCTTTTTTTCACTACTGTTAGGCATACCTCTCCTATAGGATAACATTGGGTTACCTTATTAGATTTAAATGATAGCATTCAATTGTGAGCAAGTAGGAAAGTTGAGTTTGGTGTCTAAAGAACTGTAATTTAGAACCCTCTTTAATGGTACATTTGGATTTTAAGTCACTATTGTGAAATTTTCACTTTTAGAAAGTTGGCATTTTCTTGTCCCAACCATTTGGTGTCTGAATGCTGTATCCTACGTCACGTGACTAGGTGTCGCTGGCAGTTGGTCTTTGTATATTGCTTTAAGACAGTGAGACAAATGGGGGTATTTGTATTGACAGGATGGGCCATTTCTAAATTGATAGAGGGTGGAGCCGTCACATACTACACTTGCACATCACAAATGCTCTGCCTGAGGACATGAAGGATTTGACACTAGTCCTTTGTGTCCCCAGACAAGCTAGAGTGAGGGCAGGGAGGGAGAAAATTCCAAGCACCTTTTGGGGTGGAACCTTCCAGACTCTTCTCCTACTTACATTCTGGCACTAAGTATAAGCAGTGGACCTTTAGATTCAGCTCTGGAGTATGCCACTGGGCCTGTGGATACTGCAGCAGAAGTACTACTGTGCATTTCTGCCATCAGAAGGACTGCTAATTTGCTGTCCTGCTACTCTGTTTCCTGCTGTCCTGCTTACTAAGAAGAAAGACTGCCCTGCACCCTTCATCCCAGGATGAAGTGAATCCAAGGGTCAGCTAACTGTTAATGTTCTGAACTACAGGGAAAGAAGGACATAACAAGCCCCAGAGGCCTCCCTGCACCTGCCGATCTGGCCTTCTACATGGACCTGCAACTGGACCAGCCTGAGCCCTGCTGACCTCTGTTGAATTGAGTTCCTGATCTGCAAGAGGTGCCTCTCAGGTCCTGGACCTTTGATGTGGCATTCATCCCCAAGAAAGCGAGAAATTCTGCAGTTTTGGACTCTTCATGACCATGAACTGGCCTGTTCCTGCCAAATTCCTGCTGTCTGCGCCTCCTACTAAAGGAAAGCTCATGTGAGCACACTAAATTTGCACCACAGTGGCTGTTAGAGGTGCCCGGAAATATGAGATCTGAACTTCATGCTACAGCATTGACATTGGGGGTGACTGCCAAAGCAAATCTCCAGCAATGACTGTCCACGATGCCCAACAGGATTTCGCACCACAGCGACTACCGTCTATGACACCCGTCCTCCTCTTTGTGCTACATTGGCGACCAACCACAACATTCTCCATGGTCCTCTTGGCAACAAGATCAGAACTCTTCATGCTGGACCTTTGAAGTCGACATGTCTTGCGGGACTAACCTGATCCATGTTTCCGGCCCACGCTCCATTGCAGTCAGCCTAACCTTGTGACTTTCCCCTGGCCCGCGCAACCAGATGCCCCCATGAGTGTCATTTTGTCCTTTTAGATACTTACCTAAAATCTTTAACATTGCATATCTCTAATTCATTCTATTCTGTTTTTCAAGATTGGTGTGAGTTTTGTTCAACTGTTATTACTATTTGAAGTGCTGCATAAATACTTTGCACATTGCCTCTAAGTTAAATCTGACTGCTTTGTGCCAAGGTACCAGAGGGTTAAGCACAGGTTACTTTGGAATTTGATTGTGACTTCAACCTGACAGAAATATGGTTGCTGCTTGAGTAGGGTTTCACCCGCCTCAACCAGTAACCCAATTTCCTACTAGGAGCAGTACTTTGAATGATAATCAGTGATGTCATTAATGATGTCCTTCAACATTTCATGAGTGATTTAATATGTGAGGTTATCATCAGTACATAGTGGGGTACAAGTTATAGTTCAATAAATTCTAACTGTAAATGTTGTTTTTGCTTTTTTTAAAGGTTAGTTTTTGTGATATTCCAACATGTAATTACAAAGCATCTCCAATTTTAGATTTTTCAGTATATTTGTAGGCTTTTTAAATGGAAGATAAGATTGTGTTACCACACCTAACTATAACAGAACTTTAACTTTCGTTTTTTTCAGTGTTTTTTTTTATCATTTTCATCCCACTCCCCTGGTGAGCGCGTCAATTGGCTGTGTGTAGCAGGAAGATGGTTGCAGGGCCAAGCACTCTCATTGGCTGGCTGCAGCATAAAAGAAAAAGTTGGAGCCACCACTACAATACGCAGGGACTTGGTCCCCGTTTCCTAAAGCTTAAAAAAAGAGCTAGTAGGGCCAGAGTAGTGTTGACCCCTGGCCCTTATGTGCCCGTCTCAGTATCCCGATCCCTAGCCTTTATGGTGGTGGGTCCTAGAAAAAACAAATGATGGCGTCTCACAGGAGATCCAGTACAGCCCCTGTGTTGTCACTCAGGACTCTGGCGGAGGCCAGGGTGGGCCAATGTACTGCTGTGGGAGGCCCAAAAGACTGGGAAGAAAGAGTGTGGGGTGGGGGTCCGTGGGTAGTTGACCAGTAACTGGGAGTTTGCTGCTCTCATGGGGCTGGGGCTGGGGCCTGCTGCCAACCCTACATCATGAGTGCCAAAGGGTGTGCACAGCAGGGGTTGCTCACCCAATGTGGGTGGGTGCAGAGCCTGACCGCATGCCATGTGTGGTGAGGGCTTGGCCTTGCATATATATCATAATAAGAGATTAACGGCCCTCATATATATTATAATAAATAATTACTGTAAATTACAAAAAATAGAAACTCAATGAAAAAACAACGGTTAAAATTATAGTTCATGAAGATGGTCCGAGTTTTACTTTTTTTTGTTAAACCTTGGAAATTCACTGAAAAAAGCTCCCAGTGATAACTCCGTGGTGTGAGACTGACTTACACTAAGATACAGAAAATACAGCCTGATTCATCATAGACCCGTTTTGCGAGTCTATAATAGCGATTCATAAGGAATCGCTATTACAGACTCGCAAAACGGGATTCATGTAGGAATCGCAAAAAGAACTGCGATTCCTACACAATCCTTATTTGCGATTAGCAAATTGCTAATCGCAAATAAGGAATATCTCCTCATTCATTCCTATGGGCCAAAAGGCAAATAAGATAGCGATTTTAAGGGTGCCAGGGGTGTCCAAAGGACACCCTGTAGCACCCCTTAAATGCAAATTGAAACAGGTGTTGCGCACACACATGTCCAAAGGACATGTGTGTGTGCAACATGCAACTTAGAAAAATGCTTTTTAAAGCATTTTTCTAAGTTTTCGCTATTTACCACGAGGTTTGACCTCGCGGTAAATAGCGGGCCGAAATTGCGAATTCGTAATTTTTAAATGTATGATGAATTGCATTTAAGGAATCTCAAATAGAGATTCCTTAAAAATGTAATTCCTCGCAAAATTGCGAAATCGCTATTACCGATTTTTGCATTTGGGATGATGAATCCCAAATGCAAAAATAGCGCTCGCAAAGGGCCATGTTCTCAGAATCTGGCCCTTTGCGAGCCGATTTCGGCTTGATGAATCAGGATGATAGTTCCTTAACACATAAAAATACATGCCACATGAATTCGATTTTGCTCTTTATTTCAGCAGGCACAACATATTGGTCTGGCAAGTACAGTGTATTTGACTTGGAAGAAAGTAAACTTCAAAAAGAACTTTAACAACTATAAAGTGTTTGCACCGCAGACCTGCTGCAGTCAGCAAGTCATTGAAACTTGTCTGCCTTCAATGGCTCCGACATTTGGGAAGAAAGAAGCCTTGAACTGATCTCTACCCACAGCTGCTCCTTGAACAGTGCAAAACGACATTGCCAGCGTGTCGAGGTCACCGCTTGTTATCTGTACTTAATAACCTCTCTCTGTTTCTCAGGCACCATTCAGCCGCTGCTCAGCTCAGAGCCATGTGTCTGCATGTCATTGAGAGGCTCTGCAGAATTACACCCGGCAATCAATGGCGTCTGCCCCTCCGCAAGGACGCTGGCCGGTTACCGCTACGTGGAACTGTCAGCCGAAAATAACACAAGAGGCACAATGGGTAAAATGATGCCAATTTAATCAGAAAGGAGATACGGGCAACAAAAAGATGCCACGGATACGAATCAAGCAAGGAGAGGCAGAGGTCGGTATCTCAGTCAACAGGGCCCTTCGAAATGAACTAGCCATTAATGCAACAAACTCCAAGTTGCAAAACATGGACACTGTTCGTTTTTTTCCCATTATACTCGAGTCATTGACTGTTTCTGGCAAAAAAGCTGTTTGTGTTAAATGACATCGATGAAGCCAAGGTTTAAAGGGAGTGCACCAGAGGTCATGCTGTCCCTTTGTTGATTGAGTTTTTCAGTATACAGGGAAGTGTGCTTTTGTCTTCGCAGACAAAACAGTAATGAGATTATTTTATTTTTTTAGAAGGACTTGATTGAAACCAGAACTGACAGGAAAAAAATGTCCCTGTGAGTTACTTATTTGCAAATACATCCTGCACCTGTTTTCACGTGTATTGTTCGGTCAGACGGAGGGGTATGCCAAAAATATTTGTCAGACTTCAAATCATCCACATGTTCTGCATAGGTTTATACAGCTGTGTTATGTGTGGGGCAATGCAAGTGTGGACGTACTCATAGTAATGATGGCACAGCACAAATTCGATACGAATAAATGAAAAAGTTGCACAATCGAAAGAACAGGAATAGGGAGCGAATACAGCAACATGGTCGGTGGTTTGGAGTTGGAGTAGTAGTGTGTTGGGCGAGGCTGCAGGCAAGGACCTCAAATAGGAGTCACCAGAAGTAGGAAATGCTGTCTCTGGATAGCAATTTTTCTGCTACATCAGGACCTTTATGTTGATGCATTTCAAAGTGTATTTCAAACGGGAACCCTAGCTGTGAAAATCCAAATAAAGCAGAAAAATATAATGTTGCACGAGACACCTGTTTTATGATTGGAAGTACCAAATGGCTTACGTCTTCTACAACAAAAACATACAGAAAGAGGGGTGTGGTTCATTCCTGCAGCCTTTGGTTTGTTTTGGTCACCCTGCTCCAACCGTTGCTTGAACAAAGTTTCATTCACATTGTGAATCAGGCCAGAGGAGTACTTGTGGCTCACCTTTGGCTACTAGCTACTACATGCTTTAGTCCACCAGGCAATTCTGTGACTCCCTTTGCAGTTCATGTACAATGAAGCAAAGCACCCACGCGCAGCAATGAACACACGTTTGTGATCCGAATAGTATTTTCACACCTGTTGGTGCTACACCAGTGGTGATTGTGCACCTAAAAGTGTTTTTGTTTCCGAATATGATCTCTTCTTGTAAAAGTTTCCTCACGCCTCTTGAAGTAAGGATGATTTTGCACCATAATATGATCTACAGCGCCCAGATAACCCTAGGGGTGACAGTTGCTGGTTGATTGATTGATTGATTGCTTGTATTTAGAGGTGATTTTGGTCCTATATTGGATACCATAATGTTGTTTACTTTGCACCATGGGTGATTTTGCCCCTAAACCTATTTTTTGCCTCTAAATGTATTTTTGTTGATTATGTTATTTTACACCTAAAATGATCTTCACATCCCTGTCGATATTCTCACCAAGTGTGATTTTGCATTTAAATTAGATTAGTGCTCATTCCTAAATGTTTTTCACACTCAGTGTGATCTTGCAACACTTCACTTTCACACTCTTGGTAGGCAGCATCACAAGTGACTTTGATCTATTATTTTCCTACTAAGGGCCTGATCCTGATCTCGTTCAAAAAGCATACTGAACGACTCGGTTCTGGAATGCTTTCTGTTAGACCCGTCTGCTTCTGAGAGTCCCCTCACCACTATGATTTCTTTTGTTCCCCTGTACCTCCCAAAATTTGTCGCTTTTCTTTGTCTACCAGGACCTGTTATGTGCTGTTTCATGGGGCTAGATGTTCCTTGACGCCCAGTTGTTCACAAGGTTTTTGGCACCTATTTACAAGACACCTAGTGAACCCTGTGACATTGTAGGCTGGGATTGGCAACCTGAATGAATGACCTCAAAATGGTGGCCATCCATTTCCCTCATGTGAGTGACTCCCTTTGGAGCCTCCATGAACCTTGACCTTTCAAGGTTTTGGCGCCCTTTTATTTGGCGCACATTCCTGACAGGAATTACCTTATTTCCCTCAGATACACAAAATGGCTGCTCTAGAACCCCAGTATGGTGGCTGTTAGAGACCCAAATACCCCAGAAGTGCCATGTCATTGGCTTAACCCAAAGAAGGTTCTAGAACCTACTGGCACGAGCCAGCACCTCAGGGCACTGACTATATAAGGTCCAGTCCCTGGCGGCCATTTTAGAATGACCAAAAGATTAGATAGGATAATGATGTTCCGGATCTAGGTGAAGAAGGAGATTCCAGACTTGACACCAGATTGACACCTGCCCTGTTGACCCCTGAGGCAGCTGGTAGTGCGGGCAGTAGAGCAAGCAAGAGTCACTGGCGTGGATCCTGATTGGCGTTCCAGTCAGCTGTGTATGCGGTGACCTCGCGCCTACAGCGCCTGCCCAGCGAGTGCCTCGTCACCCCCAAGAGACTGTGGCCGATTTTCGTGTGCCTCCCCGCCCCCCGGTGGTGAATTACGACTGACTCGGGTCGCGAGGCGAGAGCAAGTTCGCACCGTGACCGCGAGCGCCCTCTGTGCCCCTTGTGTGACAGGCGCCTCCAGCGAGGAGCTCGGACATCTCTGAGCTCCACCGGCGTAGAGTGCTTCCTGCGCAGACTGAGTTGAGGTGGTGCGCCGGGGCGGGGAAAGGCCGGCCTTCGTCGGGCGGGACTACTGTCTCTGCCCCTCCCCAGTGGATCGGCGGCTGTAGCTGTGGGCGGGAACCATCCCTGTTTGAGGAAGTCGGAGGGAGGTCCGTGGAGCCCCTGAGAACCCGTCGCTGGCGAGAGAAGTGCTGAACCCGACTGAATCGCTTTTCGATTGCAGCCGATGTGAGGTGGGCCCGTTTCTTCAGGTGGGAAGCGCTGTTATAAAGGAACTGTGAACCGGCATTTATTTGACTGAGCGCGAAGATTGTGTGACCTCTTCGGCAGCCCCGTTCGGCAGTCTAAAGACTTGGAACTGGTGCCGCCGGAGTGCTAGCGGTGACAGAAACCCCTAGGCGCGCTTAGACCCCCACCGGCAAACAGAGATCTCAACCCGGTGGCAGCCGAGTGTAAATGAAGTGTTCACTGTCTTTCCTTGCCTTTTAGATATAAGCGCATATCCCCGTGTGATTATTAAGGAGTCCCAGCACTCCCTGTTGTGCCCAGAGAAGCCTGTGTACACTAATGGTGAAAACGTCATAAACTGTAAGAGTAATCTTTCCAACCTGAAATGTATTTGCAAATGTAGTGTTCCTAAAGTAATTAATTGGTGGCAGCGATACCAGAATGAACCTGTAGATGTTCTTGTAACTGAACCAGTATTTATTCTGCTATACCGAAAGTGATGTTTATGCTATTTATTGAAGATATTTATTCTCGATATTTATTCTATTTTATTGACAATATTTATTCTTGATATTTATTCCATTTATTGATGAACTGTCCTCCTAAGCTTATTTATTGAATCTATTCCAAAGTCGAAACCCAGCAAATTGTGACCAAGAGAAATGTAAATGTGCTTTCCTAATTGATCCCCATTCACAACAGAGAATTTTTACATAAAGGAATCGTATTTTTCTGCAACACTGGTGTGGTGTCCTTCTTTTTGGTGGTTGTACAAGGAGATATTATTGGGTCAAAGCCGGCTTAACACGACAGCCTTCACTTGCCTTGGCAATTGAGCTAAGCTACCCCCTTTGTGCTGGGCTTGCCCATCGCAGGTCCAACACTTTCCATATGACTCGGATCGGAGGAGTCCGACCGAAAGAGTACGGTGCAATTGAATGCATCCAGATACGATTCAGACGGACTACCATTAACTTCAATGGGAACCTGTGTACCAAACTTGTACACAGGCTTGCATTGATGAAAGGGGTGACTGGAGAAAATCATGCACCATGTGGCAGGCACCCTTTGGTGCCTGCCACACTGTGCATGGTTGGGAAGAAGAGACCCATGGGTACCACCATGGGCCCAATTCAGACGGCTCTAGGTAGAGGGGGCCAGCTACAGGACCCCAAATACTGATTCCGGAAGCCTTTTAATTCCAGGCATACTGAATTGGAAAGGCTGTCATTATCGTTCTTCGTAGTTGCTCACTCGAAAAACCTAGCCCATAAAGCTGTGGAAATCGGCTCCAGCAGGCTCTATCTCTCTGAATACCTTCCGGAACCGATTCGATCAGCGCTAAGGGTTTCCAGGCATCGTAATTGGCCGTTCAGAACTGTGAATGATTCAATCGGAAACATGGGGTCCGGATCTGTTTTGGCAAAGCCAAATTCAATTCGGAGACCTTCCGACCCAGATAGGAATCGGGCCCTAAATGTGAACTTTCACCTATATCTGATGTTGAATTAAAATTTGCCTTTCCAAGTGAATGCGATTTGTGTCCCAATTGTGATGAAAAAATCTTGATTACCTTTCACTAATGACAGTTTTAGTCCTAAAAGTCATTATTTCACCTAACAGAAAATGCGTAGATAGATGTGATTTATGCTCTTATACTCACACACATGGTGTGGGCTCTAAATGTGAACTTTCACCTATATCTGATGTTGAATTAGAATTTTTCTTTCCTATTGAATGTGATTTGTGTCCCAATCGTGATGAAAAAAATCTTGATTATCTTTCACTAATGACAGTTTTAGTCCTAAAAGTCATTATTTCACCTAACAAAACATTTGTAGATAGATGTGATTTATGCTCTTAAACTCACACACAAGGTGTTTTAATATTATGGGTGATTTTGCCCCTTAATTTGCTGTCAAGTGCCTGAGCTTCTGTTTACTTTTTTCTTTGCTCCACCACTTTCTTTTCCTAATGTTACTTGTGCGGGAAGCATGTCTGCTATCCAATAAGAAGTTGCCATTGCTGGCTGGGTGCAGGGCAGAGAACTCTGGTTCTTGGAATTCGAGTTTACATCTTACTTCATCTAGAGAACACCATTTTGACTTATGGTCCTTTTCTAGTTATAAGCTAAGATTAAAGGATAAGGGTGTTGTAGCAGGAGGAGGAGATGGCGTTGACCTGCTTAGACATGGAGAGGAAGGAGTCGAGGATGAATCCTAGATTGCGTGCATGGTCGGTGGGTGTTGGTGCTGTTCCCAGTGTGGTCGGCCACCAGGATTCGTCCCAGGCTGAAGGGGTGGGTTCGAGGATGAGGACCGCCGTCTTGTCCAAGTTCAGCTTCAGACGGCTGCTCCTTATCCAATCGGTGACAGCCTTCATTCCTTCGTGGAGGTTGCTTTTGGGGGTGTGTGGGTCCTTGGTGAGGGAGAGGATGAGCTGGGTTTTGTCAGTATAGGAGATGATGTTGAGGTCGTGATGGCGGGCCACTTGTGCAAGGGGGCCTTGTAAACGTTGAACAGCGTTGGGCTGAGGGATGAGCCCTGGGGGACGCCGCAGATGATGTCGCTGGCTTCGGATCGGAAGGGTGGGAGGTAGACGCTTTGGGTTCTGCCGGAGAGGAAGGACGTGGTCCAGTCAAGGGCCTTCTCTTGGATACCGGCTTCTAGGAGGTGTGTCTTTAGAGTGCTATGGCAGACCGTGTCAAATACGGCTGACAGGTCCAGGAGGATGAGGGCTGATGTTTAGCCATTGTCTAGTTGGCACCTGATGTTGTCTGTGGCGGCGATGAGGGCTGTCTCAGTGATGTGGTTTCATCTGAATCTGGACTGGAATGGATCCAAGATGTTGTTGTCTTCGAGGGGGCATGCCAGTTGCATGTTGACGATTTTCTCGATGGCCTTTGCCGGGAACGGGAGCAGGGAGATGGGCCTGAAGTTCTTGAGGTCCTTGGAGTCCGCTTTGGGCATCTTGAGGAGGGCGTTCATTTTGGCATGCTTTCAGCTTTCCGGGAATGTCGCTCTTTTGAAGGAGATGTTGATGACCTTCCGTAGTTGTGGTGCGATGGCTGCATCTGCTTTGTTGAATACGTGGTGTGGGCATGGGTCAGACGGAGATTCTGAGTTCATGGAGTTCATGACCTTGCGTCTCTCATCGTTGTTGTCTTTGGACCAGGAGGTCAGGCGGTTGGCGCTGGTGATGTTCACAGGGGAGGTGGAGTCTGGCGTAGTCGGGGCGTTCGTGGTGTTGAAGCTGTCATGGATGTCAACGATCTTGCGGTGGAAGAAGAATGCTAGTGAGTCGCACAGTTCTTGTGAGGGCGGGATGTCGTTGGCGTTGGCGCTGGGGTTGGAGAGTTCCTTTACGATGCTGAAGAGCTCTTTGCTGTTATGTGCATTGTTATCCAAGCGGTCTTTGAAGGAGGATCTTGTGGCTAATCTGATGAGGTGGTGGTGTCTGCGGGTGGCGTTGTTGTGGGCTGCATGGTTGTCCGGTGTGCATTTGTGGAGCCATGTCTTCTCCAGTTTCCGGCATGCACGTTTAGAGGTCTGGAGCTCGTTGGTGAACCAGGTGGCTCTCTTGTTGTGTGGCTGTTGGAGGGTTTCCTGTGCGGGGCGAGGTTGTTGGCGCAGTCATCGATCCACTGTCTGAGGTTTCAGGCTGCGGCGTCTGGGTTGGACGGGTCAGTGGGTGGGTTCTTGGTGAAGGAGGTGATAAGCTGGTCTTCGGTGACTTTGCTCCTGCAGCGGCGAGGCAGCTGTTGGGTGCAGTGGTGCGTGGTTGGTTTCTTGAAGGTGAAATGGATGCAGCAGTGGTCGGTCCAGTGGAGTTTGGTGGTGTGGTCGAAGGCAACGTGGGAGCCTGTGGAGAAGACAGGATCCAGCGTGTGGCTGGCGGCGTGGGTGGGTGCGGTCACAAGTTGTCTGAGGCCCAGGTTGGTGTGGTTGTCAATCAGCGTGGCGTAGTTGGCGTCGTTGTTGTTCTTGAGGTGGAAGTTCAGGTCCTCGAGGAGTATGTAGTCCATGGAGGCGAGTGCGTGGGTGCTGGCGAGGTCGGCGATGGAGTGGCTGAACTGAGCCAAGGGTCCGGGAGTCTGTTGATGAGTGTTCCTCTGAGGGTGGTGTTGGGGTCGGTGTGGATCTGGAAGTGCAGGTGTTCGGCGGTGTTAAGAGTGTCATCTGCGTGGGTGGTGACCTTGAGGGTGGACTTGTGGATGATGGCTAGTCCTTCTCCGATTCCGTTGGTGCGATCCCTGCTGGTGATTTTGTAGCCGTCCAGGATGGCTATGGCGATGTCGGGCGCCAAAGAGTCGTTCCACCAGGTCTCAGTCAGGAAGGCCACGTCTGGGGCAGAGGTGTCGAGCAGATCCCAGAGCTCGCCGGCATGTTTGTGTTCAGAGCTGGTATTTAGGAGTATGCAGCTGAGGTGGTTGGGTCCAGTCCTTGGAGGTTTGGTGGTTCTGTCACAGGTGAAGGTACGGTGTGGCAGGAGAAGGGTCCGTGGGTCCATTGTGGGGCGGCCTGGAAGCAGGTGTGGTTTCGGCCGGCTTTGAGTGCGTGGAGGGCTCTGGCTTCGTTGTGGATTCTGGTGTTGTGGCGTTCGTGGGGTCCAGGGGTTGTGGCGCTGGGCGCGGTCCAGGCGCGAATGGGCGCTGCGCCGCTTCTCGGATTGCATATGAGATGGCTTAGGAGGAAGGAGCAGCTGGGAGGTGGGAGCAGGGAGGCGAATTGGTGTGCAGGGGGGTGGGGCCGCGGGATGCAGCAGCGGGAAGGGTCGGATCAGGAGTGGCAGGCGGGTGGGGGGAACTGGTGCACAGGGCAGAGGGGAGGGAAAAACCCAGGAAACAAGGAGGCAGCAAGGAGGCAGGAACCAGACAGTCTGGTGACGAGCAGCGGCCTGGGGGCGACTTGCCTGCAAGCAGGGTCAAAGGTCACAAAAAAGCACTGAAATGTCACAAAAAACGGGGTGAAACAAGGGGCACAGAGGCACAAAGGTCACAGGAAAGGGCAGAAAAGGTCAGAAAAAACAGGGGAAACGAGTGGCGCAGAGGCAGAAAGGTCACAAGAAAGGGCAGAATGGTCACAAAAACAGGGGGAAACGAGTGGCATAGAGGCACAAAGGGGAGTAGAGGCAAGAAAAACGAGTACAATCAGGGGAGGAGAACGCAAGAAAAACGAGTGCAATCCGGGGAGCAGAAGGCACGGAAAATGGGTACAATCAGGGGAGCAGAGGCAAGTAAAATAAGTACAATCAGGGGAGCAGAAGGCAGGAAAAAAGAGTGCAATCAGGGGAGTAGAGGCAAGAAAAAAAAGTGCAATCAGGGGAGCAGAAGGCAAGAAAAACGAGTGCAATCAGTGGAGCACTAGGCAAGTAAAACGGGTACAATCAGGGGAGCAGAGGCAAGTAAAACGAGTACAATCAGGGAAGTAGAGGCAAGAAAAACTAGTGCAATCAGGGGAGCAGAGGCAAGAAAAACCACTACAATCAGGTGGAGCATAAGGCAAGAAAAACGAGTGCAATCAGGGGAGCAGAAGGAAAGAAAAACGAGTGCAATCAGGGGAGCAGAAGGCAAGAAAAATGGGTACAATCAGGGGAGCAGAGGCAAGAAAAACGAGTACAATCAGGGAAGCAGAGGCAAGACAAATGAGTGCAATCAGGGGAGCAGAAGGCAAGAGAACGGGCACAGATAAGAATGCAGGCATAGGGTGTAGACATCAAAAAACAAAGGGTGAGAGAGGGCCTAAGGGGAGTCGTATTTATAGACCTATTGGTACCTTGTCCCCCAACTTAACAGCAAAAAACACGAGAGGTACCAGAAGTCTGGGTGTAGGAACCTATAAAGTGTTCATTCTGTAAGACAAAACCAACAGGTTAATGTACAAGGTATAACAATCCTAGTAATATGGATGTAGAACTGCAGGAGAAGAGATAACTAGAAAAACAGCCTAAAGAGTGCTTGAAAAAGTACCCATCAGCCCGCTCAATAGCGGAGCATCGTCATCTGGGTTGCATGGTTGAAATTGTGGTATCCAGTGTGCCCTTCCCTAGGAAAAACCTAGGGCTAGCAGAACTTGGACCACTTAGTTGACCCTCAACCATTAAAGATGATCAGGTGCAGACTGAAAGGTGCTAGGTTGCAGTGCTCAGAAAATTGTGGAAAAAGAAAGGGAAAAAAAGTTGTAATCCACGTGTTCTAAAAATACCTAACTTGATGTCATTTGTATAACTTTATTGGGTCTGACCATCAAGGTGGTATGATTAAAAGCAGAGTGAAAAATAGCATGCAAGGAATTGCTATTCACCATGAATGTAAATTGGTCGACATGTTTCAGCCTAAATAGGCTTTCTTCAGGACCTATGATGCACTACTGCAACATTTACTTACTGTGAAAGAAACTACAGAACTGTTCCAGTTCCTCAAATGAGAAAATGGTATTTCTTCTCCTGTGTGTAAAGATTAAGCAGATATAAATAACAATCATTATTATTATTTCAAGGGATATCATATGTGCCTAGTGCACTGATTAATCCTGTGATCATTAACTCACCCAAATTGTAGGGAGGAATCGCCTCACCTCACCTGGCACTGGCTCAGAGTGAAGGAGGCCACGCACTAAAAAATCAAAAAAGCAAGACATACGTTTCATTTAGAAACCCCATTTGGACTAGGAATAGTCCGAACACAGTTTATTCAACAACAGAGACAACTAAAGAGGCAGTCAAGGAGGTCAAAGGTTGAAATGACACTACTTTGTACTGAGTAAAGTGCACCAGTCTCAAGGACCAGACTTATATTCCAAGGTCAGCGTCAGAAAATACATCTGCCCCAGGGAAAACCAAAATGAACCCACGTGACCAGCGCCTCATAAGGAGACATCTACACACAAACTGTGAAGGGCCAGTGCCTCAAAAGGGAAGTCTCTAAAATCTATGTATTGTTATTCAAAATGCAGGAAACTACATTCTCTTAAAAGAGACTGCCGTGTTCTTAAACTACTGGCCAAAAGCAGAGTTCTGATCTAATCCCCAGTGTAGCTTCATCTCATCTATGTAAGAATGGACACCTGAGCGCTCTTACCTCTCCGTCGTTGCCTCGCTCTGTGTAATGAGCCGAGGGGGAGGTAAAAACACTGTGTCCGCGGCCGTGAGATATACGGCGGCTGCGGACGTGAGAGAGACACCCACCAGGTGTTTGAATGCCAGTTCGCTCTCTCCGCAGCCAATAGTATTCTTATTATTTCAAGAAAAATGCCGGTATGGAAAATTCTACTGCTCGTGTAAGCCGAGCTCTGGTAGGGCAACAGAGTGTCTGGAGGGATCGTATTGGTCCGTTCTTGCCCAATGCAGATAGCAGACTTGCTGGTTCGTGTGAGTTTGTTTCAGTGAGAAGCACCCGCCGAACGGCTTCGTGTTAGAAGGCAACATCCGTGATTTACAGACAGAATCAAAGGCTTCAAGTCCGATGTGCCAATATATGGTAGTAGCCTCTGGTGCTTGTTAAAAATCACCCGAAATACACGGGGACTGAGTAATTATTGTCATTTCCGAACACTCACGATGTGGATGGTTATCCTTCTCATGAAAACCAAGCCCTGGTTGGACATAAGGATGAATGAAGGGATTGTATTGGTCCCTTCATAACCCAATGAGGGCAACAGAATAGCTTGCTTGTGTATATATCCGCATAGGTGAGAAGCACCCGTGACATGGACTCGTGGTGTTCTTATGTTAGTTAAATAGTCATCATAGTAAATCAAGTGTTTAGAATCTCGAATTATTATACATTGTGCGAGATACCCACAAGAGTAAATGCATCCTTTCCAGCAATATCTGCTGAGAAAACTAACTAAGAAAGCTGTGAGTGAAGAGAGGGGATAAAAATGACTATATGTTGAAAAAGCACATCAGGCGATATGTAGTCAGATTCATAAGAGAATGATCGAATGTCACTATATATGTGTCGCCTATGATGTTTCATTAAATGCATATTTAGTCAATGTTGAAGAGATGCGGAATACACCTTGCTGCTGATGGTGGGACCTGAATTAATTGATAAGAGCCCTGTTATTAAGTGTGAATCCACATTGTCACTTGGTGCTTATACCAGGGAATATTAGTACTCAGGTTCCTAATGACCCTATCCAGAATGGGTAACTCTCTCAATAGAATTTAAGACCATGATGGACCACTGGTTCTTGGGGTCTACATGTTTGTCAGTGCATTCTAGTGGTTGGTGTACCCAATTACTGATGTTTAGCTATGTGGTCTACAAATATAGTTCTTATAGCTGTAACCACGGGATATCATCATTTAATCCTTCTGTGTCACTCTTCAGTTTGAACACCCATCTCTGTTCCTTTCTCAGTAGAAACTGGGAGATGTCCGTGACGTGATTGGGTATATATGGTTGTTCTAAGATTACCCACTTCAGGTCGTCTGCCTGGTGTTTTTCTGCAAGAAAATGGGATGTGAGCCGAGTTGCTTGCTTGCTGCGCCGAATTGTACTCTTATGTTCTTGAATACGCAGTTTTATTTTCCTCGTTGTCATCCCTATATATCTCAACCCACACGGGCACATAATTTGATACACGACTTTGTCACTGTTGCAGTTTGTATGGCGTTTGAGTAACCATGGTCGAGTTGTGCCTATATCTACTGATAAGGTCTTTATTGTTTGAGGGCACACTGAACAGTTCCCGCAAGGGTAGTGACCCTGTACAGGTGGGAGATTCCACAAAGTGGATGTGGAGCCTTCTGTTATCTGTCGAGGTCTAGTGTGGACCAACTCATCTTTCAAATTCGTTCCTCTTTTGAATGAAAAAAGTGGTAATGGAATCTTGTCACCAGAACTATTCAAAATCTTCCACTTCTGTCCAATGATCTTCTGGAATTTAGACGATGAAGTGTTGAATGTTGTGACACACACCAGTTTGTTCAATGGTGGTTTTTCTACTGGTGCCTCTAAGAGAGCATCACGATGGTTGTTTGATGCACGTTTCAATGATTTCTTGAAGGCAAGAAAAACGAGTGCAATCAGGGGAGTAGAGGCAAGAATAACGAGTGAAATCAGGGGAGCAGAAGGCAAGAAAAATGAGTGCAATCAGGGGTGCAGAAGGCAAGAAAAACTGGTACAATCAGGGGAGCAGAGGCAAGAAAAACGAGTACAATCAGGGGAGTAGAGGCAAGAAAAACTAGTGCAATCAGGGGAGCAGAGGCAAGAAAAACGAGTACAATCAGGTAAACAGAGACAAGAAAAACGAGTGCAATCAGGGGAGCAGAAGGCAAGAAAACCGAGTGCAATCAGGGGAGTAGAGGCAAGAAATCTAGTGCAATCAGGGGAGCAGAAGGCAAGAAAAATGAGTGCAATCAGGGGAGCAGAAGGCAAGAAAAACGGGTACAATCAGGGGAGCAGAGGCAGGAAAAACGAGTACAATCAGGGAAGCAGAGGCAAGAAAAACGAGTGCAATCAGGGGAGCATAAGGCAAGAGAACGGGCACAGAAAAGAATGACCAGAAGACAGTATGGCCAGTACAGGGAAGTCAGACAGACAGCGACAGTGATACAAACCTAATGTCTTCCACTGGCCACTGGGGATGAAGCGCAGGTGGTAGCCTGTGGGTGGAGGAGGGCCTCAACTTCTACAGCAGTGGCAGCTGGGGCAGGGTCAGGACACACAGGCGGAGCTGTGTGGTGGGGGAGCAACCTACCAGCAAGGTCAAGGGTGCTTCTTGTTTGCATGTCATGACGGTCTAAGGCTTACCACTTCCTTTTACTGTGAGAGATCAATATGCGGAAACAAATGATTGTCCTGATGGAAAAACTTGCTATCTGCTTGATCTACAGTCACCATTGCATAGAATAACCCTGATGTTAAGCGCTGTGCTGACCACAACCCACTGGCATAACGAAACTTGAGGGGGTCTCCCTGCAAAGTGCATGGAGGGGCCCCCTGTGGGTTCAATCAGGAGCTCTGCGGCCAGAGTACGGTGCTGAGGCCCCCCTGGAGCTTGAGGGCGCCCGAACTGTGGAGGCTGTGGGGACCTGTGTTACGCCCCTGATACAACCTAGTTTTTTATCTTTTCATCAACTGACTGTCTCTTTGGAAACACTCTGCATTTCAACAGAGAGGCCAGTATGCACTTATTTTTCGGGTGGCCTTTCACAGAGAAATCAAAAACTCACTCTTGCTTTGAGCAAACATTCTAAAAATAATTATACTCTAGCCAGCCTCAACAGTCAGAAAGGTTATCGCACACACATACTGGGACGTCTGAGCTTTTATACCAGACGTCGTTTTTAATCATCAGCTTATGAAAAATACCCAGTCTAAAATGGTTCAGTAAACATTGGTTGTAATTGGACTTCCCCAATTGCAAATATGGTTCAATGCCTGGTACTAACTTGACCATAATGTACTGGTGGATAGACTGTTTAGTTAGAGCAGGATCCTTTGTGCTGCACTGCTACTCTGAGGAAGAAACTCTCTTTCAGTGACGCAAGATCTTTTTTAACAATAGGGTCGGGGTCCAGTAAGAGCTCTGGCATACCAACGTCCTTGAAATGGGTCTTTATGTAGCAAACCATGGGATGTGCAACATACTATTCAAACCAATGCAGTGTCAGATGATGTGTTTCCTTAACAGTAACTCCTCATCCACCCATACTAACAACCAGAGTAAGAGTGGATTTAGCCATATAAAATTCAACAGATAGGCCACCCTCAATTCCTCATGAATGATTATTGAGGGAGTACCTTGTGTAATATTTAAGAGACCTCTTGTGAAAGTGTTTTGCACAACTTACAATGAAGCAATTGCGGTGTATACTCTAATTTTGCAACCAAAACTGGCAGTCGGCATACATTTAACTTAATAAATGTCAAAAAGAATCTTTGTCGGCTTTTGCCTCAACTGCTGTGAATAATCCTGTAGGCTGACAATGGCTCTCCTGAAGTTGACTCTGTTCCTCTTTATCAAAGAATGGTAACTAAGGTCTGAATCGAATAAAATACCCAAATATGAAAAAATCGTCCACTTTGCTCAAAATATGGCTGCTGGCTGACAAACCATAAGATCTAGTTGTCTTAAGTCCAACAGGCAGAATATGGGACTTTTTAAAATTGGTGGCCAGGACCAGGACCTGGACCATACTGTACACAAAATAACTAAAACAATCTCAAATCAAAAAAATCTAAAAAATACTTTGTTCGGTTTTCATAAATTAGAAGAACCATACAAGCACATATAAAAACAATGGTCATACAATAAAATTGTTAAAAACATTCTATATACATAAGCGTAAGGTGCATAGGATAAATGACAATATTTTCGTATAAAATGTTATAGATATATAATCAAGATATCAAATTCATACTGTGATCTAAGCTAGCCCTGCATCTCAGCGTTGATTTCAAGAATCTAGCTACCTGGTTCGCTATAAACTCTTCCCCTAGAAGTTGCAATCGAAGGAATGCTGGGCGGCATCGACGTAAACTCATTGACTTTAAAATAGGGATTATCCATCGTTTCCGTTGAAATGTATACAATTTACAAAACAAGACAACATGGATGGTTGTTTGGAGGGATATATTATCGCATGGGCATGGGGATAAACTTCTTACCCAGTCGTTTGTTCGGGCAAAGGTGACAAAATGATGGAAAATGTTCATCCTGAACCGAGTTAAAAGTAGCCTCTCGTAGGTGGTTAAGTTGAAGGTGAGGTAAGGCTGGATGAGCAGGGTTGTTTGAACCATTAGCGAGTGTTGTACACTCTTTTTTGTCACTTCGTTACTTAGTCGCAACTGCTCTAGGTGCACCATGCAAGTTATTTTAAAAGATTTTCTGGACATCTCCACAATTACTAGGAGCAAATGGAAATAGTCTGCCATTCCCAAGTCATTAAGAAAGTTCTTAATGTACGCAATCCAGCCTATCTTGTGCACTTTTTCCAGTGAAAGACAATCCAGGATAAGATTTTGGCAGAATGTTGTTTTAGTGAATGTCCATATTCGGTGCCAGAGCAAGAGGGGCTGGACTCTTATCAGGTCTGTGAGAAATAGCAAGCCTAGCTCCATATGACAAGAATAGATTGCGGAGCCCTGTGGCAATGCGAGAAGATATCTTAGAAAGGAATTTTCCACATTTTGTATAGCATCAACCTTCCCATAGCCCCATACCCCCGCCCCATAGATTGCGGTAGCTAAGCATTTTGCCTTGTAAATATATATTATTTCAGTTGGGGACCGCTTCCCCAATCTGCGCAAAAAACTAGTTAATGCCGCAGTTGCCCTTGTAAACAGCAATTTCCTTGTGTCAATGGCTTGATTCCACGATCGCTTATTATCCATCACAATGCCCAGATAGGGGTAGGTATTCGTACTTTCCAGCTTGATGTTATCTAGGAATATTGACTTAGACCTGTGTGGATCACTGCCTAAAGTCATTACATAAGTTTTTTTAATATTAATTTTCAAATCTAGATCAGCCATGTATGCATGGTATCTAACTAAGACGCGCTGCAATTCTAATGGAGTGCGGGCTAAAATGACTGCATCGTCCGCGTAGAGCAGGGCAGGTACATGGCGTTTCTTGACTTGTTGTAGGTCCCGGCACCCTTTCACCATGGCTTGCTCAAGGCCATTGGTATAGAGAGTAAAAAGAAAGGGTGCCAGGACGCAGCCCTGCCTTACTCCCCGCCGTACAGCGAACGGCGCCGTCAATTGTCCTCCTGTTCCATACCTCACTCGGGCACTTGCTCCAGAATATAGTTCTCGTATAAAATTTACTATGGATGGTTCTACCCCCATTTCCTGGCGAACAGACCATAGCTTGCTGTGACTGACGCAGCCAAATGCTGCTGATAGGTCGACATATGCCAGGTACAAGAACCCACCCTTGGCCGACACGTATTCCCCTGCTCGAAGTGTTAAATTTAGTTCCTGTTCTGTGGTACCTAAACAATCACGAAATCCGAATTGGAGGTCCGATAGAATCCTGTTCTTCGTAGCCCAGAGTTGGAGTCGCTCTAAGATAATACGGCCAGCCACCTTGCCTAACGAGTCCAACAATGATATTGGGCCATAACAGGAGGGAGATTGCCTATCTCCCTTTTTAAAAATTGGGAATAGGATGCTGGAGGACCATGTGTGAAGCAATCCCACCATACAAGACACTTCCAAGACACGAGTTAGAATGGGGGTCTAGAGTTCCGCGTTATATTTGTAGAAGTCTACAGGAACCCCATCAGGGCCTGGAGTTTTACTGCTCTTGCTTGCTTGTAATGCTAGCTCTACTTACGCTAGAGTAATGTCAAGATGAATTGGGAAGGGGGTAGAGTTGGTAACAGAGATGCTTCCCCCATTCTCAGTCATCAAGGGAAGATCTTCTTTGTGCGGTAGATCAAAGATCGGAGCAAAGTGATTAACCCATGATTGTTCGTCAATTGCTACATCTATCTAGGGATTATTGGTGTTATCCACTAAGAAGGGAGACTTAACTGTGGCCCAAAAAGCAATGTTGTCCTTTGTGCACAACTTTTGTGAAGTTGTGCCCATAACTCGTCTTTTACTGCCTTTTTCCTTAGTTTTAGTGCATTATTATATTCTCTTCTAAGGTTTGTAACCTCAATTTTATACCTATTTTGTCTGCAGAGGGCTATTTTTAGTTTAGAATATGCTTTGGTGAAGGTTGCAATAAACCATCCTTTCACTTTTGCAGTTTTGAATCTTACGTTAGCAGTAAGGGCTTCTTTTACAGATTGGGTAATTACCTGAAAAAATTTCAGGACCACATGATGCTCTCTGGTAGAATCAAGACATTTTTCAATGGCTCCAAGAGAGTTCTTCACTATCTTGATTGTAATTTTTAGTGGATCTATTTTTTCCCATTTGAGTGCAAAGCCATTTAGTCTATCAAGGGACTGTGTTCCCTGCACTAAGAGATCTAAGGAATTCCCTCTGTCTGCAGTGATTGGCAAAAATAGCGTAACGCTACTAGGATAATGATCGCTTAGTGCGATATCATGAGTTACAAAATTACTGAATCGGGACGAGGAGGCAGTAGTAATTAAAGTGTAATCAATGACGCTAGAGAATCCTCTCCCGTTGTATGTGCTTGTTAGGGGGATTGGGGGATGGACGAGCTCATTTGCCAGTCCCATTTCAGGATCGAACATTTTCTCATTTAGGCAATTCCCCATCGGGGAATGGAGAAAATGAGTGAGTGTGATTTGATTTTCGTCCTCAAGGCCGCATGTTGGACCAGAGCTATGCCCGCAGATGTAGTGGTTAAAATCCCCCCCACACTATGACCAAATCCTTCCTTCTTTTTCTTTTTAAATCTAGCAGGCCAGTGTGGATCTCGATTATTACACTGATAATTTCATCCTGTCTAAGGTTGTTGTAAAAATTCACCAGTGCAATAAGGTTGGTTTTGTCTACACTCAAATAATTTGATAGTTTACCTCTGTTTTGATTTGGACAATTTTCTCCACTTTAATGATGTTAGAAACAAAAATGACCAACCCGCCCAGTGCTCATCAGGAAGTCGAGGGCAGGGCCACAGAGTCGAAACTTTTATACCCTCTATGTGCATCCCCATTGTTGCCCAGGTCTCCTGTATGCATAAAATATTAAATGTATTAATGTAATTAATCCAAATTTCATTATTTAGTTTGGATCTCAGACCTGCGACATTCCAGAAGAGTAAGCTTATTGTGGACTTGTCTAGATGTTCCATTTTTGGGAGCCCTTGAGAGATAATGGTGGTATTTATTTCAGAATGATGTACGGTTGTAAGTTCTACCGTGACTTCATAAAGTCGCTCTGTCTCTCCTCCCTGTGTGGGCATGCCGTGTGGGCAATAAAATCAAATCTAAAAGGCACTGAAGCCTCTTTGTTGTGCTTGCATTTACAACTGCACACGGCTGCCCGACTGGTCCTGAAATTACCCCGCAAATCTGCCTCTGCAGCCCTAAAAACCCTGCATTGGCTCCCCCTCCATAAAAGAATTCTTTTCAAAATACTTACCATTGCCTTTCGAGCGTTCAATAAGACTGGTCCAAAATATCTTACCAGACGCTTTCCCCACTACATACCAAGTCGTTCCCTTCGTTTTGCCCAAGACAATCTCATGTCTCCCGCCAGTTACAACTTGAAGACTAAAGGTGGAAAAACTTTAAATTCCCTGGCCATCAAAGCCTGGAACAGCATGCCCAAACATTTGAGACAACAGGTCCTTGAGAAACCTTTCAGGAAACTTCTTAAGACTTGAATCTTTAACCTCCCTGATGACTGGACTAAAGCTGCCATCTAGCTCGCCTTCTGCCAACCACAACTAGGCCATCAGGATGTTTCAGCGCCATGATGCTCCCTCCGGAGCGACCGTTGCGCTCTATAAATACCCCTTCAAATTCAAATTCAAATTCAAATTCAAATTCAAACTGCATCATCCACATATAAGAGAGTGGGAAGCGATCTGCCAACTACCTTCGAGACACCCTGACTCACTTAAAACCTATGATTAATGTTAGAAATGGGGGTCTCTAATTAGCAGATTTGGGTACCTTGCCCAAGCAGGGACCCTTGCTCTCGTCAGGGTTAGGGGGAAAAACAATTTAGATAACCCCTGATCACCCACTTGGTAGCTTGGCACGAGCAGACAGGCTTATCCCAAAGGCAATGTGTAAGGTATTTGTACTCACAAGTAATAATACAGTAATAACACCACAAAATGGACACACACCAGTTTAGGAACATAAAGTATCCCACACACAAACCGTACCTTTGGGTAACCAAGTCAATGAAAATGCACTGCATTCTGGTGGTGAGGCGTTGGTGCTGAGGTGAAAGCCGGCTCCCGGGCTGCCACAGGGAAGGAAAGGCGTTGTAACTGCAAGGGGGCGACATGTAGAATCCAGGTCAGGGGAAGTCAGTTGCATCCGCAGTGAGAAATTGGTTCCGGTGACTGTGAGAGTTGGGCGAGTCAGCGGTTATCGACACCCCGATAACAGGATACAGGCACTGGCAATGACGGAGTCGTTGAGAGAACTGGTGTTGGGAAATTCTGATAACTGCAGGCATTGTGGGGTGTCGGAGCTGCGGTGCAGGCAGGGCGGTGCTTCCTGCACTTCACGAGCGATGCCCCTGGCCTGGGTGCAGGTCACGGCATCACAGCAGCATCAATGACATCATCAGAGACAGATTTTCTTGCTTCTTTCAAGTTGCCTCCAGCTCTCAACAGCACAAACAACTTCCAGAGGGCCAAAACTGGAAAAGACACCTCCTGGCAGGTCAGAACACTCAGCAAAAGATATCGCGGGAACCGGGGGTGAAGTATTTGTGTCCCTGAGACTTCAGAACAGTAGACCAGCACACACAGGCTCTTGGAGATTCTTCTTCAAGCAGGTTCACAGCAAACTTCCAGTCTTTGTCCTTTCCTTAGAAGAAGCATCAACAGCAGGCCAACCCCACACAGCAAAGGGGCAGTACTCCTCCTTCTCACAGCTCTCCAGCCCTTCTCCTTGGCAATGGTTCCTCTTGAGTCCAGACGTGATTTAAGTTCTGGGGTTTGAGGTCCACTATTTATACCCATTTTTTATTTGTTCTCTTTGTGCAAGGGTCTCTGAACATAGTCCAAACCAGTTCTGTCCTCAGTGGTGCATTGTGACCACAGGGGGTGGAGACACCATTGTGGGAGGGAGACACGTCCTATTCAGGTGCAAGGAAAACTCCTCTCACTACTCTAAATGTAGCCAAGGTCTATTCATCTCAGCTATGAGTCATCCAGGAAGGGACAGGCAGACCTCAACCCTCCCCCAGTGGCTGTCTACAGTGAATGCACATGTCTAGCCACTGTCAATCCAAAACCAGACAGTCAATCCACAAACAGGCAGAGACACACATAAGGGTTAAACAAGAAAATGCCTACTTTCTTAAAGTGGCATTTTCAAACACATAATTTACAAACCATTTTTACTACAAGATGTGTACTTAAATTCTGAGATCAGAGCCTAAACTTTATTTCTCTCTCTTGTCCCAATGGGAAGTTACATCTGTAAGATGTTGCAAAGTATCTCCCAAGATATCATATGGGACAGTGGTGAAAAACAAAATACACTCCATTTTACTATAAGGACATGTCACACACATCTTACCTTTCACATACACTGCGCCCTGCCCATGGGAGTACCCGGGGCCTACCATAGGGGTGCCTTACATGTAAGAAAAGGGAAGGTTAGGATCTGGCAAGTGGGATCACATACCAGGTTGACATGGAAGTTTAAATCTGTGTGCAGACACTGCAGTGGCAGGTCTGAGACAAATGTACAGGGCTACTCATGTGGGTGGCACAACCAGTGCTACGGGCCCACTAGTAGCATTTGATTTACAGGCCCTACTAGGGACTTACTATTAAATCAAATATGGCAATCATGGATAACCAATTACATCACGATTTTATACAGAGAGCATATGCACTTTAGCACTGATAGCCGTGGTAGGGTGCCAGAGTCCTAAAGCCAACAACAACAGGTCAGGGAAAAATAGGAGGAAGAAGCAAAGCCGTCATGGTGCCCAGTTCATCCCAGAGCTTAGATCTATTCACCGTATCAAAGGCAGAGCTGAGATCCATGAAGGCCATAAACACACTGCCTTTTATTGGCTCTTGCATATTTGCTTACTAAAAAATGTAAATTCAACTTCTGCTCCACCGTGCCTTGCCCAGCCTAAGCCCATACTGAATATTATGCTTATAGGCCCAATCAGTGAGTCTCTCAAGGAGCACTCGCCCTAGGATTTCACCTCTGCTTCTACTAGGGAGATCGGCCTGTAGCAGGAAGGATCCACTCCATCCCCCTTCTTATACAGAGTAAACTTTTCAGCCTGTCCTCTAAAGTCTCACCCAGTTCACGTAGAACTGTTTGTTTGCTTAGAATTCCGAGGCAGTGAGAACTGATTTTTGGAACCAATGCTTTGTACCTCCTTTCCTCAAAATGCCCAACACTGACCATAACAGTATGTTTCTTTTTTTTTTACCTTGCCCTTATTTTTTCTGAAATTTAAAATCCAGCTCTCTTCTCATTTCCTCTCATGTGGGGTTTGTGTTCCTCTGTAGCAGAGCAGTTGTATAGGGAGCAGTAGCAGATGATCTGCTGTTGACACTGGATTGATGAGATCATCTACCCTTTTTTTACTAGTCATTTCATTGTCCTTTGACACAGTCTTACACCTCTTTTTGCTATTTAATCTTGCAAAGATGGTGGTTGAAAGTTGAGTTCTGGATTTCTTGCCCTAATTTCACTTTAATCCGATTTAAGTAGTCTGTACCCATTCATTTCAGTACATCTTCAGAGTTGTTCCCTGCAGAGTATCTTAAAGAGCTTTATTGAGTACAAATTCCAACAACAAACCATTGTTGGCTTCCATGAGTTTTTTTATAACGATTTCTTTTTTCCTGCTAGCATCTTTGACATTCTTAACGGTGATCCATTTGAGTCATGTCTCAGAGCATTTTTTCATTGAATAGGATTTTTTTTCTCAAACTGAATAATGATAAGAAACATGTTTTAGTACTTGGAGGAAGCTTCCACCTTCGGTAAGATAGCGGGTGACTAAATTATTTGGGGGCTTCTCCTCCTGCCCTTTTTCTGTGTGTGCCTTGCTAGGTTTGCCAGCAGTGGATGCTTCTGCCAAGGAAAGGACACAGACTAAAACTTTGCTGTGAACCTGCTAGAAGAATTTCCAAGGGCATGTGTGTGCTGGCCCCCTGTTCTAAAGTCTCCGGACACAAAGACTTCAACGCCAGCTTCCCTGAACTCCACTATTGGGAGTTCTGCCCTGCTAGGACATGCCTGTTCCAGTTCTGTGACTCACCACTGACACTGCATCCACGCAGACACAATGCCTCCTCTCCTCCGTGGCAACCGGCCTCGGCACAGACACCTCACCTCCATGATGATGTACATAGTCCTTAGACTTTGTTTTTAAGGTATTGTTGTTTGGGTGGCCCATGTGACTCTGTGCCTAATGCCGCGTACCTCGTGGCCAGTGCCGTACTTTGGATTTGTGCCTGTCACGACGTAGTAATAGCTTCAGGTGGATCTATTTGTTTTTTACAAGATTTCTTTTGGAAGTAACTGTTTTTAAGTGCTATTTTGATCCATGTATGTTGGAATTTTGTTGTTTTGATCTTGTTTGGATTGGATAAAGATACGTTATTTTTCTAAGCCATTTGTGGTGTTTTCATCATGTTACTGTATGTTTTATGTACAAATACTTTACACATTGCCTTTAGGATAAGCCAGTCTGCTCATGCCAACCTACGAATGGGGTGAGCAGGGGTTATCTAATATGTGTATCTACCTTACAGTGACTAGAAGCAAGGGTCCCTACTTGGATAAAGGTGCATACCTCTGTCAATAAGAGACACCCATTTCTAACACTAGTGCAGAGAATGTTAATGTTAATGTTATATTAATGTTAAAATGGGTTTTATATAGCGCTCAGCTACTCCGAGGAGTGTCCCGACGCTTCAAAACCCAACGCAGAAAACAGGAACAGACCACAACAAGTGATAAACCTATTGAACAAACAGCCAGGACTTTAGATCCCTCCTGAAAGCTAACAGAGTAACATTTCTTCTCAAGAGAACTGGCAAGGCATTCCACAGTTGGGGTGCCAAACATCGGAAAGAGCAACCTCCAATGCGTGCACTTTTAATGACCGGGACAGACGCCAAGTTCAGCGAAGCTGACCGCAGCGATCTGGAAGGTTGGTAAAAAGCCAGCCGCTTCCTAATTGTAATTGGCACCAAAACCATGGAGCGCTTTAAAAGTAAGTGTAAGCGCCTTGAAAACAATCCGTTTACGGATTGGGGGCCAGTGAAGGGTTTTCAATGAGTCAGTAGCGCTAGCTCTCCGATGGAGGCCAAGAATGGCACGAGCAGCCGAGTTTTGAACAACTTGCAGACGTGCAATAAGATATTCCGGCAGACCGAGATAGAGCTCGTTGGCATTGTCTAAACGGGAGCCTATGAAGGCCTGCACAGTAGTTTTCCTGTGCTCCAGGGAAAGCAAAGGAATAAACTTTCTAAGCATCTTGAGGAGGCCAAAACATTTCCCCACAAGACCGAGAATCTGAGGCTTCAGGTGAGGCCATTATCGATCTGCACCCCCAGATTCTTAGCCTTGGACGAAGCCTCTAACGAAGGAAACATGGCTGCCGGCCACCAAGACTGCCACCTAGGGTCAGAAGGACAACAACAAAAAAAACCACCTCAGATTTATCAGAGATGCACTTGAGGCTCATATCTAATATCAACAGTAGCGTGCAGGAGTATTAAAACCTCTCATTGTCACTCCTTGTCACTGTAGCAATACTACCTCCTTCCATCGTCAATCCTTGTTATGGCAGTGTACTACAACCTCCAATTGTCACTACATAGGTACTGCAACCTCCCATTGTCACTGTGTGTTACTTACCATCCAAGTCCCTCCTAGTAACTATTTCTATAATCCAGTAAGTACTGCTCCATTTACATATTTCTGAATCTCTCCTTATACCAGCTTGGACTTCATACTCCCCCACTATCAATCCTAAATCTGTTCTCTGACCTCATTTAGTAACACTCTATGCCCCATTACTGCTTCATCTCTCTCTCATCCACTTACCTGATTCTTTATATAGTGCAGTCTGAAACTATTTGTTTTTCGTACAGTGGTACCCACGCTACTTCTCAATCCATGCTTCCTTTCAATAACTTCCCTTGGAAACCCCCATACTCTCCCACCCACCGCCATCTCATTCTGTGCCCTGCCCATGTACCTCACTCTAATATTCAATCGCACCACCGGAAGCTCCATCATATATAGTCCTACAGGAATGGAATGCCAAAGCCAACTCAAGGGAGAGTTACTGAAGTCAAAGTGCCCAGATGTCAATCTGAGATTGGATAGATGTTAACAGAGGGACGGGCACAGGCACAATACAGACTGGTTCAAGGAAAATAAAGGGACATCCAAATATGTGTCCCACAAGCTTAGGACTTCATCACGTGACAAGTGAAGGGTGTAGTGTGGAGATATCATTAGTATTATTGCTTTGTTTTTCAAACTTATTTACAATGTGCATTTGCTGTTATTTCTATGTAGCGGCCTACCGGACATGATGACTCCCTTTACCGTAGGTATGTGGGGTGAATCTGATTGTTGCTCTGGTGTACTTGTATTTGTTCCACGGAATCTGTTATGAACACGCATTATAACTGACAGGGGCGACTTCTAATGCTCAACCAGGATGATTTCCACAGGTTGGGGTTGCCTTTTGTTGTGATGTCTCTATTAGAGACTTGTTGTAAATGTAATGCATGAACATAACAGTGATCATGAACGTTAGATCGACTTGCCATTACCGCGACAAGTCATTACTTACATTACCTCAAGCATATGCTGCGCCTAAAATGCTAGAGCTGGAGTCAGAAAAGTAAATGTGTCCTGTAAAAGCAGCAGTAGGTCTAGGTAATGGCGATGATCAGTGCAATAGGCAGGTCGATATCGTGGTCAGTCACTGTAAAATGTTTAAACATGGTGACATACCTCAAATACACCTCACGAGCATGTGGCACATGGCGATGCAACCCTTTTGGGGGGTAACAAGTGAATGAGACGTCAGACTTCATATAAATTAGCGGCAGAGTGTCTTTGGGGACTTTGTTGACTCCAGACAAGTGGCGAATGCACATTTCGATGTGTGCTGATGTCTTTCTATCTATTCGGTATTTTTCAAAGAGATTTAAAGTGAAAACCGCAGCTGTTTCTTGAAATCTTTTCTTTCGAATGGTGTTCCGTCTTGTAGAGAAAACAACATCTGGATGGTGATTTATGAATGAAGAATAGGGAATGCTAAAATATGACGAGTATCTTGTATGAATAATGAATCAGGTTCAAAATCACCTCAATTTACCCACTTCGGGAGGAAGGATTATCTGCTCTATGAAGACATTTCCTGCTTCCCTAGAGATATATAGTCCCTCTTGGTCTAGTAATAAAAGATGACAATGCTTTATCAAAAACATCTGTCTGCAGTATGTCCATGCTATGAACAATAATTCAATGTGCTTTGAAATTAAAAATCACTATATCAGTGTATGTGATATGATTGCACAAAGAAAATAAGCCTTCACCACTGTAATTAGGAGAGTTCAGCAAATACTCTAGCACAGGTTTTAGTCACATAACCCTCTGGGAATGGGGAAGGGAGAGGAGAGGATGGGAGAGGAGGGGAAGGAAAGGGAAGATATGGGAGAGGCGAGCAGGGCTGTACTGGCATATAGGGTACTCTGGCGGTGCTCAAAGGCCTGGTCAGTGTGAGCGCCGGTTTTATTGTCTGTTTTAGGGTATGTTTTGTGGTCTGGTGGGCGGATTTTGTCTCTAGTATTACCACACACATTGCCTGCTGCAAGCACAAATGTATGCAGTCGCCCATATCTTGCAAAACACAAACACAGATTGTCTTTACAAGTTCATAACTTCCTAATTTGCGAACATGGCCCAATTGTTCAACAATCAAACTCGCTAATGGGAGCCACTTTCATTTTGGTGCCGAGGTCTAACTAATCCCTGTCCCAGTCCGACCCTGGAGTAGAGAAAAGGTGAGTGAAGATGAAGTAAGTTTTTGTGAAATACCGCATATGCCCACTTGCGAAACACATCTGATGTGTCTTCTTTGTATTTGAGCTGATCAGAGACGAGCAGCCAACAACGCAAGTCAGAGTACATGTTAAAAAGTAAAAGGCAGCTCACAAATACTTATTAACAGAAAAACATACTGGCAAACTTCGTGGGCTATATATGATAGTGAAATTCATATTTTTTTTGAAGTTTTATATAGCAAGAACTCGACCCAAAAAGGTATCAGCACGCTTTACATCAGCACCAGTTGCGTTTCAGATTTTGTTAGATGTAGGGCCTCATTACTATGTCTGACAGATGCAACCGTAGCGGACTGGAACGGCCCAACCATAGGTCGGCGGTTCCGCCTGCACAATTTGGATGCAACCGGCATAGGGTGTTCAATAGCTGAGGGCCAGGGGGAAGGGGGCCCTGCTAGAGGGCACAAAAGTCACTCACTTACTGACAAACTTTCCAACACGGGAAGGCCGACATGGAAAGGCTGTGTGAAAGTGACATTCCCTATGGCAGAGCTGAGGCTGGCTGTGTTGTCATTATTGGGATTACAATTCCGCTCCCTGGCCCTGTGAGCCTGTCGGAAGAGGAGTGACCCCACCCCCAGGTTTCCCTCCGACCGCCGTCATTGTAATACATCGAAATCAGGCTCTAAGTAATTTTCTCAGAATGACAGGACGTTGAGCGTCATGGTGAAACTCGAACCCGGTTCCCCAGCTTCGAGATTGACCCTTCTAACCGTTAGGGCATATCCTCAAGTGACACATTATTTTTTCTTGATAGAAGTCTTGCTAAAAAAGGGTCAGAGAAATACTTCCCAATAGGGTCAGAAAAAATGCCCTTCTCCATTCCTGGTGTATTAGCTGTAGTCTAATTCCTCTAAAACCTTGATTTAGGCGACATTGGAAAGTTGAACACATTTGTTTTTTGGAGCTCTGTTTTCTTTTGGTTCGCTGAGATAGTCAAATACTAATACCTTAATAGTCCATCTTGCTGTATGTGTTTTGTTAAGGGTGTTGAGTGCAGTGGAACAAATCTTTGAATGAGTTTTGATCAATACATTTATAAAGTAAGGTTTATATTATCTATTACCAAGGTCACTAGATAGATTGGTACTGTTCTAAGTACAATGATTGTGAGAACTAATCTGGTGTGATTTCTGATGCCTTCAGTGATAATAACAGCCTTTATCATGAAGAATGTGGTTACTCAAGCTAAATTGAATTATCGGTGAGCTCCGACTAATGATTCCATGAAAAACTGACCTTCGCCATACCCATTATCCCTGAAATAACATAAAAACTCTTAAAAAATATGAAAAATACAGAAGCATCTGATATTGTTGGAATGGCTGTGGAGTTGAAAGTTACTGGCTCCTCAGTTCAATAAATGCGTATGAAGCGAGCCATGAACAAGCTCGCTCCCTACCCTATATGTGAAAGGTATATGTTTAGGGCACTGTCTTAAATGCAGAGTTCAAACAGTCAGCCTGGTAGCCTCATATGAATATTTAGGTCCTTGTGTGTCGTTTGCAACAGGAGATAGGTCTTGACATTCTAGAAATGAGTCCCCTTGAAAGTCTCAGCAATGCTTACATCACTAGCCCTACTTGCAGAGGGCTTTGCCTCTATGTTGCAGTGAGTGTGGATCAGATCATAAGTACCCTGATTGCAGTAGAGAGCTTTCTTTGAGTTCACTGCACTTTGTTTATGCAGCTCCACGAGATCAGCCTCTAATCTGAGAGATTAAACCCCTTACCAAAGATTGTAGCTGATGCTATAACCTGAATAAAAAAAGGAGTTGAAGATGTACCATTCCTAACTCCAAGACGGTTGACAGAAAATGGTAAAAGCTTAGTAAAAGCCTCTGAATTGGTGATTTGAATTGACATAGACCCCTGCAATCATTATTGTAGGCGAGCCATCAACAAGGAATCTGAGTGATCAAGATTGTTTACTGGTTGTCATGGGAGGGATCGGTACCTGATGAAGATATGTTTTACATTGATAGAATCCTGCAAACATTTGAAGAAATTATCAAATGTTGTGGGACGCGTGCATTACCATCAACAGTCACTGGGAAATAACCTGGCCCTTTGATCCGAATAGCTCTCCTGCCCTGAATCCCACTTTGAACACCTGCAACTATTTGTACAATCAACTTAAAATAAGGAGGTTTTTTGTGGATCAAAAGCCCAGAAACATGCACAAATTTATCTTCACTTTATCTATGAAAAGGAAGGCTAACGGTAACTAGTCAAAATATCGAGTTTTTAATTTCGACTAGACATAATATTGAGTGAAAAATATAGAATAGACATAATATCGACTAGACATAATATAGACTACAAAAATATCGACTAGAAAAAATTAATATCGCCTAGAATAGCAAAAATAGCGAATCAAAAATATAGAATGGACATAATTTCAACTAGACAGAATATAGAGAACAAAAATATCGAATTTAAGGTAAGTAAATATTAATATTTAATTTTTCTGTAATATAATTCTGTAGCGGGTTGTGGGTGTATAGGGGAATAGGGTGGGAAGTAATTTAATTATAATTAATTAAATATGTTATTTTTTTATTGGTATTTATTTAGAATGAATTGTTAAATTATTATTAATTGGTAAATAATTACAATATAATTGCTAATTCATTTTAATTGATTAATTGATAAATATTTTATTTTTAGTATTTTTTTTTGTAGCCGGTTGTGGGTTTGTAGGGGAAGTGTGGCTCACTGGTTAGAGCAGGCAGACCCTGAAGCAGAGGTCAGACCCGGGACCAGGGTTCAATTCCGGACGCGGCAGGGTCTTGAGCTCAAATGTCCATGGACTCGATAATTCTCGCTTCGGTGCCTGACCTAATCATGGGTTCACACTCTGCAACTCTGGGCATTAAGCTTGCTTAATCTCCACAACGGCCCCCGCGGCGAGATGCCTGGCTTTCACCTTGGGGATGCCGTGTTCGGGCTATCTCACAGGAAAAAAACCAGGACGGGTTCCCAAGGCAAGCGCAGAGATACCCCTTCGGGGGTCGATTCTGGTGCTATATAAGAATATAATAATAATAATAATAATAATAATAATAATAGGGTGGGAAGTAATTTAATTATAATTAATTAAATATGTTATTTTATTTATTGGTATTTATTTACAATTAATTGATAAATTATTATTAATTGGTAATATATTAAAATATAATTGCTAATTAATTTTAATTGATAAATATTTTGTTTTTAGTAATTTATTTTTTTGTAGCGGGTTGTGGGTTTATAGGGGTATAGGGTGGGAAGTAATTTAATAAGAATACATTAAATATGTTATTTTAATTATTGGTATTTATTTAGAATTATATATTAATTAATTAAAAATGTCCAATTAATTAAAATATAATTGGTAATTAATTTTAATTGATTAATTGATAAATATGTTAATGTTATGAATTTTTTTCTGCAGCGGGTTGTGGGTTTATAGGGGAATAGGGTGGGAAGTAATTTCATTATAATTAATTAAATATGTTATTTCAATTACTGGTATTTATTTAGAATTAATTGTAAATTAATTAATAATTTGTAATTAATTAAAATATATTTTGTACTTTATTGTAATTGATTAATTGATAATTATGTTACATTTATTAAATTAATTTCTGTAGTGGGTTGTGTGTTTTTAGGGGAATAGCTGTGAAGCAATTTAATTGTAAGTAATTACATGTTTAAATAAAAAATGTATTGAGTTAATTTTTAAAAATACTTTTAAATTGCTAAATATTTTATTATTAATAGGTAAATAATTAGTATTAGTAGGTAATTTTTATTATTAAATATTTTTTTTGTATTTTAAATTGTTAATTAATTTGTAATTGGTGTTACTATTTATATTACTTATATTTAAATAAGAAAAATGTACTTGCACTACTATTGCACTCACTGTAGTTGGAATAGTAATTTTACCCCTACGCTATCCAACGCTTTCCCTACTGTTGCACTCACTGGAGTTGGAATAGTAATTTTTTACCCCTACACTATCCAGTGCTTTCCCTACTGTTGCACTCACTGGAGTGGGAATAGTACATTTTAACCCTACACTATCCAACGTTTTTCCTACTGTTGTACTCACTGGAGTTGGAATAGTAATTTAAACCCGTACACTATCCAATGCTTTCCCGACTGTTGCACTCTCTGGAGTGGTAATAGTAAGTTTTACCCCTACGCTATCCAATGCTTTCCCTACTGTTGCACTCACTGCAGTGGGAATAGTCATTTAAACCCCTACACTATCCAACGCTTTCCCTACTGTTGCACTCACTGGAGTGGGAATAGTAAATTTTAACCCTACGCTATCCAACACTTTTCCTACTGTTGCACTCACTGGAGTTGGAATAGTAATTTAAACCCCTACACTATCCAATGCTTTCCCTACTGTTGCACTCTCTGGAGTGGTAATAGTAATTTTTACCCCTACGCGATCCAACGCTTTCCCTACTGTTGCACTCACTGCAGTGGGAATAGTAATTTAAACCCCTACACTATCCAACGCTTTCCCTACTGTTGCACTCACTGGAGTGGGAATAGTAATTTTTACCCCTACGCTATACAATGCTTTCCCTACTGTTGCACTCTCTGGAGTGGTAATAGTAATTTTTACCCCTACGCTATCCAATGTTTTCCCTACTGTTGCACTCTCTGGAGTTGGAATAGTAATTTTTATCCCTACGCTATCCAACGCTTACCCTACTGCTACACTCACTGGAGATGGAATAGTAATTTAAACCCCTACGCTATCCAACGCTTTCCCTACTGTTGCACTCACTGGAGTGGGAATAGTAATTTTTACCCCTACGCTATCCAATGTTTTCCCTACTGTTGCACTCTTTGGAGTAGGAATAGTAATTTTTACCCCTACGCTATCCAACGCTTTCCCTACTGTTGCACTCCCTGGAGTGGGAATAGTAATTTTTACCCCTACGCTATCCAACGCTTTCCCTACTGTTGCACTCACTGGAGTCGTTACAGTAAATTTAACCCTTTCGCTATCCTACGGTAAAAATATTGTATATGTTTTGTAAATAATATGTATATATATATATATATATATATATATATATATATATATATATATATATATATATATATACATATATATACATATATATACATATATATATATATATATATATATATATATATATATATATATATATATATATATATATATATATATATATATATGTATATGTATTTAAAATATATATATTTTTTTTTAGTTACATTAATTATTTCTCAATTTTACGTTTATTTAAGTATTTAAGTATTTTAAATATGTTTAAATTAATTTAATATTATATTACTTTTAATTTACTTTTAATACATTCAAAAAAATCGATATTTTGACAGTCTATATTTTTTACACTCTATGTTTTGGAGTCAATATTTTTGTACTGACCTGTTTGAAGATAGGAAGTCAATATTTTTGCAGTCGATATTTTTGCTTCGATATTTTGTCCTCTCCATATTTTGACTGTCGATGTTGCCTCAGTGATCCAAGGCTAACATCATGAAGCACATCTCTAGACTAGAGGGAAAGCACAGGAAACTTGGAGGAGAACTGATAACATAAGTTGGTTGCTAGTATGTTCTTCCATCGTTAACAGCATGTCACACTAGTTTCCATGGCCAGAGTGCACACATCACCTTAACTAACAAGGTTTCATTCATTATCCTGGCTGTGAGGCTGTTTCTTTACTTTCTCTGACAGATGATTAGACTTTATCTCCAATGTGACCCTTAATCATTGACTCACTTGAAGCTGAAGGCACTTTAATTGAGTACACGTGTGAGTCTATAGCATCCCTCATTTATGCAATCCCCACAAATTCGAATTCAGATTAATTTGAAACAGATACAAGCAGTGAGATTATTCCTGCATTTAGGTAGAACCATAATCACTTGTAAATATATAGCATATTTACATCTTACTAAACTACTGAATCTAATAGAACTAAGAGCCAATTCTTTAAAGGTATAACGTCTGATTTAGGGTCTAATTCAGGGATTTAATAACCATTTAGTGCAGGTGTCAGCCACCCTGGGGCTTGACATCACAGCCCCCAATGAGTTAGAGATATGTGGGAGCCCCATGTGGGCACCAGGGCACCGACTTTGAAAAAAAGTGCCAGCTCTCACAGCACCCAGTTTGAGTGCTGGCTGGTGGGCTGACTTGAGCAGCAGGGGCCTTGGGCATCCCTGTGCACCCCCCAGAAAGTTTGGTGTTGTGGGTGCCCTGGAGCAGCACTGGGGCACCCACTTTGGAAAATAAAATGCAATGAAAGAATATTAAATCAGAGGCAGGAACTGTTCAATTATGTATTTACTGCTAGGGCCCCATAATGAAAGAGGGCTATTTGAAAAATATGTTGTTCTCTTAGTGGTGCCCCTAGAAGGATTAGGGACACCACCAGCCTTTGATTTTAATGATATAGAGGACAATAGCTCGACCAGTCAAAATAAAAAAAATAAAGAGTAATCCTCCTGGGTCATTAAATTCATGACCCCAGGAGAGCTCACCATTTTGGTTTTAAAGCACTGTAAGCTGGAGGTCTGTGTTCTTCTGCTGGAATGAGGGTCCCAATTATGGTTGGTTCTAAGACTGCAACAAGACTCAAAGACTAAATGCTTTTTGAAAACATTGGATTGCACTCACTTTTCTTAAACATTGCTTTGTTGAATATATATATAACATAAAACGTTTGATTATGGTTATTAGTGACTTTTTGACAAAGACAAGAGGTCTGCTTTATATATGTTTATGTACTGAGTTTTGATAAAGATAATAGGCCGATTTTTTCATTTTACTGCTCTGGCTTTTTGACAAAGCCAGTAGGTTTGCTAGTAGCTCTGCCTTACTTAAAGTAAAACCCTCTCTATTGTTACATCACATGATCAATCGTGCGAGTCCATGGGGTCGGGTGCAGGGCCAACCCCATACCACTGAAAGCCAAACACCATGCAACACTGGGTTAGGGGGCCTAGCCCCACACTGTGCACAGATGAAGTGTATGCACTCCAGGGGGTTGAGCACTTGCAGAGTGCTTGGCGCAGAGTATTGTCTATGGTCAGGTCCTGCGCAAAGCCCCACAGTGGGCATATCAAACGCCTTTTATGTGTGGGTTGGAGACTCATGGGGAGTTGGTCACAGACCCTGCCACCAACACCACACTATGCACTGTGTTGGACATCTTACTTCACAAATGTTAAAATGAATATTCAGAAATTGTAATATTATCTTACTGTATATAAAAAAAGGCATTCACTGAAAAAAACAACAGTTAAAAAATTGTTACAGTTAGGTGAAAATGACAGTTAAGACATACCATATGTAATTAATAAACCACTGAAATGTAATAATTTTGAATGCTATTCCCTAAATATAATGTCCCTTAAACCTTTGCTTTTTTTACAAGTATATAAATACATTATATTCACAAATTCATTCTTATTATATATTTTAAAAATAAACATTTAGAAATTAAACTGAGGATAAATGCAATGCTCCCAGTCTTTTGTTTTCAAATTAATTTTATGGATCCATGTATCTGTTCTGAATTCTTGGACAAATAAAGCACCTGCTGGTTAGATTGCACACATTCAATGCTAAAACAGCAAAACGTTTAATGTAAACAAATTGGGTGGCAGTGTGAGTGACTGTGTGTGTGAGTATGTGACTGACTACATGGGTGTGTGTGTCTGTTTGGATGATTAATGGGTGTGGGAGTGGCTGTGTCAGTGTCTGTGTGGGTCTGTGAATAGGTGTGTGAGTGCATATGTGGGTCTCTGACCCACACATGCACTCTGTATGAGGGGCTGCATGGGTCTATGAGTAGATGTGTGAGTATCTTAGTGGGTCTATGAGTGGGTTTGTGAGTATCTTAGTGGGTGTGTGAGAGGTTGTGTGAATGTCTTAGAGGATCTGTGAGTGGGTGCCTGTGTGGATCTGTGATTGGGTCTGTGATTGCCTTGTGTGTCTGAGAGTTGGTGTGTGAGTACCTGCATAAGTTTTGATTGGATGTGGGAGTGTCTATGTAGGTCTGTCAGTGGGTGTGTGACTGGCTGTGTGGGTAGTTGAGTGAGTGGGAGAGTGCCTGAGTGGGTAGGTGAATGGGTCTGTAAGTGCCTGCTTAGGTCTGTGAGTAGGCATGTGAGTGCTTGTGTGGGTCTGTGAGTGGGTGTGAAATGCCTGAGTTGGACTGTGAGTTGGTCTGTGAGTACCCACATAGGTCTGTGAGTGGGTGTATGAGTGACTGTGCATGTCTATGAGTGGGTGTGTGAGTGTATGTGTGAGTCTGTGAGTGCCTGTGTAGGTCTGTGAGTGGGCGTGTGAGTACATGCATGAGTCTGTGAGTGGGTCTGTGAGTGCCTATGCAGGTGTGTGCGTGGGTATATGAGTAGTTTCATGTCTCTCAGAGTGGGTGTGTGAGTGTCTGTGTGGGTCTATCATTGGATATGTGAGTGCATGGGTGGGTCTCTGAGCGAGTGTGTGAGTGCATATGTGGGTGTGTGAGTGGTGCTATGGGTCTGTGAGTGGGTGTGTGAGCTTCTGTGTATGTCTGTGGGTAGGTGTATGAGCAGCTGAGTGGGACTTTGAATGGGTGTGTGTTCTTCTGTGGATGTGTGAGTGGGTGTGTCATTTCCTACTTGGATCTGTGAGTGAGTGTGAGGGTAGTGCTATGGGTCTGTGAGTGTGTGTGTGGGTCTGCGAGTGGATGTGCAGGTATGTGAGTGGGGGTGTGAAGACCTGAGTGAATTTGTGAGTGGGTCTGTGAGTGCCTCTGTGGGTCTGTAAGTAGATCTGTAAGTAGATGTATGGGTCTATAAGTGGGTGGGTGAATACTCTCATAGGTCTATTTGCAAAAGGACAATCAGAACCCACCATTCATCAGAGCAGGTATGTATAAGTTACTTGAATTACAAAATGCACAGACTCAATCAAAGGGTTTCTAAAAAATGGTTCCTTTATTCATATTTTATTCTTTTAAATCCTTTTTTTCTATGTAGCCAATGTGTTTTATCCCTTGGCAAAGACTTTGTGATATATTGGCACCTGTGTCAGCCGAAGTCATTGACAGACTCACAGCATAGTAGTGTGGTGATCGATGTTCACTGAGATGTTTTAGAATCTTTCAAAGATGTCTTATGTATAATATATATAATGTTAAGATACTTCGCATTTCTGTGTCCTAATTCTATTGTATGATCTGTGGAACGGTTATCACATTGTTATGTCAAAGCCCATTAGGCATCTGAATCCATATTTATTGTGATTCAGCAGTGGCGTAGTGTGGCCAGAAGCAAATTCAAAGACCTACATAGGTCTGTAAGTATCTATGGGTGTGTGAGTAAGTATGCCAGTATCTGCATGGATTTCTGAGTGGGGTGTGAGTGCTTGCATGGCTCTGTCAGTGGGTCAGTGAGTGCCTGTGTGGTTCTCAATGGGTATAGAGTGCATGTATGGGTCTGTGAGTGAGTGTGTGAGTGCCTATGTGGGTGTAAGCCTAGGTCTGTGGGCACCTGTGTTTGTCTGTGAAAGGTCTGTCAGTGCCTGCATGTGCCTTTGAGTGGGTGTCTTAGTAGCTGGGTGGGTCTGTGAGTGGGTGTGAGACTGCCTGTGTGGGTCTGTGAGTAGGTGGGTAGAAGAGAGGCTGTGTGGGTCTATGAGTGGATATGTGAGTGGTTGTGTGGATCTGTCAGTAGGTATGTGAGTGGGTCTGTGAATTGGGTGTTAGATTGCCGGCATGGGTCTGCAAGTGAGTTTGTGAGTAGCTGCATGGGTCTAGGAGTGGTTGTGTCACTGCCTGTGTATGCCTGTTAGTGGGTGTGTGAGTACCTATGTGGGTCTGTGAGTGTGTGTGAGTGTTTGAGTAAGTCTGTGAGTGGGTTTCTGAGTGTCTGCGTTGGCCAGTGAGTGGGTGTGTATGTGTGTCTGTGTGAAGCTGTGAGTGGGTAGGCAAGTGCCTATGTGGGTATGTGAGTGAGTCTGGGAGTACATGCATGGCTCCATGTGTGGTTGTCGTAATTTGACAATGGCCGGGTTAGCGCTTAGCTGTGCTACACGTTTTCCCGCTTAACTTGGCTATGCTTGGAAACGCCATCTTGTGTGTTACGGCGGCCATCTTAGATCATGAGCGGCCTCGTGGCCAGCGTGCCCTTTAGTCCGTTGTCCGTGCCACTGACCACTCGAGTTTGCCCAGCAACAGGCTATTTTTAGTAACGGTCAAGCCTGTGCATGCGCAGTCCCAACTGACCAGTCGTCCCTCAGGAATGTGCCGCCAATTTGACCAGCGGGGTTGTAACCCCTCCAATGAGCTGGCTGTGTTCCAAAAATGACCATATATGTACATAACGCTCTGTAACTCTGTACCGCCTATCTTTTTATTACCTGCAAATTGTATAAAAGAACGGGTCACACCGATGTTCGGGGTGATACTTCTTGCATTACCGAAGGGTGCTGTAGGAATGTACCACCACCCCATGGGGTCTTAATAAACTTGTTCTTTGAATTTTTCAGCTTCCGTGCCAACAGTTCTTTCAATGTAAGTGGGTTATCTTTGGAGCATGTAGGCCTTGGGAACCCGATACTACAAATTGGCGACCACGAAGGGACTCATCGGCGACTCGGATGCCCGAAGGAGAGGTCGTGATGAAGGTTTGGAAACCCGCCATGGACGCGTACGCTGCCACCGAGTGACCCGAGTCTTGGCACCCGTGGTGTTTCTTCCTATCCTTCTGATCTGACCTTCCAGGTGGCGCCGGTCTCCGACTGAGTTCTTGATCGTCTGCGTTGCTGGATAAAGTGCCATTTGGCTGATTCGATTAAAAGACCTTGGCAGTTGGAATCTGGACCTTTGAGACTTTGGGTAAGATTTGTGATCGGTAAGGTAGTCTGCGGACGCTTACTGAAGTTCTATGATTTGTGATCGGTAAGGTAGTCCTCGGACGCTTGCCGAAGTTCTATGACCTATGACTTTGATTTGAGTTATCTAACATTTGTGAATTTGTGAACTTTGAATCTATATGTGTAGTGCACTTCACATAGGCAGGCATGTAGAGATGTTTCTCTAATTTTGTTTTTTTCCTTTGAGCGGCACATTTGTGTGAAGTACTGTAAGTGCCATTTCTTACGGTATCACGCTTTCGTGATACTTTTTGAACATGCCTGTTTTAAGCACACTCCGAGGGATGTGCTGTCTTGGGAATGGTACCACAATTAGGTTAGCGGAATCACAGCCGGCTCCCCCAGAAGGAACACCAAACCGCGAGATGTATATTAAATTCGGCCTTCCCCCTATAATGTATAGTAAACTATGGCATAAATATACTAAATCAGATCCTGAATTGCAATGGCCACTACATGGGTCGTTCGATTTGCGTAAGGTTCAGTTTGTGGAGCAATGTTTGTTTCAACGAAGGTCTAGACAAAATATGTTTGATTGTGTGCGAATGTGGGAGAAAGCGGTGCGTGAGCGAATGAAACGTGAGGTTGCCTTGGCGGATAAAGAGCAGCGCAAGGCTGCTCGCGATAAGGCTTTACAGCTTGAGGAAAAGGAGGCTCAGGAAAAGAGAGAGAGAGAGGAACGGGAACGTAAATTGCTAACGACTGGTCAATTCCCTATTCGCCGACCACTTTATCCTGTCCTTAATAATGAAATTGATGATTTTTCATTGCTAGATCGATCACCGCCTCCGTACGTTTCACCTACGGCTCCAACTGCAGAATCTGATGACGAAGGACAGGATAAGCCAGGAAAAAGGGATGCGTCTGGTGTCAGGTTTTCTGCGGAGAAATCCGCGAATTTGCGTAGTTGGGCTCGTAAAGTGAATACGAATTTTGTTACTCAGGCTGAAGTTGTTATTGAAAGGGGTAAATGGACAGACCAAGAATTACTGTATTTTTTGGCTACTTTGGCCGATGAAGTTGTTACTGCATACCGTCAATTTTCGGATACGTTAGAATCTAAGGCTGTGTCAGTTCACCGTGAGAATTTGGAAAAAGGTGTATTTGATCTTTCAGATGTTGATACGTTTTACAAGCAACTGATCCAGCTGCGGGATGAGACTTCCAGATTGCGGGACGAGCGGAAAAAGAATAAGAAGTCCGGGCCGGAGTCTCCTGGGCAATCTAAGGAGTGTTCTCTCCGGGGTTCAGATAAGAATTCTACAATGCATGTTATGCCTATGCGTGAAGCCGCACCTTTGTATGTTCCGCCAAAAGGGGAAGGGACAGATGATGATAAAATGTCAAAGGATGCGAAGGGATATTTTATATATAATTGGGTGTATACGCCTTGGAATAGAGCGGATGTTATGGCATTGAAAAATTCTTTACCTGACCTTCGTAAGAATACGGCAGCATTTTATGAAGGGGTTGAAGGGGCTATTTCGTCCTGTGTCATGACTTTGGTTGATATAGATTTGTTTTTTGGGTTAATTCTTCCGCCTGACATGTGGAGACTAATTCGTAAAAATAATGATGAAACAATACTTGGGGGAACATGGAAAGAAATAAATGCAGCTGACTTAGATAGGGAACCGGCATGCAAGCCATGTCAGTTAATTTTAGACCTCCCGGCGGCTATTTTGATTAAATGAAAAACGCTAGTCCCATCTAAAAAGATCGACTGGACCATGTTAGCTTCGTGCAAACAAAAGCCAGATGAAACGGTTTCGGATTTCTTTACACGCTTCGAAGAAGCGTTTCACGATTACAGTGGTCAATCGTTAACAGACAATATGGGTAGGCATTTGTTTGTAGATAAGTATGTGGCTAATCTCCTACCGAAGATTGCAAAACAATTGAAATCGAGTGAAAGTTCCTGGGCCACGGCGACCCCTGCGTCTTTGTTAACTATGGCTCAGTATTATGAGCGGCAGGAATTGGAGGCTAAAGAAAGTGTTGATAAAAAAGCGAAAGAATTGAAAATGAAGGTGATGTTGGCACAGGTTCGTGGAACACAAAATAGAGGGAATGATAGAGGTAGAGGAGGTGGAGGCAATACGTTGTATGGTCGTACGGACATAGCGGAGGATCAATGTGCGTATTGTAAAGAGTTTGGGCATTGGGCTGAAGATTGTCCGGTACTTCGTGAACAACGTAGCCAGCGTGGTCGAGGAGGTGGTAGGTCGAGGGGCAGTTATACGGGGGCGAGAGGTGGTGGAGGTGATCGTGGAAGGGCTGAAGAGAGGGGCCGTGGCCAGGATGAACGAAATACTTTTGATAGACGAAATCAATATCAGATATCGGAGGGTGAGAATGTGGAACATCAAGATTATGTGCATGCATAGGACTGCGTAGGATGGGGTACGGAATCAATTGAAGTGCCGGTAGATCAGAAAGGGCCATATGTAACAGCGGGCATTTTGGGTTCTACTGATCAATTTCTAGTCGACACAGGAGCTACTCGTAGCGCTTTGTCAAAAAACTTGGTTCCGAGGGCTCCCCTGTCTGGCGAAATGATAACATGTGTAGGGTTTGATGGCACACCCTCCCCTAGCCCATTGTCAAAACCCCTTGCACTTTGTCTTGACAAATTGTTCAGTTTTGGTCAATTTTTGTTATCGCCCCATACACCAGATAATATTCTGGGCATTGACTTGCTTAAATATTTTCGAGCAACGATACGGTGGGCTCCTGAGGGAGTGCGGGTTATCCTGAATGACAATTATCCTGAATCAGATAGGTTTTGCACTATATTAGACACTCCAGCTTTGGCCTCTCTCCCGCACACGTTATGGGCGACCTCGGACACGGATGTGGGAGAGATGCGTATTCCACCTATTCAAATTACTGTAAAGGAGGGAGCCTCTCTGCCACGGGTGCCACAGTATAAGATTTCGAGGGAAGGTGAAATTGCCCTGACACATATTGTTCAAGATTTGATAGCTGCAGGAGTGGTGGAGGAGGTTCCTTATAATGTTTGTAACAGCCCTATTCTTCCGATCCTTAAGAGAGAAACTGACGACAAAGTCTATCGGTTTATTATTGACTTGAGAGAAATTAACAAAATTGTCATTCCCCAATACCCAGTGGTGTCCGACATTACGACTTTGCTGACACTGGTGCCACCGACGGCAACGACCTGTAGTGTTATTGACTTGAAAAATGCGTTCTTTTCTATCCCTGTCCATCCTGATAGCAGATATTTGTTTGGCTTCACGTTAAATAATAAATCGTATAGATTTTGTCGTGTTCCTCAAGGTTACACTGAGAGCCCGAGTATCTACAGCCAGGCTCTGCAAAGACAGCTTGATTCCTTTGAGTTACAGTCTGGGGTTGTCCTTATCCAGTATGTGGATGACCTTTTGCTTGCTGCAGACTCTTATGCACAATGTGAGGAGAGTACGATTGCTTTGCTTTCTTTTCTGGCACAGAACAATCACAAGGTTTCTAAGAAAAAGCTTCAATACTGTAGACCCAAGGTGACCTACCTCGGTCATCTTTTGTCTAAGGAGGGGCGTGCATTAACATCAGATCGAATTCAGGCGATTTTAGATACACCAGTCCCCCGCATGCAGAGAGATGTACGTGCCTTCATAGGTTTAACGTCCTTTTGTAGACAGTGGATTATGGGATTTTCGCACATTATAAAACCCTTGCTAGCGTTACTGTCCAAAGCTACACCAATGCCCCTTGAATGGACAGATGAATGTCAAAATGCTTTTGAACAATTGAGACAAGCCCTCTGTTCTGCACCCGTGTTAGGTACACCAGATTATGCAAAGATTTTTACGTTGTATGTCCACGAGAAAGATGGGTGCGCGTTATCAGTGTTAGTGCAAGCACACGGGGATAAACAGAGGCCATGTGCATACTTCTCGGCGGTTCTTGATCCTGTAGCACGAGGGTTACCTGGGTGTTTCCGAGCAGTTGCAGCAACAGCAGTAGCTATACGACAGAGTGAGGGAATAGTGTTATCGCACAAATTGTTGGTGTTAGTTCCCCATGCAGTAGATGCCCTGTTAAATCAAACAAAGACCCAATATCTCACGAGCGCACGTTTGACAGGATATGAGCTCACACTTCTGGCGCCACATATCACACTAAAAAGATGCGCTACCCTGAACCCTGCCACTTTATTGCCCTATCCGGTTGAGGAGGGTCAGGAAGAAAAACATCACGACTGTGTTTTCCTGACCGAGGAACAGACAAAGGGTCGTGTCGATCTACAGGATATGCCACTTCCAGATGTGGATGGGGAACTGTGGGTTGATGGATCGTGTTTGAGACTGCCAGATGGTACGACTTCCGCAGCCTATGCGATCACGACACTTAAGACAGTGATAGAAACAGCTAGAATACCACAGAAATCGGCTCAAGCAGCGGAGCTGATAGCCTTGACAAGAGCCTGCGAATTGAGTGCTGGCCTATGTGTGAACATATACACAGACAGCCGGTACGCCTTCGGAGTAGCATATGACTTCGGGCCACTCTGGAGAGAACGTGGGTTTCTGACTTCCCATGGAGTACACATTATGCACGGAGAACTAGTGCGTGATCTCCTAAACGCGTTGCTTTGTCCAAAGAAAGTAGCGATAATAAAATGTAGTGCCCATAAAAAGATCACCGATAAAGTGGGTCAGGGAAATGCCTTTGCGGACAGCATAGCGAGACAAACGGCTATGTCTCGAACTGACTCCCCCATGTACGTGACACAATCACAGGCTGAGCGATGGTATGATGCTAGAGCAGAGATACTAGATATTCAGAAATCAGCTACTGAATCAGAACTTGCGGCATGGGCAGCAGATGGGGTGCTAGATGATGAAGGTTGTTGGAGAAGCAAGGACATGGAGAGATGGAAATTACCTGCAGCGTACTTGCAAGCGATGGTCCAGATGACACATGGGTTGGCGCATGTGGGGGCTCTTGCAATCACTCGACTGTTAACACGAGTTTGGGAGCATCCCGAGATTGGAAATACTGCCAAGAGAGTAGTGCAGACCTGCCTGATATGTTTGCAGCACAATCCTGCAAAGGGGACCCATACTGCGAAAGGAGGGTTCGTTCCACCTTCTGCACCATTCGAGGTACTCCAAATGGATTATATCCAGCTTGAGCATTGTAACAACCTGAAGTATGTCTTAGTGGTGGTATGTGCTTTTAGCAAATGGGTTGAGGCTTTCTCCAGGAAAGACAATACAGCTCTGACAACAGCTAAGGTGTTGCTTAAGGAGTTCTTCCCTCGATTTGGAGTTTGCAAATTCTTGTGGAGCGATAATGGGCCTCATTTCGTTGGGAAAATTGTGGAGTATGTGTTGAAGGGCTTGGGAATTCAGCAGAAGTTTCATGCTGTATTCCACCCTCAGTCAGCAGGTCTTGTTGAGCGGTATAATGCCACGTTGAAACTAAAACTGGCTAAAATTGTGGCGTCTACGACATTGAAGTGGCCGGATGCCTTACCGCTAGCATTGCTCTCTCTTAGATCAGTGCCCCACTCGAGAACTGCCCTCACACCGTATGAGGTGGTGTTTGGAAGGCCTATGAATATTTGGGGAGTGCCCAAGCCGCGATTGATACATGATGTGCCTTGTATAATGATGAACGATTATTTGGCACGATTAACAAATGATTTGCTTTCCATTCATCAACAGGTTCGAGAAGCGCTCCCTGACAACTCTGCTGGAGAGGCCCACGATCTTCACCCTGGCGACTTTGTGATGATAAAGTAGTTTGAGAGGGCGAACAGCTTGGAACCGAGGTGGCGTGGCCCCGAGCAGGTCCTCCTGGCGACTCGAACAGCTGTACGAGTGACCAACAGAAAGCGGTGGGTGCACTCAACCCACTGCCGTCGTGTCTCTCCTGATCTGGTGAATCCTGCTGTGTTGACCGACTACAAGGAGATTTTGGAGAAAGAAAAGAGCCCAGCTGTGACATCGGCCGAAGTTGAGGGAGCCTTCCCGGACCACAGTGTTTCTGGACGAGAGCGCTATAATCTGCGGCCACGATAAGAAGAATTTTTTTTTGGTTTTCGAGACTGGTTGGTTACCGCTCTGGGGTTTGTGAAACGGAAGCCGGGAATCTGAAGGGGGGGGGATCAGTTCTGGCAAGAGTAGCGACACCCGTCTTGACCCCGGAGAAGAAAACAACGGCTACCTCGGAGCTCAGCACCGTATTTTTCTTTTTTTAGGTATATACATATGTACATTTGAGACTTTGTGAACTTTTGAACTATTTGAGACATTAAGAACTTTTGAACTATGGTGTCTTCTGCATCACGAGACAAAAGAATACTTGGTGCCATCCTTTTTGTCTTGACAATTGTGGTAATAGCGGTAATAGCTTGGGTAGTTGAACTTGTGGTGCCTGCACGTGAACATTTGCTGCCGACTACCCCGGCTCCATCTGAACATTTCCACTTTACCTTGCCTTACCATGAAGAACGACATCGACAGACTTATTTGAACAATAGTTTTATTCAGATCCTGCATCATACGCATAACATGACAAATACGTCTAATTGTTGGGTGTGCGGGATGTTGCCTGGGCACCAGAAGAAAGGGGGCACTCCACTCATTCCACTCCCGTTCTCACATAATGGATCCTGCAATGCCTGGTACACTCTTCTCTTCACTTTGAGATGGCCAACAAAAGGGGGGGTGCTTTTCCGTTTGAATAAAATTTGCTACCATGACCGGGATGGGTATCCACGAGCTGAGGGTACTCGATTTGAATGGGAGGAGTACCGCCCCGATAATGCATCTGCCCCACGTGTTTACAGCAACCAGAGGAACATCAATGTATCCAGCTCACATGTTATTAATGTTATTGCCACTAAAGCTGATTTGTGTATACGCAATAAAGGTACAATTCCGGTGGGGAAAAGTGAATGCAACACTACACTTACATTTGACAGCCCAAATGGCATATCGTTTGTAGCATCTCGCAATACTTATTTTATTTGTGGAACGAAGGGTTATCATCAGCTCCCGTTGGGATGGTTAGGCACTTGTTATGTATCCTTTGTATTGCCCCCTGTATTCATCGCCCCGCCAATGTATCATAATGATTATATCCTTTATCACGATTTCGTGTTGAATCGTGTTAAGCGTACTGTCGTTTTAGATGAAATAGATCAGACTGATACTGCTTTACAACAATATGTGGACTTCAATTTGGGACTGTTTTCCTTTGTGGGGGCTGCTTTGAATAGTCGGAAAATACGACGACTGACCCGTGTTGTTGAGGCTGTAGCCAAAGATACTGCTATTGCCCTAGGAAATATTACCGAAGAACTTCAGATTTCTAGGATTGTTAAGCTCCAGAATAGAATGGTTCTAGATGTGGTCCTAGCTGACCGTGGGGGGGCATGTAGTAGCTGTTGTGTATACGTACCAGATAATTCACCATCTGTTTATGATGCTATTTCGAAATTGCACAAGATAGCTGCCGAAATACACCCGGACAATGGAACTTGGACTCTTTCAGGGTGGTTCTGGTCAATGCTTACCACTTGGGGTTGGAAACTGCTAACGATTCTATGTATTATTGTTGGGATATTGTTTTACGTATGTTTATGTATACAATGTGGCCCAGCCTTATGTTCCATGTGCTTATCGGCTTGCATACCATCAAGACGAGCTCTTGCTCACGATAAAATGATGCTTCATAAAGAAGTAGCTCAAATAATGCTAATTGATATTGAAGAGGAACACCCTGATTATGTTCACTATGAGGTAGCTTCAGCTAAACGCTAAAAGGGTCGTCTGTCGTAATTTGACAATGACCGGGTTAGCGCTTAGCTGTGCTACACGTTTTCCCGCTTAACTTGGCTATGCTTGGAAACGCCATCTTGTGTGTTACGGCGGCCATCTTAGATCATGAGCGGCCTCGTGGCCAGCGTGCCCTTTAGTCCGTTGTCCGTGCCACTGACCACTCGAGTTTGCCCAGCAACAGGCTATTTTTAGTAACGGTCAAGCCTGTGCATGCGCAGTCCCAACTGACCAGTCGTCCCTCAGGAATGTGCCGCCAAATTGACCAGCGGGGTTGTAACCCCTCCAATGAGCTGGCTGTGTTCCAAAAATGACCATATATGTACATAACGCTCTGTAACTCTGTACCGCCTATCTTTTTATTACCTGCAAATTGTATAAAAGAACGGGTCACACCGATGTTCGGGGTGATACTTCTTGCATTACCGAAGGGTGCTGTAGGAATGTACCACCACCCCAAGTGGTCTTAATAAACTTGTTCTTTGAATTTTTCAGCTTCCGTGCCAACAGTTCTTTCAATGTAAGTGGGTTATCTTTGGAGCATGTAGGCCTTGGGAACCCGATACTACATGGTTGTGTGAATAACTGCATAGGTCTGTAGGCGGGTGCATGATTACCTGTGTAGGTCTGTAAATGGGCATGAGAGTACTCGTGTGGGTGTCTCAATCAATCAATCAGTCTGTTCTTTTAAAAGTGCTCTACTCACCCATGAGGTGTTCAAGGCGCTGGGAGGGGTGGGGGAGGGTCAGCAGTTTCGTTCAACCGAACTGCCAGGTCTTCAGTGCCTTCCTGAAGGTGTTCAGGAAGGGGCGCATCTGATGTTGGTCGGGAGCTCGTTCCAGACCTTGGCCGTGATGTAGGAGAAGGATCTTCCCCTCGCTCTTGCTCTGTGGATGCATGGGGTTTCAGCGAGGAACAGGTTGGTGGATTAAAGGTTTTGTTTGGGTATCTGGAGGTTGATTCTGTCATTGAGGTATTGGGATCTGGTATTATGTAGGCATTTGTAGGCGTGGGTGAGTGTCTTGAAAGTTACTCTCTTCTTGATGGGGAGCCAGTTGAGTTTCCGTAGGTGTTGGCTGATGTAGTTGTGTCGCAGGATGCTGAGGACAAGTCCCACCAGTCTCATTCATACTAGCGTGTGCAACCATAGCCCTATCTGAGAACTTTATCCTGTACGGGACCCAACTATACCACCAAATCAGGGGGACCTCTATGGGTTCGACCTTTGCCCCTAGTCTAGCCTGCATCTACACTGCCACCTTCGAGGAAAGTGTCATCAGGGCCACACACAACCCCTTCTGTGACCACAAAACACTCTTGTGCAGGTACATAGACAATATCCTCGTACTATGGAAAGGAGATCGGGCGACCTGTGAGGTATTCTGCACGTGAATCAATCTGCAGAACCCTTTTCTTAAATTCACTGGTACCATCTCAGAGACGGCTATCCCCTTCCTAGACTTGAGTATTAGTCTAAACCCGGCTGGGCTAAAGACTACACTTTACCGGAAAAACACCGACAGGAATATTCTTCTTCTTTATGAGAGTTACTCCCGAGAGCCCTGAGGGACAATCTCCCTTTCGGACAGTTCCTCAGGGTACGTAGAAATTGCACAGACAGGGCAGACTTTAAACAAGAAGCGAGTCTCCTACAACACAAATTACAGGACAGAGGGTACCCGGCTAGGCTTGTGTACAACTCCTGCAAACGAGCCCTGAACAACCCTAGGGAAGCACTACTCGAGACACGTCCCAAAGAGTCCGATGATTGGATCACATGTGTCACCTGTTATAGCAAAAACTCAGACTAGACCAAAAACACGTTAAACAAACATTGGAATATCATCAACTCTGGTGGTTTGGATATTCCACGGCCTCGTTTTGCTTTCAAACGGACGTCCAACCTGAAGGACGCACTAATTCACACACAGCCCAAGAAGCAAAACACCAACAGCCAGAGTACACTGTGGGGCCTTCCCCCTGTGACAGGTCACTTTCCATATGGGGGGGGGGCTGTTTGTCCTCAAACACGACAGTGCAAGGAGATCGCCCTTACAGACACTTGCACCTGGCAGCTCCCGAAGCATACCAATTGCAACAGCACTAGATGAATCTACATGCTAACCTGCCCATGTAATAAACATTACATTGGGATGACCATGAGACAAGCCAAACTGCGAATTATGGAGCACAAAAGCAACATTAGATGCTTAAAGACACACACCAGGTTGTATGAACACTATACACAGCAGGGACAACAGGCAGACAGTATACGCTGGTTGGTTTTGGAATCCCATCCCACCATTACGCAACTGGCCTTGTTCCGAATCGAACAAAGATGGGTCTATCGGCTTAAATAAGACACAACTGGCCTTGACAACACTGTACCATGGTCGTCCCTCACATGCTAGAACTGACCCTGTATACACCTGGATGCCAATTCAGTGTCCTAACTTATTCACCCCACCTTGATTGGCCACCAAGCATGCTGTCATCTTTCACTTTCAGTTGCCTACACTTGATGTTGTTTTTACATCAACCCCTCCTGACCTGTTTGTAATTAGCTGCCTCTACAGCGGTTGGCACCAAACACAGGGGTGCTGTTACTTCGTATTGACTACCACGATTGACCAGCCCTGGTTTACTATCCCTGCCCAAACCTTGTCTCATAGCCACCATAAGACACTCCACCAAATTGGAACACATGCATATAGTACCATCACTACATAGCGCTATACCCCATTCTGGTCCAGTGAACTGCGGATCACAGTACAGATATACGTGATGGGAGTATTCGGCTAAGATGTTGTCTGTGGGACTTCTGTGTGATATCCATACCTTGTTTCACCATCACCAATAACACAAGCCCGCAAATTGCCTCCTGATTGATGATAACAAACACCGCACTATCTTATCTGTTTGGCTCTGTATTGTTCCATTTGTGTGTGTTTTTACCGTTGCCTGTTCATCATACTCTTCTTGAACAGGTTCCGTGTGCCCATACTCGCACTTACGATTATTTACGGGTGGACAGTTGATTGTGGGACTTGAGTGTCATTTCGGACCCTTCTCACCCCATCAGCACCACCATTAATATTGGCCCCTCAATTGTTATCGGGCTCCAACAACAAACCCTTCCCGATCGTACTTGATTGACCCTGCACTTTTACCAAGTACACACTGGTATTCTTGCCTTTCCACGTTCCTTTGACAACACCCAAGATGGCCACCGAAATCAGCCGCTGGTTGTATGGGCGGAACTGAGTGGCTGTGTCTACCGATGGGAAAGACTTGAAGCATGCGCATTACAGGTCTGTGATGGCCCCGCCCCCACGCGATCCTGGCGAGGCGGGAGTACTGGAGCTACATAAACAAAGCACAGATTCCGTGTCCGCTACCAGTCGCTCTGTCCTGACCAGACGGTGGGGGTAGGTGTTATCGGCTCTGACTGCACGCCGAAAGGGTACGTTTCCAAGGAAGCCTCCACGATTTCTGTACTGTTACACTCAGCGCTGGGTGCGCTTTACCCATTGGAGTAGCTGCCATCTACTAATTGCAGCTGCTGATGCCGGCCCTAGGCAATGGGCACAGTATTGGTGGACGCAGCTTCCGTGCCCTTATGTTATTGTTGGCGCGTGGGATTGGCCCTGGCTGGTCCTCGCTCCTCACCGGTTTCCTTGTGTGGGTGTGTAGGGATGAGTCGGGTTGAGTCCTTGTGCCGGCAGTTGTAATGGAGTACGCGCTGCCTCCAGAGCTTGTGTGTAACTAGGAACCATAGTCGGTCACTGCATAGTTTGACTTGCTGCTACCCCTGTGGCAGCCTCCCCTCCAGAGCCACGACCTATGGTAGGGTGTGATCTCCTCACCGCCAGATCCATGAGTGAATGTAATTTATGTACCCCCACGCTCTTGTCCATCTCCCTTCCTCGCAGGTACCTGACCCATACGTGCAGGTCCCACAGGAGCTGACTGCGGGGCGCCTTAGGATTTTCCTTAGGTAAGCTCTTAAAACCTGGCTAAGTACCAGGTTTTAAGGGCCTTTTTAAACAGGTCGATGGAGGGTAAGGTTTTGATCTCCACTGGAAGGGAGTTCCAAAGCTGAGGAGCGGCAACAGAAAAAGCTCTCGCTCCCCATCTGGTCAACCTAGCGCGGGGCACTACCAATTGGTGTAGCCCGGCCGATCGTAGGCATCTCGTGGGTACATAGCGGGTGAGCAGGGTACCAAGTGCGTCCGCAGGGCCAGCCGCAAGTGCTCTATATGTAAGACATAGGAGCTTAAAGGAGATTCTAAACTGGACAGGGAGCCAGTGAAGATTTCTCCTAGCAATGGTGGCAGATGATGCTATGGGAAGGGCCAGGACGAAGCGCGCTGCGGCGTTCTGTACAGTTTGCAGTCGATGGATAAGGCCTGTTGGACTCCACATAAAGAGAGTTACAATAATCAAGCCTGGAGCCAACAAGAGCAATCGCAATCTGTTTGCGCGCCTGGAAGCAGAGATAGTGGAGAATTCTTTTTAAGATCTTGATGACACCCCAGCAAGTGGCTACGGTCCTATTCACTTGGAGCGTCATAGAGAGTGAAGTGTCAAAGATGATGCCGAGGTTTCTGGCCGATTGGGAGGGAGTGGGGCAGGTGCCGAGAGATGAAGGCCACCACTCGCTCGACCACACGTGTTGGTCTTTACGAAGACTATTTTATTCAAGGGCGTCGGCCACGCCAATAAAAGTTCATTGTGGACTATCCCACATTTTTAAACTCACCACTATCTCACGACTACACTTTCACTTGCCCTCTCACCCGCATGCACCATATGGCTGGAACAAAAGATCTCCGATAAAGAGCCCCTTTACGGGTGCCCGTCAGACATTGCAGCGCCAGTCTGACGAGGAGCAGAACCCATATGATGAAGCATGACATCTAGCTTGCTAGGTGTGTGAGGGTTTTAGTTCCAAAAAGGGAATTCCCCTCCCTTGTTTCTCTTCTTCTACGCTCTACACACACTTGTCATCTTCACTCACATCGGGGAACTTTGTACCCCTCTTGTGTTACTATTATTAAGAAGAAGGTGAATGACAAATACGTGACATGCAGTCTTTGTAAGATGACACTTTTGAAAGGGCCTGATAAAAAGTATTTGTGCAGCATCAACAATGATGACACATCTGCACAGCATGCAAACAACCTGCCTTCTGAGAGAAGTGAGAGGGAAAGGAGGTACCAAACACGTTGTGGCGATGGTACGCAACAAAGCACCTCATCTGTTCCAGTGCTGGCTACAGAACCACCTCTCACAGTCCAGGAATCTGCTGCAGACGAACAGTATTGCATCAAATGAAAGGCTACTTTGACCATAAGGAAGCAATCAATCCCTGTGGTTGTTCAGATCATTAACACTTATAAGTGTTCACATTTTTCTTCCTCAGTTGCTGGTGCAAGTTTTCTGGTTTTGATTACAATGTACTGTGTTTCAAACCTTTTTTCAAGAAACTTTAAAAAAAAAAATGAGAATGCTTTGAAAATACAAAATGTTGAGAAAAGTTTTCTCAAAACATTACGTGTTAGAACCACCAATCGTGGTTTAAGAAAAAATAATGATATGTTGCATGTGTGTGTGCAAAGGTGTGAATATGTCTTATTATGTTTATCATTGTGTGACTGGGTATATTGGTGAGTGAGTGGCTGTGAGAGTATCTGTAAGGGTGAGTGAGTGAGTGAGTGAGTGAGTGAGTGAGTGAGTGAGTGAGTGAGTGAGTGAGTGAGTGAGTGAGTGAGTGAGTGAGTGAGATGGTGAGTGAGTGAGTGAGTGAGTGAGTGAGTGAGTGAGTGAGTGAGTGAGTGAGTGTGTCAGTGAATATATGGGTGAGTGAGTGTATATATGAATGCCTATTTCAGTTAATGTGTGTGTCTGTTAGTGGCTATATGTGTGATTGAGTGGGTACATGAGTGGCTGTATAGGAGACTGAGTTGGTGTTTTGGTGGTTCTATGAGTGACTGAGAGGATATGTGAGGGGCTGTATGGGCGAAGGAGTGGGTATGTCAGTAGCTGCATGGGTGAGTGCCTAGATGTGTCAGTGACTGGATGGGTCACTGACTGGATGTGTATGTGTCTTTATAGGTGAGTGAATGGATGAATGTGTGAGTGGGTGCATGTTTGACTAATTGAATGGGTGAATGAGTGGCTGTGTCAGTGACTGTATGGCTGAGTGAGTAGTCATATAAGTGGTTATATGGGTGAATGATGATATCTATCAATTTATTTTATTTTATTTATTTTTTATTTAGACAGTTTTATATAGTGCGAACGTGACCCTTGGGTATCAGAGCGCTTCACAGATACAAATACAATAGGTAGGTGAGAGATACATCTTGCATAGCATAACCATTCAGAGAAGGAGGTAGGTAGGTATAAAGTTATGAAGTAAACCGTCTCATACTGATATGAGGTAGGTTAGGTATATGAATATAAAGCATTATAGCATAAAAATGTACAATGGGGAGGTATAATAGGCTACTACTTGACATCGGCATGTGCATATTCCAATATCATTTCAGCCTGTGTCTGTCTTCAAGGTTATTGTACATGTTATTGTATTTGCCTACTGTACTGTGAATTGTAGTACAATAACAATAGATCCAAATTGTCTTTATCTGTGCATTTTTCCTTCAGATTCTGGGTAAGCATAGCGTCTCTAGGTTATCCCCAGTACAAATAGTGACTTTCTATTTACTTCCATTTGTTGTTTTGCTTTGGCACATCTATGTCGCGGTGGCGGTGATGTCCCCTCTAGCCTAAGTGAGGAACTTACTCATTAGGAAAATCTTAGCTTCCCTCTTGAATGTTGCCATGTTTGTAATTTTCCTAGCATTTGGAGGGAGTGAGTTCCAGATTCTGGGGGCTGCCCCTGAGAAAGCTCTGTCGTATGTTTTCTTCTTCCTGAAGATGGGTGGTCTCAGTAGCAGCTCCTTGGCACTCCTGGCAGGTCTGTCTCCTCCCGGTAGCTCTATCTTCTGAGCCAGGTATCTTGGTGTTTTGTAGTGAAGCGCTTTTTGGGTGAAACATGCCATTTTAAGTTGGATTCTCACTTTGTATGGTAGCCAGTTTAACGATTTCAGGTGTGGTGTGATATGATCGAATTTCCTCGATCCGGTGATGAGCCTTGCAGCTGAATTGAGACATGCTTTTGGTGCTGCCGCGGAAATTTTTTGCAGACCTGCAAAAGTTTTACATCCATATTCAATCCTTGAGATAACTAAGGATTGTGCTGCCATTTTGAGATCTGCCGTAGAGATTAATGGTTTCACTTTCCTAATATAGTTCAAGTGAAAGCGTGCATTTTTTGCCATTGATTTGATATGGCCTCTCATGTCAAGGTTTCTCTCTAATGTGATTCTTAACGATTTTGCTGAGTCCACTAGAGTAGGAGTGCAGTTTAGTGCTGTGATCAATTTAGACCATTCTTTCACTTCCATGTGGTTCTTTGGTGGAGAGATTAATAGGAACTCCGTTTTTTGTGCATTTAGCTTTTGATGATTGCTGGTCAACCAGTTTAATGAAATTTTTAGGGCCTCATTCATTAACCTGATATCTTTCAGAGATGCGATCTTGATGTATATCTGCGTGTCGTTTGCGTACATATGATAAGATATGTTTGCGTCTCTGTGAATTTCTGTCAGAGGTTCGACATAAAGGTTGAAGAGTGAAGGAGATAGTGTAGATCCTTGAGGGACTCCGATCAAATTAGGGCATGATGGGGATAGTGTCTGGCTGACCAAAAACCTTTGAGTTCTATTCTGAAGGAAGGATTCAAACCATTTCAGCACATCTCCCGACATTCCCATCCTGTAATGCAGCCTGCTTAGTAATTCTTCATGATTTACTGTGTCGAATGCAGAGGACAGGTCCAAAAGGACTAGTAGACATGTTCTATTCTGATCTAGGGCCTGTAACGCATCGTCAACAATATGTAAGATTGCTGTTTCTGTGCTGGGGCCTGTTCTAAACCCAGATTGGCAGTTGTCTAGCAGTGTGAAATGAGCGATCTGGTAGCTCAGTTGGTTTTGTACACATTTCTCGATTAATTCGGCAAGTACTGGAATATTGGTAACTGGGCAAAAGTTATTAGGATCTGCTGGGTCCCCTGTTGTTTTTTTTAATGATGGAACAACTTGGCCTGTTTTTAAGCATTCAGGAAGGATCCCTTGTGAGAGCGAGGCATTTATTATTTTGGTCCATATTGGGATGACGATGTGGTTGATTTTTTGTAGACATTTGGCAGGTAGTGGGTCATTATAGTGGTTATTCGGTTTGATATCCGATAATGTTTTGGCGATAGTATTCTTATCATATAGCTTGAAGGTATCCCAATGCGCTTTGTTTTATGCTTCATCGTCGTTGATTGTCAGGATGGGGTTATTCAGTCTGTGTGGTTTGTAGGGCAGGTTGTCCGCTGCCACCTTAAGCTCTATTTCCAAAGTGTTGGCCATGTTGGTGAAGAAGGTTAACAATTCTTCACAGTTCAGCTGAGTTTTAGTGGTTTCTTGGGCCGTTTTGGCTCATTTTTTGGAGATTGAGGCTCTTTTTGTTGGACTCATTTCCAGATTTTCGGAGTGATTTCAGTTCAGGTGTTGCAGGTTGTTGTCTCCACTTTCTTTCTGCAAGTCTTCCACCTATCATCATTCAGTGCCCCATTGAACCAAGGGTTTTTGTCCTTTTCTGTGATCCTTTTCAGTTTTAGTGGCATGGAATTGTTGACTATGTTTGTTATTGCTGTAGTGTAGTGATCCGTTAGGTCATTTACATTCTGCACGTTGTCAGGCGGATTCAGACCTTTTTCACAGCTTTCTACTAGCCGTTCAATATTCGCATCCTTGTTGTCCCGGGTCAACTTTTTGAGTTTAATAGGCTGGTCTTATTCCTTTTCCAGGTGGGTATTAGTAAGGTTATGGCATGGTGATCGGAACAGTCACACAGCATAACTGAGTGGATCACTATGTTCTTGTTTTTTGATATTATCCAGTCCAGGGTTGCTCCTTTTGCATGTGTCGGCTGTGTGCAGGCTTGGGTAAGATTTAGCTCAATCAAAAAGCCTTTAGGAATGCTGATCTGTTTGTCGTTCTTGTCGTCCCAGTGTAAGTTAAAATCGCCCAGGAATATGTCGTTAGAGTGGGTATTAGAGTTTTCCGTGATTATCTCCATTAACTGGTGTATGAAATTAGCATTATTTCCAGGAGGATGGTATAGGGCGTGTAAGTTGCACCTTTGATATTCTGTTGATCGTATATTTAGACCTAGGTATTCACAGGATTCAAGAGAGGCGCATTGATTTTGGTTGATTTCTATGTCCGATCGGTGTATGCAGGCTATAACACCTCCTATCTTTTTTGGTCTGTCTAGTCTCGCTATGCTCTATTGAGAGTTCACTAACAGATCCATGACTGGAGACCATTCCGGCAGCCATGTCTGTGTTAGGATTGCAAGGTCGATTTCCTGGCTAATAATAAGGGCCGCGATGTCTGACGCATGTTTGGCTGCGGCCCTCCAGTTGAGTAGTAGGCATTTCAGAGGTTTTCTTGTGTCTCTAGAGTCCCGCTCAGACAAGTTGGTGAATAATTGGACTTGTTGTAAGTTGTTAAGGTTGGGTTTCCTTTCTTTATGACTCGATGTTCTATTAGCATCAATCGGTGCTGTTCTAATTTCCTCCCCTCTACTAAGTTCTGGAGGCTCATATGCCCGAAGTAGGGATAGGGTTTAGTCTTCTGTTAAATAACTAGGAATCCTATCTGGATGACTCTGCCTATTTAGTGATGGCATGGCTATCTCCCTCCTTTTTTCTTGAGAATTATGCATTACTTCTTGGATTTGTTCGACTTTGGAGTGTGTGCTTACCGTGATTTCTAGAATCTTTTCCATTGTTTTCAGTGTGCTTAGGATGTCCTGTGATATATTGTCAATTTGTGCCGGTAGCCTTTTGATATCTCTCCGGTTCTGAGGCGGTGTATTAGAGGTGTTCATCCTCTCATTTCTGTATTCACTCTATTCGGTATGTGTGAGTGAGTGGATGCGTCAGTGTCTGTATGGGTGAGGGAGTTGATATGTGAGTAGCTGTATGTATGAGTAAGTGGTGGTGCAAGTGCCTGAGTGTGTATATGAGTAGCTGTATGATTGGCTATGTGACTAAGTGTGTGAGTAGATGAATGACTGGGTGGGTGAATGAGTTTGTGGCTTTGTATCTGTATGATTAAATAAAGGGGTGTTTGAGTATCTGTATGGGTCTCTCACTGGGCGTGTGAGTGGCTGTATGAGTGAATAAAAGGGTACATGGCCAGCTCTATGGGTGAGTGAGTACATGTGTGAATATATGTTTGGGTGTCTGAGTGGGATGTGAGTGGTTATATAGGTGAGTGAGTGGGTATGTAAGAGGTTGTATAAGTGAGTGACAGGGAATATGAGTGGCTATATGGGTGAATGAGTGCATGTGTGAGTGGCCATATAAGTGAGTGAATGCATGAGTGACTATAAAAGTGAGTGAGTGTGTGTAAGTAGCTGTATTGGTGATATAGGTGTGAGTATCTGTATGGGTGAGTGAAAATGTATGAGCATGCCTGCGAGAGTGAGTGAGTTCTGTTATAGGGTGGCTGTGTGTATATGAGTGACTGTATAGATGAAAAAGTGCATGTGCCAGTGCCTGTATCAGTGAGTGAGTGCATCTATAAGTGGCTATATAGGTGAGTGACTGCATGAGTGACTATATGGTGAGTCAGTGTATGTGAGTGGTTGTTTCAGTGAGTAGGTAGTTGTGTAAGTACCTGGATGGGTAGCTGAGTGTGATTAAGAGTAGTTCTGTGGGTGATTGGGTGTGTGTGTGTGTGCATGTATATGTACAAGAGTGCTTGTAATGATGAGTAAATCCATCTATGAGTTACTATACAGATGCATGAGTGGGTGCATGAGTCTATATAGGGTTGAGTGAGTATGTGTGTAAGTGGCTGTATCAGTGAGTAAGTGGGTGTGTGAGTACCTGAATGGGTGAGTGAAAGGTGGTATGACTACCTGTACGGGTGATTGAGTGGGCGTCTGAGTGCCTATATGAGTGAATGATTGTGTGTATAAGTGGCTGTGTAGTTTAGTGAATGCATGTGTGAGTGCCTGTATCAGTGAGAGAGTAGATCTGTGAGTGGCTGTATCAGTGCATACGTGGCTGTATAGGTGAGTGAGTGCATAACAGAGTTCCTGCACCCATGACTGAGTGCAGCTATCAGTAGCTATAGAGGTCAGTGAATGGTACATAAGTGAGTATGTGTGAGTGGCTGTAGGAGTGAGTAACATATATTACATAAAGGTTCAGTGTAGCTATTTAGTAAGATACTAATTTAATATTCCCCTCTGTATACATTTGTCAAAGTATTTACAGTAAAAATGTGTTTTCCTTCTTCACAGCAACACTTAATGTTGCAATGACATCTGCAGTTACAAATACAAATGTCAACATGTAAAACAGATATGTAAACATATTTTACACAATGTGTTGGTATGTCTGTTTAGTAACATAATTGTGTAACTTTATTTTAACAGCACATTTAACAAAAACAATTTAAAAAAATTACTTTCAACATCTGAACTCACGAATTGAACATTACTAGAAAACACCCATTAAACTGCCCATTCTTACCCAAACTCAACAGAAATTAAAAACTGCTCCAAAACTAGTAAAATGCACACTCTGTCAAGAGATCCACATCCATAGTCTATCATCTTAAAACCTAATATAGCAAACACCCCTAACTAGCAATCAAGTAGAAGGAAGCTAGAGGACCATCTACATTAGTGGCACCAGCAACAATTTTCCACCCAGGGAGTCAGGAAGTGCCTCACACAAGCAACATCGATGGAGCTACTCACAATATAGTATTGACATTGCGAGAGGAAACATGCGCCCGCATGTTGAGCGGTAGCGCGCACCCCTGCTAGCGCTCGCTATCCTTCTCCCCCCCGTTCAATGCTGTTTTCGAAGCGGGACGGGTGATGCACGGGGGTAGCGGTGCAAATGGGATAGCTTCCTCAGCACAAAAACGAAATAATACCTTTAGGTTTCTGGATACAGTGGGGCTCCGGATGTGTGTGGGTGGAGCAGAACGGGCGCCTGTCTTCGACCACGCTCACAGCCTCTCCTTGCCACAGCGGTGGGAAGCTGCAGCCGTGGAGTTGCGGCGCGGCTGCAGGGCAGCGGCTCGTGGTCTCCTGCGGGGGCGCTAGTGGCATTGGTGCTGGCGGCAAAGGTTGGAGCAAGACGCCGGGAGTTTGTGCCTTCTTTTCGGGAGCAGAATTTTTTCCGGCGGCTGCAGAGCTCTCGGTCCCGCTAGCACCCCCTGTGTCTCCGGTGGTGGGAGAGCCTATTACAGACAATACGGACAACACTGAGAGTGCCGAGAACGCTGAGAGTCAGCACAAGAAGACAGTTGGTGGGTCGGGTGAGGCTGGAGCCCTGGTGAGTAAAACTGGGTACGAGACTGAAGAGACTGAATCTAAGGGGTCTAATCTAACTAAAAAATACAATAATACTGCCAGAAGCAAGTCTAAAAGAGTTAGGGGCAGGTGTCTTAAGGGTAGCCTGTGTACCCAGAACTCAGAAGCTGCACTATTAGCTAGAGAAACGGCACTGACGCCTCATCAGAAGGAGGGTCCTGTAGAACTAAAAAGGTCTACATGAACAGCTATTAAAAAGGGGTTAGGGGACACTAAACCCCCTCATATTGCCCCCTCGCTGACCCCCTCGCTGTGCTCGTACTTCGAGGTGTTGCCCCAGGTCTTAAATATTCAGAAACCTCACCAACTCCAGCACAGTGGTGTAGTGACCGTAGTTTTGGATCTATTTCTGAGTGATGGTGACTTTAAGCTTGCTACCATCCTGGATCTCTATTCTTGCCTTGTATTGGTCCTTTTCAGGCCTTTTTCCAGACCTAGAAGCATAAACTAGAGGATAGTTGCTTTATATGATGATAGATCCCTTATTCTTGTCTCTAATCCATCTATTGCCTATTGGGTTTGACATAATTATGTGTCCTTTCATCATCCTACCTATAGTAGAGGGTGGATCCTGTAGTCCTGACTTTATATTACATATTGGTATGGTTTGTGTAGGTACTCTGATAGAGCTAAGTGTTATTTCATCCTTTTCGGGCCTACAAGGCCCAGAACTAGAGAGACTCCATTTTGCTTTCTGTCCCTGCAGACTGAGATGCTTGCAGGGTAAAGGTGATGTTTTAGTTATGAGGTGTTGTTCACCCTTTGCAAACTGGAGAGAACCGGCCAGAGCTGAATCTAATCAGGAAGTGTCTCTGGGCTCAAGTCTCTAGACGAAACAAGCAGCTGGTCACTGTGGGAGCGTCTAGAGCAAGGAGCCTGGTACATGGAATCGGTGGGAGGAGGCTGCTGGCTGGAACTTTCCATGAGGAGAGAGCATTCCATATTAGCGAAGTGCAGAAGAGGAGGAGTGTCAGTTTGTGAGTGAGTCAGTTGGAGCCAGGGAGAGAAGAAGTCAGACAGTCGATGCTTGGAACAGAGAGAAGTCAGTCAGTCAGACAGTCAGTGAGTTGGAACCAGAGAGAGAAGTCAGAAGCAGTTGTGAGCAGATGGTGTTTTGAACAGAGAGAAGCGAGATGATGTTTGGAACTGAAGGAAGCAGTCAGAAGCAGTTACTTATCAGAAGGAGTTGTGATCAGCTGGAGTCTGAAGTGATGCCTTTTGGAAGAGAAGTTATATCGTGGATTAGTCTGTGGGAGCAGCTGGAGTGAATTGGAAATTGGAGCTGAGATAATCAGACAGAGTGAAGAAGCTAGTGGAGCGAACGGTTATCAGAGCGGCAGAAACTATTAGATTGAAGCTGGAAGGTGAAGAGAGTTCGTGGGGGAGAGGAATCCAATGTAGAGTGATCAGCGCAGATGCGCGTCCAATAGTTCAGGGGAGAATCTGAGACGAGCTAAGGCACAGACGAGAGAGGAACCCAGATGACAGCTAGAGCAAGACTTCATACCAATCAGGTGATATCCTTCCTGTAATATTAGTTTGCTTTACATTTAGACATTAACCTTGTCCTTACTGTATTGCTAATCCTTTTTCTTTCAGCGGTGTACTGTATAATCCATTCCCTCTTTAGCTATTTACAGTCAATTACATGTGGATGTGTTATAGTAATAAAGCTTTACAGAGACCCCGCAGATCTGTGTATGTGTCTATTCCCCTTTTACTTTTCAGGCTATGTGTTATAGTGTAGTATTATATTGTTATTGTTAATAAAGGAACCCCAGTTCTTAGTGAACTATTGTGTAACTGTTGTTTTCTTATGATAAAGCTAACCTTTCTTCTAGCCAGATGCTGTAATGGTAACTGTTGGATCAAAAGGGAGGAGGAGCGCTTAAATCAGGGAATAACTTTTGCATATAGTGTGTGACTGCTATTGTTTTATGATAAGGTTAACCTTTCTTCTAGTCAGGTGCTATTATGTGGACGGAGGCGACTCCCGGACAGGTAAATGGTAACTGAATAATGAGGGGGAGAGGAGAACTTGTATTAGATGACAATAAGTTGTACACCGTGTAATTTGGCCATTCTTGTGTCATAAAATATATGAGACATTCCCAGTAGGTATTAGAGAGAAACTTCCCAACAGAGAGTGAGAGAGCTGAAGGTATTCATAGGAAAGTGATCGTCGTGGTAAGGCGGTGTTAATGAGAACACCAGGGGGGATACTGGTGTGGCTACCCACAGGATTGTGGCTTGTGAGAGCACCGGAGGGACACGGTGTGTAGTGAGATTGCTGCTAGAGAGAGTGGCATTAGTGAGAGCACTGATTGTGGTCAGTGTGTATACCCACAGGATTGTGGCTTGTGTATGTATGAAATAGTGAGAGCACTGGGAGGACATAGTTCCTATTCCCACAAGATTGTGGCTTGAGAGAGCACTGAGTGTGTCAGTGTGTAATGGTAAGTTATTGGAACTGCCCCCTTCACTATGAGTAGGAGGGTAGCATAGTCTGGGTCTGAGTTGCCGCGAGAATATAAGGTATGAGTGTGGTGTAGGGCATGGACGTCCTTAGTAATCAGTGAGTATTCCTAGTAATCCCTATAGATTTAGTGGTGTTTCTGATGATATGAGCTTGTATATTGCTAATTCCCCATCCTCAGGTAGGTACCCAGGTGCCTGGATAGATGGGTCCTGAGGAGGGAGGTGGTTGAGTTTCGGCTGGGTTGGTGGTGTCTTGGTGAGCTGATCCTATCTGGTCCGAAAATCCGGTTGTTACAAGTGGTTACTTGGTTCTGGCAATGACTACCACAGCCTCCTCACAGATAAAGCAGATAAAGCGGAGAGCATAGCCCCTATGGTGGAGGCAGTTATGGTGGTCGAGGTAGCTGAGACGGGTGAGGTAGCTGAGTCAGGAGAGGTAGTCAGTTCCATACAGACGCAAGAGCAAAGGCAAAATAGACAAGCTACCCCGCTCCCTACCACTGCTGTGCCTCCTGAGTTAGCTGCGAATCAATCTACGGCCCAGGCTGAGATACATGAGACAGATGGAGTATATTTTTCACCAATGACAGATGGCAGGTCCGGGGGCCCCTCGATCGAGGCACTGTTGAACTCCCTAAAATCAGACATAAGGCAGGGCTTTAAGGTCTCAACAGAAAATCAAGCTGAAATTAGGGCCGCCTGCGAGGTCTTGGAACGAAAGGTAGATCGGCTCAGTGAAAGAACAGAGTCCCTGGAAGGCTCTGTGGAAGAGCTTAAAGCTAACCTGGGCTCTGCTCAGGTGAAAATCCAAAGCCTGCAAAGAGAAGGGGACTTGATTTGGGAGAGGGTCGAGTCCTTGGAGAATTATTCAAGAAGGAATAATCTCCGACTTCTGAAAGTTCCAGAGGGGAGAGATTGGAGTGACAGCAAGACTTTTGTAATAAAACTACTTAAGGACTCCCTTAACCTGGAAGAGATGTCAGAATCTCTGGAGAGGGATATCCAAAGGATCCACAGGGACCCGTTTTGCTTAAAGCCTGTCAGGTCGAAACCCAGAAAAATTTGGTCAACTTCCTAACCTACACACTGAAGGAAAAGATTCTAAACTTGGCCCTAAAGGACAAGACTCTCAAAGGATCAGACTTTTTGTTCAAAATTCGTTCAGATGTATCAAAGACCACCTTAGATAGACAATGGGAGTTAGGATGGAAACATTTCGTGCCTTGGGTGCAACAGTACAGATGAGGTTTCCTGCTTTCCTGCGAGTCATGTTTAATAACAAAATGCACAACCTTAGATCTCCCCATGAGGCTGATGAGATGCTGGAGTCATTAAAAGATCCTACTCGGGAAGGGGCGGGGAATCTTTAGGTAGCAGGAGTTGATCTTCTTGTTGACATGTATATCCTCCTACTGTTAATACAGTCGGCCTACATAACCTTGATAGAGTAGCGGAAATTTTGCTGCAAATAAGGAAATGGAAAAGAGAAGGGAAGGAAAAAGAAAAAAAAAAGAGAGAGAATTTATGAATAGGTAATAGCAGGGAAAGGAAAAAACAAAAAAAGGAAAAAATGTGTTTTCTTTTTTTACAAAGATAACAAAAACTAATAAATAATAAAAATTGGGGTAATAAGGGGGAGTGGACATAGAAATCACCCAATCTATCTCGCAGTTTTACAGCAGAAGGGGGGTGTGGGGGAGGGAGAGGGGGCTAGAGGGTGTAAAACTGGAGATACATCAGTCCAGTGTAGGTAGGGTGGGGTTTTCCAGGAGGGGGGTGGGTGCACGGGGTGGCAGGGGTAAAATTGCAAAAAATCCTCATAGGGCTGTGCCCGTACATTTTCTTCCAAATTATTCTTGCTCCGATCACCGATGGATAGTCTTATTCCTTTTCTCCAAAAGAGATGAGGGAAGATATAACAATAGAGACATAGGGGGTCCAGTGATGGGTGTGGGGGGATGTGACCGAATAATGGAATGACACAGATACCATTTTTATCCTGGAATGTCAATGGCCTGCGCACAAGGGGCAGGAGAGTAAAACACTACAATATTTGAGAGATTCCCCAGCGCATGTCATTGTCATACAGGAGTCACATCTCCTCAAGGCTGAAACGGTGGAACTCCTAAAAAAAGAAAAATGGATTGATATCTTTCTGGGCACTGATCAATCGGCAAATATCAGGGGTGTGCTTTTTATCATTAAGAGGCAGGCCAAAGCTCAAATAGTGGAGTTTTGGGAGGATAAAAGTGGTAGGTGGCTTATTTTAAGGGTGGCGCTAGATGGTCATCCATATACTTTGGTCGGTTATTATGGCCCAAACCAGGATGACCCTCTCTTTTTGAATAGTATACGCGACCGCCTAGTATCCCTGAAGGATCCGGTTATTTGGGTATGTGATTTCAACATTGTTTTGGACCCAATGCTGGACAAATCTGCTAATTCTAGGGCATGCGCTCTTTCTAAATCTAGACAAGAACTTCTAACAATAATGTCACAGCTAGGCTTGGCGGATATTTGGAGGGAAAGGGCAGGGGCCAAGCTGGGGGTTTCTTTCCGAAACCTCAAGTATAAACACCTCTCAAGAATAGAATATGCCTTGTTTAGTTTTAGCCTCAAAGAGTTTCTGATGGATATCTCTTATCTCCCCTCTCATCTTTCTGATCACCCTGCTATTTCATTTACAATAAAAGTAGGCCATCAAAAAACCCATGCGTCTTGGTCTTTTAACCGTACCATCCTTTTGGAGGATGAGGAGGTCATCTTTCTTCAGACAGAAACTCAATACTTTTTGGAGGCTAATTTAGACACAGTGGCTGTCCCTATTATGTGGGATGCATTGAAAGCCTTCTGGAGGGGGTGCATCATGAATAGATCTTCATATAGAAGGAAGAAGTATAAAGAGGGTATCAAGAGTTTGGAGCAGGAAATGAAGTGTATTGAAAACAATCTGGGCGCACGTTTGGGCACAGACGCGGATCGTGAAAGACTGGGTCTATTAAAATCTCAATTAGAAAGCCTATTACAAGCTAGGGTGGCTAAACGATGGGAGGCAAGCAAAAACTCTCATTTTGAGTTCAGAGAGGCAGCTGGTAAAATTCTTGCCTGGAAAACCAAGGCTGACCAAGCAAGAAACCACATTAGGGAGTTCATGGTGGATGGGGAAGTAGCCCCTCGGATCACTAAAGCAGGAATTGGTGACGCTTTCAAGGAATTCTTTCAGGCTATACATAAAGAGGATATCTGTGAGGATAGGGCAGCAAGGGAAGCCTGGTTAAACGCAATCTCCTGCCCAGAGCTATCAATGGAACAAAGTAAGTCTTCGGGGAGCGAGATCTCTGTGGAGGAGATTGGTAGGGTCCTTAGGCAAGTGAGGCGTGGGAAGGCAACAGGCCCTGATGGGCTACCCGGAGAACTATATAGGGCTCTTAGTGGAGAGATCGCCCCAGTCCTGGCTTCTGTCTTCAATAGCATTCTTTTGGGGGGATTCAATCCTCCGAAATCCTGGAATGATGCCACAGTGGTTTTAATACCTAAACCAGGGAAAGATCGGAGAGAATGCGGATCATATCGCCCGATCTCGCTCCTTACCAGCGATTACAAAATATTTGCTGCCATTATGGCGGCTAGGCTGGGGGCGGTGGTGAGCTCAATTATACACGAAGACCAAAAGGGCTTGATCAAGGGTAGACATCTAGCAGACCTCACGCAAGATCTTGTTGGGGCAATCGCTATTGCCACTACCTTCTCTCTTCCCCTGGTCGCCTTCACGTTGGACGGCACTAAGGCCTTCAATAGGGTCAATTGGGCTTTTTGGGCTGCAGTCATGAGGAAATTCAATCTGCCTGCAAACTTTTGGGGTATGATTTCGCTTATATATAAAGCTCCGACGGCCAGGCTCTCTGTAAATAATTCCTTGAGTATTGTCTATGCCTTTTAGTATTTCAAGAGGTACTAGGCAGGGCTGCCCACTTTCTCCCCTCCTCTTTAATCTCTAAATCGAGCCCTTTGCTCAGATTCTAAGAGAGTAAGCTAATATACCATCATTTGGCTTTGGGGGATGGGAAAAGCGGGTAGCCCTATATGCAGACGATATCCTCATAATGACATCTAATCTAGACCTGGCTCTCCCTACAGTGATTAAGAGGGCAGAGGAGTTTGGCAAGATTTCCAGATATGAGATAAATTCTGATAAAACAGAAATCATGGCCTGGAATACCACTAGTTCACCTGTGGAGACTGTGTCCTCCATGCGCTACCTTGCTATCAAGATTATCCAGGATGTCAGTAAGATCGCCGCTCAGAATCTGGAGTGAGTACACAAAGAATGTAGGAACTAGCTTAAGGCATGGAATCACCTTCCTTTATCCATCTTTGGGAAGACCAATCTAGTTAAAATGTCTATCCTGCCCAAATATGCATTCCTGTTTAACTCCCTCCTGATGGCCTTTGAAAGTAAGCAAATAGCCAAATGCCAACAAGATATTAATTCCTTCATCTGGAGGTATGGAGCTACACAATTGGCTTGGAAGAAGTTGAGAAGGAGGAGGGAGAAAGGAGGGCTAACGCTACCAGACCTGCAGTATTATGCTTGGGCATTTGAACTATCCTACTCTAGAATGCTACTAAAAATACCATCAGAAAGTGCTAGGGGAAGAATGTTCCGAGCCATGCTAGAGGGAGCCTGTCTTCCATCTGTTGGCTTTCTCTTTAAGTTTGGAGACCAGAAATAAATAAAAAAACTAAAAACTTTCAATCATTGGCCAGAAGTTGGTCTATAATCAGGAAGCGACTGGGGCTCAGCTATTTATCTAATGCAGCTCCTTTGTGGGACTCACCAGGTATTCCATTGTGTCTTAAAGACAGACTGGTGTGCCCACTAAGGGATGCTGGTTTCTTGACCTGGAGAGATTTTGTGACAGGCGGTTCAATTATATCTTGGGAGGAGTTGCGGGAGAGAGTCGGGCCTGGTCTCTCTAAATTCAAGTTCTTACAACTGAACAGCTGGGCCCAAGCAATGAATAGGAAGGGGGTCCCCCTGGGCAAATACAGCAACCTTGAAAATCTATTGGTAACAAGGCCAGGGGGGGCAAGGAGGTCTCCTGTTGGTATTGGGTGATTCTAGAAGAAATATATGGTGACTTTAAACTCCCTAAGGTGCAATGGGGAGGGGAGGTGGGAGATCAGTGTGAGCAGAAGTGGTCGTACTCTTTCAGTCTTCTATACAAGATCGTGAAACCAGCATGGCTGAAACGAATCCACATGTTCACCATACATCGAGCATACCTTTCCCCTCAGAAGCTAGCTAAATATCAGCCTGGGAAAAAATGTAACAAATGCGATTTGCCTGAGGCCTCGGATGTGCATATGTTTAAAGACTGCCCCGCCATCAGTCATTTCTGGGAGGAGGTGATGGATGCCCTGTCTTCTATTCTTAACACCACACTGTGCATTTCTCTCCCTTCTAAACAATGTATTTTATCATTCTGAGTTCAGGCATACGCAATTCGAATTTCTACCATGTTCCCTGAGTCAGTTAGGATTATAAGAATGTAATAATCTAACTGCTCATTCTGGCCTATGGAGAACAGGTAGCCTTCCAATAGTGAAAAACAAAAATGGCTGTATTTCACTATTAGGACATGCTACATACATACGAGCATGTTCTACCTTATACTTACAATGCACCCTGCCCTTCGGCCTACCATAGGGGTGTCTAACATGAAGCAAAGGGAAGGTTTTGGGACTGGCAAGTGGGTGCACTTGCCAAATCGACATGGCAGTGCTAGACTGCACACAGGCTTTGCAATGACAGGCCTGAGACACACTTTACAAGCTGCTTCTGTGGGTGGCACAACCAGTGCTGCAATCCCACCAGCAGCATTTGATTTACAAGCCCTGGGCACACATGGTGCACTGTACTATGGGCTGACAGTTAAATCAAATAACCCAATCATAGATTCACCGATAAGTACATTAATTTAACATAGGGAGCACTTGCACTGTGGCACTGAATAGCAGTGGCCCAGTGCCCAAAGCATATAACCAGCAAAAATATATCAAAATAGAGGTGGCAATCCGTCAAAATGGAAGGGAGACTCACGCCAATGATGCCAGATCTAACGCTCACCAATTCATCCGAGTATATGCAAACAGTGTGAGACAGGTTACATATAGAATTCCCCAAATCGTTTTAAAAGAGTATATATTCCTCACTAAAACTTGTAAATACATGTGTTTCTGATGAGTACAACAATACTCCCTGGATGATTGGAGGAGTGCATACATAGTGCCTATGTAATTCCCTCAGATTAAAGGTAGTGCCTGCATGATTCCCAGAGTATAAAGGAACTACATCAATGGTTCCATATCTGCTTAGTTATTGTCTGTGTATTCACAGAACTATATTGTTACTATCCGTGTATTTATTTTGAACTTTTATATAGCACTGGCGAGACCCCAGGGTGTCAGAGCGCTTTACAATGGTCGCATTGCAAAAGACCACAAATACAAATAACAACAAAATGAAAGTATCAAGCATGGGCAATGAGTTTCAGCTGGTTAAATAACCAAGGAGCAATGACGTCTTGAGGTGTCTTCGTCGGGTGACATAGACTAGGGTCGCACTCCCTCCAGGGAGTAGCCATCAGCGCTTCTGCGGCTCAAGTCCCTTTGCTACGGAATGTTCTAGGAAAAGATTTTTGAGCTGTCCTTTGTATTTTGCAAAGGTGGGGATAGTTCTGATGTGGGGGAGGAATAGCGTTACAGATTTTGGACGTGTTGCCCCGAAGGACCGGGACGCAGTTTTTTGTTTGCATTCTTTCAGTGGTATGAGTGTTCGAGCTCCGGAGGTTTCTGGTCTGACCGGCTTTTTTGAGTTTGGAGGCCAGGTATTCAGGTTTGCCTGTGTGAAGGTCTTTGTGGGTAAGGCAAACTGTTCTGAAATTGGCCCGCAGTTCAACTGGGAGCCATTTTAGTTCTTTGAGTGCAGGTGAGATGTGGTTGAATGTCTTCATTCCCGTGACCATTCTAGCTGCTGCATTTAGCGTTGTTTTGAGGGGAGCAAGGTGTGACTTTGATATGCCTGAAAGGGCTGCGATCACGTAGTCTAACCTAGATAAGACCAGTGATTGGGTGGCTTGTTTAAGGTCCTTAGGGGGGATAAAAAAAATGTTTTTGTTTAGCAGCTTCAGGTTGAGGAAGGCACTCTTGGCGGAGTTCTTAATGTGTTTGGCCATGTTCAGTTTTGGTTATAGAGTGAAGCCAAGTGATTTTACAGAGTCCTCCAGGGTGATGATTCCATTGAGTATATCGATTGCATTTAGCCATTAAGCAATTTGGGGATGCTCTTCTTTGTTTAAGATGAGGAGAATTTGAGTCTTGTCTTGATTAAGTTTTAAGTGGTTACTTGACAACCAGTGTTGGACTTCTCTAAGGGTGCCGTTAAGTCTCTGAATTTCATCACGAGAGGTGGTTTCCAGCTAGATCTGTGTGTCGTCCGCATGCAGGTGGAAGGGGATAGGGCTGTGAGGGGGTCCATGTAAATGTTGAAAATTTACGGGGAGAGCACAGAACCTTGGGGACTCCCCTGCAGACAGGATATAGGTCAGACGCAATTTTGTTAAATGTTTATTCTTTGAGTGCTTGTGGAGGAAGGAGGAGAAGCATTGTAGGACCACCTCATCTAGACCTGCCCTTCCTTGAAGTGCCTTAATGAGGAGTTTGTGGTCGACCGAATTGAAAGCTGCCGATAGTCTAGGAGAATGAGCAGGCAGCATTTGTCCGCATCCAGTGATATGTGAATGTCATCAATGATGTTGAGGATTGCGGTTTCCATGCTGCAGCACTTTCTGAAACCGGATTGGTGGGCATCGAGGAGGTTGATGCTCTAAAGGTGTTGAGTTAGTTGCAGGAACAAGAATCTTTCTAGGGTTTTGGATAGGAGCGGTAAGTTAGTAACTGGTCTGAAATTATTCAGATCTTTTGTCTATAGGCCTGTTTTTTTTAGCAGTGGCATGACTTGCCTGACTTTGAGACAGTCATGGACGACTCTAGATCTCAGGGAGCTGTTTATGATCTTGCACCAGAGCGGGGCAAGGGAGAATTTAAGCTTTTTGGTCAGTTGTGGAGGAAGAGGATCTAGAGCGTGTGAGGATGGCTTGTTTGTGGAGATCAGGTTGGCTATCTCAGGTTCCTCTCGAGTGGCGAAAATCAAAATAGAGTCATCAATCATGTATGGCAGTGAGGCCCTAAGAGGTACTGATGCAAAACTTCTAGATATAACTATATCAAAGGCCTACAGACTTCTCTTCCATCTGCAATCCTATACCTCACAAGCTCAGATTCGCTTAGAATTTGGTCTGACGAGCCAAATGCTTGCACATAGAGGGTCATACATAAAGTGTTGGCACAAAATGAAGAATTCACCGGAAAACTCCTTGAATCAATAGCTCTGGCAATACCTGACCAGCTCCTCTGGAACACCAGCAAAAAAATACTTAGAGGAGTCTCTGAGTATCACAGGTCTAAAAGAGCTATGGGAGCTTCCTCTATCGCATGCACAATTTAAGCATGCAGTGAACAAGAGCTTAAAAAGACACTCTCATGTGGAGGACAAAGCCACCTTTTCTCACAGGTGTCATGCCTGGATGACTCTGTGCACATATAAAACACCGGGGCTCCAAGCATATTTTGGTCTGGGATATGGCTGGAAAACAAAAGAAGCCTTTTTAAAACATAGGCTAGTGATCCTACCTGCCATTCCATATCAACCACCGTGGCTGAGAACGAACTATGGAACTAGATGCCGGCTGTGCGGAATAGAAGTGGAAGACTTGGAACATTTACTATGCACTTGCTCGAGGCTGAACGAGGAGAGAGTAGCTCTGTTAAAAACAGCCTTTAACGAACTAAGTCTCCGCTCGCGCAGACAAGCAGTCCTTGCTTGTTTTGATCCTAGTCTTCCACCGCTAAATGGGAAGCTGGTGAAATTTCTGATACTAGCAGAATGGAAACTACCATGCCAGACAGTGAGCTAAAGAGGACATTGGGCTGTGACCAGCTGCTATGAACAATATGCCATTCACCTTTATTGATTTTAGTAATGTTACCTTTTAACTAAAATTTCTTGCTTTTACATTTTCTCTTTTAATTCTACTTGTGGTGATTGTTTTTAATGTATTTTTTGTAATGGTTTTAATTAACCTAAACAATAAAAGTTACTTACTTACCAGGTTCCTCTATAGAGATAAAAGATTTCCAGGCTTTTAAAGGGGGCTTGGCTGTGATGTTCTTGGTTGCAGGCAAGATGATCTGGCTGAGGGGAGTCATGTTGATGTCTAGTGAGAGCTCAATCTTGTTGATCTTTTCCTCAAAGAAGTTTACGAAGATGTCGCAGAGTCTTTGGAGGCTTGTACTGAGGAGGTAGCGGCTTTGGAGGTTTGTTGTCTAATGGTTTTAAAGAGCTCTCTTGGCCTGATTATAGCGATTATCCAGAACGGTGCAGAAAATGAGGCTTTTTTTTTCAAGATATGTTTTTTATACTGAGTTGCTCGCGGAGGATGTAGGAAGGATTGCTTCTCCATAGTGTCTCTGTGGCTCTTAGTTGTCTCCTTTCTGAGTTGATGCCAGTTTTAAACCATGATCTTGATGGAGTGCTCCTCTTTTTTATTTTATTTCAGGGGGCTAATTGATCCAGCATGGCGGTCATATTTGAGATGTAATGCGAGGTGAGATTAGTTGAGGAGAGTGATCAGAGGAACTGGGAGGGTTATTGTATCCGGTCCTCTAGGTCCGCTGGAGAATCCGCAATACATTTCTGGACCATTTGGGGGTGTCTTGGGGGGTGGGCTGGAGTAGAGTCTTTTGGTTGATATGGAATAGGATGTTGTGGTGGTCAGACCAGTCCACAGGAAGGACGTGTTAGATTGTCACTGTGTCATTTTGAGCGATATTAGCTTCGAGGTTGCTCCTTTTTTGTGCGTTTCTTCTGAGCAGAATTGGGTCAGATTGTTTTCCTGAAGAAGATTGTTTAGGGTTAGAATTAGCGGATTGCTGGCCTCATTCCAACGTAGGTTGTAGTCACCGAGAATTAGGTTGCTTGAGTCACTCAGTGAGCAATGGTCTATCTGGTCAGCCAATTTTTTCCCAGAATGCGGAGGTGTTGCCTGGGGGATGATTTAGAAGATGGCACCTCTTTGGTCTTTTCTGTTCTTGTTGATTATAGAGAAGCCTGGGGGCACCAACATATCTAGGCTTGGTGCAGAGAACTTGATTAGCCATGTCTCGGTGATGAGTTTGATGTCTATGTCATGGAAGAGGATGATTTCTGCAAATTCTGTTGCATGTTTGGAGGCTGATCTGCAGTTTATGAGCATGCAGCTGGTAGTATACTCCTCTTTGGTGAGTTTCTTTACGGGGGAAGCTCTGGGTACGGCAGTAAGGAGGGCCGGGGTGTTGTGGGGCTCCGAGTGAATTTTCCCCGATACATGCCCTTATATAAGTACAATTCACATTGCCCTTATATAGGCATAGAAATCAATCCCTTATTTAGACATAGCCCATGCAGACCAAATACAGGCATGGCTTCTTCCACCTGTACCAAACGTCACAACGATTTCTTGGAAAATCGGCTTAAGCAGTTAGGGAACTTCCCCTTGCTTGAATATTGATTTGTCCAAGAACTCATGTACTTTGCAAAGAACAACTATTCCCTAGGGGTTCTCTCCTGATGGTAATTTGCTTTACTTTACTTAAATCTATGGCATTCCTAAACACCATCAAGCTATAAATATACCTTCACTTGCTATGGCAAACTACGGTGGTTCGGAGCAGTTCGACTATCTACTTGACCGACGCAGCTCGCTACAGCAAGTGCAGAAGGAAGCCAACCCTCTAGCTGACGCACTGATCAAGAGACTGCCCTTTTCTCACCGAGAATCCAGCTCCAGTGTTTCCAAGCTCCCCTTGCGGGGTATTGGGAAATCAAGTCCTGAGACAGAAATATCAGACCTCATTCATTCTAAACCAAGGTATGGAGCTGATTAGAACCTAGAGAAAACTTTGGTAGATTCTTGGCAAAAACAACTAAACCTACGCTACACAATACTTACTTCTTCCCGCGTACTAGACTTAGGTTAGGTACATTGGGGTAGACGTATTTAGAAGCACCAGTTCAGTATTTTAGTCAATGTTATTTATGTATGTATTTTTATATGGCTTAGAAACTATACAATGCTTTTACAGTATTATTTTATAATACTATTCTCATTGTACGTATTATACTTTGTAGTCTGCTTAACGATTGTAGCGGTTCACTTTTCTTGCATGAGAAAGAAGACTGTTCAATAAACCTTTTTATTGAAAACGCCCATCTCTCTATTTCTCTGCAAACTCTGTTGAAACGAAGCATGCACGATTGACTGATTGAAATACTTATCTATTGTTTCCGCGACTCTAGAGATATATTTCTTATTCTTGGGCAACAAAGTTGTCATGTTTATGCGGTTGTCAGAAACTAATCCCTTTTTATGAATTCTAGAAAGTTTCTAGGGACCTCTGAGCTAGCTGGCACTCACTATTAAGTCTAGTATATGCTATAGAGACCTAGTCGACCTCAGTCCTACGTCTAATCTATAGGATATATTATTCCAATGCCCAGAGCCTATTGGGAATATAGGAACTACACTATAGGGGATCTTGGTGAATTCAGGGTGCGGTGGTCTCTCCCGAAACCAGTGATCACTTGGATCTTGGCTTCAGGGGAGGCTTTATGGGGAGAGTCGTAGGATAAAGATAGCTCTGCCGCCTCCTTAGAGGACATGGCTGCTTTGGTTCTTCTAGGTCTCTGGGTTCGGTACTCTGTATTTGTTTCTCTGGGTCTCTGTGATAGGGTCTCAGGGGTTTTTGGGAGCTCACTCAGGTGTGGCACGTTGTCCGGTTTTAGATAGGTGGAGCTGATCAGAGTGGGAATCTGTTGTGGAGTGAGCCTAGTCTTTCAGGCCTAATTAGGATGTCTGTCTGACTAACATCCGACCGCCATCATAGAGGATTGGATGCGCCCAACCATAGGTCAGCGGTTCCACCTGCTGTATTTGGATGCGACCACCCTATGGGTGGTCAGAGACATACAGTTCACAATTGCAGCCTTTGCGGCGAGCGGAAATGGCCCGCAGCACAAGCTACAATTGTAAAATGGATGTTTGCAAACATCCCTGCAACATGTAGAAGGCACAATGTGGTGTCTGCCACAGAGTGCAGGGATGTTTAGGAAATAGTTGCCCCCCAGAACCTATAGCGGAGGGCCTTTTCCAACTGCCATTTTATTGCAGGCAAACCACCATGAGGGCAGGCAAAAAGCATAATTATAATCCTGACGGCGGAGCCGAGGCTCTTCCGTCATTATGGGATTACAATTCTGTCTGCCGCCCTGATGGGCTCTGTCAGCCCATCGGTAGTGGAATCCCCCCACGGTGTTCCCTTTGACTGCATGTATTGTAATGACGGTGGTTAGAAGGAAGCCATTGAAGTAGGGCAGAAAGCCTCCAACTAGCTGTCGGAGGGCTTTTTGCCTGACATCATAATCGGGCCCCAAGTGTTTTTCTATGTTATCTCAATCTGCATTTGTAAGCAAATATTACCCTCCAAACATATGGGCAGATTAGGATTGCGGTTTTTCCGCATCCTCCGGGTCGGCGGAAGCCTCCGCCGGCCCGGAGGATGCGGAAAAACCGCAGCGGACCCACCAAAGACCCACCGCCACATTAGGATGGCTGGTGGGTCCTGGTTTCTGTCCGCAGCTTTTCCGCCGCGGAAATGCTTTTCCACAGCGGGTTTTCTGCCGTGGAAAAGCATACAAAGCTTCACTGCGGGGGCCCATTGCAGACCCCCTGGGTGAATGGGGGGTGGGGGGTGCACATGAGAGGTACCTATGGTGCCCCCTGCATTTGTATGCAGTGATCGGCAGGCACCGCACTTTTAACATTGCGGCGGGTGCAGCTTGAAGCCGCAGCCGCCGCAATGTTAAAAATAGAGGATGTGACTACCAGGGTGAACAGGAGGGAACTCCTCGATGGTCTCGGACGGACTCAAGTCCGTCCGCGATCATAATGAGCTGCTTAATCCCTGGCTGCTTGAAAGATCTACTGCCTGGACATTAGCACTTCGAAGAGGTGCTTGGGCATTAGGTGACCCTCCAGTTGTATCTGGATCCATGGTTGCCACAGGCAATATACATTAATTGAACGGTTGCTCTATATTTGATATTTTTTTCCGTAGAACTAAACCTTGCTAACATAAGCATTTCTTGCCTTTTTGCTTCTTCTGTTTTTATTTTCGTTGCATTGAGTCTCCTGCTTGTCCGCAGGGCCTACCCTCAACACATTACTCTTAGTCTGTCTTTGTCAAAATAGAGGTGGTGACTTTTCACTTCTGAAAGGAAATTTTGCTCCCATTTGACTGGCTTTTCCCAACCACAAACATATTAACAAAAACACAACACATGCAAACATACATGCTCATGGAAAGCACACTCAATGGGCTTAATTACGATGTCGGGCAGGGTTAAGTGGTCCACACACCGTCTCGGTCCCGACCACCTAATTAGGATGTGACCGAATACTGTTCAGTCGCATTCCTACATTTCCCTATGGGAGCATGCATTACGGCCATAAACCGGTCATTATATATGCTCCCATAGGGAAATGGAATGTGCTGGTTATTCCTGCACTCCATGGAAGGCACCAAAAAGGTGCCTGCCACAAGGTGCAGGGATTAACAGGAGGGCACCATAGGTGCTCCCTCGGCCCCCAACCAGAGACCACACACACAAGGGGGCCTTGCTGGGTGCCCCCAAACACGCTTTCGGAATTGGCTTCCATGTCAGACAGACCGTGATGGAGCAAGGACTTGCTTGGAAGCAATCTTCTCATGTAACCACTAACCCCGTCCTAAACTTGTATTATGGAAATAACATGCATTACACAACATTTATTAGTAAGAACTAAGCCTGCCTATGTGTCTTATTAACCAGTAACTCGAGGGTGATTCTAAAATGTCCGCTAACCGAAAATCTTTAGTGCGCATGCGTCTACTGCATCTATATAGTATGAGGTATCTTTCGCTTGGAGGGAATTTTATGCGCTTGCGCAGTAGCTAAAAAAATGGCTGCTTGAAACTCACATGCTTGCCACCTGCTTGCTGAAAAACGAAATCCAGCTATTCTACTAATGCTAATGCGGGGAGAATAATAAAAGTAAATGGGATTAGAGTAGAGTTAGGTGGTATACAGTGAAAACATTTATTTTTGATGTTAACATTTGTCTTTTTGACTGTTTCAATAGTGCTTATTATGGGCCTAGAAACACAAACCAAAGTCTATTCCCTCTTGTTTTACTGCACATGCGTAGTGCAAAGAAGCTAGAAGACACAATGTCAACTTGAACACCGTCCAAGGTTCCCCGGTGGATACATGCTTGAGAACCGGAACAACAGTCCACTGAAATGGATGTAACTACAGTTTTTTTCTAGTATGTGACAATTACATTGTGAATATGGGTGGGAATAAAGACTTATGTATACAACTTAAGGGGTGGGATTTTAACGCCTTAACTGCAGCGTCAATTTGGCCGCGATGCGGGCGTTCTAATAAGTGGGAGGGGCTGCGTCGGCTGTTGGCCTTTCGCAGCACTGGGGAGGAAGTGCCAAAGGGAGCACGGAAGAGGTTAAACAAAGAGCTGAAGATCTGAAAGAAAACAATGGAAAATAAGCATGGTGTGATGATCGCCTCCCCTTGCCTGCTCAATCAGAGTTAGTATTTCCATAAATTTGAAACATTATTGGGTGGTACCAGCTTACAGAAAGGTATAATTGAGGTCGCTTTTAGTTAGTTAAGTTATTTCCAGATGGAGATTCTGAAGTCCAGACCGGGATGCTGTCAGAGTTACGAGTGAGGCTGAAGAAGAATTGAACTACTGAGCCAATTATCTTAACCAAATTTATTTGGAAGAAGATCACAGAAGAATCTCGAGGAGGAAGAGAGTGTCAGAGAGGGGTGCTACGCAAGCGTCAGTGATAGAGAGGTCGTCTGTCCTGTCCTGATTCCTGTCCTGAAGCATTTGTTCGCCAGACCTATCCTGGGGAACCCTTACCAACTCCTAGGCCTGGGAGTTGGTTTTCACACCATTCTGTAAAAATATAAATATATTTGTGTGTGCGCTTATCTGCTTTTCTCTCTATCCTCTTCCTTTCATGCAGTGTTATTGCAAAGTATAAATGAATGCATTTGATTGATTATTTGAATCCTCCTTCCTGTGAGAGACGGAGTTTGTTCTGTACTGTGTAGGTGGTTCACATGAAATTAATCTGAGATACATTTTAAAAATACATCCAGCTTCTGTGAACATTTCCAATGTGTAAGTCTATTGAAATCTTTTGTCATTTCACCATCAACTAGTTCAACTAATGGTCCATTGACCAGAGGAAAGAACTTTTTGATCAGTGAAAGATTAGTTAGGTACTAGAAATAACTAATCTAGAGAATTACAAAATCTTGTCCCCAGCGATTATTGCCAGTATGTTGTGAATGATTTGATGGGCCCAAGTGAGTATGTGGTGTTAGATTATCTATGTCTGGTAGCCAGCTGGATCACCAACATGAAAACCATGTCGGAAACTGTACATCGTAATCCCAAGGGTGAAAAGGCCTGCCCTTTGGGATAACAAACCAGTTCTGACTGAGTCCATCTGAATCCAGCCGGAATGACCAGCTTGTTTTAATTCCTACCGGCTGATACATATTCAGCCGGTCAGAATTTAAACTGATGATGGGGTTCGGAAAGCAGCTGACCGATGGTCGGAGGCTTTCAGATCCCCATCATAATCGGGCCAAATATGTCCGACATTATCATGTCAATGGTACAAATGTATCTTAACTCCAAACACAAGAAGAAATGAGAAGGAAAACACCTGTCAACCCTCCTATGTTAACTGGGCATCTCTAGAAGGAAGTAAGGTACTATGACATTTGGGCTGCCCTGTTCGATGCAAATATTTAAAAAAAAACGCTGCCATTGGGTGACAGAGCAATACAGGAGGAAAAAAGGCAGCTACCTTCATTCTCTATACTTTCACAAAGCACCACAGCAGGCCTTTGGGAAAAGAAGGAGTGGAAGGCTCCCGCAGAATGATCTCAGGGAGCCAAGCCCTGCAAATCTAATCTCACACAAATAGTTGGGACTATCTCAAGATCAAAGGTTTACACTCGGCAACACTGCCGGGCCACCATCTACTAACAACGGCAATGCTGTATCTGTGTCCAATCAAACAGAGAAACTCAAGACAGATATAGAATGTTTAATAAGGACCTCCCACACACAGCCATGGGTTGGAAAGTTGGCTCCAGACCACTGCTAACTACCCCTTCATTGTAGTGCTTTATTATTTTTTATTTTTAACAATTCCACTAATCAAAATCTCTGTAGTTTATATTATTTTGATTCAAGTATTTTTTGTTCCAGTGTATATTCATGCAATATGTAAGCACGACCTGTGTAATGAATACTTCGTCTTCTACACAAGGAAAGGAGCCTCTTTAAAAATAAATCATGAATTGCATTTTATATAAAGACTGCCAGTCTCAATGCTCTTTTTATTAGGTGGGAATAGTAATTCTCACATCATGTCGTTCATACCCGAGGAAATGAAGTAAAGACACAGACGACCATTGTTGATATCAAACTTTCCAAAGTCAACTCCCGGATGAAATAGTTCATCCTTTCTAAATGAAAAAACACTCTTGGCTTACATGCTATTGATGCCTTCGGTCAAACTGACATTTCAATTGTTTGTTATTCCGTCTACTCCTAGAAAAAGTAAACATACCGTTCCGCCAAAGTAAGAGACAAAAAAAATGCATAAAAGGAGCCAAAGTGGATAAAACTGTCGATGGGCATCTGTGATATTTTTAATTGTGCAGAATTAACTGTCACCGATTTGTGCACCAATGTAAAATGTAAAATAATTATCTATGTAATCATGTCACCGTAAAATTTATTCAAAGAATTGGCCAACCACATTTTAGAAACGTTGCAATTTGTATATATTTTTATTTTGCACGACTCTTGCTGCTTTCATTCTCCTTGTAACGGTGCTGGAGACATGCATCATATTAGAAAAAGTCTGTATTATCACTTAAGAACTTTGGGGCAGATTTACAAGCCCCCTGCGCCTCTTTTACGCCGCTGTTGCGTCACTTTTGTGATGCAGCGGGGCGCAAAAGATGCGCCATGGTGCGGAGTATTTACAACGTAAAGCCCTGCGCCAGAAGGAGGTGTTCCATCACAGGGGGGGTTCCGGCGCAGGAATGCCTCCCAAATGTGGCTGAGTGAAATCTACAAGATTTCACTCAGTCACTTTTGGGCCCATGCTGCGTCAAAACCCTGCGCCTGCTTGAAGCAGCGCAAGGATTGACACAGCATTGTGGAGATTGGGCCCCCCAGAGCATTGCTGGAGCTGCGTCACGCTTGCGACGCAACTCCAGCGATGCGCCACTTTTACGGCACAGATGCATGACGCATCTGTGCCGTTTTTGCCCCATGGTGCACCGCATTGTAAATGCGGCGCATCCAGGTTGGCAGAGCTCCGGCGCACAACAGCTGGTGCATCCCTGCTGATATGCAGGGATGCACCAGTTATTGTAAATCTGCCCCTTTATATTTAAAAAATATTTTCATACTGTCAAAATCTTTAATTTTCCAAAATAACAGCACTTTGCTGGAATGATACGTTCACAAGACCATCTTGCATATTGGCACCTTTCACGTTAGCATATTCAGAATTTTGTAATCCTTAACCATGCACAATGAAACAATCAAAAGTCAATTACTCTGACAATAATGCAAGACTATTTTCTTTGCCAATCATGTTTTAATTGTTTTGTAAAATATTCTGCAAAATATTGTGGCATGCCAAAAATATTGTCAACTCAAAAATAATATGGGACAGAATTGAGTAGGTAAAAATATTTCTATATATAATATTTGTTTTTAAATATAGTTTAATATATTATTGTTGTCTTTAACAAAGCATTAGATAACATTGCTTTAAAATTAATTAAATATATTGTAGTTATTGTGTTATTATAATGTATCAGTGTTATGATAAATAGTAGTTTTTTTTATTTTGTAGACTACTTTCTAATGTATGATAAATAAAACAAATTAAATTGTTTGTGCTGCACCGCCAAATGCATTTTATTCATTTATTCCTTTATCTAACTCCGAATGGCCATATGCCGGAGTTTACTACCCCAACCCTGCCCCTCACCCACCCTGCCCTACCGCCCAACAGCACTCCCTCAAGGAGCCGCTACTCATTGATACTATGGTAAGCAATTGCTTAATTGTTACTTTAACTATATGTTTTTTAATCAATTTGTTAAGTGTTTGAACTATTCATTTAATTATACAATTTTAATAATGTGTACTGTATTTATTATTTTACATTTAAACTGTGTTATTTAATAATTAATGTAATTGCAATAAGATTACATTTTTAAAATATTTTTATTTATTTTTATTTATTTATTTGTAATTGGTTTTGGGGATAGTAGAGAGGGAGTTGCATTTATTTAGAATATTTTTTTGTAATATCATTTTTTATTCTTTTCGATTCAATGTACTTTTAATCAATATATTTGATTTTAAATATGTTGTAATATATTTATTTTGTTTTATAGTTACATGTTTTCAGAAAATACGTAAGATTTGTAATAGTAAACCCAACCTCTCAAGTGTCCAACACTTTCTCTACTGTTGCTTAGTTTTAATTGGAATCCTTATTGTAACCCTCCAAATCCAACACGTTCCCTGCATTTACTCTTGTTGGAGTGGGAACCTTGACTCAGAAAGCATGCTTTCTGATTTTGTGTAAATCTGTTCAGTAGGTTTCAAAAAAAAAATGTTCAAACATTATAGTTATCTGGACCATCGACCCGAAATGTAATAAATAAGTCTTTTGATTGACTGAAGGGGCTTTTTTAGAAAATAAATGTTGTGGCAGCCATTTAAGGACTATAATGTCCCATAGCGTTACTTTAACCTTTGCTTTTTCAGTGATTTTCTACATTTTTATTAACATAAAGTAAGAAGTCTATTGCTGTACATAGTGTGGGGTTGGAACATACACAGCGGGGTATTGCTCAACAGCTCCTGAGTGCTTGCTGTTTTTTTTTGCATTTTTTAGAACACAGAGAGCAGCCATAAAACCACCCATAAGCAGTTCTTGCAGTGCAGCCAACGATCATACAGTGCATGTTAAGAATGCTTAAAAAAATGTGGTAAGCTCTCCTAGAGTCATGGACTCAATAATTCAAGAGACCATGTCCATGTGGGGCACCCACATCTTCGTTTATTGTTGAGGGCTTTGGGGGGCCTCCCAAGTGACAGCTGTCAGCTCCCTAGCCAGGTAGGAGCCAGCTTCTTTCCATTGCTCCTGCCCGGGCAAGAGCAGCATTTTTCTCTGCAAAGCAACATTTTGTTACGAGGCCCAGGAGAGTGCATTTGGGAATGCCTGCTTTTTCCCAGGCAGGGAACTGCAGAGCCCCAGAGGATGGGGTCCCATGAACACTACTTGGATTTGGTTCCAGGGAATAAGGCCCACTAGAGCAGATCTAAGTCTTAGTGAGCAGGGCCTGATTCTCCCTCCCCTTTGGCACCTTGGACCTCTGTAAGTCTTTGGAGGAATGGCTGCACTCCCCCTTCTTTGAATGAAAAAACATCCCTGAGGAATAGGGTCCATGGGGGCTGATAATCTCAGGGAGGGGGGCACATGCTTCCTCCCTTAAAAATGAACCCGACCCAGGATGGAGCCTTCGAGAGGCTCATGGAGGGGGCTGGCATCACTCTCCCCATAATTTTTCCATCAGTAGCCCACCGAGAAAACATCTGTCTCTATCTTTGATTGCAATACTTGCTATGTTCACGCTATTGGAAACTTTTTTCGAGTAGCCAGGTAAGTTCAAGGCAGCACTTTGGAAAAAGTTTTTTATTTGAGGAATGGAATGCACCAGTAATTTTTGTTCCCTTTGTTTTTTTCTTTTTTTTTTCTTTATTGATGGGCAGCCTGGAGTTTAGGCTGGAGTAAAGGGACCAATGTGGGATTAATGTTAATGGGTAATGTTTGCACATTTTTGATGGGGAAGGCCCAGGATAATTTTATACTTCTTCTCCATATTCTTGTGCGTGCTTTTTACATTTTGTACAGATTTGTTCAACATTTTATTGTGATGTTGTGTTACTGTTTGAGGCCTAGTCTGCCCTGGAATAAGTCTTTGGTATATTTTTTATGTATGTTTTACATTCTTACTGCAACTGTGCTGTATGCCTTTAAAAATCTATTAGAATTTGTGGATGGCTGTAGATTTAATACAAAAAGTAGAATACACTATTTTTTGTTGGCATGTGCCTGCAGGGCAGGGCAATTGTCTTCTTTGTTCTTCACACCTCTTTCTTTTCTGTCTAAGCAACAATGGCCATTTTGTGTTTCCAGTTGGTGTGAGTGTGATTTTAGAGGTTAGGTATTTTGTCTTTTTCCTCCTTGCCTTCTTCAGTGACCATTTATATTATTTATTTATTTATTTAAAGAGTTTTATTTAGCGCTGGCTAGACCCGGAAGTATCAGAGCGCTTTACATGAGAATCAACAATGTAACAGAAACAGTTAAACAATTACACAATAAATCCCCAAAACTAGGCAAAACACTTCGGAGAGGAGAGAAAGGAGAGAGAAAAGTAGTGGAGGGGGCAGGGGAGGTGAGAAAGGAAGGATAAGGGAAGAGACAGTACGGAGAGATGAAGAGAAGTCTGTTTAAAGATCGACTGGGTAGGTGAAGACCAAGGAGGGAATCCACGGCCCATTTCACCTATAACTAAACTAGGTAGCTCCATCGGGTATTAGACAGAGAAGTTCAGTCTCAATACAATGAGAGAGGGGAGAAGGAGAGACATAAATAGGGGGAGGATGCGGGAGGAGACGACAGGAGGGACGAAAGGAAGTGCAACAATGTGGTTTAACAGTATACCAGAAATAGATCTACAATTACTCGTTACATCAAACAATCAGCAATACATTAGGAGAGGAGAGAAAGGAGAGAGGAAAAAGGGGGGGTAGGTGAGGTGAGAACGTGAGGATAAGGGAAGAGACAATAGTAGAGACAAGAAGAAGTCTGTCTAAAGACCGACTGGTTAGGTGACGACCAAGGAGGGAATCCACGGTCCATCTCCCCTATAGCTAAACCAGGTAGCTCCATCGGGCAGCAGACAAAGTATTTTGGTTTCGGGTGCCAAGGGAAGAGGTTCGCAGAGACAGGATGGGAGGGAGAACCAGCAGAAAGACGAAGGAAAGTCTGCCCAAAAGACCGGCAGGGTAGGTGACGGTCGAGGGGGAAGTTCCAAAGCCCATCTCCTCTACAGCTATCAGGTAGCTCCGCCGGGCTTTGGTCAAATAGCTAGGTCTAAATGGGAAACAATTAAATTACATGGCAAGCAAAATAAATGGAGTGTACAGGGGAGGGAACAGGGAAAGTGAGAAAGGGAGGATAGGGGAAGAGAGAGACAAACAAAGAGAGACAAAATGAAATCTGTCTAAAGGCCGACTGGGTAGGTGACGACCAAGGAGGGAATCCACGGCCCATCTCCCGATAGCTAAACCAGGTAGCTCCATCGGGCATCAGACAGAATAGTTCAGTCTCAATACATTGAGCGAGGAGAGAAGTAGAGATATAAACAGAGGGAGGGAGCGGGAAGAGTCGACGGGAGAGACAAAAGGAAGTCTGGCTAAAGACAGACTGGGTAGGTGACGACCAAGGAGGGAATCCACGGCCCATCTCCCGATAGCTAAACCAGGTAGCTCCATCGGGCATCAGACAGAATAGTTCAGTCTCAATACATTGAGCGAGGAGAGAAGTAGAGATATAAACAGAGGGAGGAAACGGGAAGAGTCGACGGGAGAGACAAAAGGAAGTCTGGGTAAAGACAGACTGGGTAGGTGACGTCCAAGGATGGAATCTCCGACCTGTCTCCCCTATAGCTAAACCAGGTAGCTCCATCAGGCATCAGACAAAATAACTAGCTCTCAGATGACGCTGGAAATTCACAAGTAAACATGTTGGGGACTAGGGCAAGGACAGGTGAGGGCAGAGGTTAGTAGCAGGGAAGAGAAGAGGAGTAGAGCAGGAAGGGGTAGGGGGTAGGTAGTTTGGTAAAAGTTCCCATGGATCTGCTGTGAGGCATTCAAAAAGCAGGTCAGTTTCTCCTCAGGCGCCACTATGGAGTTTTCCGAGCGGTGCCACTGAGCGGGGTCCGGGTCCTAATACCGTAGGACACTGGCGGGGCGTCTCATCACGGTCAGGAGATTGCCAGAGGATAAAATTGCACCCCAAAGTCAAAATGGCAGCTGGCGCTGCTAGCACGTCCCCCACGGGCGCCATGTTAGAGTCGGGCACCGCTGAATTACAAATCCTCCCCAGGGTAAACAAAGTAGTGCTCTCGGCCCGCAAGGGGGTCTCATTTAGCAAAGGAAGCCCTCTGCAGTGCCTCCCGCTGCCACCAGACATCATAATTTCTCTCCGACAAGCCCCCGCTCGCCTCACCAGTTTGCTCCACGCTGCCAGGAAATGGCAGCTGCCGCGTCCTCTGATGATGAGAAAGCTTCCACTCTTTTGTGCAGTCAAGTTTTATGTGTGCTTGTAACTGATTGTAATGCAGTGATGTTGGGGTTTTTTAAAATCATTTTTCTCAGCTTTTCTTTGCCTGTCTCCCATAGACTCCCCATGGACCTTAGAGTCTGGTTGGGCACCAGAAATTATTTAATATATTTTTTCAATGTCTTTTGATAGTGTGTGTGCTTGCCAATGCCATAGGCTGCCAGGTGTTCTTTGTTCTCCATGCCTCTTCTTTGTCGTTTTTGTGGAGCCAGAGAGAGAGAGAGAGTGAGAGTGAGAGTGAGAAAGCGCGAGAGAGAGAGAGAGAGAGAGAGAGAGCGAGAGAGTGTGTGTGTGTATGTGTTGTCATGATGACCATTTTGTTTTTGTTCTCTATGTCTTCTACTTTGGTGGCCGGGTAGCGACCATCAATTTGTGCAGCCAGTGTGGGTTTCAATCTCTTTATTTTATTTTTAAAAGCCTATTCTTAGAACCATTGATAGAAGAGTCATATGATGTTTTTGTTATTTTTAAACTTTTTGCTGATATATTTATTTGTGGAGCCAAAAACAGAGAGAGAGTTAGAGTTAGAGTGAGAGTGAGTGAGAGAGAGAGAGAGAGAGAGAGAGAGAGAGAGAGAGAGAGAGAGAGAGCACAAATGTGTGTGTTGTCATGGTGACCATTTTGTTTGTGTTCTCTTAGCCTCCTACTTTGTTGGCTGGGTGGTGACCAACAATTTGTGCAGCCAGTGTGGGATTCAATCTCTTTATTTACTTTTTAAAAGCTTATTCTTAGAACCATTGATAGAAGAGTCATATGATGGTTTTGTTATTTCTTAACTTTTTTGCTTATATATTTATTTGTGTTTGTGGTTAAATCTAGTACAGTCTTTTTACTTGCCCCCCATAGGGTCCTCATGTGCCTTCTTGAGGCACTAGAATGAATTTAATTTTTTTTCGATTGTTGCCTGCCCCCCATACAGTCCCTATGGGACTTTGGGCCTGGTGGGGCACCAGCAATTATTTATAATATGTTTCCCCTCATCCGCTGCCTCCTATTCATGCTTTTTGTTGCTATGCTTGGAGGTGCTCTAGAAGACATCACAGACAGTACTGAAGTCCCTGAAGGAATCAACTTATAGTTACACCTGAGTCCTTGACTACTAAGTGCTTCTGCTCCTCGTGCTAATTGCTACCTGCTAGTGCTAAGAAAAAGGCCTTAAAGAAAGTGATTCATGCAAAAAAAGGGGCTTGTGGAGAGTAGAAAAAGCAGCATGTTTAAATTTACCAGTATTCCTGCCCCTTTGAAGGGGCGAATGGGGGAACTTAGGGGGCACTGAACACATTACACACCAGGAAAGTCATCTTTTTGAATATAAGTGTGGGGGCTGCCCAGCATGGGCATGGCCATGCCCCTTTCCATTTAAATGGGGAAACAGTCCATCCCTTGAGGTGGATGGGGTAATTACCCCTAATATTCCTCCCTGGGGGCAGCAAGCCCACTAGACAACAGGCAAATACGTTTTAGTCAGCAGAAATCACAATCCTGATTTAAATGTGATTTTTAGTATCACCGGTTGGTTCCAGGCTGACTACTCATTCATCTGCATACTGCATAATATAAAAGCAACATTGGAAAGGGTGAGAAGGGTCCCATCACCTTTCAAAAGAAGAAGCCCAATCTGTTCAGCACATATAGCAGGCCTTGCTTGGAAATAACTCCAGACATATTTTTTTTCTCGCTCAATGCAAAGTATTCATTCTGAGAATTTACCATAGTGAGATAGTGATAATGGTAGCATAGATAACTGTTTCACAATGTTAAGCATTTGCATAGTTAAAATAACACTTAGGAATGTATCTCATTACAATCACATTAGAACTTACACTTCTGAAGGGGCCTTGTCTATTTTTCATAGACAGCACTTAGTGTTTTTAGCGGATCTACCACTCTTTTCATGGGACAGGGCCAACACAACCTTATAGGGGGGCGAATCTCAGAGAATTTATTAATAAGAAGTTTGGAAAGAAAAAATTGGGTAATATGAATACTGGACAAGCTTTGAACGGTTTTAAAAACACTTTGTATAAATAGTTTAGGATTGTCTGTTAAGGAAATGTTACAAAATGAATGCAGATTTGTTCTTTCAAAATCCTGTTGGGCTAGTTATAGCGGTCTAAACTTGATATGCTTTAAAAACTATATAGACTTAACTCCCTTTTTTCTCTGTCTATCTTAATTTCTCAGATTGTCTACCTACTCTTCATTTCACTCTTTATCTGTCTGTCTCTTTTCTTCTGTTCTCTCTGTCCCACTCTTCCACTCTTGGTATCTTGAACATACTATTTCTCACCCTGCGTTCCTCTTCTCTTTCCATATCTTACATTTAGCTTTCTCCTTCATCCCTCTCTTCCACTTAAATCCCTTTACACACTGTGGCCCAAAGTTATCATGATTTTGTGTCACAAGGGTAACACAAAACCAAAATGAGATGCATCCAGCAATGCAAGGCCACCTTGCGCGGCTCTGAATGGTTTCAGAAATCTAGAGTAATGCAAGGCAATACAAGTGGTTGGCTTGTGTTACTCCACTATAGGGAGGCATGCCATGGGTGGCGCTTGGGTGTTCTCACAAATCCACCCATGGATTCTGACATATTCTCAGATTTCTTAACATTGGTAGACCTGGGAATCTGGCAGAATTGTACGCCTCCCCTTGAGAGGCACAGCAAGTAGAATTATGTTTATTTCTCCTTGTTGTTTCCTCACTAGAAAGAGGAAAATGCCTCTGACAATTGCTTTTGTGCAGGAAGGAGTTCCTTCCTGCACAAAACAATCCTGCCTGCAAAGCAGGCACCCTTGCAACATGACGCATGGGCGTCTAAATTCACCCTAGGCCAGTGTTAAGGAAGGAAAGGGATGCACCTCATAATGGTAAATACGGCACATTCCTGCCCTCTCCATTTTGAGCAATGCAGCACACAAAGGTGGCTTGCTGTGTTGTACACTTTTTTATATGGCTTGTGTGTTTATTTCCCACTCATACCTCATCATTGGTGATGAAATAAGTGAGGGCAGTTGTAATAAGGGTCTATCTCCTCTCTGTTGTGAGACATGTTTTTATTCTATTCACTGCAGCCTCAGTCCCTAATGTCGTCACCATATCAACCTACTGATACATATAAAGCATTTTCAGACATATGTATTTTAGAAACAAAGTGTAGGCAGCAGCACACAGTGCATCCCCAAAGACATCTTCTCTCACACTTGACATAAACACACATTAACATAAGATACCTCATTTTCTTGATATAGTTTATAAAGCACCTCGTAACCCAAAGATAGCAAGGTAGTGCAGAAAGTTAGAGAAATAATTACAAATAAACAATAAAGAAATATAAAATACACAGGGAAACTGCTAAAAACCAGCGATAACTGTAATGATGCACTAATATTTATATGACCTCTTCCACACAGCTACTTATTATGATTGATTGTTGTTACCTTAAGTCATGCATCCCTTTTCACCAGATTGTGTGATCTTGGGAAAGTCATTCCAACTCCCTGGACCTCAGTTACATCATGAGGAGCTGTGTAAATTTACATACAAATCTATTATGTTTAGCTTTGGTTCAGAAGTGAGCTGTATTTGACCCCAGTAGCAGGTTCTAAAACCTTCACACAGTGTTTCTGCCCATATGGCAGCAGGCCAGGATTGAGGTGATTTGGCACAGAAGTTCTCCAGGTCAATACTGAGATACATTCCCAGTAAAGGGTATGTCCTATGTGATCCCATCATGTTGTTTGAACGCTATCCATTTGTGCACTGATATATTTGTGCTACATAGTGAACAATGACAATATTTAACACAAATGTATGCATTGTGGTTGTTTGAGCCTGCGATACATTTTGAACAGATAGGATAAAACTCTGAAGAACATGGTCTCATTCTATTTTAAAGTAAAACAGAAAGTGGCTTCTCCATTGAAAAACGCTAGAATTCTGAACTAGAAGAACATTACTACACTGTTCAAGCAGTTTATGTATCGGTTGCACGTCAAATCATCCTCGAACCTTCCACTTAAAGATCAGACGTGCATATATTGAAGTGGATAGACGACTCAGGGCTCCCCATCAATAACAGTTTTGCTGACTAAACGTATTATCTATCTAGGCCTTCCGAAATATCTTTTAGCACGTCTGCAGGTCGTGCAGAACTCGGCTGCTAGAGCCATCTTTGGACTACTGCGAAGGGCTCGTGCGTCGGAGTTGCTTGAGAGACTTCCTTGGCTTCCGATCGCCAAGAGAGTCAATTTTAAGATCTTGACTCTGGCCTTTAAAGCTCTCCACTCGACCGGCCCGAATTACCTCCGGAAGCGGATGGCCTTCTATGCTCCCAGGAGGTCTTTAAGGTCCGCACTGCAGGCCAAAGCCGCTGTTCCCACCATCAGACGTGCTCGTACTGGAGGCCGCTCCTTCGGTATCTGGCCCCTCGTTGTTGGAACGAGCTTCCCCTTGCTTTGAGAACTACTTCTAACCTGCTCACTTTTCGAAAAGAATTGAAGACTTGGCTCTTCTCTCAGTAATTCTGTGCCGCCATGTGGAGGGCGTTGTGTTGTGTACTTTCCTTCCATCCCTCTTTGCCAAAGCACCGGGACACTCCATGGAGTAGCTGTGCGCTATAGAAGAGCCCTTTTATAACATAACATAACATAACATAACATAACATAACATAACATAACATAACATAACATAACATTATGAAATAGGCAATGGTATGACATGCATGCCAACCATTGAATCCTTGTCAATGAAGTATGAGATGCCTTTAATTTCTGGTTGTAATATTGATTACACTGAGTTCTACTTTTCATTGTTACAATTCTTTCATCGCGAGAGTAAGTTACGTCAGAGAAACATACAACTCTGCATTGCCTTTAAGAAAATGTTGTAGCTCCAATCCCTTTGCCACGAGGATATGCACAAATACTAGGCCCTTCACCCCCAAAAAAAATTTGTATTACCCAGGCCGAATCAGATCGGCCTAAAACAGACTGCACAAGATAGTTGGAGGGAGGCGACCGACAGCTGTTCCAGGGAGGAAGAGGTAGACTCAGTGTTATAGTTACCTTTATGTAATTGCTGTTTTACGGCTTTGACCTTCTTACTCATCACAATGCCTACATTATAAAGATATAGCAAGTACTGTCATGTCTTTGTCTAGCAACTCCAAGTGGTCAACGAAAAATAATGCAAGATATAAGTTGGTGGTACTGGTTCCAAAACATCAACTATGACAGAAACTCACTGTCTAGTAAACGAATACCACAAACTCTTAAGGAGATTATCAACGTTATCCACACTTTGAGACCATAAAAAACCCAGCTTCTCAAGGGATTTGTCAATGACATGCCAAAACTTGCTAAAAGATCAGACTGCCAAACTGGCACCTACAGAACTTCAAGTAGAGCTATATTCCTTCAAGTGCATATACTTATAGCTATAAAGCCCTAGAAATTATGATATTTTCCATGTCATGAACTAGTAGGGGAGACCATTCAACTGAAGTTTCACCTAAGCTATCAAATGACACATGGGAGGTGCACAATAAGACCAAGACGCATTAAAGGAAAAATAATGCCAAAGGAATAAAAAAACCTGGGTGGTAGCAGCAAATCATAACAAAATATGGTAAAGAACTTCAAAACATCAAACTCATTGTGATATTGCCTTTAGGCACTCCTCATCCGATGAGAATTCCCCCTTTGAAAGATGCCATTAAAAAGGATACGAGGCCTGATGCACGAAGGTATGTTACGGTCATAAAGGTCAAATTTGACCCTCTGATACCCCGAAATGGCTTCTTTAAAATTACAAAAGTTAAATTGAGATTCTTTATCAAGTTACTGAGTCTCAATTTGGGACTAAATTAGTTTGGTATATGGTAAGGGGCGTATAAAGGACATCCCATCCAAATGCTGATTCCATAATTTATGTGTTAATGTTTTGCAAATGCAATCTGGTTGCAAAAAAATATTATTTTCCCACCAAATCGAAACGGGTTGTACCTATTTGCAAATGGGAAGTGATCCCCAAGGGACTCCTACTACTTTGTTGATGTAGACATGAACATTTTAGGAGCAGGCAGTTGTCCTTATGACCACTGCCTGCTTCTACAAATAATATTTGGAATTGTTCATATTCTTTGTTAAAACATCATGTTATTCTTTTAGGCACCATTTACAAATAAAGAGATTTCCTGATTTAAAAGCCTTCACAGATGTGGTGTTCTGCTCACCCCAGCATGCCAGCATGCTTGTGACTCTAACCAGAGGAAGTGGGCCTCAATTTGTAAACTACCTAACACATAGTATTGAGGTAGATTCAATTGCAACTCACTACAGTATATATCAGTATTTTGTGAACCAAACTCTAAATACACAAGGTTGTTCACAAAATACCAATATATGCAATAGAAAGTCGATGTGGTAATTTCACCCACTTCTACCAAGTCCATGTTAGGAGATTCTTAAGAAGAATTTTCAAATTGCAAAACAGTATTTGATGCAATTTACAATTGCTTATTAGGAATCTTGGTCCATCGGACCCATTATTACACATTTCAGAAGACCTGAAGAATGTGAGAAAGCGGCTGATAATGCAAAATGCTATGAGAGAACCAACATCTCAGAAGAATGTTAAGGGCAACCTGGGTCCTTATCAATGACTACTCTGGAAAAATTCAAAATTCCACTGAACAGTAAAATGAAGAATCACATAATTAACATGAATACATAACCCACTTGACAAGAAAGCCACAATAAAATCAACACTGAACAACTAGGGAAAATCATTTATTTGTAAGGGGGAGATTCTCTCTAGGGTACCAGTTTTTCCTTATCTGGGGGTCCTTTTTGACCAAAGAGGGTCCTGGGTCCCCCAGATTAAAGCAAAGAGTCTTAGCTTAGCACGTTCATCATCAGCCCTGTTGGCCTTCACAAAAAGACTAGGAGCTAAACCAATGGAGGCGGTGATTAAAATATATAATAGTAAGTGTGTACCAATTGCCATGTACGGGTCCGCAATATGGGGTTATGCAGACATGGTAAAAATACAGAGGGTGGAAAATGGTATTATTAGGAACATTTTATCAGTCCCTAATTCCACACCCACTTTCTCGATCCATGAAGAAATAGGCCTGCCCCACATTACTGATAAATTAAAACTAGCCCCGCTTCTTTTTTGGGCCAAAACATGGTTGAACCCCGAGCTAACGTTAAATCATGCCATTCTTAAAGATGTTATCGCAAGGGACAATGCCGTGAGAATTCCCTGGCTGAAATATATCAAATCTACTTTTTCTATGCTGGGGAGACCGGAACTCTTTAACGACCCAATCAACATCAGAAGGGAGGATGTCAGATGGATTAAGCAGGCGTTTTTGGAGCGGGCTTGCATGGCAAGAGAGGAGTTGGAATTGAGGAAACCCATGGTAAGGGCACACATAGCTTTAACGACCACTCCCTCCTTGGAACCATACTTAAAAATAGTGACTAATCCACTCCAAAGACTCTTACTTACAAAATTCAGGATGAACTTAATTCATTATTTGTTAGGAAATTTCCCTGTGTGGTCAAAACCTGAAGACGGACCACCTTGTGGCTGTGATCAATTCTCAGTACAAGACACCCTCCATTTTATATTTTTTTGTGGTTTTTATAGTAGAGAGAGGGTAAAATATCTACTTCCTGTCCTGAAGGCGGCTGGCTTTACTCAAATAAGGCCAGCCTTAATTTTCCTCCAAATGCTGGCTGATACTCACACTATGTTTAGTGTTGCTTGTTATTTAACAGCTGCATTTAGATCAAGGAAGAAAAGATTGCCCCAGATAGCCCTATTTTAATATAAACTTGATTTTAAACGGAGAATTTTTAACATTTGTAATAAACTTGTAAATTTTTGTAACAATTCGGTGAAATGAAGTCAACATGTTGAAAAAATTTTTTGTAATGAGATCACATGATGTTTTTAAATTGTATTTGTATTGTGTCCTTTTATGATTTTAACAAAAATCGAATAAAGAGTATTTTGACTGACTGACTAACTAGGGAAAGTTCTTCCCACCCAACTACCTAGAAGGAATCATTAACTGATGCCAACGCAGCATTAGAGTACTGAAAATGCAGTTTAATAAAGCACAGTGACAGAAATGATTGATTTAAAAAAAAAGGGTAAATAGTTGTGGAGGATGTGAATGTTTCTGAAGTAATAGTTCGAAATTCCGGTCAGGTTCAATATGTAAGTTCAAAAATAAATCTGGGCTCAACTCCTGGTAGCTCTGACAGACATCAGACAGGCCTATTTTAAGAAAAGTGTGTAAAATATTTAGCAATGCCAACACAATTCAAAGTGCAAAATTCAACTCAATAAAAATCGATATCCAATTCCTAAAAATACAGATAAATGTAATTTCCTATTCTGTTTCATTAACTTTCAGATATTGTAGTAATCTAGTGTCTATCCAAAAGATGCATCGATGCGTTTCGGTGGGTAGCAGTCTATGAAAACCACCTTCTTCAGGATTGTTGGTATCTCCCAGCTATCAATTGTATATTCTACAATACACATACATAAAATACAAAGACAAAAATCACGCATAAGAATTTTCCTAATTTTACAATTGTATTAAAAATCATTTATATCCTATATATTTATCACCACAGACCGGCTCTATCAGGCTCCCACAGCAGTTGGGAATAAGAATTTTCACTTATTAACAAATCTCTTAAAAAACATTTATATCCTGATGATACAGTTATCACTACAACAAGCTACATCATGTTCCCACATGCAAACTCATGCTCGCATCACACCCTGGAATAAAAAACTCATAAGGTGTAATACCTTTCCAGGTTAATTTCTGAATCACACCAGCTCCTAAGAGTCCTCAATATACTCTAACGCTTTTAGAGCAGAGCGGCCAAGTAGTTCTGGTTCAGTGTCCCAATTTACGGTTTAAAATCTATATAAACAACAGATTCATTCATAAGTAGGGCATCCTAAATATCCTTATCACACCACAGGCTAATAAAGCAGGACATAATTACCTGTATATTTCTAAAATGAGATACTGTGCCAGTAGCGGTCAAAATTATGGGGTAAGTATCTGTAACCAACAAAGAAAATAATAATTCCCTTTATTTTCCAAATGGAGGTATCTAATAGAATCATACCACTATCCATAGTAAGGGCTAATACATACCTATCTCCCATATGATCAGTGTCTGTATATTTTTATTACTCCACTTTTTGACGGATGGTTACTGTCCGCCCAATCAGTAACCTGGTCCCTTCCAATTTTTGGATCAAAAGAACATCAAGATTCTTATGTGCCAAACAAATAACTATATGTTAGGTCCTGACAGCAATCTTAATTAACTACAGCCATGATCCAAATTGTTCACCCCAAAAAATTATTTTTGTTTCATATTCCTGCGTGTACTACGTTTATGTGCTTCCCAGGAGAATATGGAGAAAAAGCTATCCAACACCTTCTAATCAACAGCAGAGTCAACCCTAGAACTGCAATACAAAAATCAACAGGGAATCAAGTCTACATCTATTAGGGATTCAAAGTTCTAAATAATGAACAAACGCCCCCGTATTAACTCCAAATATTACCTTACTTTGATTAAAATGTCACAGGGATTGCGTATGATGAGCGGGTTCAAGAAAGATAGTTGAACAAACCTGCATCTGTAATTCGTAGCGAGACAGTGTCAGCTATCCAAAATTCAAAGTTTACGCTGATAGTTGGACACCTAATGGGGACCACAACTCTGTTTGGTTCAGGGGTTCAAAGAGAATGATTAAAATAAACCCATGTCTGTCGCCCGTAGCGAAGCAGTCTCAGTTATTCAAAATTCTTGCTAATAGTTAAGCCGCCTCATGTGAACTACAACTCTGTGTAGAACTCGGGTTCAAACAGGGTGATTAAAATGAACCAGTGTCTATCACCCATAACAAAACAATCTCCACCTATCCAAAATCCCAGATCCTCACTCATAGTCAGTAGCGTCACGCACTAGCACCCAATCTTACCTTCTTTTTTTCTTGTGAATAACGCGGGTACCGCACCTCCGTTGTAATAACGGGTTTGGAGGAGGAAATTTAAATACACCCACGTCAACCACATGTGACCGCCAAATAGCCAATCACATGCTTCTCCGTTGTCACCAATAATGTGGGGGCTCAGCTCTTGAACAAATAGGCTCTTTCACACATAAACGGAAAGCGCCATCTCGGAACGATTCTAAGACCTCCAACTAAACAGATCGAGACCCGTAATGATTTGTTTCAAGCAACGATTTTAGGCTATGTTATTTCAGCGAAAATTTAGACCATCCTTAACAATAAACAAAGATACCAGTTTAGTATCTAGATCCATATATCTATTCCACATATTGTATGAAGCGAAGAATCCATATATTCAAATTTATCATTTCAAGCATGAAGTGCTAAGAAAACTATGCCTCTTTCTCACTCAGCCTCCAATTGAGGCAACCAATTTAAATTGGATGTATTTACCAGCAGATAGGTATATTGCAGAGCTCCACCTATTAACGGTGATATCATACATTTTAATCAGACCACGCAGTGGTGGCACTCTCACGTTGTACTACAGGCTTTATTATCTTCTTCCATTGCATCCCACTTAACACTAAAATGGTAAACCCCGTGGGTGCTGAGAGATTGCTGGGCTTCCTTTTGCATCCACATTTATAGTGATATAATACTTTAATTAGTAATTAGAATTCCCAATTTATTAGTATAACATTGTGCCAAAAATGACACTGTGCCAAAAATTATAGACATCCTTACATCCTAGGAAGCTAATATATAGTCACCTAATATTCGTGCATGGGAACTTAATCCTGCATTTATAATGTGTTAGCTAATCAATGGAGTCACCCTCATTCTTTTTAGGTATTTGGATACATATAGAGCTATTAGTACATGGGAACTTAATCCTGCATTTATAATTTGTTAGCTAATCAATGGAGTCACACTCATTCTTTTTAGGTATTTGGATACATATATAGCTATAGTAATCCTGTTGCTCTAGGAATAACCCCAATCTATTCCCCTATTCTACGCTGGACCACAAACTAATATCTAGGGGTATCCTCCAATTTAGCTAACTAGCCACTCTTCTCTCGAGTTTAATCCCTTGCTGACCGTCTTGAGTTTAAGAATTAACCATTGTTGCCTTTCTTTCCTCTTTCTTGACATGTCACCCGCTCGTCTACGTATCCAGATGTTTTCCAAGATAAACCAACATATATCAAGGGCTTTGTGACCACATTTTTCATAATGTGTTTCTCCAGAGGGGCAAAGGTTTGTTTATTCTAATTGCTGACATGTGTTCTTGTACTCTTTTAGGTACTTCCCTACCTGTTTCCCCTACATAGCCTAACCCGCAGGGGCAGCATATTAAGTATATCATATTTTTGCTGCTGCAATTGTTCCAGGTCTTAGAGGTTACACAGATACCATTGTGATTAATCTCTTTAGTCGATATGCACAGATAGTTGTTACTGAACTGAAGATGCATGGATCACCCTTAGGGAAAAGGAAATTTGCACAAGTAGGAGTTGATTGTGGTGTTGCTGGCCCTAATGAATGCTCATGGACGTGCCATCATGAGGATGAGTTTCAAAGTATAATAATGACTACAATCCAATTATTTTGAAAATGTGGAATGCAAACATGGACATCCAGTAAGTTGCAGATAACTCAATTCCTGTTGCAAGATATGTTACATCATATATAACGAAATCAGAAGAAAAAAACCAAGATGAAACAAATGTGGGAAGAAATTGCACAAGAGAAGAGCCTTAGCAAAAAATTGTACAGCTTTACTTTGAAAATGCTTTCCCACCTAGAAATTGGACCGACTGCTTGTGCTTTTCCAGTTTATATTCAAAATCATGAGGAATCATTTGGGTAAGTTGTGGTCTTGCCTGTTCATGAAATAGAGTGTTGAAATCATTAGAAGAAATTGAATACTTAGCAGCAAATGAACCAGACAGTACAGAAATTCTTCTATCCGAAAAGGAGTCGACATCTGGAACATCAATGTCTGTATGAAGTACTTCAACATTACAGCTACAAAAGAAATGGTAATCAGAATTTAAAAGAAGGAAAATATGCAGTAGTTGGATGTCATGGATATTTAGTAAAAGATACAAAAGGTAACCCTAGTAACCACAAGAAACTCAGTTGTGAAACTCCAGATAAGCGAGAATTTTCCAATTTAGCACTTCTCCAACTCTTCATACCATGGCGTAGCGAAAGTGAATTACTTGGAGATTCTGACTGCTATGAAGATTCTTTTAATGCATGTAAAGATAGCATTGCATGTACAATTTTCCCTACATATTTAAAAATGTTGACTGATGAAGTTGAACAGGAAAAGACTATTACAGCTCAAATAGCTAATGAAAGTTCTCAAGAAAGGGAAAGTTCTGGTCCATGTAGTCAAGATCCACTTGGACAACAAATAGTGGAAAATGAAGCAGCAATTGCTATGCATGAAGGTGAAATTGCAATGCAACAAGCACAAGACGAGAATATTACATTGGAAAAGTTAGAAGAACAACCAAATATTAAACAGAAAGAATTATATGTACATGTGAGAGAACAGATAGAACATGGTTTGTTTCATGAAAAAAAAGAATGTGTATGTTCATCATTTAAACCTATTCTGATGTACATCAGTGGTCAAGCTGGAATGGGTAATTGTTTTTTTAATTAAAGTGTTGACCAGTTATCTTACAAAAACTACAGGTTCACATTTATCTTGTGTTGTAACAGCTCCAACTGGATTAGCTGCACACAACGTTAAAGGGTTTACTTTGCATAGATTACTGATGTTACCAGTTGAACTTGATAATAAATTAGAATATCAGAAGTTGTCTGGATATGCTTCTTATGAAGTGTCAAGAGTGCTGAAGAAAATGAAACTTTTAATTATTGATGAGGTGAGCAAGGTCTCAAACTTAATGCTTGCTTTTGTACATTTAAGAATGCAACAGGAATTAAAAACAGATTACGACACTCTCCTGGAGGAAAACATTTAATTGCATTTGGAGACCTGCTACAACTAACTCCTGTAAAAGGAGAACCAGTTTTTAAAACTCTTCTATATGAAGACACTAGGACATCTTTGGGAAGTATTGGAAATGTGAATATGTGGTTACATTTTGAATATGAAGAACTCATACAGAATATGGGACAAGCAAGTGCTTAAGATTATGGAAATGTTCTGAAAGATGTAAGAATTGGTGTTCTAAGCAAACATGGTAAACATGCTTTACAAACTTGTCTACTAAAGAACTTGTTTACAACTAAAAACACACCAGCAGAAGTAATGTACAAGAATTGAGAGCGATTCTAGCTCGGAAGGGGAAAACATGGCGGCCGGCTAGGAAGCGGGTCGCGGATGTCCGGAGCGGTGGTGATGTCGAAGTGAGACTTGCGGTCAATTGTTAGTAATTCTGGAGGGCGCACATACCTTGGTGCAAGCGGGGACTGTTGAGCTCCCAAAACGAGTTATCGAGCGATTCTGGAGGCCGTTTGTCGGCCGGTGTTTGGAGATTTGCAGCGGATGGCGGAGAACTCGGCTCTGCAAGCCGCCGAGAGTGAGGGGGCGGAGTCGCGTCATTTGCCGGCTGGGAGCTGGGAGAGAGCGGCGCAAGGAGTCAGCAGGGGACGCCGAGTGCTGGCGAAAATTGGAACGCCAACAAGCGGAGGCAGAGGACGAGGAGTGGAAGCCCTAACGAACACCCCCCCTGCTGTTTTTCTGGGGAGCAGCAGTACTTGCACTGAGCTTAAGCCTAAAGCTGGCGAGGAAGTTGAACAGCAAGTTAAGGACACCAGTACTGAGCAAGTAAGCAAAGGGCTGGAAGAGGGGGGCAAAACAAGATACCAATTGAGGAGTAACAGACTGGAGGGACAGGGCGGTTTGGTGGGTTTAAACAAAATTGATAAAACTCAAGAGGGCTTGATTTCTTATTCGTCAGAGTGTAAGAAGGGTACTAAAAGGGTGCAACAAAAGAAGAGGCTACTTCTAAGCCCGCTTCTTACAAAACCAAGGACTCCCCTTCGAGGAAAGAAAGAAAAAAGAGGCAAAAAAAAGAAAAAGCTGGTCTCAAGCCTCCAATAACCCCTTCGCTTAATTCATATTTTAAGCCAGTCCCAAAAGTCCTGGTGTTGAAACCTGATTCTATCTCTCAATCTCAACCAAGGGTTGGCGAGGGGGCTGAGTTGGACGAGTCGGCTGATCGTTCACTGACCTCTATAGAAGAGGAACGGGAGCAGGAACAGGACTGGTCAACCCTCTTAACACCAAACCCCTTCCAGGTTCTTGAAACAGAGATGGAGGCAGATAAGGGGGAAGTTATCAGTGTGGATGCAGAAGCATCCATTAAGCAGAGATTTCAATCCACTTCATCAGACTCATTAGTTGAAAGTTTAACTGTTGTCTCTGCTGAGCTGGAGGATAATGCGAGAGAGGATATATCCACAAGGCAAGATGAAAATATGATTAGTGGAAAAACGTTGATTCCCTCAGAAGAATTTGGTTCACGACAGCAAGAGAGATTTGCAACAACAGATGTGTCTGTTATGGAGTTGTTAAGGAAACTGGAACAAGATATTCATCTAGGATTTGAAGCCTCCAAAAGGAATCAGGAGCGCATAAGCGCTACATGTACATTGTTAGAAGATAAGATTGACAAATTAACGATACGTACAGGAGAGATGGAATCAGAGATGAAAGTTGTACAGGGAAGAGTTCTGGATAACCGCAAAGAGATAGAGAAGCTATATTCTAAGGACAGAGAATTGGATGAAAGATTAGAAAGGTTGGAAAACATGCAAAGGCGCAACAACCTAAAAATTCTTAAACTTCCAGAAGGAAAAGAGGGTGCGGACATAAAGAGCTTTGTAGTGCAGCTGTTGAAGAAAGAATTATCACTAGTTGAAACTGAGGAAATGTTGACCCGAGATATTCAGCGAGTACATCGCGATCCCTTTAGGTTGAATCCAGACCGTGCTAAGCCAAGGAAAATTCTGATTAATTTTGCGACATATTCGCTAAAAGAAAAAATTCACTTGCTCTTAAGAAAAAGTCTATAATGATAGACGGAATAACAGTAGACATTAGGACGGATTTGTCTCCAGCCACAGCAAATAGGCAATGGGAATTGGGAAAACGATTGATCCCCTTAAGAGAAATAGGAGCCACGGCCCAGCTAAAATTTCCTGCTTTTTTAAAAGTAATGTGGCACAATAAGATGTATACATTTCGTACTGTTGAAGAGGTAGACGCCTTTCTGGATGTCACTCACGATGGATAGAAGTAGAATACTGACCGTGCATATATTAAATAGTAGCAAGAGACATCACCACTGTGACATCCACTGGCCTAGGCCATGGGAGTTATGGTTGGGTTTTCCGGGGAGGGAAATGTTTGTGAGGGGAGGGGAGGGAGAGGGTTAAGGGAGAAAAAAATAAAAAATATTCCTCATGAGCTGCCTTGCTGTCACATAATTAGAAGGAAAATTTGGGCAGTGCATGATGAGCAGGATTACTAATAAGGAGCTAAGGTTCCTTACATGGAATGTGAATGGTCTTCGGGTTAAATCAAGGAGATTACTAATTTTGAAATATTTAGAAGATTCACCAGCTCAGGTGATCATCTTGCAAGAGACACATTTAACACAAAAGGAAAGTAAAGAGATATTTAGTACTTAAAAGTGGATTGCAAATGCTATTTTTACATCTCAAGATTTGGTTACAAAAGGGGTGGCTATTTTGATTAGAAAAGGAGCTGACATAGTAGTCGAAAATAATTCAGTAGACAGTAGAGGAAGATGGGCGATTTGTAAGTTACGACTGGCGGGTGAAGTGCTTGTAGTAGTTGGTTATTATGGCCCGAATGTGGACGATCCCACAATTTTAGAAAAAATTGAATTGGAGTTGCTGGAATTTTCAGGTAAAATTATCATGGCAGGAGACTTCAATACAGTATTAGATGGCAAGTTGGATAGAACTGGCAATGTTAGGGCAATAGTAAATAGTAAAATGACTGCTAAGGTAAAGTTAGTTATGGTCCAGCAAGGGCTTTGTGATATTTGGAGAGTTAAAGCAGCACAGAAGTTAGGATTTACTTTCTATAATAAAAAATATAAACATAATTCACGGATAGATTTTTTTCTGGTAGACACTAGGTTGAAAGAGCGAGTTACAAGCGTAGAACACATAGGGGCAGTTCTATCAGATCATTCTGCAGTGAGTTTAAACCTAAGTTTAGAATTAGAAGAAATAAGTCCTGTTTGGAGACTAGATCGTACAATTTTAGCTGACGAAGAAGTTTTAGAAACTCTTAAAGAGGCGATACAAGTTTTTCTAGACGTAAATGTGGGTTCAGCTAAGGAGGATATAGTTTGGGAAACCTGCAAAGCGTTCATGAGAGGGAGAATGGGAGCTCAGGGTGCAAAAAAGCGAAGGCTGTATTACAGCCTAGTTTCGAATTTAGAAAAAGAGATTCGAGATTGTGAAACTAGTCGAATTCCTCAAGGTGGTATCATTTCAGAGGGTTCATGGAAGAAAAAGCTCTTAGATTTAAAGGTTCAACTCACTGCAATACTCACTCAAAGAGTTAAAGAAAGATGGGAAGCTAGTCAGTTGGCACACTTTTCATATGGAGAGGGATGTGGCAAGTTATTAGCGTGGAAAGCCAAGAAGGACGCTATACGGAATCAAATTAAAGAAATTAAGAAACTGGGCACAGGTCAAGTCATAACAGAAAGGAAACAAATTGTAAAAGCGTTTCATGAATATTTTGCGAATGTCTATACAGAGGACCTTTGTCCAAATAAGGTTGAGATTGTAAGCTGGTTACCCTTAAAAAAACCACTTGCAGCGGAGGATATGTTGGAGTTAAATAAGGAAATTACTCAAGAAGAGGTGATGAAAGTGATTAAGGAAAGTAAAAGGGGGAAAGCCCCTGGGCCAGACGGCCTCCCAGCAGAAGTATACAAAGCTTTAGGAAATACAATGGTCCCTACGCTATGTCATCTGTATAATAAAATTTTTAGAGGGGAAGTAACAATTCCAAGCTCATGGAACGAGGCAACTATTGTCTTAATACTTAAACCAGGGAAATCTCCAAAGAGTATGGATGCTTATAGGCCTATCTTACTCTTAAATTGTGACTACAAATTTTTCTCTAAAATCCTAGCTGACTGACTCGGTAAAATCATTCATAAACTGATCCATGAAGATCAAAGGGGTTTTATTAAGATGAGATACCTAAAAGAACTTACTTACTCTTTGATAGGTATGATAGACTTAGCTTCCAATTATGAATACCCCTTGGCAGTGATCGCGTTAGACGCTGCCAAGGCCTTTGATCGAGTTAATTTCGTATACTTAAAAACACTCCTGCATTATCCCAACCTAGGAGACAAATTCACGCAATCTATTTTTTCTTTGTATTGTGCACCGACATCGCGAGTATTGGTAAACGGAACCCTCACAGAGGGATGGCCCTTATCACCCTTGCTTTTTAACCTATATATAGAGCCTCTTGCATGTAAAATCAGAGCCTCAGAAGAGATACCGCCCTTTGTTGTGATGGACTGGTCAAAGAAACTTGGACTATATGCAGATGATATTATTGTTTATTCTTCTAATTTAGTTAGCTCTTTGGAAAATCTAGTTAAGACAACAAAGGATTTTGGTAAGATCTCCGGTTATCAGTTAAACCAAGATAAAACTGAAATAATGACTTGGAATCTTAATACGGGAGGGGTAAAAACTACAGCAGTAATGAGGTATCTTGGAATTAGGATTACGCAAAAAATTGAAGATTTGGCAAAAACTAACTTTGATAGAGTAAAAAAAGAAGTTGGTGACACACTAAAAGGCTGGATGAATTTACCCCAGTCAATATACGGACGATCTAATCTTGTAAAAATGGTGATTGTACCTAAAATTACTTTCTTGTTTGTATTCCGTTGGGTTTTAAAAAGGAATGGCTGGTTAAGTTACAGAGTATGATAACATCATTCATTTGGGCGTCAAAGGCCTCTCGAATCTCATGGAAGAAAATAAGGAGGAGAGTAAATAAAGGAGGGTTGGCGGCTCCAGATATACAAATTTATGCATGGGCTTTTTGTTCAAAAAACTGCAGGATGCTGTTGGGTACCCTTCTTAGTTCTCAGATTGGCGGACTATTTGGAATAATGCTGAAAAGGTCAGGATATCATGAGTTTGGTTTTTTGTATAAGTTTGCAGACCCTAAATTTTTCAAAAAGGTGAGACTCAAGACTTTGAGAGATTTGGCCGAGATATGGCATAAAATCAGGAAAATATCTAAACTGCCCTATTTTAGCCATATGGCTCCAATATGGGAGTCTCCTGGAGCTCCTTCCTGGACAAAAGACGCGCTAGCACTACATCTGAAAAAGGAACCTGCTTTGCAAAGGTGGAAAGATTTGTTTCAAGATGGCAATTTAATTTCTTGGGGTTTTTGCCAGCAAATGTGGGGTCCAGTTTTTTCAAAATACAAATACTTACAGATCCAAAGCTGGGCAAATCATTTGGAATCAGAGATCGGAACGGAAAATGACTTCGAGTTAAAATTGGAGACAGGGGCTTTTAAGAAGGAAGTAGCTTTCTGGTATTGGCAAATACTAGAAATGGAGGATGGACCATTCGACCTGCCAGAGACCCTGTGGAAGGATAGCTTGCCAAGGATCGCGACAGAAGACCAATGGCAAGTAACTATGTGCATGCTATATAGAATTGTTAAACCTGCAAACCTAAGGCGAAACCTTTTATTTACCATTCACAGGGCATATTGGTCTCCGTATAGACTTTCTAAATTTAAAGATGGAGGGATTGTCGGATGTCCAAAATGTAAAGCTCCAAATGTCGATGACTTACACATGTTTGTATCTTGCCCAAATATCAAGCAATTCTGGATTGACGTAAGTAATTCTCTCTCCAAATCTCTGAACCAATGCATTGAGGTAAGCCCTGAATTAATTATTACTGAGAGATATGATTTACAAAACAGATTTTTGAATAACAATGTTAGACTTACTTTTTATGCCATGTTGCTAGCACGTCGAGAGATATGTAAACTATGGGTCTCACCACTTAGTCCTATTTTAATGGATTGGATTTTAGCCATGAGGTACATGGTAAGCATGGGCGGAAAATCCGTTACGCTCGCGGATTTTGCGGATTTTCGGGAAATCCGCAATCCGCGAGATTTGCGGATTTCCCGCAAAATCCGCAAATTCGCACGCAGCGGATTTTTTTGGCGGCGCGCGGCGTTGGTGATACAATTTTTGCGGCGCGCGGCGTTTATCATCGTTTGCCGAGTTGTTTTTTTCGATAGTTTGCGAGTGCTGCGCCATTTTGGATCTTGCTGTGTGATCCCGCGGGAATTGGCGAGCGCGATTACGTCATCGCGGCTTGCCAGCGATAGTTTGTCAACGCGAGTACGGCGAGATCACGTCTCGCGGTACTTCGCAATTGCGAGATTTGAGATGCGGCGAGCGAAAATATAAATTTGCAATTCTGCACAAGAAATCCACCAGCAAGCAGCATAAACCTTCTAGAAATGATGATTTTTATGTGAATAACTCCTTAGTTTGACATTTGCCTGCACTTTTTTAGCGAGGAGTCCATTTTGGGGAGGGGTGCAGGGGGTGGGAGGAAGGAAGTGCCCCACAGTCTTCAACTTCCTGTTCCTGTTCAGCAGGCTCCTCCCAGTGCTTTGTCCATCTCCTGGTCACTTTTCATTTGGATGTGCAGCTGGAAGGATTACTTTTTGTGGATGCTGCTGGATCTTTGGATTTGAGGCCTTTTTGACTTTCTTTGGATCACTGTTGGATTAGAAATTTTACAAGTAAGTTTGTTTGGGGCAATACAGTTGCTGCAATTAAAATTTTGGAATTTTCGATTTTTGGGCTGTTTTGGGGCCTTTTTCCCAGGGGTACTCAGTGGTGGGTGGACTGAGTCTTTCTGTGGGGTGTCTTGAATGTAAACATCATGGAGGGGCTGGATGGCTTGGGATTGTGCTTATTTTTCAGTGATTTTCGTTTTTTTGGGCTGTACTTGTGGCCTTTTCACCAGGGGTAGTGAGTGTTGCATGGGCCTAGTCTTTCTGTGGGGTGTCTTGAATTTAAACATCATGGAGGGCATGGATGGAATGGGATTGTGCTGATTTTTCTGTGTTTTTCGATTTTTGACCTGTTGTTGGGGCCTTGACCAGGGGTAGTGAGTGGTGCATGGGCCTAGTCTTTCTGTGGGCTGTCTTGAATTTAAACATCATGTAGGCCATGGATGGAATGGGATTGTGCTGATTTTGCAGTGTTTTTCGATTTTTGGGGGTGTTCATGGGGAGGGACATGCCATGTGGCTGGTGGCCATTTTGAGTGCAGCTACAGGCACTGGCCATGTGCTGGCAGGCAAGTGGCCATTTTGAATGCAGGCTTTGTTGTTAGGCCTCCAACCATTTTGCCTACTTTTCAACCTTTATTTATGCCCAGGGGTAGTGAGTCTTGCATGGGCCTAGTCTTTCTGTGGGTTGTCTTGAATTTAAACATCATGGAGGCCATGGATGGAATGGGATTGTGCAGATTTTTCAGTGATTTTCGTTTTTTGGGCCTGTACTTGTGGCCTTTTCACCAGGGGTATTTGAGTCTAGCATGGGCCTAGTCTTTCTGTGGGCTGTCTTCAACTTAAACATCATGGAGGGCATGGATTGAATGGGATTGTGCTGATTTTTCTGTGTTTTTCGATTTTTGACCTGTTGTTGGGGCCTTGACCAGGGGTAGTGAGTGGTGCATGGGCCTAGTCTTTCTGTGGGGTGTCTTGAATTTAAACATCATGGAGGGCATGGATGGAATGGGATTGTGCTGATTTTGCAGTGTTTTTCGATTTTTGGGGGTGTTCATGGGGAGGGACATGCCATGTGGCTGGTGGCCATTTTGAGTGCAGCTACAGGCACTGGCCATGTGCTGGCAGGCAAGTGGCCATTTTGAATGCAGGCTTTGTTGTTAGGCCTCCAACCATTTTGCCTACTTTTCAACCTTCATTTATGCCCAGGGGTAGTGAGTCTTGCATGGGCCTAGTCTTTCTGTGGGTTGTCTTGAATTTAAACATCATGGAGGCCATGGATGGAATGGGATTGTGCTGATTTTGCAGTGTTTTTCGATTTTTGGGGGTGTTCATGGGGAGGGACATGCCATGTGGCTGGTGGCCATTTTGAGTGCAGCTACAGGCACTGGCCATGTGCTGGCAGGCAAGTGGCCATTTTGAATGCAGGCTTTGTTGTTAGGCCTCCAACCATTTTGCCTACTTTTCAACCTTTATTTATGCCCAGGGGTACTAGTGAGTCTTGCATGGGCCTAGTCTTTCTGTGGGTTGTCTTCAACTTAAACATCATGGAGGGCATGGATTGAATGGGATTGTGCAGATTTTTCAGTGATTTTCGTTTTTTGGGCCTGTACTTGTGGCCTTTTCACCAGGGGTATTTGAGTCTAGCATGGGCCTAGTCTTTCTGTGGGCTGTCTTCAACTTAAACATCATGGAGGGCATGGATTGAATGGGATTGTGCAGATTTTTCAGTGATTTTCGTTTTTTGGGCCTGTACTTGTGGCCTTTTCACCAGGGGTATTTGAGTCTAGCATGGGCCTAGTCTTTCTGTGGGCTGTCTTCAACTTAAACATCATGGAGGGCATGGATTGAATGGGATTGTGCTGATTTTTTCTGTGTTTTTCGATTTTTGACCTGTTGTTGGGGCCTTGACCAGGGGTAGTGAGTGGTGCATGGGCCTAGTCTTTCTGTGGGGTGTCTTGAATTTAAACATCATGGAGGGCATGGATGGAATGGGATTGTGCTGATTTTGCAGTGTTTTTCGATTTTTGGGGGTGTTCATGGGGAGGGACATGCCATGTGGCTGGTGGCCATTTTGAGTGCAGCTACAGGCACTGGCCATGTGCTGGCAGCCAAGTGGCCATTTTGAATGCAGGCTTTGTTGTTAGGCCTCCAACCATTTTGCCTACTTTTCAACCTTTATTTTTGCCCAGGGGTAGTGAGTCTTGCATGGGCCTAGTCTTTCTGTGGGTTGTCTTGAATTTAAACATCATGGAGGCCATGGATGGAATGGGATTGTGCTGATTTTGCAGTGTTTTTCGATTTTTGGGGGTGTTCATGGGGAGGGACATGCCATGTGGCTGGTGGCCATTTTGAGTGCAGCTACAGGCACTGGCCATGTGCTGGCAGGCAAGTGGCCATTTTGAATGCAGGCTTTGTTGTTAGGCCTCCAACCATTTTGCCTACTTTTCAACCTTTATTTATGCCCAGGGGTACTAGTGAGTCTTGCATGGGCCTAGTCTTTCTGTGGGTTGTCTTGAATTTAAACATTATGGAGGGCATGGATGGATTGGGATTGTGCTGATTTTGCAGTGTTTTTCGATTTTTTTTTGTGCTCTATAACTGAACTGATGTTCCTCTGTCTTCCATTTTTTTTAGGTGCACAAGACTCAAGAGAACCACCAGTGCCAGGAAGAAGTCCTGCAGCGGTGTGTGTGTGCAGCATAACGTCACGCGACGTCACGTCTGGCCTCAGACAACTCTACAATTCGTGCAACTGCGGCCTGCTGTCTGACCTGCTCTGAAGAAGATGGCCCCGCCCCCAAAGAAAGTTCTCCGTAGCTCCTCTAGCAAGAAAGTTGCTAGTAAGGAGCAGAAGAAGCAAGGTACCAAGGAGGCTGGTGTGCCACCCGCCACGTTTTTTGGGAGCAAAAAAAAAAGTACGCCTGCTGCAGCAGGTTCTGCTGGGGACCAAGCTGGGAGCAGCACCCCTGCTCCATTGGGTTCAGTGCCTCCACCACCACGCCAACTTAAGTCAAAGCCCTTGAGTGCTTCAGAGGCAGTCAGTGTACTTCTCCAATCACCATCGACCAGTGATGTTGGCTCATCGCAAGAAAGTAGCAGCAATGTCCCTGAATCAACACAGCCGCAACAACAACACCATGTGCAAGTACACGCCCAAGTACATGTGGAAGGAGAGGCAGCAAAAGGAGATGCGCAAGCAAAGGTGCATGGAGGTTCACAAGTGCCCACAATAGTTGTTCCTCCCGAAGTAGGGGCACATCAGGAAATCGACAATGAAGCCGAGGTATCATTGGAAGCCACTCCTCCTGATGATCATTCATTGTCTTCCACATCCCTAGCAAGGAAAAGATCAAGGGGGGTGTCTACATCTTCTTCAAGCCCACCTCCTTCTGATGCAAGTGATCTGTCTTGGGAACCACAACTGCGGTCTGACAGTGAGGCACACCATGATCTGACACCGGTACCTAAGCGTAAAAGGAAGGTCGTCCAAAAACTCAAACCTATGGAGTGTGATGAGGCTCAACAAGAAGTGACAGATACTGCTGGTGATGAAGCCTCTCACGATGACGACGAGCCAGTCATCACAAAGGTCACTGCAGCCCCACCGGGCATGCAGCAAAGAGACATTTTGACCCTATCCCGAGAAGCTGCTGAGCGTGATGATGATGTCGGCGAGGAGGCAATGGAAATGGAATCATTAGATTTGGAGTTAAGTAGTACACCAAAACCTACCGCTTCCATATTTCTTCGCAAGAAGGTACCCACCTCGTCCTCGACCTCAATTCGTGGTGGTGAAAGTGCAAAACGTACTGAAGTTCGGCAATCCACATCCTCCACTTCATCTGGCATTAGCAGCAGGACCACCACCACCAGTATCGCCGCCTCCTCCGGCCCCCAAAGACATTTCAAGTCTCCAGTTTGGGACTTCTTTAGTGTTTGCCCAAAAAAGGAAAACGTAGCCATTTGTAGCCTTTGTAAGCTTCGAGTTAGTCGTGGTAAGCTTGGTTCTAACTATGGTACAGGAGGCCAGAGAGGTCATCTTGAGAGAAGGCACCCTGTCCAATGGTTTCCGCACCTAGAGGCGGTCAAGAAAGCCGGAATTGCACGTAATGAAAACGTTGATTTTTCATCTGCTGATGACGAGGAGGTAGAAGAAGACGATTCAAACACTTCACTTACACCCAGTTCCCATGTCAGCAGCACACCCCATGGGAGCCACACTAAGAGTGTGGGAGAGAGTGAGACATCAATGCGGAAAAGTTCATCAGCGAGCGTAACTGGGTCGAAGAGATCATCATCATCCCGTAAATCATTGGTCCAGGGCAACATTAAAAATATGTTGTTTACAGAAGCGCAATATGAACGCAACCACCCAATGACCCGTCTGTATAACACTAAGCTGGCTAAAATGCTAGCTCTGGACCTTCTCCCTTTTTCTTTTGTAGAAGGGGTTGGTTTTCTAGAATTAGTGACAGCGCTCTGCCCTAAATGGAAGGTTCCTAGCCGGTTCTATTTTGCCCGAGTTGCGGTTCCAGCACTACATGAAGATGTTCTGAAGGTGATTGGGGCAGCTTTGCAGAAGAGTGCTGTTCACACTATACATCTGACAACAGACATGTGGACCAATGGCGCAGGCGCTGATTACATGTGCATCACTGCACACTGGGTCTCTTTTTCAGGGGCTAAAGCAAAGCTAAACTCAGGTGTTGACACTAACATTGTTTTTAAAGGTGCTCGGAAACATGCAACACTAGCCATGTTTGGTTTGGAGAAACGTCACACAGCAGAAAACATTTTGGATGTCTTTAACACAAAGGTCCTTAACTGTCTGTCCCCACTAAAACGCAAGGTTGGTTATGTTTCCACGGACAATGGCGCCAATATAGTTAAGGCCATGAGGGACGGTTACTATTTCAGAGTGCCGTGTTTGGCGCACTGTATAAACCTGGTTGTCCAAAAATTCTTGGGTAATAAACGCAGTGCAGCGTACGGTGTATTGGAGACCTGCCGAAAAATTTGCAAGCATTTCAGGCATTCTTTTAAGTCCCGGAAGCAGCTGAGGAGCATGCTATATCAATGTCAAATGCCAGTGAAAGCACTCATCCAGGAGGTGGTAACACGTTGGAACTCAACCTTCTACATGCTTGAGCGTCTGTATGAGCAGTATACGCAACTCGATCAATATTTCTTGAAAGAGGGTATAGAGGAGCTGAGGATGGGTGGGCCGCAATGGAACATAGTTGAAAGCCTGACACGCATGCTTCGTCCTTTTGAGGTCTTCACGCGTGCAGTCAGCAAGGAGGACTCTAATTTGGGAAAAGCTATCCCATTGTTGTACATGCTGGAGGACCAACTGAAGGAGGTGTGTTCTGTGTTTGGAAAAGATGACAAAAAGCAAGACTCTTTGCTTCTGGCTGAGCAATTATTAGAGCTCCTACAAGGTGATGAACTCAGAACAGCATTACATTTGTGCTACTATTCTGGATCCACGCTACAAAAAGGCGCTGGCAGGCCAAGCATTCTTTCCTTTTAATGATGAACATGTTCCAAAGTACAAACGTTGGCTAGCCTTGTCAGCCAAGAAGTTTGAAACAGAACGGCTGGAAATTGAAGGAAATGGCAGTACATCAGCAGGCCATCCCCAGTCAAAACAATCCACTTCTGCACCTGTGGCTGTGGCACAAGTGACCTCTCAGCCGTTAAAGACACCGGCAACCGGATCATCTGCACGAAAGACAACAGAAACATTGGAGGCTGAAGAGGATTGGCTAGCTCTGCGTGGGTTTGGTTCTCAAAAGGTCAGAGGCACAGCAAGAGCTAAGCAAAGTGGAGGAACCTTGGATGAGGACCTTGAGTCGATGGTGAAGGACTATCTGAATGACTCAACAGAGGTCTATGTTAATTCTGACCCATTGGCGTATTGGCATGGGAAAAAAGAATTGTGGCCACAGCTCACCAACCTGGCTTTAAACTACTTGTCTTGCCCACTCGCAAGTGTGTCTTCTGAACGGGTTTTCAGTGCGGCTGGTGGGATTGTAACTCCCAAACGGAGCCGCCTCTCGCCCAAAAATGTGGAGAGGTTAACAATGATCAAGATGAATCAGCACCTCATACCACCAGATTTCAGAGTACGAGAGAGAGTGCCGGATGAAGAGGAGGTGGCCAGCCACATAGATGAGGGAATTTCTACTCTGTCAGGTGACACTGACCTCACCCTGCCTGAATTCGCAGAGTATGATGACGAAGCCTTATTCTTATTCCTGGACCGTGATTCCGACTTCGAGCCCTGAAAATGAGACAACGAATCAATAACTTTCTTTTTCATCCTTATTCACTTTTATTCCTGTGTGTCTGTCTTTCTTTGTTGTGCACAGTTAATATAATTCAAACTTTAATCAGATAATCACAAAAACAAGCCCATCAGCAGAACTGTCTTCACTTGTTTGCTAATTTATTTGAAGGTGCCGCAGTCTGCATTCCTCAGGTTCACAAGTTCAGAAGAACATGCTCCTCTATCCTCCTCCTCCAGACTCCTATTTCCATCAAAGCAGAGGGCTGGTTTACGCCCAATGAAGAAAGACTCAGCACTTGTGGGGGTGTTGTTCTACCTCTTTGCAGGTGAGTTGACGGGTCTGGGGCCATTGCTGGGAAGCACTAAAAGTGGTTTGGACCAAATCCGAGGCGGAAAATGTTTTGTGTTTTTGATGACTTGCTTGCCTTTGAGGTGCTCTTAGGGGGGGTTCCGTCTGTTTGTGGGTGAGTTTCGTGGTCTGGGAGCATTGCTGGGACACTCTAATCTTGATTGCATTTGCTTTTCAGGAAATCCGTCGTGCCAACCCCGACTTATGGCCTAGCTACGCAGCGCGTTTGGACCGAAGGCCCTGAAATATTGCAAGTATGAGATTTTGCTTTTGGCCTGTTTGGGGGTGTTATGCTTTTTGGCGGGTGGGTTTCCAGGTCTTGGGGCATTCCTGGGAAGGTCTAATACCGGGTAGAAGTGGTTGGGACAAAATCCAGGCCGATTTTTTTTTGGGCTATTTCTGACATTTTGCTCTATGTAGCGTTTTCGGGGGCCTGTTTGGGGGGCTTCCTGGTGTTTGTGGGTGAGTTTCGTGGTCTGGGAGCACTGCTGGGACACTCTAATCTTGATTGCATTTGCTTTTCAGGAAATCCGTCGTGCCAACCCCGACTTATGGCCTAGCTACGCAGCGCGTTTGGACCGAAGGCCCTGAAATATTGCAAGTATGAGATTTTGCTTTTGGCCTGTTTGGGGGTGTTATGCTTCTTGGCGGGTGGGTTGCCGGGTCTTGGGGCATTCCTGGGAAGGTCTAATACCGGGTAGAAGTGGTTGGGACAAAATCCAGGCCGATTTTTTTTGGGCTATTTCTGACATTTTGCTCTATGTAGCGTTTTCGGGGGCCTGTTTGGGGGGCTTCCTGGTGTTTGTGGGTGAGTTTCGTGGTCTGGGAGCACTGCTGGGACACCAGGGACACTCTAATCTTGATTGCATTTGCTTTTCAGGAAATCCGTCGTGCCAACCCCGACTTATGGCCTAGCTACGCAGCGCGTTTGGACCGAAGGCCCAGAAATATTGCAAGTATGAGATTTTGCTTTTGGCCTGTTTGGGGGTGTTATGCTTCTTGGCGGGTGGGTTGACGGGTCTTGGGGCATTCCTGGGAAGGTCTAATACCGGGTAGAAGTGGTTGGGACAAAATCCAGGCCGATTTCTTTTTTTTTGGCTATTTCTGACATTTTGCTCTATGTAGCGTTTTCGGGGGCCTGTTTGGGGGGCTTCCTGGTGTTTGTGGGTGAGTTTCGTGGTCTGGGAGCACTGCTGGGACACTCTAATCTTGATTGCATTTGCTTTTCAGGAAATCCGTCGTGCCAACCCCGACTTATGGCCTAGCTACGCAGCGCGTTTGGACCGAAGGCCCAGAAATATTGCAAGTATGAGATTTTGCTTTTGGCCTGTTTGGGGGTGTTATGCTTCTTGGCGGGTGGGTTGACGGGTCTTGGGGCATTCCTGGGAAGGTCTAATACCGGGTAGAAGTGGTTGGGACAAAATCCAGGCCGATTTTTTTTTTTTGGCTATTTCTGACATTTTGCTCTATGTAGCGTTTTCGGGGGCCTGTTTGGGGGGCTTCCTGGTGTTTGTGGGTGAGTTTCGTGGTCTGGGAGCACTGCTGGCTATATATACTTTACTTTGCAAGAGGTTTGAAGCAAATCCATGGTGGCAGAGGGGACTTAGGGCCTAGCTGCAGAGCGCGCGCGGAGTGATTTGGGAAATTTGTGAAAAACTTACTAAGTCCCCATTTTTGTACTTTTGCTCTTTGGCTGTTTGGGGGTCTTCTACTCGTTTTCTCCTGGGTTGACGGCTCTGGGGCCATTGCTGGGAAGCTCTAATACCGGATAAAAGTGTTTTGGACCAAATCCCAGGCGGAATTTTTTTTGTGTTTTTGATGACTTGCTTGCCTTTGAGGTGCTCTTAGGGGGGGTTCCGTCTGTTTGCGGGTGAGTTTCGTGGTCTGGGAGCACTGCTGGGACACTCTAATCTTGATTGCATTTGCTTTTCAGGAAATCCGTCGTGCCAACCCCGACTTATGGCCTAGCTACGCAGCGCGTTTGGACCGAAGGCCCAGAAATATTGCAAGTATGAGATTTTGCTTTTGGCCTGTTTGGGGGTGTTACGCTTCTTGGCGGGTGGGTTGCCGGGTCTTGGGGCATTCCTGGGAAGGTCTAATACCGGGTAGAAGTGGTTGGGACAAAATCCGCGCGGAAAAGCCTTTAGTTTTGGCACTTTTTGTAACTTAGGGTTCGTTAGGGTTAGCCCTAGCAGCAGGATTGCATGTGTTTCGGGGTGTTCTAGATTTTTCAAACTGAGTTCTGGGGTCTTAGAGCACTCGTGAGAATGTGTAATTTTGGTTGCAAGTCATTTGAAGAAAATCCATGGTGGGAAAGGGGGGATTTGGCATAGTTAAAGAAAGCCTTTGCCACTATTCTTAACTTAGGGTTCGTTAGGGTTAGCAGTATTTCTATTGCATGTGTTTGAGTGGGGGGGATTTCGAGTCTTGGAGCGATGCTGGCTATGGCTACTTTTGCTTGGTTGCTTGCAAGTGGTTTGAATGCAATCCACGGTGGGTAATGGGTAATTAGGGTACTTCGGCCTACTTTTACTTTCAAAGTAAGTTTTGTCACCAGTTTTCTGCTAGGCCTCGTTTTTTGAGATTTGATTGGGGGTCTTCTACATTTTTGCGACTGGCTTTAGTAAGGGTCTGGGTGGGAGCACTGCTAGGAAGATCTAATTTTGTTCTAAAACACAGTTTACAGTACACCTAGCTTGAGGGGCAAGATCCGCTACATTAATTTGCCCATACTTATTTATCCTTCAAAAGGTGACTCAGAGTACGCACTTTCAAAAACATTGTACTGTCTACTAGGAAAAACAAATTGTGACTTTTTGCACTCCACAGCCTACATACCTTATATTTATTTATCAGTGGTGTTGTAATATTATATCACTTCCTGTTTTTTGTTGAATAATTACAGGCCGGGTTTCAGTCTCTGCAATGGGGAAAAAAGGATGGAGTCAGGCTTCACAGTAGCGAGCCACAATTCAGCATCAGGCAGGCAGTGGACAGGGTGTCTTCTGGTGACCAACATCGATGGACGAAGCGTCGGCTGCAATGGAGGAGTGCCGCTAATAGGAGGATTTTTTTTCTGCAGGCAACTTACTTACCACTTCCAACAGGACCACTACAACCACATAGATACAGTATCCCTTGCCTTTTTCTCTGAATGTGACTGCATTTCTTGGCTCTCTCTCGGCTTCTACATTGATCCCTTAACACATCACTTAGTCCACTCCACTATCACATCTGCACCACACATAGTCATTTGTAAGTGCTCCTACGTAATTCGCAAGTCGCAGCACGCCCCAGGCCGTAGAGGACTGGGATGGCCCCAATGATGAAGCATGTCACCAAGGGGCAACCCTGGTGAGTGAGGGGACACCTAGAAAAAAAGCAATTTCTCCTTTTCTATCTACTATACCTTCCAGACCAACCCCACTGAGTGTTGTTGTGAATGGATTTATAGTGACCAGCAAGGCTCTCGGGTATCTGGCTACAGAGACCTTATGTTGAATATCGTTATCAATAATTTACACATAGGCCCTTTACTGTTGCATTCTTTCTTCCACAGTTGTCGAATGTACTACTTACTTTTCACTGACATGCATGCAGTAGTGCATGCACTTTCAAAGATTGATGGATAGGTTTGTACCCAAAGAATTGTTTATGTTCAATTGTTTGTCTATGCTGTGCTTTTTTTTACAGGGTGTCTTCTGGTGACCAACATCGATGGACGAAGCGTCGGCTGCAATGGAGGAGTGCCGCTAATAGGAGGATTTTTTTTCTGCAGGCAACTTACTTACCACTTCCAACAGGACCACTACAACCACATAGATACAGTATCCCTTGCCTTTTTCTCTGACTGTGACTGCATTTCTTGGCTCTCTCTAGGCTTCTAAATTGATCCCTTAACACATCACTTAGTCCACTCCACTATCACATCTGCACCACACATAGTCATTTGTAAGTGCTCCTACGTAATTCGCAAGTCGCAGCACGCCCCAGGCCGTAGAGGACTGGGATGGCCCCAATGATGAAGCATGTCACCAAGGGGCAACCCTGGTGAGTGAGGGGACACCTAGAAAAAAAGCAATTTCTCCTTTTCTATCTACTATACCTTCTGTCAGGTTACGCAGCCCCTAAGCGCCTACCGTACTATGAAACTACATTTCCCATGAGTAGGCGGGAGACTTGCAGGAAGTTTATCTGGGGAACAGACGCGCTTCCTGTTGCGCGTTATTCTGGTTTCTGTTCTGCACACTACCGTTTCCCTCTTCCTTTTTGTTGGACCATACATCTTTGCTTTGACTATTTGGAACCCCCTTTGTACATTGAGTCCTCTACCAAGTTTGTGGTATGTTGTGAGTAGTGGGTTTGATGTCTTAGTATAACGCGAGTGTGTTTGGTGCGACAGGAGTGTGTTCGTTAACTATATGTTTATGTGTTTCTTAGGCCTTCCTCACAGATTGTGGCAGAAGGGCTATAGTATTTCCTATCCAAGGTCATGTTTTCTTGGTGCTCAGGTACTTGTCTACTTCCTTGGTTATTTAGTGAGACTATATGAGAGTACCCTTGTATGTTAGGACAGCACTTCACTGATGCCTGTCTTGTCTTCTGTTACAGGTATCCTTTCCCTGCTGACCCTACCTTTACCCATCCCACATTTTTTATTTTAGTTTGTTATTTTTCTCCCCCGCCTAATGCCTCGAACACCCTGTGTTTACACTTCTGGGTGTTGGTGACATTTGGAGGTGGAACCATATTTGCATCGACTGGATCACGGGGAGTAAACCTGACACCTTCCAGACCAACCCCATTGAGTGTTGTTGTGAATGGATTTATAGTGACCAGCAAGGCTCTCGGGTATCTGGCTACAGAGACCTTATGTTGAATATCGTTATCAATAATTCCACACAGGCCCTGTACTGTCGCATTCTTTCTTTCCACAGTTGTCGATGATATATTCTTACTCTGCTTGACAAAGAACCATTGCTAATGTGAAAGAACTTCAACCGAATTAGTAGTTATACTTTACCATTTGTTAGGCTACAATGTGGCACTGCTCTACTGTACTTCTGTCACCTGCTATATTCTCAGTTGTACCGTTGAATTGCTCAGGAGGACAAACCAGATTTCATTTTCTTTTTTTTCATAGGCATGCAACTGCCACTGTGTCACACCACTAGTACCACCGCTATGAGGAAATTTTATCCGACCAAGATTGCCAACGTTATTCGGTGTTTCTCGTGGAGCCAGCCCTGGGTCTAGCCCTACTTTCAAACACAAATTACAGGTAAGATAAGCGTTTGGTGGTTTGGGGGTATAATGGAGTATTAGTACGAGAGACGAGAGACTGAAGGTAGTACTACTAAAGTCCTAGGACTCTTGGATTCACTTCACTTAGTCTGTGAGAGGCACTTAGTGTTGAAAACATTTGGGCATTTACACTTAAAGGAAGAAAATGGAACTAAACTTTCAGGAAAACAGTCAACGTTAAACCCCCACCCACCAGGCAAGCAGTAAAAAACAGGTATGCTCAGATAAAGTTTGAAAAAGTATATTTATATCCCTAACAAAATAATCTCCCGCAAGACCCTCCCTAACCCCAACGATTGTCCTTCAAAAGTCCCCAAAAACCCAACTCCCAATTCCCACCCCCCAAAAGTCTCTAAAAAAGGGGCAAGGGACACTATGGGTGGATGCTGTTAACTTTTTGGGCCAGGGCATCATGCTCCTCGCGGAGCAAGGCGAGCTCCTGCTGAAGGCGGGACACCATCAGGGTAGTGCGGCGCAGGCGTGCCTTCACTGCCTTGCAGGTGCAATGCCTGTGAGAGGCAGCTGTTGGCCTTGCTGCTCGGCGGTGGCGTTTGCCTTTGGCAGCCCGGCTCAGTCTGGGTGGACCACTGTGCTGGGTGGCAGCCCGTGGGGCCACGGAGGCCGATGCAGACGACGTTGTTGTAGTTGTCGACTGCACACTTTCCACGTCCTCCAGGGCCACCAGCCGCCGATATTCCGCAACAGTGGCCTCGATCCTCCGTTGCCGGGCCGCTCTAGCCAGCTCCTTCCTCCTTGTTCGTTTGGAAGGAGAACCTATATGAAGAAAGAAAGACATAGTCTGTAACCAATGCTCTTTAAGATTAACTCAATCATTCAGCAGAAATTTGTGTTGCAGTACAACTAGCAACTTGCAAGCGCATTACATAACTATTGAGGCCAGTATCTATCTAACCTCACACTTCTTCATCCTTGCTCTAACATTAGTGGGAGTTTAAGGAACAAATTCTACGAGCACTGTGGACTTCCATTGGAGTCGACTATGAAAGTACACCAGTCTTATTCTTCTTCTTATCTCTTGTTTTGGAAAATTGGTACGTTATTTTCTGCAAGCCGGCATAATGCCAGCGCAGTAAACTTGCACCCGAGAAAAAGAGACGCACGCCATGAGGAGTGACCTAGACTTGCGTTGCCGTTGCGTTACTGTACCCGTCCAGTACATGCAGGTGGTGAAGCTCTTACTTTTCTATTACGGGTGGCACTGAGAATACTCTGTTACAACTCAAGGGCTACTGCTTAATTAATTTAACTTTCACCCTACAGTGGAAATGAGTACTAGAAATGGAAAATTGAAGAAGATAAATAACCTGATTATCTATCACTTCACATGGGATGTTTTTGCTTATATATGGGATGACTTTAGGTGCTTTGCTTTTTATTGAGTGACCAGTGATACATCCACACATGAATGACTGAGTACTACTAAACTTATTAAGAGAGGTAGGGAGTGGCCACCATAATAACCGGATCTATGCAGTGCTTGCAATACAAACTACTGCTACTATTTATGGTAGTATTTGGACAAAATTAAAAGTTCTTTTCCTTGCCTTTCCTACACTGGAACAGACGTGCGGGTGCAGTAGTGTTACATGCTCTTCAAAGTTACACTTAGTTCATCCACTGACCGTCTACTCTCTCTAGATCATGGGTACTCACAAACTTTCTCTCAGGGGCTACATTTACAGTGTAGTTTGGGGCCGAGGGCCGCACTGGTGGGGGCGGAGTCAGAGGGGGCGGGGCTAAAGCAAAACGATAACTTGTGACCATGAGGTTGCACACAGGTCCCTGCAGCAGATGCCCTCATCCACTGAGCCACCAGACCCAGCATTTACATACATCTCTCTCCCTCCTGCTCTCCCTCCTGCCCTCCCTCCATCTCTCTCTCCCTCCTGCCCTCCCTCTCCCTCCCCCTCTGTCATCTCACTGTGTGTGTGTCTATCTGTGTCAGCCTTCAGCCCGGGTTGAGACCGCTTCCTCAACGCGCACACACAGACAACAACACCAAAGTACTTAACAGGTCTTTAAAAGACCATTAACATATTATTGAGGCTTTGTTTGTTTTAGCGCCCCTGCTTCTCCACCCTGACAATCACTGCTTGCCCGGCCCCACAGAGCAGAGGCTTTGTTCTATTTCACCTCTTTGTGGCCTTGCATCTCCACTCTGCTCTGTGGGGGCCGGGGGAGCAGTGATTGTCAGAGTGGAGATGCAGGGGCGCTAACAGGTGAAATACAAAAAAGCCTCTGCTCTGTGGGGGCCGGGGGAGCAGTGATTGTCTGCAAGGTCTGCGCACCGCCAAGGAAGGCTTGCCGGGCCACCACCGGCCCGCGGGCCGTACTAGGAGTACCCCTGCTCTAGATACACATATGCTATCTAAGAGTCAGATAGTAGCATGATCCAGGTATATGGACACATACAGTTTCTGTGTCACCCACCCAGGCTGTTGTCCTTCCACCCATCATTGCTTCATCATTCACCCAGCCATGCATCTCATATTCTTGCCTTCCCAGCTAGTCTTCAATCTCAATAAGTAAGGAATATATAAGAGCTTACCTCTGGCCGCCACCACCACCGTCTCAACTCTCACAGCCGCCGCCGCCTCCTCCCCTGAACAATCGGCCTCCGCCTCCGTGTCCAGCACCACCACCTCCACACTGGCCCCGCCACCAGATGTTCCACCTACAAAGTACATGTAACAATGTTAGAATAAAGCACTCACTAGTCACTAGTATTTGGTCTAGGAATGAAGACATGTGAAAACAATGTAATTTGTGACTGTCTACGTTAAAGTTAAAAAAAATGTCCCTTTTTCCAGGGAAGGTTGTCTTGCTGCACTTTTTGGCACAACTGATGAAGGCTGTTTTTTTAACACGCACCATTTTTCTCCACATAGACAGAAGATGGACTTCTAACTACAAGATCAAGTTTAAACCAGGTGAGAGCTCGGCTCGACCACAAGAAATGTCTTCAATTAATCGTCAGCACTAACCACTTTTCCATTATCAGTTAAACGTTTAGTTTTATTATGACTTCATTTTAATAAATGTGTTTACTTTTAATAAAGCTTTTAAACTTAAATACAATCTGTGTTTTTTGGTCCAGATTAGAGTGACTGAGCGAAAGGTTTTGCAATTTTTGCAAGCATGAGTCCAGATAGAACACTTCAAAAGACATTATGGACAATCCCAGAGGACTGCACTAAGTTGATAGAGCTATTGCTGACTAGAATCATGGGAGTTTCGCCAACCGTGCAATCTTAGTTAGCTACACAGACAGACTAATAAGAATAATCTAGTAATACCACAGGGAGTCATAGTAGAGGCAGGATAAGAATTTAGATACAGTCTACAAGAAGAGCAAAGACAATTTTGAAAAAAGTCAAATGAGGAACGCTAGGAAAAATAGGTACTAGTCTAAAATGAAAACTTACTGGGGCCAGCAGAGGAGCCCTCGCCTGCCCGATCCTGGCCCTGTTGAACAGCATCCGCCGCCTGCTGCTCCTGTGTCCTCCTCTCGCCCCTGGGGGGAGCTGACGTACAACATGAAAGAAAGAACAGAAAACATGGATGATTGTTGCTTGTCAATGTCAACCAAATCAAACATTTCAAAAGAACAATAACAAAATATTTCCGCGAAATTATATTGATTATGGTTACTTTTCATTTATTTGCGGACCTTTGACTTCGAAAGTCACGTAACTCACGTGACTTTTGTGACGCAGCAGCTAAACAAAAAAGGGCGCCATGGTGCGGCGTATAATATTATAACAACGTGACGCATTTGGGAGATGCATCCCGTTATAAAGCCCTGCGCCATCAGGGGGCGTTCCGGCGCAAGGGAGGGCATTCCTGCGCTGGAACACATCCTAATAGTGGCTGAGGGAAATCTACAAAATATCAATCAGTCACCTTTAGGACAATGATGCGTCACACAAACCCTGCACCTGCTTGAAGCAGACGTACGGCTTGACCCAGCATTGGGGAGATAGGGTACCCCAGAGCATTGATGGAGCTGCGCCATCGTTGCGACGCAACTCCAGCAGTAAAGCTTCGGTGACGTTTTGGGCCCATGGTGCGCCGCATTGCAAATACGGCGCACCATGTTTGGTGGTGGTAGCGGGTCGCACAATTAATGGCGCATCCCTGCTACTTTGCAGGGATGCGACGGTAATTGCAATTCTGCCCCTTAGGGGCATACTTACTTACGCGTTCTGGCGCATCTCCAGAGATGCGCCAGATCATCATCAAATGCGTCACGCAAAACTACCCTTGCGACACGGCAGATGTGCCTCATTTACAATGCGGCGCGCCATGGCGCAAGGGTAGGCACTTGCGTGACGCATCTCGTCACGTAAGAGCGGCGCATCGCTGGAGTCACGTCGCCAACGCAATGCAACTCCAGTAATGCTCAGGGCCACCCAATACTTAACATGCTGTGTCAGTCCTTTCGCCTGCTTCGAGCAGACATAAGGAATTGAATTGACGTAGCAGCGTCGCAGAAGTGCCTGCGTTAAATCTTGTACATTTCACGCAGGCAATTTTGCGAGGCGCACAGCCGCTGGACCGCCCACCCTGCGTACTAGGAACGCACCCATTGTGGTGCAGGCCCATGGCTTTATAACGTGACGCATCTCCCTAGATGCATCATGCTGTAAATGACTCGCAGGGATGCGGCACGTTTACGCCGCTGTTGCGTCACGCAAGGCAACGTAAACGTGGCGCAAGGGGCTTGTAAATGTAATCTGCCCCCTAGTGTCTAGCATTACGCAGTTCTGTAAAGTACACTCATACATAATAGTTACTCAGGCCAATGAGACCACGAAATAGAAAACAAATAAGCATAGTAGCAACGCCACTGAGAAGGAGAGCAGTGCACCTGAAATGCACAGAAGATTTTGAAATATAATTTAACTACAATGTAATCGTCATCAGCGGCATTATTGGCTTGCTCCATGTAAAAAACAAATATTTGCAATACAACAACACAGAGCAGGAGAAAACATCATAGTAGTGAGTGATTAAATGGCTACTACTACTCACCAAGCCCGGGGATCTCCAAGCCGAGCTGGTCCAGCAGGTCGCGCTCGCGGTCCAGGAGGTCCGTCCAGCGATGGGTGACCTGGCTGTAGGTGCGCTGGACCCCGTAGAGGTGGGATATGGCCCAGCACACCTTCTCCCACCGCTTCCGGCGCTCCCGCATGTTGTAGCCGCCGGCCGCGATCCTGCCGCCTCCCGCGATGGTCCTGGGCAGGCGGCGCTGGACGAAGTAGACCAGCGCGCCCACTTCCTCCGGGCTGAATATCTCCCGTCGCGTCACCTGCTCCCCCCTCAATCTCCCGCATGCTGTCCTGCCACTGGGTCCAGCACTACTCCCCGCCGCCGCTGCGGCCCTCAAGTGCCTGGGCAGCTTCACGGCGCCTGGCTTGACCATGGTCTGGGCAGGTAAGGTAGGAAGAAGTAGAAAATTAAGAAAGAATAGGATAGGGAAGAAGAAAAGAAAAGAGTTTAAAAAAGTAGTTTAAAAGTAAAGAAAAATAGCAGAAAAGACAAAAATATACAGCTAGGAAAAGAGAGGGATAGATAAGAAGCAAAATCGTAAAAAAAAAACTGAAAACAAGCAAAGGATGGCAAAGATACCAAGAGGATTAAACACCATGCCCAGACACAGGAAATGAATGAAAAACAAGATGGCCGGCGCCCGTTCACGAGCGCGAAAGTAAGTTCGCGCGAGATTTTCCTCGCGATCTCGTGCGAACCTCTAGATTTCCCGCGCGATCTCGTGCGAACCTCTACTCGCAATGCGCTTACTGCGCGAGATTATACATAGCGGGCGGAAACGGAAATACGTCACGCAAACAAAATGGCCGCGCCCGTACTCGACCTTGGGGTAAATTCGCGTGTTGCGCTGCAAGCGGCTCGCGAATACTGCAAAAAAACTCGCGAAACAACAAGCCGCAAAAAAATAAAATGCTCATTCGCACGAATTGGCGGCTTCCGCGGTCGGTTTCGCACGACGCCGCGCCCCGCGAATAGCGCGAAAAAAACCGAAAAACTATTTCAGCAAAAGCAAAAGCAATGAGCAGGTGCAAAAGGTCAACCTCATGATTTGTAACGATTCTTTGTAGTGCTTCCTGAGGGGGCCCTCCAGAATTCGGTTGCCTGCTTGCAACTATTGTGTGACCCTGCTCTGACCTTAACTGTATGCCACAAAGGTCCTGATTTACAGCTAAAGGAGCAGACAAGCAGGTGCCAGGCTGGAACTTTAAATTCTTTCAGTGACACATTAATTAGCCCCTAATTCATTATTGTCAGTTGGGGCAGGGCAGGTGTTGTAACTAATTTTGCAACAATGAAAGCACTTAGCAAGTGCAAAAGATCACTAATCAGGGCGCACTAAGGAAGCAGGTGCCAGCTAAAAAAATATTCTGTGACACATTAATCAGCCCCAAATTAATTCAGGTCACTTGAGGCAGGGAAGGTGTGCTTTGCTTTGCCGAAAATAATGTACACTGGACAACCAGAGGGTGTGGTGATGAAACAGAGGGTGGCATGGGTGGGCCAGAGGGTGGCATGAGTAGTCAGAGAGTGGCAGTGGTGACAGAGAGTGGCAGTGATGAAGAAGAGTGTCCCAAACAAGCTGGACATGTAGAAACAACAAGTTCGCAAAACTTGCGACCCGACAGGTAAGTTCCCAAATTGCGAAATTGTAAAAACCCTCGCGAACTGGCAGAAACACGGGCGAACACAAAAAAAAAAATCCGCAAATTCGCGGATTTTGCGGATTGCGAATCCGCAAATCCGCAAAATTCGCGAACGCGAGATCCGCAAAATTCGCCCATGCTTAGTACATGGCTAAGCTTGATATGTTAGACCGCTCTAAAAGAAATAGAGGATTTTGGATACCCTTCCTGTTAAATTTTGGTTGAATTACATTTATGTTAAAGTCCGATGATTAAGCCCGTGCCTGTCTCGCTGGTATATGGACTTTCCCAGGACGATAAATAGAGATGGTGGAGGACACACATGTTGGGTCAGGTGGTCAAGAAGGATAGTTTAGAGGAAGGCCAGACTCAAGAATATGTGTTGTCTACGCCCCATTACTCTAATCCAGTCTAAGAGATAAAAACAGCCCAGTGGTGGATTAGAAAGAAGTTATGGGCGGCAAGACGGCAAATGAGGATATAAATATTTAAAAAAAGAATTGAGAGCTTTTGAAATTGGAAAATGAAGTAATAGTTCACATTGAAGCTATTGATAAAATCGAGCATCAAGGAATAACAGTTCTTCTTTCAAAGGAACTACTGACTAAATTGGATTCTTTGGAAAAGTCTGTAGCAAAAACTGCTGGCTTAGAATTTTTTTAGATGTATATATAAACTGTTGGGTAATTTTGAGGCCTAATTTGAATGTAGAAGGTTTAGTGAATGGAGCAGTGGGGAAAGTTGTTGATTTTGTAAAATTTCAAAACAGAAATGGAATTGAATTCTTGAAAATTAAATTTGATCAGACTACAGAGGTAAGACAGATTGCACGTTGTGCTGTACATTTTTAGCTTGTAAAAGACTTGTATGTTCATAGAAAACAGTTTCCTTTGTGTTTAGCATATGCAATAGCCATTTATATATCTCAAAGTTTAAGTGTATATAATGCTTTAGTAAATGTTGGAAGAACTGTGTTCAAAGAGGGAATGGCATATGTTGCATTATTTTGAGTTAAAACATTGTCTGGTTTGTATTTAATTGATTTAGATGAAAACAAGGTTAGTGCTGATGTAAATTGTGTTGAGAAAATAATCGTTTAAGAATGCTTTATGCACCAACTTTAGTTGAATATCCTATTTATGAAAAACCTGTTGTGTGTTCACAACACAAACATGTCGAAGAATCAAGTGTGGTTGAAAAGCATAAAAACATTCAAGAGAAAAGAAAAGATGTAAAGAAACAGCAAATACAAACAAGTGACAATGTTGTGGAATACCAATTAAAAAATGCTTCTGGTGTCAACTGCTGTGGTAATGTTATTCTAAATGTTATATTTTTTCTAGAAGAACTTTATGGTGAAATTTTGGAAAGTCAGGAAAAAAGATTATGTTCTGCACTTTATACTTAATTGCAACAATTGAGAACTGACAGAAGTAAGATTCATACTGCTTTTGTTATTCGCCAACTCGTGGATACATGTACTGCATCTTTAACGTTCAGCGCAAATATACAACAAGATGCACAAGAATTTCTGATGCTTGGGGTGTTAGAAGATGAAGGAATCTAGATTGAGAGTTTATTTGGACTCAGTTACAAATGGGATCATAGATGTGAACAGTGTTCAATAACCTCAAGCACGATAGTTGACAGAGAACAATTTCTATATTTAACAATTACTGACTGCAAATCTGTACCTTTTACGAAATTAGTTAAAGAAGCAAATCATGATATGAAATGTTCTCATTGTCAATCAGAAATGTTATCTACATTATGCCTACAAGGATATGGAAAATATCCAATTTTAGTGCTACAATGCTGTAGACCAAATGGAAGAAAAGCGGAAACAAAAATAAAAAATGTTGTTGCTAGTCAAGTATCTATTTCTGGAAGAACTTTTGTAACAGTTGCTATTGTTTTCCATACTTTAGCTACTACCACATGTGGACATTATACTGTATATTTAAAATGTAATAATGGTTGGAGTCACTGTAACGATACACACTTGGAAATATAACCAAGACTGCCTTATGAATTACCAAACTCATACTTGATATTTGTGAACCAAAAATTTGTGTTACATTATTCGGCTCGTGGAAAAATGTAATGACTGGAAAAACTGGATGATTTTAAACAATGTTTTTGACACGTTATTCGACCTAGTGGGAAAAAGTGAACAGAAACTACAGATTAAAGGTAAGTTTAAAAATTGCAAATAATATTGGATGTGTTATTTGTGTTGCTTTCGTATTGTACTTGCGAAAATTTGCCATTTGTTTTTTAACAATCTAGTTTATTGTTTTTTCTCCATGCTGTATGATCATACAACACTGACATCACCGTGAATAGTGAAGTGAAGTAGAATCTGATAACAGCAAAGAAAGGGGTAAAAATGTTTTCTTAATGTTAAATTATGTTGTATTATTTGAAAAGTAACTGTAATTTGTGAAATATATTCCATTACATACCAGTTTTACAGTTGACTTTTTTTCATGTAGTAGAAAAGTTATAAAAAACAGTACTAACGACAGATAGCCCAATAGTAGTTTGATATTTAAAAAACCTTTGAAATTCAATGAAATTAATATAGGTTTTACAGATATTATAGTTAGAAATTAGCATTTAAAAAAACCTTTGACATTTACCAAAAAAACATAGGTTTCAGGGACGTTATAGTTAGAAATTAGCATTTAAAAAACCTTAAAAATTCAATGAAAAAAACATCGTTTTCAGGGACGTTATAGTTAGAAATTAGCATTTAAAAAACCTTAGAAATTCACTGAAAAAACATAGGTTTCAGGGACTTTATAGTTAGAAATTAGCATTTAAACAAAACTTTTAAATTCACTGAAAAAAACATAGATTTCAGGGATGTTGTAGTAAGTTGGACATTTCACTCGTACAAAACCAGCAAAATTCCACTGTTATAGTTAGTTGAGCTAAGTATAACTCACGCCCCTCACAATGCACTGCTGATGACATCACATATTACGATTCAGAAAAGGGGGTGGTGATGAACAGAGTGTCTGAATTAAGCAGACCACTCTTACCCAGTCCAAAGATCAGGGCTTGATCCATCACCGTTATTTATCTCACCGCACCATCCCAGCTCAGAACCTGGCTATATGCAAATCAGTCTGTCCCTGGCCCAGTGCATCATGGGAACAGGGCAGACCAAACTACCAAGCCAATTCTTCACCAGAAAGAAGACAAGCTACCGGGGACCGGTTTCTGGCATTTCAGCCTTCTTCGGCCCAGCTTGCTTGAATCCTGATGATGCAGTGAGAAAGAGACTCATGTCTGAGTATACCCTGCCACACCAATAGTGGCCAAAAACGATTCCGAAAAGGGGGTGGTGATGAACAGAGTGTCTGAATTAAGCAGACCACTCTTACCCAGTCCAAAGATCAGGGCTTGATCCATCACCGTTATTTATCTCACTGCACCATCCCAGCTCAGAACCTGGCTATATGCAAATCAGTCTGTCCCTGGCCCAGTGCATCATGGGAACAGTGCAGACCCAACTACCAAGCCAATTCTTCACCAGAAAGGAGACAAGCTACCGGGGACCGGTTTCTGGCATTTCAGCCTTCTTCGGCCCGGCTTGCTTGAATCCTGATGATGCAGTGAGAAAGGGACTCATGACTGAGTATACCCTGCCACACCTATAGTGGCCAAAAACGAGTCAGAAAAGGGGGTGGTGATGAACAGAGTGTCTGAATTAAGCAGACCACTCTTACCCAGTCCAAAGACATCACATAATACATCATTCATGACATGTTCAGTGACATCACTGATGACATCTCAAATGACATTGTAGAAATGAGTACATAATGAAGTGACAATCACAAAAAGTGCAGCATTACACCACATATGTGCCTTTTCAGGCCACATAATTTACTTGACCTTGCCACATAATTTGACCCTCCACTGTTGCATAACTGCAGGTGCCCTGGTAATGCTATTACAGTACTACTTTATGTACTACAGAATGCTGTTTCTGAAGAGGTCACTTTGTAAGTTAAATTCCATACAAAGCAATGGACTTTACTCAGCCCTTTTTGAAAATCTATGATTTAACATTATTTCTATTGCCCTTAACTATGTAGTTATCACTGATTAGGAAAACAGCCTATGGCTTGACAGTGCCACACACATTTGAAATGAATGAATGATTTGCGTATTTTCTAAATCCTGAAGGCCACCTACATATGCGGCGAGTAGAATGCCCATACTCAGGCTTCTGATGCAGAGAGCACACACATTTGTGCTGGAAGGGGTAGCTTAATAAGTGCAAAAATTAAATATTGGAATATATTTCTTAAACTCAAAAAATTCTAAATGTCAGGCTGGTCTTTCCCAGCATTTGAATTTTAAGAACATACAGCAGTCATTTTCAGTCCCCATGTGTAAATGTCATTGATGTATTTATTTATTTATTTGTGCTAGTCTGTTACTTATTTAAATATTTTTACATCATTATAAATCTATTTCACTTTGGAGAATCCAGCTATTTCCATAGTATTAGTGCACAAACTGGCTGCCTAGTACCATACACACACCTTTACAGCTGTTAAAATCTAGTTTGCAGTGTCAACATTATCGGCGCCATCTTGCCCCCTTTTTGAGTCCATTCGTGCGCGTAAGAGGCAGCCATTTTAAATACCATGGCCTCTCTGCCCATCGCCGACAGCCAGCGCGTCTCTCTCTCTCTCTCTCTTCTGACCTCGCAGGCATCCCCCGCGCGCTGACAACCCCCGCTCTCACATGCTTGGGCCATAAACCCCTCTTCAGCGCAACCCTGCCTCGGAACCCCATCCTGTTCCCAGCTCGACACCTCCCTCCACTCCTTTCATGATCCCGGGTCCTTTGATAAAACCCCCCTTTCCTCTGTGCCCGATTGTCCTGCTCGTTCCCAGGCCGCCACCTGGCCTTGCGGATGCTGTTTATTGCTCCCATACAGTAGGAAGCTTCTCCCATCAAAGGATCCACGAGTTGATCAAAGCCCCCACCCCAGGAGACCCGATCGACCACATGCATTCCGGGAATCGGTGGGATGTCCAGCTACGCGACAATCGTCACCTATTGTGACCGGGGTGGGGACTTCTATGGTAAATGTGTGTGGGAACGGGCCTGAAGCGGGGATTCCGAGGATGCCTTTCCGTACTTCAAAGTATTTGCAAGAATGTGCCACATGCAATAAACTGTAATAAAGATCATAAACCTGTGTATAAGAGGCCAGGCCTCAGAGATGTGGTTAGAGCACCTCGAGAAGATACCCTGTTGTCTGAATTGATGTGTTCTGCTCCGTCGGAATAAATCCTCTGTTTCCTGCCTTCCAGTCTCCAGCGCCTGCCTCTTTGTTTGGTAACTTGAGTGGTATTAGAGGTGGTTAGCGCCGGGCAACTTTGAAAAAGGTCATCGGTCCTACCTTTTTCCACAATTGGCGTCCCAAACGTGGGGCCCATCAGTGACTCGTGGATCCAGTGGGAGAGGTCCTGACGACAGAGTGAACGACTGCAACGATCGGGAGAGCTCCTGTCCGATAGACCCTCGTCTGACAGCCGATCATCCAAACTTCACTGGTTCCGAACAGACCTCTCTCGAGTGATCTACGGTCCTGATTGGGAACCATCAGGAGTGCCGCGACGGTCATGAAGAATAGAGGACAATCGGGCGCTGGATTCGGAAGACAAGAAACTGTCCATGCGGTCCAGGTAAGGTCGTGTAACACAACAAATTGCGAAATGATTGTTTGATTAGGGAAATACTAGTATTACTCTTTGAATTGTTGGTTCTTTTTGGAGATTCGCTGTCTGCAAACAGAGAAGAACAGGTTCTCTCTTTGCAGGTAGCGAAGGATAGGTAACGCAGACTTTTGTCCCCGTTGTAATCCGTCGTGCCTATCTTCCTCCCCCACTGATTGATTGTTTGGCCCGAACTGTTGTTCGCGGATTGTTTTCTTGAGATTCGCTGTCTGCAAACGGAGAAGAACAGGTTCTCTCTTTGCAGGTAGTGAAAGGGTAGGTAACGCAGACTTTTGTCCCCGTTGTAACCCGTTGTGCCTACTTATTCTCCCCATTGATTGTTTGATTGACCGAACATTGATTGTTCGATATTGGTGCTTTTGAGGTATTCACTGCCTGCAAATAACGAAGAATAGAAATATTCTGTCTAGTCTTTGCACGCAGTGATAAGATAGGTAGTGCAGACTTTTGTCCCCTTTGTAATCCGTCATGCCTATCTTCTCCCCACTGATTGGTAGCCTGTTTAGCCCCGACCGCTTATTAGAGATGAACCATCCGGCTCCACTGGAAGGCACCCCTAATAAGGACATGTTTCTGAAGCATGGATTGATCGCTATAGCTTATAGCAAGCTGTGGCATAAATATACGAAGAAGGATCAGAAAAGTCAGTGGCCACTGATAGGATCCTTCGATGAGGATAAAATAAGCGCGCTAGAAACAGCCCTTGGGAAACACAAGACAACGCCCACTATGCTTGATAGTCTCGGCATGTGGCGCAAAGAAACAGAACAACGTAAAAAGAGAAATGAAAGTAGGTTGGAAAAAGAGCTGCGAAAGGCAGCCCACCTAGTTGCTAAGAAATTAGAAGAAGAGATTAAGGAGAGAGAAGAAGCCAAACAGAAACAAGAGTTAGCGACATCAAGTCAGTGTCTACGCTCTACCCTGAATTACCCTCGAAACAGCGAGACAACGATGATCTTTTGTTAGGTCCTCCGATCATCTACATGCCCCCTCCATATGCCCCTTCCCAACCTTTAGCACAGCACCCACTACCCTCAAGCACAGGCGAGAGTAGTACCAGAGCTTCGGTCCCCATGGCCTCCGCGCCGGCCGAACCCCTTGTACTAGATACAGCACAAGCGACAGTGTTAGATGACCCAGAAAGACAGATCCCACAAGAATGAACAGGTTAAGCAAAGATGAGCGAGCAGGGATCGACAAGATAGTGAGGACACTGGTAGAAAGGAGAGTGAGGAGCACATCACGGATATGTTCAACTCATATGCAGGGAGCCACAGACGGCACTTTGCCGTACGACTGTGTTATCATGCCCTGAATACGTATGAGGACCGATATCGAGACAAAGGTCCCGAGAGCCTAACAACTCTGTATAGAAAGGTCGATATCGGGGATGAGGGCGAGTGTGACGTGACGGACCTCCTTATGCGTACGCTTGAGGTTTTCTGCCACCTCACTGAACAAGAATCGGAAGCTAAACCTACGACACCCGTAGCGACCGAATCACGAACTGAGCGAGCTAGCACCATGTTGCCAATAAGGGAGGCTGCCCCCTACTGGGTTCCCCCACGAGGTCTGGGAACACACGATGACGTCAACCACCAAGATGCAAGAGGGAGGGTAGTGTACAACTGGGTCTACCAGCCATGGGATCAGCAAGATATTCTGACGTTCCGGAAGTCTCTGCCCAATTTACTTAAAAACCCCACTGCCTTCTACACTGAATTAGGTACAGCCCTAGGTTCAACGATTATGACCTTGGCTGACATTGACTTGTTTTTTGGGTTATGTCTGCCAGCTGATGTGTGGAAGCAAATCCGAAAAGTCGACCACCTTGAGCTGTTCGGACATACCTGGTCACAACTCGATGGCATAGATAGGCAACGAGAACCTGGACAGAAGCCTTTGAAATTCATTTTAGAACTCCCAGACAAAATTGTACAGAAATTGAAAACCCTGATCCCAGAGAAGAAAGTGGACTGGTCGATAGTAACGGCCTGTCGTCAGAAACCCCAGGAAGACGTATAGGAATACTTCTCCCCGTTTGAAACGGTGTTCTCCGATTACAGTGGCCAGGACATGACCACTGCAACCGGACACCATCTGTTTGTCCAGAATTATGTAAAAGGTTTGTCGCAGGAGGTCTCTCAGAAACTGCAGGCCAGCGAGAGTAGTTGGGCAGCCTCCAAACCCGTGGCTATCCTCCAGATGGCCCAATATTACGAGCACCAGAAAAATGAAAACGATAGAGCGACAGAGAAAAAGAAGAAAGACTTAAAAGAAAGGGTGATGATTGCACAGTTGCAAGGGGCGACTGTAGGACGAGAGCAATACAAAGGGAACTACCAGACAAATGTCCCTAGGAACGCACCCCCTAAAGACCATACCCCGACACCCCATGTTGGACGTAGAGACATTAGCGAGGACCAGTGTGCATTCTGCAAAGGATTCGGCCATTGGAAATCCCAGTGTCCGGTTCTGTTGGAGATGAACAGAAATAGGGACCCCAAGGACGTAGCGGGTGGATCGAGAAATAGAGGACAGCAACGGGGGTCGACGAATGACACGAATAACGATAGATCAAACAGACCGAATACATTTGACCGTCCCCGACAGAACCAGTACCAGCAGTCTGACTGCGACGATGCCCGCAACTTCGCATAGGACTGCCTAGGGCAAGGGAGGGATCCAGTCGAGCGGTATACACCTGTTACAACGCAACTTTTACAACTACCTACTATTACAACGCAACTTTTACAACGCATACCATTACAACGCATTGCGCTGGGGGGCGCTCTAGGATAGGGAATAAGTATAATTTACTATCCAACACCTTCCCTAGTGTCCACGGGGACTGGAGTTAGAATAGTAAATTATACTTACCACTATCCAGCACCTCAAAGCGCTATGCGTTGTAATGGTATGCGTTGTAATGGTTGCGTTGTAATTGTAGGTAGTTGTAATGGTATGCGTTGTAACATGGTACATCCAGTCGAGCTCTATGTTGACCAGCAAGGTCCTTATGTCACCACTAAGGTCCTGGGTACAAAGTCTCCATTTCTGGTAGACACTGGCGCGACACGTAGTGCGTTATCTAAACGACTCCAAGGGCACCCTTCTCTGGCTCGCTTGTAACATCGATAGGTTTCGATGGAACGCCCTCCACTAACCCTTTGTCCACACCGATCTCCTTTGACTTAGAGAACAACACAACTGACACAACATTTTTGCTTTCCGCCAATACTCCTGACGCCATTATGGGACTTGACTTGCTGAAACATTTCCGAGCTACTATTAGATGTTCACAAGACGTAGTTCGAGTTTTTCTGTACGACAACCCAATTCTGCTCAGACACTGCCCTTCCCGACGCATGTTTTCCATCACTGAAACTGACTCGTCCCACCTTGACACTCTACCTCCGTATCTGTGGGCCAAGACAGATTCGGACGTAGGACGCATGATGATTGACCCAGTGCACATCACTGTTCGACCGGACGCAATACTCCCGAAACTCCCACAATATCGGATATCGCCCGAGGGCGAGAAGGCATTGGTAAAGATTATTCAGTCACTGATAGACGCAGGAGTGGTAGAGGAAGTAGTTAGCAATGTTTGCAACAGCCCTATCTTGCCCATCATAAAGAAACAAGGAGAGGGAGATGAGAAAGCGTACCGCTTCATCATCGACCTTCGAGAGATCAACAAAGTAGTTGTACCCCAGTACCCCGTGGTCTCAGACATCACCACTATCCTGACTTTGATTCCTTCTACTGCCACCACCTTCACTGTCATTGACCTCAAAAATGCTTTCTTCTCTATCCCCATCCATCCACACAGCCGATACCTCTTTGGCTTCACCCTAAAAGCCCGCTCATATAGATTATGTCGAGCACCCCAAGGCTACACGGAAAGCCCCAGCATCTATAGTCAGGCCCTCATGAGACAACTGGACGAAGTCCAGTTACCCGATGGAGTGGTGTTGATACAATACGTCGATGACATCCTTTTTGCGGCCGATACCACTCCACTTGCAGTCACAGCCACCATTCAACTCCTGCACTTCCTTGCGGAAAATGGCCACAAGGTCTCCAAGAAGAAGTTGCAATTCTGCCAACCCCAGGTCACTTACTTAGGCCACCTTTTGCCCAAAGACAGAAGGAAACTTACTCCCGACCGGATCCAAACCATTCTAGAGACCCCTGTCCCTAAGACTCAGAAACAAGTCCGCTCCCTACTAGGCCTCACCTCCTTCTGTCGGCAGTGGTTGCCAAACTTCAGCCTCATTGTGAAACTGCTGCTTTCTGTACTAGCTAAAGATGTCCCCTTCCCACTCCCTTGGACCCCTGAATGCCAATCCTCCTTCATAGAACTACGAGATGCCCTTTGTTCGGCCCCTGTCCTAGGAACCCCCGACTACACGAAGCCCTTCTCCCTCTACACTCACGAAAGGGAGGGGTGTGCTTTATCTTTTTTGACCCAGTCCATTGGCCCAAAGCAACGACCATGCGCTTACTTCTCTGACACTCTTGACCCCGTAGCCATAGCCTTGCCTGCCTGCCTTCGAGCTGTAGCTGCCGCTGCTATCTCTATCCAACAAAGTGAGGGGATCGTGCTCTCGAATTCCCTCACGGTATTAGTACCCCATGCAGTTGACACCTTCCTGAACCAAACTAAGATGCAACACCTGACGTATGCACGACTGACTGGATACGAACTGACTCTGCTTGCACCCCACATCACCCTGAAAAGATGCACCACACTGAACCCGGCAACTTTGTTGCCCCTACCGGAGAACGATCCCAATGTGTCCCCTGTACATGACTGTGTGACCCTCACAGACAAACTGACTAGGAGTAGGGTTGACCTCAGAGACACGGCTTTTCCTGACCCCGATGGAGAGCTGTGGGTGGACGGCTCTTGCATCAAACTCCCTGATGGCACCACCTCAGCTGCTTATGCGGTCACCACAGCCCGAACTGTAGTAGAGACAGCCCGCATCACACAAAGATCTGCCCAGGCAGCAGAACTAATTGCCCTGACACGAGCATGCATCCTAGCAGCAGGAATCACAGCAAACATCTACACCGACAGCCAGTATGCCTTCGGGGTGGTTCACCATTTTGGGCTCCTTTGGAAGGAAAGGGGATTCTTGACCTCACACGGCACCCCCATCTTACACGGAGATCTAGTCTCCGCCCTGATCGAAGTCATCCTCCTCCCCGAACGACTTGCAGTCATCAAATGGCAGGCACACAAGAAAGTGACAGACATTATTGGACAGGGAAATGCACTAGCTGACATCACTGCTCGGACCACAGCTGAGAATAGGACGACGACACGCATGTACGTGACCAGGTCTCAAGCAGAGAAATGGACCGACGCTAGGGACACTATTAGGGACATTAAAATGGCCAGCTCACAACACAAATTGACTGAATGGGCACGGGTGGGACTGAAAGACGATGAAGGCTGCTGGCGAACAAAAGACACGAACAAATGGTTGCTACCTGACTCATACCTGATTCCCATGACTATGGCACACTCCCCTGCACACATAGGATCAGCCCCCATGATCGAACTTGTCTCCAGAGTTTGGCACAACAACAAAATCACAGACTGCGCCAAACGTCTGGTCCAACAATGCTTGATATGCTTGCAACATAACCCTGGGAAAGGAACTGTAGTACCCAGGGGAGGGTTTGGGGTTCCCAATCACCCATTTGAAGTCCTACAGATGGACTACATCCAGCTAGACAGATGCCAAGGCCTGAAATGGGTGGAAGCCTATCCAACCCATGACAACACTGATATGGCAACTGCAAAAGTACTATTAAAGGAATTTTTCCCTCGCTACGGCCTTTGACGAATTTTATGGAGCGACAATGGCCCCCACTTCGTAGCCGAAGTTATACAGCTCATCTTGAAGGGGCTGGGTGTAAAACAGAATTTCCACGCAGTCTTCCACCCCCAGTCTGCTGGACTTGTTGAGCGACACAATGCCACACTAAAACTAAAACTAGCTAAGATAGTGGCTACCACAGGACTGAAATGGCCAGATGCTCTCCCACTGGCATTGCTATCGATGCGTTCCACCCCCACCAAACACCACTTGACACCTTACGAGGTCGTTTTCGGGCGACCCATGAGCGTCTGGTCTGCACCAAAACTGACTTCCATTCATGACGTCCCGGACGTCCTAATGTCTGATTACTTGTATAAATTGACTGAAACTCTGTCTGTCATTCACCAACAGGCGCTGCATGCCATCTCTGACGCTTCCAGGGGTCCCGGACACAACCTGCAACCCGGGGACTATGTTCTTATAAGAAATTTCCAGCGTGCCAAGAGTCTGGTACCCCGGTGGACGGGCCCCTGGCAAGTCCTCCTCACTACCCGAACAGCTCTTCGAGTGGAGGGAAAATGGACATGGGTACATGCGCACCACTGCAAACGGATCCCCCGACTCTGACGACGACCGAAGACGTGACCACCCAGGAAGAGCTCCTGAACAAAGACCGACCATCACTGAACTGCTAACCAGACACAGAGACACTCGAACTAGCAAAGATTCCTGACCCCACAGTGCCATCCAGAGAAGGGTATAACCTACGACGAAAGGAGGGAGTTTCGGCTTAGCAGACCATTAACTAAGTGATAATTCTCAGATCGGTGGCCTAACACTACAAAGGCTGTCAGGAGAGAAAACCAGACGAGGTTGTTGGTTATGCCCGCTACCGAGCTCCCTTGAAGATGATTGAAGCGCCCGATAAGAAGATGATGGAAGCAACCGGACATCCGAAGATTCACTACAAAAACCCAAAGACTGACAAAGTCCACAGTTCAAAGACAATTGCACTCTTTATCGCGATCCTCTTTTGCCTCCTCCTCATGACCACCCTCTGGATTGTGGAAGAAAGCGCACCCGCTCATGAGACATTCCTGACCACTGCACAGCCTACCACCATGAAGGAACATTATCTGATTTCTCTTTCACCCCAACTCAGAGAAAGGCAAAAGGAGTTTTGGAACAACTCCTTCGTGCAACTGCTGCACCAGCACAATCTTGCCACCAATGCCACCAACTGCTGGATCTGTGGGTTCCTACCCCACGCCACTGGACATTCGATACCGTTCATCCCTTCACCCTTCTCAATTCACGGCTCCTGCCTTGCTTGGCTGATCCTCTTGCAAGAGAGCTATAGGGATAATGCCACCTCCAGCAAAACTATGACGCATTTCTTTCATGAGGTCTGGCGAAACAAAACGAAGACACACTTCTGCCCGCAGACCTTCAACGACTCTATCCACATGGACATCCCTGTCAAAGAACGAATTGAAATGCAGGTGTTTAACAATCCGACCAGACCCACCTTCTCCTACCTCCGGAAACGAACAGCTGCCACCCTGACTGTGGCCCTATCCGTCATCAACGTCACAGGCCTTATGTGCATAGAAGGGCTCGGGACACAGCTGGTTGGCCGCAGTGCCTGCCGCATCACCAGAACTTTGGACTCCACCGATCCACCTTCCTTTGTATCCTCTCCAAACATGTACTTTGTTTGCGGCACAAAAGCCTACACCTGGCTCCCCAAAGGCTGGGGGGGCACATGTTTTATCTCCTTCATCCTTCCTCCGACCTATGTGGCTCCGGCGAATCACCATAGACAAAAACGAGCCAAGGACATTGAACAAGCCGACTCTACAGGAGCACAGTTCCTCGATGCAATGAAGGGACTTGTTCCACTCTGGGGCCCGATGGTAAACAGCCGTGCCATCCGACATTTGACTCAGGCAGTCGAGACAACAATGAACATCACAGCTGGCATCCTTGCAAAGAATACAGCCGAGCTTCAAGCGGTCCGCCTGGTGGCTCTCCAGAACCGCCTTGTTCTAGATGTGGTTCTAGCGGATCGTGGTGGAGCATGCCGCATTATTGGGTCCAGCTGCTGTACATATATACCAGACAATTCACCCTCAGTGTACAAAGCCATCGAACATCTCCACAGACTCTCCTCAGAAGTTCACCAGGAGCAAGAAGAATGGTCGCTTGGTGGATGGTTTTGGAGTACTGTTAAGGACTGGGGCTGGAGACTGTTTACTATTATCCTGATTCCTGTGGTTATAATATGTGGGTTCTGCTTAGGAATCCAATGCCTGCCGCCTCTGTGTTCACTATGTGCGAATCGTATCTGCCCTAAGACTGTTAACTTTGAAAAAGAACGCATGAGAGCACTGTATGATGTCGAGGTTAGGAATCTGATGCAGATAGACATCGATTAGACAAGCTGGCTAGATATGTTGAAAAGGGAGGACTGTTAAAATCTAGTTTGCAGTGTCAACATTATCGGCGCCATCTTGCCCCCTTTTTGAGTCCATTCGTGCACGTAAGCGGCAGCCATTTTAAATACCATGGCCTCTCTGCCCATCGCCAACAGCCAGCGCGTCTCTCTCTCTCTCTCTCCTGACCTCGCAGGCATCCCCTGCGCGCTGACAACCCCCGCTCTCACATGCTTGGGCCATAAACCCCTCTTCAGCGCAACCCTGCCTCGGAACCCCATCCTGTTCCCAGCTCGACACCTCCCTCCACTCTTTTCATGATCCCGGGTCCTTTGATAAAACCCCCCTTTCCTCTGTGCCCGATTGTCCTGCTCGTTCCCAGGCCGCCACCTGGCCTTGCGGATGCTGTTTATTGCCCCCATACAGTAGGAAGCTTCTCCCATCAAAGGATCCATGAGTTGATCAAAGCCCCCACCCCATGAGACCCGATCGACCACATGCATTCCGGGAATCGGCGGAATGTCCAGCTGCGCGACAATCGTCACCTATTGTGACCGGGGTGGGGACTTCTACTGTAAATGTGTGTGGGAACGGGCCTGAAGCGGGGATTCAGAGGATGCCTTTCCGTACTTCAAAGTATTTGCAAGAATGTGCCACATGCAATAAACTGTAATAAAGATCATAAACCTGTGTATAAGAGGCCAGGCCTCAGAGATGCGGTTAGAGCACCTCGAGAAGATACCCTGTTGTCTAAATTGATGTGTTCTGCTCCGTCGGAATAAAACCTCTGTTTCCTGCCTTCCAGTCTCCAGCGCCTGCCTCTTTGTTTGGTAACTTGAGTGGTATTAGAGGCGGTTAGCGCCGGGCAACTTTGAAAAAGGTCATTGGTCCTACCTTTTTCCACACAGCTTAGTGCAAATGTGTAGGGTTATGTCTGGCATAGGCCTTATAGAGAAGGGTAATCTGCTAATGAAAATTCTATGCCTAGGAATACTTTAAAAACGTTTCACACTTTGGATGTGTGAGTTTACTGCTGTACAGCATGGCTAGATACAAAGTCACAAACGTTTTGAGAAATAAAAGCATTTCTCCGAGCTAATCCAAATCTCAAAACACATTCTTTTTCATGCAAGACCCTGTCTACTCTAATTCATATACAGATGTTTGTGTCAAATTTCCATGGGTGGTTGCATGGACATGTGTTGGACCTGACACTTTTTGCAGGGTTGTCCCCAAACCTTTTGCCTTCCTCCGCTGATTTTTCTGACTTGGGCAGTTTACCACTGCTAACCAGTGCTAAAGTGCATTTGCTCTCTCCTCTTAACAACATGGTATGATTGGTCTACACCTGTTTGGCATAGTTAATTTACTTGAAACCCCCTGTAAATTAAATGCTACTAGTGAGCCTCCTTCTTGGCGACTGTGAAAGGAACTGAGTGACGAGACGCAGACCGCCGCTGCCGTGTTAAATTAAACCCGAAGGACTAAGTGGGAATTACCAGATGCCGCGGTTCGAGGCCGGCACAAACTAATTCAACATTGGGGCCCCTTCACAACGCGCCCACACGTGCATGTAGATTGACACAAGTTATTAGATTGTCCATTGTGTCCTGTGTCCACACCCTTTTATCCATACCAAGGGACTGTTACCCACAATTAGAAGTGTTGGTCCTGAAGAGAACCCCGCAATAGGGGGTTCGAAACGCGTCGACCAGTTTGTTGACCAGTCTGTTGGTACCTTTTGTCAATTGGATTTAAAAAAGGAAATCGTTGGTTTCAACAACATAGATTGGCTCCTTGAATGATTTTTTTAATCAAATAAGACTGTTTACGATAAAACCATAAAGTGTAACACCATTAATAGGGACGGACAACCCATTTCTGACATTAGGTTCTAAAACAATGTTGTATATTTGTTTATGTAATGATATATGAGGTATGAATGTTAGCTTTGAATTGATGTAGGATGTGTGTTAAATTTTGTAAATGTTATGTATATAATATGAAGTTTTCAAGTTATTTTGTCATATCTGTTTGTACATGCAAAATCAAACAAGTGAAGTCTCTATGAAGTAATATGTTTTCACCATTAAGATGAATCAATAATAATAAAATTCAGTGACGTAATTTCTAAAACGGACCGTTATGATTTATTCATAAAAGGTATCAGAAATAGAGTTAAGCGTAGTCCAGTGCTGGCATTTGTGTTGTTCTTTTTGCTATCTTAGGTTTAGCCTTACTGGGTCTGAACCACGACCCTGTGTTGTTTTTTCTAACTAGTGAGCCTTTGGCATTGCTTGTGCCACTCATAGACTCTGGGCCCAATTCACAAAGGAAAACTTAGATATTTGGTCTAAGCTTTTACCAAATGTGTACGTTTTCGACTTTCTGAATTCACAAAGGGTAATATCTGCACTTGAGCAGATCTCCAGTGTTCTACAAGGGCTTGTTGGCTTGCCTCATCTTGTAAACGTAGGGCCACCAAAGGTTGCCACCCACACACCTCTGCCATGGGACTCTATTCCTTGGGAGTGCAGTAACAGCATGCTCTGAAAAGGAGCTATGATCAATTGCTCCCTCTGTTTTAAATTAGCGCATGTTGAGCGCTGATAATTGCTCCTGTTTTTCTCGATCAGCACGTGGCAAACACTTCCTTCCCCAGAGATCGGTTTGTCCCTGGTTCACTTGCATCCCTGGACAAGTGCCTTGAACTTGGGCCATTCACTGCCTGAGTGCCCGGGTTCTCCATACCCCACTAGCTGCTAATAGTGAGGCATGTGGCCTCAGAAGGAATCTCCTGCTCAGCCCGGCCCGTGCCAGGGTAACGTGGGAAACACTGCCAATCTCAGTGTTATGATGCACTGTGGGCCCTGCAGCGGAGTCCCGACAATGCCCAGGATTGTTGAGTGGCCTGGGTTAGCCCCCCTCCTCCCACAAAGGTTCTATGCTTCAGATTAAAGCACTGCGGGATACCTTGTGGAATCTGCACCAATGTGCCTACTTTTATGTACAATATGCTATATTTTTATATAATCCTGTGCCAAGTCTCTCTTGTGGATTATTTGTTGTGTTTCTGTGTGAGTGTGCTGCACAAATGCTTAACACTTGCCTCTGATGATGAGCCTGCCTGCTCTGCACCAAGCTACCAGAGGCTGAGCACAGATTATCTTTGGTGTGTAACTCAGTTGACCTGAAAAGAGTGGTGGGTTCTGCTGGCCTAGGTGCATACCCTAGCCAACAAGAAACCCCATTTCCTACAGAATGCCATTGTCCCACCCTTGGGAAGCTGATTTCCTTTACTTTCAGGTATCATACTAGTATATTCTAAATACACATTTTCTGTCATTTTTATGACCGAATCCAATGCAAAATTTTAGTGAATTGACGTCTATATTTTATAAATGCCATACAACCCGACCTTGCCTTCAGCAGTAGCTTGTCCACGCGTCTATTCTACACATTTCTTAAAGAGTTGATCTTGGCCTGACACGTTAAGTTTATTGTGCCATAAAATATTCATATGTTGATCATAAGCTCAATAAATTCAGTTTGAGAATACGTTTCTAACACCATTTAATTTGTTTAAGAATCCGTAACAGTTTCAAATTGTAAAGATGATCATCCTTTTTCTTACTAAAGCCCATCCCGAGTTATTTGAGAAAGCTGTACATCCATGCATTTGAGGTTGATTCTTCGCTAGCTGACATAAACCATGAAGTCACAAAATCGCAGATGCATATTGGAGGCATAGCTGCCAGGTTTTCAGTTTGCTCGCGTATGACATTTTTATGTTTTCAGGGTGCTATGTTTGTCATTTCAGTGCGTTACATGTGACATTTTGTGTGACATGTTTAGTTCTCGCATCCATGAAAATAGGTACATTTCATATATTACCTTATCTAGTGCAATATAATGGTCTAGAAATACGGTAAAAGAATGTCAACACACCTGAAGTACTTCTATAGGTCTTTTGCCAACATCCCTTCACTAATAGGATCAGGGCCGGACTGACTGTAGCGGGCACCCAGCGTTTCCCAGGTGGGCAAGAAGAGTGAGGGCCCATATTAGAATGGTGGGGGCCTTTTTTGTTACTGGGGGTCTGTTTTGCATTAGTGCTGCTACATCGGCCTCACGTAACAAAAGCGCAGAAACAGCATTCTCTCCAGGAACCCCAATTCCCTCCATGGGGCCGGAGGAACGTAATTGCCATGGTTGGTTTGCGATCCCAGTCCGGCCCTGAATATGGTCGCTCTATTTTCATTCTGGGCTTTTGAGCCCAGACTTAATCATATAATGGGAATGGTCAGGCATGCAGGCAGTTAGTACAAAGTCGACAAGTGTCCCTCAGTGGACAAATAATGTTGCTGGTAATAAACTGTAATGCATATTGTAACTTCAGAAAGATGTTGAAGTTTACCCTTTGATGCAGCCGGCTGAACTTTAATGGCCAATACATTTTTTTAATGTATAATTATACGTCCTTAAATGTTTAGAGTTTTTACTTAGAAAGCCAGGACAGGGGACAGGTCTCAGCCACATGAGACACAGCCACTGGGCAGCCATTTCATGGACTTACTACTCCACATCATTATTGACAGTGCACCATAGATAAAGATTTACATAGAATCAAGGGGCATATTACCAAGGGCCATTATCGCCGCTTTAGCTGGACTTTTTCCCGCTAAAGCGGCGATAATTTCCTCGCCCTATTACCAAGCTGTCGCTAACACCAGTTTGCGATCATCTTGGGGCCCTCTTTGCATGTCAATGATAATTATCGCTAATGACATGCAAAGTGGGCGTGCCAAGATGTTAGCGACTGGAAACAGTCACTAATATCGCTATCTCCTATTACCAACAATGGCTTAGTTTGGGAAATATTCGCGCTAAGCGCGAATATCTCCAAAAGCTAACGCCTGCCCTGACCAGTTCTTAGCTATGTTATCCAATGAGAGGTGGATAACATGGCTAAGAGCATTGTCACGGTAATGCCTGAATATCGCTGTATTGACAGCGATATTCGTGCATTTCGCCCGTTTTTTATCGCTTCTGAGATAAACCTTGGTAATAGCAAGGTATCTCAGCGAAAAAAACAGGAGAAGTGCGGCGATAGGAATATTCCCGCTAAGCCAACATAGCGATAATTATCGCTAGTTTTTGGTAATATGCCCCCAATGTTTCTAATCTCCAGACCGAAGAAATTTCAAATGAGCATCTTTTTCAATTTTCTTAAACTTTTGAAAAAAAATAGGTAGCATATTCCTATTCTCAAATTAGTTTTCGATTCTTAACGTGAGCCTACCACAGGTAGGACTTGTACTGCTCACTTTCAGCTAGTTACTTTTTTTAGGCAATAAAGTGCTCCTACATCACATCTTTGACTTTGCTAAATAAAAGTTGTTTGTCTTTAGTTTAGGGACATGTAGCAGATGTTGTTGGGGAGCGAGTTCAGGAGGGGGTGAACTGCAGTCTTTACATTTTAATATGGAAAAACCCTTAAAAAGCAGCTGTATAAAAGACGAATGGCAGCATCTTTTCTAACCAAAAATATAAAGGAGCCTGAAATGTATTCCTTCCTATTGATAGATGTTGATATGGACACCTTTGAGCCCATTTGCATTCTCAAATACACCATCTAAGCTAGGGCACAATTATCCTGCAAGGCATGCGTACAGTTTCCAGAATACTAAAGTCACTGTTCTCCAGCTCACACAGGCATGGAGCATCCATATAAACAGATGTGCAGAAACTAACCCAGATGTTAAGGTCTCTTGTCTAGAGATATCACAATGCCACACAGTTTAGGCAGGCAAGTTTCAGTGAAATAAAAAAAAACACAGTAAATTTCAACCTGGTATGGGCTCAAGCTCAGCAGTCCATTTAAAATGAAATAAACTGTTCTCTGCTCAACAAGACCAAAACACAACAACACAACATTATGTGATGCGTATGACTAGATTACAATCTTCCTTTAGGGAAAGTATTCTAATGAAATGGGAATGTAACCCTAAAAAATATAAGCCGTAGCAAGGTGGATGTAGTGAGACTTCGCGGGAGCACGCATAACATTCAGGGCCTGGTGACAAGTCAAGGCGTGATTTATCGTACCTGGTCAAATAACAATACCACGGATGCCATACATATTACCTAGTTTGTGTATAGGGGTGATAAGATGCGGATTTCAGTGTTTAATGCACCAGAATCCGCATGATATGGTATGTTTTCCTCTGTTAAATTTTGACAGGTTTGCCAAGCCGAAATTGAACAAATGTTGGGATATTTAAGAAATCCGATGATAAATTAATCCGTTAATTAAACTCAAGCTCTTAATTCCGACCAGTGCATAATCATGGGTTAACGCATGGGCTACAATATTACAAGCAACTTGTAATCATGCCATTAGAGTTTTGCACAGATTCTCAGCCCCTTACCCAGCACTAGGTGGTCTCCCTCTGTACTGCTGCTTACCTCCTTGCTGACTACTGGGGTGCAGGCTGATTCCGAAGTCCGCAGTGGCACATTAGTTGCTGGCTGCAATGACCTGATCCAAGGAAAGAGTGTTTCACAGTGAAGCATAACATATACACACCAAAAGTTCTTGTCCCATGTGGGACATCTCTTCCCAGGCCCTCCTCTTCTTTCTTCCTTCTTTCAGTTTGAAATATTATGTTGCTCTTTGCGTTTGTGCCAGTCACAACCTCCCTCATTAAAAGCATGGTACCACCTCTGCACGACCTACAACCAGCAGCTAAATGCTAGCACAGGATACATTTAACACCTCAAGGACCTGCAATACAATGTGAAATCAACGTCTCTTGAACAATCACCCAGAGCCCATCATTTCATGTCACATTTGGATTAAGTTAGTTACAGACAACATGGGCAGCCCTAAAATCTGAACCTGGGGCAAAATAATACTGGAATCCAAGCAAGGTTTCAAGTATAACACTTACAATAATAAAAAATCCCAATAACCAACCCAAAGGAACTTTCTATAAAGTCAAAAAAAGAAAAAGAAAAAAGAGAAGGGAAGGGAAAAAGACCAGATGCTATTTGGAAGCAGAATACACTTATACAAACTGTTTAATTTAAATGGATTTTTAATAAAATATCTAAACAGGAATACGTATACAGGTATTTGGAAAGTAAAAAAATCATAATATAACATAAACTACTACTTAGAAAGAAGTCTTGTGCAAGAAAAATATTAATGTGCAAAAAGAAAGGTAGGAGGTAAAATGGAGGATAAACCAAGACAAATAGACCCCCAGCCTAGAAAGTAAAATGCAGTGCTGAAACAGAAATTGTGCCCCAAGATCTGGACAACGTTAAAGAAGTTTTGAATATTGAGTTAGGGATGCGAGTGCACCAAGAACGAAGGAAGACAAATTAGTCACCTGAATCAAGAATCCTCAACAGAGTAAATTGAAACTTAATTCACTGCAAGTGCTGAACTTCACTCCGCATTACTAAAGTCACCCCTGTCAGTGTGAAAAAAGGGGCCTGGTGGCCAGCTGGGATGTACCCGCCTTCCACTGATTCCGCAGTAGCAAAGAATCTTGGAATCAAGATGGACAACTTCCTCTCACTGAAACCACAGATTCTTGGTCTGGTCGGATAGTGTTTCGGGATCTTAAAAATGTTAAGAAAATTCCTCCCTCTCCTCCCTATTGCCCATAGGAAAATAACGGTGCAAGCCTTGGTTGGATCGAGGTTGGATTACATACATGTGCTCTACCTCGGCTTGCCGGAATATCTTTTATCTCGCCTGCAGGTAGTGCAGAACGCGGCGGCGCGAGCAAGTTTTGGACTTGGCCGTAGTTCTTTTGGACTTGGCCGTAGTTCTCATGCCACAGGACTGTTGAAATCCCTTCACTGGCTGCCAATTCGGAAGCGCATTAAGTTTAAGGCTCTTACCATAGCGTTTAAGGCTCTTCATGGTACCGGGGCTCTTTATCTGAGGAAGAGAGTTGGCTTTCACCACCCATCTAGAGCCTTACGATATGCCGCGTTGACATTGGCCATGGTCCCGGCAATCAGACGTGCACGGACCGGGGGTCGGTGCTTTAAATATCTGGCGCGCGGGCATGGAATGATTTGCCACTCGCACTGAGAAAGAGCGAGAATTTGGCCGCATTCAGGAAAGAGCTTAAAACGTGGTTGTTCGTTCTCTGATCTCGCCCCTGTCTCTCAGGTTATGCTGTGTTGGGTCTGATAGCGCCGGGACGATCTTGTTTGAGTAGCTGAGTGCTCAATAAAACCTACGATAACATAACATAACATAACAAAATTAGACCATTGTATCAGATATCTATCGAACACCGAGTGAAGAGAGAAGGGATTGAGGAATTCAACATACTTGTTGATAAGGGAGCTTGAAAAGATGAAAATTCCACGTGGAGAATCAGAATCTGTACAGCTACAGGTTTGACCACTCTGTCAATTAGATTACACTGCAAAGTAAGAAGGGAAAACTGTAACATAGAATGTGACAAAAAGGGGCACAGTCTAATAAACAATCTAAAATAGATACTTACAACCCCATAGATTAATGAGAATTCAAGGGGCCAGTGATGATGCGATAATCAAAAGGTCTTAAAGGGATTATTGTAGGAAATAGGGCCATTCAGGGAGAAGGTCAACAAGTCAATGAAAAACTGAGTTGGTACAGTTACCGGACCAGGCTTTGGATACTTGATCCGGTTCGGTAACTGTCTCAATGAGTTTATCATTGAGTTGTTGACCATCTCTCTCATTCGGAATTATTTTGAGTTTGATGGGGACTTTTTCTTGCAAACAAAGGGATCCTCAATGGGGGATTTCTATGCCCCCAACTTTGCAATATTGTATGCTGATAACTTTGAACAGACTTTCATCTATAACCCTGCCAACGGTCCTTACTTTGAAAATGTCTGCCATTGGCGGTGTTGCATCGATGACATTTTCTTTGTCTGGAACGGCAATACATCTAGCCTCGCCCTTTTCCTGGACTGGCTTAATTCAAGATCTTTGGATCTTAAGTTTACGTCTCATGCCAGCAATGATTGTATGGACTTTCTTGATCTTACTGTTATCCCCTATGAAGGCAAATTAGCCACAAAACTTTACACCAAGCCCACCGCTCGTAATACCTTGTTGGGATATACCAGCCCCCACCCTAAGAGTCTGAAGGATGGATTTCCAACTGCCAATTTCAGGAAGATTACTTTTCGGAGGCTGATATCCTAGCAAAAAAGTTGCAACACCGTGGCTACCAAAAGAGACTTGTTAAACATTCTCTGAAGAGGGCCTAGTACGATCACCGTGAATTTTTATTCTCACCCGTGCTCCAAAAACCAAGGAAGGCATACCTTGTGTCACAACATTCAGTACACCGAGTAATAAGATGACCAAGATCATAAATAAACTTCGGCCATTGATTTAATTTACCGGGATCACTGAGGAACAACCCCTATTCTCATCTAAGAGAGGCAGGCATTTAAGTGACCACTTTGTTTGGGCTACCTTACCCACCATTGAATCACCTGATTTGACCACACTATAGGGTCTTAATTAAATTGTGGGCCATTACCGCTGTGGCAACTGCCTCATGTGTGATTCAACCTTTAACACCAAACAGTTTGTACATAGTACAATAACCTATGACTTGCGTGACCACACTAACTGTAATTCACAAAATGTGGTCTACGCCATTTGGTGTCCTTGCCAGCTTATAATTGTGGGGCAAACCACTCATCAAAAAAAGCTAGTCTATCTCAGCACATAAGCTGCTTAGGTGCAAGAATGAACATTCTCCCCTTGTGAGCATTTTATCGAACAAAATCATGAGCCCTCTGAACTATGCTGGCAGGTGATTGAAATGATCAAGAAGGCACCTAGAGGTGGTGACACTGCCAATATACTGAACAAGACTGAATGCCGTTGGATCCTTAGATGCGATAGCATTGAGAAAGGCTTGAGCCTATCTGGATGAATTCTAACCTTACATTTTCCTCTATTGCCTTACTGTGTTATGCTTTGATTGTTATGATCTCTGGTTATAACTATACTGCATGAAAATGTAAAATGTATAATGTGAACAGTGATCTTCTAGATGATCCCGGTGACCGCTATTATGTCTTCTGTATTCCAATCATTATGCTAAATATTTGCTCATTTGTCCATTATTGCGTTAATTCACCTTTTTGAAATTGAGCAATGTTCATATACGTTTTTTTGTGGGGCGCCTAATGTGATTTTGTTTTTATTTATTTATCTATTTATACCATGACAATAAGGTTTGGTTATGTTGTGCATGAGTACGTTGTACACTGAACATTCTATGATGGTGTCATTTATGTTACATAACATAAACCACTTGTGATAATACATGAATTTCTGTTTTATGTAATTGATAAGGATTTGTTGTTCTTTGGACCCTTGAGCTACATATAGCGAATTAATGATTCTGTATTCCCCTTCTTCATACTTACTTTGGTTTAATTCTATTGGTTGTGCACTACTTTTAATTATTTTATTGGGAACCTCATTTGGCCTTTTTTCCTTAATTTTTCATTCTTCATTGCCAGTGGGATTCATCTTTAGTGCCTGACTGGTATCTTGTTCCTGTAATAAGCATTAATTGTTACTTAGCTTGGTACATTTTATTTTGGGGAGTGTCCAAAAAATCGGGATACACATGGATGAGCCCCTATTTATAGTGCTTAAGGATTTATTTGGTGTGGGGTACCGTAGTTTTTTCCCCATTCCTGGGCAGTGAAGCAAACCATGATTTCCTACTTGCCTGCTCCAATATGGCCGACATATTAGGCCCTTAGACTTCACAAGTCTGTAAGTCGTTTTTCCTGCTTTAAAATGGCGGAAGCATATTCGGCCCTCAGCCACCACGAGATCACTAGTCCACTCTCTATGTTTACACACCAGACACTATAATTGCTCAGCTTCCGTTATGGTTCACTCTTTCCGACCTTACTTCTGGAAGAGTTTCTGTTTGTAGTGCTCGTGGGATCCAGCGAATTTCAGAAGGGGCAGTAAGTTTATTTCCTTTTCTTTTCTTTTCATTTTCTTTATTTCTGCTTTATCCCTATCTCAATACTCATTATTGGTATTATAGAGTTACCTTCTACAATGGTAGTGCAATGCTTGCCCTCCTTATATCCTCGTCTTGTTCATCACATCCATGTATTTATTTTGCATGATATAACGCAGTAAATGTACTTTCTGCACACTTATCGCGAACATTCTTTATATGAGGTCTCTGCCCCTCTTTTACACCCCTCAGGTTGAGTGTAGTGCCATGGAGTGTTCCTTGTACCCTCAGGACACCTCTTCAATGTATGTATTCCCTTGGCTCGTAACCTTCATTTACTTTAATTCTTTAGTCTTTCACGTGTGCTTAATCACATGTATTTCTTGGTCGCTCTCCCATGAGATTTCAGAGCTGCCTCGAGATTTGATAGCCAGTCAAAAGCTCCAGTGAGATTTTGCAGACACCAACACATTTTTCGGGCATGACAGCAACGTCTGGTGGATGTTTTGTGATATACGCGAGACCAAATGTGCAGGATCTTCTGCAGCTGCAATATGGGGAAGATTATCTCCTCTGAAAACATCAAAATTTTCCTGAAATGACGATTTGGAGTCAAAATCCTCATGAAATGGCATTTCTTTTGTGTTCAAGGAGTCTCTTTTTCCTACTTTTTTTCCAACAGGAAGGACGTGCCCAAGAGTCCCCAACTCCCTGTTCTTGTCCAGCAGGCTCATACCAGTGCATTTCCCCTCTCCTGATCATTTTTCATTGTCATTTGGATCTGGAATGATCACTGTCCTTGTCTGCTGCATATATGCCATTGGTTGAAGGTCTTTATGTTTGAGATTTCACAAGTAAGTTGAAAAACTAATGTATAAGGGTGTTGTTTGTTTCATTGTGAGCATTCACCTTGATTTATTTAGACTTTTAACATATTTAACATTTATTGTTTTGGCTGGCCTGCAGTTTGAGTAGTTGCCTAGTTATTTTTTTTTCAAGTAATGTTTTTTTCTTTTATAAGGACAAAATGGTGACTTGTTCACTACACTTTCTCCATGTTTTTTAATACATTTGCAGTATTGATTTCATTCACTATGTGGCCTAGTCTGCAATGGGTCTTCCAGCCAGTAGACCTAGTGCTAGTAATGGGTGCATAAAACTACTGTTTCTGTTGAATTGAAACATCATGTAGGATGGCATTGGATTAAAATACAAAATGCGTTTTTTTGTGATATTTTGAGTTTGTTTTCTTGTAAACAGTGTGTAGGTGGGGTGATGCCTTTCAAGGATGTGGGTTGTTGTAAACATTTTTAGCCCTGCAAATCATTATTTTTGGCATTGCCATGTGGCATGTTGCCATTGTCTACTGTCAGTGCCCATAGACCTGCATGTGTTCTTTGTTTTCCGGGCCTCCTGATTCTTTTTTGACCATGGGGCTGGCAGCCATTTTGTGTAGCCAGCCAGTGTGCTTTCGCCACAGGCCTGCATGTCTACTTTGCTGTGGCCATGCCTTCTTGCTGGTGGCTGTTGTTTTTTTGACCATGTGGCTGGTGGCCATTTTGTGTAGTCAGCCAGAGTGTTTTCCCAATTGGCCTGCATGTGTTCTTCTTAGTTTGTTCGCAGTGCCTTCTTTCTTGTTGTTATGACCATGTGACTGGTGGCCAGCCAAAGTGATTTCCCTGTAGGTCTGCTTGTGTTCTTTGTTTTACAGGCCCCCTGCTTCTTGCTGTGACCATATGGGTGGCAGCCATTTTGTGTAGCCAGCTAATGTCCATTTGACATAGACCTGCATGTCTGTTTTATTGTTGCCCTGCCTACTTGCTGGTTATTGTTGTTATGACCATGTGGTCGGTGGCCATTTTGTGTAGGCAGCCAGTGCACTTTTGCCATAGGCCTGAAATGTATTCTCTTTTTTCTCAATGCCTTCTTGCTCAGTTATTGTTGTTGGTGACCATCTGACACTGGCTGGCAACTATTTTGTGCATCCAGCCAGGGTGGCCATTTGCCATAGGCTTGATGGATGGTTGAGAATTTGAATTTTGAATTTAAAAATATTTATATAGCGCTCTTATACCACGCGGTTTCTTGGCGCTTTAGGACTGCAAGGGATGACAGGAACAGAGAGGGATCAGACCTTGTAGGCTTGGGAAAAGAGTAGAGTCTTGAGACCCTTCCGAAACTCGATGTAGGAGGATGTCATCCGGAGTTCAGTCGGAAGGGAGTTCCAGAACGCAGGAGCGAGAACTGCAAATTTGGTTCCTCCGGCCTTTTCCTTACGGAAACGGGGAGTAGTTAGCAGGGCCTGGTTGGTGGATCGAAGCTCTCTACCGGGTATATAAGGTTTGGTGGCGGAGCAGATAAACTCCGGGGCGGTGCCCATTTTGGCCTGGAAGGTGGTACAGCCAAGTTTAAACAAGGCTCACTCTTTTACCGGCAGCCAGTGCAATGCCTGCATTAAGGGGGTAACCCGATGGAATTTTGGCAGACCGTGGATCAGGCGAGCTGCCTGATTCTGCACTAGCTGCAAACGGTGAATGGCGTAGGCTGGAGCGCCATTGTAAATGATGTGGCCATCACTATGATTTTTAACGCAGGCAGAGAGAAAAAGCGAGAAATCTTCCTGATAGTTCTCAGAGAAAAAAAGCAAGAAGAGACAACCGAGGTGATCTGAGAGTGAACAGAAAGTGAAGAATGGAGAAAGATGCCAAGGGTTTTGACCTTGGGAACTGGGAGCGGGGGGACACCAAGTGAGGAGGGCCAATGGGAAGGGGACCAGGGACTGCAACCACCTCCAGTCAAGACTAACTCAGTCTTGTCTGGATTGAGTTTGAGGTGGTTGCAGTTCATCCAGTCCTGGATGAACAACATGACGGACTGGACATTCTGGGAGGAGGAAGAGGAGTGGGAAAGGTTAAAAATTAGCTGGAGGTCATCGGCGTAATTAAACACCGTGACCTCGAGCTGCTGTAACATAAAAATGAGGGGGTAGATGTACAAATTAAAGAGAAGAGGGGAAAGTGAGGAGCCTTGGGGGACTCCGCATACAACCTTGCGAGGAGTGGCGGTGAAGCCAGCTAGGTGAACCGCCTGAGCCCTATCGCTCAGGAAGGACTCAAGCCAGGCGAGGGCCAGGCCCTCGATGCCCGCCACCTTGACACGGGTGAGAAGGATGGAATGGTCCACTGTGTCAAAAGCGGCGGACAGATCTAAAAGGATGAGGGCCTGCGGACGATTGGTGTCAATGCCCTCGTGTAGGCTGTCCATCACTGAGGTCACCACCCTCTCAGTGGAGTGGAGCGGGCGAAAGCCAGCCTGCCTGGAAGGGAGGCAGTGGTTGGTTTCCACATAGGTGCTCAGGGTACTGGTCACGTGGGTTTCTAGAACCTTGGCCAGGTAAGGTAGGAGGGAGATGGGACGGTAGTTGGAGGGGGAAGAGGGGTCAGCACCGGGTTTTTTTAAAATGGGAATGATAGCCGCGAATTTGTGGGCAGTAGGGACCGCTCCGTTGCTGAGCGAGTCGTTCAAAAGTGTGAGGGGAGGGGTGGGGCAGTTTAGAAAGATTTCTCTTAGGATGTGAGCGGGGGCAAAGTCAAGGGGGGAGCCTGATTTCACCTTTTGAAGCAGGGGGAAGAGCGTGACCTTGGTTAAAGGAGGAATGGAAGTGAGTTTGGACGTGACAACGGGCGGTGAAGGGTTGGTAAATGTGGGGGAAGGGAGAGGAATATTGGCTTTGATCTTTGCGACCTTGTCAATGAAAAAATCATTGAGTGAGTCGCAAAGCGGTTGGGAGGGGGGGATTGAAGCCGCAGCTCTGTTGGACGAAGCAAGTTCGTGTACTGTAGCGAAGATCTCCTTAGTTTGGGATTCCGCTGCCAGTATCCTGTTGGAATAGAACAGGGTCTTGGCATCAAGGATACCTTGCTTGTATGCCTTGAGCGCGGAAAGATAGATAGTTTTTTTTGAGGGGCAATATTCTCTTCTCCATGCACGCTCTGCTCTACGAGCGGCCAGTTTCATTACCTTGAGGTCAGGAGTGAACCAGCGGTTAGCGGCATGAGCTCGCTTAACCGTGATCCGCCTCAAGGGGGCGAAGTCTTCGCCAGCCCGGGTCAACCACCCATCGATAGTGGCCAACTGATCCGAGGCGGCGAGGCCAGAAAGATCAGGGCAGGAATTGGTGAGGGATGAGTGGAAAGATGGCATATCTGCCTTGCCCCATTTCCTAACCCAGGTGTTCTTGGGAAGGGGAGGTTTAACCACTGGGGCTAAGGCAAGGGAAAAAGAAATTAAAAAGTGGTCCGACCAAGGGCAAGGGGAAATGATAGGAGGGGAGGTGGGGATGTTCAGGGTCCAGACCTGATCGAGTGAATGGCCGTGCACGTGGGTGGAACTATGAACATGGGGGGTAAAGTTGAGGCTGGTCATGAGATCGGTGAACTCTTTGGATTGGGAGCTTTCGGCGGGGTCGTTAGGCCAAAAGTTGAGGTCGCCCAGGACCAACACTGATGAGTTATTAACGACCAGGGTTGCGAGGATGTCTTGGAGGCCAGAAACAAAAGTGGGGGTAAGGTGAGGGGGGCGGTAGATAAGAACAGCAGTTAGGGGAGTCGCGTGGGAAGTAGCGCGAATTATCAGACAGTCGACTTCGGGAATGGGAGGACAGGGAAGAGTCTGAAAGTGGAAGTCAGTATGAGCTATTAGGGCCACACCACCGCCTCTTCTGCCCTCCGATCGATCTGCTCGGACGATGGAATATGAGGGAGGGAGTGCGGCTAAGACGTTGGGTAGAGAGTCGGCCCTGAGCCAGGTCTCTGTTAAAAACAGAAGATCTGGATTGTGGGTGTCAAGGTAGTCATATAGCTCATACTGATGACTGACAGCTGATCTGGTGTTAAGAAGCGCTGCAGTGGTGTTAAAAGTCGGCTTGTGAGGGGCCGAAGGTAGGGAAAGAGCTGGGGAAGTGGCGCGGCGCAAGAAAGTGGGGCTTGATATGGCAGCGGGAGCAATAGATGGAGGGGAGGAGAGAAGGTTTAAGTTTTGCAGCAGGCAGGATAAATGTGGGCTGATGGTACCTGGAGTCCAGTGGGACAGAAGATCGAGGGAAGAGTATGTCAACAGGTGGGCATAAGGAGGTGCCCCTTGCCCCGGCCTGCCGCGGACGGGCGCAGACGGGCTGGACTCTGGCGTGACTCCGGCGAGCCTACGGCGCGCCCGCTGCGCTCGTCCGCTGCGCTGACACATGGGGGACGTTTAAATAGAGGAGCAGCGTGGGGGGAGTGGCGTGGGTGGGGTTGGGCGAACCAGCCCGATCCAAGATGGCGGCCACTACCGCTAGGCGCCTAGAATGTTGTCAGCTGCCAGCCAGCCCCGCTGAGCCCCTAGAAGACAAGGTATGAAGTTAGAGGTACCTGTTGATTTTCAGGTGCAGGTTAGATACAAATAAACGCAATTTAAAAATTAATGCGTGTCGCCGCTTTTGGTCAGCGTGACAGCGCGCTAAGAACACAATACTCAATCGCAGCCCTCAGCTCCTGCCAGCAAGCCCACTGCCACCGGGCTGCTCGCAATCGCTGGGGAGACTGAGAATCACTCCTAAATAGAGGAGCAGCGTGGGGGGAGTGGCGTGGGTGGGGTTGGGCGAACCAGCCCGATCCAAGATGGCGGCCACTACCGCTAGGCGCCTAGAATGTTGTCAGCTGCCAGCCAGCCCCGCTGAGCCCCTGTTGATTTTCAGGTGCAGGTTAGATAAAAATAAACGCAATTTAAAAATAAATGCATGTCGCCGCTTTTGGTCAGCGTGACAGCGCGCTAAGAACACAATACTCAATCGCAGCCCTCAGCTCCTGCCAGCAAGCCCACTGCCACCGGGCTGCTCGCAATCGCTGGGGAGACTGAGAATCACTCCTAAATAGAGGAGCAGCGTGGGGGGAGTGGCGTGGGTGGGGTTGGGCGAACCAGCCCGATCCAAGATGGCGGCCACTACCGCTAGGCGCCTAGAATGTTGTCAGCTGCCAGCCAGCCCCGCTGAGCCCCTGTTGATTTTCAGGTGCAGGTTAGATAAAAATAAACGCAATTTAAAAATTAATGCGTGTCGCCGCTTTTGGTCAGCGTGGCAGCGCGCTAAGAACACAATACTCAATCGCAGCCCTCAGCTCCTGCCAGCAAGCCCACTGCCACCGGGCTGCTCGCGAGAAATGATATAGCAGTTTAATAAATATATATGCTTGAGAATAATTTCACTTATTTCTTTAAAAAAATTATTTGGATTATTTTTATTGAACTCTTTTTTCATTTCAAATCTTTTATTGAGATTTTCTAAAAGTAAGATTTGCAAGAAGCAAATATTACAAAGAAAATACATAAAGGACATAAAGCATGTGATACTTAAAGTAAGAGAAATACATAACATAATAGAAAAAGGCGAATGGTTACTCAGTCTGGGTGTAGAAATGATATAGCAGTCAGTTTGGGAGTAATAGGCTGAGAAAATATTGCATGGGATGAGAAGATATGGGAGAGAGGGGAGAGAGATCCAGCATACTGTTTTGGGTATGGGTTGTGCGAACTCAACAAGATTTTGAGTCCAAGTGTAGTGTGAGGGTGTAGTTGCCATGTACGTACTTAGGCTAGACATGGGAGAGTTAGATGTTCTTAAATTGTGTTGAGTTGTAGAGTGTAAGGATGGACGGAAGGGAAAGAAACCGTAGAGTCTTGTGTTAATATACCACTAGAGGTGAGCATTTAAGTATTCTGTATGTGGTGTTGGGTACTCTATGGGAGTGGTTAGGGTGATTTAACTGAGGCAAAGTAGTTGTCCAACTTACCCCAGATAGGGTTAGATGGGGACCTCTATTGTGAATGTTGGAGAGAGATATTGTCTGCGCCTCGAATATGAGTGATCCAGTTAATCCAGCAATTGAACGAGACCTTGCGTGTATCTATTTTTGTCATTGACGTAAGTAGACGGTATACTAAAGCTCTGTCTGATGGGTTGTCTAGATCTGTGCTAAGAAACCCTGCGATCAAGAAAGCGTGTTATTTTCTCAGATTGCAGTTAAAAATTGAATTGGTTGATATGAATGAAAATACTTTATCCCATCTGCAGTGAAGAATCAGGTGAGCTAGTTCACCTATCTCCTCCTTGCTGTTCCACCACATGGGTCAACACATGCCTTTTGAGCACGGAGGTGTGCTGGGGTCCAGTATGATTTGTGAATGAGCCATAGTTTGCGATAGCACTGGAGACATTTTATGAGAGGTAATCGATTTCCAGACTTAAGACCAATCGGCCTCTGAAGAAGGATTAGTTGAGTGCTGTTCCCAGAAAGATGTTATTCTTTTGTTTAACTGCGCAGGTTTAGGGAGTATGAGTTGATAAATGTAGGAGACTTGGTGACCTGAGTTTTTAAATTTCACTAAAAGGTTAAGGAGAGCGGTATTGTCTCTATGATGTTTCTATTTTGTGATAGCAGCCCTGATTTTAAGGAGAAAATAAAATTCAATTTTATCAAGCTGGTATTTATCTTGGAATTCGTAGAAAGTTATGGGGTATGCGAGGACCATAATTGCTGCTGGAAGAAAATGTCCTTGTCTAGCTATGGTTGGTAATATATGGGTTTGCCTTTGTATTTAATGTTCAGGATGTTTAAAAGTGAAGCCAGGACCTTTATGCTCCAGGCGAGTTTCCTGTTTAGTTTTAGGAGAGCTGTTTTTGTGTTCCTAAATATGTATTTTGATCTAACAAGCATAGTTGTGTTGGAGTTTAGTATAATAAGTTGTTGTAAATTGTTAAGAATGCCTTTTTCTACCTCCAGCCAGACTGCACTGTACTTATGGGGGGGGGGGGGGGGGGGGGTTGCACCAGTAGGAGCCTTGTTTAGCCAAAAAAGCTGTTTGATAGTTTGTATAGTTCGCCAGGTTAACCCTTCTAAGTGAGTTATGAAGTCCAAGTTTTTTAGGGCTGTTCTGGCTTTTTTGTCTTGCCAGATGAATTTAGGGATCAGTTTATCAAGTTTATGATGGAAGTCCTCTGATAGTAAGAGAGGGAGCATACTGCCAAGGTTGTTGATTGTCGGGGTGATCATCATTTTTATTGTCTCGATCCTGCCCCACCAGGTGGTATGATACATTTAGGAGACCACTTGTCCAATAGTTTTTTTAATTTTGTGAAGGGTAATGTTTTTGTTATGATTAATAGTGTCTATTATGTCTACTCCGAACTCAATACCTAGGTATTTTATGTAGCCAGATTGCCACATTAGTCCAGACATATCCAGTACCTCTTTTGTGAAATGGATGTTTAGGGGTTTCACCGCTGTTTTGTCTCTGTTTAGTTTATAACCTGAATGTTCAGAGTAGACTGATCCTGAAGGTGAGTTGCGGATGATGTCCATGATATGTTGGAGGGCTTGGGTGTCGATACTGGCGGTGTCCACCTCGTCATCAGTAAAGAGTGGCTAGTGGCTGTTCTGCAGGGGGTGTTGACGGTGCCCCTACAATGTAAAGGGGAGATGGTGTGTTATTATGTGTCCACATGTATGTAGCTGCATGGTACACGTTGACATTCAGACAGCATGGCATTGTACATTGTGACAGTGTGTAGATCAGGGGCATGTCCCAGAATCATTGTGGGTGTGCACTGCTTGATTGTGCATGTGTGCAATTGTGGCCCTCTTCACCTGTCCCCGCAGTACCTGGTGGTTACTCACCTTGTTGTGGTTGTGTTGTGTCCTGTCGAGCAGTGTCCGATCCCCCGACTCTGGCCACAGTCTCCGCACTGATGACTGTCAACGCCAGCTCCTCCATGTCATTCAGCACGAGCTGCGGCGCTGGGTTCCCACCTCCTGTCTGCATTGCTGCCTTCTGGTTGGCTGCGAGTTTCTCCTTGGTCTTTCGCTTGATGTCAATCCATCGCCTCTTGGCCTCGTCCATTGACCTCCTGTGCTGTCCGAACGCCTTCACCTTGTCCACGATGTTCCGCCATATCCCATTTTTGGTTCCCAATGACACGTTGGAGGTGACAAACAGTTGTTGAAGGTGTTTCATTACCTCCGTAATCAGGATCCTGTTTTCCTGCAGACTGTACTTCGTCTTCCTCTTCTTCTTGTCCTTGCCCTTCCCTGTCCCCGGGGTCCCAGGCTGGTTGTCTGGGGTGCTTGTGGGCTTGCGTTCATCCTCGACGCATGCACCGGCTCCCTCCATGGTGCTTGGGTGTTGGTTAGTTTGTATTTGGGTGTTTTTTCTACTTTTGTAGAGATTTTTCCCACCTGCCATGTGTGTGTTGCAGGCCTGGCACTGCTTATCACTGATTTCCTCATCGCACTTTGGCTCATTGCATTTTTTTTTGCGTTGAGGTTTGTGTTTTTATCGCCGTCAAGGTGGTTGTACGCAGACATTGGCTGTGGTTTCGGCAGACTATCGCATGCTACCGCTTGTTGTGAATTCACAGGATATTTTCCCGCAATGGGCTGCAATCTATTAAGGTACGTTAGCATTTGTTGGTGATGTTTAGCACAGATGGGTGTGAATATCCCCCTAAGTGTGCTGAAACGGAGGGATTTCCGATCTTTCCCACTCCGACCCATGATGTGTACATGCCATAACAATTATTCCCACTCAGTAAGCGGACAAGGTGACTAAATGGAGCCAGGGACCAAGACAACTGACAAAATGTGAATGGAAAAATAGCAACTCACCTTGTTACTTGAATATTATTGTGTGTAGTGATAATGGAAAATGTAATTTATGAAGTTGTGCCACCTAATTTCTTGTCACCTTAATGATGGATATTCCTTCAACATGTGTGGTGATCTTTGGAGTCCTGCTTTTGTTACTGTAAGTCCAGAAGAATTTAAAGGCTATTCAATATGGTGCTGATAACAATCTGACAGAAACAAAGCACACCCCATTCCCCGCCTACTATGTGGACTAGCATTCACTATCAGATGCTCATTCAATTCAAGTCAAATCAAAGAAACTGTATTCAGCCAAAAGCTAAAAAAGCATACATAAAATAAAAATACATAGATTACGAATTTGCAGGTACATGCATCATTGAATGAAAATGTGATTCCTTATTAGCGATTTTTAAGGAATCGCTAATAAGGAATCGCAAAACGGAATGCATTAAAAAATTTGCGATTTCGCAAATTGCGAGGTCGCGCATTGATGCATGTTGATGACATCACAACCAGGAAATGTGCTGTCCAAGCCTCATTTTCACTGCTGAGGCACAGGGAGGAGGAGGGAGCTGGCTCTGGGAGCAGAGGAGATTGAGAGTGAGAGTGAGAAAGACTGTGTTACACCTTGTAAGAACTGCAAAATGGAAGCTGACAAAGAAGCACAGGACAGCCAAAGTACAAGGAAAAGAAAAATGAAATTCTCTGAAAAAGAACTGGAGACTTTAATAGAGGGAGTAGTGGACAGCAATGACAAGCTGTTTTGGAAAGCCTCACTGAAGGTTCCAGAGCAGGAAAAACGCAAAATATGGATCCGGATTCAGAACCAAGTCAATGCCATTGGGGTCACTCACCGTTCTACAGAAGAACTTAAAAAGAGATGGTATGATTTACGCAGTCGTGCCAAGGCGAGCATTGCAGACCGTTTGAAGGCGGCAGAGAAGACAGGAGGGGGCACACCGCCACACACAGGAAACACTCCCATGGAGGATTTGGTGGAGTCTACCATCCAGCCTGACGCAGTTGTTGGACTCACGCGGCTGGACACCTCCGGAGCTGCACACACCTCAGCAGGTAAGAGAAATGCATGTGTCAAAAGCCCCAAGTACATAAGTCAGGATGTCTGCAGAGCACAGCATGAGCACACACTGTAAAGCCTGTTTGCTATTAGATTACTGAGGGAAGTGCATCATGGGAGTTGTAGTCTGGCTAAGTACTGACAATGACACACACACAGTAATGCCCAAAAGTACAAGAAAAGCAGTAGCAGATGTTCAGAATATGTACAATTTTATTAAATTAGAACTGTGACATGACCTCACAAGAATACATTGATGCCGTTTTGCACTGTTTTACCTCACAGATGCAGAACTCAATGAGGGCCAGGACATTGATGGTCAGGAAATGCAACACAGCAGCGCTTCAGAACATGAGGACACACCAGCACTGCCAACTACGCATTCACGTGTGCCTCATTCCCGTAGGGCACCTGTCCCAACACTGCGTCCCATGGCTTCCGATGATGAGGGCAATGCTGCACCTGCAGTCCGTGTACGGCAAACAGACATCGCAACACCCACACCAACACAGATCCGGAGAGGCTCGTGTAGATCGCAAAGGAGAAGACGCAGGGCACGCAGACCACAGCAGGTGGAGGCGAGAAATCCTGTCTGGGGTGGCTTGGAGGGACAGATGCTCCGCTCACATCGCCTGCAGAGCAAGAACACTTGGTTAGTGAAGGAGGAAATTGCACAGATGTCAGGTTACATTGCTCTACTGGCCAGTAGTGTCCAGGAACTCACAAAGGTCATGCAGGAGGGGGATGCTGCATGCAACAGACAGCACCGCCAACTGATGCAGCAACTCAAACAGCAAGGGAGGACCAGCAATAGTCTGGCCACAGCCACCACACTGCTGGCGCGTAGAACAGTGACATTGCAGAGGGAAATGTGTCACTGTAGTGGAGATGTTGCCCAAGCACTGCATCAAGTGACCAATGCAGTTGACCTGATGAATGCATCTGGTAGGCAAGTGCACACGACTGCACAGGATGACAGCAGGGAGTGTGCCTCAAGCATGAACAGTACCACAGTGCCTGTAGCAATTGCTGTGAGACGCACTACTCGCAGCGCTACCCCATCCACTGCCAACGAAAGGCAAGAAGATGCTATGCAAGACAGACGTCTGGGTGTTCGGGGTAAAAAACGCTAGTCTCCCAACCTGACATTTAGAGCGAAATGGTGAGGTAACCATTGACACGATGTGACCATATCACTGACTTTCAAGTACATTTCATTTAAATTTTTTCTTGCTTTTCGTATTCAAATGAGTATAGTGACATAAGTCACTTATGGCTGTTTGCCAATGTTCACCGGTCACAATACATTTACATAAAGTATACTTTGCATTTCAATGATTGTGTTTGTGTCTTCATTACTGACCTCAGAAGTAATTCTGTGTAATCTCCAATCTGCGCCTGCGGCCTTCTGCTCCGCCTGTGCCCTGTTGGGCAGGGTGGCGTGGTACTTGTTGGTTTCCGTCCTCCGAGTCACTGTCAGACAGCTCCACTTCCAAACCTCCCTTTGTTGCAATGTTGTGCAGCATGGCACATGCTGCCACTATCTTGCAGCATTTGACGGGACTGTATTTCATTGCACCTCCGGTCTTATGGAGGCGTCTGTATCGGCTCTTGAGTAGGCCAAAAGTGCGCTCAATCACGTTCCTGGTAGATATATGTGCTGCATTGTATCTCCTTTGTGCGGCTGTGGCTGGATTTAGGTATGGTGTCAGCAGGTAGTTTCGCAAGGCGTATGCGCTGTCACCTACATGAGAGAGTAGAAAGGCTGTCAGTGGTTGTTTGAGTTTTACATGTGTACAAGGTATGGAAAGATGTGTTGCACATAATTACCTAGCAAATGTCCCTCTTCGAACTCTCCCCTTTCTAGACGGGTCTGAATGCCACTTTGCCTGAAGATATATGAATCATGTGCACTGCCAGGGAATTGAGACACGATGTCCGTTATAATGTTCTTTGCATTGCACACCACCTGAATATTCAGGGAATGGTAACTTTTCCTATTGCAATACATATATTCTTGAGCTGCTGGGGGACATATCGCCACATGGGTGCAATCAATACAACCCAGTACTTGGGGGAATCCAGCAATTTGATAACACTCCTGCTTGGTCCTAGCTATTTCATGGGCTGTGGTAGGAAAAGTTATGTGGTTGTGTATCCGTACCATCATAGCATCAAGAAAATCAGCCAATATTCGTGACATTGCACTTTGAGACACACCTCCTGCTACTGCTATGACTCCCTGAAAAGTGCCTGACGCCAGTAGATGTAGGCAACATAATACCTGCACATGCGTTGGGATTGCATTGGTCCTATGGGTCTGTCGTTGCAGGATAGGGTCCAGTTCATGGATCAGATCAAGTATCATTTGCCCATTCAGCCTATACTTGTCATATATTTCATCCTCCTCCTGACCAAGCAGAGTGACGTGTATTCTGAAGATGCGCTCATTGATTTGCCTCCCTCTCTGTTGAGCCGCTTGCAGCCTCATCCTCCTCGCCATCAGGTACAGGGCAGCCATTTTGGATACTGGGGCCTCATTGTGGGTGTGTTTATATATGTGTCTGTTGGTGTTCAGCTGTTTCTAATTTGCACTCATTTTTACCACCTGGTTGTGTCCCTTCTTAAATTGAGATAGCAAAATTGCGATTTTCATCAAAATCGCTATTTGCGATTTTTCATGCATTTGGATTGCGATTCCTTATTAGCGATTCTTTCATTGCAAATCGCAAACGGGGAATCGCAATGGTTTTCGCAGAATTTATTTGCGATTCCTTAATTTAGCGAAAATTTAGCGATATTCGCAAAATTAAGGATCATGCATTTCTACTCTTCCAATTGCGATCGCAATGGCCTTATTTTAGCGATTCGCAATTTTAGCGATTTCGCAAACGTTTGATGCATGTGGCTGTTAGTGTGGTACAGAATCATAGACAATACCCAACACATTTGGCGATGCAGCATGAGCAATTTAATTTGTTTTATTTATTTATTTCTTTACCTAACTCCGATCAGCTGTATGTGGGAGTTTACTATCCCCCACCCTGCCCCTCCCCCACCCGCCCACCACCCCACAGCACTCCCTCCAGGAGCCGCTACTGCTATCTTCCAGGCAGACAGCATCTGCTTCTGGGCCCCATGATTGTTCTCCTGAGGCCTGTGGAAGAGGAGATATTAGGCCAGAATTTGGTCTGGCCTCCTGTATCTCCACTGAATACATGTCATAGGGCGTATGCATACACAGTAATGGGCTAGCCCAAATAACATGGTGCTGGAGAGAACTCTAAACTGCCCCTATATTTTCCTAAATACACAACAAATGTGAAAAATGACAACAGAGCAAGACAAATGCCTTAGGGTAGCTCCAAGATCCTTGATCAATCAACTCATTCATTGTGCCATCAACCGTCTGTACATCCTCATAGTGCCTGCGTCAACCAGTGTTTTAGGGTAGGCAAGGTTTCTGTCATAAAAATGATACTAACAAATTACCTAAGATGGAGCTGCCAATCGGACTTCCAATACTGAGATGCGCATTTGGAACCTGAACCTATTCATTAAGCATCCTATTGATTTTAAAATTGACTGGCATTTCACTTTTATCACAAGCATCATCTCTCAGTATTTTTTTTCTGCATTGCTGGAATTTTGTGGTTGGTGGTGCCGTCGTTCAGCACTATTCACAGTTTCTGTGAGTCAAACTGTGTGCAGTTAATTTTTCTTCGTGTGTGCATGGGCTACTTTGGCATCATTATGCACTGTGAGGTTAATTTTGCACTGTGTACTACAATCCATCAGTTTTTGGTGAAGTTTTGCATTGCGCGAAGTAAATAAGTCTGGTCCCACAATCATTAGTCAAAACATTTTAGATCTGGTGGTTTTAACTAGAGGCAGATTTCTCCTTTACAATACGCATCCCAGGAAACTATGATTCTTACAAAAACTATTTAAAACCCCCTTTTATCCAGCACTTATGTTCACATCAGCCATTCAATAAAGTGCTGCGCGTGTTCACAGATCGGTCTCCGAAAAGCAAATCTGAGATGCTCAATTATTAGTGACAGCCCCACAAATTTGCATTATATATCCAGGACATTTTATGTGCGTTTTTTCCAATAAAAATTATGTAAACCTACAGTATTTCTATATGGTACACATTCAAAGAAAGGGAATAAAACAAAAGATGAAAGAACAAGAATTACACAATACACCTATCATGCTACAAGCTTACTGCCTCTACTTATCATTTGACTTCCTAACAATCCCTCCCCTACATCATTATGTTGTTTGTATTAATTACACACTCATTTACTGAATTACACGGAATAATCTGATTTTTGAATCAATAAAAAACGTGTAAAACCAATTATTTGTGCTTTAATTTTCATCATCTACGAAATGCTTGATCATTTCATACTTTAATGAGCCCACCTGCTGTCTTTCCAGGCAATGTGTAATGCACAAGAATATTTTGTGTACTTCATTTACGGTCTCGTTATTTGTGCTTCTATAATTGGTGAAAATGTAAAATGCTTTGTAAGACTCTAATGACTCATCATACGTTGGCAAATAGGGAAAAGAATCAGAGTCTGCAGAAATCGAGCTGTGAACCACGACAACACGGAAGTAATCTCGATCCATTCCTCATCTAAGGAATACAAGTTCTGTGCAGGAAGCGAACTGTAAAGAGCAAATTTTTAAAGACGAAGTATTAGTACAGTTTCTCAAATTCAGAAAAATGATCACATTTAAGTCTTAGTCCATATATTTAACAAACTTTTTTCCAGAAGCCGGCGCTTTTTAAATGTTTTTTATTAGCATTAAAGCGCAAGCCTCACCCTTAGATTCTGTCAACCTGACCTCAAGATATATGTTGATAATGTTTACCACTGTCTCTCTTTTGTTTCAACCATTACTGCGAAGAACTCATTGCCTCTCTTGTATGTAGAAAACACCCTCTGGCACGCACTCTAAGCACTCTAAGCCACCTATTATATCTATACTACTATTATAAAGAGAGAACACAAACCTTTGAGCCCGGTAAACTACAAAAGTAATGCACCAATCACTACACCCAATACACCATTTGAAAGGGGAGATGTGGCAGAAGGACATAGGCTATAGAAATGTACACCATATACATTAAAAAAGCAAAAAAGCCAAAAGTGGTAAAGTAGTCCCTTGGGGGCGTGGTCGTGGCCGTGGGCGTCTCAAACAACAAATGTGGGCGTTTACTGGGCCGTGCCAAGTGCAAATAACAAACATAGGCCAAGCGACTTCACAACACACTTACATATGCACACATAGAGCGGAAATGCGCTTTCACTGAATTTAGAACGCACAGTATGCAGACATAGAGCGGAAATGCGCTTTCAATGAATTTCTAACAAACATTTGCAAATCCCAACACATACAGCGGAAATGCGCTTTCAATGAATTTAAATTCACACATACAGCGCGGTAACACCAATATACAAAAACAGCAGAGGTGCGCACTATAGGAAATATACACACATTTGTTGCAGTTACCCAGACAACATTGACGCCTTCGCATTAAAAACCGGGCGGGCCTTCCATCGACGAGGAGCGTCAAATGACGCCACACAGGGGGCAGGATTAATCGCATACTACACCAATCACAACGCACTAAAGAAAACACACACACGACTTTGGCTTACCAAAAAAAAAAGTCTTTAACCATTGGCCATTGACCAACGACGTCACAGGGGGGTAAACACGAACAAAAAAAGCCGACATTTTTTAACGGAGAAACGCAATCGACTGCGCATTCACAAGACTTTCCTCACATCTTGCGGACAAGATAAAACGCTTACAATAAGACATACGAATAACGAAAATAACACAACTGCCCATAATCACTCGAGCACTGCCAGGACTTCACCACACAATTGACAAAACGAAAGGTAAACTTCTTTGAAGGGATACAAAAACGAACACACGGAAAGAGCCTTCGAAAGTAAAAAAACATTAAACCGGTGACACAACACTTTCCTCACATCTTGCGGACAACATAAAACGCGGAAAACAATACATACGAATTAAAAAAATAACACAAGTGGGCCAAATCAGTTGAACAGGGCCAGGACTTGCACAGACAACTCTTCTGCGGGGGCCCTGAAGCAGCCTTTTGCTCCCGGACAACGTCGGGACGGGCTGCTAGTATTACAATATATTACATATTATCAAGAAAGGGCGATATATTATCACTGCTTTTATCAGCAGGAAACTGCCGCTAAAGCGGCGATAATGGGCTTGATAATATGCCCTTGTGAATTCCCATAGAAGCCCAGGTTCTGGTGTTAAGCTGGACTTCTATGGGAATTTACAAGGGCATATTATCAAGCCCATTATTGTCGCTTTAGCGGCAGTTTCCTGACGGTAAAAGCAGCAATAATGTATCGCCCTTTCTTGATATTATGGTCCCTAGTTCCTTCACAAGGTAGCTACTACATCAAACGCATTACCACAACATGTTTTAGGAAACTGGTTGGATTGGTGCTGGATTTAAAGTCAAACACCTTTCCTACTAATACACGACTGGAGTTGGAATAATAAATTATACCATTGCAAAGTCCAGCGCCCCCCTAAGGCAAGTTGTTATAATGACTAGTGTGACAAAGAACACGTGGTAAAGATGCAGTCATGGTAGTGTCTGAGTTGTTAAGCCATGCATGGTTTAGGCGTGTGTGGCTACGTCAAACAACCTTCTATGGTCACAATCCAATGAATGTTTACCAAGGTCTTTCTTTTGATACCATGCATGCAGGATTGCATACCACTAAAAAACTTTGACTGATTATTTTATCAAATGTTACTATTAGCCAATTAAACAGTCCTACATTTATAACCCGTAAGAGATGAAAGACGTGAGCTGGACATTACAGCTTTTTCATATTCCAGAGGTGAATGTTTAACTCTCTGAGAGATATTGCCAGCCATACCATTGCTTTGTCTGTTTTATTGAAATAAAAAATCATGGCCAAACATTGTAATTACATACAGTTAATGGTTACTTTCAGCACATACAACCATTTATGTAATTTAAAATGGACATTTAAATTCAAAAGAAACAACAAAGCCACATAGAGGGGTAAAATATATTTACAAATGTGGCATAGGTGAATAGAGAAGGAGAGGGGCCACAGCCTGGGAGAAAACAGACAGATCCACAAAGCTTACACAGACCACTCCTTAGGCTGCAGTTCTTTCACGAGATTGCCATGGCAAAAGTTTGTTAAGAAGGCACGCCAATAGCCGCCAAGATGGTGTCTGCCATGGTGGACGTGTGAGCTGGTGCTCCTGGGCATCTTCCCGCACAACAGATGAATTAGGCGGAGAGGAAGAAGACCACCACATGTGCGCTTACTGGAAAAACACTTTATTGCACGGCCCGTGTTGGTGTGCTGAGAACCGGGGTGGTGACGGTGTTCAGCAGGCTACAGCAACTCGCCGGACTGCGGTGGAGAATGCCGTGGAGTCGGCACTGGTGGTGTGCTGCATCCACAACGGCTGACATAAGGAGGAAGAGTGGTGCCGACTCGGCGATGCCTCCCAAGGCTGGGAGAAGGAGGTCTCGCCCTCTGATTGATGCTGTTGGATCTGGAGCTGGAGCCGGACTCGTCAAGGGCTCGAATACTGCAGTTACACTGAGCAAAGTATCTAAAAAGGATGCCGCTGGAGATGCTATGCTTGATAAATCGTGCACCTCAGACTCTAAGGCAGCAAGAAAGGGTGGAGAAAGATAGGATCTCTACTCCGGCGGAATCACAAAGCGCTATGGCGGGGATATTGGCTGTTTATAGTGCAGACGCAGCCGATTCTGATACTTTGATCCAAACTTTGGTGGTTGTGAGCCGAAGAGATATGCCAAAATTCTTCCAAATTGATTGGCCACAATTATTTAGGCATTAGTGTCTCAAAGACAACATGGATTTATACCCAATAGGGGGACTGTTAATCATATCAACAAGGTTGTGACCCTACCCAAAATAGCAAAGGTATAGGGTAGCGATTTTGGGTTAATTCTTTTAGATGCTGAGAAGGCCTTTGATCGTATTGCGTGCAATTTTTTATGGGGAATCCTACATTCACCACTGCTGCTGGGAATGGGGAAGATCTGCGGATTGTGGAACCATCCCTTCCACCTCTCCTCTCTCCACTCTTGACCTGGAGGTGAGCTGGAGGATGAGGTGGACGTAGTTTCCCAGCAACACCATGACTGGAGCTCTTGATGAAACTTTAATGATGCATTTCCCTGGGCGGAAACCAAAACTGTCTGTTCTTAAAGCGGTGCCTAGGCAACTTTGGCTGATGCCTGGTGGAGCTGTCATATGCAGCTATAGAGGAGTTTGGATCTGGTTCACCCCTCAGCCGGCACCTACCCAGCCTGACATCGGACATCGTTTTCCTCGCCTCTCTGTTGTGTTTTCCTACCTGTATAAATGTAAAACTTTGAAAATAATACCGCAGTCCCAAAGCTACTTTGGTTGATGCCCGGTGGAGCTGTATCTCACATTATTGTGTAATCTCATGTTTTTTTCTTTTTACCTATGTCTATACTTGTCTATGTAATTATGGAATCTGTAACTCACTGATCTTCATGTAAAGCACTCTGATACCTCCGGGTCAAGCCAGCGCTATAAAAAACTTTGCAAATAAATTAATTAATAAATAAACAGATGGGGTTTGGCCCAGGGTTTATAAAATCTATTCAGGTTTTATATTGTGCTCCTGTGGCTAAGATTTGTACAATGGGGCTAGATTCAGGTCCAGTGCGTATCTCTAGAGGGACGAGGCAGGGCTGCCCATGCTCTCCACTTTTATTCGCCCTATACATTAACCAATTTTGAAATATGTTGGAAGTAAGTTTGGGGATCAAACCTGTTGTTATTGGGCAAGATCGCTTTTGTGTGCTTGCATATGCTGACGACATATGCCAGAAATTGAACATTTAGCACATTTGTTTTGGTTCCATCACAGGCTACAATTTAAATGCTGCTAATACCCAGATTATTTATACGAATCAATCTGTAGTCAATAGGTCTAGAATAGTTAAGGAAGTAACATATTTAGAAAATAAGATCAGGGTGTGTCTAAAGGAATTGGTTGAGGTCAACTGAGGCGCCATCTTAAGTAATGTGAAGCAATTGTTGGATATGTGGGAATCATTACATCTTTCACTGGTTGGAAGATGTAACATTCTCAAAATTAATTTATTACCTAAGGTTCTCTTTTTAGGTCAGTCCCATTGGAATTGTCTTGTGAGCAGCTACAACAGTTGCAGTCAAAATGTATTAGATTTTATGGGCCTCGAGGAAACCGCGCAGGGCTATGCGTTTTATGACTCTACCCCGGGAGAAAGGAGAGTTGTCAGTCCCAGATTTCACTTTTTATTATTACACCTGCATGCTACAGAATTTAAGAATACTTTTAACAGGAGAGGATGTGGGTAATCTGGCGAAGGCCTCATCTATATACGAGATTGTTTTGGGAACCAAAGCTAAGAACCATTTGTTTAAAAAAATAGAGGGTAGTTATTACAAACAAACTCGTTTTAAAATCATGGTTGCAGCCTTCAAGGTATGTTAGGTAGTACAGAAATGTCTCCAAATTCAAATTGCTTCATACTATACCCCTACCTCGGGAATAACAATATTACCTGCGATTTTCTGGGATCAGATTGTTGATAACTGGAGACTAACAGGGATTATGCAAGTGGTGGACTTCTCTTTTTCAAGGTGGGAGAATTGATGGGAAATGTTTTCGCAGTGGGGCAGATGTTGCAGGCATTGTACATATTTTGATTAATGTGAGAAAGTATTACATCTTATGGACATATTGAAAGGTTTTTGTCAGAAATAACAGGGACTGGGATAAAGATCTCCTCCTCTATGATGCTCCTAGGGATCCGGGGAAGATTTACGACAGGGGCTACCTGTGTATAAGTTTTGCTTTCTAACTTGGTAAATATATTTGGGGCCCCATGATAAATCATATGATGGATTGAAGGTATTTAAAAAATTCAATTAAAAAATATGAATTTTTGTTCTTCTTTTATTTATACTACATTATGATATGATGTAAAATGCTCATATACTTTTTGAATGTGCTGTGGATTACCACGAATATTCTTTTTTTAAAAAGAAGGCAAGCCAATAGAAAGATTTATTTTCTGTTTGCAGAGGCACATCAAGGCTCGTCATACCTTGGGACCCTGCCAGAGGCTAGAAAAATGATCACTGCCTCTGTCAATGTAGGAATTAAGTACATTGAGGCCAATTCACAAACTGCATTTTGTGGAGTGTGAATCTTTTTGGTGCAGTGGTCCTGGCAGTGTGTATGGTAATATCTGCTCATGTAGGTGTAAATGCAAAAAAAAGTTGCTACTAGATGAAGTAGCATACATGCATGTGAGTAAATCTACACGAGCATGTACACCTTTGTGAATAGGGATGTTGGATTTTGCTCTTCAACTTTAGTTTCATTTACTGTGGGAATGTTCTATTTCTACAGTTGGACCTAATTCACAAAGTAAACTTTCAATTTGTGTAAGTTTACTTTTTTTTCCTGGTATTCACAAACTACGAGTTAATAGAAATTTTAGGACTCTGTATATAAAAAGATAGACCTATCCTATATTTTTATGCACAGAGTTCTCTGCCCATATTGCAGAATCTAATTTGTGAATACCAAAAAAATGCATTTAATTCCTCAGCTTTTATCATACATTTGTGTTTTTACACATAGAATAGGCTGAAGCTTCTACAACTGGCCACATTTACCCCTACTGCTTTCCATTCCTCTGCTTCTATGTTTTGAATCTCTTTACTCCCTTCCTCATACCCACTGATTACTATTTTCTGTCTGTCACTTATCTAATCCTCTCCAGTAATTTAGTAGTACCATTACTGTTTATTCTTCTATTTCAATTTCCATGCCATTTTAATCTACCATCTGTTTTTACCCTGTGTTGTTTGTCACCTGATCCCTTTCTTTTATTGTTTTATCTCTCTTGTGTTGGTTTTGCTCTTGAAGACACTGAAAAGTTTCTCTCTTTTGGTTTCTCATTGTTTCTATGGGTAAAGTCATCATTTCAATATTTGTGCCATTCTCCAAATAGCTGGTGACTGTTGTCTCTGTCAAATAACAAACACCCATAATCATTTTTAAGCTCATCTGCGTACCTATTTTTATAAGCAGGGTAGATATAAAAAGGTTTTATGTCATAAAGTTGAGGGTTGGTTTGATAAAGATTGTCGAGAGGCACGGACTGCCCTAGGGGAAGCTATCAATGCAAGAGATGCTATAGTAGTTCGAAATGCAAGATATACTTATAAGAGCACCCAGAAAACTGCAAAGACAAAATGGGATGATAAAAGATGGCAGGATTTAAGGGAGGATTGTGCCTCAAAAAATCCCAAAGCATTTTGGAATGTACATAAATGGGGTAGAGGAGGCCAGGCCAGCAGCCGCAAAATCATGTATCTCAAAGGGACTGAGTGACTCATTTTAAACCACAATATGCTCTAAACATAGTCGCAGAGGAGGGGGATTTTCCTAGAATACCCTACCAAGATGCAGCCTTTTGCCCGGCCGAGGTGGATCTATCATGGTCGGAAAGGCACAAGGGCCGGATGGTATACCTGGGGATGTCTTCCTTTTTGATAAAGAAAAATGGTGCCAATATATCCTTATGCTGACTAATGCCATTGCCCAAGTAGCCCCAATACCAGACTTCTGGAAAGGGGCAGAAATTATACCAGTTTTTAAGAAATGAGACAAGTCATGCCCAGGGAACTACAGGTCAATCAGTCTGATTGACTGTATGCAAAAGGTAATGGGGAGATTGGTATTGAACAAAGTCCAGGAATGGATTGACAAATCCAATGTTTTATCTCCCCTGCAAGCAGGGTTCCGGGCTTTTATAAGCACCATAGATCAGGTGTTTAGGTTTGTCCTACTCTACTGGAAGATAGTTGTTTTGGGTAACGGCAGCTTGTATGCCGCATTTGTATGCCACATCTGTTGATCTTAAGTCGGCATTCGACCTTGTCCCTCGTTCTAAATTCTAGAATGTTTTACAAGAGTTAGGGATGCCATCAGAACTACTTTCACTCATTATCAGGTTACATGAGGAGAACAATGCTAAAATAGGATGGGGGAGCCAGGGTGAAGCCACTGATTCATTCCCTGTAGAAAGAGTGGTGAGACAAGGGTGTTTGATGGCCCCAACGCTATTCTCATTATACATTAATGGAATAGTGAAAAGAATGAGTTCTACCCCCACAGATGCTCCAAAACTAGCAGGAGAAAAACCCTTTTACTGTTGTTTGCGGACAACACCTTAATTATCTCCAAGACCTCAGGCAGATTCAGCGAGGCTTGGAGGTTAATGTGTCGAAAACAAGGTTGATGGTATTTAATACACATAGGGTCCTTAAGGGGGGAATACAAATGAACGTTAGCCCATTAGAACATGTTAAAGAGTTCACTTACTTGGGGGTTAACATCCAGGATAACCTGAAATTAAATGATCTGATAGAATTAGCAGCCCTTAAACACAGGCAATTGGTGGGGCGGTACAGAGGGAATATAACACCTCATACACTAAACTCATTAGCCCAGCATTAGAGACTTTTAACAAGGAAGTCATCAGTTCAGCCCATTATGGCTCTGAACTTTAGGGTTGTGAAAATTTATCGGCGCTGACATCCTCTGAAAATAAGTTTCTGAGGAATATCACTAGGTTATCCCAAAGTACCCCATACGTGCCCGTTATTGTACGATTTAGGGAGGAAACTTATTGCAGCATTAGCCAAACTGTGTCCCCCTCTTGTAGTGGCACAGAATATGGATTGTACCTGAACTTGCAGGTTTTGCAGCAGGGTTTTTTGATATAATTAGGGCAGATACCTTTGACTGTATAAAATGGTAAAGGCCTGTCAGAGATATCCTGTCCAATATTGGTATGACTTCATTGTTGAATGACCCGATAAACTCTGCTTCCCCACTAAGAAATGTTAGAAAGATAAGTACTGGAAATCGGTCCAGCATAATGCACTCAGAACTAGCGAGTCTTCCACTCTAACTAGTCAATTTCTGGAATTTAAAGTTATTCCGAAGATGGAGGCATATTGGGATCTTTTCACAAAGCAGCTCGACCAGAAATTATATTTCTAGTTTAGGGTAGGCACACTGCCACTGGGAGCATTTACAGCTTTTTGGACTGCATCTAGTGATAAAGCGTGCCCAATATGCAAGGATAGCGTTGAATCTCAGGCACATTTACTATTTGTTTGTGCTGGATATGATGCTCCACGTCGAGTTTGGTTGCCACCAATCTGTATTTTGTTAGGATCTAGAAGGGCCAGTGATGCTGAAAGAATTTTGCGCACTGATACAACAGCATCCATTGTTATACCAATGGCAAAATATCTATGGTGGTCGTGGGCGCTAAGATCTATTTCTCTACGCCAAACCCAAGAAAAGTGAATTAGTTAATTACATTTTCTATTGGAGACGTTCTGGTAGAAGCGTGATCAAACTTGGTGGGAAGCCCGTTCTTCGCCTCAAAAGATGTAAAACTTATTGTGCCCAATAATTGGTTTTAATATAGTGTTGTTAGAGTAAATTGTACATATTTTACTTATTCTCTTTTTAAAAGTCAATTTTCATTGTCACGCTGTTTTAACTAGGTTATGTATTATATTGTGGTAATTGTTTTTATCTACTCCTTTATCTGCTTTTGTTAAATGCTTTCATGACTTAATTTGTCGAATAAAGCTATTTGATGATGATGGTTGTCTCTATCGTCTCTGTTACCTGTTTGTATTAAAAGCGGAATTACTCTCTGTATTCTTTTTTCCTTTTGTCAACACTTTGGATGACTGTCTACTTGTGGCTCCCTTTCCTATCCTTTGGCTCCGGTTAATAAATCTAGCTTTTTATTCTGCTTCATTGACTCTCCTGAAGGCTTGCAATGCTGCTAATGCACATGCGGCCTGCTAGACAATACATGTCCAAAGTTCAATCTTTTCTTTTAACTGCCTCTCACAGGTGGATGCTGCATTTTGCAAATGCACCACATGATAGGGGACAATTATTTAAATGTTTCCACTTTCTAAACAGCAGACTGATCGAGGTCAGATTGAGTCAGCATACAAGTACAATATAATTGACTTCATGGAGATTATTGAAGATAAGATCACAAAAACACAAAACTGTTAGCAGCCTGCTGTCATTCTCGAGGAGCCATGAACCTAAAAAAAGAGACATGTTACATGTACACAATTCAATGATACTCATTTAATTGACCTTGGAAGGGTGATAGTCTTAGTTCTCCTAACCGGACTTCAAATCTGAGACATGAAGGCTACAGACAGAATTCTGTAGCATATGAACAATTTCATTGATCTGTCTTAACAGAGACTGAAGTACCTTTTCACTATTCTCCAGGGCTATTTGCTGTAATATATATTTGTAGGACAAGGTTGTTTGAACTTTTAGTATTAAACGACTGTCAAGTATTAGTGACACTCTTTGTAGTGTAGGCACATATCCAGGGCATAGTGCACATTAAAAAAAATAACAGCCTGGGACTAATGATTAAGGGCATGTTTTGACTAATTAGCTCATTGTATTCTGTCTTTGTATGTTTGAGTGTTTTCCATTTCAGCAAAACATTAGAAAGAAGCCTCATTCTGGACTGTTTTTAATGTAATATTTGTGTTCAGATCAAGGCGGCAATGTCTAGGATGTTCCTTTATTTTATAAGTTCCAATATTTCCTGACACCACTCTATGTATATCATTCATAAGCTGAACAAACTATTGTCTTTCTGTATTATATAAAATGTCAATTAATTGCCATGAATTTTTATGCAGTGCTTAATCAATGAGGTGAATTATGAAGCAGGTGTCTCTTTCTTAGCTACCCGAATATCAGCAGGTTTACCGTTTTGTAACATTTCTAATTTTACCCTGCCATGTTAAAGCTAATCAATAAATATGTGTGGCTTCTGTACATTATAAAAACTCCTTAACTTTGTGGAAAAGCCAAATCTTTCAGGCCTTGCTTTGGGAGCAGACTCTATGCCAGTCTGTTTCTTTACTTTATAATTCATTTTTTCCTTGGGTTTCCTTCCGAAGCCGACCTTATATTAGTCCTCTTGCAGATTTCAGTATACTAATTCCTAATGCATTAATTACTTTCTACTTTCTGTAATTATTATGGGGCCAGATGTATGATAGTTTTTTTGTCATGCAAATGGGAATTCTGCCCGTTTACGACCATAAAATGGTCTTCCCAATGTACTTACCCTATTTTCTGAGTCCCTAACCTATTAGCGACTCACAAAATATATTTAGCAACTCCCGATTAGGAAGGGACGTGCCAAGGGCGTCCCTTCTTAATAGCGAGTGTAAATGGCATGTACCATTGTTTTGCAACCGCAGTTGCGGACGCAAAACACTTGCAGTTTACCACCCGTTCCAGAAGGGTGGTAAACCCTTTGCAAATTGGAAGGGGCCTGCCCTTAAAAAATTAAACTGAAAAGATGCTTTTTTTTAATGCGCCACTTTTTCCTTTAAGGAAAACGGAGTGCATGAGGGTCTGCTGGCCCCAGTAGGCCACCATCCCTGTGAGTGTGAGCTATTCCCAATGGGGTCGCAAATTGCGACAGCCTCATGAATATTAATGAGGCATGCAATTTGCCACCCCAATCGGAATTGCAAACAGTTCTGAGATACTGTTGTTCATTTATTTTTGCGAGTCGCAACTTGTGAGTCTCAATTTTCGACTCGCAAAAATGAATGGTTGTACATCTGGCCCATAATTTTGAATACATCCTTGAATGTTAACTTGAAATAATTGTCATTAGAGGCTCACAGAGTGTCCTATGAAAACACAGATAGTCCTGATCTTTCAGCTTGACCCTTTTGATTATTTAATTAGAGTGTTGACATTTACATATATGCTCTGGAGTGGTGGCACATAGAATGATGTAGTGTACAAGTTAGAGGATTTGAGTCCACAGTTCTATCCTATGTCTGAATCAATTTTACAATCAAAGATGATACACAAAGTTCGGATATATGGACAATATACATATATGTGTACAAGTGATTTTACTCATATCTGAAACTCATATTCCTGTATATTGACTTACTTGTTGATGAATGAAAAATGTGAAAGTTTTAGACAACAAAGGAGTTTGTATTCTTCTTATTTATCAAGGTTTTTTGATTGTGAAACTCTGTGGAGGGGAGCGCCCTACAGACTGTGCTGAGGCCCCTACCTGTTGCTGTTTACCTTCGTGGGACTTCGTGGGACCTGGAAAAAAGCTGACTCCTTGCCGGACCCGCTGCGCGGGTCCCGCTTCGTCCCCTGCCTCTGTGGGGCTCTTAGAGACTGAGTGGAACTGTGCCTCTTTGCACCGGCAGGGCTGCGAGCAGCTTGGCAGGGACTCAATTGACCAGGAGTCCCTGCTCGTAACAGCTGAGGCCGCTCTCCCTGCCGGTCACACCCCCCGCCCTGATAAAATTTGCCCTGCTTCCTTTGTCTGCGGGAAACTCTGTGGAGGGGAGCACCCTACGGACTGTGCTGAGGCCCCTACCTGTTGCTGTTTACCTTCGTGGGACCTGGAAAAAAGCCGACTCCTTGCCGGACCCGCTGTGCGGGTCCAGCTTCGTCCCCTGCCTCTGTGGGGCTCTTAGAGACTGAGTGGAACTGTGCCTCTTTGCACTGGCAGGGCTGCGAGCAGCTTGGCAGGGACTCAATTGACCAGGAGTCCCTGCTTGTAACAGCTGAGGCTGCTCTCCCTGCCGGTCACGCCCCCCGCCGTAGCTCTACTTAATTTTTTGGGGAGACCTCTGCGCGGTAGCGCGCGGGAGCACCCGGGGCGAAGCCCGGGCAAAGGGCGGGCCCTCTACGGCCCTCTAAGGCCGGATAAGGACGGGACGGGCCATCTGCCTTTTGGCTGACACTATAAAGGTATATTTGCCATAAGGTAAAGACCCCTTCTAATTGTTCCGCTTTTACATTTGTGGATTTCTGCATACCCCAAGGCCCTATAGCCCATTCCCACCATGACCTCCAAGGGGGACCATACAACCTGTGAAGCTGGCGCTGGGCAAACGTATTCTTTGCTAGATGAGTTAAACCTTCTATGCAAAACCAAGTATACCACACTGGAAACTCCACCCATGACCAAAAGTGCTAGTACACCCTCAGCCATGGCTACTCCTTTAGATCCCCTCATATTAACTAACATTTTCCGCAGCCCGAACATGCAAAGTACTGAACTCCCTCAGGTTTCATCCGCGAAACGGAAACATAACGATGTTAACCAAGGTGGAAATAACCCCCTAATTCAAAAACGGTCCCGTACCCCATCCTTTGCTAATTCCCCAACGATCCCACCGATTGCTGAGTTTCCCCAAGCTAAAACACCCCCCCCCCTTTCGCACTTACTACCCCTCATTGAACAAATGGTTAGCGCTATGATATCCCGACTGTTAGAAAAAATTACCATTTTAGGGGATAGGCTTTCTGGGATAGAGAAAGCCATTAAGTTAAACTCGCTGGTTGATAAATGTAGTGACGCTTCTAATCGACCTAAGACACCTCCTACCCACTTAGGTTTAAAACCACCTGTGCAGGAAAAAATTTGTCAAATACAACTTGCTGGCCCTGGCGCTCCAGGGCAAAAAACAGTTAAATACCCTGCAAAAGTTTCTCTTGCCCATCCGACCGCACCTAGAGTAGGCCTAAATAAAGTTAATTCTATCCATTTACCCCCGGAAGCGGCCCCATACGTATGCATCCTTGCGGGTGTACCTGCCCTTCCATCTGGCAAAATTGAGAGACAATATGACCTACTTAATAAAACCAAATTTTGGCTGTCAAAAAATAGGCCACTGCCCCGTAATTTATAGGGAGCAATTAGGAGCGTTAGAATGGTGGGTTGGTTGGGCTCTCTTCCCAAAGATGTTGCTGGGGACCTGGTACTTGTGCGATTTAGAGATCGAAATATTGTCCCTTATTTGAAAACCTGGCCGCCCCAGGTAAGAGATGGCCCAATATCATTATGGGATTTACATGATTTCTACCCCATAAACCAGTGTTTCCCTCCCTGAAAATCTGGAATGAATTCAAACTATTAATTATGAACTCTTTTGATACTGCCTTAACCCGGGATTGGGAAAGAATTTTTATGTCTGGGACCCTATTTTACTGTACTTTGGTCTCTTAAAATGTATTTTAATATTTGGTTTGTAATCTGTATTTATTGTAATCTTTTATGGTTTTTATTTTCAAGAACCGAATAAAGTATTTTGATTTGATTTGATTTGATTGATCACCAACAACTTCATCAATTGCAAATTAGGGGTGGGCAGAATTTGCGTAGTCGCGCTACGCAAAGCTCCATGAAATGGTAACAAATACCTACAAGCATGCAAAAGTTCAGTGAACACATGGAATTGCTTGTTCCGCCTGTTCGCAATGCTTTTTTCCTGTTCGCGAATACTGTTTGCGTGCTCAGGGAGAAATATGTCACAAACATGCATTTTGAAAGAGCAAACAAGCAAAATATTTTTGACAATTTCGCATTCTCAGTGGAACGCAAAATTACCAAAAATTCTGCATATTCCGCAAGCGGAAAAGAATCAACAGCCCAGGCCTATTGCACACAATCACTTTTGGTTGATAGTATCCTTATTTATAAACATTTCCTCATTTACACATTAGGAAATAAAAAACAAATGTGCATACATGTTATCAGATTAACTATACATTAAGGAATGTAAGGATGGCACATATGGGCTGTTATCATTTCAATTTTAAACATACAAAGTTGATAATTGTGTTGATATATATGACGTCAAAACAACTATTGAGGATAAAGCAAGAAACAATTGAATATGCCAATAGCCCTTACTAACAATTTCAGACCTATTGGTTTGACAATTCCAGATACCTTTATTTTAGTATAAAGGTATGTATCTTTTCTTACATACTTCTTTATGTATTTATTAGTTCATTCATTCATTATTTATTAATGTATTATTACTTTGCTCATCCCACCCAGTTCTCCATCCATGGCCAGTCTCCAAGCTTATGTTGGATATTGCTAAAATCTGAATGCTGCATGAATATTTCACATATATGACTATATATGACGGTATTATTTTTCTTGTAAAAAAGAAAACAACAGGAGACAAAACAGTACATGTTTATTTAGGCAACAGTGAAGTATACTGTATAAGTCAGTGCTTAATGAACCAAGACTGGGTGGTTTATATCCCACACTACACTACTATAGGCCCCCTGAGCGTTAGTTTATCACAATTGTTACATTTTTATGTAGATGTTTAGCTTCTATTAATCAGAACCTTTGTTTAAGAAATGCAACTACATTCATCCTTTTTTTTAAGAAAAAGCATCATATTGATTTTAATCATTGTGTTACATTACAATGAAAAGAGTTGCATAAATAATTGTTTAGCATTGAGTGCAGCTAAGTGTATAAGTCAATACACATCAATTGTATTTTCATTGCTGTATATGATTAAAAAGCAAAATAAAAAACCTGCAAGGGACAAAGAAAAATGAACTAAAAGCAAAGTCTTGGAATAAATGATACAAGCAAGTCACACATAAATTCATGCGCACTCTAATGATGAAATATTATTTTAGCATCATGATGAAACACAACATTATAAAACAGCATATTTAGGAAATCTCCAAAAATTGTTTTTGAAACCAACATAACTAAATAAATTAGTTCTCATTATTTTAACAAAATGTAATGTTCATTAAATAGCTTTTTTCCATGGTAATAATTCATACATGAACAGCTAAACACAACTAACTGTAATAATATTTCCTCAAAAGGAATAATAAGGAGTCATAGATGAATGGCTGGAAAGTATCCTAACAAAGAAATAATTTTCCTTAGCAGGTATACCTCAACTGAATACTCAACAAATTAAAAACATGTATATTCAAAAAGAGGTCCAGATCGATTAGGTTCCATATCAAATCCAACAATATCCTCAAAAGGCCAAAGACAATTCCAAAAACCAAAAAAGAGAAGGCAAATGTAAAATTATGGTTGAATGTAATTTTCTCAAAATATTTCCTTAACATATTTGAAAGAATGAAAGGGATGTACGTTCTAGAAAAGCAATCTTCATGTATGGCCCACAGAGCACAATATACCTAGAAATCACCTAATTCTCACCCCATCCACATCTAACAATTAACTTAAAAAAACGCACTAATGCACATAGTAGAAAACATAACCGATATATTAAAAAGTAAGCTACGAGATTGAAATAATCATAAAAAACACTCACTTAACCTTTAAGTTAGATGTAAATATAAAATATGACAAGTCTTACGTGATCAGTTGAACCAGCATCATTCAGTCTCTGTCCTTGATGAATAAATTATATATATGAATATTTTTAATTTAAAGATTTCACCACTGGTCCGTTTGGGCATCCATGTGCTGCAGCTTTTCTTTTCACATAAATCAGCATTAGGGTAGTCAATAAAATGTACCTCTTTAGTCTCTAGCAGGACTGTTATACCTATGTTGATATTTGGAAAAACAGATTCTTTGTGTTACTTCTTAATTCTCTTGCAAGTGGACAATCTATGTTCAGGCAGTTGGAGCCTGACTGGCCCAACATTAGATACATTTGAGAGTCTGAGGATCCTCCATAACAATTTTGGTGATGACTTGAGCCAGTCAGAACAATGTATAGCCCTGCAGCCATGCATGGTCGCTGTTGAACTGTGTGGTAACACAAATGGATAAAGATTCTGCTGAGGAGCAACAAAAAGCTTACACATTCAACGCATAACCATGAGCTGACTTGAGTCAGTGGCATGATTTTTTGTGGCATCTACAGGTATGAAGACTGAAGTATTATTTTGGCCCAACCAAAAGCACATGAGCGTAACTGTATGCAAGTATTTGTTTGCACTGTTTGTATCATTCGTAGTCACATAGCTAATAAAGGTAAGCACCAATGTATTCTACAGGTGCTTGAACTGTATATGCAGTGATATATGTCTTGCAATTTAAGATACCTCAATACGCAACAATACGCAACAAATGTGGGAAATATTGAGTGGTCGAGTGGCAACGACTATGCAAATTAGCCAGCAAGGTAGACGGCAGAATAGGAGGTGTTAGAATTTTAGTAGCAATCATGTCAGCAGTTCCTGGCAACCTGAGAATAAGAAATATACAGCATCTCTATCTGTTATATGCAAACAATTGAAAAGACAAGACATCCACTTAGTATATACTATAAAAAAGAAAGTATTTTAAATGGTGACTTTTTGAAATCTATTAGTTAATATTTCTTACCAGTATAAGGAATTGCGATCTCATAGGTTACCATGGAATTCTGTGTTGCTATTATCTGACCACTATTATTTTATGCCCAGTTTGCCCCTCCACCAATTGAGCGAAAGGAATGGATTAAAATATTGGAGAATTACTTGAAGGCACTGGATGTGTTGTGAAATCCAAAGTCAGACTCAATTTTGAAAATGTTAATTAGCCAGTCTGTCTTGGGTCCACATTCAATATGTCATTATCCTTTGCAGAACCTGTAAACAAGTCATTTCATCTAAACAATATTTAGCTATACCATCAGGTGACACAAGACTGCCACAAACTATGTGATATCGGTGTTTCAAAGTTTAACAGTAGATGTATAAGGGAAACATGTCTTCCGAGTTGATGTAGTTTCATATATCTGGTTAAGACTGTTTTAGTCTTGGATTTTACAATGCAGGATCAAAGTCAACATCATATCTAAAACATTTGATTTGACCACTGAATTGGAGAGGCGTTTTTCACCAGGTTATCACAAGAAATCCTGCCAGACTGAAGGAGCATACACTCTTATGACTAGAGTCGATCCAGAGATAAAGGCACGGAGTCCAGCTGATTGTGTGTTTTATTAATGAAGAAACACGTTCTCCCAGTTGAAGTCTGATAAACACTGCTGAACTACTGTGAACAGGTATGCAGTACGCAGGGTTCCAAGAAACTAGTGGAAAGTTAGCTGTTCCATGCTCTGACATTGTAGGGTATATAAACAGCGTTGTGTTTGTAGACTGCTGGGAACATTAAAAAGACATGTTACAAATGCTAATTTAAATTGTGCTGCAAAAATGCTGTTCTAATTATATTTTGTTTGGTTAATATTCATGTATTAAGCAATAGAATTCCAATGTTTAAATAAACACTTAGCTATTTTAAGAACGAAATTGTGTTTCAATTATTACTGGATCCCTGAACCCTTTAACGAACTGTTAGTAACCAAGAAAGCTCGAAAACCAGTCCTGCAGGAATGCTCAATGGACATTGTGGGGATGCTGCAACCCTAATCAATATTGGATGTCTACAATGTAGAAGAAATTAGCATGGATACAAGATTCAAAAAGTCGTTAACATAAGCCATGACAAGGACTAGGATATGGGATTTGTCAATTAAGTGTGAGTTTGGTTCTATGACAGACGACATTAATCAACATCATCTAATTGTCCAATCCTTGAGCAAAAAGATGCAATAACGACTTTTGGTTACAAGAAATTCTTTCTTAAAGATTACTTTAGATAGTGCTAAATGTGTAAAAAAATGACAATTTTGTTAGTGAGAAGCAGAGTGACGAGGTAGTGATCTGTTATTGATAGAAATGAATGAAAAAGCAGAAGGGACAGTGGATGTGGTATTTAGAGTTGGACACATTTTTTTTAAGAAATAGTAACTCCGGCTCATATATTAATAAGTGTTGTATTTGTTGTGGTAGCTCATATCACAGCATGGAGTCTAGAACATGTACAGCATAAACAGAAAGTGTGGAAAGTATAGTTACAAATTTCATTGTGCACACATATGTAAAGAGAATAGTAGGAACAGGAGGCCAGATGAATTACCGTTCTGTTTTGCGGGTATGACATATTAGGAATGGGACACTATCACGGGCATTGTGTCCTGCTAGGGACAACAGAACACCATGTCTGTGATTACTTTTGAAATAAAACAACTTTTTTTAATGCAGCCTGTTTTCTTAAAGGAAAATGAGATGCATTTAAAAGAAAAAAATTAAAGTTTTCTTTTCCATTTTTTAAGGGAAGGCAGTGGTCTGACTTGAAATTATTACATAAATATACTAAAATTCAGTCTTGGCCAATTCAAAACTTGAAAACCAGAGCAGTACATTTGCAGAACACGCTCTTGGTGTCAGGATATTAAGAGGATCCAGATGGATCTAATATAGGTTTGTAAATGATTGCTTATGGAAAACTGAATTTTAATTGTCCATATTGATGCTCATTGGACTGAGATCCCTCATTAATCCTGGTCTATGCGTTTTGAACCCAAAGTGTCTTTGCAGGTTCTCTTCAGGACAAAGGTTTGGTGAGGTATGTAAGGCTACAGGGAAAGACTTTTAGACTAAGTGATCAGCACACTTCAGTTTTGTAGTATGGCATGATTATCATATTATCACCTTGAGGGCGCGAAAAATGTCAAAGGCTCGAATCGCAGTCCATCTTAGCTGTAATTCATTGAAGAAATAATCAATCTAGCACCTCAGGTTTTCAGCATTGATACTGTAAGGGGACACTTAGATTCACATCAATGCTATGGTGGATAATTGCGTAGGCAGCAGGTAAACTGCATATGAATTAAATTTACCTTGTTTTTTTCGAGGTTTAGACTCGTACACCAAATGAAAAGGACAGGGGAAGCTTTAAAGAATTTTTCGTAACTGTCTTTATATTTCTATGATTTTTTCATTGAGGAGCCTCGCCTGATACCTTTCCGAAAGAAAAAAACACAGAACAACCTTGTTGACTTTGTTGCTTTATGCCAGGAGCGCTTTTTAAATCAATGAAACAATTACACAACTTTCACCTATGCTTGCATTCGGGGATGGCTGTTTAGGCCAGGCTTCTCCAACGAATAGCTCGTGAGCTTCTGGTAGCTCTCTATCTACCTGGAAGTAGCTCTCCTGAGTGTATCTTAGCTAGCTATATTAGACGCTCTTGTTGGGTTGAATTAATAAGTATACCAACACAGAGAGTGTGAATTTGAGAAGAAAATGTTTGTATTTTCAGGGTTCATATATTGATCTGTATAGAAAATGACTATTTTCAAAATATTAAATATATTTAAAAATGATTTTTTAGTGATAAATCATGTGACATTTTTGAGATTAAGAAGGAACATTATTACTCTGATGCCAGGGGCATTGCGGCTATGGATGTCATGATTATTACTCATGTAGAAGCACTCTTAAATTGACAAACCCTTTCTGCTGACAACCCTTCCTAATGCACCGCCGTGATCAGTGCTGGTAATCTTGCATATGGTGGCCTAGTGTAATTTTGTCTATTGTCACTATTACAATGCTATTAATATTAGTCGCTTAGGATGATTTTCATTCAACCAAGTAGCTGCTATTACAAAAAAGGTTGGAGACCCCTGCTTTAGGCATTCAATTGATTTTGGGAGCACAGGGTTGCTGAGCCCTTTGTGTGACTGTGTGATACGGTCTCTCTTGCAGCTATTGCTGCTAAGTGTTCAATATTTTAGAAACCTTTCTAGTTTGTGCACGAGCTGGACCACATCCTGTTACTTCGTATTAAGAACTCCACATTGTGCTTAAGCGACTAAGGCTCTGGGCCTGCCAGGGATGTGCGCATTCAATTGAGTGCAATTCTGTGGGATGCTTGGATATTCCTAAAGCAGTAAATTAAGCCTGTTTATACTTAATATGGGCTTGCTTCAGCTAGTTCTGCAACACGCCGTCCTCCTGCAAAATAGGAAATGGTGTTACGTTCCTCTGATCTTTTTTAAAAAGTGGGCACTTCTCTCTGAGGCTGGCAAGCCCAAGCATTCTGGGAGATGGAGTGTGATGTATCCAAAAACTTTATTGGCACACAATACATTATATCAATAGACTAGGCCGAACAACATAGTATTTATATTTTTTAACGTTTTCATTATATATTCAGAAGTTGGTCTAAATTTTTGAAACGTTATAAAAACAAATTGTATTTTGTTTATATACTCACAAGACCTGAAATGGATTGCAGACAAAGCAATGGTCTGGTTTTGTACGACTAAGCAAAATCATTTGGAAAATTTAGCAGGCAAGAGGACCCGAGTATAAATTGAGAGTGGAAGCTTGGCTTGGATAAGGTCTGTTTGTTTCAGACATTCCATTCAGACCTCTTAATACTGTCTTGAATTTCATATTCAAATACGCTCTTTGCGCGTCAGCTTGTTATCACTATCTCCACCTCTAGGGTCTACTTGAATGGCACTTGGCACTGTTCAGTGGAATGTTTTCTCTGTTTTGCCCATTTGGTTAAAGTGGATGACTATTGGTGCTGTCAGAGTGTACATTTTATTGCGAGCTTGATGCTGGATGATTCATTATCTCACTTCTTGAATAGTCTTGCCAATGTAAATCTTTTGGCATGGACAAAGTATGGCATAGACTATATTTTTGGTTCTGCAGTTTGAAAATTCTTTATTAGTCCAGGTGATATTCCAACCAGAAAAGGTGCATCCTTCTAGCATCTGATTACAGACACTGCATGTTCCACATTTATGGTGGCCTTGAATTGGCTTCATGTTCCATGCTGTAAGCAAGTCAATGCGCTTTGACATTGTCAGGCTTGTGCAAAGTATTTGGGATCCCACACTTGGACATTTCGTCATTGCAAACATAGGCAACTTAAGGCTGCATTCAGAGTTCTTTATCAAATGCCAATTGTTACGCATGATTTTCTTGAATTGTGTCGTATGAGGGCCGAACGTTGATACACAATCTAGTTTCTTGCTACATTTATTTTGTTTTTAACAAGCAGAGTCTCACGAGGGATAAACCATGGTGCAAATTTGAACGCCTAAACAGCCATCCCTGAATGCAAGCATAGGTGAAAGTCGTGTCATTGTTTCATTGATTTGAAAGCGCATCAGACATAAAGCAATAAAGTCAACAAGCATGTTCCTTTTTTTCCAGATAGGAATCAAACGAGGCTCCTCCATGCAAAAATCATAGAACTATAAAGACCGGTACGAAAAATTCTTTAAAGCTTCCATTGTCCTCTTCATTTGGTGTACGAGTATAAACCTCTGTAACCCAAGGTAAATTTATTTCATATGCAGATTACCAGCCGCCCAGGCAACTTTACGCCATAGCATTGATATGAATCTATGTGTCCCTAACACTGAAAACCCGAGCTACTGGACTGATTATTTATTAAATGAATTACACCTAAGACGGACTGCGACCCAAGTCTTTGACATTTTTAGTGCCCTTAAGGTAAATAATCATGCAATACTAAAAAACTGGAGTGTGCTTATGACTTATTTTAAAAGTCCTTCCCTTTATCCTTGCAGAACTCACAAAACCTTTGTCCTGAAGAGACCCATAAAGACACTTTGGGTTTGAAACACGTAGACTAGGATTAATGAGGGATCCCAGTCGAACGAGCATAATTATGGACAATTAAAATCCATTTTTCCATAAGCAATCTTGTACAACCCCATATTAGATCAATCTGGACCCTTTTAATGTCCTAACACTGAGAGCGTTTTCTATGAACTTACTGCACTGGTTTTTCAAGTTTTGTATTGGTGAAGACTGAATTTTAGTATGTTTATGTAATAATTTCGAGTTTGAATCTTGTTTGTTTTTTGCCAGTATTAATGAGGGAACCCAGTCCAACGAGCATCAATATGGAAGATTAAAATTCATTTTTCCATAAGCGATCATTTACAACCCCATATTAGATCCGTCTGGACCCTCTTACTGTCCTAACAAAAAGAGTTTTTTCTGTGAACTTACTCCTCTGCTTTTTCAAGTTTTGGACTGGTGAAGACTGAATTTTAGCATGTTTATGTAATAAGTTCGATTTAGAATCCTGTTGGTTTTTGTAGCTTTTTAACACTTTGTATATGGTTTTTCACAAACTATTCACTGTATAGCCATTGAATTAAAATGGTTGAACTTTTGTTTCATCGCACCAATTGTGAGAATTTGAAATGTGTTTTTTGTCAAATGCAATTAAAGAAACTTGAGGTCATCAATTGAGCAAGGTGTTCCTTATGCATGAGTAAAAATGTGCTTTAATCTCACAACTGGGGCGGGAAAGCAAAAGACACAGAATTGATGGACAGAATGCCGAACAAATCAAAACATTCACCACCAGTCAGGAGATCTGGGTTAAATCCATCATTCTTTTTCTCACTATGCTACCTCAGTTTAGACCTTGCCATATGCAAATCAGTCTTGACTCTGTGCCTCATTGGAACAGTCCAGCCCTAACTGCCAAGCCAGGTCCACCCTGGACCAGAAACAAGCATTCTAGCACCCGTTTCGGGGTTTCACCCCTCTTCAGCCAGGATAGCTTGATTCCAGTGGCCCAGTGAGCCCAGCACCCAAGTCTGGGCATACATGGCACACTTAGGGCGAGAAAGCAAAAGACACACAATTGATGGACAGAATGCAGAACTAATCCAAACATTCACCATCAGTCAGAAGATCTGGGTTAAATCCATCATACTTTTGCTCACCATGCCACCCCAGTTTAGACCTTGCCATATGCAAATCAGTCTTGATCCTCTGCCCCATGGGAGCAGTCCAACCCGAACTGCCAAGCCAGGTCTCCCCTGGACCGGAAACAAGCATCCTAGGACAGGTTTCGGGGTTTCACCCCTCTTCAGCCAGGATAGCTTGATTCCAGCGGCACAGTGAGCCCAGGACCCACGTCTTGGCATACCTGGTGCACTTAGGGCGAGAAAGCAAAAGATACACAATTGATGGATGGAATGCGGAACAGATCAAAATATTCACCCCCATTCAGGAGATCCGGGTTAAATCCATCATTCTTTTGCTCACCATGCCACCCCAGTTTAGAATCTCACAACTACCTGATATTGTATTGTGGTATAGATATTTACAAGTTTTGGAAAACTGATGTTTACCGATTAATATTCAGAGTGTGCACACATATCACCAAGGAGATATCCTAGCACTGGACATGAGAAAGGTAGGGAAAACACTAAACTTAACAAATGTATCCAGAGAAGAAAAGTGAATACAAGAGGACAACTGCTAGTCTAGGAACAACCAATTTCTCAATCATTTCTGGAATAAAGTGAGTTTAGCCTTCAATCACAGATTTACTATGAGCGCATTTTATTGGACAGCCACAAGGTGAGTTAAAGGTCAGCCTCCTGTTCAACCCTGGAAATGTATGTCAAAACAATGGTGGCTTACATTTCTGGTGCTCTACTCAGTCTATATAGGATTTTTTTTATCTCCCAAGACATGGGGACCCGCATTATACACTTTTCAATGCATGACTGAGCAGTTTGAAATCATCTCTCCTGTGAACGGTAGCCCCTGGAGGGAGTGGAGGCTAGCTGACACTGAGGCTCTCTTGGTTAAATTGCAAAGCATGCAAGTGGCAATGTTTTGAACACTTTTTATATTTGTATAGAGATAATCAGCCATTACAGTGGACAAGGCATTCCCATAATCAAACCAGATGGTGGTGAGTGCATTAATGATAGTCTTGCAACGTTCAATGCATGTTCGGTTGTAGATCCTATGTAATAGACATAGGATTCTGAAACATCTGCCACACCCTGCATCTTCTTGGTCTTTCATGGAAAATGAATAATCATTTAAAACATGTATGTTATTAACTGTTTTCTTAGTGCTTGGACCAAGAGTTCTTGCCACCAGGTACCATTACAAATAGAGTTTGCCTTCCTGAACAGGATTAACTTTGTTTTTTTCTATTTTGCTTAAAAGGAATGGCCCTCTATCCAATCAGCCACTGCTGTTAGACATCCCAACAGATTGCTTCTTGTTATTTCACTGTTTTCAGTTATGGATACAATTAGCTGTGTGTCATATACCTTGGATGTAATTTTGAAACACCATGCTCTACCAAAATTCACCAATGATGCCAGGTAAACATTACTTAGTGTTGGGTTCAACGATGAGCCTTTGGGGAACAGTTAAATGTGAGTGATCTCATTACACTTGTCAAGAAAGTTGCTAATCCAGTCAAAGGTGGTTGAATGCGGTCCAATCTCAGGCAGTCATTTGATAAGTAGAAAGTAAGAAACAGTATCAAAGGCTACAAGAATGCCTGCTGATTTGTCCTCCTCCACCATGAGCCTGATGTTGTACACCACAGCAAGTATAGTTGTTTCAATACTGTTTCTCATTCTGAAACCAGTTTGAGAATTATCTAGCAGGTTGTGATCAGGTTGTCCATGAAAACTATTTTGTTGTACAATTTGTACACTTGTTTGTTCATTTGCCGTCTTAATATTGAATTCAAGTGTCATCTCCAGATTTATAATTTCCATAAATTCCTGTGATAGGACCCTTCTCATATTTATACATACCTGCAAATTACACTTAAGTATTCCAAACAACCTAGACAATTCTTAAACTTATTTCCAGTAATGTTCCATGGCAAGTTTTTAGACCTGGGGGTCGTTAGTTGGATGAGGTAGGTACCTTAGGCCAAAGAGGGACCCTTGCTTCCACGCCAGGGAAAGGAAGGACACCTTCTCAGATAGCCTCCGCTCACCCCCTCGGTAGCTTGGAACCAGCATCCAGGCTTATTTTCAAGGCAAGTGTGTAAAGTATTTGCAACCACGCTCTCAGTAGCCCAATGATAACACCACAAATGGACTCCACACGAGTTTCATAAAAACAAGACTATATTCATATAAACAGATATACGATGAGACCACACAATATAAATCCAGCATATGTGTATTCGTAATATTAATACTGGACGGTTATTACGCCAGCCAGCCCTTGTAAGTTCTGGCAATATTAATGAGCAATTCTAAATGATCCACTGCAGTCCTAATACAATCCTATGCAGTTCGTAATGCAAGAATCAGGCACTTTGCAATGTAAAAAAGACACAGTTCGTTATGCAACAATCAAGCAGTTCGTAATGCCAAAATAATGCAATGTGTAAAGCAACAATCAGGTACTTCGTTATGCAAACTAACACAATGCGTAATGCAACAACCAGGTAGGTCATTATGCAAAAATAGTGCAACCATCAGTTCTTAATGCAGGAATAATGCAATGCGCAATGCAACAGTCAGGTAGTTTGTAATGCAGAAATAATGCAATGCATAATACTCTAATCATAGTCAGGTCTAATCGTAATGCAGAAATAACGCAATGTGTATTACACTCCAACACCGATAACAGTGTCTTAGGCGGTCTCTCCGCCACTCGTACTAACTCGCGGTCAGCTACCATCAACTGATGCCCCCACATGGGCATGATGTAAACCAAGGTGCAGCTCTGCACTCTGGCCCCGGTACTGCCACAGTACGGGCCCCAATACAAGCTGAAGCAGAGGCTCGTGCTGCAGGAATGGCAGAGGCCGAGAGCCTCTCTCTCTGAGCCAACACCCTGCCCCAGGCGGCAACACACGTTACCTTGCTCCCCTCTCCTCTTCCCACACTTGGGCCTCCGATGCAACTTTGTGGATTCCGAGCAGTGGGATTTTGGCCCTCCGCAGACTCAGTTCGAGGTCCCTCTCCAGCAACGGCGGGCTCAGGCCGGTGGCTCAGCTCCTCTGGGGTTGGCGGTCCGGGCCGCTGGCGATACAAAGATCTCAGGCTGCAACAGGGCACATGCATACAGCATTGCTGAGACTCACTTGAACTTTGGATGTGTACGATCACAGGGCACTCCTCACGAAGGTCTCAGGCTGTAAGAAGCACAGAAGCGTCGCTGAAACTCACTTGTACTCAGGGTGTGCACGACAACAGGGCAATCCTCACGAAGGTCTCAGGCTGCAAGAAGCACACACACACAGCATCGCTGAGACTCACTTGGACTTCGGGAGCGCACAATAACAGGGCAATCGTCATGAAGGTTTCAGGCTGCACAAAGCACCCACACACAGCGTCGCTGAGACTCACTTGGACTCCAGGTGCACACCATCACAGGACAATCCTCACAAAGGGCACTGGCTGCAAAAAGAACCTGCACACAGCGTTGCTGAGAATTACTTGGACTCCAGGTGCCCATGATCACAGGGCAATTCTTACTAGGGTCTCAGGCTGAAAAACAACACACACACAGCATCGCTGAGACTCTCCTGGAAACTTTTGTGTTCCTGAGTTTCCGCGACAGGGAGCCAGCTCTCCTCGGGCCCTTGTAGATAAGTTACTTCAGTACACAGTACACAGCAAAGTCCTTTCAAGCAGGGGGGACACAGCACACAGCAAAGTCCCTTTAGCCTTTCCTTGGTTAAAGCAGCAAACTGCAGACCGGCCCCAGAACATAGAGCAAGGGTCAGTCCTTTCCTTCAGTCTCTTCAGTTGTTTCTTTCATGGCAGAGGTTCCTCTTGACCACGAAGTAGGTTCAATCGTTTTTCAGTCTTGAACAATCCAATCCCAATGTTCAGGGGCTTCAGCTCTCAAAGATATATCCCTAATTGTCTTTTAAGAATGTGTGTTTGGGGGGCACAGACCCTGCTTCAAACCAGTTATGGGTGCCTCCCTGCCAGTGGTACCTTCTTTCTTTAGTTAGTGGGGGTCTGGATTCTCAATCACTCAGCAGGAGAAGGGACCAATGGTTTATGGCAGCAACCCAGGCCTCTTCACATCCAGGGGCTACTCCTCCCCCTACACCCCAGATACAGGTCAGCCTTTTGCTGTCTCACCTCCTCCCCTGGGTCAAGGCATTCCCCAGATCCTATCACTTTCACATCCAGATAGTCAATCCACAACCAGGCAGAGACACACAAAACTGTTAGAGCACAAAAATCCAGCCACTTCTAAAAGAGTGGTTTTTAAACACACAATGCAAAAAACACCTTCATAAAAAGATATGTTATTACATTGTGAGTTCAGGAACACTAAACTTCACCTCTCCATCTTAAGCCTTTGGGAAAATAGGCTGGAAAAAATATTACACAGCTTCTCCGTTCTGTTCTATGGGCAAGATGGCCTTTCAACGGTGAAAAACAAAATGTAGAGTATTTCACTGTCAGGACATACCTCAGTACATGTCCTACCTTTCACATGCACTGCACTCTCCCAGGGGGTACCTTATACCTACCATAGGGGTGTCTGACATGCATACAAAGGGAAGGGTAAGGCTTGGCAAGTGGGTGCACTTGTCAGGACAATATGGCAGTTTAACAAACTGCGTGCACATACTGCAGTGGCAGGCCTGAGTTCTCTCTTTAACACTACTGGTGTGGGTGGTACAATTAGTGCTGCAGGCCCACTAGTAGCATTTGCATTACTAGCCCTGGCACTCATTGTGCACTTTACTAGGGACTTTTTATAGTAAGGTAAACATACCAATCATGGACAACCAATTACGATTACACTCTACACAGAGAACATATACAATTTAGCACTGACCAGCAGTAGTTGTGTGCCCAGAGTCCTAGAGTCCTAAAACCAGCAAAAACAGGTCAGAAACAATACACGAGGAAGGAAAAAAGTTCAGGGATGACCCTGCAAAAAGGGCCAAGTCCAACAGTAGTCATTTACACTTGTATTACAATAATACATGGTATCTTTATTTTTTTCATGTATTTGGGAGTCAGAGGGCCTGATTATGATAGTGGCAGTAGGATTGTCAACAGGCTGTCAGTGGCAGTTCGACCACCAAGAGCACTTTGGTCCGACTGCTGTGCTATGGTACTGGCAGTCGTAATCAGAGTTGTCGGACGAAAGACCACCGCCTCCACCAGGATCATAGATGGGCAGTTGGAGGAGCTACCCAGAATGACGGTGCTGGTGAGGCAGGCACTGCAGTTGGGATTTTGATATCCCTTACTTGTCGGAAATGAATCAGTATGTATGTATTTTTTTGTATGTATTTTAATGCTTGTTAAGCGCGGCTGTCACCCGAAAGGGTATCCTGGCGCTGAGACCGTATCTAACCATCAGGCGAGGTGTATTTTACATTGCTCTTGGGAACAGGTAGGTCTTAAGGTTCCTTTTAAAAGAGGGCAGATCTTGGCTACTCCTCAATGCCAGAGGTAAGGTATTCCATAGAGTGGCGGCCATGAAGCTAAAAGCTCGGCCGCCCATCCTCACTCTATTAATCTTGTGAATTCTCACCAGGAACGCCGAGGAGGATCTCACAGGTCTGGCAGCTTGATACCAGGAAAAAAGATTTTGGATTGGTATTGGTCCTAGTCCATGCAGGGCCCTGAATACGAGGCATAAAGCCTTGAAGGCAATCCTCTGCTGCACCGGCAGCCAATGCAGATCAGCTAGTGCTGCAGACGATGAGGCCTATCGTGGCAAAGATAAAGCCAGTTTAGCAGCCATATTTTGGATCCTCTGCAACTTTAAAATCAGGATCTTAGGGGCTCCCAGAAGTAGTGCGTTGCAGTAGTCTAACCTACTAAGGATAGAACTCGGCACTACCTCTGCTCTGGCATCCCGGGGAAGTATTGGTAAGATCTTGCGTAGGGCAGGCAGCAGGCCCATGCAGGTCGCTGCAGTCCTATTTACAGAGGCGTCGAGCTGTAAATTGGGTTCAAACAGAACTCCTAAATTACGAGCCGATTCTGCAGCTTCCACCGAACCTGGGATAGAGGTAGGCCAAAAGTTGTCCGGTAACCCGCGGGGAAGACGGTCTAGGGAACAGTGGAGTACTTCAGTTTTTGATCCATTAAATTGGAGCGAGTTAGCTTGTAACCAATCTGCTGTAGCCGACATGCATCGGTGGAAGGTGTCCCTCGAAACCATCTCGGTACCCTCAAGTGAGAAAATCAATTGAGTGTCATCGGCATAATTGATGACTGATATGCCGAATGACTTGATTAGGTCTACCAGGGGACGTAGATATAGGTTAAAAAGAATCAGGCTAATCGCCGACCCTTGGGGGACACCTTGATTCACCTGACGTGTGGCTGATCGAAATGGTGGTAACGCCACAGCTTGCTGTCTGTTGCTAAGGTAAGATGTTAGCCAGCTTAAGCCCAGACCGTTTACTCCCACGTTTTGAAGACGCGCCAAGAGGACCTCATGGTTCACCGTGTCGAACGCGGCCGACATGTCAAGCAGCACTAAGAATGCTTGACTTGCCCCTCACCATACTAAGCATATTGCTGTGTGCAGCTTGGGGTTGGCCAACCATACAGGATGCTGCTCCTGCATGTAGCCAATCCACTGCCACCACACAGCCTTCAACCGTGTGCAACGTGATGTTGGCTGCAGGGCCCTGTGCCCACCCCCTCACAGGTTGACACCTCCCACTGCACACAGCCAAAGGCTGTGCATGGGATAGCCACAGGGCTATTTGTGGCCAATACACAATAGGCACTAATGCCCCCCTTTTTTATTTTTAAATGTTTTTCAGAACCACATGACGTTTGCAGGAGCCAGCGTGGCCCTAGGGCTCCCACAGGACTGTTGATTGAGTAAGTGGCTCCTACTGAAGTCCTATAGGATTGCAGCAACCCATAATATATATATTTTACCTACTTGCGGTCACCAGTAGGTAGTTATAGTTAGGACGTATTTTCCATAGGAAATCTGCAACATTCTATTCCCAATATGTTTGGCGCCGATTGACGGATCCTCGTGGAATTTTCAAAACTCGTGAAGCGCTCCAGTCCGCTCCTATCCTGAAAGTTTGGGGTGATTTGTCAAGTGTGGGCCAAGAAAAAAGGGGGTCCCAAAACGGGTTTTCCCCATGTTGTTTCCCATAGGAAATTTTAGACACAGCTACAGCCCAAACTGCTGAACAGAATTACACCACATTTTTCAAAAAGGTAACCCTTGGTTCAGAAAGTGCCCTTTTTTTAAAATGGTGTAAATCCGTTCAGTAGTTCATGAGAAATTAAAAAAATAGTGGTGAAAAAATAATTAGACATTGTTATAGCAAAAACGGTTGATCGGAATTACACCAAATTTGCAAGAAGGTACTGCTTGAGTTGTGCTGCACTGAGATAGGGGCATTAGAAGCATTCAGCATGTGCGCAGCCAGCGATGATGCGTTGTGCGGACAAGCCGCACTGGGAGCAATGTCTGTTGCCTACTGGACTGTGTCATCTGCAATCGCGACTCAATGTGAATTGTGAGCTGTGCTATCTGCAGTGTGGATCGAAAGCAGTAGTCAGCACAGACATCGAGGAATGCTTTTAGTCACTTCCTCTTGACAAAATTCTAGGACATAGAGTACAGTTCTCTCTGCAATAAATAAATCAGGCTTCAATTAAAATTTTGAGCTCTGCTGACCGCAGTGTAAGTGTGTGGAACAAAAGATGAAACATTTATGGAATACACTGTCGAAATATGTAGGTTTCAGGGACATTATAGTTAGTTGCCTACTGGACTCTGAAATGAATGAATGAAGACTGAATTTGAATTTTGCGCCCTGCTGAGCACAGTGTAGGCCGGAGGCAGCAGTCAGCAAAGGGCAACAGCCATGTGGCTTTCATTTGAGCTACATAGATTGGGAGCATTTGCTTTTTTTAACCGATTATAGTCTCTTAAACAATTTGCATATAGTTAGTGGTAGGTGTGGCGCTCAGTATGTGCACAGCCAGCGATGATGCAATGTCTCTTGCCTACTAGATTGCGTCATCTGCAATCGCGACTCGATCTGAATTGTGAGCTCTGCTGTCCGCAGTGTAGATTGAAGGCAGTAGTCAACACAGACATCAAGGAATGCTTTTGTCACTTCCTCTTGACAAAATCCGAGGACATAGAGTACAATTCTGTCTGCAATTAATAAATCAAGACTGAATTCAAATTGTGAGCTCTGCTTTCTGCAGTGTAGACTGCCATCCAGTGTTCCTTTGGACTTGCAAGATGACATTGGTCATTGTACTAAAGCTTGAACTGATATAAAACAAGCTATTTTAAGCAAGGATACTAAAGGGATATTATGTAGGGTTTGGGGACGTAATACTTAGTTGCATATTGGACTCTGCGATTAATGAATCAAGAGTCAATTTTAAATGTGAGCCCTGATGACCACAGTGTAGATTGGAGGCAGCAGTCAGCAAGGGCCCACAGCCAAGTGCCATTGAGTTGAGCTGCACAGTTAGTGTCATCTGACGCAACAAGCGTGTGTGGAGCCTGCGATGATGTTTGGTCCGGGTGGGCTGCACTGGTAGCAATGTATTTTGCCTAATGAATTCTGTCTTAATAAGTTCACGTGGAGTTGACTTGTGGTGCACTGAGTTAGTGGCACCTGAAGCTCACAGTGTATGCGCAGTCTGCAATGATGTGTGGTCCGGGCGGGCCAGACTTGGAGCAATGTCTCTAGCCTACTGGACTGCATCATCTGCAATCACAACTCTATCTGAATTGTCAGCCCTGCTGATCGCAGTGTAGGCAGGGGGCAGTGGTCAGCAAGGGCCAACTGTCATGTGGCGTTCACTTGAGCTTCACAGAGTTAGTGGCACCGGAAGCATTCAGTGTGTGCGCAGTCAGCAATGATGCGTGGTCCAGGAGGGCCGCACTGGGAGCAATCGCTCTTGCCTACTGGACTGCATCAACTGCAATTGCAACTCGATCTGAAATTTGAGCCCTGCTGTCCACAGTGTAGATCAAAGGCTGTAGTCGGTACAGACATAAGTCTGTGGTGCTGTGCAGCTGGGTTTGCAGGGGGCTTGTGTGGCAGAGGCGACAGTCATGGCAGAGGCCTTATGGCAGGGTGAGGGCTGCCACCCTGGCAGACTCTTTGGTCTTCCCACAAGTGAACCACGCCCAGAGCACCAGCCTATTTATTCATACTCCTACACTGGAGTGGCATATATTGGACCAGTCCACTCCGCTTCTGCTTCCAGGCGGGGACAACACAGCTACATGACCGAGATCTTCCCCATTGGCTGAGGTAACATAGTTGCATCTAGTGTCCAGAACACTACATGCACTATCCGTATATGTCCACATGGAGAGGTTTGTGCTCTGCATAGTGAGGTCTGTTCAGCACATCCCCGCTACACCTGGTATTGTGTGCATTAATATTGATGGGTAACTTGCGTCCTTCACACATACTTGGTTGCTACAATTCCCAATATTTAGCTATTGTCCACTGTCCTGTTCTGCGCTGCCTCGATGGTAGTAGGGAGGGGGTGGTCCGGGTAGGGATGTCCAGAGGATGGTAGCAGTGGGTGTTGTGGCCTTCTTGGGTGTTCGAGCTGCATGACCAGTTACTCTATGACATGTGTTGGTTTTTAGATGTGATTCTGGGTTGGGCTCCCTTTCACAGTATAGGTAGTCATCCTGCTTTACACCAGTAAAAGCCAGATGTTAAATTCTTAGTGCTAACGCAGGTTATCGCCTGTTTTTGGATCGCACCCCAGATCTGGCTGCTCAATGAAAATATCGGGAAGTGGTGTTTTCACGTTAGTTTTGCATGGGAACGCCTACTATGCATATTATTAGCGTTAGTTGTCGCTCTCATTTGTGATGATTTTTTTTGCGGAAGCTATTGCTGGAAAACTGGCGATATCGGCTATTTTCACTAGGTTGAGGATGGAATGATAATTTAAATTCACTGAAAAAAAACATAGGTTTCAGGCATGTTATAGTTAGAAATTAGCATTTAAAAAACCTTTGAAATTCACTGAAAAAAACATAGGTTTCAGGGACGTTATAGTTAGTTGGACATTTTACTTGTACCAAACCATAGAAATTCCACTGTTATAGTTAGTTGAGCTAACTATAACTGGAGCCCCCGCAATGCACTGCTGATGACATCATAGATTACATCATTCATGACATGGCCAGTGACATCACTGATGCCATCTCAAATGACATCACTGATGACATCATCCAAGTGAATATCTGATGCACCTACTCAAACCTTAATAAAAACCTTTGATACACTCACTCTAAAATAGAGACTGCCATTTTCGAAACAATAGAGACACCAGTACCAGTTACTAGGTATGCACTCACTGATTCTTAGGTCTACACACACATCCTCTCATTCACCCATACAGTCACTCATACGTGCAGTGACTCATCAATACAACACTATTATAGGCACTCATACACCTATACAAACACTCACACACCTCCACTCATCCAGAGTTACTCACACATCTAGTCAGTCATGCAAAGAATCAATCACACTTCCATGTATTCACCTATAGTTATACACACACAACCTCACTTATTCATACAGATACTAACAGATACTTACTCTCGTATTCAATCACTGATACAAGTACACACTCATCCATACAGCCACTCTCACAATCACTGACTCTCGCATATAGTCATTTATATACTCCAACTCTCACATACACTATCTTTAACATATGTAGTTACTTGGACAGGTAGCACTGAGATATCCATTCACTCACCAACATACCGATACACACACTCACCCACCCATACCGCTGTTTCCACATGCACTCTCAAACCCATACACCCAGGGAATGAAGCACTCGCAACTCTATGCACAGAGTCACACACCTCCCACCCACCCACACACATACTCAGGTACCCATACAAATACTCAGGCAACCAATCAATAACCCATATAGACACTCATATAGCTACTCACCAACTGATGCCGCAGCTTACACAGTAATAGACAAACTGATAGAGACATTTACACAGTTTAGTCACTAACCCATGCATTCAGTAAGACACATTTAATCACTCACTTGTACAGTCAGGCACGCACCTACTAAATCTTCCATCCAGATACTTATACACCCACTCATTCTTCAATACACCTTGGACAGTATATATATAAAACATACTTAAACTTTACAGTAACACACCGTCATTGGATGATGTCATCAGTGATGTCATTTGAGATGTCATCACTGATGTCACTGGCCATGTCATGAATGATGTAATGGGTGACGTCATCAGCAGTGCATTGCGAGGATGAGAGTTATAGTTAGCTCAACTAACTGTAACAGCAGAATTTCTATGGTTTTGTACGAGTGAAATGTCCAACTAACTATATCGTCCCTGAAACCTATGGTTTTTTCACTGAATTTCAAAGGTTTTTTAAATGCTAATTTCTAACTCTGCATTTGGGAATGCGCTCGTAAGCCACTCAGGGACACCTACCAAACCCACACATTTCTGAAAACTGGACCCCTGGTGGGGTCCAGGATTGTGTGCATCAGAAGGGTCCCACATTTTTTCTTACCCAGAACGACTCACAAACTTCAAACAGTGGCTAGCACACTTTTTCACACATTTCTATGCCAGAAAGTTCCAGATTTTGCAGGAATTTCCAAATTTCCTTCTACCGTACAATACCTTAAAAATACGTTACCCAAAATATGTGGTTGGGCCTAGTGCCTGTGATAGGAATGGATCAAAACACCGTCAATGGAAGTCCTCACAGGTGACAACCATTAACCTTGGTTTGATCAATTTCTGTTGCAGGCACTGTGCCAAGTCACACAAATGAGATAACCCTTTTATCAGGTCATTTAGGGTAATACTCAGTCTTAGGAATTTTGTGGATTCATGCTGATTCCAGATATATTCATCAAAAGCAAATGTGTAATTTAGGCAAGGTTTGAGGTTTGCATGGCTTTGTGGGTAATAAAACACCTCTGATCAATGTGAGGTGATCTACCCTGAAACTCCCTCAGTGTCTTCTTTTCAAAGATGTCTATGATTGGTGGGTTTTCTGTGGGTGGTGGCAGAGCAGGGCCCCAAATACAGCAGCTACCCCTCTCGCTGATCTTTCCTTGTAGCACTTTAGAGGCTCTTGTGTCACTGTCTCTTAACCCTTCCACACATGTGAGGTATAATGTGTATCGCAAGACTTGCAGGAACCCTTGGTGGTAGGAAATTTGTAGGTCCCCAAAGCTCCCAGAACTTTCCATCAAAGAAATGAGAGAAAATGTGTGAAAGTAAACAAAGTTTGAGATTTTCAAGCACTTGTAGGTACAATTACCTGGTGAGAGCCACACAAGTCATGCCACCCTGTACTGTACCTGGAGTCTAGTTTTTGGAAATGTGCAGCTTCGTTAGGTTTTCTAGGTGCTGGCTGAGATAGGGCCCTAAACCTCTAGCTAACCAAATTGCATACAATGGGTCGGTTTTCAGTGGAAAAAGATTTATGTCACAGAAATGTGAGGAAAATTTGTGTTTTGACCCAAATTTGCAAGGGCTTCTGAGTAAAAAGAACCACAGAAGTCATGCCACCGTGGACTCCCTGGATGTCGGATGGCTAGTTATCTTAAAAGTGCTAGTTGGGTATGTTTCCCTGGGAGCTGCCAAAGCTAGGGCCCAAATTCCATTGCCAACAACATTGTAGCAAAGGGTCAGTTTTCTGGGTGGAAAAGACTTGATATGTCCATGCTGCATTTTGTGCTTTTTGAGGATGTGGGTTCAATGCCCTTCCTCACAAGTTAGATACTATTTTTGTTGGGAGGTGTGGGAGAATGCTGGTGGCACAAAATGTGTGGTCCATGCAGGTTCCAGAACTTTCCATCACAGAAATTAGAGAAAATGTGTTCTTTTATGCACAGTTTGAAGATGGCATGGGCTTCTGTGTTAAAACAACTATTTAGAACCACAGTGAGACTAGGCTTGATACTCTTGGGTGTCTAGTTTTTAAAAATGTTTGGTATGGTAGATTTTCATGGGTGGCAGCTGAGCTACACGCTAAAAATCTGCAGCTGCTCTTCTAGAAAAAAACGCATGGATTTGGCTTGGTAAAATATGATGCTGTCTGGTCACATGTTGGGGGTCATTGTGTCAAAGATGCTAAACCCATCCAGAAAAGCAGGGTATCATTTTTTGTCGGGAGAATTATGAGATTACTGTAGAGCAGAACATTTGTTATTTCTTGACATCTGTGCCTTTCAAATGTAAGCTAGTGTAAAAGAAAGAAAACATTTAACAAAATGCCCTCTACATCACATTCTAGTATGGGTACCAATAAATACATTTTTTTACAAATAATCACTTCATCTAAACTCAGCATCTTATGTACATTTAAGAAATTCATAGGCTTCATTCATACCCATTTTCCATTCTGTATATTTTCCCATCGTGAGGTGCAGTTCTTGTTGAATCTTAGTACCTTGGATTCTTGGAGAGCCTGCAAGCCCTATCTATTTCCCTGCTCCCAGAAGGGTCTAGTGGACTTACTAGTGTATTGCTTCTCCAAATCGATGATCATGACAAGAAGTTACAGATTAAAATGTTGTCAGTAATGGATGTTTTTACCTACTCATTTTCATATTTTTTATTTTCAACAGTTAGTTTCTTTGGGAAAACCCTTAGGGATTTACACAAATTACCTCTTGCTGTATTCACAATGTTGTCTACTTTTCAGAAATGTATAACTGTCCAGTATCACCCATGGGCTTCACACCTGTTCCCAGCACAAACGTTAGGAGGTTGAAAGCAAAAATTCTTGCAATAATGTTTTAACTCTGTGAAGAAAGCCAAACTTGTTGTAAAAAAAGGCTTTTTGGCACAGCTCTGCTTGCTCCCGAAAGCTTTGAAGATGGTGGTTTTAGCAGACAAACCTTTTGTAGATACAATTTTAGAAAAAAAGCAGACACTTTTGCCAACTTCTTTCCAATTTTTCCCCCAAAAAACATACTTATTTGGAGGCAAGGAGTGCATTTCACTATCCACAGGTATTTTTATGTTTAATTCTAAAGCTGAGTGTAACCACCCTCAAAAAAGAGCAGGCATGAGAAGTAGAGTCCATGTCCTTAGGTTGACACAGCTTTTGAACCAGTATCGTCAACGTAACCCTTTTCAACAAGCCTTTTACTGTGGAAAGGTTGCCACATGGTTTAATTAACCATGAATAATTTCATGTAATTATTGGTCTGATGTGCTCACTAATAAGTATCAATAATTTTTTAGAAGATTAGCAAATGATAATATGACAAAGGTACAGAGGATTTTGGAGCTCATTTACAGTTTGGTGGTCAGTGGCTTGACCATAATCACAATAGAGTACCCTGTCCACCAAAATGATGCTCCTCCCAATCTTTTTTGATTTGGCTGTACCATCATATTTCTGCTGGTGGTATCCCTGCTGACTCCGCCACTGGAAATCTTACACTGAAGCCAAAGACTTGGGACTATCAATATAAAATTATTAGACCTCCTGTCCTATTTAGGGCAGTCATTCAGTGAAATTATTTTCCTGTTTGAGCCACCAGGAAATGCCTGTCGGTCTCCAAAAGGAAAAATAAAAATTACCCTTGTATTCAGTGGTGGCTTGCATGTACAGGAAAGTGGGGGCTGATGGGTGCAAAAATAATATATTAAAAAGACACAAGCACAAGTAATATATAAAAAAAACACTTACCTTACACAAACCAGTGACCTACGGTCTGGACCGCCTCTTTCACAGGAACTGGAATTGGATCCACCAACTACCTTGGCCATTCTGGGCGCTGCTCTCACCAGCATGAGAACAGTGCTAGGATTGGTGGGAGCAGCCTCACTTAGCAGTCAACAGCACTGGAGACTTTGGCTTGTGCCAACACAATAGTCTTACGTCAGCTCGATTAGAGATGTTTAAAGTGAGCATGTGTGGCTGGGCATTGCAAGGCAGCCGGCCAAAGAGACATTGGCACTTCATACAGTGTACTGCCAGCCCATGCTCCTCCCTGCTGCAGTCACTTAGCAGAAGCCCCTTCCCCATTTTGCCACTGTTTAGGGCAGGGCATGAAAACAAATGGTAATAAATTACAATTGTATTCTTCATCTCTGAGACATTTGGGGGCTTTTAAGTGGGGTGACACTACTCCGCTCCAATGGAGGAGCTGCCCCTGCTTATTTCCTGGAAAAAGCTCTCAAGGTTTCATGGGTAATAACTCTGCTTTGAAAAAACAAACTCCTGCTTTGGGAGTATATTTAAAAACAAAAACATTTCTGAGCAACCTCATGAAACATGGTGACTGCTCTGCAGACTCACACTGCTCTTACAGGAGCTACAGTGGAGTGGGTCCTGTGAAGGCATATAGATCTGTGCTATGCTAGTGAAGATCTCTAAATATGGTGTGCGGTTGTCTGCCAAGGTAGCAGAGGTAATGGTCTCTGCCACTCCGGGAGACGGTAAACATCATTTACCATGAATGCAATACAACTTATACATTCCATTGCAACGCAGTCATTACATTGACTGCGTTGTTACATCGCATACCATTAGAACGCAAGTTGTTGCAACGCAGAGAGGGATGTTAAAGTTGTGCAAAATTTAAATTATGCTTGCACCATTATACTACACCACATATTGCATGCAAGCCATGGCCTTCTGGATGGTAAATAACTATCTTCGATTCAATGGGGACAAAACGGATGTCCGGGTCTGTGGCAGCCAACAATCTATATGGACCCACTCCTGGTGGCCAGAAATACTTTGATCATGCCCTTGTCCTGCTGCCTCGGCAAATAATCTTGATGTTATCATTGACAGTTCACTCTCTTGTGATCCCTAGGTCAACAGAACTTTTTCATCTTGTTTCTGGGTTATTAAGATCTTGTGGAAGATCTTCCCATGTCTCTCTCTCTCTCTCTCTTCGTGAAAGCAAGCAACTGCTGCGATGATTTTGTGCAGACTGGATTATTGTAACACTCTTCACTTGGACATTGACAAGGGATCCATCCATAAGCTGCAACTTGTCCAGAATACTGCATCGAGTCTCTTTATGGATCTTCCCACATTTCATTCGATCTCCACTGCCGTTCGTAAATTGCATTGGCTTCCTTTAGAGAAATGAATTCTGTTTAAGGCCCTATGTATAGTTCATTGGGGATTTCACAATTCTGATCCAGAAGAAATCAAATATCTCTTCCAGCGCTACGTCCCTACTAAACAGCTGCTGTCTGCCAACAAAAATGGCTGGTAGTGCCCAGGTTTATGAGGGCAAGGTGGGGGGAAAGAGCCTTTGCTGTGGCTGCCTCTAAGCTCTGGAACACTATTCCCTTATCGATCTCCTGCCTATAGTCGCACCTTCTCTTCCATAAATCCTTAAAGACCTGGCTTTTTGCCCATTAGTTAATTAGAGGACCTACACCTCCTAGTCCCTGACCGTTGGCTCGGTCTTAGCACCTTGACGCCTTTGGGCAAAAGGTCACGCTTTAGAAGATGGTCATTCAATCATTCATTCATAATTACACTACTGTTATGCTGCCGTTGGGGGCACAATTATATAATAGAAGCACAGTAACTACCTGAACAACAAGATTGTGAGAAGCTGTTCACAGCAATCAATTGTGTTTTGCTGGCTTTTAATTTATAGCAAATATGACATGTTCAATGACATAATTGTCAATATAACTTATTACATTTAAAGAACAGTTATGTTCAAATTACTAATGGAGAATGACAACACATGGAGGGTCAGGTACCAATGGCAAGAGGGTTCTAATATGTGTGGTTGCAAGCAGTGCATGATTGGGGTGCAAGGTATAGTTAGTTGACTGAAAAGTGTTGTATGTGTTGTTTTAATGTTAGTTCTTGTCTCATTTTAACAACAAACAATAATGTCACTTTAACCTTTGTATTTGTCAGTGAATTTCTAGGGTATTTTTGAATGTAGATCACCATTTGACTAGGTATGATGATTCATTGCAAATATTTTCTGCCTGTTTTACTTCAAACCACCTCAAACATACCAGTTCTATTTCTGTCATTGTCACTATTATTTTTTTTACTGATCTGCTAAGTTCAAGCCAACACATATAATTTAGTTTTTCCATGTTAGCCCCAGATCAACTCATTTATATGTTTTGAAGATTTTTGATTTTAGTCTCTCAGGGGCCGATTCACAGAACTAATCTGAGACAAAATCATAAACTTACTACTTTTGGTATTCGCAGAAGGCATTTAGTAGTAACAAAGTTAGGATTTTGTCCAAAGTTAGGATTTTGTCTTAAGTTAAACTTAAGTTTGTCTCACGTTTTCGTCTCAGATTAGTTAAGTGAATCGGCCCCTTAGTCTCTGAATTCATGGAGAGGATACAAAGCAGGAAGAACAACTCATCAACTAAGTACCTTGAGGATACAAGCAATCCGTGATTGGTGTGTATGGTAACTAAATGTTTGTGTCTTGGTACACCTACCAATGATCACAGAGCATGACAACTATGTTCCACTGTATGTAGTTTTATTGTTAGGAGTGATTATGTTATTCAGGGCTAATCCCAGATGAAAAAGAAATGCTTTGCAGTATGTACCTAGTGAGTTGTTGTCCTCCTGGCATTTGCACAAGCTACTCTAGGCATTCATGAGTGCTAAGAGTGTATTCAATTTACTTATATTGAGAAGAAGAAAATGATTGTCAGGAAAAAAGATTTTACAATTTTGAGTATACAGTTGTGTTTTGCTGTGAGAGCTTTGATGAGTGATTAGGGTTTTCCATCTTTATAAGGGGCACGTTTAGTAGCAAATTCAGGAAAAACACTGTGGGGTCCAGTGTCAACTCTGGTTACAACTGTGGGTACCATGGGTGTGTGGTGTAGGTTGTCAATGGTTTTGTAAATAAGATAAAAACTGGTCGCATTGAAAAAAACTAGGGGTCAGATGTACGACCCGTTTTTGCATGCGCAAACGGGTTTGTGAACCCGTTTGTGCATGCAAAAACATATTAGGCCATGTACATAGCCTATAAAGTGAGTCTCTGGTCAGTATCCAACTTTTCAGTTATCTTGATGCCAACCAGTTGCTGCATCCTGCGTAATTGGGTTTTTGCCCATGACACAGCACTGAATCCACTGTGGCAGCCGTCTCTGATATTATTAAACTGGCTGTGAACAATATGAAGAAAGTTGCTTTTCTGTCACTGAACCTTTCTGTGGGGTGTGATACAGTCACCCACCCTATTCTGATGCAACCATTGCCTGACATTCAGTGGGTGGGACCGCAGTGGCCTGTCTGGGCTCCTTTCTATGGAACAGATGTCAGTCTGTGTGGATGCAGCCATTTGTGTATGACTCCAAGTCCAGTACGTTTAGTGTTCTCCAGGCTTTGCCTTGAGTCTGAAATTCCTTATTGTCTATATGTTCTCCATAGCAATCCTAGTGGAATCCAATGGAGCACAGGCTACCTTTCATACTGACCACAAACAGATCCTTGTAACTTGGGACGGGAACATCTTGTGCATCCAAAATAGATTTGAAGAGTGTCTGTCATTAGTGTTCCAGTGGATGTGCCAGAGTAATCTCCAGTGCAATATGAGTAACTCCCATCTTCATGGGGTGGTGAAGCTTAGGCTAGTTCTGCTCTATCTACTTCAACCCCTGCCACAGTGGTACAGAATCTTGGAGTGAAGTTTAATAACAACCTGTTCATTAAACCACAGATGAAGAGTGTACTTGGGACCTGTTTCAACCTTTTCCAGTTTCTGGGGAAGTTCCTGTTTCTGCTCCCTGCTCGTTGCCAGAAGATGGTTGTCAACACCCTCATATTATCTCGGTTGGACCATGACAATGCATTATACTGGGGTATCCCTCTGTACCAACTTAAGACACTCCAGTTGGTGCAGAACGTTGCAGCCTATCTCCTGCTTACCATCCAGAGAAACATATCTGCTCAGGTCCACATGAAAGAGTTGCATTGGCTACCGATTCAGGTGAGAGCAACATGCAAAGGACTTGTGCAAGCTCACAGAGCTTTCTCTGGCCTAGGCCCCAAATATCTAACTAAGAAACTTCCCCACTACATCCATCCAGAACTTTACAAGGAAGAGAAGGGGAGGCACGTATTTTTCTGTAATGGCTGCTGCAAGCTGGAATACTCTTTCTCTGCAACTTCATGCAGTTAAGTATGCATGTGCCTTTAAAAGTGGTTTGAAGACTTGGCTATATACCTGTGCCTTTTAGCTTTTGCTCCTCTCGTGTGAGATCAGCGTTTCAAGAAACCTGTAGTATCAAGACACTCTCTAGTTCCATTTGATTTGATTTGATATGGGTTACTGTTAGAAATAGACTGAATCAACACTGCAGTTACACCGAACAATCATGAGTTGAGTCAGAAATGTCACCTGCTCAGGCTTGGGACTTTTGTTGCTGGTGTTCAGCCTTTACATACTTTCCCAGGCAAGGATCACAGGACAACATGTGTACATTTAAAAATGTATGCATGCATCACTTACATGGAACTTTTATAGGATGAGTCTTGTGGTAGCCATAATAAAATGATAAATATACTTAGTATCATTGCATGATTTCCCCCTTGTTTGTCTTTCCACTAGGCAATATTTTAGATGAATGTCCAGTCAAACTACTGTAGTCAATCGAACTTCTGTCAAACCTTGTGGGTTTTTGAGGTGGTCCACTCCAAGAAACGCCCTCTCCAGGCAAAATGTCACAAAGTGGATTTGGCTTTGTGAAAAGGTCACTTTTCTGTGTTGGGAAATAAATCCCTGCTGCCACTTTTGATTACTTTGTATCACACTAGAGCAGGTTTAATAATTATTGCCAAGAGTGTGACCTAACAAACCACTGTCATAACAGTGAGGGAACAAGCAGCTCTATATACGCTCATGGAAATAGATATAAAAAAGATGTTTTTGATGAACATATATCAACAAAGCTAATAAGAGCAAACCACTCCACACAATAAACAGTCACTATATCATAAATCTACAAGTATAACCTGTGAAGATTGTAAAAAAAGTCCAATTTCAATCTATCATTTACTTCAAAAGAGAAATGCAATTAACTTCAGAGCTCAGCAACAGAAGCAACAGCAAAGGCATAAGCAAAGAGGCAGACAGGAAGGGAGCAGGAAGTAGGAGGCATGGGCACAAGCACAATCGGCCGCTCCTGTGTGCTCAATGACTTGACTTAGACTAGTGCGTGAAAGCAGGACCATTACTGTGAACATTGTTCTTCCTTTTATGTTTGATGATGTTGACTTTTTTGAGAAAGTACACTTTTTATAAGTTATATATTGCATGGTCAATAGTTAAGCAAGGAGTCAGTTGATGACATGTTTGATAACGTTGAAGAACCTATTGCTTTTGCAGCTGACCTGAAATATCACATGGATATTGAGGTTAGATAAGGCTACATTAATAATGTGTTTGAATGACGTCTAATGTAAATGCTCAAAGGCCATAGTAAGGTGTATGGGGTATGGTTTGCATTGCTGTTTTGTGAGTTATGTATTTTAGCCCGAAAGACATGTTTCAAATGACAGTGGTTTGTTTTAAACAAAACTGCACAATAACTATAGCTGCTAGGTGAATTTCTGAGTATTTAAACGTACCAAAGCTAAACATAACTCCACTTTAACCTATCTTTTCAGTGATTTTTTGGGTTTCTCTTGCTCAACCTCTAGTGGGATGGATGAATTATAAAAATAAAAAAATGCACAATCTAAGAGTTTACATAGATTACTGTGCCCTGACAGCTACAGCATTTAGAGAACAGGAGAGAAGGAAAGAGTGTGAGAGAGCCGGCGAGATAGCAAGAGGAAGAAAAAGCAAAAGAAGAAAGAGAAGTGGAATTCACCATTGGCACTAACCTCACCCTCAATGACAAATTGCCCAAAAAATTAATACAGTCTGATAACAACCCTCTCTTCTACAGATAATCAAAACATTTCTTCCAGAAAATGACTGCTGTTGAAGGTCTTGTACTCTCGTATCTGGATGATAATGTCTTATTGATGGCCTCCCAGAATCCATACTTAGGGTCTTCCTACATTTGCACCATGTTGCATGCAGGGCTTAAAGAGATCACAACATGATGGGATTCATGGGCTTTGATTGCCGGCCCGTAACAGCTTCAAAATTAGCATGTGAAGCACTACTCTGCTTTATGACTAGAGTTGTATCAAACTCCACATTTGAGATTACCAAATAGCGATTTTTAAGGAATCGCTATTTGGTAATCACAAATGTCTATGCATGTAGGAATCACAATAAAATTTGCTATTCCTTAACATTAGCTAATAGCGATTTTGAAATTGCGAATCGCTATTAGCTAATGTGACTCAAATAATTCAGATGGCCCTACAGGCCCATAGGAATGATTGGTAATGCATTTGCAAATTACAATTACCAAATTGGTAATCGCAAATTGTGAATGCAAATCCAAGGGTGCACGGGGGACTAAGGCCCCCTGAAGCACTCTGCCAAAAAAGGTAAGTTTAAGTGTGCACATCTGAAGCACACACTTGCCCTAGGGGCATGTGTGCGCTACATGTTACTTGTGTATTTTACAAAGCATGCACAAATGGCAATTAGTGTTTCCTAAATGCACAGTTTGCATTTTGGAAAGGCTACATGCATTGGCAAATAGGGATTCGCAAATTGCAATTCAACCAAATGCAATCACAATTTAGGTAATTCAAAAACATTGTGAATACCTAAATTGCCAATGAAATAAGGTACATGAATCTGTGAAGACCTTTTCTGCGAATCGGCCTGTTTGCAAAAATCAAAAAGGTTGATGCATGTTGCCCATATATCCTTAAAAGTTGTTTTGTTCATTGATGCTTACAATAATATGTACTTAAAATAAAACTTTATTTTACATAACCTCCTATTCTCCCATTGAAAGACACATTCTGAAACATTGTTTTAAACTGGAAAGGGTTCATTTTGTATTTGGAACAGACCTTAAAGCTTACACTCAATAGAGAAAGAAAAACTTAAACCTTTGCCTTTAAGTCTAAGACCTTAACTTACTTGACCATAAGTGAATCTCTGGTCAGTTGGATGAAAACAGAACTTTGATATGTGATCTAAAAATACAGGTCAACGAGGTTTCATTGGTGACTAACACTAATAGCGACATGGTTTAAAGAAGTAGACCGAGGGAGGGATGCAGAAGACAGATTTAGATATATATAGAGAAATTGTTATTTTTTAAATTGAGAATTACAGTTTTATGTGATTCTCATTAAAATATATTTGCCTAATCATGATTTACTCCCGTTAAAATACACACATTGGGACATACTGTTGCAAAATGAAAAAGACTCATCCATCACTCATTGGAATTGGAACAGACCATTATGAAGACAAATGGTTATTGAAACCTGAGGTCTTGAACATTGAAGCTTTGGAATAGGAGCGTAAGAGCTTAACCATTGAGCAACAGGTAACACTTTATTGAATTGACTAAAAACAAAACTTTGACATTTGATCAAAAGATGCAGATCAAAACGTTTACATAGGTGAGTATACATTGACTGTTAAATCATTTAGAGAATAGGAGGAATGATGAAAGGGAGAGAGAACGCAAAGCTGTGTATTTCTTTGAGGCTGACAAAGTGTTTGCTGTTCAATAAAATATTCTTTTTGCCTAACCTCCTTTTTTCTCTTAAAATACACACATTGTAATTAATTACCCTAAGGTTGGCAGGATTCAATGTTATTTATATAAAATGGAACAGAACTTTAGACAAATACACAAACATGGAGCCAGGAAAACGTATGCCTATAACATTTTGAGTGATAAATTAAGACCTTACCTGCACATCACCAATGACCATCAATTCAGTTGAACGAAAATGTAAGTTTGATATGCAATCCAAAAATATGGAGGAAGGAGGATCCATCGGTAACTGTACACTAACTGCTGTATTATTTTGGAAGCAAGACAGGGGAATGGATGTAGGAGAAAGAGATAGAAAAAGAGACAACACTTTTCGTTTTATGAGCCCTAAAAAATATGTGGTCATTAATAAATACATATTTTAGCCTAATCCTTTTATATTCAAACAAAAGTACACAAATTAGGACATGGTGCAACATCAAACGGATTCATCTGAAGTGTTTAAATGAAACAGACTTTTAAACAGTCACATGGCCATTAAGATAAGAGGATTTGTATTGTTAACCTGCAGGTAGAAGGTCTATGACCTTAACTAATAGCCACAATTAAACCCATTTGTGGAGCTGACTGCAAACATAACTTTGACATTCTATCAAAAAATGCAGGTCCATGACTTTACAAAAGTTACTGTGCACGGCCATCTACATCATATTAGATCAGGAAAGAGAGAGGCAGGGATAGAGCGAAAGGAAATAAGACATAGAGACTGAGAGAAAATGAAAGAGAGGGAGCAGTTGTTTCATTTATTGAGACCTACAAAGATGTGCTTTTAATGAACATGTTGCCTTTACCCAACTTCCTATTCTCCATATAAATTCAACTTGTCACATACTGTTGCTAAATGAAAAATATTCAGTGTGAGTTTGTCTGAAATGGAAAAGACCTTTAAGCAAAAACGTGACTATGGAAACAGGAAGACTTGAACCTTTAAACTCCAGCCCTAGCATCCTATACATTATTCACAAGGGTACAAGTGCCTTTCTGTTTTGAGCTGGATGAAAACATAGCTTTGACATTGAATCGGAGAATGGAGGCCAAAGAGTTTACTTAGATGACAGTTCACTGACAGCTATATCATTTGAGACTAGAAGGGAGAGTGAAAGAGAGGTAGAGAGAGTGAGAGAGAAAGTGAGCGCAAGAAAGTCAAGATGTTTTGTTCTTTGAGCTGTACAAAAGTTCATGCTCTTCAATCAGACATAGTTTTTAAATACTCGCCTATTCTCCCATTAAAATGCAAATTAGGACATATTGTTGCAAAATGAAAACATTCGCCCTAAACAGACAAATGTCCATGACGACAAGACAAGTGGAGCCAATATCCTTCCGAGTGAATGTCGACCTTTTTAAGCACAAGGCCACAACTGCCTTTGTTTCTTGAGCTGGATGAAAACATAACATTGATATTTGATCAAAAATGCAGGACAAAGAGTTTTCCTAGCTGGCTGTATACTGACAGCCACATCTTTTGAGAATAGGAAGGGGAGAGAAAGAGAGAAGGGGAGCGAGTGTGTTAAGTTGTCTTGGTCTTTGAGGCCTTCAGAAATATGTGCTTCTCAAGAACACTTTGGTTTCATCTAACATCTTACTCTCTCATTGAAAAACACATTGTGACATATTGTAACAATATGGAAAAGATTCACATTGCATTTTCTTGAAATTGAACACTTGCTTATGCAAACACATACCCAAGGAGACAGAAATATTTGAAACTTTTATCTTGAGAGAGAATCTAATACTTTAACTAGTAGGAACATTTGATCCTCCATTAGGTTTTATAAAAACATGCATTTGACATGCGATCAATTATTAGTTACATTATTTAGAGCATACGATGGAGGGAGGTAGGGAGAAGAAAAAGTTAGACAGACGTAGTAAAATTTTGTTTTTGAGATCTACAGAAATATTTGCTTAGCAATACAAACATATTTGTGCCTAATCCTTCTATACTCCCATTGAAAAACGAGACATTCTGTTGCAACATTGCTAAGACTCACTGTGAACATATTGAAAATTGAATTAACTCCTAAGAAGACATATGAACATGGAAGCAGGAGAATGAGAACCTTTAACACGGAGAGAGAGTCTAACACAAATTCTGTTAAAAAGATAGACTTGACATTCAATCAAAAAATGCAGGTCAAATGTATTCATGTATTTTATTTATGCAGAGTTTTATGTAGCGCTGGCCAGACCAAAAGGTATTGGAGCACTTTACAACGTGGGAAAAACACACAGTTTAACAGTAGTATTCAAATGGATTCCTGGCGCATCGGAAGTTGGGGTGCGCTGAGCAACATTGAAGGCACGGAAGACACAGAATGATGCAATAATGAGCGTGCTAAACAACATTGAGGGCAAATGAGACATAAAATTTCGCACTAATAAGCACATAGACTCCAGCCATGCCTCATTTAGGGAGGGAGGGATAGAGGGACGCGTCCGGAAAGGGATGAGATAGAAGTCTTAATGACAAAGTGTTTGTGTCGTGCAGCATGCAGGCTTGAGCATTTCGGCAACAGCTATCCCTTCTGGGAGAACGGTTGAGGAAGATGTCTTTGAGCTGTCTTTTGATTTGTATGAAGGAGGGGATAGTCCTGATATGGACTGGGAAGGAGTTCAAGATTTTGGGCGTTTTTCCAGGGAAGGATTGGGAAGCGTTTTTTTGTTTGCTGATTTTTTTAGGTATGCGGAGTAGAGTGTTGATTGCTCCTGAGGCTCCTTGTCTTTCCGGCCTTCTTGCGTTTGGATGCCAGGTAAGTGGGTTTCCCTGTGTGCAAGGCTTTATGCGTGAGACAGGCCATTCGGAAGCTGGCACGCATTTCAACTGGGAGCCATTTTAGCTCTCTGAGTGCGGGTGAGATGTGGTCATATTTCTTTACTCCAGTGACCATTCTTGCTGCTGCATTGAGGGTTGTTCTAAGGGGAGCTAAGTGGGATTTTGATGTACCTGTGAGGGAAGTATTCCTGTAGTCTTGTCTTGACAGCACCAGGGATTGAGTAGCTTGTTTGAGGTCGTTTGGCAGGATGAAGGGTTTTATTTTGTTGAGTAGCTTTAGGTTGAGGAATGCGCTCTTTACAGCGTTCTTGATGTGTTTGTGCATGTCTAGTTTTGGGTCCAGGGTGATTCCCAGTGATTTTGCAGAGTCTGATAGGGTGATATTGCCGTTGAGAGCATCAATCGCTTTTATCTATTCAGCGATTCAGGGGTTCTCCTCTTTGTTGGAGATGAGGAGGATTTTCCTTTTGTCCTTGCTGAGTTTCAGGTGATTTCATGATAGCCAGTGTTAGACTTCTCTTAGAGTGTCATTGAGTCTGTGAAGGTCATCAATGATTTATATACTTATTTATTAATACAATTTATAAAGCGCATACGTATGCCCGTGGGCGTCTTGGCGCTAAGATTTCAACGTAGGGTATCTGAAGGTGAGGTAAATGAATAAGGTTTCAAGATAGATCTGGGTGTCGTCTGCATGTAGGTGGAAGGGGGTGTTTTTATTTTTGAGTATGGAGGTGAGGGAGAACAGATCCTTGGGGGACACCCCTGTTGATCTGTTGTAGGTCAGACGAGTAGCTTTTGATTTTTTTCTTTGGGTGGGGTTCTGGAGAAAAGAGGAGAACCAGTTTAAAATAGTCTACACTGACTCTCTGCGCCGGGATGCTCCTTTGCTGGAGTCGCTGTGCGCATAATAAATTGTTATAACATAACATAACATAACATATGGAAAATAGGAGAGAAGTAACATATTGCAAAATGAAAATAATTCACTTCATACATATTTGAAATGGAACATATTTTAGCAAACACAATGCCATGAAGACAGAAAGACAAACTTTTTTTATTCAGAGGGAGAACCTAAGAACTTACACTTCTAGACCACAAGCAATAACCTGTTGATTTGTATGATGTGTGATCTAACAATATGGGTCAATGATTGGAGCTTGTACACTGAAAGCTCCATATTTAGAGAAGAACACACAGGGAGTAACATAGGAGATGGGTTTAGTGAAAATAAAATTATTTGTTCTTAGAAGTCTAAAGAATATGCGTTTAGCCATAAAAATTTTTTTGCCTATTCCTTCTATACTTCCATTCAAACATACAAATTGAGACATGTAGTTGCAAATGAAAAAGGTTCCCTCTGCACTCATTAGAAATATAGCAGACCTTCAAGCAGAAACAGCACATTGGAAATATTAGAACTTGAACCTTTGGCCTTGAGACGGAGAGTCTATATAACCTCAACCACTAGGCCACAATTGACTTGTGGTTGAAATTCATCAAAATCTGATTTTGACACTAAATCAAAAAATGCAGGTCAAGTAGCTTACTTAGGTGGCTGCACACTGACAGCTCCATAATTTCTCAAATATGAGAGTGCATGAAAAGACAAAAAGAATGAAAAGTTGGCTCAGGTTTTGACACTTACAAAACTATGTGCTTTACAGTAAAACATGTTTTTTTTGGGAAACATCGTCTACATCGAATTTTTAACAACGACTTACTTTATCCACGAAGTCTTAACAACGAACCACGACAATTCAACGATAACCTGAACCACGAAGTACGGAACCACGAAGTACGGAACCACGACTCTACACTGAGGACGTGACTGGACCCACATTGTTTTGAAGGCTGACGTCTTGTTTGGAACGGGAAAAAATAATATGCACGTCTCTTCTCCCTGCCTCACTACACATTTTATGCTGTTTGATTCACCAGTGAAGGAGCATGACGTCACTTTTTACCACCCCCTCTCTTCTGAAATGAACAAAATAGAAACTGATAATGCCTCACATTATTTGGACATGGCAATATTTTTAAAATAAAAATTAATTTTTGCAATCCATGCCTTTTGAAAGGCATTCCTGAAAACAATTTAACTGGAGTTAAAAAGAGTGTTTGGATGCAGTTTCCATTTTTCAAGTTTGCTTGCACGACGTGGGAATTGCTTATTTTGGAATTTAATTGCATTTTCAGGTAGGACAAACTTTAAAAAAATATATATTATTACTAGTCTTTCTAAGTATTTTGAAGTATGTCTTTAAAATGAAAAAAAAATGTATATTTACGCTCCTTACTTTTAAATACAAAGATTAAAATTGGGCTTCAATCTGCTACATTGTGCTCACCGAAGAACAGAGCTTGTTACGTGTTTATTGAAAAAAACATAATGGCATTAATTGGTAATGGGCATTTTATTCTGATTAAAATCGTTGTTTAGGAGGTAGTTGTTAAAAAAGTAGTGGTTAAGGACAGTTCGTTGTTTAGATTTCGTTGTTGAGGAAGTCGTGGTTTAGGCAGTAGTTGTTAAGTCATAAAACCGTTTTGTTTCCCTAACCCAGTATTCTCCCACAAACAAAAATATTGACATAGTGTTAAAACAAGAGATGGCTTAATTTGTTTGAAATGAAACAGCCCTTTATACAGACACATAAGTACAGAAATTGGTAGACTTGAACCTTTAACATTCAGAGTGGAGAATTAAAACATTACCCACTAGACCATAAGTGACTATGGGCCAGAAGTATCAAAGGGATTTACCCATTCTGTGTCTATGGAAAAATGTGTTCATACATATGGCTCAGAATTCCCTGTCTACTTAAGTGACTGCACACTGACAGAACCAACATTTAGAGAGTAGGAAGAAGGGAGACGGAGACCCAGAGAGAATGTGTTTTGTTATTTGAGTAATTCAATAGTATGTGTTTTTCAATAACACTTTATTGTTACTTGACCTCCTGGTCTCCTAAAGCATATTGATTCACAGTTGCCATGATTCACCCTACACTCATTGGAAATAGAACAGAGTGTCAAGTAGACCGTTGACCATTTAACAAGGAAAACATTAAATCTTCATATTTCAGAATGTGTTTGTGAGACCTTAAGCACCAATCCAAATATGACAATATTGAGCCAGATGAAAATATAACTTTGACATACCATCCGAAAATAAGGAGCATTGAGGTTTCACATGGGACTGTACTCTAACAGCTAAATTGGTTAGCAAACAAGACGGAGGAGGGAAAAGAGGAGAGAAAGTTAAAGATGGTAAATACATTGCTTTACTTTATTTAGGCATACAAAAGGTATCTATTCTCACATTGAAGCACAATTTGGGACATATTTTTGCAAAATTGAAAATAATTCTTCTTGTTCTTATACAAAAATGATTTAATATTTAAGAGAACATATGATCATGGAAAGAAACTAATACCATTTACAGTGAGAGTCTAAGAACTTAACCACTAGCCACAAACAATCCACTTGTGAGATGTATGACACTGGTCAATGTCTTTCCATAGGCAACTGAAAATGAATTGCTACATAACTTAGAGGCAGAGGGAGAGAAAAATATTGTTGCAAAGAAAACCAATTCACACTGGACTCACTAGAAAGGGACAGAGAGTTAATCAGACTTGTTGCCAGGGAGACTGGAGGACTTGAACCTTTACCCTTAGAAATAGAGGATCTAAGCCCTTAATCACTGAACCAAATGTGACAAACAATGGTTATGGATGAAAACACAAGGTTGATATTTGAGCAATAAATGCTGGTCAATGAGTTTACATAGGTGACCAAACACTCACAACTACATAATTTGAGAATAGATGGAAGAGAAAAAGTGGCAAAAAGAGAGAGTTATGTTGTTATGTTCTTTAAAGCTAATGAAAATATGTACTTTTCAAGAAGACGTGTTTGCCTTACACACCAATAAAACACAATTTGGGACACATTGTTGCAAAATTATTAGGATTTACTGTATTTTCTTAACAATCCTGTTTTGCAACCACACAGCTATGGAGACAGGAAGACGTTCACCTTTGACCTTCAGGGAGAGATAGGGTATAAGACCTAAACCAATAAGAACAAGCATTTGCAATGCAATAGGTCTTACATTTACATGAGTTTGAGGTATTCGCATTACAAATAACAATGCCTTTTATTTTTGTTTTCGTTTTTAAAACTTAAATAAAAGTAATTTTCATTTACAATGTCAATAGGTTAAACTCACTTAAATGTGAGACTTATTGCATTGCAAATGCTTGTTTATCGAAGGCGTGGTCTTGACTGCCCTCGTCTTTTTGTTTCCAATGGATAGATTTAACGTCAGTCTGCCACACCCTTCTTTTTTGGGATTCAATGATTTAGGATGTTAGGCAAGTTCTGTGCAAGACTTGCTATGTTTGAAATTATGGCGAGCAGTGACTAAAAATGCTTCCATTACATTGGTGAAGCGAGACTGCTACTCTAGGTAAGTTGTCCTTTCCCAAATTAGGTGCAAGTGGTATTGTTGCAAGAGGGGAAACTCATAGCTATAGCAGCAATGATCGCTACACTGAAGTCACTATATATAACCATGTTGGCTTGTGAGAGGCCAGTGCACTACTTTCTGTGTAGTGGAACTGTTGCGTGCTTATCTAGGTTCCTGATCGATACTGTGACCTTATGCCCCTATTCGGCTATAAATCCATTTATTCCCTATATTGGCATAACCGTTCAAGTGCGATTTTCTGAAAAGTCATCTCTGGCTTCACACGAACAGAGCCACATTCCAGCATGACTCTCTGCTACTTCCTTTGCGACCAATTAGTGCAATGACAGAGCAGCAGTCACTATCTGATATTCCTAGATAACACTCCGAGTTCTTCAACAAGATAAAAACTTAGCAAACCTGGAAATCCCCGCTTGCTATGTTTTGATTAGTAATGGAACTCTAATGAGCAACTGATAACTGTCACTTCCTAGTGACATCTTTAATTGACGTCTTATGTCCAGCAAACTTGCGTCAAACCCGGCACCTGTCAGGTATAAATATTACCAACGTTGCCTTAAGCAACGAGAGAGAGATACGAGCTGTGAGTTCGTTGCCTGTTGCTGATGCCAGCTGCCTGCATGACCCTGTTTTGGTAAAAACTAGCACTCTGTCGCTGCAGCCTGCTATCCTGTGGTGGTGAAGCTGCTGATTACCATTATCGCCGCTACAGTGCGAACTATGGTGCAGTACGCTTGAGGAGCCGAGCAGCCGTCCTCTGCGAAGACATCCAGCAGATTCCAGCTGCCCGCGGACGCTGTCACCCCTCCTTCCTCGACGCGCTGAAGAGAAGCCGCTGCATTTCTCGTGCAGAGAAATCCAGTCCCGGCGCTTCCGGTCTACCCTCGCAGGTGACTGGGATATCGAGAGAGACCCCTGAAGGAGATACCAATCCTCCATCATTCTATTCAGAGGTATGGTGTTGACTAAACCCTTAGACGAGAATTCTTGAAACAAACCTTGGCAAAACCAACTTAACTTAAAGCTACTTACTTACTCCCCTTCTCACGTGTTAGGCTTAGGTTAGGCACACTGGGGTAGGCTTAGTTAGAAGCACCAGTTGAGTACGTTAGCCAAATGTATATATGACTGTATATATGTTTTATTACTTTTAAACCATTGTATGGCTAAGAAACCATATCAATGCTTTTACAGTTCTATTTCGCAATACTTATCTTACTGTACGTACTTTTTATAATAACAATTATTGCAATTGTGGCAATACATTTCTCTTGTACGAGAAGAAAGACTGTTCAATAAATGTTAACCCTTTATTGACTAACGCCCGTCTCTCTATTCTCTACATCTCGTGAAAGTAAACTGCACTAGACTGACTGAGTGAAATACATGTCTATTGTTTCACACGACCCTAGAGATTGACTCTTGATCTGAGGAGCAAAGTTGTCATGTTGCACGGTTGTTGGAAAACTGAATCCCTTCTTGTCTGTGCCAAGGAAGCTGATCACTTCCTATGCAGAGAAGAAAGTTTCCAGTGACCTCTGAGCTAGTTGGTAACACAACCCAATTAAGTTTAGCATAGTCAGTGGAGGCCTGGAATATCCGCAGTTCCACGTCGATACTACTGTTTATGTTATTCCAATGCGCAGGGCCTAGTGGGAAACTAGGAACTACACTACATGGCGCCCAAACGTTTGGTAAGGCGATAAACTAACGCAAGACTTATAGAGTAACTCAGTCGTGCATATTTCACAGACCCCTTTCTCCCGTAAATACTCCAATAGACGTCTGGAGTGGGTGAAAGGTTAAAATCCGCCCGACCTTAGTAGGAAGAGATTCCTATGTAAAGCTCTGGTTTATTCAACGTTGAAGGATACAGTGTTCCAAAATATTGTGCATCTAATCTTTGTCTCCTTGGAGACCTACTCTGCAAACCTTGCATTTATACAATGCCAGGAGAAAACGGAACCACTGGGGCCGCAGCAGATGCGACTCAGCAAGGTCCTGAATACACAGAACCGGATGCTATTATCATCCCGGTCCACTTAAGAAGATCTATAACTTTAAAACTTATAGAAAACGGACTGACACCACAAGGTGGTACAGTAATTTTCGTGATAGAGGCTCACGAGTATCGGCAGACAGAGGTATTCTATTCATGGATAAACTTTCCAGCGGTAAACGCTAGAACAAAAGAGTTTCACTATTACAAAATAGAGGAACCTCCGGGAGAGTACGCTCCTTTCGAGGAGATTGAAATCCCACTTAAATTTCAAGAGCACCTGCTCTGGTTTAATGGCGCCCTAAAACATACTGATCAAATAACCAGGCTCGGTCCACTAGGTAGACCAGGAGCCACGTGGCCGGTTTTAGCCAGCTACACACCACATCCTGACATTGCAAGAATGTCTAGAGAAGAGCTGTTAGCACAGCTAAACACATTAATAAAAATACATAGGCAATTAGTCCAATATGTAATGCGGACTGCAACAGTCCAGCCAGCTGTTAATTCACACCAGCTGACCCCTCACCAGGGGAACACAAATAAAATTACACCACAGAACATACAGTCATGTCTTGGTAAAACACCCGCAAAACGGGAACAAATTCCTTTCTGGTTAGCCCAGAAAATCACTCAAATAGAGGCAGTATTTCCTGATACTACCCCTATTGAGAAACACAGAATCTTGACCATCTGCCTTCCTATGGGAATCGCACCACACGTGGAGGACTGCGACACTTGGGGTACAGTCTTTGCTTCCATTTACACAAAAACACACGGTGTTCCGTCTATGGCGGTAATACCAGAAGTGCTAAAACAGATTCAAAATGAATTCGGTCCAGAGCCCGCTTTAAATCTAGGTATGAAATTACTGAAAGACTTCAAGCAGGTCACGGCTATATTATTAGCCAACATAAAGGGAGAAGCAGCATCTGTGGCGATCCGCCAGAAGTTGAGGGAAACAGATATAAAAGATCCTGTTGAGCTTGCAAAAATCATAGAAAAGTGCTATGAAGAATTAGGTAGAGACAGCTTGGGTGGGAAACCAGTTAAGCCCCAACTGCTCGAAAATCCTGAAAAATTATTTATTAAAAATAATTTAAACACTCCTAAAAAGAGCTGGGATGGAAATAAACAATCCACTCCCAAGGAAAAAGTTTTCCAGTCCAGAGGAAGGTCTCCTCGACGGAGGGAGAGAACTCCGACTCGAGAACGCCAGTCTCCCCAACGAGAGCCCTCTGAGAAAAGATATAACCTTAGAAATAGGGATAATATAAAAAAACCTGATAGATATCAAAGTATTGATACACGTCCCTCTCGATCTTCTCCACAGAATTCGGAAAGAAGAGGACGGTCAGACCCAGGAGAGCACACCAAGTCCAAAGACAAGGAACCTGCTAAAAATAAGAAATCTCAATTTCAGAAAAAGAAGGTAGCCAGTATTAGAGTAATCAACCATGCCGAGAATACTGAGGACACAGTTGAAAAACGGGGAGTGGGCATTGACAATGTTGGACAGTGCAGCAGAGATCAGTATAGCGCGCAAGATCTTGATGAGTCATCTGGAGACAGTGGACACGAATGAATTCATTCAGGTTGAAACTGCCGACGCCAGACTTAGCGAGCCCCATAAAATATACGAAATAACATTGCGTATAGAGGGTGATAAGACTAGGAAAATTAAGGGTCTATTTTGGGATAAGCTCTCAAAAGGCTATGATATTCTGTTAGCTGAAAAAGATTGGCCCCCGGAGTTTGTCAGGGAGTGCCCTCGTGGCGAAGAAGTGATTATGCCTGCCTTCTCGCATCACATTCCGATTCATAAAAAATATACATATGCAAGGAAATGGGCAGTAGCCCAGGCACCTGCATTATATAAAAATCATGTAGGATGGGATGAGGATTCTCCTCCTCACAAAATCCAACTAAAAAGTGAACCAACTGCCCAACGGCAGTATCCCATAAAGCAAGAAGCTAAAAAACAAGTCAGGGAGATCTTAGATCAACTTGAGTACCAGGGGGTGATTGAAACATGCACCTCTCAAATGAACAATCCTTTGTTTCCTGTCTCCAAGCCAGACAATTCATATCGTCTAGTTTTGGACTACAGACACCTTAATACATGTTGCAAAACTTTTGCAGTACAAAACTCGCATAGTGCAGCCCTAATGAATAACATAGTTAGGAAAAAATATAAAACGACATTAGACATTTCTAATGGTTTCTTTTGTCAAAACATTGCACCATAAAGCAGATATTTGACCGCTTTCTCCGCATTTGGGTCACAGAAAAAATTCTGTCGACTCCCACAGGGGTTCAAGAACAGCCCAGGACTATTCTCAGCTAGGGTAACAGAGTTACTACAAATCTATGATGATGAAGCATTATCTTACGTAGATGATATTTATCTCACAGACGACGACTTGGATACTCACTTGAAAAGAGTGAACACCATTATACTTGGGTTCGCAGCAGAGGGTTACAAATTCAACTTTAAAAAGTCCCGAATTGCCCATCTGACAGTACTATTTTTAGGGTACGAATTATCATGTGAAGGGAAAAGCCTAGCGGACAACTTCTTAGAGAAGTGCGCTGTACTCCAAGCTCCAAAAACGCTGAAGAATTTACAATCAATACTAGGTTTTCTGAATTTCGGAAGAACTTACATACTAAATTACGCAGAAAGGGTTAAACCTCTCTACGAACTAATTAAACCTGATTTAAAACAAATCAATTGGATTCAAAAACACACAGAAATTTTGAGATCACTGCAAACAGACATGTTAGCAAAAACAAAATTAGATACACGTGACAACACGATCGATCTTGTAATCCGAGTCATCCCAGGAAGATGCGGATTCACGTACCTGACCTCTAATGAGGGAGAAAAGGTACCTATTTCAATTAAATCCCACTTGTACACACAAGCAGAAAAAACATTCAGTCGCACAGAAAGAACTGTGAACGCAGTGCAAATCGCATTAGCAAATGAACGAGAACTAGCACACGGCAAACGGATTAATATCCTTACAGCGGAATCCGCCTTCGAGGCGCTATTCAGCCCAGTAAACCTGCCTACAGTGTCACTGGATCCGAAATGGATACAGTGCATAGATTCTCTAGGAGTGGAAGACGTGAAATACTATTTCGCCCCGCAATTTGAAGAACTGAATGATTTAGAATATGAAGAAGAATATCCTCTGCCAATCGAAATTCTGCCTCTCCCACAATATGCCTGTATAATCTACACAGATAGCTCTGTACAGCATTTCAACGTAGAGAGAAAATCCTACGATGCAGCATGTGCGATTACTAAATGTCGTTGGCTGTGCGGTAAAATTAGACCGAAAGTAACAAAAACTGAATCTGTAAGAAACTGTTCGGTTCAGAGAACTGAAATCAGATGTTTAAAGATGGCGCTCGAAAATGCAGAACGTGAATTCCCGACACTTATAGTGTGCGATTCTCATTTTTGCGTCAACTCTTACAACAATAAACTGCAGAGTTGGATCGAAAACGACTACAAAGATGACACAGGTGCCACAATAAAGCATAAATTGCTGGAACGAGGTAGCTCTTTTACACAAAGAACTACAAACGACTCACGTGATTCACGCACAGAGTCTTCAACGTGATGGCGTTCACGTTGCAGGGAATTCATTGGCTAATACAGCCGAAGCGGAAGCAAGTAACCCGGCTTCCGTAGCCACAAAAAAGCGTACAGATAAATACATAGACGGGGAAACCATGCTGGCAGTAAAAACGACCGTAAAAGGCGACTGTGCAGCATTACCCGTAAACTATCCACTCAATTATGCATACATAATCGATGCAAACTCCGTTCCTTTTGCTCGAATCCCTGGAGTGGGGGACAGAGTAATTCCAAACAGGAGCAGGAGGGGCTTCCTCTTACTGGAAGCACACATGGGGTTGGGTCTGAGACACCAAACAATAAAAGCCTCTCTGAAAGAATTACAATCAGAGTACTGGTGGCCAGGAATGAGTATAGATATTCAATGTTTTGCTCAAAAATGTGAAAACTGCAATCGAGATCGCAGAAATGAACAGGCCAGTGTAGTTTCAGGATCCCTTCTAGACAGCATAAGGCGGTCTATCTGCGCAATCAAAGAAGAGAAGCGCGTCCCAGTGTACACCATTAAGACGAAAAGCACTTAAAAAATGAGGCCTCCAGCGCTCGGCTGACGCTAGAACGGTTATAAAAGATTTGCGAGTCAATATCGGCACATACGCAATTACCACGTTCCATTCTGACCAGGGTCCTGCTTTCAGCTCTCGAGCCTATAAGGAGGCCATGGCTAGCATGGGAATTGGGTTGCGGTATTCTTGTCCGTCGCACCCCGAAGGGAATAGTGTGGTAGAAAGAAAAAACCGGGACATAAAGCAATCTATAACAGCGAAGGTATTAGGTTCAGGCGCTGGGTGGGTCAAACATTTAATAAGTGTCCAGACTAGTCTTAACAACATGCCAAGAAATTCTCTAAAAGGTTTCAGCCCATACGAACTATTGTTCGGAATTAGAATGAGCGTTCAGGACCTCGATAGTCAGATGTCAGTGGTACAAGAAGAAACAACGCAGTTTGGTGTAAAAGACCGTTTGGCTGTTTTACAGGAACTGAATGAAACAAGAAAATCATTAAGCAACATAAAGTTAAAGCAACAGCCAAGTACCACTGACGAGGCACCACCCGCAACAGCCCCAGCAAGGCCTGTCTGGATTCCAAAGATTGGGGATCTAGTCAGAGAAAAGATCGCGGTTAAGAAGGAATTTGGGCCTTCTTACAGAAAAGCAGTACCTGTCTTAGCAGTCACCGGAACAAGATCAGTTGTGCTACCGCCCCTTGCTGGTAAAAAGGAGAACAGAGTCGTGTCTATCGATCTGGTAAAACCACAAGCATGTGGCCTATAATCAACAGTAGGTCCAGTGAACTCCTAAGAAACAACAGAATACCCAAACTTGCAACAATCCAAGAGGTTCAAACTGAAAGACTCATCACATTCGATCAGCCTGCAGTGCACAATGAAGGACTATGCAATAATGCCATGGAACTCGTGCCTCTTGAAACACAGATTGAAACAGTTCGTCAAGAAACAACACCAGTCTACACTGATGTGGCATCAGAAAGTGCTACCGAGAGACAGATTGAAAAAACAATCCCATCAATTGACAGAACTGCCTCTGGTTATTTCATCAACTTCGACAACTTCTCTGAAGATTTTAACGACCCCGAAGTGATGCCAGAAACAAAAAAGTCTTTTAAAGAAAAAGCAACGGAACTCTTTCATCAACTGAAGGAAATCTACCTCATTTCCCCTTGGCTAGAGTTCTGGTTTGGTCTAGGTGTATTTTTCCTCCTGCTTTGGCTCATCATGGTACTGTGTTTGGGAAAATTCATTGAAGGAAAATATATTACAATGGACACAGCAAGTCAGAACATCAACCTAGTCTTGAAACCACACAGATCTTCCCACGTGAAGAAAAGAGAACTGTCAACAGTAAATGTCACAGCAATTCCAATACCTGGTGGGGTAGTATGGGAGAAAACAGACTATGAGATATATGGTCCGGTCGAAATCCTGAAGTATCCTCATCAACTAAAGGTTTCCTTAAGTGACTTTGTGACACCTAGTACATTCTCTGATGATTGGGACTTTAACAGTATTAATGACATGATGTCTGATTTAGTAATGTCAGCTAGATTCACAGATCATGATTATTTACAAGGTTCATCTAATTATGAGCAGTTATTCTGTTATACCCACTATGGGGATCATTACTTGCATAAATCTGCACAGCCTAGAAATGTTTTTATGTATAATCAATGGGAACATTGTGCTACACCACCTAAAAGCAGTTCTAAAGCATTTTTTGAGAAATTCAAATACTTCTCAGGGTTTAACACCAGTGATGCAGAAACGTTTTATTATAAACTGTTAGATAAAACAGGAATGAAAACAATGCTGACAAATTCTAAATTGATATATTCAGAAGCATTTTATGACAAAATGATGACATTTGGTTTTGATTATTGGAAAAATAATATTGAAACGAAAACAATTTGGGGTACAAAAGAGTGGCAGGTGCAAGGCATAGAAGCACTATTTAGAACCTGCATGATACCAGAACAAATGTTATTTTTAAATGACACAATACACCAAACATCTTGTCTTGGCCTAGCTAAGATCAAAGACCTTAAAACACCGTCTATTCCAAAGCCAATACCTGACAATACAACAGCTGATATTGAGTTAGACGTGTCACAAATTTTACATTTCAACAGAACAAATCCTGATTGGAAAAAGTGGTTAATCTGGCCTACAGACACAAATAGCTGTCAAGATAGATTCCTGAATAAAACACAGGGGTTAAAAATGACCAGATTAGACCCTAGATACTCCCAGAGACAACATCCAGGGATTATAACAACATACAGTGTAGGGAAACTCTGCCTAGAATGGCTAACTACATCCACACTGGCTGAAATTAAGCAACACTTGTCTTTATTAAAAGATGGTGCTGATTTGCGCGATTTCATTCTTGGACCACGCAAACAGCGTCAAAAGCGTTTCATAGCGACCAGTATCTATGCTGCTTACAACGAGGCTTGGAAAGTAAAGCAAATTGAAACTGCTGAAAAAATACGAGAAATTGATCGTATTAATTTGGAGAAATCACTTTCTGTGGTAGACAATGGGTTAATGACTCTGTCTTCCAGAATATATTCTTTGTACAATATTGTATCCTCTGCCTTTGATGTGATAGACAGAGATTTGCTAATGTTACAACATGGCCAATCTCAATTACGCTCTATTATAGAATTAGGCTGGACGCTGCAAAATCTTCGTTCAGGCTATGTGCCTTGGCGTTTAATCAACACAACGTCATTATTTTCCAGTTTTAACCTTACTGATAAACAGATCAGTTTGGCACAGAAAGGAGCAGACTATACAATCCTGAGCATCGAAAAACTCGAGAGATTATCATTGACAATGTCAGAGAGTCCTGTCATTGAATGGATAATACACGGAATTATCACAATTCCGATAACAACTTTCCGATTTAAAAAGTGCTTTGAGTACATACCTGCTGGCCAATATGAACAATTGGGTAAGGGATATGTAAAATCCGAATGGAAATTACCATACACTCATTCTTGCTATAGTGACAGTGACAAAAATGTATTTCTTAGTGGTGACAACTGTAAACACTCACTAAGCGGTATACTTTTGTGTCAGGGTATTAATTTACACGGAGCATGTGATGGAAATTCAAACAACCTTTCATGCCACCAGCTAGTCACACCTGCAACTCAGATAGAGCCCTTCTTTATGCAACTCGCAAACGGGAGTTACATTCTTAGAACGGATCACAGATGTTGTGGCCTGACGCCCGGAAAAAGTTATCTAATACAAGTAACGTCCATGGTCAAATGTTGTATGCAAGCATTGTTTCCGAGCGGGCCTGCAGACATAGTGACTCCCCTCTGGCCTCGTCTGAATCTCTATTCTATACGAATTGATACATTAAGCAAAATGAAATCTGTACTTTTACAGACAACAGTGCCTATAACGTCATCTAAAGAGACGTATGATCTTCTAGTCGCAAGGACGGCTACTGAAGTCCATGACCTTTTATCAACAAATTGCCCCGTGCATTTCGTAGAAATGTTCAGCCAACTCCTTAACATGTCTAGTGCAACAAGCATCCCAGGCATATTTAAGACAGTCTTTACGGGACTGCTAACACCCTTCCAGGCAATTTTGGGAATCTTTCCTAATTTTGTGCACTCCATTTTTGGCGGCATTCCACTATTTTTGGGACTCGTTGCAGGGATTATATTTTTGATCCTCCTGCTACGTTATGGCAAACCTCGGCTCAGACATAGCTCCCATGGGAATGGAAGAAACAATCCTAGCAATGCGCTACAGGGACAGGATAACTAACGTCCTCGGATTGGCCAGGCTGAGAGATCTAAACATGACCTGGTTCCTTTCATTCAGACCGATATGGCAAAATTGCATTTTACCTGTGCTACGGTGTATGCTTTGCGGCGATGAATGCGTGTTGGACATCTGTCTTTCACTTCCATCAGCAGTACCAATGGACGTCGATACTTTGCTCAGTCCAATAAAACACTGCCTCCAGTGATTCCCTGGAGCGGCTCTAGCAGCTGTCCATCGCTGCACTCCCTTCCTACCATCTCTAATGAGGAGTTTGCTAAGTGGGCCCTGCGAGTCAAGTCTGGGTCGCCTGCAGACCCGGTAAGATCTGCTCTTTTCAGGGATGTTGCTTTTCAGGGACGCACAGCAGTGTGCTCTCTGATTAACCTCTCCCTGACCTCTGGCCTGGTCCCGGCCAAATGGAAGCAAGCGGTGGTTTCCCCGATCCTAAAAAAACCATCTTTGGATCCGTCGAGACCTGAAAACTACCGCCCAATATCTTTGCTCCCTTGGCCGGCCAAGGTTATGGAGGCCCATGTAAATCTGGCCCTCACGGAGCATATGACCCTAGTGAATGTCCTGGATCCCACGCAGAATGGGTTTCGTGCTGGCCACAGCACTGAGACGGCCCTTCTGGCAATGGTTGAGCATTTGCGGAGTGTGCTCGATGCAGGTCAAACGGCAGCGCTTATTTTATTAGATCTGAGCGCTGCCTTTGACACTGTTTCCCATCGCATCTTGCTACACCGCCTGCAGGACATTGGCATTTGTGGTTCAGCTCTGCAGTGGTTCCGCTCCTTCCTCAGTGATCGCTCCTTCTGCGTTGCCACCCCTCCATTTCAGTCCAAGTACCATCCTTTGGACCTGGGGGTCCCTCAGGGCTCCTCGCTGAGTCCCACGCTTTTTAATCTGTACGTGCAGCCGCTGGCTGAGGTCGTCAGGCAATGGGGCCTAACCATGGTCTCCTATGCTGATGACACTCAGTTGGCGGTTACGATCAGCGGGGATGCCAAGCAGGATGCCCCCAGGTTTCGAAGTGGACTGAGAGAGGTGGCCAGCTGGATGAACAACAACTGTCTCCAGCTGAACGCGACAAAAACAGAGGTGATGATCGTTGGAAGGGAAGCGGACCACTGGGGGGACGAATGGTGGCCTCCGGAGCTGGGATCAGCGCCGGCCCCCGTCCTGGAACTCAGGAATCTGGGAGTATGGCTTGACCACACGCTAAGCTTTGTGACTCACACGAAGAGAGTGGCGGCCTGCTGTTTTGGAGTATTACGCGGGCTAAGACCCCTGCTGCGATTTTTTGATGCTCCTACAAGACAGCTGGTCATTCAAGCAATGATCATCTCGCGGTTGGATTACGCCAGTTCACTCCTTTTAGGAGCGAACCAAGCCGAGATTCTTCGTTTACAGCGAGTCCAGAACGCGGCGGCTAGGGCGGTGGTTGGTCTGCCTCGAACGTGCCCTACCTCTAACACTCTGCGGTCCCTGCACTGGCTCCCGATAAGCAAGCGTATCCAATTCAAGGCTCTTTGCCTTGTTTTTAAAATTCTGAGAGAGTTGGCACCCAGGATACTCAATACACTGATCTCTCCCTATGTTCCAACCCGCTCTCTACGATCCCTTGGTCAGTCCTTGGTGGTCGTCCCCCGTTTTAGACTTAGTCGGATGGGGGGTCGCTCCTTCCGCGTGAAAGCTGCAACCCTCTGGAATGCGCTCCCCTTGGAAATCCGCCTCTCGAACGACCTAATATCTTTTCGTAGGGCTCTGAAAACCTTCCTGTTTTAAATGTTCCTTGCTTTTACTGTTCTGCTTTTTTGTTACTGGACTTAGTGTTGTGTTGTGTTTTCCTTTCCCTGCGCCAGGACGCTCCTTCGCTGGAGCAGCTGTGCGCATTAAAATGCAAATAACATAACATAACAAAATAACATAACAATAACGGCTCACGCATTGTGTTGTCCCCAGCGGCTACCAATCCTGATGACGGCATTTGTGGAGACTCCTGTACTACAGCCAAGTGGTATCAGTGGAGCGAGTGACAAAAGCAACATCATCCAGGTACAACGTTCTGTGAGCATTGCTGGTCCTGCCTTCGATGACAGCAATCATTCTCACACCTGCCAAGTTACAGCGCTATCTAATTTGGTTGAACTATCACCTGAATTTGTAGACCAATTCTTTGAGAGCCTGCCTGATACGATGTTCTCACCCACTGAGAAACAATAACTTTTGAGAAGCTTTCCGACACACAGCGTTCCCATGAACTCTGAATTCGGCCTTCAGTTTTGATCAACAAAAACTGCCAGGAGCTTTGGAAATCTATTTTCTTTGAATTGGACAATTTTTTTAATATTGACCCTTTTTGGCACGAACAATTCTTTGCTTAACGTAAAAACTATTCTTAGAGAACAGAAGCTTGACACTTCTATTTCTAAACACATCTAGAGACATAACAACATAACACCAGCCTCTAGCACTCATGTTATTACAATGCATTTTTATGTGATGATTTATCTCGCCTTTCTTCTGTCAGAGATACTTCATGTGTAATTCCTTTTGCATAATCGTTCATTGACTTCATATGCAATAATTTTTTTGATTAATATGCTTTAAAAAACGTACAGTACCTAAATTCCATGTATTACAAATACGCCTATTTCGAATGCATTTATGTATTTTGGGGTGGGCAATGTTACACATGCATCTTATTGCTTAGTTTTAGTAATTTTGATGGACATGAAAACGTGGAGTGGGTGTTGCGTGCTTATCTAGGTTCCTGATCGATACTGTGACCTTATGCCCCTATTCGGCTATAAATCCATTTATTCCCTATATTGGCATAACCGTTCAAGTGCGATTTTCTGAAAAGTCATCTCTGGCTTCACACGAACAGAGCCACATTCCAGCATGACTCTCTGCTACTTCCTTTGCGACCAATTAGTGCAATGACAGAGCAGCAGTCACTATCTGATATTCCTAGATAACACTCCGAGTTCTTCAACAAGATAAAAACTTAGCAAACCTGGAAATCCCCGCTTGCTATGTTTTGATTAGTAATGGAACTCTAATGAGCAACTGATAACTGTCACTTCCTAGTGACATCTTTAATTGACGTCTTATGTCCAGCAAACTTGCGTCAAACCCGGCACCTGTCAGGTATAAATATTACCAACGTTGCCTTAAGCAACGAGAGAGAGATACGAGCTGTGAGTTCGTTGCCTGTTGCTGATGCCAGCTGCCTGCATGACCCTGTGTTGGTAAAAACTAGCACTCTGTCGCTGCAGCCTGCTATCCTGTGGTGGTGAAGCTGCTGATTACCATTATCGCCGCTACAGCGCGAACTATGGTGCAGTACGCTTGAGGAGCCGAGCAGCCGTCCTCTGCGAAGACATCCAGCAGATTCCAGCTGCCCGCGGACGCTGTCACCCCTCCTTCCTCGACGCGCTGAAGAGAAGCCGCTGCATTTCTCGTGCAGAGAAATCCAGTCCCGGCGCTTCCGGTCTACCCTCGCAGGTGACTGGGATATCGAGAGAGACCCCTGAAGGAGATACCAATCCTCCATCATTCTATTCAGAGGTATGGTGTTGACTAAACCCTTAGACGAGAATTCTTGAAACAAACCTTGGCAAAACCAACTTAACTTAAAGCTACTTACTTACTCCCCTTCTCACGTGTTAGGCTTAGGTTAGGCACACTGGGGTAGGCTTAGTTAGAAGCACCAGTTGAGTACGTTAGCCAAATGTATATATGACTGTATATATGTTTTATTACTTTTAAACCATTGTATGGCTAAGAAACCATATCAATGCTTTTACAGTTCTATTTCGCAATACTTATCTTACTGTACATACTTTTTATAATAACAATTATTGCAATTGTGGCAATACATTTCTCTTGTACGAGAAGAAAGACTGTTCAATAAATGTTAACCCTTTATTGACTAACGCCCGTCTCTCTATTCTCTACATCTCGTGAAAGTAAACTGCACTAGACTGACTGAGTGAAATACATGTCTATTGTTTCACACGACCCTAGAGATTGACTCTTGATCTGAGGAGCAAAGTTGTCATGTTGCACGGTTGTTGGAAAACTGAATCCCTTCTTGTCTGTGCCAAGGAAGCTGATCACTTCCTATGCAGAGAAGAAAGTTTCCAGTGACCTCTGAGCTAGTTGGTAACACAACCCAATTAAGTTTAGCATAGTCAGTGGAGGCCTGGAATATCCGCAGTTCCACGTCGATACTACTGTTTATGTTATTCCAATGCGCAGGGCCTAGTGGGAAACTAGGAACTACACTACAGAAGCATAATGCTGGTGGCTCCCAAGCTTCAATCCGTGTTGTGAGCACATCTAAGCCGCCCTGTTTTCGCATTTGCAGCTCAACAGTGCTGACAGCAAGCAGCTTAAAGCCTGAAAGCACGGGACGTGGATCCGCACCTCGAAGCCGGTGTCCGAGGGCCTTGAAAGAGCTCCTCGCTTCAGACAGCACCGTTGCCTGTACTCTGGCCTGAAAGACAGGACAGGTCACCTTGTGGGCTTCAAAAATGGACAATTCACACCAATAGGGTCTGAGGCCATCCCTGTCACATCAGGGAGTGACCAGGGCTTCTTGACCAGCTGGAGACAGACTCTTCCGGTACCCAGTTGATTTGCCTGCCCTTGACATCTCATTCACATTAGGTCACTGCCAGCCCCACCCACAATCGGTGTGTTAAAAACAAAAGTAATGTATCAGCGTATTCTGAAGGAAAAAAATAGAATTATACCACCTTCAACAGAAATATTATTAGGTGAAAGGGTGTCAACTGCCGAAACATCGTTTAAAAACACAATAAACACATTGCAATATATCGTTATTAAAGGTGGGCTTTCAGCTATATGTCTTGGGAGCTGTTTGTTCCAGCCTATAAAGGCAGTCTGTAGGCACACAATTCTCCAGCTCTGGTGATGGAAGGATTTCTGCTGGTGCAATCCATCAACTGTTTACAAGTGCGGGCTCTGAGCCTGACCTTTGACCTACAGCAGGGGCGCGCATTGCGCTTGCAGGCCAGACCTAGCTGCAAGCACTGTCTATGGCGGGCCTGGAAATACTTAATAAGATCAAACCTTTCCCCCCTGCTGCAGAACAAAGGCAAATGTTGTAACCGGGTAATCGGGGCTTTAAAATCAGAACTTCAGCCATTTTACATTCCATGGTTTTATTGGGGGACTGATCAATTAATTTCCAACTGAGCTATATAACGTTTAATAAAACATTGAAACCGGCTGGGTTTTAGTTCTGGACAAAGGCTTGCATGTTGTACTTGAAAGGCAGCGGGCATTTTCAATGAAGCAACAAATAACAAGCATTTACAATGCTATAGGTGTCGCACTTATGAGTTTGTAACTTATGGTATTGTAAACAAGAGTAAACAAATCGAAAAAAATGGCAGGCCACTCTTTTTTTTTATTTGTTGACTTTTGCTACAATTACGGCGGGTACCAAAGTGAAAAAAAGTACATGAATAAATTTAAAAAAAACATTAAACAATAAAATAAAAGCGCTGTTCTATAGCGCGGTACATGGCAGCCCTTGAAGCGTGAGCGCCCTTGCAAAAGCAGAATGAAAAACAAAAGAGTGCTTATCCACTAATAAAGGAGAAATTGTAACACCACAAGTGAAAGATCCAGGCCGGATGGGCTGTTTCGAAAGGAGACAGGGCGGTAACAAGGAGGAACTAATAAGCCTCATTTGCAATCATCGAAAGCCAGTGTTTAGCGTGGACGATGACGCAAGCCAATGAAAACAAGGGGTGGACTTCCACTCCACTTCTAAAACCTACCCTACTACAATATGCTTTGCAGAGCGAGCAGCGAATGCGCGAGGCAACGCTATGTGAGACCTAAAAACTGGCCCTATGTTGTGTTGGATGAAAACATTACTTTTACATGTGAGCCAATAATACTGTTCAGGGAATTTTATATATAGCACATCGGGTACCAGAGCGCTTTACAACAGTTATGATGCAGAGAATCACAAAATACAGAATGGAGTAGGTCAATTAGCGGTGAGTTCCTTTATGTGGCTTGTGGACATAGAGTCGCAGCTGTGAGAGGAGACTGTTTCCACACTCTGGCTGCTCCTATCGATTCCCAAGGGAGCGGTTGAGGTACAGGGCTTTGAGCTGGCTTTTGAATTTTGGGAAGTAGGTAATAGTTCTGATGTGGGGAGGAATAGAGTTCCAGATTTTGGGTGCGCTCCCGGCAAAGGATGGAGCTGCAGTTTTTTGTTTCCGAATTTTCAGCGGGATGAGAAGAAGCAAGTTTGAGCTTCTGAGGTTCTAGGTCTGACTGCCTTTTTTGAGTTTGCAAGGCTTTGTGTGTGAGGCAGGCTGTTCTGAAGCTAGCCCGCATTTTCACTGGGAGCCATTTAAGTTCTCTGAGTGCCGGAGAAATGTGATCAAATTTCTTAATTCCGGTGACCATTCTGGCTGCCGTGTGGAACATTGTTTTGAGGGGGGCAGGTAGTGATTTTGGTACTCCTCAGCGGACTGCATTTCCATAGTCTAGTATAGACAACACCAGTGCTTGGGTGGCCTATTTGAGATTATTGGACGGGCTGAAAGGTTTTATTTTGTTCAGTAGTTTTAGGTTGAGGAAGGCGCTCTTGGCTGCGTTCTTGATGTGTGAGGTCATGTCCAGGTTTGGGTCTAGCGTGATACCTAGAGATTTGACAGAGTCGGCCAGGGTGAGGTTCCCATTGAGCAAATCGATGGCTTTTAGCTATTCAGCAATTTGGGGCTTCTCCTCTTTGTTCGAGATGAGGAGAACTTCGGTTTTATCCAGATTTAGTGTGAGGTGGTTGCTAGACATCCAATGTTGGACGTCTCTCAGTATGTCGTTGAGTCTTTTGATGTCCTTGATGGAGGAGGATTCCAGGTAGCTCTGCGTATCATCAGCATAAAGATGGAAGCAGATTTTGGCTTTTTTTAGTAGTTTGGTGAGGGGTTCCATGTAGATGTTGAAAAGTTGTGGTGAGAGCACTGAACCTTGCGGGACTTCCTTGTTGACTGGATGTAGATCGGATGCAAAGTTTTCGATTTTGATTCTTTGGGTGCGGTTATGTAAGAAGGATGAGAGCCTTAATGAGAAATTAGTGGTCTACCGTGTCAAACGCTGCTGATAGGTCTAGGAGGATGAGGAGGCAGCAATGGTCTGAGTCTAGTGATTTATGGATATTGTCGATGATGTTGAGGATCGCAGTTTCAGTGCTGCATCCTTTTCTAAAGCCAGACTGATGGGAGTCAAGGAGGTCGATGTTGTCCAGGTGTTGGGTTAGTTGTTAGGAGTATGCATCTTTCTAGGATTTTGGACAGAAGAGGAAGGTTGTAGACGGGTCTGAAGTTTTTCAAATCCTTTGTGTCAAGGCCAGGTTTTTTCAGCAGTGGCGTGACTTGTCCTACTGTAAGGCAATCTGGTACAACTCCATTTTTCAAGGAGCTATTTATGATCGTGCTCCAGTGCAGTGCTAGGGAGAGTTTCAGTTTTTTGGTCAGTTGGGGAGTATAGGGTCAGTTGGGGGGTATAGGGTATAGGGCTTGAGAAGAGGGTTTGGAGGTGGAAATAAGTTTGACTATCCCAGCTTCTTGTGTGGGGTGGAATGTTAGCCAGGATTTGTTAGGGGGTTTAGGGGCATTATCAAGCGCCAGCGCCATGTTGCTCTTTGTGGGGGGTTGCTGTTGGTGTCCAGTGAAAGTTCGATCTTGGTGCTCTTGTCATTAAGGAAGTTGGCGAAGTTGTCGCCGAGTTCTTTGGACGCCAGTATTGCGGAAGTTTCAGGCTGGGAGGTTTGTTGCCTGATAATGTTATAGAGCTCCTTAGGTCTATTTTTTGCACTTTGCACTGTCCAGCATAGAGCGAAAAAACTTGTTATTTTTTATCTTGATATGATTGTTGTATTTCCTGCAGGCTGTTCTGAGTTGTTCGCGGAGGGTAGACAAAGGATTATTCCTCCAGCGTCTTTATGTGGCTCTTAGTAGTCTCCTTTCAGTGTTGGTGTCGTTGTTGAACCACACTCTGGATGGTGTGGCTCTGCTTTTTTTTAGTTTCAAGGGGACTAGTTGGGCAAGCATGGTCGTCATATTTGCATTATAGAGCGAGGTGAATTCGGTTGTGGTGAGATGGTTGTTGGCGCTAGGTAGGAGTGCTCTAATCCTTTCTTCAAGGGTGGCGAGGGAGATCTGGGTGAGGTTTCTGGCCTATTTGGGGGGTCTTGTACGTGTCCCTGAGAGAGCAATTTTTGGTTGAAATGGAATAGAATCATGTGATGGTCCGACCAGTCCACAGGGAGCATGTGGTCAATGGTAATTGCGTCACGCTGAGCGGTAATGGCATCCAAGATTGCTCCTTTACTGTGCGTTTCTTCTGAGCAGTGCTGAGATAAGTTATTGTCACTGAGAAGGTTGGCTAGCATTTGAATTACTGGGTTATTCGCTTCATTCCATCGAAGGTTTAGTTTACCAAGAATTATGTTGTTAGCGTCCCCGAGTGCGCAGTGCGCAATAAGGTCGGACAGGTGCTCCCCAAATGCTGCGGTGTTGCCTATAGGCTGATCTGCAGTTAAAGAGCATGCAGTTGGTGGAGATCTCCTTTTCGGTGTGGATCTTACCAGCGGGGGCCCAAGATATGGTGGTGAGGAAGGGAGGGAGTCTAGGGGGCTTCGGGGGAGCATGTCTCTTCTGAAACCCGTGATCACAGGGATCTTGGATTTGGGGGAGTCTGTAGGAAGGAAGCCGTAGGTTGCGGCTAGATCAGTCACTTCTTCTGGGGACATTACGGCTTTGCATCTAGAGGGTCTTAGTGTTGGGATCTTGGTGTCAGTATTTAAGAGTCTCTGTAACCTGGGCGTGGGGGCTTTGAACTCACTGGTGTTCTGTGACGGGAACTCACTGTCCTTTCTGGGGGGTCTCTGTGGTCGAGTCACGGGGGTCGCTAGGATCCGGGCAGGGTGTTTTAGATGATTGGAGTAGATCAGGGGTTCCCTGGGAGGGAATTGTCAGGGTTTTTGGGACTTGTCTAGGTTAGTTAGTTTTTGTTTAGTCGAGTTAGGATTTCAGTCAGAACCTTGACTATCGTTTCTAGCAGGCTTTCTAGTGATGCGAGCTCCTGCGCCATGTTATCGTGGGAGGGGGAAGTGGGGAATTGGGTAAGGTCGTCTAGAGTGGTGGGGGTCATGGCTAAGTTAAGAAGCCTATTGCTCCTCGTGTGAACTAAGTTGTCTCTATTAGGGACCCTAGTCGTGGCTGGGTTATGATGTGTAATGCTCTTAGTGTGGGGCGTGCTGCCTCTGTTGGGGACTAAGGTTAAGAGGAGAATTGGGTCATGTTGTGGTTTCGTCCTCCGGAGGTCTGCGGATATGCTAGTGTGGGAGAAGGTTGGAGTCGGCAGGGCCGGGTCAAGGAGTTGGAGTGGGGGTGTCAGGTGAGGCAGATGGGTTGGGCAATCCTGTGGGAGTTGTAGAGCGCCAATCCTGTGGGCAAAGGGGTGGGAGGAGACTCGCAGGGCGGGAGGGGGTGGCATTGGGCATGGTGATGAATGTATGCTTCTCCTGTCAGGCCAGGTTGACCGAGGGGTGGGTGCTGGGTCAAAGAGGATTGAAGCACGTGGAAGTGGGCGGTTTGGAGGGCGGGGAAGTGGGAGTCGAATGCCTCAAGGTTCTCATTGTTTGCCTGTATCAGGACTGTGCCATTCGTGTAGATGGTCATAGACGTGTTCCCACCCATAGCCTGGCGGTTGGGGAGCAAGGTCGTCAGTTTGGAGCTGTGCAAGGTCATCATGGTTTTTGAGATTTAAAGTTGTGTTCCTGTAGTCGGGACTTTCAGTGTGGAAGATGAAATATATGACTGTACAATAACAGTAGATCAGAGAGATATGGTTTGAGATTAAAAGGCAATATTTTCCTACTCCTACTATACTCCCATTAAAAAATAAAAATTGAGACATACTGTTGCAAAATAAAAAATATTTACTCGATGACCTTAAAGGCTAGGCATAGTAGCTGGATGAACATACCTTTGATATTTGGTAAATAAAATCCAAGTCAGATGGTTTACATAGGTGAGGCCTAGAAAGAGAGAAAGAGAAGGTGTTTTTTTTGTATTACCCAGAAGAGCCTGTGTTTCACAATACAAACGTGTTTACCTCATTTCCTATTATCACATAATGACACAAAGTGTGAAATATTGTTACCAAAATAAAAGAGAATTCGCCTTAAACTTATTTAAAATGGAAAATGCCCTGACAGTACCAGAAAATTGAGACTTGAACATTTCAGAATGAGTCTAAAACCTTAACCACTAGGCCACAAATATTCTATCTATTGAATAACATGAACACATAATTTGAGCATGTGATACAAAATAAGGGTCAGCTATATCATTCAGAGAACAAGTATCGCCTATACTAAAGAAACCCACAGAGGACCCTACTGACCTTAATAACTATCGCCCCATCTCCAACATCCCTACCTTAGCCAAACTGTTAGAGAAATGTGTGCACCTCCAACTGACAAAACACATCGATCATTATGACCTCCTCAACCGTCATCAATCTGGCTTCCGTGCAGGCCACAGCACTGAATCAGCCATGACACACATAATTGATGACGCACTCCAAATTCTAGACCAAAATGGTACCTGCCTCCTCATCCTTCTCGACCTCTCATCTGCGTTCGACACGGTCAAACACGAGAACTTAACCGACCTGCTGAAACTCAGAATGGGTATCTCTGGGTCAGTACTCAAATGGTTTACCTTCTTCCAACAGAACCGGACCCAGAAATTCAAAACTAACAAAACCATGTCCACACCTGTGCCAGTTACTCTTGGTGTCCTACAAGGATCCTCCCTATCCCCGACCCTGTTCAACCTAATCATGGAGGCACTCACCACAGTGCTTCATGCATCTAAGGTGCAGTTCCACATGGATGCAGATGATACCCAACTCTACCTAAAACTACAATCCCCTGAAGACATCAAACTACTCAACTCCACACTTAAGGGCACACAGACCTGGCTTGCTGAGATCCATCTGAAACTCAATGCTCTAAAAACAGAATTCCTCTTAATCGCACCCCCTTCCAAAATCCCCATCACCAAGGATTGGCTGAAACACCTCACTGCACACAACGTCCAACCTACCATTGTAGACTTAGCTAAATCCCTAGGTATCACCCTCGACTCCAATTTGAATATGCAACGACATATCAGTAATGCAACCAAGGGAGAACATTTCCAAATTAATACCGTGAGGAAACTAAAACCCTTCCTCCCATCCAACGATTTCAGAACTGCAGTCCAAGTGCTAGTTATCCCTAGGATTGACTACGGAAGTACCACCCTCTGTGGCCTCCCCCTTTCAACAATTGCTCCATTAAGAGCCTCTATCAATGCTGCAGCAAGTCTCATAACTGGATCAAAAAAATGCTCTCACATCTCTCCTGATTTAAAATCCCTGTATTGGCTTCCATTAGAAGCTAGAATGCATATGAAAATCGCCTACATTATTCACAAGGCTTTACACCACAGCTCGCCCAGTTACATCGCCCAGAAAATGACAATTTCCGGAGGCTCTAGAGCCACAAGAAGCGCAGAAACTCTCCTTTGGAAACCACAAAGATTCCACGAGAAAAAGACATACAAGCGCTCCTTCTCAGGGATGGCCCCCAGGATCTGGAACGCCCTACACCCAGAAACCAGACTTATCTCATCCACGGCATCCTTCAAAAAAGAAGTCAAATCGACCCTCCTGGCTAAATTCATATGAACATAAACTCTGCTAACTCAGTTCACCTGTTTGTCTCCCCCTTGTATTACTCTGTATGCATCATCTACCCTGCACAAATTCCCTTTTGACATTCTCCCTTTTATGGTCTTCTTCTCATATGTATGTGAAGCGCTCTGATATCTGTCAAGGATCTAGTTCGCGCTATACAAAACTCTGAAAATATAAACAAATAAATACAGAGATGTTTATTGAGGCCTACAAAAATATGTCCTTATCAATAAAAACATGTTTGTCTAATACCTCTGTACTCCCAGTGAAAATCACAAGTAGGGACATATAGTTGCAAAATGAAAAGGATTTGCCTTGTAATTATTTCAAATGGGACAGACCTATGAGTGAATAAATAACTAATTGAGCAGAAAGAGTTGAAGATTTAACCTTCAGAATGAGAGTCTAAGACATTACCCACTAGGCCTCAAGAGAAAAATACAGGTCAAAGAATTCACAGAAAGACTGTACATTGACAAGTACCCCATTTGGAGAACAAGAGCGAGAGAGAGCGCGAGAGAGAGCGAGAAAGAGAGTGAACACTAATGTAAAAAATGTCAATTTTGCTTTTACCATCAATTAAGTAGAAATCACAGACAACAATGCATTTCTTTAAACTCTGTGGCAGTTAAAGATTACTGAAGGGTCTACAGACTACCTGGAAAAAGACATTTGCACAAACAATGCTTATATGTGAAATGCACACAATTGTCAGTAATCTTACAAATATGTGATAGAGCTGTAATTTCATCTGGTAATTTCTCAATACCAAAACCTCATGCTACCTCTATTTACCGCGAAAAAGGTGTTGGGCCCTTCACACCATGTAAACCTGAACAGTCAAAAATGCCATTATTATTTAAGCTAATAAAGAGAGTTGTTGATTATTTTAAAGGGGTTTATTTTCTAATCTAAAGTTAAGTTTTTCTCTGACCCTTTATTCATTAGTGAAATATCAATCAGGTTACAGAATTTGGAAAACAGGAAAAATAGCTTTATTACAGAACACATTACAGTCTGCATATAGGTATTACATGAAGGAAAAAAAATGTGGTACAAAATTCTTAGATAGTTTCTAAGAAAAATAGTCTTGCAAGGCTAATCAATAATTAAAATAGTTTTGCAAAAATCTCCCATAAAGAGAAATAAATGCATAAGACAAATACATCTTTATAGACCTAATTATTTAGTCAAGGCATAAACTCAAAGTTTAGAATCTAATTCTAGCCTAATCCACTGCACTCGCTGCTCCTGTCTGTGTCAAAAGAGCAAAACAGCGCGCCCTTCAAAAGACCTCAAAGGAATGTGCCCTGCCGTGCCAAAATATGACGTGCAAGGCCTTTGTAAAAAAAATCACCAGGGAACCCCCCACCTGACTCTCCTTGGACGCCCAAGGCTGCACCCGTGAAGATCTCCTACCTAACCCATAGAATGTCCAGTGTAATCTGTTCCTTCTCTCAAGAGCTCACACGCTCCCCTGTGTTGTAAATCAGCAGCGGGTAGATTAAGCATTAGTAGAAGATATGGTTTGGTTTTCACCATTATCGTAACAAATGTGCCGACTCCATCTTGACATTGTAGCAGCCATTTTGTATGCCATACATTGCCATGTGCTCGCCATGTGCTTGGTCCTACCTTCTTGTGCATCGCGCCTGGAGTCTGCCCAGCAACAGGCTATTTTTAGTAGTCTCCACTTCCAGCATGCCCAGACATGCGCAGTAGGATCAGTGACCGTTACTTAATTGGTTCCAGACAGGAATGTGATCGGAGACTGTTAACTCCACCCACTCATCGATTGTGCCTTCCAAAATGTCCTTGTATGGTCATGAATCTGCTCTTGTCTTTTGTACCGCCTTTTCTTGAGCCCCCTCATTGTGTATAAAAGGGGCCATGTGCTTTAGTTTGGTGTGCTATTCGATACAATACCGAAGGGTGTTGTGTGGGCTGTAGTACCAACTTTAAAGGTTTAATAAACTTTGCTTTTGTATTTCCAGTTTCATTGCCAACTTCTTCCTAAGGTCTGAGGACTCTGTTCAGAGAAGGGCGAACCCTTGCACTAAGTAGACCTGGCTGAGGTTTGCTTACAACAAATTGGCGCGCGACACGTGGGGCTCATCGGTGACTCGGATGCCCGAAGGAGAGGTTTTGACGAAGGATTGGAATATCACTGCGGAAGCGTACGCATGCCAGAGGAGACCCGAGTCTTGGCATCCAATGCATTTTTTCCTTTCTTTCTGATCTGACCATCCAGGTGGTGCCGGTCCTCGATTGAGATCTCTTCTGTTGGTTTGCCGTGCAGTGGCCGTTTAGTCGAATTTAGAACTTGGCAGTTGGAGACTGGACACCCTGTGAGTGGTAAGAACCGTTATACGGTACTTGCTGTGGGTTTTGAAAGCCTGTGAGTGGCAAGGCAGTTTTAGGATACGCTTGCTGTGGCAATTTTGGAAGGACTAGTCCCTGATGTGTATGTGTATGTGTATGTGTATGTGAAATATATGTGTTGCAATACATATAGGCAGGTAATGAGGAGATTTTTCTCCATGACGATTTTGATTTGAACGGCACAACGTATTACAGATACTTTAAGTGCTACTTTGATTATAATATTGAATATTCTGCACTATTTTTGGCATGTCTGTTTTTAGCGCACTTCGTAGAATGTGCTGCTTTTGTGGGAATAACCGGTTAAAACTTGAGGAATCGCCGCCGGCTCCCCCAGAGGGGACGCCTCATCAAGAAATGTACATGAAATATGGTCTTTCTTCTATAATGTACAGCACGTTGTGGAGGAAATACACCCGAAAGGATCCTGAGTTTTGTTGGCCGAAGTATGGGTCATTTGATATGCGAAAAATTGAGTATGTGGAACAGTGTATGTTAAAGCGAAAATCTAGACAAGATATGTTTGAAAGTGTGCGGATGTGGGTGACAGAAGTACGTGAGCAAGAGAAACGTGAAGCGCTGATTGAGAAAGAGCAACAGAAGAATGTGTATGAAAATGCGCAAGAATTAAGGAAAAAGGAGGCGAAAGAGTTGGAAGAGAGACAGGAAAAAGAGCGTAGATTACAGATATCTGGCCAATATGCTGTTTGACAACCTCTTTATCCTGTCCTTAATAAACCGCAAGATGATTTTTCTTTGTTAGATCGTCCTCCGCCTCCGTATATCGTTCCATCCGCCCCATCCGGCGATGATGAGGATGAGGATTCCAATGCTGATCAAAAGAAACCGAGTACTCGCTCCATGATTTTGGTCGAACGGGCGGCTGAACTTAGGAACCTGGCTCGGAAGTCACTCAAGGATACGGTTACTGCTTTAGAGATTTTAGAAGCTCTTAAGGGATGGCATGATAAAGAGCAGTTGTATTTTACTGAGTATTTTGCAGATGAAGTTGTTGGAATGTTTTGAAAAGTGTCTGATGTTCTTGAACCTGATGATGTGGCAACTGATTGTAAGCAATTATGTAAAGGTTCTTTCCCTCCTTCCCAGGTGACTGATATCATCAGGCGACTGGTTAAACTTTGAAACGATGCGCTTCGGCTACGGGAGGAGCAACGAAAAGCTAAAAACAGATGACCGAACGGGATTGATCGACGGGAAACAATCATCTATTTGCGAAACAGATAAGACTGCGATAGTGCATGCAAAGCCTATGCGTGAGGCTGCGCCTTTATATGTGTAATGTAAATGTGGGTGTACTTGTAAAGCGCACTGCAACTCCATGGAGTATCCTGGCGCTGAAGACCGCTGGAGAACCCGTCCTGGTTTTCCCTGTGAGATGGTCCCTTTCTGGGTATCTCCAAGGTGAAACCAGGCATCCCCAGCGTCTGTGGGGGGCCGTTGTAGAGATGAGGCAAGCTTAATGCCCAGAGTTGCCGAGTGTGTTCCCTGGTTAGAGTAGGCACCGAGGCGAGAATTATCTAGTCCGTTTTGACCCTGGTCCACAACCCTGCCGCGTCGGGAATTGAACCCTGGTCCCAGGCCGTTCTCTGTTTACGGGTCTGCCGCCTCTAACTAGTGAGCCACACCACTCCATATGTTCCTCCTAAAGGAGCAGGTACCAGTGATGATAAACATTCTGTACATGCAAAAGGGTATTTTATTTATAATTATAGTTTATAATTTATAATTGGGTGTATACTCCCTGGAATAGAGCAGATGTTATGGCACTTAAAGCTGCATTGCCTGACCCACGTGAAAACCCTGCTGCCTTTTATAAAGAAGTTGAGGGAGCCATAAATTCTTGTACTATGACACTGGCTGATATCGATTTATTTTTCGGGCTCATATTGCCGCCCGATATGTGGCGCTCCGTGCGTAAAGTCGATGACCGTGCAGCATATGGCGCAGTATGGAAAGAGATAGAGGTGAAGATGCGGATAGGGAACCAGCGCAAAAGCCATGTCAATTGGTTTTAAATCTCCCCGGTGCAATATTAGCTAAAATAAAAACAATTATTCCCCCTAAAAAGATTGATTGGACTGTTTTAGCATCTTGCAAACAAAAGACAGATGAATCGGTTTCAGATTTCTTTACACGTTTTGAGGAGGCTTTTCATGATTTCAGTGGCCAGTCGCTAACGGACGATACAGGCCGTCACTTATTTGTAGACAAGTATGTTACGAACCTATTACCAGGAGTGGCTAACCGCTTGAAAGCCAGCGAAAGCTCTTGGAGAACCTCTTCTCCAGCATCCGTCCTGACAATGGCTCAGTATTACGAGCGTCAGGAACTTGAAGCGAAGGGCAAAGAGAAAAAGAAATCTAAAGAATTATAAACAAAGGTCATGTTATCTCAGGCCTATGGTCCACCTTTTCAAGGTAATGATAGAGGCAGACGAGGATTTTCTAACTCCTCCTCTACTCGTTACTCTTTGGCTATTGATCAATGCGCGTATTGTAAGAAATTTGGTCACTGGGCAGATGAGTGCCCATTGTTGCGCTCACAGCGCTATTTCCGTGGCCGAGGATCCATGAGGAACCGCTCGGGGAACTCAGGTTTTAGAGGTGCTATGAATGATCGCGCTAGGTTTGATTCTAATGTGCGGGTACAAAATGGGTCTAATGCTTTTGATAGGCTTAACGAATACCAAATGTCTGATTATGCGCATCCTGAGTTGCATGATTCTGCTTTTGCATAGGATTGCGTAGGATGGGGTAAGGATGGTCAGTTAGGGTCAGTTGAAGTTTGAGTAGATCAGAGAGGTCCTTATGTTACAGGCTACAGCACATGTTTTGGGTTCTACTGATCAGTTTCTGGTTGATACAGGAGCTACTCGTAGCGCTTTGTCTAAACAATTGGTTCCAAGGGCTCCTCTGTCTGGCTGAACAATTACATTGATATGGTTCGATGGAACTCCTTCCCTTAGCCTATTGTCACAACCACTTGCGTTTCATGTTGATAAGTTTACTGCCCCATGCCCGTTTTTGCTTTCCCCGAACACGCCAGATAATATTGTGGGTCTTGATATGCTCAAGTATTTCAAAGCCACAATACGATGTTCCCCTGAAGGAGTGCGTGTGATTTTGAATGACAATCCCCCAATAACGGACAAAGTTTGCATTGTTCAAGAAGATATTGCATTAGCTTCCCTACCTAACACTCTGTGGGCCACTTTAGATACAGATGTGGGTCAGATGATTATTCCACCAGTACACATTAGTGTTAAGGAGGGAGCTGTGTTGCCACGCCTGCCTCAATATCGAATTGTACAAGATCTTATTGAAGTTGGGGTTGTTGAGGAAGTTCCATTTAACATTTGTAACAGTCCGATCCTCCCGATTTTGAAGAAAGACACTGATACAAGGATCTACAGATTTATTATCGATTTGCGGGAGGTCATTAAGATAGTGGTGCCACAATATCCAGTGGTTTCTGACATCACAACGCTCCTTACCCTAGTTCCGCCTACTGCAACAATGTTCTCTGTTATAGACTTGAAGAACGCTTCTTTTCGATCCCTATTCATCCTGATAGACGATATTTGTTCGGTTTCACTTTGAATTATCTATCGTATAGATTTTGCAGAGTTCCTCAAGGCTATACTGACTGTCCTAGTATTTAGAGTCAAGCATTGAAAAGACAACTTGATTCTTTTATTCTGCCCGAGGGTGTGACGCTCATTCAGTACGTTGATGATATTCTGTTAGCAGCTGATACCCCCGAACAATGTGAGAAATGCACGCTGTCTTTGCTCTCTTTCCTTGCTTCGCACCACCACAAAGTCTCCAGAAAGAAATTGCAATATTGTAGACCAAAGTTAACCTACTTAGGTCACCTTTTGTCTAAGGAGGGGCGTGCGCTCACATCAGATCGCATTCAAGCAATTTTAAATACACCAGTATCTATTGCACAGAAAGGGGTTCGAGCATTTTTGGGTCTTACTTCCTTTTTGTAGACAATGGATATTAGGATTTTCACACATCGCTAAACCTTTGTTAGCACTATTGACAAAAGATACTCCAGTACCCCTCCCCTGGACAGATGAATGTGAGAATGCTTTCCGACAGTTACGACAAGCCCTTTGTTCAGCACCAGTGTTAGGTACTCCAGATTACACAAAGCTTTTTACATTGTATGTACACGAGAGGGATGGATGTGCATTGTCAGTTTTAGTACAGACACACGGCGATAAGCAACGCCCTTGTGCATATTTTTCAGCAGTACTTAATCCTGTTGCTCAAGCATTGCCTCGATGTTTTCGCTCGGTTGCAGCAACAGCTGTGTCAATACGCCAGAGTGAAGGGATAGTTTTATCACATAAGCTGTTGGTGCTGGTACCCCATGCTGTTGATGCCATTTTGAAACACACAAAGACGCAGCACTTAACTAGTGCTCGTCTGACAGGATATGAGCTGACGCTGCTGGATCCTCATATTACACTGAAGAGATGTGCAACGTTAAACCCAGCCACGTTGTTGCTCTCCGGCGACTCACCCTGAGGCGCAGGAAACACATGATTGTATTTTTCTGAGTGAGGAACAGACAAAGGGTCGTATTGATTTGCAAGATACGCCCCTTCCAGATGTGGATGAAGAATTGTGGGTTGATGGATCTTGTCTGAAGTTACCGGATGGTACAACTTCAGCTGCATATGCAATTACTACGCTTCACACGATAGTAGAGACAGCTCGTATACCACAGAAGTCAGCTCAAGCAGCAGAACTGATAGCTTTGACACGAGCGTGTGAGCTTAGTAAAGGATTGTGTGTGAACATTTATACAGATAGCCGCTATGCTTTTGGAGTGGCTCTAGATTTTGGCCTGCTCTGGAAGGAAAGAGGCTTTTGACATCACATGGGATACAGATAATGCACGGAGAACTAGTGCATAATCTTTTAACAGCACTAACATATCCAAAGAAAATAGCTATAGTAAAATGTAGTGCACTCAAGAAAGTGATTGATAAGGTGGGACAAGGAAATGCCTTTATAGACCGAGTGGCACGTGAGACTGCGATGCAGCCTGGCACTACTTCTATGTATGTAGTGAAATCGCAAGCTGAGCGGTGGCACGATGCCAGGAAAGAAGTATTAGCAATACAGAGGACCGCTTCTGACAAAGAACGGGAGCAATGGTCCATAGATGGAGAGTTGGATGAGGAAGGTTGTTGGCGAAACAAACAGATGGATAAATGGAAATTGCCTATAGCTTTTGTACAACCTATGGGTCAGATGGCGCATGGGCTAGCACATGTTGGAGCTTCAGCAATAGTGAAATTGCTTACACAAGTTTGGGAGCATCCAGAGATTGTTAGCCCAGCTAAGAGAGTAGTACAGTCCTGTATGATTTGCTTACGATTTAATCCTGGAAAAGGGACACAAACTCCAGCAGGAGGATTTGCTACACCAACTGCACCTTTTGAGGTTTTACAAATGGATTACATCCAGCTTGAACGTTGTAATAATTTGAAGTACGTCTTGGTGGTGGTATGTGCCTTCAGTAAATGGATTGAGGCATATCCTACCAAGGACAATACTTCAATTACTACAGCAAAGGTGCTTTTGAAGGAATTTTTCCCTCGTTATGGTGTTTGCAGATTTTTGTGGAGCGATAACTGGCCTCATTTTGTAGGGGACGTTATAAAGTATGTCTTGAAAGGATTAGGGATCTAATAGAAGTTTCATGCAGTATACCACCCACAATCAGCAGGTTTGGTGGAGAGATACTATGCAACTCTGAAATTGAAACTGGCTAAAATACAAGCTTCTACTTCTCTGACTTGGCCAGATGCGTTGCCACTGGCATTGTTGTCAATCAGATCAGTGCCTCATTTTCGGACGGGCCTCACACCTTATGAGGTACTTTTTGGCCGTCCTAAGAATATCTGGGGAATTCCTAAACCAAGCTCTGTGTATGATGTACCTTGTGTCTTAATGAATGACTATTTGGCACAATTAACTGATAACTTGCTTTCTATTCATCAACAGGTTCGAGAAGCACTTCCCGACAGATCCACAGGAGAAGGCCACAACCTCCGACCTGGTGACTTTGTGCTTCTGAAATCCTTTGAGAGGTTGTGCAGTTTGGAACCGAGGTGGCGTGGGCCGGAGCAGGTGCTACTTGCTACAAGAACAGCAGTTCGAGTCACGAATCAGAAGAACTGGGTTCATGGGACCCATTGTCGCCGAGTACTCCCGACTTTGGTGGAGCCTGCTTATTGACCGACCACCGAGAGGTTCTGACTGTGGAAAGAGGTCGTGCTGTGACGCCTGACGGATCTGAGGAGTTCTTCCCGGACCAGACAGTCCCTTGAGCAACCAGATATAATTTGAGGCCGAGAGAGAAATCTGCAGCATTTTGAAAGTTGTCTGAGCATTCCCTGGGTCAGTGAAACGGAGAGCCAATGTTGCAAGGGGGGGATCAGCCCTGCATTAGAGTAGTGCCACCCGTCTTGGCCCGTGGTGAAGAAATCAACGGCTACCCAGGGGTAAGAGCTCTGACAACTACTTTAGTTTCAGGAAGATTTTTTTTGTGCCGTGACTGAGAATGAAGAAGAAGAAGATTTTTTGTGTTGAAGGGTTTGTTGTTGCCTTGAAGATTGTGGCAGCAATAACATGGTCTGTTGAAGAGACAACTCCTGCTCGTGAGTTGTTCATTGTTACTACGCCTGCACCAGAGGAGCATTATTTCTTTACGCTCCCATATCAAGAATTGAAACATTGACGATCTTATCTGAATAATACATTTGTTCAAATGTTACATCATACCCATATTGCTACTAATGCGACAAACTTTTGGATTTGTGGGATGATGCCTGCACACCAAAAGAAAGGTGGTACACCGTTTATACCTCTCCCTTTTTCGCATAATGGCTCTTGTCGAGCCTGGTATACTTTGCTCTTTGCGACTAGGAAGCCTACAGCCAGCAGACTGCTTTTCCGATTAAATAAAGAGTTCCATCAGGACAAAGATGGGTATCCCCAAGCAAATGGAACTATATGGGAGTGGGAAGAATATCGACTGGACAATATTTCAACACCATATATCTTCACCAACACGAGAGACTCATTTGAGGCTGAACATTTTGTTATTTCTGTTACCCAAACATAAGCAGAACTATGTGTACAGAGCATTGGACATATCCATGTGGGAATAAGTGATTGTATCACTGTATTAAATATAGATTGTTTAAATAATAGTACTTTTTTAGCTTCGCACAATACCTATTTTGTATGCGGAAACTGTGGATATTATCGATTGCCAGCCGGTGGGACTGGTATTTGCTATGTCTCTTTTTTGTTGCCCCCTGTGTTCTTAGCTCCTCGAATGTATCACCGAAATCTTAAATTGTTCAATAATATTACTGTAAATAGGTATAAAAGAACATTGACTGCTGATGATGTTGATCAGACTGACACTAGCCTACAACAGTATGTAGATTTCAATTTAGGATTGTTCTTTTTCGTAGGTGCTGCATTAAATAGCAGGAAAATACGACGATTGACTAGAGTAGTGGAAGCTGTTACTGAACAGACAGCTGCAGCCTTCGGAAATATTACTGAAGAATTACAGATTGCAAGAATTGTAGCTTTGCAGAACAGAGTGGTTCTAGATGTGATGTTAGCAGATAGAGGTGGTGCATGCCGTGTTATTGGTAGTAGCTGCTGCATGTTTATTCCTGACCATACCCCATCAGTGTATAAAGCTATTAATAAACTTCATAAAATCGCTGCAGACATCCAGACAGAAAATAGTACATGGACTTTTACAGGATGGCTTTGGACTTTGATCTCTGCTTGGGGCTGGAAAGTATTGACAGTCCTATGTATAATTATTGTAATGATTTTTTCCTGTTGTGTCTGTATTCAATGCAGCCCAATGATTTGTTCTATGTGTGTCAATGCTTGTATACCAACGAAAAGTAATATTACAGAAGTCAAAATGCAGAATGATGTGAAAAAGGAAATAGCTAGTATGATGGCCATTGATATAAGAGATGAATACCTGGCCTTTCCTAGGAAGTCGAATGTCTTCAGCTAATGCTGAAAGGGTTGTCTGTTGTAAATAAGCAGCGGTTAAATTAATCATTAGCAGAAGACACGGTTTGGTTTTAACCATTTTCGTAACAGATGTGCAGACTCCATCTTGAATTTGTAGTGGCCATTTTGTATGCCATACATTGCCATGTGCTCACCATGTGCTTGGTCCTACCTTCTTGTTCATCGCGCCTGGAGTCTGCCCGGCAACAGGCTATTTTTAGTAGTCTCCACTTCCAGCATGCCCAGACATGCGCAGTAGGATCAGTGACCGTTACTTAATTGGTTCCAGACAGGAATGTGATCGGAGACTGTTAACTCCACCCACTCATCGAGTGTGCCTTCCAAAATGTCCTCGTATGGTCATGAATCTGCTCTTGTCTTTTGTACCACCTTTTCTTGAGCCCCCTCATTGTGTATAAAAGGGGCCATGTGCTTTAGTTGGGTGTGCTACTCGATACAATACAGAAGGGTGCTGTGTGGGCTGTAGTACCACCTTTAAAGGTTTAATAAACTTTGCTTTTGTATTTCCAGTTTCATTGCCAACTTCTTCCTAAGGTCTGAGGACTCTGTGCAGAGAAGGGCGAACCCTTGCACTTTGCTTACGACACCTGAAGCCTAATGAGCCCAGTAGCCAGCTGAGCTAAAAGCCAACCAGACCTCCAGAGAGGTCATTATGTATACTCTAATTCTTGGCAGACTACACAAAAATGTTTCATCTTCAGGAAAACTTGTACGTGATTAGTCAGTCATGATGGCATGAAATCTCACTATCCTGACTCATTGAACATTCTAGAGCATACCAGTCTTAACAAAAGAAGCATACATGAGTAACTATATTTTATGTTTGCAACATTTGCTAGGAAAAATGTTTCATTATAATTCTCGTCCTTCCTTTCACAGCGCAGTAGGACGGATATTTTAACTAACGGGTACTTTGGCACAATCACAAGAATGTACACAGTTCAAGATGGGCTTGACTCCCTCCTGGCTTGAGGAAAGCTGATTTGCAAGTCATAGCATTGATGGATTCACAGGCAGCCATGTTCTCTTAGGCCCAAAAACAAAGCAAACACAAAGAGAATATTAATTTCATGTAAATCAGCCCATTATGTTTCCCTCCCTCATACTAATACCCCTTATAAATGTTTACCTAGCCAAGCTATTAGTTTCAAGCAGCTTTTCTCTTATTTATGACAACATGCAAAATAAATGTGCAATATGCAACATAGCATTATTATGCTTTTAGTGTAAAATTTAAAAGCGCACACAGTTAATACAGCGCACACAGTTAATATAGCACACACAGTTAATACAGCGCACACAGCAACATGCTTTAGTGTTTTAAATAGCTTTTCATGCAAAAAAGCATTTAGCCCCCTGTGTAGTGTTTGGTGCATTTGTTAATTCACACACTTTATAAAAAGAGGTGTTTTAAACTAAACATGTTTATTCAAATATGCAACAAGCCAAAGTCTTTTAAGACAGGAATGGGGAATTTAGATAGCAAGGGATGAGCTGGGAAAAGAGAAACACATTCTATTAATCTTCAAAGCTAAAAAGGCCACTCTTCTCTACACTGCAAAAACACATGTTAATTCAGCACAAGCATTTCAGACTGACTTAGGCCTCACTTTCATATTTTTCATGTGCCATGTTTTTAACTTGCACCAAAACGTGCTTGTCAATTTAAATGCAGTCTGTCTGAAGCACAAAAATAAACAATGCCTGACTGCAGATGAAATCTGCTCCATCACATGCATAGCTCATTAATAATCAGTGTGACGTCAAACAGCCTGTTTGCCTCTGTCAGTAATGTATACAATCAGAAAAGGGGTGTGGTATTGGTATGGCATGGAAAGTGGGACTGAAGTGTTAGACACCTTGCACTTTTGTAATAATTAAGATTGTGCACCAAGAATGAAATGGTGCATAGTCAGTGTAAGCCTTGATGGTGCCTCTTAGGAAGGTGGCACAGAAGATCCAAATGCAGCCCTGAAATCCCCCTGCATGCAGGTGCATTAATACACTGCACCGACTACTGGGAAATCCCTGCCCTCTCCTCCATATGCTGCTTGTCTTAATGGCTTTAAAGGCGGCCCACCTGTGCTGGTCTTACATGAGTGCAGCCTGTCTCCAGTACAGATTAAAATGTCCATCTGCACTTGGAACACACCATTTTTGTTTAAATCTAATGCTGCAGAATATCCCTGTCTGTACTGCTCGCAGCCGGCATGTACAGGCATTGTGTTATACAATACGGTCTCTGGAGTCATAATGGCCTCTGATGTAAGTATAATATGACAATAAAATTCCAGTAAATTTGAATGCATAAGGCAGAACATCCAAATTAGCATTACCGTTCTTTGACGGTTGAACTTTGACAACATGATTTTGTAATTCTGACTCATTCAGCATACAGGCTTCAGCTTTTCCTAGTTAGGACCGAGAGAGCTGTCTGCAAATTTGAAAGTGCCACCACATCAACCCCAAACCTGGCATGTCTTGTTTTCCAGTTGGTTGGCATGCACATGTATCACAACGTGTTGATGCAGTCCATAAACTGGCATAGGGCATGCATACAGCCAGTATTCAAAGGCTCTGCTAAGAATGACAGCTGGTCATGCTTCCAAATCAGCCGGGTTTCTAACTATTTTTGCTCCCAGATTTAAAATGGTGAAGTATGTAGGTTGTACCCTAGCATCTGTCAAAATTAGATACTAAAATGGCAATACTGAGAACAGTTAAACCTGATCTCAGGTTCAGGAAACAAGTGAAGAACTAACTCAATTTACTGAATGTTTGGTAGTTTTGAGCCAATTACATGGAAGCTGCTAGGATTTTGTATGCTATAAATCAGTACATCAGAGGCAGGTGTATCAAATATGTGTAAACAGTAACACAACCCAGCATAGCTAGATTCACTATTACTACAAATAAAAAGGAAATGCCCCATGAAGAAACATCATTCAAACTTGATAATGCAAAGATTGAGACTATTCATGTCTGATTGCCTCTGCAGTAGGGCAGCGTATAATGTGTACACTTCTGCACCTGCAATAGCAGGGCTAGGGAACCATTTAGAAGAAATAATAGTATTGTCTAAATGTTTTCGTATCAGACAAGAAACTGGTTCATAGTGAAATACTCACTTTATATAAACCTTAGATTTTTAGATATCAGATTGTCACCCAATATTACAAAATTTGTTGAAAATTTGAAATGTAGATTGCATGCCTGGCTTCCCAGACATAAAATAAGTAAAATTAGCGCGTTTTAAACGCATATTAATTTCCTCCACGCTAAATATAGTCACTAAAATCCACAGACAAATCCATTGTACTCTCCAGCACCCCAACAATTTCTCTTTTGCGTCATTTCCCTGAGACCATGATGTCTTCATACTTTTCTGTCCATATTACCATCTTGATAAAAAGTATACACAAAAAAGGCTGCTTACATAATAACTGGTGAGAGACCTCTTTCTGCTGTTGGTGAAAAACTTGAGACTTCCCATGATGCGAAAATAATGCATATGTGCAGATCCAAACTCTTGCCATGTAACATCTTGACCAATGCTTCTCTCCTGCAAAGAATATTCTTTGCAGGCCACCTGTCCTCTGCTGACCCTCGAATAATGTAAGCTAGTCCCTAAACAGTGCTTTCTGTACATCATTTTACAAGGCTAAAAGCTGGGCATTTTAACTATAATCATGTTTTGGGAAGACTGAACTGGTCCTATTTGCAGAAAGTCTTGATTGAATAATGTCTATCGCTTGTCAAGCCATAATAGACTATGATTGTGCATCCCACAACTTACAGGGAAACTGATAAGCTCCGACTTTCGAGATTTGTTTAAATACCTCCATTAATCTCATTTTAAGGGGGAGTTTGGTGTTTGGCTCGGATCTTCTAGGTCAATCAACATTCTACCATGACGCATCTAAATAAAGATGTATTCTGAGATTACCCGATAAATGTGTTTGTGTCTTCCACCGCACAGCACGTATCTTCGCACTCACACTGCAGAAAGACTGGTCACTTGTCTGCCGCCAGATGAGATGAAGTAGCTGTGCGGCTCATATAGTGCCATTGGTAGCCTAACGAGATCAAAGTGACTCCGCATGATTTACTCTTCATGGGAGAAACCACCCATGTCTTCCACAGAGATTCTCTCAGGTCAATAAAAAGAGTCCATATGTGTATTCTGGGCATAACTGTATAGGGCAGTGTCACAGTGGTTTAATCCATGCACAGTTTTGTAGCGATACCGGTATTGTTTGTGAAACAAAATTGTATACATGCACATGACAATGTGATATTTGCCTTGCAGAGTATTTACAATCAAAAGTCAATCTGGTAAAATAAGTTTATTTGCTGATAATTACAGACTATTTTGGCTCGGTGGCATGGCATTTACCGCCTGATTCATCAAGCTTTTTTGCGCTCGCAAAGGGCCAGATTCTGAGAATCCGGCCCTTTGCGAGAGCGATTTTTGCATTTGGGATTCAGCATCCCAAATGTAAAAATCGCTAATTGCGATCTCGCAATTTTGCGAGGAATGACATTTAAGGAATCTCTATTTGAGATTCCTTAAATGCAATTCAACATCCTATTTAATTTTGCGAATTCGCAATTTCTAGGCGCAATTTACCGCGAGGTCAGACCTCGCGGTAAATTGCGAAAACTCAGAAAAATGTATTTAAATGCATTTTTCTGAGTTGCATGATACACACACACATGTCCTTTGGACATGTGTGTGTGCAACACCTGTGTCACAGATCATTTGAGGGGTGCTACAGGGTGTCCTTTGGACACCCCTGGCACCCTTCAAATCGCTATCTTATTTGCGATTAGCAAATTGCTAATCGCAATTAAGGAATACTCACCATTCATTCCTATGGGCCTTTTGGCCCATAGGAATGCATGGGGGAGTTTTTCCTTATTTGCGATTAGCAATTTGCTAATCGCAAATAAAGAATGTGTAGGAATCGCAAAAAACATTGCGATTCCTACATGAATCCCGTTTTGCGAGTCCTTAATAGCGATTCGCTATGAATCGCTATTAGGGCCTCGCAAAACGGGAGAATGATGAATCTGGCGGATAGTTGCAAGTACCAACAGAATGCTAGAATTTATACAGGGTGACTGAAGAGAGTGAAGGATCAACGATGCATACAGCTAGAACTAGACCCCAACTGACAGACCAGGATGGACTCATACATTTCATACAACTAATTCACAAATAGGTATACTGCTCCCTAATTAGCAAAGTGGGTCCTGGGCTGAATCCTACCCACAGGACATAATTGAGGTGTGCAGATGGTTCTAAGAATGCAGCTTCACAAACAACAGTGTTGGAGGGTAATATTGAACACGATCAAACACATTTTTTAACCCACCTTTAGATGCAAGTTTTGCCAACGGTGTACTCTTCCAAGATTTCCTGTGTGCACATTGGGTCAGGTGTAAACTGGTGAAATATGCATGAGGGAAGAGGTTAGTGTGGAAAATGTGAGGATTTTTGGACTTAGCAAATTATCATCCACATTTTCCACTACTCAGAGTGGCTGCGAAAACGTAGACTGAGGCTGATGTACACAGTTTTGACACAACAAAATGCTGTCTTTTCTACTGTTCTTTTGTGGTATTGCTTTACTGTACTAAATGTGGTAAGGCAAGTTTAGTATATGTGATAATCTACTTACAATGGTGATTTCCAGTAATTGTGATAAAGTACTCATGGGTGGACAGAAAAGATTTGGACAATGAAATTAGCACATGCGGCCTTTATGTGTGGAAACCCACATCCTCATCAGCCTAAATGTGGCGTACAACCCATACCTTAGCCTTTCCCTTTACAGAATTTTGGGGCATATCATCAAGGACAGACGTGAAACGGCGATACAAGGCTTGATAATATGCCCTTGAGAATTCCACTAGAAGCCCATGTTCTGGTGTCCACATGGGCTTCTAATGGAATTCTCAAGGGCATATTATTTTATCGTCGTGCTTGATAGTATGCCCCTTAATGTGTTGCATTTAGTTAGCAAACCAATATAAACATTTTAGTCTAGACTGCAACGTAGGCACATTGTCAGAAAGCTTTCTTGTTGCAGAAAATAAAATGTTCCTAAGGCAGCACCTTCAGGCATGAATTGAAACAAAAATATTTAAGAATTCAGCTCATTGGAAAGGCAGTTCTGGTCCGTAAAATTAAAAAAACACTAAATATGGTAAAGGGCACAATGCAATGCTTTACAGCTTAAAGACAACTCGGCTTTATTATAAATGAGGTAGTTAGTGCTCTAAGGCTCCTATTACGCGTTGCCTGGCAATTGATGTGATATATTCATTTCACTTGATAAAATCCGACTCCACCGAGTCAGAGTTTATCAGGTGTGATAAATGCCACCCAATTACGAGTTTTGGGGGAATAACCTGAGGATGTTGATGCTTACCTCAACAAAATCCGCATGTTTCCTTAAATACGGGGCATTTTTCCCCAGATAAATATTGATAGGTTTGGACCTATTGGTTGGTGTTTATCACAAATCTCATTATTGTGATTTGTGTGTTCATAACAGTAACTGCACATATTGCAATTAACCGCACAGCTCGTAATGAGGGCCTATAGAGATGGAATGCTTAAGGAATTTTCGAGGGAGGACAGAGAATCAATTTTTATACAACACAAACTTTATTTCGCACTGGTGTATTACATTTTTTTTATAATTCTTACCCGTGTGTTCGCAGCTCAGACTGTCCTTGTTCAATGGCTAGCACGGGTGTCCTATTATCATCTGAAACTAAGCAAAGGAGACTCCTAATTAAACGCAGAGGATGTGTTCCAGGAGTTCTAATCAAAGCGCGCTTAATCCATCGGTAAGCTCGCTGGCTTTGTTGGTGGAAAGTGAGAACAACCTTGTTACTTTTGATAACTGTAAGCCAGTGATTCAGGGCCCCTTGACAGATAGCTGAGCAAGTAATAACATCTCCCTCTATTTGGGGACTGGCTTACCGGACTTTATAGCAGATTATTGCGGATGTTAAAGTGAAATGTTAGTCTTTCCTTAAGGCTTTGTGTTTGCCATTAATTAATCCTATTAAAAGGGCATCTGACAATATACAGTTTCAAGGTCAGGAAGCATTGATTTAAAAAAAAAGACATCCAATTTGTTTAAACAAGGTATTAACCACCCCTTGCACCGGAAGGATTAGTCATAAATGGTAAGCTTCTTGTGGCAATATACCATCGATTGACAGTTTATTTTGAAGAAAAGCTATTTATTTTTGTGAATATGGCCCTGCATGGTTCAATTTATATTTGTATTATTACATTTCTTACAGAAAGCAAAAGAAAAGCTATTTATTTTTTAATATGGTCCTGTACGGTTCAATTTATATTCTTATTATTACATTGTTTACGGAAAGAAAAGAATAAAAAACGCAGATCATTCTTCTACTCTTACAATCATTGCGTATCGATGTGTACAATGGATGTGGGTGCTCATCCGATCTGAGAAGACAATATTAGGCTATTGCTATTTGACATTCAAAGAAAGGGCAGGCAGATCACCATTTTAGTTCTGTGTGCTCGTTTCTATGAAAAATAATCAGTGAGTATTTGTGACTGTTTAACACAGAACATTTCTCGAAACAGAATGGCACACATACATTTCACTCATACAAAACCATTAAAATTCCCCGTTATAGTTAGTTCAGCTAACTATAACTCGCATGCCCGCAATGCACTGTTGATGACGTCACATATTACATCACTCATGACATCACTGATGACATCTCAAATGACATCACTCATGACATCACTGATGCCATCATCCAGTGAATGTGTGTCTTTCTGAAGAATAAATATTTTTATATATGTATATCTAAAGGTCGATGGAAGAATAAATGGATAAATAAATGTCTAAATGGATTTTTTTTGTAAAATTGATTGTATAACTGACTTATTAAGTGTATCTTACTGAATACATGTATTAGCAAGTAATGTTTAAATATTTAAATATCTGTATCAGTGTCTAACTTTGTCTATAAGTGGCTGCATGGGTTGGTGAGTAGCTACATGAGTCTCTATATAGGTTATTAGTTGGTTTTTGGAGTATCAGTATGAGTGTCTGTATGGTTTGGTGGGGGTATTACTTAGCGCATAGATGCATGAATGACTGACTCACTGTTTGTATATGTTTTGAAGACAGCATGTGTGCAGGACTGTATGGGTGGATGAGTGTGTGTATGGGTGTGTTAGTGAGTGAATGACTGTCTCAATAGTATCTTTATGAGTAACTACATATGTTTTAAACGAGTATATGTGAGTATTGATGTATATAAGTGAGTATATGTGAGAGTGAGATATTGGAAGAGTTCCTGTATAAATAAGTATGTGTTTCTATAAGTGATTGTTTAAGAGAGTAAGTATGTGTACTTTTCTGTAGAAGTAAGTGTAGTGGTGTGTGTATAGCTGTATATGCAAGTACATTGATGTTTGATAGCTTATTGGCATGTGTTAGTATGTGTGTGAGTAATTCTATTGATGAATGTCGGTGTGTAACAGGATGTATTGGTGTATGAGTACATATGATGAGTGAGTACATGTATGAGTGACTATATAGAACTGTTGGTGAATGAGTGGATGTGTATGTAGATGTTGGAATAACTGAATAGGTTGTTGTAACTGGTATTGGTATCTCCATTTTTTTAAAATTTTAGTTTCTATTTTTGAATGTGTGTATCAAAGGTTATATTACAGTGAGAGGCGGTCTGCCACTCTTTCGCAAGGATGATGTCATCAGTAATGTCATCAGTGATGTCATTTGAGATATCATCAGTGATGTTATTAGTGATGTCACTGACCATGTCATGAGTGATGTAATATGTGACATCATCAGCAGTGTATTGCGGGCGCACAAGTTATAGTTAGCTAAACTAACTATAACGGGGGAATTTCAATGGTTTTGTATGAGTGAAATGTCCAGCAAACTATACCATGTGTGAAACCTATGGTTTTTTCAGTGAATTTCTAAGGTTTATTTAAATGCTAATTCCTAACTATAACGTGTGTGAAACCTATGGTCTTTTCAGTGAATTTGCAAGGTTTTTTAAATGCTACTTCCTAACTATAAAGTGGCTGAAACCTATGTTTTTTTCAGTGAATTTCGAAGGTTTTGTAAATGATAATTTTTAAATGTATTAAGTATTATATTTCCTTCTTTTAATATTAATTTCCTCCATTTTTATAATAATTATTGTTAGTTATTTTATTTTTTAAGTTACATTATATATTTTTAGTGTAAAATAATAAAAAAACAACTTTCAAAAATATTTTTTTATTACTTTTATTTTTTTTCAATATATTAAAATTAAATTCTATATATTTTCTTTTTCCAATATTTTATTTTTGTCAATCGTGCGGTACGTGTACGGTGATTGCACCATCCTTTGTACAGCTAATCATACTCTCCCCGTGCCTGTGCATACGTTATGAATACGTTTTGACGTTACGCGTGACGTCATGTACGTTTGTACGGCACCCCGTACGAGTACTGCACGAAAGTTTCTAATTGTTTAGAAAGATATATTTATATAACTAATATAAATATTAAGGGAAGACATTATCTGGGATAATCAGGAAAATAGTTTTTTTTTACTTTTAATAAGCATATATTAATTTTAAAATCACTTACGCAAATCGCGGCGGTACGTCGTACGTACTCGCAGCGTAAGATCACCGTAAGCGTACGCAAAGCCATGTGACTTTAAAAGAGCAGATTTGATTGGTACATAACACTTCCTATTCCAACTGTTGAAAGACCCCCCAGATTTTAATCATTCTACTTTGGCTTTCTCAGGAGAAGCATCTCTTTTGTGGAGCTCTAGTTAGTTCGAAAAAAGTTCACCATGGCTGCACTTCTTGAGTCTTCTTCTGAACATTCCTCTGAGGAAGAATTTGTAACTGAGCAGCCTCAGCAGAAGAGGAAGGAAGCTCTTATTTGCAAATGTGTTAAATTTCCTGAAGGAGAAAAAAAGGTCAACGCTCCCAAAGTGACCTGTAAAATTTGTGAGGTTACTGTCTCCAGGGGTGACCCCACTAAAAAATACTAATTTGCGACAGCAATCATGGTGTGCCATGTGAAGAATCTGCACCCGAACAACTACTCCAGAGTTGCAACTCAAAGGTTGCAGGAGAATCCTTATCCTGCTGTTGCTAGTACATCAACTGCACCAACACTTTCGCAAAGCAGTCCGCTCACAAACATTCAACCAGATTTTGCGGATCTTACTATTCACTGCAAATTTTGCAATGAATCACTATGCTATGGGGAGCAATCTATTGACCTCATTGTGCGCAGGAAACAGGAGCACCGTTGTTCACGGCATTTATAATTTTTTTGTACTGTTTTGTTGCTGTTCCACACTTTTTTTGGTTCCAGTTTCATTTTTTTGTTAAAAAAAATGTGTTAAAAAAATACAAAACTAAAAAGACTAAAAAAACAGTTCTTGTAAGAACTACCTTCACTGGTCAAAAAAAGCTATATTTCTATGATAGTATGTACAACTTTGTCTGAATGAATGTGTAGTGCATAAATGAATGAATGAATACATTAGTAGTGTATGGTGAATGTGAAAGTGCAGAACTATAAAGAAGTGCTACAGAATAAATCTATAAGGTGTTTACTTATAGTATACTGTAGTACTTTCAAAGCACTTGAATGTAACATATGTTACAAGTCTATGCTTCCCTTTGCGCTGCTTGTGAAACTGCCTAGGTGAATTTGTAAGTGTTAGGGGCAGATTTACAACCTCCTTCTGCCTCTTTTATACTGCTATTGCATCACTTTTCTGATGCAGCGGTGCTTCAAAAGATGCATCATGGTGTGTGGTATTTACAATGTGATGCATCTGGGAGGTGTGTCACATTTTAAATTCCTGTACCAGAAGGAGACATTCCTACACAGGGGGATAGGGGGGGCGTTCCGGCACAAGAACACCTCCTAAAAGTGGATGAGTGAGATCTACAAGATTTCACTTTGTCTCTTTTGAACTCATGCTGCGTCAAAACCCTGCACTTGCTTGAAACAGGTGTAAGGATTGACACAGCATTCTGAGCATAGGGCCCCCAGAGCATTGCTGGAGATGAGTTGCACTTGCAACGCAACTCGAGCAATGTGCCACCTTCACGGCACAGATACATTACATATCTGTGTCATTTTTGCCCCATGGTGCACCACATTGTAAATACGGCGCATCCATGGTGGTAATGTAAAAGTGCAGAATAACTGGTATATCCCTGGGGATGTGCCGGTTATTGTACATCTGCCCATTAGTGTTTTAATGTAGTGAATGGATTACTACACAATGATCAATGAGTCACTACAAAACTATACCAGGAGTGACAGAGTGTTTGTTGGAAGTGTAAGGATAGAGACTGGGGAATTGGTGGTATAAAAGACAACTTTGCATGTGCCTAGAAGACTGCAAACATAGTCCATGGCCTAAAGCATACTTTACTCCATGAGTACGTGGGTACTTACTGAATGATTACAGTTCTGCAAGGAGAATGTCAAGCTGAATATATAGCAGCTTCACTTTTAGAACAGTGTATAGATAAGCACATACTGCTGTATGGCTCACTACAATATTGAAACAGCAGTGGCAGAGTGTTTGGAGGGAGTGTAAGGATACACACTGGGCAATTGAAGGTATAAAAGGCAAGTTTGCAGGTGCATAGAAGAGTGGATGCATAGTCATATGGTTTTGAAGCAGTCCATGCCCTTAGGCCCACTTTGCTCCATGAGCACTTGGGTACTGGCTGAATGATTACAGTTCTGCAAGGATAGTGTCTGGCTGAATGTATAGCAACTTTACTTTTAGAACAGTGTATAGATAAGCACATACTGCTGTATGGCTCACTACAATGCTGAAACAGAGGTGTGAAAGTGTTTAGTGGAACTGTAAGGATACAGCCTGGGCAATAGAAGGTTTAAAAGGCAAGTTTGCAGGTGCATAGAAGAGTGCATGCATAGTCTATATGGATTTAAAGCAGTCCCTGCCCTAAGGCCTACTTTGCTGCATGAGTACTTGGGCTCTGACTGAATGCTTACAGTTCTGCAAGGAGAGTGTCTGGCTGAATGTTTAGCAGCTTCACTTTTAGAACAGTGTATAGATAAATACATACTGCTGTGTGGCTCGTTACAATACTAAAATAGCAGTAGCAGAATGTTTGGAGGAAGTGTAAGGATGCAGACTGGGCAATTGAAGGTTTAAAAGACGAGTTGAAGGTGCATAGAATAGTGCATTTATTATCTATAGGTGTTTGAAGCAGTCCATGCCCTTAGGCCTACTTTGCTGCATGACTACTTGGGTAGTGGCTGAATGATTACAGTTCTCCAAGGAGAGTGTCGAGCTGAATGTATAACTGCTTCACTTTTAGTACAGTGTATAGATAAACAAATATTGCGGTATGGCTCTCTACAATATTGAAACAGTAGTGGCATGGTGGTTGGAGGGAGTGTAAGGATAGAAACTGGGTAATTAAAATTTTTCAGGTGCATAGAAGATTACATGCATAATAAATTGGAGCTTGAAGCAGTCCATATCCTAAGGCCTACTTTACTGCATGAGTACTTGGGTAATGGCTGAATGATTACAGTTCTGCAATGAGAATGTCGAGCTGAATATATAACTGCTTCACTTTTAGCACAGTGCATAGATAAGCACATACTGCTGTATGGCTCACTGCAATACTGAAACAGCAGTGGCAGACTGAAAAAAGAGTAAGGATACAGACTGGGCAATTAAAACTTTAAAAGACAAGTTTCCAGGTGCATAGAAAAGTGCATGCATACTCAATAGGGGTTTGAAGCAGTCCATGCCCTAAGGCCCCCTTTGTTGCATGACTACTTGGGTACAGGTTGAATGATTACAGTTTTGCTAGCAGAGTGTCAAGCTGAATGTATAACTGCTTCACTTTTAGAACAGTGTATAGATAAGCACATACTGCTGTATGTCTCACTACAATACTGAAACAGTAGTGTGATAGTGTTTAGTGAAAGTGTGATGATACAGACTGGGGAATTGAAGGTATAAAAGGCAAGTTTGCAGGTGCATGGAAGACTGAATACATAGTCTATAGAGGTTTGAAGCAGTCTATGGTATAAAGCCTATTTTAATGCATGAGTACTTAGGTAGTGAGTGGATGATTATAGTTCTTCAAGGTAAGTGCCTGACTGAATTCATAACTGCTTCAGTTTTACCACAGTAGATAGATAAGCACATACTGCTGAATGGCTCACTTCAATACTAAAACAGTAGTGTGAGAGTGTTGGGTGAAAGTGTAACGATACAGACTGGGGAATTGAAGGTATAAAAGAGAAGTTTGCAAGTGCATCGAAGATTGCAAGCATAGTCTATAGGGGTTTAAAACAGTCCATGGCCTAAGGCCTACTTTGCTCCATGATTACTTGGGTACTGACTGGATGATTACAGTTCTGCAAGGAGAGTGCCTGACGAAATTAATAAGAGCTTCATTTTTAGCACAGTGCATAGATAAGGATATTCTGCTGAATAGCTCAGTACAATACAGAATCAGCAATGACAGAGTGTTTGCTGAAAGTGTAAAGATAAAGACTGGGAAATTGCTGCATGAGTACTTGGGTACTGACTGAATGACTACAGTTCTGCAAAGACAGTGTCGAGCTGAATGTATAACTACTTCACTTTTAGCATAGTGTATAGATAATCACATACTGCTATATGGCTCACTACAATACTAAAACAACAGTGACAGAGTGTTTGAAGGAAGTGTAGAGGATACAGACTGAGCAAAGAATTTAAAGTATCAATAAGTGAATCTATAAATGCTACACTTTTAGTACAGTGAATGTTTTACTACATAGTACTGAAACCATTATTATTATATAACACTACATTTATTCTTTGAACATCCCATAATTTAACAGAGCTTCTAAAATAATTTCATTACGTATTTCATTGATGTCAATTTCCTGGTTATCAATTTCAGAATTTATATGATCAAAATACTGAATATCATCTAATGCTTCCACAAAATCAGCATCCAAACTTTCGTCTAGGAAATCAAAACTGATATCTGCAGCAGTAACTTCTTGTTCTTCATTCACGCTGCCCGTGAAAGGTATGTTTAGCTCTTCTACAAGACTGTTGCTAATTACCAAACAGTCTTCCATATTGTTCTGTTGTTTTTCCATAATGAATTTCTCATGTTGTAGGTCCTTGTACAAAAACATAAACACTTAATTTTATCATTTTTCCTAATACATAACACAAAACTAGGTTTATCAACTGTTCTGCCCTTTAAAAAATATTATACAAATACCCTTCTCAACTACTTTATAGGATTATATAAATATAATTATTTATATGAATGTTCTGTTTTTAAATTTTCTTACATTTTCAAAACAGTCACTCCTCATCACTATAGGAAAAGACTCAGGCTGTTATAATAAAATGCAGTACTGAAAAAGTACAATATGTCTATTCACCTTACCTGTTCCAAACTAGTAAATGTGGTGTAGTAAAATGCAAGGAATACTGTTGGTTGTCCACAATAACTCTATGTATCTGTGTATATTTAGGTACCAGTATCACCCTATAACATAATAAGAAAGTAGTGTACCCTTATATAAGTTAAAAATACTCACAGCAACAGGTATAGAACAACAATTCAACACAAAGTATTGTGTATAATGAGGAAAGAGGGAAGAATATGAAGAGAGAGGGGTGAGAATGAGGAAATAGAGGGGAGTATAAGGAAACACGGGTGTGTATAAGGAGAGAGGGATCTGTATGAGGAAAGAGGGTGGAGTATCACAAGAGAGGGGGAGTATGATGAGAGGACGCAGTATAAGGAGAGGGGGACAAATGAGGAAAGAGGAGGAATATGAGGAGAGACAAAGGAGTATGAACACAGAGAGGGGAGTATAAGGACGGGGGGAATATAAGGATAAGGGGGGTATGAGGAGACAGGGAGGACTAACAGGAGAGAGGTTAGACTATGACAACAAGAAGGAGTATAAGGAGAGAAAGGGGAGAATAAAGAGAGAGAGGAGGAATATGAGAAGACAAAAGGGAGTATGAGGACAGAGAGGAGGAGTATGATGACAGTGGGGAATATTAGAAGAAGGGGGAGTATGAGGAGAGAGGGAGGAGTAAGAAGAGAGAGGAGGGAATATGAGGACAGGGTGAGTATAAGGACAGAAGGAAGTATGAGAGAGAGAGGTGAGAAGGAGGAAAGAGGGGAATATCAGGAGAGAGTGGTGACTATAAGGAAAGAGAGGGAGAGTGTGAGGAGAGAGGGGGGAGTATGAAGAGAGAGAGGAGCAGTGTGAGGAGAAAGGGGAAGTATAAGGAGAGAGGGGTGTGTATGAAGAGAGAGGAGGAAGTTTGAGAAGAGAGGGGGAGAAAATGGAAAAAGGGGCGAGTATAATTTTTTAATGTACATAGACGCACAGTGTGATTCTAGACCAAAAATATGAGACAATACATTTTACTGCTCTAAAACGGTTAAGTGGCTGTACACATTCCATGTATATAACTACTACATTTCAGTGGACAACCCTGACTCATTTTGCAAAGACATATGAAATTTGCTACATTATTTTTGCCAACATTACATCAAAAAAGTGACACAATAGAACAACAAAGAGGCGCAAGGGGCTTGTAAATCTGCCCAAGAGTGTATGCAGCAGTGTATGTATACTAACTGGGGAATTGTTAAGAGGGAGGTATGAGGACAAAGGGAGGAGTATGAAGAGAGAGAGGAGGAGTGTGAGGAGAGAGGGGAAGTATAAAAAGAGAGGGGTGTATATGAGGAGAGAGGGGAAGTATGAGAAGAGAGGAGGGAGAAAATAGACAAAGGGGCAATTATAATAACTTACTGTACACAATCGCATAGTGTGATTCTGGACAAAAAATATGAGACCATGCATTTTTCCCAAACACATTTACTACTCTAAAACGGTTAAATGACTGCACACATTCCATGTATATACCTACTACATTTCAGTGGACAACCCTGACTCATTTTGCAAATACATATGCAATTTGCTGCATTATTTTTGCCAACTTTACATCAAAAAAGTGACACAATAGAACAACAAATAGGCGCAAGGGGCTTGTAAATCTGCCCAGGAGTATATACAGCAATGTATGTATACTGATTGGGAAATTGTTAAGAGGGAGGTATGAGGAGAGAGGGAAGAGCAATAGGAGAGAGGAGGGAGTAGAAAAAGAAGGGGGAGTATTAGGAGACAGGGGAGACAATGAGGAAGGAGGAGGAATATGAGGATAAACAGGGGAGTATGAACACAGAGATGAGGAATATGAGGACAGGGGGGAATATGGGGACAAAAGGGATTATGATGAGAGAGGGGGAAGTAAGAGGAGAGAGGTGAGAGTATGACGACAGGGGGAAATATAAGGGGAGACAAGTAGAATGAAGAGAGAGGGGGAATATAAGGAGAGAGAACGGAGTATGAGCACAGAGAGGGAGACTATGAGGACAGTGGGGAATATGAGAAGAAGGGGAATATGAAGAGAAAGAGAGGAGTAACAGGACAGGGGGGAATACGAGGACAAGGAGCACTATGAGGAGAGAGAAGTGAGAATAAGGAAAGAGGGGGAATATCAGGAGTGAGGCAACAGTATAGAAAGAGAGAGGGAGACTGTGAGGATAAAGGGGAGAGAATACGGAAAAAGGGGCGAGTATAATTCCTTAATGTACACAGACGCTCATTGTGATTCTACACAAAAAATGTGAGACCATGCATTTAACCAAAACACATTTACTACTCTAAAATGGTTAAGTGACTGCACACATTCCATGTATACAACTACTACATTTCAGTGAAAAACCCTGACTCATTTTGCAAAGACATATGCATTTGATGCATTATCTTTGCCAACATTACATCAAAAAAGTGACACAATAGAACAAAAACAAGGTTCAAGGGGCTTGTAAATCTGTCCAAGAGTGTATGCAGCAATGTATGTATACTAACTGGGGAATTGTTGAGAAGGAGGTATGAGGCGAAAGGGAGGAGTAAGAGGAGAGAGGAGGGGGTATAAAAAGAAGAGGGAGTATTAGGACACAGGGGAGACAATGAGGAAAGAGGAGGAATATGAGGAGAAACAGGGGAGTATGAACACAGAGAAAATGAGTATGAGGACAGGGGGAAATATGAGCACAAAAGGGATTATGAGGAGAGAGGGGGAAGTAGGAAGAGAGAGGGGAGTATAAGGGGAGAGAGGAAAGAATGAAGAGAGAGGAGGAACATAAGGAGGCAGGACGGAGTTTGAGGACAGAGCGGGGGACTATGAGGACAGTGGGGAATATGAGGAGAAGGAGGAATATGAGGAGAAAGGGAGGAGTAACAGGACAGAGGGGGAATATGAAGACACAGGGGAGTATGAGGACAAGGAACAGTATGAGAAGAGAGAAGTGAGAATAAGGAAAGAGTGGGAATATCAGGAGAGAGGGGAGACTATAAGGAGAGAGTGGTAAACTGTGAGGGGAGATGGGGGAGAATATGGAAAAAGGGGCGAGTATAATTCCTTAATGTACACAGACGCACAGTGTGATTCTACACAAAAAATATGAGACCATGCATTGTACCAAAACACATTTACTACTCTAAAACAGTTAAGTGATTGTACACATTCCATCTATATAACTACTACATTTCAGTGGACAACCATGACTCTTTTTGCAAATACATGTGCAATTTGCCGCATTATTTTTGCCAACATTACATCAAAAAAGTGACACAATAGAACAACAAAGAGGCGCAAGGGGCTTGTAAATCTGCCCAAGAGTGTATAGAGCAATGTCTGTATACTAATTGGGGAATTGTTAAGAGGAAGGTATGAGGAGAGAGGGAGGAGTAAGAGGAGAGAGGAGGGAGTAGAACAAGAAGGGGGAGTATTAGGAGACAGGGGAGGCAATGAGGAAAGAGGAGGAATATGAGGAGAAACAGGGGAGTATGAACACAGAGAGGAGAGTATAAGGACAGAGGGGAATATGAGGACCAAGGGGATTATGAGGAGAGTTGGGGGAGTAAGGGGAGAGAGGGGAGAGTTTGACGACAGGGGGAGTATAAGAGGATACAGGGGAGAATGAAGAGAGAGGAGGAATATAAGGAGAGAGAACAGAGTATGAGCACAGAGAGGGACACTATGAGAACAGTGGGGAATATGGGGAGAAGGGGGAATATGAGGAGAAAGGGAGGAATAACAGGACAGAGGGGGAATATGAGGACAGGGTGAAGTATGAGGAAAAGGAGCACTATGAGGAGAAAGAAGTGAGAATAAGGAAGGAGGGGACTATCAGGAGAGAGGGGACAGTATAGGGAGAGAGAGAGAGACTGTGAGAAGAGAGAGAGAGAATATGGAAAAAAGGGTAAGTATAATTCCTTAATGTACACAGACACTCAGTGAGATTCTAGACAAAAATTATGAGACCATGCATTTTACCAAAACACATTTACTACTCTAAAACGGTTAAGTGATTGCACACATTCCATGTATATAATTACTACATTTCAGTGGACAACCCTGACTCATTTTGCAAATACATATGCAATTATTTTTGCCAACATTACATCAAAAAAGTGACACAATAGAACAACAAAAAGGCGCAAGGGCCTTGTATAATTGCCCAAGAGTGTATGCAGCAATGTATGCATACTGACTGGGGAATTGTTAAGAGGGAGGTATGAGGAGAAAGGGAGGAGTAAGAGGAGAGAGGAGGGAGTATAAAAAGAAGAGGGAGTAATAGGAAACGGGGAGACAATGAGGAAAGAAGAGGAATATGAGGAGAAACAGGGGAGTATGAACACAGAGAGCAGGAGTTTGAGGACAGGGGGAAATATGAGGACAAAAAGGATTATAAGGAGAGAGGGGGAAGTAAGAGGAAAGAGGGGAGAGTATGAAGACAGGGGGGACTATAAAGGGAGAGATGGGAGAATGAAGATTGCTGCATTATTTTTGCCAACATCACATCAAAAAAGTGTTACAATAGAACAACAAAGAGGCACAAGAAGCTTGTAAATCTGTCCAAGAGTGTATGCAGAAATGTATATATACTGACTGGGGAATTGTTATATGGCCGGGATGCCCGCCACCCCCTCCCAACACCAATTCCCCATGGGAGGAGACAGACACAAGTTTGAGCTTTTGGAAGGCGGTGGGGAGTTACTCCCCTGGCCGTATTTATTAAAATATGAAACAAAATTTAAAACTTTAAATTAAAACGTTTCATAAATTATGTACAATTTTACTTTCATTACATTTTGATGAAGACATGTTCTTTGGCTAACCTTAACAGATCTCTAATACAAAGGTTTCCTAGCCGAGTCTAGCATCCTGAAAATGCATAAAATAAAATTGTACATCCTAGCATTAAGGGCCAACGGCAAGATCTTAACCGGTGTCAGATCCCTACTTCCAAATTCCTGCCATCACGGTGTGAGTGGCGCATGCGCAGAGGACTTTACCCTCGTTGCCAACTGTAACTTCCCTTGTCGTGGAGGCCCCCGTTCACTCGACGCCATCTTAAAGGTCGTCCGAGTTCCCGTGTGAGGTATCTGTAAGAAGGACAGCATGGACTCCCCCCCTTCCCCACACTCTCTTCCGCCGGAGCGGAATCCGGCCCCCGGGAAATTCGTAGGAGGGGCATATAGCCGTCTCCCCCCTGGGAGGGGCCTATGGCTGTCTCCCCCTAGGCGACCTATCCGTAGTGGGTGCCGCCACCCTGTGGGAGGGGCCAATGGCCGCCTCCCCCTGGGCGCTCCCATCCATACTGGGTGGCGCCCCCCCTAGGGACCTTGAAATCACTGCTCACTGATCATGACCTTACCGCCCGACCAAAATAAATACGACAGTTGTTTACCTACTAAGGAAAGAAAATACGCCTAATCTGCCACAACTTGACGATTCATCAACTTTCTCATTTCTACAAAGGGAAAAAATTCCTAAAGCACAAGACAATTTTTATTATTTGATACACTACTCCACTTTTCTACAAGGGAAAAAAGGCCTACACACATCTATTCAATCAAAGGCATACATCAATGCTGTACAAAATGTGACTGCATCTCTTTAATACATTCGAATATCACCAAAAATTACTTTACTCAAACAAACATTGCAAAAAGGGGCTGGTGGGTTGGTCAAAATTGCTGCTTGTTCCATCGAGGGCTCACGAGCAACGAGTGGTGCAACCTTCCGAGCACTGGAACAAGAGGACGCTTCATTGGATTCCTGCTCTATTTATCCGTCTGCGGGAGGGCGGGGGCCCTCCTCGGGTACGCCCACCTGGGCGCGGTCTTCCGGGCGGGTGTCTAGGACAACCCCTTCTGGGCGGGAAGGGCGTGCTCCGGCTACGCCGCTTTGGGCATACCAGCCGAACCACGCCCCCCGCCCAAAATGGTTTCCCGGGGGATCGGGGCACGCATCCATACGTTCGGGGGGACCGAGTGGTCTTCCCTTTCCATATGGCCGGGATGCCCGCCACCCCCTCCCAACACCAATTCCCCATGGGAGGAGACAGACACGAGTTTGAGCTTTTGGAAGGCGGGGGGGAGTTACCCCCCTGGCCGTATTTATTAAAATATGAAACAAAATTTAAAACTTTAAATTAAAACTTTTCATAAATTATGTACAATTTTACTTTCATTACATTTTGATGAAGACATGTTCTTTGGCTAACCTTAACAGATCTCTAATACAAAGGTTTCCTAGCCGAGTCTAGCATCCTGAAAATGCATAACATTCTAAAATAAAATTGTACATCCTAGCATTAAGGGCCAATGGCAAGGTCTTAACCGGTGTCTGATCCCTACTACCAAATTGCCGCCATCACGGTGTGAGTGGCGCATGCGCAGAGGACTTTACCCTCGTTGCCAACTGTAATTTCCCTTGTCGTGGGGGCCCCCTTTCACTCAACGCCATCTTAAAGGTCGTCCGAGTTCCCGTGTGAGGTATCTGTAAGAAGGACAGCGTGGAATCCCCCCCTTCCCCACACTCTCTTCCGCCGGAGCGGATATCCAGCCCCCGGGAAATTCGTAGGAGGGGCATATAGCCGTCTCCCCCCCTGGGAGGGGTCTATGGCCGTCTCCCCCTAGGCGACCCATCCGTAGTGGGTGCCGCCTCCCTGTGGGAGGGGCCAATGGCCACCTCCCCCCGGGCACTCCCATCCATACTGGGAGGCGCCCCCCCTAGGGACCTTGAAATCACTGCTCACCGATCATGACCTTACCGCCACAGGCCGGATAGTTGACCGACTATCCGGCACCCCCACACCTCCTAAAGGTCATGCCTCCTCATTCCCCATAGCCATGCTATGAAGTCTCCTATGAGTAAATCATTCCCCGCCCTGGACAGGTGAACCCCATCATTCAAGTAATAGTGATCGCCCCGAATATACCCATGGAGAATGCTTTGCAAATGCGCGGAACGAAACAATTTCCCAATTTTATTGTTGATCCTCTTTACCGAGTGGTTCAACGCTGGTACAGAGAAACCCCCCCGCCAAACTCTCCTGGGGATCATGTGGGACCAGGCAATTGTGCACCCCGGGAGCCTCCTAGCCAACCAGCTGACTGCCGACAATATGTGTTCCACTAACACCCGTCTTCCCAGTCTTACCAGGTCATTGCCCCCCAAGTGCACTATGATTACAGATGGCGGTGACCTTTGCCGCCCTAAGAGACCCTCCACAAACGATTAAAATTGGTCAAAACAGAGGTCACTCTGAACCCGTATTCCCCAGATGCGTGAGTCGCGTCACCTGCCATGAATACGTCCCCGGCGCGCCTCACGTATGAGTGGCCCACGACCCATACCACTTGCTCTCCTGTCAGTGATCCTTGACCACTGGTCCTCTAGTGATGGGTTGATCCCAAATTCCGCCCCGCGTCACAGGCTTGCGAAACTGTAATTCAAACAAAAGACAACAAGCGTGAGTGCATTTCGTCAGTCTTTTACAACATGTGCAGTCGCACATACCTCTTGAAACAGTTCGAGGACCAACGGCTTAACTGTTTCACTTCTTCCGCACCCAGACCCCGAGCCGTAGCCTCAGTAGCGGCCCCTATTCTGAGTGAGTGGGTCCCAAAATCGCACGGGTTCATGCCCGCCGCAGCAATTGTAAGTGCTAGCACCCTCCGAAACTCAAATTTCGTCAACGGGGTGCTATCCTTGTGTCTAAGCAGGCTCCCTCCCCATGTTGCCGGCCTCTGTGCCAGGTAGTCCTCTAAATACCTTATCGGGCAACTGGAGCTCCCTCGAGCGCGCTGCACAATAACACTACTCCCCAAAGCTTCCTGGTCTGTCTTGGACCTGGCTATCAAGATTAGCATAGAATCACCCCGTATTTGAACGTGATCCCTGCATAGGCCTCCCTCCATATCCTTCTTGTTCCTCGCCACAAGTTCACTTACCCGCATGGCCCCATGGAATGCCAATGCGAAAGCCGCTCGGAACAGAACTACCTCGGAAGGGGAGGAGCATGTCTCATCAAGTTTTGCTAGTAGCAGAGACAGTCTCTCTAAACCAATAGGGTGCCTTTTATCTTGTCTGCGACCCTCCAGGCCTTGCCAACCGCGGAGCGCCTTCATGACTAAGAAGGAACCCGTCGGGTCCCGTATGCCATGGAGCTGTGTCATGAATGATATGGCCGCCCTATGTCTGTTGGCAGTTGCGGCTGATCGGCCTTCTTTATGAAGCGCCACTAAGAACCCCAGGAAGGATTCCTCCTGCCCCCAGCTATGTCTCCCTGCCGGCCCTAAAAAGGCGCAGTATGAACGAAACGCTCCCTCATAGGCTTTCCTCGTCCTGGGCGCTAAGCTGGCTGCCACGAGGTCCTGTAATCCGGGGCACCGATCAGCCATACTGCTTCGGGGAACGGTGCCGCCACTAGATCCGCTGTAGGTAGATAGCCCCTGAAAGCCTGCATGTGTGAACGAGAGAGTGCATCAGCTGCATTATTCAGTACACCCGGCACATGTTTTGCCCTGAACTGTACATTCAATCTCATGCAACGTAATACAATCTCTTTCAACAGTCTCAAGATCCACTTGCAGCGTGCTGCCTGCTGATTAATGCACTCGATCACTGTCATGTTGTCAGACCAAAACACTACTGAGCGGTCCCTAAAATCTTCTGGCCATGCCAACAGAGCCACCCAAATGGGAAATAGCTCCAGGAACCCAATGTTACCTGTTAGGCCACTGGAGTTGCTCAATTATCATTCTTGCTTCTTCGGCCGGATCCCCCTCAGCCACTGCCCCCCCTGTTTTCTTCTTTAGCCAGGGTAACACTGCCGCTAACTGAAGGGCCAGTTCTGGGGGAATCTGATCATTCTCAACCGGGGTTATCACAACGGGGATTGGTAAACCCACATCCGGACCTGGTACCGGGCTGTACACCGGTGCTACTGGGCCAGCTGGGGGCACCTCCGGGACTGGGCCCTCCCCGGAACCCGCCCTCTTCTTACTACGCTTCCCCCTACCCTCTGGGGCGACGCCCGGCAAGGCCGGTCCTATCACTTTCTTAGGCCGCCCCGCGAGGTTATTCTGGGCTGCTATATGTTTCTTAACCTCTGCCAAGCCCCGACCGATCGAATCCACTTTACCCAGTTTTCGGTCCATAACCGCCATTCGGTTCACCAAGGTGCATAGCATTTTCTCCATCTCGGAGCTCTTTCCCGCTTTTTTGCCAGACATGCCTTCGGTTACTCTGTCCGACTAGATCAACAAGGTCCTAGATCCTCCACATGCCTGACACTGAAAGAGAAACAACAAAGATTACAAGTTCTCAAAATTGCTGCTTGTTCTGTCGAGGGCTCACGAGCAACGAGTGGTGCAGCCTTCCGAGCACTGGAACAAGAGGACGCTTCATTGGATTCCCGCTCTATTTATCCATCTGCGGGAGGGCGGGGGCCCTCCTCGGGTACGCCCACCTGGGCGTGGTCTTCCGGGCGGGTGTCTAGGACAACCCCTTCTGGGCGGGAAGGGCGTGCTCTGGCTACGCCGCTTTGGGCACACCAGCCGAACCACGCCCCCCGCCCAAAATGGTTTCCCGGGGGGATCGGGGCACCCATCCATACGTTCGGGGGGACCGAGTGGTCTTCCCTTTCCAAGAGAGAGGTATGAGGAGAAAGGGAGGAGTAAGAGGAGAGAGGAAGGAGTATAAAAAGAAGAGGGAGTATTAGGGCACAGGAGAGACAATGAGGAAAGAGGAGCAATATGAGGAGAAACAGGGGAGTATGAACACAGGGAGGAAGACTATGAAGACAGGGGGAAATATAAGGACAAAAAGGATTATACGGAGAGAGGGGAAGTAAGAAGAGAGAGGGGAGAGTATGAAGACAGGGGGAGTACAAGGGGAGACAGGGGAGAATGAAGAGAGAGGAGGAACATAAGGAGAGAGGACGAAGTATGAGGACAGTGAGGGGGACTATGAGGACAGTGGGGAATATGAGGAGAAGGGGGAATATGAGGAGAAAGGGAGGAGTAACAGGACAGAGGGTGGAATATGAGGACGGGGGAGTATGAGGACAAGGAGCACTATGAGGAGAGAGAGGTGAGAATAAGGAAAGAGAGGGAATATCAGGAGAGAGGGCACAGTGTAAGGAGAGAGAGGTAGACTGTGAGGAGAGAGGGAGGAGAATACAGAAAAAGTGGCGAGTATAATTCCTTAATGTACACAGAAACTCAGTGTGATTCTAGACAAAAAATATGAGACCATGCATTTTACCAAAACACATTTACTACTCTAAAACGGTTAAGTGACTCCACACATACCATGGATAGAACTACTACATTTCAGTGGACAACACTGACTCATTTTGCAAACACATAAGCAATTTACTGCATTATTTTTGCCAACATTACATCAAAAAAGTGACACAATACAACAAAATAGAGGTGCAAGGGGCTTATAAATCTGCCCAAGAGTGTATGCAGCAGTGTATGTATAATGACTGGAAAATTGTAGATTTAGAACACAAGCCTAATTCTAAACAAGCAACACTATTAACTACTCTACAACTGAAAAAGTGACTGCACACATTCTACATTTTTAGTACTGCACTCATTTCAACAAAGGTGACTCACTAAACACATTAACTTACCAAATAATTTTATCACAATAGTTATAGAAATGCAGACAAACTCAGAATATGATTCTACAAACTTTAGAAGGATAAACACATTACTCTTACTAAAAACAAAATGCATCACATACATTCCCTTACAAGTTATCAACTCACATTTCAAGTTGATTTGTAGTTTAAGAAGAATGCCAGTTACACCACAGATATTCTTATACAGAATCTCTCTACTTCAGTGTGTGCAGCAAAACCAACAAATGGCAAATTTTCCCTTTCAATTTACACATATACAAATATTGATAACAAATCAAATTTCTTCACACATTAATTCAAAACAAAACTCACATTTCTATTGGTTGAACATTTTAACCCTTTCCAAATCACTTAACTTTGAACCCTACCCCCAACACATCATGCCAAAGTCAATTATCCATAGAGGTCAACAAGTTTGCAAAAGGTACTTACTTATAAGTACCAATGAAGAGAAAAGCTCTTATTAGAACCAAACGGCATCTAAACACATAAGCTTGATAGATATCTGTGAAATATATTTTTTTAATTGATTTTTACTTGCTTAGGTACGCTTAAAGGACGACTTACAAACTTTGCACCGTATGTCGTACGTACGTGCATGGTACGCGTACGGTAAATCTACCATAAAAAAGAAATTAGCCTCTATCACTAATTTTTACAATCCCCGTGGACCCCATCCCCCGGAGCTCAAATACAACGTTGGGGACCGTGGGGGAAGCCCCAATGCCCACACGGTCCCAGCCTGCTCCCCGCGTCCTTGGAGAGCCGGCATTGCTTTTTGTCAGAGAGAGCAGCTTACATGCTGCTCTCCCTAACGAAAAGCAATCTGCTTTCCTACTTGAAAGAGAGAACAGGTTAACCTGCTCTCTCTTTCAAATAGAAAAGCAGTTTGATATGATAGGGTGGGAACTGCAATGCTCCCGCCTTACCATAGCAAACAGCAGTGTCCCGGGGGGAGGCACCCCGGGACACTGCAGGAGCCGGCCCTGGGGGCTGGCGGTCCCCAGGGCCATCAAAGGCTTCAGGAGGGGGGCGTGCGACCCCCCTCCCAACATTGATTAGCCCCGGGGGCTGGTGGTCCCTGGGGCTGGGCGGTCCATAACGGACCCCCCTATTTCGAATATTAGAGCCCCGGGAAGGTGGGGCCCCCCCGGGTGTGTGTGGGGGCTTGAGCCCCCTTGCACAGGATTTTTTAAATAATTTTTAAAAAAAAGAAGCCTCAGAGGGTGGCGGTTCCCGGGGCTGCGGGGGGACATGAGCCCCCTCATACATATAGTTAAAGACCCGGGGGTGGCGGTCCCAGGGGCTGGGGGTCCACTCTGGGCCCCTCATTATAAATAAAAATATTGCCCCCAGGATTTGGCCCCCCTGGGGGCTAAATAACAATAAAGCAGGTTTTGTTTTCTTTTTCACGGCGTATGCGTACCATAAGAGTAATCTGTGATTTCAAAACAAAAAAATAGATTTTGACCTTGAGGATCATTGTGAAACCCCCTGAGCAGCCCTGGGGGGTCAGGAAGTCCTATAGCAAATAGCAAACGTTTCCTGTCAATCTACACACTCAATCTACACACGTATACAAATAAATAACAAATCACATTTATTCCCACATTAAATCAAAACGAAACACACTTTTCTATTCCTTGAACTTTTGAACCCTTTCCAACTGACAAAACCTTCAACCCTACCCCCATTCTGCTTTCTGCCTGTTACCATAGAAACACTTCAGGGAACAGTTAACTAAACACACAGGTGAAAAGTTTATCAAACAATGTTGCAAATCAAAACAGCAAGTGTGCTTGACTTGTCAATATACCAGCTTATCTTATGTAACGTTCTTTTCTATCAGTTTTTGTTAACCAATAAAAATCAGGTTTTAAAAAAATTGAAACATGCACCTAGTTTTCAGTGTAGAATGTTCTCAAACAACCAATCATTTATTTTCTTTTTTCAAAACTGCCTGTTAGCCACCATTTTAGAAAAAGCTTACTTTTCAAACTGCCACTTCATTATCTCAGAGACCATCTGAGTGCATCCAGACCTCCCTTCAAGATGCTTAGAGAGTGGATTGTGGGACACAGCTATATTTTCTGGAGCCAAAGGTATACAAAACAGAAAGGATTTCACAAAGACCTAGGTTTACCAAATGTAGACATTAAATGGATGGATATATATATATATATATATATATATATATATATATATATATATATATATATATATATATATATATATAATATATATATAATATATAATATATATATTGTGATCAAGGGAGCTTGACTCCCGAAACGCGTTGATTTGAACAAATAAAGAAGCCTTAATGCCAAAACCTTCTCATGAGTGCCGGATGACTTCCTTCTTTTCAAAGAGCGGATATCCTATTGTGGAATATATATATATAAATATATATATATATATATATATATATATATATATATATATATATATTCCTGTTTGTTCCAATCAGCAGCACGCTCACCATCAGGAACCGCAGCAGAAAGAGAAACAGAAGACCCAGGATGCAGGTGAGTTTTTTATTTTAGGCACACCTCGTCAGCATAACGTTTCTGCCAGCACAGAGGCCTTGGTCACATGACGCAATGAGAGAAGTGAGCTGAATTTAAAGTGCAAGTACCGAAGTAACAGTACAAGTGATTGGCTGACATAATAAAGAGGGGGTATCTTATGACAATGGACATAGAAAACATCTTGTTTAAAGTGCAATAACGGGGTAATCCCACAACATTATCAACATTCACTGTATAAATACATAGAAATACTGGACAGTGCCAAACCTATATTATATATAGTAAAATACCAGGATAAAAGCTAATAAATAATTTTATATTTAAAAAAAAATATATTTATTATATTAAATCTGATTGAGTTTGGCACATCAAACCACGGGATGCTGTGTTTAAATACACAATTACCATTAATGTCAGTTTCTGCACTTAAAACCCATGACGTACGGAGCTTAAGAGATCCTATTCCCCTTGCCCCAGCATGGTCCTCTTTTATGTAGACAGTCATGGCTCTGCTGATGTTAAGCAATTTCAGAGCCACCAGACCCCATACTGAACATAGGGTTGGTTGCCACGTTTGTTTAACTCCAATAGCCAATTGTTTGTACTAAGTGATTGAAAAAACAGAAATTATATTGTGAAATTATATATATAGAAATAACCACATGTGGTAAAATCTTACATTTAGGTTATGCGTAACCTCTACTAAGTGATACATATACCGGAAAATAAGAACCAGGCATATTCATTTGATTTGTACCCTACTAACCAACCTAGCTGTTGATACATATATAGTTGTAAAAATGGAAAGATACAAATATTCTCGTAGTAAGCGACTATGAAGGATATCTCATACAGTATGAGAGGTAGCAATTCTTTCGGAGACATTCATAATTTACTAGAGACTGTGGAATCGAGGCCATGAGGGGTCTTACTGTCCATTTTTAAAATGTATCTAGTCTCCAAAGCTCTTAAAATGCCTTCCCTATTGCCACCTCTCCTCAAGGGACCTACCGTGTCTCTGGCATATTACCTGAGGACTCAACTGTTGTTATTGCTTACTTTCTGTATCCAAACAAAAACCCAATCCAAGTATTCAAAGACACGGACATGGACCACAGTTCTGGTGCTTCTTATTGTGCTTCTTATTGTGCTTCTTATTGTTTAATTCAGTGCATGGACATCATATATATATATGCGTCCCTGTACAACAAAGTACAAATGCACTCCACGCAGTAAAAAATTGCAACAATCCAGAAGTCTGCTTTGTAAATAACAATTTATTTCCACATCGAAGCCAAGAAAACACCCTACGAGTTTCGGTGAAGCCGCCTTGCTCACGGGTTGATTTAATGCTCATACAGACAGACATTTAAACTGATCGAAAGTTACAACATCAAAAGTGACTAAACATTTTACAAATAGAAAGCATACCATTGTCGGCTATTTTGTAATGTGTGGTTTTACGTGATTATAGACAGTAAAGATGCGTGCCCGCCTTATTTAATCCTACATCTGCTTGCATATTTCATTATTATCGTAATGTATAGATCGTATGCAATTTACATGTCGTTCGGCCACGAAAGTTTAATTCCTATCAGACCTCATAATGTGTTCATTCAATATATGAATATACTTAAAAATAACTAAATCAATCCTTTTATCTCTACATACAATCAAAACTAAGATAGTTTATAAATACGGACGGACATGATACCACATTCATAGATTGCCGCATACGATAACTTGGCCAAAATGCACAATCCCTAACACGTTAGTATGTCAACTTTGTGTGTCAATAAAGTTGGAATTCATTTGTTCTCCTTCTTATTCAATATGGGATGCAAATTGGTGAAATTAATAAAAAATTAACAATTCACTCCCAAGTGGGTAAAAGAAAATATCAAGCTAACTTTCAAAGCCCTTTGTGCATTTATAATATTCAAGTCAGTACATCCCCGTGAGTGAAGAAGAATGGGTGTCATAGGGAAAAAGTTATATCCTAGCCAGCAATGTATTACTATGACCAATTACCATCACATGAACATCAATGCACCCAAAAGCCAAAAACATATTAAGGCACAATTTAATGAGTGAAACCCTCAATCATTGGTACATTATGTAAATTATTTAATACTCAGACAATACTAACTCATTTGTACTACCCTAGTGGGTTATTTCTAAAATACAATCCCGATACCCATATCCTTCACATCATCCCCAGTGGGGTAATGAGGTCCCAATCACTTCTTCACTCCTTCGATGACAATATTTCTGGAGTATTTTTTCATAACTGCACAAAAGAATAAAGCTTAAACAAACCATATAAAGAGGGCAACAACATCTTCACTACAGTTCCAGACAACGTTATGTTCCAGCTCTATACAATAAAAACAAAAGTGACTGTGATGTAAAATCTGACTAAGGAGTCAACATAGAGGTATGTCTTCAAAAACTCTTATTCCTGAGCAGTTCTACATACCCCTTTCTTTGTAAATGATCACCAAGTTACACACACACACTATTCCCCCAGATACCAGGCCATCTCTTCCTCTGTATTCAATCCACCAAGGATTTTTGAGTCTAAGTAAAGAATGTATTGAGATTCCAACTGCCGGAGTTTACGTATCCTGTTACCTCCTCTGGCACATGGAAGCACTCTGTCAATTACAAAAAAGCGTAAAACATCTCGATTGCTTTTGTGAAACTCTTCAAAGTGTCTCGCTATTGGTGACAATTTATCCTTATTGTGGATAGCCATCATGTGCTCAAGGACATATTTCTTGGCACATGGGCATATCAGGATATAGACACAATGATCTGAAAGACATATCAGATACTTATCTATTGGTTTCTCTATATCCCCAACAGGGTAGTTAATGTTTTTCACATTGAAGAACCGGGTTTTAGAAGTCAGCGGCGCCAGGGGAAACGCCCGATGTCTTCAAGTTCACCTGTCTTGGCATACAGAGACACGGGATACTTCTCGGTGACGTCAAAGATCAAATTTATTGGTTGCAACCAGGAACAGAGGTCTACAAAGCACGACACGGGTGGTTCGCCAGAGACTGCACAATTTCGTATTGTGAGACATTGTCTTTTATGCCAAAAATTACATTCTGACTAGCACCAATTATTTCAAACTATCCAATCACAGATGACATTACAAAAGGTATCACATAACGACAAGCCCACTTTTCAGTTGTCCAGCCCACCATCAATTGCACGGGAAGGCCCAACATTCCTGCTCGAACAGGCCGGACAAACCCAAACCATAAATAGGCCATAAAAGAAGGAGCAGAAACAGATGAGAAGCAAGATAGAAGGGTGTGGGCATGTACCATAAACTCAGCAATGTCCCGCTCTTTGATCTCTATCTTGACCAGCTGCTGAACAAGGAACTGGCTCAACAAGTTTAGGTTCGGGCAATGGAGTCAGTTTGCTCAGGTCACACAGAAGTCAGCTAAAGGTGTACGTGTCCCAAGGATTCGTTCGGCCGTAGTCATCGGCCTATGTGAGGGCAACCACAAAATGGCTGCTGTACACAAAGTGGAACCCACAGGTTCAGAACAAAAACCCCTAATTTCATGGTGAATCTATCACACGAACATGACGAAAACACTCGTACGTACCTTACTCGTCATTTGCGGTCCGCTGTTACCAAAATCGTCACGATACGGCGACCTTTATGAAACGGGTTCAGAATCACAGAACCTCAAATGCTCCTTTTGCCCTTACATAGGCATTCACCTAAACTCACGTCATTCTAAATCCAGGTCTATATTCATCAGATCATCAAGATGTTGCTGTAGCATCATCCTATTACTTAGTACATCTCTCTGGACAGGTCTCCTCGCACACAAGGTAGCACAAAGGCCACATATAGCAGGAGCACACTGTACACAAAGACAGAACAGAAAAAGGATGGCCAAAACCATCCCAATGATCATCAGAATCTTCCATCCCCAAGTGGATAAAAATCCCCAAAACCATCCCATTAACGACCAATCACCTTCGCCCACATTTATAGACTCGGAGATCTTGTGCAGCTTGGAAATGGCTTGGTACACTGTCGGAGCGTTGTCTGGAATGAAAATGCAGCAGCTCGATTGAATCAATATACATACCCCTCCTCTATCTGCAAGTATGACATCTAACGCAACTCTGTTCTGGAGAGTCATAAGACGATCCGACTGGAGCTCAGCAGTCAAGTTACTAAGGGTACCAGCAGTTTCAACTACGGTGGACTCAACCACTCTCTTCAATTGCCGTATTTTCCTGCTGTTAACCATAGGTCCCCAAAACGGCAGAAAACCCTTCAAGAAATCTCCTAATTCTTGTCCTGCAGTATCTTCCTTACTGAAGACACCTCTAACAATTCGTGTCTTGTGGTAATCTGCCGCAGCTGTATACGTCGGAGGCAACAGGAATGAGACAAAACATGTGCCCGAGAAATCAGGGGGCAACCACGTGTATGCTCTGTCGTAACAGACAAAATAGGTACCCTTACTTGCTAGAAACGATGGGGAAGTCAGGGACGCAAAAACATACGTCTCAGTGCAGATACTCTTCCCTAACTGAGCTCTCGGATTCTTGCCATTACCTTGTAGACAAAAATTACCCTGATGGGGTACGATCCAAATCGGAGAGGATCTTTTCGCTTGCTGGTTCTCACTCAGACTAACTCCATATCCAGTCACGTTCCATCCAATATACGCTAGTGTCTCATCTTTCGGGATTGTCTCACAGGAGCTAACTCCCCTAATCATATAGACTATACCCTTAACTAGAGCACTATTCTTCGGATTGTCTTTCACAGAACGTAGGGGGTAGACTTCACGAGCATAGATGAACATCGTTCTGTATGCCCACACAGAACCATTATAGCTGAATGGCAGGACCAGGTAAGAAATACCTTTATCAATGGTATGAGGCATAAAGCCACACACTTAACAGTTAGTCGTGTTCACTACTAGCTGGTGTTGGTGCAGAAGCTGAACAAAGGAGTTATTAACGAATTCCAATCTTCTAACGGATTCATGTTCAGGCAGAGGATGAAAATAATGCGAAGAAACAGTAGAAAAAGGTATGGGTTATGTAGTGGGTGCAAACATCACTTGAAAAGAGAATATAATATTTCCAATCAAGAACATCATCAAGCTAAGTAGCATAAAAAGACATAATATCAAGAAACACTTTCTACTCATAATTCGCCACATTTTGCTCTTAAAGCTCATCTCTTCAACAGGTCTCTCCATCTCGAAAAACTCCATCCTCTAACCGTGCTGTTCGCGGCAGTTGGTTTGATTCGCTCAGTGTACCTCTGAATGTCCCAGGGAACGCCCTAGAACAAACCAGAACCGTCGACCTTGTGTCTACAGGGCAGTACGCTCTAAGTCTTTGTACCACGACCCTACAGCTGAACCCAGATGGCGGTTCGAAAAACAAAAATCGGTCAAAACAGTTTCTCAGATGGGAGAGCTTAACTTCAAAAAATGGCAAAGAAAAGAATTTTCACTTTATTAGTCCCACGACCCTTGGTCACAAATTATAACAGCCTTTATCAGGTAATGTCTGATCATGAACCAAAAGTTCAGGCTCAGTAGTGTCCAGTGGAACTGACGGTGGCACAGCTTCTTGCAGAAGATCGTCGCTTTCACGCTCAGAACTTGTCCCAATTGGTAACTGGACATAATATCGACTACATAATATCGAATGGACAAAATATCGACGGAAAAATATCGACATTACCAAAATATCGACTATAGGAACATCGTAGAAAAAAATATCGACTGCAAAAATGACCCAAAAATATCGAATACAAAAATATCGACTCAAAAATATCGACTAGACAAAATATCGAAATATAGTGAAAGTAAAAAATATCGAGAAAATGTTAGAAAATAATAATTTTATAAAATAATATATATATATTATATAAATAAATAGTACCTAATGTTTAGGAGCGGGTTGTGGTTTTATAGGGGAATAGGGTGGGAAGTAATTTAATAATAATTAATTAGTTAATATATGTTTGGTAATTGTTTTAATTAGATTTTAATTGGTAATTAATTAATATTAATTAGTTAATTGTTTAATTGATTAATTAGAATATAATTTAATTGATTAATTGATCATTAATAATCAATATTTTTAAAAATTAATTTGTATATGATTTTAATTGATACATTGGTTATTAATTAATAATAATTAGTGATTTATTGGATTAAGAATTAGTATATTATTTACATTTATTAATTGCTAACACATTAATTATAATTAGTTAATGATGTCATTAATATATTGCATATCATTTAAATAAATTAATTGGTAATTAATTTATAATAATGACTTAATTACATTAATAGTATACATTTAAATGTAATGTGTTAATTAATGTTGATGTTAATTAATTTATTGGAATTAAACAATATTAATTAATCTAAATTATTATTATAGCTAATGTGATAATATATTTTATAATATTTTTTTAAAAAATATTAGTATATTTTATATATTTATGTTTAATGTTTTGTTCATTATTATTTATAGTGTTCTGGCTTTGTTTCATAGTTTTGGTTATAGGTTAATATTTTAGGGTTCTGGGTCATTTTTCTAGTCGTGAGTAAAGGTGTATTTAGTGGGATTTGGAAAATGTGTACGTTTGTGGGTAAATGGGTATATTTTAGGTTGAGGGTCAGTTTTCAGTTCTTGTGTAAAGGGCTATTTGTATAGTTCAGGGTCAGTTTTCAGTTTGTGGGTAAAGGGGTATTTGTAGGGGTCAGGGTCAGTTTTCAGTTTGTGGGTAAAGGAGTTTTTGGGAGGTTCAGGGTTAGTTTTCAGGTAGTGGGTGTAGGGGTATTTGTAGGGTTCAGGGTCAGTTTTCAGTTTGTGGGTAAAGGGGTATTTGTAGGGTTCAGGGTCAGTTTTCAGTTTGTGGGAAAAGGAGTATTTGTAGGGTTCAGGGTCAGTTTTCAGTTTATGGGTGAAGGGCTATTTGTAGGGTTCAGGGTCAGTTTTCAGTTTGTGGGTAAAGGGGTATTTGTAGGGTTCAGGGTCAGTTTTCAGTTTGTGGGTAAAGGGGTATTTGTAGGGTTCAGGGTCAGTTTTCAGTTTGTGGGAAAAGGAGTGTTTGTAGGGTTCAGGGTCAGTTTTCAGTTTGTGGGTGAAGGGCTATTTGTAGGGTTCAGGGTCAGTTTTTAGTTTGTGGGTAAAGGGGTATTTGTAGGGTTCAGGGTCAGTTTTCAGTTTGTGGGTAAAGGGGTATTTGTAGAATTCAGGGTCAGTTTTCAGTTTGTTGGGAAAGGAGTATTTGTAGGGTTCAGGGTCAGTTTTCAGTTTGTGGGTGTTGGGGTATTTGTAGGGTTCAGGGTCAGTTTTCAGTTTGTTGGGAAAGGAGTATTTGTAGGGTTCAGGGTCAGTTTTCAGGTTGTGGGTGTAGGGGTATTTGTAGGGTTCAGGGTCAGTTTTCAGTTTGTGGGTAAAGGGGTATTTGTAGGGTTCAGGGTCAGTTTTCTGTTGTTGGGAAAGGAGTATTTGTAGGGTTCAGGGTCAGTTTTCAGTTTGTGGGTGTAGGGGTATTTGTAGGGTTAAGGGTCAGTTTTCAGTTTGTGGGTAAAGGGGTATTTGTAGGGTTCAGGGTCAGTTTTTAGTTTGTTGGGAAAGGAGTATTTGTAAGGTTCAGGGTCAGTTTTCAGTTTGTTGGGAAAGGAGTATTTGTAGGGTTCAGGGTCAGTTTTCAGTTTGTGGGTAAAGGGGTATTTGTAGGGTTCAGGGTCAGTTTTCAGTTTGTGGGTAAAGGGGTATTTGTAGGGTTCTGGGTCAGTTTTTAGTTTGTGGGTTAAGGGGTATTTGTAGGGTTCAGGGTCAGTTTTCAGTTTGTGGGTAAAGGGGTATTTGTAGGGTTCAGGGTCAGTTTTCAGTTTGTGGGTAAAGGGGTATTTGTAGGGTTCAGGGTCAGTTTTCAGTTTGTGGGTAAGGGGTATTTGTAGGGTTCAGGGTCAGTTTTCAGTTTGTTGATAAAGGGGTATTTGTAGGGTTCTGGGTCAGTTTTGGCCTTTAGGGTGAAGGGGTCTTTTTAGTGTTTTGGGACAGTTTTGGGTATTTTAGAGTGCTGATGTATAGTTTAACTTAACAGTGATACATTAAATTTATTACAGGAAAATAGCTATTATTATAACTTTACATTAGTACCCTTTATTTAGATAAAAACAATTTATGTATTAGCATGTTTCCAGACAGTAGCTATAGTGGAGTTGGAATTCTAATTATTAATTGGTTGGTGTCCAGCACCATCAGTAATATTATCAACACTCGAGTTGGATTAATAAAAATACATTGGTTAGTCTCCACCACATTTTATAGTATTACCTTGAGTGTAGTAGGAATAGTAAAATAATTTTTGCTACTGTCCTGCAGCTTCTATCATTTTAGATTGACTGGAGTAGTAACAATACATATAAAATTGGTCAGTCTGCAGCACATTTGTATACATTTGTTCATTACTGTATTTTAATAATAAAAAATAATGCAACATAGATGTTTTCAAATTAGTTTATTAAACATTTTTAAATTTTTTTAGTGTGTACTACAATAAAATCAAAAACAAATATAACATCAAATTTTTTGAAACTTTTTTTATTCACACAATAACATCTTTACATTTATATACATGTGGTCAATGTAAATAATTATTTGGATTACTAGATTATTTCAGTAAATTTTACATATTCCCATCAGTCATTTACAATTTAAAGTATTTATATAGAAATACATTAAACAATGATTTGTTATATATTTATTACATTAATATTTAATAATGTTAATATTAAATATTAATATAATAAAATATATAATACATATTTCTTTTTAACAAGTAACATGAGTATTATTACATTTCTTAGGATAAATTGAAATACAAAAATAAATTTTCTTGGTGTATAATTCACACAATGTTGTTTTTACATAAAACATATAAATCGCTTTGGTTGTAAAGTTAATAATTGTATAGGGAAACAATATGTTTAATTATAATATCTGGTATTTATCAAATTGTAGTAAAGCCATTATATAATTTTGTTATAATTAGAAATAATTATATAATCTTTTTTTACTAATTAATAAAAATAATAATTATTTTATTAATTATTATTATTATTAATTAATAAACATAAACATTCATTTATTATTAACAAAAATATATACATTCACAGATAAAATAGAGACTTTTTTCAGGCCATTCTTTATATACTAAATGGTTCTACTTGTTATATTAATAACAATAAATAAGTTATATTATTTATCATTATTAATTATTCCCATAAACATTTATAATGTTTTATTAAAATTATACACAAAATTATTCATCAAAATATACAGAATAAATAAATATTTACATCTTTTATTCAAAGTTTTACATAATTATTTAATATTAATAATATATAATACATATTATATATTAATTTATATTAAATATATATTTTTTTAAAATAAAGGAAAATTGTCATGAGTATAGTGTATTAATTTGTTACATTATACATGTGTATGTATTATATATTTCATATTTCACATTGTTTATTCTATTATCCCTTTACACAAATGGGTTAAGGGGACTACTTTTTTACCGCGTAAGGTTATTGCGCTCCATTCAGGACTGGAGAAGCTCGCGGTTGGGAGTTGCTTCGCGTGGAGAGAGGTAAGGTTATTTTTAACTACAAATTATAAGTAAGTGGTCATGTTTGAGTGTGTAATCAAACTCTGTAGTGTTTTTTGGTGTATGTATTATTAGTTTAAGTAGCGTTTGGGTGAAAAGTCTCCGTTATAGATGTGTCGTGCTTTTTTTCCTTCAAGTCTAATTTTAAGTGTTCGGAAATGTCTTCTTACATGGTTAATGTTAATTGTTAGTATATTTACAAATGTGAAGGGGGTATTTGTGGGTGGCTTTCGTTATGTATGTTATTTTACAGGTTTCGGTTCCTCGCATGAAAACTACATGGAAGGAAGCGTGTTTTTTAACGGAGAAACAAATGTTTAAGTTATTATGCTTATATTTTGACTTTTATCTCCTATTTTTCGGGTTTGCCAGGACCGGTTTTTTAACTTTTTAAACCTTTTTCGGGATTTTTGGAGGGTTTCGAATCGGATTGATATATTGATATGCGTGACCGTTTTTTTTTAATAGTGTGTATATAACTTTAAATCCTAACGTGTACACACTACTGTTTTCGGGATTTCCTGGAGCGTTTTTTTACGTTTTACAATTTATTTTCGGGTTTTTGAGGGTCATCCCATATTGGAATAGTAAGATATTGGATTGGATTGTATGGATTGATTTTTCCTTGATTGCGTCTCTCAAGTCCAAAAATTGTAAGTATTTATTTTACAATTTTGATTGGGTGGGAAATGTCGATTTCTAATGTTATGTGTATGTTATAAAAAATTATAAACATTGCATATTTGTTACTAATTTTTTTACATTACTTTTAAAAGTTTGTCAAACAAATATGTTTTATTTATAATTCATTATATATGTTTATGACATGTGAATTTTATTAGTATTGTAAGAAGACATTCGTATATTTACTTGACATTTTTATAGAAGACTTTTTGCTATTATTGCCAGGTATTCTAAACCTCTAGTTGTAGGGTATAATGTGACTTGACTTTGAAGTAGTCGGAACATTTGTTGGGTTTGTTTAGTGAGTTTGGGCCCTATTTGTGACACTGATTGTTCCATTCTTAGTTCCTGATAGCTTTGTTCTTTTTTCAAAGCTTCAAGAAGGTTGTGGAAAGTGGGTTTGCCTCTGTTTGTAGTTGCTTGGAAAGCATTATGCCACCCTTCAACACTATTGTTGGTTTTCGCCTCTTGGTTTAAAGTACTGAGATAGACATTCCACCAAGGGATTTGGAATTTGGGCTGGCGTCGATGTCCTGATCTGTGCAACCTTCCCACCCAAGTGTCTTCAAAATAGTCTAGCAATGGTGTTAGCTTATCCTCATTCCTCTTATAATATGCGCTGTCAATTAATAAATTGTAATGTTCAGCAACATCTGTAACAGGGACGTAGGCCAGGGCTATTAACTTTTTAACTTGATAGGCAAAGGTGCTATCTGTAGAGTATAGTACACTTAAAGTAGATTTTTGGAGATGCCTCCATATACTCTGATTAAAATGATAATAGCAACCCTGGATTGCTGTGTGTGGAAATGTTCTCAAAATGCTATTTATCATAGCTAATTCGAAATCAATAATTATTTTTTCGGGAAAATAATTATTGATTTCCGTTTTGAGAACATTTAAAATTTCGGTGTAGGTTGTTTGCTGTTTGTTGGGTAGCAAACAGTAAATGAAAGGTATGTTAGAATGATGGTATAAACCGTGGATGGAATACAGTTGGTAAAAAGGGTTTAAATGTTCCATCCATCATCCATTGGGGACACTGTTGGATTTTACGTAAATTACTTGCAGTTGCAAACATAATTATTCGGTTTGAACTGCTTTCATTATCAAAAAGAATAAATTTATCTTTATTGTGTGTGATGGCCATTTCGGGTGAAATAATAATTTCTTCAAAAGAAGTTGGGTTGGGTTGGGTTGTGCTAGTGAGTCGTTTGGTGCGTGCAATAGTCCGTTTCAGGGAGTCAATAGAGGGTAGTTGCCCTGAAGCATGGGCAGGGATTTTTACAAGTTCTTCTTTAAGTATTTGGGTGGTGGGTTTGTCACTTTGTGTGCTAGCACTTTTAATACTTTCTAAGGCATCTCTAATTTCAATTTCGGTGATATTTGGGGGATGATTATGTTCTCTAGTAAATAGCACATTAGTTTCCTCGGTAGTGGCCCTCCCATAACATTTGTTGGAGTAGTATTTTGTACACTTCCAAAAAACCTTTCTACCACTTTGTCTCTCCTGATTATACACATAACCCATGTAGCATAATAGCAATTTATTTTTCTGAGACATGACAAATTCTGCACCTTCAGTCATTTTGATTTACTTGTTCTAGGAAAGAGTAGAAAGAAACAAAATCAGTACACATTTTTTTACTTATGTGGTGCTAACATCATTAGTGATGCATTTATACTTACAGTTAATCAAAGTAGTAGTCACAGAAGCAGAAATGTCTTTTGAATGATGGTCTTGTATGTATGTCTTTATTTGCTGTTGGTATGAAAATATAGAAAAACAACGTTAATGTTTATATATTACAAACGTATTTCCTACTCAAAAGCAGTTGTCATTTTAGTCTACTAGTGCATTTGATGTAAGCATTACATATACTTACTTGTTTAAATAGTAGAATTGTAGTAATTGGTGGAGTTCATCAATTTAGTACAGGTATGATCTGTAGAGTAGATAGAAGAAATAAAAGCTAAATATTATAATTTTAATACTGAACCGTTTGGAAATGTAACAGATTTAAACGTATACTAACTTCTACATATGTCGTTTTATTTGTTGTAGGTAGAATAGCTGTATGATGTATTCAGAATGTCTGTAGAGGAAATATAAAATGGATAAGATTTTGTTAAGAACATAGACTGTGTTATTTTCGGCAGTTTTAGAGAAATGATAAATATACTTACATTTTTTACAAGGCTATTCTTCTATATTGGTATATTTTGTGTAGGATGTTTTCATATGATATGTAGAATAGATGTATGATGTTTTCTGAATATCTGTAGAGGCAATTCAAAATAAATAACATGGTGTTAAGAATATAGTTAGCGTTTTTTGTGCCCACATTTTAGCAAATAACAATTATACTTACATTTTTTTGAAGGGTATTCTTGTGTTTTGCTATAGTTGATCTTGGATCTTTCAAATGATCTATAGGGAAGATGTAAAAAGCAAGATATGTTGTTTAAAAATGTCCATTAATGAAATTTGCCGTTTTATAACAAACACATCTATACTTACATGTGTAATTAGGGTAGTTTTATCGTTTTTGCTGTAGAAATAGCACAATTTCTGTATATCTGAAAATATAATGTTAATGAAAAATAAATACTTTTGTAAATTAGTGTTTAAAAAAAGCAGTTGCTGTGTAACAGAGAATTATTATATACTTACTATCTGATTTTGCACATGAAGAAATATGACCATGTAATAGGAATTGTGTAGGAGTAGTTTCTATCAGAAAAGTAGGAAGACATGAAAATAAAATAAGTGTAAGACTTAAGAGATGTAAGGAAAATAGTGCACTTCTAATTTAGTTTTCTACAAAAATGCTGTGTTACTTACTTGATTAATTAGCTAGTAAGCTGGATCTTTAAAGATGTTTATTCTGCAACAAAATCTTCAAAGTGTTGGCATCTACTTTCCAGAGAGGTAGCAGCAACAAATGGTAGAATGCATGTAGCTCTTTTATAGTATATGTGTTATGTGTGCTTTGATTTGATTGGTTGTAGGATGTAAGGAAGCATAGTATAGGCTAGTTTGAATTTTTTTAAGTTAATTGGAGTGTTTGTTGATGTGAGAATGGTGGTATGTGGTTGTTCCCGCATTAAAGCAGGTTCGTGTTTAAATGAAATATATTTATATGTCAAAATAAGTAATGAAAATGTTAGTTAAATGCAAAGAATAATAGAAAATGATAAAATGAATGTAATAGAATGTATAGTAAATGTGGTTTAATAGTAATGTTATGTAAGAAACAGGTATTATATGTGAAACCTTTTTTTTAGTGAGAAATGAATTTTATTGATGATAAAGATGGTATTTTATAAAGAAAAGTTTGCAAACATGAACTCGATATTTTTTTTTAACGATATTGTGGTAGTCTATATTTTTGTAGTCGATATTTTTGTAGTGTTAGGGCTAATTTTATGTCCAACGATATAATTGTAGTCGATATTTTTTTAAGCGATATTTATGTATTCGATATAGTTAGTACTCGATATTTTTTACTCGATATTTTTGTAATTTGTGTAATAAGTATAGAAAGTCGATATTTTTGTCGTCGATAATTTTTCAACGATATTTTGGTAAGTCGATAATGTGACAGTCGATAATATTTCAGTGATCCGTCCCAATTAAATGTGCATCGCTAAAAGGCAGAAAACGAGGCACGGTGTCAGTTTCTGAATCAGGAATACCTTCCTGGACCCACTGGTCGTACGGCAGAGGCAAAGGAGCCCTCTTACAATGTACGCCGTTGATCCAGTTCTTCCTGTGCACTCGCACTGCAGATCGCGTAGACAATAGCACCAAGTAGGGTCCGGTCCAGCAGGGTTGATCGTTCTTTGTCCGCTGAAAGTTCTTCACCAGGACCCAGGAGCCAGGATCGATGGCGTGTCCTGAATCTTCTGAAGCCTGAGGCAATGTATCATGAACCTGTTGGTGTAAGACACACAATTTAGCCGTCAAATCATACAGATAGTCAAGCAATACAGGGTGTTCAATCTCGCTGAATTTAGTCGGGCTCGGCACTCCCCATATGTTTGCCGGGCGACCAAAAATGATCTCATATGGACTAAGTCCCACTCGAGAATGTACAGTCATCCTAGTTGAAAAAAGTGCTAATGGCAAAGCATCAGGCCATTGGAGACCAGAGCTCGCCTGTATCCTGGCCAATTTCAACTTAAGGGTGCCAATATAGCACTCCACTAGACCAGCTGATTGGGGGTGATTTGCAGCATGGAACTTCTGGCGAATTCCTAAACCATTACATACTCTCTTCATCACTTGACCCACAAATTCACTCCCATTGTCACTCCAGACCATTCTCGGCAAACCATACCTAGGGAAAAACTCCTTAACAAGGGCTTTAGCTGTGGACAAGGCAGTATTATCTTTCAGGGGATATGCTTCTACCCATCTTGAAAAGGCACAAACAACCACGAGTACGTATTTCAGGTTGTTGCATCTCTCCATGTGGATAAAATCTAATTGCACAACCTCAAACGGATACGTCGGAGGCGCAAAATGACCAGCTGGAGTTGGAGTTCCCTTACCAGGATTGTACATCAGACAAACCATACAATTCTTGACCACATTCTCTGCACACTTAGAAATTCCAGCATTTTGCCATACTGGAGCCAACAACTTACAAATCCCTTTCGCACTGATATGAGCCATTCCATGCGCCATCGTAACCACTGCAAGCACGTACCCATCGGGTAACAACCATCGCTGATGCTCTGACAACTCAACCCAACATCCATTCGAATCCAATTTACCCGTACTCTTTCTCCATACGCTCAACTCTTTCTCTGTAGCTTCAGCTTGAATTGACCTCACACTTTCTATCGTATCTTCACACATACTTCTATCTGGAACCCATCTCGCCGGACCTGCAACATACATTCGACTCATCACATCCCTTGCCACATCTTTCGCAACTTCATCCGCAAACGCATTACCACGACCAACGTCATCGGTAACCTTCTTGTGTGCACTGCATTTCAAGATCACAACTTGCAACGGCAAGGTAAGTGACTCAAGAAGTTCATTCAACAACTGACCATGCTGTATCTTCGTTCCATGAGACGTGAGGAACCCACGTTCCTTTCTCAAGCGACCAAAACTATGAGCCACACCAAACGAATACTGGCTATCAGTATATACAGTCACTCGTTTCCCTTTCGACAACACACACGCTCTTGTTAATGCAATCAACTCTGCTGCTTGGGCTGAATTATGTGGGATACGTGCAGCTTCAACAATCGTATGCAAAGTCGTAACAGCATATGCTGCAGTCGTATCACCATTCGGAAGCTTGAAGCACGAACCATCCACCCATAAGGTACCATCACACTTTGCAAGAGGAGTGTCCCTAAGGTCTATTCTCCCTTTCGTTTCCTCCTCTGTCCTAAGAAAACAATCATGCTGTTCAGAAACATCTGTCTCTACTGAAATCGGCAACAACGTAGCTAGATTCAACGTATTGCATCTCTGTATGTGCACATGACTCGCTAAGAGTGTCAACTCATAACCTGACAATCGAGCACTAGTTAAGTGCTGTGTCTTGGTCCTGTTCAACAAGGTATTCATTGCATGTGGAACCATCACAATCAACATATTATCCATCACCAAGCCAGCAGACTGTCAGATAGAAACAGCTGCTGCTGCTGTAGCTCTCAAACAACTCGGCAACGCTCTAGCTACCGGATCCAAAGTCGATGAGAAATACACACATGGACGTTGCTTATTGCCGAACTGCTGTGTCAAAACTGACAATGCACATCCCTATCTCTCGTGGACATAGAGTGTAAAAGGCTTACTGTAATCGGGGGTACCCAACACAGGAGCCGAACACAACGCATCGCGCAATTCAGAAAAACTCTCCTGGCATTAGTCAGTCCAAGGAATAGGATTCGGAGTATCCTTAACAGTAAGAGCTATCAAAGGTTTCGCAAGAAACGAAAAAATTGGAATCCACTGTCTACAATACGACACAATACCCAGGAAAGCACGTACTTCTCTCTGTGTAGTTGGCACACTCATTCTCGCAATCGCTTGGATTTGTTCTGGGGTCAATCTTCTTCCCTCCTTCAATAAGAGATGACCTAAGTAGGTCACTTCTTGTCGACAATACTGTGACTTCAAAAGAGACACTTTATGATGGAAGTCAGACAAATGACGCAACAGCGACAAAGTACCTTCTTTACAAATCTCCTCAGTGTCAGCAGCAACTAACAAATCGTCAACATACTGAATTAGAGCAGCACCATCAGGTAAGACAATCGTATCAAGCTGTGTTTTCAAAGCCTGACTATAGATCGATGGACTTTCACAATAGCCTTGAGGATCGCGCTTGAACCGGAAACTTCGACCTCCTAAAGAGAAGCCAAAAATATCTCTACTCTCCTCGGCAATCAGGATGCTGAAGAAAGCGTTCTTCAAATCAATCACCGAAAACCTGGTGGCTGAAGCTGGAATCATGTTCAATAAGGCAGTGATATCTGGAACAACAGGAAATTGCGGAACTACAATCTTATTCACCTTGTGAAGATCGATCACGAACCTATATACAGGCGGTTGCGAAGAATCAGTACGTTTCAGAACAGGCAAAACCGGACTATTGCACACATTACCTCTCGTTTCTTCAATCACACCTTTCTCAATCAGATCATAGATGATCGCTAACAACGCTCTTTCACCATCACTAGAGATCCTATATTGTGGAATACGTGGCATTTTAACATTCGCTTTCAGCGTCACAACATATAGCGGTATCTCCAAAAGACCCACATCATTAGGACCAGTAGCCCAAAGAGTATCTGGAAGAGAAGACAATTCTACCGGAAGCCGATCTTTCGACAAATACATCGGAGAGATCACTCTCTTACCTAATGTAAGTTGTACTCCTGAAGGAGAACAATGTAGTGTCGCATACAATCTTTTCAACAGATCCAAACCCAGCAAATTCTCACCACAACCTGTTGTCAAAATAAGGGGTGCTTCGAATTCACAAGGTCCAACAGAAAGTGACAAAGGACTAGAAATCAGGTTTCTAACTGGGGCGCCAGAAAAACCTACTGAAACATTCGTCAAGCCAGACAAAGGTGCGCCAGGGAGTTTAGAGTGCATAATAGAACTCTTCGCAGAGCCAGTATCCAACAGAAAAGGCTCTGACACACCTGATGTAATCACTTCAACATAAGGCCCACTCTGATCTACTGGAACTGAAACAACTCCCTCTCTTTGTCCATGGCTGTCCTAGCAATCATTACCGTCCATATTCTCACCTTCGACATAGTATTCGTCAGCATAGTACTGAGTCGTCCTACCAGACGCACCATTATGCTGATCAAAACAATTCATTGAATTTTGTGGAGGAAAGGAATGCGCATTCTGGGGGAACACACCACGTCCCCTACCTCTAGAAGCTTGCTGAACACATCGACCTCTCACACCAGAAACACCATTCGCGCGCTGTAACAGAACCGGGCAACTATTTTTAAAATGACCCTCTTCTTTACAATATGCACACTGATTAGGGCCTACAGGAAAATGCGGTTGAGAAGACTCTTTTGCGAGTTTCTCTGAAACTGCTGAGGTTGCTGATAATCACGTTGGTTATTTCGAGGCGGATACGCTTGCTGCAAAAGAACCTTCGTCTTCAAATCTTTAGTCTTCTTGTCTGCTCTATCCTTCTCATCCTTATCCCTATTTTTGTAGTACTGTGCAGTAGCCAATATCTGTGCTGATGAGGAAACAGCCCAAGAACTCTCTGAATCCTTCAACTTAGTAGACAACTCGGGAAGCAAATTATGCACGAACTTATCAACAAACAACCGTTGACCACCTTCCGTACTCATGTCTTGACCACTATGGTCAATAAACGTCTCTTCAAACCTAGTGAAGAAATCAGACACACTTTCATCTTTCTTCTGCTTACACGCAGACAATTTGTCCCAATTTACTCGCATAGCAGGCATTAGAGTCTTCATGTAAGTAATGATCTTACCAGGAAGTTCTGCAACTAAAGGCTCAGGTTTAGCACCACCAACTTGTCGACCATCCACAGCACCAATATTATTCCATGTATCACCTAACTCTTGCGCATGATCCGCATGACGAATCAATCCCCATAAAGGCTGTGGAACCACATTTCCAAACAACATGTCTATATCAGCTAGATTCATAACACATGAGTCTGCAGTCTGTGATAACTCCTTATAATACCCTGCAGGATTTTTACGGGGGTCAGGCAAAGTCTGCTTAAGAGCCAAAACTTCAGCTCGCTTGCACGGAACATGTACCCAAACACGCTGAAAATGAGCCGGCGCATCTACAATACCAGCTTGAGCATTGGCCTGAACGGCCTTTTTCCACACCGCAGGAACCTCTCTCATCGGATATTGTCGCACTTTCCTCCTAACAGAAGGATCAGGCTCGAACAACGGCTTTGAAGGAGACTCGCTCCTAAACAAAAGCAGTGTCGCTACTGCTCTTTCAACGTCGAGACCCACAATCGTACCTCTCGCAAACTCGGACTGTACACGGAACAACTCAGACTGACTCTGTCCCAAATCACCATCTTCCCATTCTTCACGAAGGAAAGTACACATTTTTTCAAAAACATATCTTTGCTTCGGTGCTTTCCATTGACGGAAGACATCCATAACAGACTCGAAATCATATCTTAAAGAATTAGTAACCCATTTATGCACTAAATGATACAATACTGCCCGCTCTTCGGAACCAGGTATTTGGCTACGCAACTGTTTACGCTCTGAAACAGGGGTCATACTCGATGACCCAAAGAAAGGAGACAATAGACTAGTAACAGTATCTGTCATTCTCTGTCGAACAGAAGGAGAAGTTGACAAAAGGACAGGAGACACAGCAGACTGAGAGGAAACCAAAGTAGGAGCAATAGCAGAAGAAGCAGCAAGAACAGAGAAAAAGTCGGAGGAATTGGAGACAGAGCAGGTAGCAAAGTCGGCGGCCCTTGAGAAGGCTGCACCAGAGGATTAGGAGCCAACTGAAGAGTGGCTGGCGGCTGTGCAATAACAGGAGGCAAAGCGCAACTAAAGGTTGCGGAGGTGCTGTAGCACTCTGCACATAAGGGGGTGGCGAATTCAACAAATGGGACATCAAAGGATCTTTCTCAAGTTTCTTCGTCGCACCTTGCTGAAGAGGCGGCAAAGCTGGATAACATTTATCAATCGCCATTTTACGTTGCCTGTGCAACTGCTCACTCGCTTGTTCTTCTTTGTTATCTTTAAACTGTATAGCAGCCTGCATTATTGAGATACCCTTTTCTCTTTTATTTTTCTTCGCTAATTTAATTTCTTTCTGTTTGGCTTCCTTTCCCCATGGGCGGAAAGAGTCAAACATCGCCGGCCGGGCTTCCTTCTTAAAGAGTTTAACCTCCAGATTATCTAAAATCTCTGTGTCATAACTACCATATTGGGGCCACTTTAGGACACCATCCTTCCTAGTGTAGCAAATCTACACTTCATTATACGTGATGGGGTCCACGCCATGTTTAACATAGAGCTCATAGGTTGGAGTTCCAATCAGAGGCACCGGACACGAATCCTCCAATCGGGAATCCCTATTATAACCACAACAAAATATCTTTCCAAGTCTGCTAAGACCAGGCATCTTCACTCACTAGTCTAGCTTCAAACTTCAAGGGAATATATAATACGATAGTCTCACGAATACACGAGTCCCTCGGCTTTGGAGCTTGCAAGTTCTGAATCAAAGATCCCAAGGGATACCCAAAAACTAAGGACTGGGAGACGCTCCACTCATACTTAACTGAGGTATCGATGACATCACCAGAAGACCGTCTATCCTCTCGCTCTACAAATCATCAAAGGGTCCAAGACAGGGCAGTAGTCCTTCGTAGCCGTCAGAAAGCGGGGGACCTCGCAGCAAAGACTTTCGGACCACGACAACATACAGGGGTCGATGAAGTGGTAGGCCTTCCTCCAGAATTTTCACACAAAGCTCCTCACGATCTTCAGGCTTGGACCGGTACCGCTGAAGTCGCCTCACTTTTGGCACCCAGTGAAGAACCGGGTTTTAGAACCCAGCGGCGCCAGGGGAAATGCCCGATATCTTCGAGTTCCCCCGTCTTGGCATACAGAGACACAGGATACTTCTCGGTGACTTCAAAGATCAAATTTATTGGTTGCAACCAGGAACAGAGGTCTACGAAGCACGACACAGGTGGTTCGCCAGAGACTGCACAATTTCGTATTGCGAGACATCATCTTTTATGCCAACAATTACATTCCTGACTAGCACCAATTATTTCAAACTATCCAATCACAGATGACATTACAAAAGGTACCACATAACGACAAGCCCACTTTTCAGTTGTCCAGCCCACCATCAATTAAACAGGAAGGCCCAACATTCCTGCTCGAACAGGCCGGACAAACCCATAATAAAAGACCTCAACCCAAACCATAAATAGGCCATAAAAGAAGGAGCAGAAACAGATGAGAAGCAAGATAGAAGGGTGTGTGCATGTAAAATACACTCAGCAATGTCCTGTTCTTTGATCTCTATCTTGACCAGCTGCTGAACAAGGAACTGGCTCAACAAGTTTAGCTTCGGGCAATGGAGTCAGTTTGCTCAGGTCACACAGAAGTCAGCTAAAGGTATACGTGTCCTAAGGATTCGTTCGGCCGTAGTCATCGGCCTATGTGAGGGCAACCACAAAATGGCTGCCGTACACATAATGGAACCCAAGGGTTCAGAACAAAAACCCCTAATTTCATGGTGAATCCATCACTGGAACATGACGAAAACACTCGTGCGTACCACACTCGTCATTTGCGGTCCCCTGTCACAAAAATCGTCACGATACGGCGACCTTTATGAAACGAGTTCAGAATCACAGAACCTCATCATTGCAGCTGTATTTGCATAACAACAACAGGTCAATAGGAGAGTCCCAGTGAAAATAATTTACTGACCAAACACAGATACGTCCCCCAAAGAAAGAAAGTCTGAACAACAAAGAGTAACTGTGGGTCTAGACAACATAATACATGACACAGTGTCTGTGGTGTATCTCTATTCTAAATTAATTTGTACAATTTAACAAAACGTGACTTAAGCACAATTGGATACTCCCTTGTTTTGAAAAGTACCCATCTGTTAACGTCTGGTACCGCCCTTGTCATCATCTGGGCCTCCTCACACCAAGAAGAGTATTCTTGCAGCCACTTATGATGTATAAAGTGGGTGCCCCAGTGTGTAGATTGTTTTCAGATAGGGGACCATGGACTGATAACTGCAAAGCAGTGCGTAAAAAAGTGTGAGTAAAAATGATAGTGTATGACTAAGTGCAAATTCTAAAATTGGAGAACCGGGAGGGAAGGTTATTCATTAGGTACCTCACGTGTTTCCAATGTTTAAAAAACCAGTGCGGAAAAAAATAGTAGGTTTGACAAATAGCTACTATATATATTCATATACGGTCAACATGTTTCTGTAGTAAGTGGACCCATAATGGTGTCGGCTGCTTTTTTCAGGACCATATCTCGCTACGGCTTAGGAACATTTAGATAGAAAAAAATAGATTATTTTTTTATACTTTCCGTATTTATAAGTGTCACCTTGACGTCCTTGAGTAAATATGAGTCCTCCTAGATATAACTTATAGGTAGGAGGAGAATACTACGCCTCACCTGGCTGCGGCTCAGGTTGGTAGAGCACCGCTCTAACCGTCGGTTCTCCAAGCGTCCCTCTGTGCCGACTTGGGAATCTTTTATCCTGATGACATCTTTGCTACAGAGTTTATCCTTAAAGGAGTGTCCCTTCCTATATGTGATGATTGGGTAGTTCTCTACCACATCTTCTACAGTTACCTCTGTCTTCAATGTTTTCCACTGTTTGGTAGGGCATTTGGGCACGGATTTCGAGCTAGAGTTAAAGGTGGTGATATATCGAATAATTTTGGTTTCTTGTTTGCTGTTAGATTAAACCAACAGTTTGAACTTAGCCGCTCTGCTGCGAGAAGATTTGATTGTATCCAAACTGTAACCCCTCTCTATGAATCTTCTAGACATGCAATCACACTCTTTCTCAAAATCTATCTCGGTCTTACAATTCCTTCAAGCCTGAAGGAACTCCCCATAGGGGATACTGCACATTAAAGTAGACGGGTGGCTGCTTTCCGCATGCAGTAGAGTACTGCACGCAGTCTCCTTGTGAAACAGACTAGCGGTCAGTTTATTGTCCTCTACCCTAATCTGGAGACCAGGGTGTTTCTACCCTGCCCCCTGTGCATGTTTTTTGCGGGTCTTTCACTGCTTTCTTATGCCTCAGTTTGGAGTGTAGACAGACAGGTGACAGCCAATCAGCATGCAGCTCTTGTTCGGGAAGGTAGGCGTATAATCCGTGGACAGTACGAGTACTGTATTTCGTCTATAGATATATCTATGATTTTACTTTTGATTTTCTCAGGAACTACTGAACGGATTTACACCATTTAACAAAAAGCGTAATCTGCGAACCGAACTCTACCTTTTTGCCAAATTTGGTGTAATTCCATTCAGCAGTTCAGGCTGTAGCCTCACTTAAAGGTCCTATGGAAATTTGCATGGGAAAAACATGTTTTAGGACCCCCCTTTTTTCTCGGCCCCCGCTTCACAAATCACCCTGAAACTTCAGGAAAGGAGCGGAGTGGAGTAGGCCATTTTCTTGGAGAATTTTGAGTGTATTCGTCGACCGGTGCCAAAGTTATTCCAAATAGAATTTTGCAGATTTAATATGGAAACTAGGTACTAACTATAACTACCTACTGGTGACTGCCAGCAGCGTTACTGATGTTCACAAAGACAACAGCAGAACCTGACAAAACAAACAATGCCGCAGAAAAAACTAAAGAAACAAACTGCACTTTAAAAGACAAGTTTAAACTACTGGAAAAAAAGAGCTGTGCTGAACTAAGTAAATGGTGGGAGACAAGGTCCTTAAAAATGTATTTGGATGTTGAAAGAGTTCCTCGTGGGCTTCGTATTTTGTTGGCGCCAAGTTACGAGATGCCCAACCCTTCAATGTTGCGTGAATGGGCAGAATGCAATTTAAACCACTCTAAACATCTTATGCAAATTCTAATAAAATATGCTGAAATAGATAGAACAGCCCTCCTGGAAGAAATTAACAAAATTAATGAGGAAATAGAAGCCCTAAACGAGGAGGAGGAAGCCAAAAAATTGCGCCAGGAAATGTGCACAAGACTCAAAAAAGAGGTAGATAAAATAAAGGACCGCAAAACATACAAATTTTTCCGCGACAAAACGAGCTACGAAATGGGCCGTACCTTTACTTTCTCCAAGAAATATGATCCAATTAGAAGAAATAAACAAACGAATAAACAAACAGCGGAGAAATCCAAACCAACAAGAACTGATACCTCTTCATCAGGTAGCTCTCTATCGATAGCTAGCTCTAATCCTGAAAGCGACCCGGAAAGAGAAGGTCAAACTCGCAAAGTGGGTCCAAAAAGCACATTGGAAGAAGAACTTGCCCTTTTTTGCGAGGAAAGAAGGCAAACCCTACGTCCTCGGACACAACACAAATACTACAACACAGCAAAAATTGGAAACAGCGACAACGAAGGAAAGCAAACAAACGTCGCAACAACTCGCAAGAAGAAAGGAGGTTGGGGCAAAAGCAAACAATAATTGCCACAGACTTGGATAAAACCATCGTTAATTTATCCAACATACAATTAAATCAAACAGAAAAGGAAATTTTGAGCCTGGGCTTGACATATTGTCCCAAAAGAGACTTTAATTATGTGAACAAAAGACTGGATATTTTTAAAAGCACACGGAAAGTAAAACTCAAAAAATACTATGTCTTGAACAAACATATGAAGGATCGAACACCTACACAGACCAATACAAGTACAACCAATCTTGCGCTCTCACAAACTACGGAATTGTTGATGGAAGAGATGAATGAACTTTCGGACATGGAATTTATGAATGACAGTGAGGCCTCACAAAGTCAAAATATATCAATTGCTGCAGCAACTCAAGTCACAGCATCTCAAACTAAGCAACCACTAACTGGGTTCCGTGCAAAATCTACTTTTAACGCAGTCATGTTGAAAGATGCCATCGATCTCTTTCACAATCAAGTATCAAAACAACTGAAAGATTTAAACATCAAAGTACGTAGAAGCAAATACAAATATAATAAAGAAACATCCAATTACAATGCCCTCATAACAAAATTACAAACTAACAACAAAGTAATTATCAGAGCATCCGATAAAGGGGGAAACATTGTCATCATGCACAGGGATCTGTACATTGAAGAAGTGCATTCCCAATTGAGTGACATCTGTTGCTATACCAAATGCACTGGAACTGAACTAAAAACTATGGGGGTCATTAGGATGGCGGACGGAAGTGCCTCCGCATACCCTGAGTATGCGGAACAGGCCTATTTTCCGTGCGCCCGTCGCGGACACTCCGTCCGCCAAATCAGGATACGAAATACGTGGCAAAATCCGTCCGCGGCGGTAGAACAAGGTCCGCCGCACCACCACACCCAACTACGCGGCGGACGTAACCGTACCAGAGACTCCGCCGTACGGACTGACGACTAGGACCGTCCTCCAAATCAAGATGGCGGAAAACACACATAAAAGCGCGGCGGATAAACAACCTGCCTGAACACGGCGGATGCTCCACAGCGACCATACCCACCACGAGCCGCACGCCGACATGGACCCTGCACTACAGGCTTACCCGATACTCTACGCGATCCAGTACGTCCTCGTCTTGGCCCACCATCGACGACGACGCGGGTAGGCACCTAAGCATTCGCTGTCTGGAGAGGAGTACCGGCCAGGGCGGTGACGTAGGGAGGGGGGAGTGACATGTCCCAAAATGCACAAATGCCTGTGTACGGCAACGCCTCCAAGGGCCGTGACCCAGGTAGGGGAGAGTGACACGTAGCACAACCAGGGCTCAAGTCGGGGTACCACGCGGGTGGACGGCGTCCCCCCACTAATTTAACAGGGAGCATGATAACTATAAACTGCAACTGAGTGGAAGCCACCTTTTGTGTCGTCACTTCCTGTCGTGATTTCAGCGTCACCCCACTTCTTGTTGCAGGACTTGGGTCCTGAGCAGAACCCACCGCCCCCAAGAAAATACCAATCCACACCAGCATCACACACGCAAGAATGACTCTGACAAAGCACGACACATGAATCGCAATTTTATTTACGCAGATTCGGAGCAAAGTCACAGTCTAGGATGGAGCATGCCCATAGTGGACACCAGAGCAGGTACATCAGAGGCAGTACATCAGTATCAGAACAGCAACAGGGCAGCAACAGGGCAGTGTGGACACCAGAGCAGGTACATCAGATGCAGTACATCAGTATGAGGACAGCAACAGGGCAGTGTGGACACCAGAGCAGGTACATCAGAGGCAGTACATCATTATCAGAACAGCAACAGGGCAGCAACAGGGCAGTGTGGACACCAGAGCAGGTACATCAGAGGGCATACATCAGTATGAGGATAGCAACAGGGCAGTGTGGACACCAGAGCAGGTACATCAGATGCAGTACATCAGTATCAGAACAGCAACAGGGCAGTGTGGACACCAGAGCAGGTACATCAGATGCAGTACATCAGTATGAGGATAGCAACAGGGCAGTGTGGACACCAGAGCAGGTACATCAGATGCAGTACATCAGTATCAGAACAGCAACAGGGCAGTGTGGACACCAGAGCAGGTACATCAGATGCAGTACATCAGTATCAGGATAGCAACAGGGCAGTGTGGACACCAGAGCAGGTACATCAGATGCAGTACATCAGTATGAGGATAGCAACAGGGCAGCAACAGGGCAGTGTGGACACCAGAGCAGGTACATCAGATGCAGTACATCAGTATCAGAACAGCAACAGGGCAGTGTGGACACCAGAGCAGGTACATCAGATGCAGTACATCAGTATCAGAACAGCAACAGGGCAGTGTGGACACCAGAGCAGGTACATCAGATGCAGTACATCAGTATGAGGATAGCAACAGGGCAGTGTGGACACCAGAGCAGGTACATCAGATGCAGTACATCAGTATCAGAACAGCAACAGGGCAGTGTGGACACCAGAGCAGGTACATCAGATGCAGTACATCAGTATGAGGATAGCAACAGGGCAGTGTGGGCACCAGAGCAGGTACATCAGAGGCAGTACATGAGAGGGGCCAAGTGCTCCAACAGTCCATTGCACTGAAAACGTCCATCAGAGGCAGTACATGAGAGGGGCTAAGGGCACCAACAGTCCATTGCACTGAAAACGTCCATCACAGGCAGCACATGAGAGGGCACAATGCAGTTCCAGAACAGCAACAGGGCAGCAACAGGGCAGTGTGGACACCAGAGCAGGTACATCAGATGCAGTACATCAGTATCAGAACAGCAACAGGGCAGTGTGGACACCAGAGCAGGTACATCAGATGCAGTACATCAGTATGAGGATAGCAACAGGGCAGTGTGGACACCAGAGCAGGTACATCAGAGGGCACAGTACAGCAACTTACAGCACACTATCAGGTGGATTGCGTGAAGTACCCGCATCGGACACACTGGCAGCACCAGAAACCGGAGTGTGACACACAGCCACAGATGTAGTGACTGACACGTGAGCCACAGACCCAGATACACTGCCAGCACCTGATACAGGAGTGTGACACACCGACACAGCCCGAGTTACTGACACATGGCCCATAGACCCAGATACACTCCCAGCACCTGATACAGGAGTGTGACACACCGACACAGCCCGAGTTACTGACACATGGCCCATAGACCCAGATACACTCCCAGCACCTGATACAGGAGTGTGACACACCGACACAGACCGAGTGACTGACACGTGAGCCACAGACCCAGATACACTGGCAGCACCTGATACAGGATATGTCTCGACGGATACCCTGCCACTAACAGACACATGCGAGTCAACTGCACCAGCGCCACTGTGACCACTGAAATGATGAGCCACAGGGCTGTATGGTCCAGGAGGCAGGGTGGCTCTGGGAGCGGGGGATAGTTGCAATTGGCCGATATCGGATTGGGCATGTGTCAATGCTGTGTGTCTACGCTTCTTTTGGACATGTGCCTGCACCCTGGACAGGACAGGACTCACAAGTCGACCGGACTGAGAAGCAATTTCACCCACCATGGGAGGTGCATGTGCTGGGGGGGGAATGGTCTCTGGGGACGTGCTGGAGCCTGCTTGTCGTTTGCTGTGTGGCTGCCTTGTGGCCTCTGCAACATGTGTCATGGGGGATGCCACGACAGGGTCCACCTGCATCCGTCCCTGACGGGCCATGATGGGAGTGGATGTAAGGGGTGACTCCACTGCTGAGTCTTCTGTATTCCGTTTGCCAGAAAACAGCTGTCTCAGAGCAACTATGGGTGATGTATGCCTGTCCCTGACAGCGCCACTGTTCATGGGCGAGTCCTTGGGCCTTGGATGTTCCATTTCCGTAGGAGTACTGTACTCTGCGGACTTGCCCTGTTCCCTGGATGGTGCCCTCTTCCAGGCAGCAGACTTGTCGTCTGTGGTGTACATATCAGCTGGACACCCCTTCTGCCCGTGTGTGTCCCTGCCCCTGGGACTGTCCGTGCTCCTCTTAGGTGCGTTTGTCTTGTGACTATTCTTGTCCCTGCCCGTGGGAGTGGCTCCTTCCTTCGTAGTCTCCCTGGCCTTGGGAGTGGCACCTTCCTTCGTAGTCTCCCTGCCCTTGGGAGTGCCTACATCCTTCCTGCTTTCCCTGCCCTTGGCAGTGCCTACATCCTTCCTGCTGTCCCTGCCCTTGGGAGTGGCACCTTCCTTCGTAGTCTCCCTGCCCTTGGGAGTGCCTACTTCCTTCCTGCTGTCCCTGGCCTTGGGAGTGGCACCTTCCTTCGTAGTCTCCCTGCCCTTGGGAGTGCCTACATCCTTCCTGCTTTCCCTGCCCTTGGGAGTGCCTACATCCTTCCTGCTTTCCCTGCCCTTGGGAGTGCCTACATCCTTCCTGCTGTCCCTGCCCTTGGGAGTGGCACCTTCCTTCGTAGTCTCCCTGCCCTTGGGAGTGCCTACTTCCTTCCTGCTTTCCCTGCCCTTGGGAGTGGCACCTTCCTTCCTAGTGTCCCTGGCACTGGGAGTATGCGAGCCCTCAAGAGATGTATTCGTCTTCTCACTGTCCTCGTACAGGGTAGTGTCAATGGAAGCGGTAGTGAGTCTTGGCCTGGTAGTACCTTGTGTGTGGGATGGCTGTGCAGCATGTGTAGCCATTACACCCAACCCCTCTTTTGCCTCACGTGTGTGTACTCCACTATATCTGACGTTGTCCTTGTGAACAGAGTTACCTGACCTAGGGGATGGGGTCTGAGGCCTACGTGCCTTGACGTGCTGGCTGACGCTGCTTCTAGTGCAATAACCTGTATTAGAGTCCAGATCAGAAAATGCACTCCCCCCTGACACATCCAGAGTTGTAGATGGTGGAACAGAAGTACCACCCAGTCCATGCGACTGTGCAATGGCAGACGACACACTGTTAGACAATGACTGCAGTGTCCTGTGTACACCAGCCAGATCACCATGCATACCTTCCATGAATGCCACCACCTGCCCCAACTTCCTATCGTGGTCTTGGAATGCATTAATCATATTGGTCTGGCCCACACACAGCTGTCGCAGCAGATCAACAGCCTCTGCACAAAGAGAATTTTGGATCACCGAGGCTGGGGCAGCGGTGCCGACACCGAACGCCACTCTGCTTCCCCTACTCCTGCGTGCACGAACAGTACATGGTGCAGTTGCCGGCAGGGTGGGCCCTGTGTGCTGTGTCCCGACCGAAGGTGTTGGTTGCCCACTCCCAGTCTGTGACAACAGTGCTGACTCACCAACACTGTCGGAAGATGATGACGATGTTGTCTCCACATGCGAGTCCTCCGGGACGGTCCTGTCCCCCTCTCCGCCGCTGGCCCCTTCGGTGTCAGTCTGCGTGTGCGCGACGTCTGATCCGGATGCATTGCCTTCTGTAATCTCCGCCGTCTGTGACTGAGTGCCCTCTGCCAAAGCTGAAAAGCACAGGAAATGGGTGTAAGTAATGGGCACACACACGTACAGTACTGCTGCGGAATCCCTAAAGCCACTGATGACACTGTCCATCGATCCCCCAACCTGCACACAGCCCACCCCAAGCAGTCATCCTCACAGGAATTCTGTGGCGTTGGCCGTAATACATGTACAGCATGCACACTGGGCATGAGGAACTACATCAGCACATAAGTGTTGCCAAGGGGTGACGGAGCACTACAGCATGTGCATGACAACTGAACAGCTTAGCAGGTGGCGTCTCAACATTCCGCATGTGCAAGTGCTAAGTTAACTGTGGCAATGTCACCAACATGCCATTGGAAATAGACTCACGATAGACGGAAGACCCTAATGTGTGTGGGCAACCATACATGCATTGCACTCACAAGCAACATACACTGACAGTAAGCTTACCGCCACGTTGCTGTTCATCCACACGCAACCGCTCGGACAGGTCAGGATGCGTCACAGCTATGATACGGTGCATGAGAGGGGTCATTGAGCGTCGGGCCAGACGTGCCGTCCGTGGAATCAGCCCTAGTGTCACTTCCGCTACATTCTTGCTCAGTCTGGAAATGTCGTCCCAGCGTTTGTGGCAGTGTGTATGTCGTCTATTGGACACCCCCGCTGCTCGTACTTCACGTGCAATGCTCCTCCACACGTCCTTGCGAAGGTGCAGCTTTACCTACCATGATGGGAGACAAAAGGGTGGAAGTCAGTGGACAGTTGGCCAGTCACACAGATAGGAGCAACACATTACTCTCAGCAGCCATGCACATATCGATTCTTTAGTTGGTCACACAACACACCGCCAAGTTTCCAGAGCCCAGGTGCCATATGACACCTCATGCACTACAACTTATCCCCCACTGCACTTACCGCCTGTCCGGGTGCGCCGTACAGGCGTCCGTAGTTGCGGAGCACAGCGTCCACGAGGACATCCAGCTCCGCGGCGGTGAAGGGACGAGACCGGACCTCTTTGACTCTCGACATGGCAAGGTCACGGAGTATGGCACTAGAGCGGCAGTCGGTGGTCAGCTCCGCAGCAGCAGGTGGAGGTGATGGTCACAGGCAGCAGTCGGTGGTCAGCTCCGCAGCAGCAGGTGGAGGTGATGGTCACAGGCAGCAGTCGGTGGTCATCGTAGAAAGTTTGCTTTTGCACATCACACATATATAGGGCCCAGTGGCCATGTCAGTGGCATACGGCGCCAGCCATTGGTCCGCCGTGAGAGCGTGTTTGGAATTGGGCCAATGATTGGCCCTGGTGTTGCGGTGAACACCATACGGTACTTGCAATTGGCCAACCGTGGCCCATGTCCACACCTCCCATTGGCTGCACTTGCACAGACCGTCACGCTCACACACCGGCAACTGCACGTGCTAGAGACCGGGACGGATGCATCATTTGCAACAAAGTTGTAAGAGTGGCGCCACCATGGCGGGGCACGTATTCGGCGGGGGAGGTGGAGGCCAATACAGCCATAAGCTGATGTCCATGCACATGCCAGTTCATGACCCCCTTACAGTGACATTGCATCAGGCAGCCTACACCGGCCGGCCCAGCTCTACCCACTACCGCCGTGCCAGGCCCAGCCCTTGACCGCCGTTGCGGCCGTGCCAACTACCGCCGCTTCAGGCCCCCTCCACTACCGCCGTGCCCTGGCGGCCCTGGCATGGCGGTCATGGGCCTAGGTCTGGCACGGCGGTAGTGGAGGGGGCCTGAAGCGGCGGTAGTTGGCACGGCCGCAACGGCGGTCAAGGGCTAGGTCTGGCACGGCGGTAGTGGAGGGGACCTGAAGCGGCGGTAGTTGGCACGGCCGCAACGGCGGTCAAGGGCTAGGTCTGGCACGGCGGTAGTGGAGGGGGCCTGAAGCGGCGGTAGTTGGCACGGCCGCAACGGCGGTCAAGGGCTAGGTCTGGCACGGCGGTAGTGGAGGGGGCCTGAAGCGCCGGTAGTTGGCACGGCCGCAACGGCGGTCAAGGGCTAGGTCTGGCACGGCGGTAGTGGAGGGGGCCTGAAGCGGCGGTAGTTGGCACGGCCGCAACGGCGGTCAAGGGCTAGGTCTGGCACGGCGGTAGTGGAGGGGGCCTGAAGCGGCGGTAGTTGGCACGGCCGCAACGGCGGTCAAGGGCTGGGCCTGGCACGGCGGTAGTGGGTAGAGCTGGGCCGGCCGGTGTAGGCTGCCTGATGCAATGTCACTGTAAGGGGGTCATGAACTGGCATGTGCATGGACATCAGCTTATGGCTGTATTGGCCTCCACCTCCCCCGCCGAATACGTGCCCCGCCATGGTGGCGCCACTCTTACAACTTTGTTGCAAATGATGCATCCGTCCCGGTGTCTAGCACGTGCAGACAATTGGAATGTTGAACGCGGGCCGCGTATGGCCAGACGTCAACAGCGGAAGCAGTGCACCGCCATGGCGGCGTCAATGAGTGCATGTCAGCTGACGATGCACGATGCACTATGTTTAATTGTCTGCAGCTGCATGATGAGGGTTGTGTGCGTGATTGCGTGACTCCACACTTCATGCTCTATCCCATGGTTTCCATACCATGCCCATCGGTGTGCCACTAATGACCGTCACTTTTGGGTCATGTCACATGCCTTGTTGGCAGTGATGTTGAGGTGCAACAGAGTGCATTGGACATGTTGCAACACATCATGTAGCTGGTGGGTGCACATTGCTACGTCAATCCATGTTGTTGTGACAATCAGAGGTGTCACACATAAGCAAATCGTACACTGCCTATTACATGTTGGATAGAGTGCGGTGACATGTGAGTGAGTTGCACAGACATGCGTTGTATGTGAATTGACTTCCATTCCATTTACTCCCACACAGGAGGGCTCAAAATGTCCATCGCCCATATACTGTGCTGGAGGACATGGTGGACGAGGAGGTGGTCCGGAAATTCAGGCTTGATCGACGTCGATTGCTGGAGCTTGTGAACAAGTTGTCTCCTCACCTGCAGCCGCAGAGAACTTATCCAGGCTCAATTTCACCCACCCAAAAGGTGATGGCGGCACTCCATTTTTTTGCAACAGGCACATTTCAGTACACTATAGGACATGCCGGGGGAATGTCACAGGCCATGTTCAGCACGGTACTCAAGGATGTACTGACAGCCATGATGCTGTACAAGCATGAGTACATACATTTTCCACAGGCGGCAGAGTTGGCAGCGGTCAAGGCAGACTTTTATGCACTGGGTCGCATTCCACACGTTGTGGGTTCAATTGATGGCACGCATATTGCGATCATCCCGCCACGGGCACGTGAGCAGGTGTTTCGGAATCGGAAGCACTTCCACTCCCTTAACGTGCAGGTGGTGTGCCAGGCCGACAACATTATCTCACATGTGTGTGCAAGATTTCCTGGCTCTGCACATGACGCCCACATCATGCGGAGCAGCATAGTCCCACGACTGATGGCAAATCTGCGTCCGGCACAAGCCTGGCTTGTTGGTGAGTATGCTGTGGTGACTGGAGTGATATCTGGGTGGCTTGGTGTGGCCACATGTTCAGGTACTGATGTCTCTCTCTAATTCCCACATACACAGGCGACTCGGCTTACCCAAACAGGCCTTGGCTTCTGAGTCCAATTCGCAATCCCATCACAGCAGGAGAAATGCGATACAACGATGCCCATGGTAGGACACGTCGAGTGGTGGAATGAACATTTGGCCTGCTTAAGTCTAGGTTTCGGTGCCTAGATAAGACTGGAGGGGCCCTGCCTTACGCACCTGGCAAAGTATGCATGATTGTGATGGCCTGCTGCATGCTCCACAATCTGGCTGTGCGAAATAACATTGCACTGATCTTGGACCCAGATGAACAGCAAGTTCCTCGCCCTCCCGACCCACCCATGTCGACTGATGAGGATAGTGGTGAGGAGGAAGGTGTGGACCAGAGGCGCCAGCTCATAGCACGCTACTTCCCTTGACTGTGAGTGTGCCCCTCTTGTGCTGCTTGTGTATGCCCTGTGTAGGTGTGCTGCTCTGGTGTCATTGTGTTGGGGATCATCTATGTGTTTTGTTATGTGATGTATGCATGTGTGTGTGTGTCTTCATTTATGAGTACATGCACTTCTCCATGATGTGTGTAGTGTCAGCCATTCGTGTAGTGATGTGTGTGGTTTGTTGTAAGTTGCACTGCAGTGAGTTGGGATGAGTGTGATGCTGTTTACTAACGTCTGTTTGCGGGTTCTATGTTTCCCTAGGTCACTCCGTTGCGGCATGATTCTGTACCTGTTGGATCCCTGAACCTGGTTACGTCTGTTTCTTATGTAATCATGTGAATAAACATGGAGGCAACACATCATTGAGTGAGTAAGTGGTATTTATTTACAGATTGTGCATAGGTGTAGGTGCATATTTACAAAGGAGTGAAGGGGTGGGGGAGTGAGAGTCCAAGGTAATGGTAGATGAGATGGGCGTGCAGACACCACATAGGGTGGTGTGTGCCTAGTGCAGCAGGCCTGTGGCAGGTGGGACCGGATACTTTCCAGGTTGGATCGGAGGCTCAGGTACTCCAATGAGTCACTGTCGGCTCCTCTTGGAGCGTGTGCCATGTGCTCCAACACTGCTCTCGCCCACTTCCTGCCTCGGACGGCCCCTCCGTCTTTGTGCCGGCACGGGGTCAGCTAGGGGCGCAGGCTGATCCGGTAACACATCCGCCGCCAGGGGCGCAGTCGGCGGTGGCGGTGTTGTGGCTGGTGCCGTTGTTTGAGGGGGGGGGGGGTGTTGGCGGATGCCCTGGCGCTGAAAATGTCGACCAGTTGGCCAAGCCGCCTCTCAATGGCCCCCAACATGGCGGTGTTGTCCACAAAGTCCTGGTGGGCCCGGTCTGCATGTTCCTGGCTACGTGCATAGCCCGCCTCCACCCGGACTAGTGCTTCATGGCACTGTTGCACAGCATTCAGTGTTGTGTCCTCAGCCCTTCTTTCCGCCCTGCTCCTGCCAGCAGGATCTGCCCTTGCAGTGGTGGGTTGCCTGACTGTCTCCCTGCGTGGCTGGGATGGCGCTGCCCCAGCGTTGGCGGCGGGGTTGGGCAGGGCGGCAGGGGCAGAAGTGGTGGTAGTATTGGTGGTGGTGGAGGTGGTGCTGGAGGCAGCTGTGCAGGTCCCAGTCGCCGGTGTTGTTGTGATGCCAGTGCCCGTAGTCGTTGTAGTTGCAGGTGTGACCTGCGTGGCAGAGGTCCCTGGCTGGCTGCTCGATCCGGCACCATCCTCTGCCCCGGAGTTGGCTGCACAATCGTCCCATGAGTGCTCGGAGTTTGGGGATGCTGGAGGCCTGGTGTCAATGGCGGCAGTCAGATTAGGATCCCCTGCAAAAGAATAATGTGATGATGAGTAATGTTGCCTATACGTGTACATGTATTTATGGTTGACAATCAGTCGGCATTGGCACACACCCCACCCACCACCACCACCCTCTCTATGGACATGGGGGCCTGTTGGAAGTAGGACTAGTGACCCCTCACACACCCCACCCACCACCACCACCACCCTCTCTATGGACATGGGGCCTGTTGGAAGTTGTAGTTCCGACCCCTCACACACCCCACCCACCACCACCACCCTCTCTATGGACATGGGGGCCTGTTGGAAGTTGTAGTTCCGACCCCTCACACACCCCACCCACCACCACCACCCTCTCTATGGACATGGGGGCCTGTTGGAAGTTGTAGTTCCGACCCCTCACACACCCCACCCACCACCACCACCACCCTCTCTATGGACATGGGGGCCTGTTGGAAGTTGTAGTTCCGACCCCTCACACACCCCACCCACCACCACCACCCTCTCTATGGACATGGGGGCCTGTTGGAAGTTGTAGTTCCGACCCCTCACACACCCCACCCACCACCACCACCACCCTCTCTATGGACATGGGGGCCTGTTGGAAGTTGTAGTTCCGACCCCTCACACACCCCACCCACCACCACCACCACCCTCTCTATGGACATGGGGGCCTGTTGGAAGTTGTAGTTCCGACCCCTCACACACCCCACCCACCACCACCACCCTCTCTATGGACATGGGGGCCTGTTGGAAGTAGGACTAGTGACCCCTCACACACCCCACCCACCACCACCACCACCCTCTCTATGGACATGGGGGCCTGTTGGAAGTTGTAGTTCCGACCCCTCACACACCCCACCCACCACCACCACCCTCTCTATGGACATGGGGGCCTGTTGGAAGTTGTAGTTCCGACCCCTCACACACCCCACCCACCACCACCACCCTCTCTATGGACATGGGGGCCTGTTGGAAGTTGTAGTTCCGACCCCTCACACACCCCACCCACCACCACCACCCTCTCTATGGACATGGGGGCCTGTTGGAAGTAGGACTAGTGACCCCTCACACACCCCACCCACCACCACCACCACCCTCTCTATGGACATGGGGGCCTGTTGGAAGTTGTAGTTCCGACCCCTCACACACCCCACCCACCACCACCACCCTCTCTATGGAATGGGGGCCTGTTGGAAGTAGGACTAGTGACCCCTCACACACCCCACCCACCACCACCACCACCCTCTCTATGGACATGGGGGCCTGTTGGAAGTTGTAGTTCCGACCCCTCACACACCCCACCCACCACCACCACCCTCTCTATGGACATGGGGGCCTGTTGGAAGTTGTAGTTCCGACCCCTCACACACCCCACCCACCACCACCACCCTCTCTATGGACATGGGGGCCTGTTGGAAGTTGTAGTTCCGACCCCTCACACACCCCACCCACCACCACCACCACCCTCTCTATGGACATGGGGGCCTGTTGGAAGTTGTAGTTCCGACCCCTCACACACCCCACCCACCACCACCACCCTCTCTATGGACATGGGGGCCTGTTGGAAGTAGGACTAGTGACCCCTCACACACCCCACCCACCACCACCACCACCCTCTCTATGGACATGGGGGCCTGTTGGAAGTTGTAGTTCCGACCCCTCACACACCCCACCCACCACCACCACCCTCTCTATGGACATGGGGGCCTGTTGGAAGTAGGACTAGTGACCCCTCACACACCCCACACACCACCACCACCCTCTCTATGGACATGGGGGCCTGTTGGAAGTAGGACTAGTGACCCCTCACACACCCCACCCACCACCACCACCACCCTCTCTATGGACATGGGGGCCTGTTGGAAGTTGTAGTTCCGACCCCTCACACACCCCACCCACCACCACCACCCTCTCTATGGACATGGGGGCCTGTTGGAAGTAGGACTAGTGACCCCTCACACACCCCACCCACCACCACCACCACCCTCTCTATGGACATGGGGGCCTGTTGGAAGTTGTAGTTCCGACCCCTCACACACCCCACCCACCACCACCACCACCCTCTCTATGGACATGGGGGCCTGTAGGAGTGCTTTAGAGGTTGGTGAGTATGTGGACTGCATGCAAGGCTGGGGTATGTGGGATGTGTCTTCAGAGTTGTGTGGCCCACACCGTGTTGTTGTGTTTGTGGTGGTTGGTTGGTACTTACCAGCCTCTTCTCCATCAGGAAGTCCATCGAGGGTGTCAGGGTGCAGGATGGTCAGCACCCTCTCCTCCCACTCGGTGTATGGTAGGGGCTCCGGGGGGGTTCCACCGCCGGTATGGTTGGCCCGGAGGAAGTTCTTTGCTCTTATAGACTTCACCCGGGTCTTCAGGTCGTGCCACCGCCTCTGGATGTCTGCCTTGGTTCGCGGAACGCTCCCGGAGGCATTGACCCTGGTCACGATGCGGTCCCACAGGCTGTTCTTCCGAGCTATGCTCGTCTGCTGCACGAGGGACCCGAAGATGTGGGGTTCCACACGAAGGATCTCTTCCACCATTACCTTGAGCTCGGTGTCGGAGAATTTAGGATTCTTTTTGGGTGCCATGGTGCTCGGGGGGTGTGTTTGTGTGGAGTGCGGAGGTGCTGGTGTGTGCTGTTTGGGTGTGGTGTGGTGGGTGTTTGTGTGCAGGGTGTCTCTGGGTGTGGTGTGGTGGGTGTTTGTGTGCAGGGTGTGTTTGGGTGTGGGTTATGTGTCTGAATCAAATAGTTTGCTGTTTGTCAAGTCAAGTATTGTCTCCTGCTGTCAGCTATGCTGGGATGCAGAGGATTTCGGGAGTGGGTGGGAGTCAATTTATAGTCTGTGTGTTGGCCCTGTGTGAATGTTGATTGGCAGTCAGGTGATAGGTGGGTGTGTTGTCAGGTGTGGTCTATGCAGTTCTTGGGGGTGGGTAATTGTGTCTTGTGTTTGGTTTAGATGTGTCAGGTGGGTTGTCGTCCATTTTGCTGTGTTTGGTGATGGATTCTGTCGGTATGTATGCCATTTGGATGACTGTAGGGATGTTGGACTTCCGCTGTGGTGCCCCGTTTCTCATTGCATTGCTACCGCCGCGGACGTGGATCGCGGTGGCTACCGGGGTACTTGCGGAGTTATCCTAATTGCGGACACGGAAAGTACGCAGGTATCGCGGGGGAGGTTGTTGTTCTCCTGGTCATGTGCGTACGCGGCGGTCGGTGTTTTGTGGGTTCCGTCCGCATGCCGCGGAATCAGGTGTACTTCGACCGCCGCGGACGGGGATTGTTGTGCTCCGTCCGCCGCGGTCGGCGTTTCGGTCACATTTGATCCTAATCGCTAATGCGGTTTTTCCGCGGCCAGGTCCGGAGTATCTTGACACCTTCCACGGCGGACGGAGCACGTTTCCGTCCGCCATCCTAATCGGCCCCTATGTATGCCAATTGCTACAAAAAATTGTCAAAATGGAAATCTGAGGGACTAATCACAGGATAAGAACATAAATTCTTAAAAATGAATATCCGATAATACCTACAATATACTTCTTACCCAAGTCACACAAAGATGTAAAGAACCCACCTGGTCGACCGATCATATTTGCCAAAAATGCATGTCTGGAACATATGTCCCAGTATGTGGACTTTTTTCTACAGGGTGCGGTTAAAAAATTAGCCTCCTTCGTAAGTGACACCAGCGATTTTCTGTACAAAATCAAAGACATCAAATGGGAGAAGCAATATTTACTGATTTCTCTGGATGTAAGTGCACTTTATACCAGCATTGTGCACTTGGATGGTTTAAATGCACTTGACTTTTACCTTCAAAAATCCATGGGTGATATGTCGAAACACAGACAAATGCTGTTGGAAATGGTGGACTTTTGTCTAAATAACAATATATTCATTTTCAACAATGTGTTGTACAAACAGTAGCAGGGTGTTGCTATGGGGGCCAGCTTCTCAGCCAACTACGTGTGTCTTCACATGGGTTGGTGGGAGGAGCTGGTCCTCATGGCTGAGCACCGTGTGACTACGGAGTGCCATGTAAAAACTTGGCTACGTTATATAGATGACTTGTTTGTAATTTGGGATGGTAACATAGAGTCAGCAGAAAGGTTTGTTCAGGATATTAATAGAAACAACTTTAATTTACATTTTACTGCCACCATTAGCATGTCATCTATTACCTTTTTGGATACAGAGGTATTCATCGAAAAGAATAAAATTGAGACTAAACTCCACCGCAAGCCCACGGCGGGCAATTCCACCCTACACGCCAAAAGCTCACATGTCAAACATCTAATTAATAGTATCGCTTATGGGGAGATGTTGAGACTAAGGCGTATTCGCAGTAAGGAGAATGACCTGATTGTAGCTCAAAAAGCCAGCAAAGCCAGATTTTTGGAGAGAGGCTATTCAGAAAAAATTGTTAACATTGCCATCTCCAAATCAAAGCAAAAAAACAGGTTAGATCTCTTGAAGGGAGGCTCCAATACAATAATGACAGCGGTGGATAATTCAGATAGTTCTACTGAATTTAGAATTATTGTCCAATACAGCGCCCAACATCAACAAATTCAATCCATCATTAACAGAAATTGGCCTTTGGTTTTAAGCGATCCAATAATTGGCAAAGATCTTCCTAAAAAACCTTCTATAACTTATAGCAGGGGTCATTCTATGAAAGATGAACTTGTCAAAAGCAGTCCAGAAGTCATGGAATCTAACAATTGGCTCCAGACACATGGTGGCTTCTTTAATTGCAAAGAATGCAAAGCATGCCTACAAGCAGTAAACAAAACTAGCTATCTGTCACCATTTGACTTAAAAGAACACAAAATCACCAAGCTACTCACATGTAAAACTGAGTATCAAGTTTATGTCTTGTCTTGTCCATGCAACTTACCCTATGTGGGGAGCACAAAGCTCCCTGTACATAAAATAATTTTACAACATATTAGAGCAATCTGCAACCAAGACAACACGTATCCAGTGGCGAGACATTTCAAGGCTAAACATAACTCTAAAAGTGGTGAATTGAAATACTTTGTAATAGACTGTGTTCTTGCAAGCAGAGGAGGCGGCAATAGAGAGGAGAAATTGCGCCACCTCGAGACCTGCTATATACTGGAACTTAACATGAAACAACCATAGGGTTTAAATATTACGGAAGATCTTTTTACATGCCTTTAATTAATTTAAAAATCAAACAAAACAGCATTTTAGGGATGTGTAGATATATTGAAATGTATAACTTTTTATGCTTTTTAGATATTTATTAATATTTATAAATCTACTTTTATAGCAGAATCTCTTATGCATATATTTCCCTATTAAACTTTTATAATTGTGATAAATCCATAATTTTAGCCGTCATTTAACCATTTTATGGTTTTTATAAATTATACGGCATATGCTCTAATTATTTAGATCACAGTTGTATCATTTGGAAGGAGTATTTATACCTATGAGAGAAACATATGTTATGTTCATCCCTGGTTAATTATTTGTACAGTTTTGCAAAGTCATCCCAAACTCGATATCCCCCGGCTTTGGTGACTCTTTTGGTATTTATACCGACATATTTTTGCCCGCCGCTCTTTTGCACAAGCACTTAGCACTTTCATTTGACTAAATAGGCACAACTAACATCGGGGCCCCGATGTTAGCCAACTGGTTCGCTTTGTCCTTGTATGTCATTACATGATGAAAGATATATACATAAAATAACATCCATTTAATAACATTAAAAATGGTATAAAATAAAAAAAGAGAACACTATCAGTAACCTTAGAAATTTCAAACAGCTGCTTTTCAATGAAAACTTTAATTTGTGGTTTTCAAATAATGTCTTGTTCTGTGCACTTGTACATTCATTTTTACAGGAGTTTGGTTTTATATGAAATAGCGCACTTTATAAGTATTTTTAGGTTACAGCCAAATTGCAAATTGTTTGATCAATTGATTTTTAACATAGACAATTGTTTGTAGTTTGTCTAAAATAAAAAACTCTTCTATGTCTATATGCTATTCAGGCTGTAACATGTGATTGCGCAATGTGACTATTTAAACCAAATACCCTACTGATGTATTGTGTCATGTGATCAAGCGCTCGGGGAAGCGCGAAACGCGTCATGGCGATTTGAAGAACCAACACAAAATAAAAAATTAATTTTGCACTTACTTTGGGCCCGTATCTGTTTCTGCAGCTTTGGAACTCTGCATTGGATTCGGATATCCTTGGAATATATATATATATATATATATATATATATATATATATATATATATATATATATATATATATATTACCTACTGGCGGTCGCCAGTAGGTATATATAGTTAGGATTTTTTTGAATAGGGATTTCTGAAAATTCTATGTTGAATAACTTTGACGTTGATGGACGGAATTGGCCGGAATTTTCAGGAAAATGGCGCATTTTGTTTCTGAGCATCCCCTTAAAGTTTGGGGGGGTTTCGTCAAGCGGGGGCCGAGAAAAAAGGGGGGTCCCAAAACGTGTTTTTAACATTGAGTTTTCCATAGGGCGGTTGGACTCACTTTTAGCTCGAACGGCTGAATGGATTTCCAGAAAACTTGGCAAAATTGTAGGGACTGGTAGCCCGATGTGCCTTTGCTATGTCTCAAGATATATGCTCCAGTGGTTTTTACAAAAGTTAACTTTGAAAAATATATATTGGGCTACATTGGGCTATATATATGTTAGAGCCCAAATGTAGCCCAATGTAGCCCAATGTAGCCCAAAGATGGCCACCAGAGACAAAAAAAAACAAATGTAGCCCAAATATCAGCCAGATGTAGCCCAACTATAGCCCAGTGACAGAATGTCCCAGAGTGTTCTAAAGAACAACTAGAGCGCTAACAGTCTTACTTATGACAAAAGTATGGCACACCTGAAGTCATCTTGATTGGAATAAAGTGTTAACACTTAAAACATTTAATTTGCAAAGGAACAAAATGAGGGGTTTCATTTTGCCATAGAAATGTTATATATATATATATATATATATATATATATATATATATATATATGTATATATATATATATATATATATATATATATATATATATATATATATATATATATATATATATATATATATATATATATATATATATATATATATATATATATATATATATATATATATATATATATATATATATATATATATATATATATATATATATATATATATATATTACCTACTGGCGGTCGCCAGTAGGTATATATAGTTAGGATTTTTTTGAATAGGGATTTCTGAAAATTCTATGTTGAATAACTTTGGCGTTGATGGAAGGAATTGGCTGAAAATTTCAGGAAAATGGCACATTTTGTTTCTGAGCGTCCCCTGAAAGTTTGGGTGGGTTTCGTCAAGCGGGGGGAGAGAAAAAAGGGGGTCCCAAAACATGTTTTTAACATTGAGTTTTCCATAGGGCGCTTGGACTCACTTTTAGCTTGAACGGCTGAATGGATTTCTATGAAACTTGGCAAAATTGTAGAGACTGTTTGCCCGATGTGCCTTTGCTAGGTCTCAAGATATGTGCTCCAGTGGATTTTGAGAAATTAACTTTCAAAAAAATATCTATATCTGTGACAGCGTCCCGGTTAGCGCCCCGGTTCGCGTACCAGACGCGTTACGGAACTTCGCGAGGAGAAGCGGATTGGCTCTCCGGTGACTCTCAACATTCTAAACAGTCCGGAGCGGCCGCCATCTTGTCTCTCGGTAGGATCGAGAGACAAGAGGTGGAAATAAACGAAGGGGGAAATGAATGAAAAGGGCAAGGTAGACCCCTCCTGACCCCCTAGGATTGATGTGGGGGCTATTAAAGGGCCCCGCGGGGCAAAAAAATAAAATATATATTTTTTTTGATTTTTCGCGTGGAAGCGCTACCCGGTACGCGAACCGGGTAGCTCACCGGTAGCGTAACGGGAGTCCGCCATCTTGTGTTTTGGACGAATTTAGTCACAAGATGGAGGATAAACAATGTTGGGAATGGGTATAAGGGGGCACGGGAGACATATCCTGACCCCCTAGGTTTTCTGAGGGTGGCTGAGGAGGCCCATATATGTAAAAAAAAAAAATTTCAAATTTTCGCACGGTTAGCGCCCGGTCCGCGCACCGGGTAGCGTTCCGGAAAGTGTAACAAGGGGAAAACCAAGGGAAATAGTAAAATAATATTTTAGAGTGCTTTGAGGTAGGGTAGCTCTGAATAGAGCTGTTGTGTTGTGTGGGTGATGTAAGTACCAACATGTAGGTACCAATGAAGAGTCTAAAATTCAATGTACACCGTCTCCTCTGTAGATATTTTGTATGTTCTAATATGGGTTATTTAAATGTAAATGTGTGGAAAAGCACTTCATGCTTTAAAGCAATTGTATTTTTGAACTGATTGTACTTTCCTCTTAGTCCTCCTCTTTGTTTTTTTCCCCCACACTCTTCTTCAGCATGATAGTTGATAAATTTGTTCCCTCAAAAAATGTATATACATAAAAAAATTATATTAAATACATATAAAATATATTTTTCCTTTAAAAGAAGAATACATTTTACAGCTTTTGATATTTGCTATTAAAAAACCATTGAAATTCACTGAAAAAACCATAGGTTATAGACCATATATAGTTAGGAATTAGCATTTACAAAACCTTGAAAATTCACTGAAAAAACCATAGGTTATAGACCATATATAGTTAGGAATTAGCATTTACAAAACCTTATTTTACTCACACAAACCCATTGAAATTCGCATATATAGTTAGTTGCACAAACTACATATCGCGCACCCGCAATCCACTGCTGATCATGTCACATATTACATCATTCATGACATGGTCAGTGACATCACTGATGACATCACTGATGACATCTCAAATGACATCACTGAAGACATCACTGATGACAACATCCAGTGACTGTATGTTTCTGTAACGTTAAAATATGTCTTACATATTGAAGAATGAGTGGATGTATAAGTGTCTGGATGAAGGATTTAGTAGGTGCATGACTGACTGTATGAGTGAGTGATTAAATGTGTCTCACTGAGTGCATGGGTTAGTGACTAAACTGTCTTAATTTGTGCATCATTATGTCTGTTGTTCTGTAAACTGCTGCATGTGTTGATCAGTAGCTACATGAGTAACTATATGGGTTATTGATTGGTTGCCCAAGTATTTGTATGGGAGACTGAGTGTGTGTGTGGGTGGCTGGGAGGTGTATGACTCTGTGCATAGATGTGTGAGCAGTTGATTCACTAGATGTATGGGTTCAAAAGTGCATGTGGAAACAGCTGTATGGGCGGTTGACTGTGTGCATGAGTGTATTGGTGAGAGAATGGATATCTCAGTGCTACATGTCAAAGTAAGTACATATGTAAAACACAGTACATGTGAGAGTTGACATATATATAAATAACTGTGCATAAGAGCCAGTGAATGTGTGAGTGGATGTATGGATCATTGTGAACTTGTATCAGGGATTGTATAAGAGAGTAAATATGTGTTAGTATATGTTTGAATAAGTAAGGTGTGTATAACTGTATAGTTGAGGAAATGGAGGTGTGATTGATTCTTTGCATTACTGACTAGGTGTGTGAGTAACTCCATGGATGAGTGACAGTCTGTGAGTGTCTGTTTACACTGAGTGTATCTAAGGTTATATTAGAGTCTGAAGAGGTTAATCGTATTATCACATGAATGATGTCATCAGTGATGTGATCAGTAATGTCAAATGAGATGTCATCAGTGATGTCATCAGTGATGTCATTTGAGATGTCATCAGTGATGTCATCAGTGATGTCATTTGAGATGTCATCAGTGATGTCATCAGTGCTGTCATTTGAGATGTCATCAGTGATGTCATCAGTGATGTCACTGACCATGTCATGAATGATGTAATATGTGACATGATCAGCGGTATTCACCTGTTACAACGCATTTTTTACAACGCACTACCACTACAACGCAGGCATTACAACGCATACCATTACAACGCATAGCGCTGGGGGGCGCTCTAGGATAAGAGGTAAGTTTAATTTACTATCCAACACCTTCCCTAGGGTCCACGGGGACTGGAGTTAGAATAGTAAATTATACTTACCACTATCCAGCACCCCAAAGCGCTATGCGTTGTAGTGGTATGCGTTGTGAATACCGCGTTGTAATGGTATGCGGAGTAAAAGTATGCGTTGTAACGTCATACATCCTGATCAGCAGTGGATTGCGGGTGCGCGATATATAGTTAGTGCAACTAACTATATATGCGAATTTCAATGGGTTTGTGTGAGTAAAATAAGGTTTTGTAAATGCTAATTCCTATCTATATATGGTCTATAACCTATGGTTTTTTCAGTGAATATATATATATATATATATATATATATATATATATATATATATATATATATATATATATATGTGTATGTGTATATATATATATATATATTTATTTCGTATTTCCACACACTCCTCCAGGTATGAAAAACACGAGCCCAAGTGCATCCAAAGATTTATTTCAGCAAAATCGGCAACAGATTAACTCAACACGTTTCGGGATAGTCTCCCTTGCTCACGAGTCAAGTTGTGTGAATTTCATTGGAGTAATTTAAAGAACATGTGACAATTGAACATAAACAAAAGACTACCGCGATTTTTGTAAACAAAGCGGTAGCTAGGGAATGTTTCCTCTAAATACAGTTCACTTTTCCTAAACATGGTTAAATGTAATTTAAATTAATGTCAATGGCATTTCGCTATACATTCATGTGTGTATCGCTATATTTACAAAAGGCACAACATAATTTGGTAATCAGCTGGTGTGTACCATGCCTGCGCAAAACGAGAGGAGGAAGAACCGAGGCTCAAATCCGATCAACGTTCATAACATCTCCTGAATATTTAACAGATAGGGCCCCTGTGGGCAGTTCTATTCCTCATTTCTACTCCGTTCTTTCGATTATATGTATCTTACACATCACGCAAAACATCTTTGAATAGGAATAAAGCCCATGTGGGCAATCCCAAATTTCATCGTGCTTTGCCTTCCAAAATTAGTTACTGCTCTTCGAAGCCACCCCTACGGGCATACATTTCATTATTAAATTGCGCACACACTGTGAAATCTCAGCGGCTACCATGCGACTAGAATTGAGCCCCAGTGGGCACATTTTCTTGTAATCATTACTGTCTGGTGAGTTGTATAAATTGTCTCCTTCACAAGGATTTTCACATTCCCTGAAAAATAATAAAAATAAACTAAATTAAAAAAACACACTAACAAGATATTTATACAAATTCTTAAAAGAGTTATATCTACGGGCACATGTATATACATCAACTCTTGGGATTATATCAGGACAGACCATGGGGCACTCAGGTACAGCAAACACAAATCTGACTATTTTCATAAAGAGTGTAAAAAGTGTAAACAGTCACCCCAAGTGTACTTCCATTTCTTTGTCATTGTTATGTCCAAGAGGTATCATGGTCTTATATAGGATTATAAACTTTGACTCCAGTCTCCGTAAACACTGTTGTCTGTTTCCACCTCTTTCATTATATTTTATTGTGTCTAAGACACAAAAACTCAACAGATCTGAATTCTGGTTGTGGTGACTTTGGAAATGCCTTGCTATGGGGTATGTTTTGTCCATGTTTTTAATTGCACGCAAGTGCTCTAGAACGCGTAGCTTAGCCTTTTTGATTGTGCTGCCAATGTAAGCTTTCTTGCACGGGCAGAACAGTGCATATACAGCGTAATCAGTGTTGCACGATGTATGTTCCTGAATTACAAATGGTTCTGCTGCCGAGGACAAAATTGCTACTTTTACATTTCGGCTGTTCTTGCAGGCTTTGCAATTTCTGCATGTAAAAAACCCTTGTACACTTGGTGATATCGTTTTGTTGGGTTCAATTGCCTTGCACAATTGGTCTTTTAATGATTTTGCTCTCCTAAAAGTTACCTGCGGAGACATTTCTACGCAGGTGGCTATGTCTGGATCAGAATGTAACATAGGCCAGAATTTATTTAAGCTTTTCCGCAATAAAAAAGCTTTGCTGATGTAAGTTGTAATGAACCTGGTCTTAGTTTCTTGTTCTGTTATCTCAGGCTGCTTAGTGAGTAATGACTCTCTACTCCTACCCGCCACCACCTTTTGTGCATTCACAATCGTTTTCCGCGGGTACCCTCTTGCTGCAAATCTTTCACACATTATCCTCTCTTCTGTGGAGTATGCGCTGCTGGTACTACAGTTGCGTTTAGCTCGTAGTAATTCCCCTACCGGGATGCTCTGAATGAGGGAATTAGGATGGCAACTGCGCGCATGCAACAAACTATTGCCTGATAATGTCTTCCTGAACAGTTCACTTTCCAACTTATTATCTTTAACTCGCAGTTTCAAATCTAAAAATTCAAGCGAATCTTTAGACCAATGGTTTGTGAATTGCAGGTTGAATGTGTTTTCATTCAATGTACACACAAAGTCAATTGCTTGTTTTTCGTTGCCCTCCCAAATCACAAAAATATCATCTATGTATAGCATCCATCTAATGGCATGCTTTTTGTACATAGATGATCTGTACGCAATTTCCTCCTCCCAGTACCCCATGAAGAGACCCGCAAAGCAAGGAGCAAAACAAGTCCCCATGGAAGTACCGAGAGTTTGTTTGAAGACTTTGTTGTCAAACAAAAAATATGTTTGGGTTAGGCATGTGTGCATCATTTGTATGAGCATTTGCGTGTGATGCAAGTATGATACTGATCTCCTAGCCAAAAAATGTCTACAAGCATCTAAGCCTTGTTGGTGGGGGATGCTTGTATAAAGGCTTACTACGTCTAATGACAATAGTGAATAGCTCTCTTTCCACTCAATTGTTTCAATTTGTCTCAGAAAATCCCCAGAATCCCTGACATACGATGGCAAACCTTGTACTGAATTCTGTAAAAAATGGTCTACGTATTTGGATGTATTTTCTAAACAACTCCCGTTGGAGGAAATTATAGGTCTACCTGGGGGATTTGTTTCACTCTTATGTATCTTAGGTAAAAGATACATCGCAGGTAATTTGGGGAACTTACATTCTAAAATTCTAAATTCCTCCTCTTCAATGACCTCAGCTAACTTCCAAGTTGTGTACTATACGCTCTTACAGAATTCTCATATTCCATTCTATTACTTCTGCAGTAAGTGGTGGTGTCCGATAACTGTCTCAGCCCTTCTGCTATGTAATCTGGCCTTGATTGTATCACCACGTTCCCACCTTTGTCTGATTTTTTAATGACTATTTGGGGGTCATTCTTTAGATTTTCTAGCACTTTCTTTTTGCTCTGTGTAATATTTTTCCAGCCTTTGTGTTTTCTATTGTTGGCTATATGCTGCAATTCTAAACACATGCTCTTTTCAAACACATCTACAACGTCATTTTTAATCGGGGGCAAAAACACCGATTTTGGCTTAAACCCGCTTTTTACACTCAAGCCCAATGGGATTGACCCGTAGGGGTGGCTTCGAAGAGCAGTAACTAATTTTGGAAGACAAAGCACGATGAAATTTGTGATTGCCCACATGGGCTTTATTCCTATTCAAAGATGTTTTGCGTGATGTGTAAGATACATATAATCGAAAGAACGGAGTAGAAATGAGGAATAGAACTGCCCACAGGGGCCCTATCTGTTAAATATTCAGGAGATGTTATGAACGTTGATCGGATTTAAGCCTCAGTTCTTCCTCCTCTCGTTTTGCGCAGACATGGTACACACCAGCTGATTACCAAATTATGTTGTGCCTTTTGTAAATATAGCGATACACACATGAATGTATAGCGAAATGCCATTGGCATTAATTTAAATTACATTTAACCATGTTTAGGAAAAGTGAACTGTATTTAGAGGAAACATTCCCTAGCTACCGCTTTGTTTACAAAAATCGCGGTAGTCTTTTGTTTATGTTCATTTGTCACATGTTCTTTAAATTACTCCAATGAAATTCACACAACTTGACTCGTGAGCAAGGGAGACTATCCCAAAACGCGTTGAGTTAATCTGTTGCCGATTTTGCTGAAATAAATCTTTGAATGCACTTGGGCTCATGTTTTTCATACCTGGAGGAGTGTGTGGAAATACGAAATAATTAGCAGGGCTCGCCACCCAGCACGAGCCCCCATCGTGAAGAGATTGGGTCAAGGCGGCGTTTCAGCGCTAGCGGAACCAAATGATTTAATATATATATATAGGCGCGCACTCAGCAATTACGAGTGCCGCAGAGACTTATAACAGCTGGGAGCACAAACTCTCAGTTGAGCAGAGGCGTCTGAGGAAGGCTCACGCCGAAATGCATTACGCTGTATCTGCATGCAATAAAGAACCTCTTTTCAAAGTCCCCGTTTGTGGCTCCTACCTTCTACAACGCTGGAGGGTGTTTTGGATGTTATTCGTGTCGACCAGAGACACGATTTGGAGCTCACGTTTCTCAAGTTGGCTGCCTGCTTTCTGGTGTCTGCGCAAGCAGTTTGTTCTCCGTCATGGTAGTGGCATCAGGCAGCTCACCAGGAGGAAAGCAGGAAAAGTATGGGACGTTGCTGATTGGCAGTCTGTATCTACACGGACGGTGTTGGTACCTCGTTACCGGCCCACGACCTGGCGGATCTGTGCCCTGCGGGTTGAAACGTTTGCGGGGACTCGAGAGGCTCTTACTGTTATTTTAACTGTTTCCAGTTCGCCCAGTTCTGCGTATGCCTGTTAAATACAAGGACTGCTACCCTGGTTTCCCCACGTTACATCTACTCAGTTTTGAGGCATGCTGGGAGTTGCAGTATCAGCACTATCACGCTGCAACTAACGATCACATGGTTGGGGGAGGCGCGCACTCAGCAATTACGAGTGCCGCAGAGACTTATAACAGCTGGGCGCACGAACTCTCAGTTGAGCAGAGGCGTCTGAGGAAGGCTCACGCCGAAATGCATTACGCTGTATCTGCATGCAATAAAGAACCTCTTTTCAAAGTCCCCGTTTGTGGCTCCTACCTTCTACAACGCTGGAGGGTGTTTTGGATGTTATTCATGTCGACCAGAGACACGATTTGGAGCTCACGTTTCTCAAGTTGGCTGCCTGCTTTCTGGTGTCTGCGCAAGCAGTTTGTTCTCCGTCATGGTAGTGGCATCAGGCAGCTCACCAGCGGGAAAGCAGGAAAAGTATGGGACGTTGCTGATTGGCAGTCTGTATCTACACGGACGGTGTTGGTACCTCGTTACCGGCCCACGACCTGGCGGACCTGTGCCCTGCGGGTTGAAACGTTTGCGGGGACTCAAGAGGCTCTTACTGTTATTTTAACTGTTTCCAGTTCTGCGTATGCCTGTTAAATACAAGGACTGCTACCCTGGTTTCCCCACGTTACATCTACTCAGTTTTGAGGCATGCTGGGAGTTGCAGTATCAGCACTATCACGCTGCAACTAACGATCACATGGTTGGGGGAGGCGCGCACTCAGCAATTACGAGTGCCGCAGAGACTTATAACAGCTGGGCGCACGAACTCTCAGTTGAGCAGAGGCGTCTGAGGAAGGCTCACGCCGAAATGCATTACGCTGTATCTGCATGCAATAAAGAACCTCTTTTCAAAGTCCCCGTTTGTGGCTCCTACCTTAAACAATGCTGGAGGGTGTTTTGGATGTTATTCGTGTCGACCAGAGACACGATTTGGAGCTCACGTTTCTCAAGTTGGCTGCCTGCTTTCTGGTGTCTGCGCAAGCAGTTTGTTCTCCGTCATGGTAGTGGCATCAGGCAGCCCACCAGCGGGAAAGCAGGAAAAGTATGGGACGTTGCTGATTGGCAGTCTGTATCTACACGGAGGGTGTTGGTACCTCGTTACCGGCCCACGACCTGGCGGACCTGTGCCCTGCGGGTTGAAACGTTTGCGGGGACTCGAGAGGCTCTTACTGTTATTTTAACTGTTTCCAGTTCGCCCAGTTCTGCGTATGCCTGTTAAATACAAGCACTGCTACCCTGGTTTCCCCACGTTACATCTACTCAGTTTTGAGGCATGCTGGGAGTTGCAGTATCAGCACTATCACGCTGCAACTAACGATCACATGGTTGGGGGAGGCGCGCACTCAGCAATTACGAGTGCCGCAGAGACTTATAACAGCTGGGCGCACGAACTCTCAGTTGAGCAGAGGCGTCTGAGGAAGGCTCACGCCGAAATGCATTACGCTGTATCTGCATGCAATAAAGAACCTCTTTTCAAAGTCCCCGTTTGTGGCTCCTACCTTCTACAACGCTGGAGGGTGTTTTGGATGTTATTCGTGTCGACCAGAGACACGATTTGGAGCTCACGTTTCTCAAGTTGGCTGCCTGCTTTCTGGTGTCTGCGCAAGCAGTTTGTTCTCCGTCATGGTAGTGGCATCAGGCAGCTCACCAGCGGGAAAGCAGGAAAAGTATGGGACGTTGCTGATTGGCAGTCTGTATCTACACGGACGGTGTTGGTACCTCGTTACCGGCCCACGACCTGGCGGACCTGTGCCCTGCGGGTTGAAACGTTTGCGGGGACTCGAGAGGCTCTTACTGTTATTTTAACTGTTTCCAGTTCGCCCAGTTCTGCGTATGCCTGTTAAATACAAGGACTGCTACCCTGGTTTCCCCACGTTACATCTACTCAGTTTTGAGGCATGCTGGGAGTTGCAGTATCAGCACTATCACGCTGCAACTAACGATCACATGGTTGGGGGAGGCGCGCACTCAGCAATTACGAGTGCCGCAGAAACTTATAACAGCTGGGCGCACAAACTCTCAGTTGAGCAGAGGCGTCTGAGGAAGGCTCACGCCGAAATGCATTACGCTGTATCTGCATGCAATAAAGAACCTCTTTTCAAAGTCCCCGTTTGTGGCTCCTACCTTCTACAACGCTGGAGGGTGTTTTGGATATATATATATATATATATATATATATATATATATATATATATATATATATATATATATATATATATATATATATATATATATATATATATATATATATATATATATATATATATATATATATATATATATATATATATATATATATATTCCAAGGATATCCGAATCCAATGCAGAGTTCCAAAGCTGCAGAAACAGATACGGGCCCAAAGTAAGTGCAAAATTAATTCTTTATTTTTTGTTGGTTCTTCAAATCGCCAAGACGCATTTCGCGCTTCCCCGAGCGCTTGATCACATGACACGATATATATATATATATATATATATATATGTATATATATATATATATATATATATATATATATTCCAGGGATAATCCAGTACGGCGCAGAGTTACAAAGAGCTGCAAATATGGACTCAAACCCAAGTATAGGTGCAAAGTGGTGGTTTATTCAGCAAGAGGTTTTCCCAGTCATCACGACGCGTTTCGCGCTACACAGAGCGCTTGTTCACATATATATATATATAGAACTCCGTTTACACCTTCCAGATTTTGCCAGGAAAAACGAACACGGACCCGCTCAGATAGTTTGCAATATTTATTCCATGTGCCACACAATCACTGCCATGACGCGTTTTGGGCCCTCGAGCCCTTGATCACATGAAATTGTAAATTATGCCACCCCCTATAAAGTGCATGTGCAAGTCACTTGACTCTGGCTCACGGACATAAAAAACAGACTTTCGCCATATCTTAAGTTGTACTTTTGAAAAACAAAGTTGTTATAGACATTCGCATAACAGCCCACATTTCTGTTGCCACAAAATTATTAAAATACCATATTTACAACTTCTTATTATGTTCAACTGCATTATAACATTCTATATTGTGCAAATATCCACAAATATCCACAAATATATAAATTAAATAATTGATATAAAACATACATAAATACATATACATATATAAATATATACCATCAGGTTTATGGAGTAGTCCCTTAAACAGGTTATAAAAGTATTCTCCCTCTATCCATCATATCATGTATTGGATTGTACGGCTGCTGTTTGTATTAATCTCCCCTGCTCTGAGTTCATTCTTGACCCAAACACAATCTAATCATAGATGGATCAAAGAGGTGCTGTAACCGTACCAGTCTGGGTTTTGATTATACAGTTTACATTATATTGTTTCGCAATGTGGGGATAATAAAGGCACTATGTCCTAAGTCAGGGTTTCCCACAAGCCTTTTCTAATATAATAATGAGACACCTTTCCATGAGTCTATATATTTTCACTTTGTGTAATGGGGTACAGGTAGTGTTGTTTGAAATGAAGGTCTCATTACATGTAAACCTCCTAATAGGCGTAACATGGTTTTTTGAGCGCTCCTGCCCTCCCCCCCGGCCCCTTTTTTTTCGTTTATAATATCAGCCATTGACATATGAGTTGCTTAAGAGGCAGGGATCTGTCTCTTAGTCCTGGCTGAAATTGCACTTTGCACTTTACACTTTGCACGTGTGTTTTGCACTTAAGGGTCTAATATTGTTAGCACTAGCACTTTAACAACTTTGAAGGGCCAGGACAATTAATTGTACATATCAGTCTCATATAGATTTGCACTGTTATCCTGTAGACCCTGGATTTAATACCGACATAGAATTGGATATTACGCTGTATATAAAAGGTTTTATAAATTTAGAAACCTTCAGCTTGTAAATATGGTATTTTTAAACATCAATGTTATTTATCATGTTTTTGCAGTTGATATTTACGTTGTATTATTTTTTACAATTGTAAATATGGGTCTGTTTTCTAATATGGATGTAATGCAAGCTATATGTTTTTTCAGTTTCTATGTATGCACACGCCCCTTCTTTGTGTTAATTGTGCGCCCTATATATGCACTGTTATTGGTTCTGTCTGGCATGTGATCAAGGTCACCGTGTCGTGGCCGAAACGCGTCATGCTGGCAATTGCGAGAAAATAAAACACCTTTGAATTTATAATCTGCGCTGTGGAGTGGTCTGTACCTGTGGTTTCCGTTGGTTGTTCACGGAAAGCTTTTCCTTTGGCCGAGAACGGAGCAGGACTGTGAAGCGTATATAAATATATACATCTACATCATTCAATTAGTTCTCTGTTGTGCAAATCCACAAATAGTTTTGTGCAAAGTTGCATTTGTAATTGTGCAAATGTACAAGACATATCAGCCATAAACATAGCGGTTGAGATCAAGGTATTCCTAAATAGCCCCAGTGGGCACCTTTGAATGTCATAAAATTATTACGTCCTAACTGCCCCTCCATTGTGGTCAACCGGTGCTATATATTTATTCAAAATTAAAAAAGAAGAAAAAAGTGGAAAAGAAATAATTGATTTCCAAACCCTGTAGGTCTGAAGACCCACCCTCGTGAATCCAATTTATAAAACACAATTTCATTGTGTTACTATTGTTTTTTCTTTTTTGCCACAGTCTCATGTTCAATTCATTTAGTATCCCAATAAATAGGCCCACACCCACAGTCTCCTTTGGACCCCTCACTTGTGTAAGTCAGGCTGCCTCTATTTATAGGCTACACTCTTCCCAGACAGGTATGCATATCTTCCCCCATGTTCAACCCATTGGGAGTCTTGGCGTTAAGCTCGAGGATATAGCGTGTCTCTAATCCTCTTAATTGGGCCTCCCTATCACCTCCTCTGCGCAGTGGTGGAACCATGTCGATTACAAAATAAGAGAGACATCCCACATCATTGTTGTGGCAGGCGTTGATGTGTCTCGCCACTGGATAGGCCTCATCCCTATTGTTGACCGCCCGTATGCGCTGGAGTATGGACAAAATCCGATTTACAAGTTATTTTCTTGGAAATAGGAATGGGCACATCGCTGAATGGGGTAGAAGATGATGTTCTATTCTTCCCCAGCCTGCATGCCTTGCATGAGGCACATTTGATAAAACCTTTAGTGGTTTGTAACCAGGAGCTTTTAGTTGCAACTTTTGGGCTGCTTTTTACCAACATGTCAATCATTGATTGAGCTCGGCTGAATGTAATTGCCGGATTCTCGGATAGCGTCCTTCCAATGATGGGGTCCCCCTTAACAACCGCCAATTCCTAGGGATGATGGTTCGCAGTTGCTTGTGTTGCCTGCTAAATGCGTTGATGAGTCTAGGTTGGTCTGGGATAGTAGTTTCAGTGAATTGTGTTGCCAAAGTATCATCCCTCTGATGCAGCTGACATTGAAGTTGATTGACCTTGGTGATTGCTTTATCCAATACCACAGTTGAATACCCTCTAGTCAAAAATCTCCCTCTGCTGCTTTTCTGGGCCCGCCTACACTCCTCATCAGTACTGCAACTCTGCCTGATCCGCAGCATCTCCCCATAAGGGATGCTGTGGATCAGGTGGCTCGGGTGGTGGCTTGAGGTATGCAGAACTGTATTCCCTGCTGTCTCCTTCCGGTGTAATCTGGTTTCCAGCCTGCCCCTCTCAATGTACACCTCTTCATCAAGGAAGTTCACTGCAGAGCTACTCACATGACGTGTAAAATTCAAATTCAAATTATTTACTTTGATTTCTGCAATGAATGTCGCTGCACTCAACTTAGAGCCATTCCAGATTATAAAAAGGTTGTCTATGATTCTATACCATGATACAACATTGTTCCTCATGGTCCCTTTAAACGTGGTTCTGAGGACCTGCTCCTCCCACAGTCCCATGTGCAAGCACGCGTAACTGGGAGAGAAGCAGGCCCCCATCGCCACACCCCTCAGTTGCTGGAAAATCTGATTCTGGAATTTAAAAAAAATGATTGCAGAGACATATTTGAGTCATTTCACTGATCATTTTGTTATGGTTTAACATCAGTGCTGGTTTCCTATGCAAAAATTACTCTACTGCCCGTATGCCATCCAAATGATTAATACTCGTATATAGAGCTGTAACATCGAGTGTAATCAGTAGGTAGTCCTCTTGCCAGAATATTGGTCGAATCTGCTCTAGAAAATCACCCGTGTCCCATAAGTATGATGGTAGGGCCCTTACATGCTCTTGGAGAAGATGGTCAATGTATCTGGATGCGTTCTCAAGCATACTGCCTTTGCCCGATATAATTGGTCTTCCGGGTGGATTTACAGAGTCCTTATGTACCTTAGGGATCAGATAAAACACATGGATCACAGGATAATTTCTCTTTAAAAACTTAAATTCATCTCCACTCAATAAACCCATGCTTTTCCAGGCCAATAATTTGGAATTAAAGTTGTTCCATGCTGATTGTACAGTTGGCCAATCACTCCGGCCATAGCATTGCCTGTCATTGAGATGTTTCATGGCCTCCTCCATATACATCGCTTTTGGCCACAGGACGATATTGCCGCCCTTATCCGACTGCCTTATGATCACATTGTTGTTGCTTTGTAATTTCCTCATAAGGCTACCATAGGCATTATTCTGTCTGTGATTCTTCATGTCCCTTATCATTGTTCCCCTGTGTAGATCCTTGATTTGCGAGGTCACCAGTTCATTGAAGACGTCAATATTGTCATTTACCAGCACTGGATTAAATGTGGATCTGGGTTTAAAATGTGTTGACCCTGGAGCTTTAGTTTTTTATGTCAGAATAGCACCTGAGTCATTCTCGTCTGTGTTCCCTTCCCTAAGCAGTTCCTGCAAATCACAATGCAATTCATAATCTCCCGCTTGAACACCAGGAGAGCTCGATATTTCAGTATTGCATTGTCCACTAGCACTCAGTGGTTTATTTTTATTGAGCAGATAGAATTTTCTCAATTTTAACTTTCTGGTGTATTTAAATAAGTCCAGTCTCGTGCGGGCATAGTTAGTGAAGCTGCTTGGAGGAAAATAAGTTAAGGCCAACGATAGTGTTGAACGTTCTTTAGGGCTTAGGTGGACCTGTGTTAGATTGATTATTGACAATGCATAACTAGCTTGTCTGGTTAGTGACACTTCCACTTCTTCTGGTATATATATATTACCTACTGGCGGGCGCCAGTAGGTAGCTATAGTTAGGACCTATTTTCCATAGGAAATCTGCAACATTCTATTTGGAATAACTTTTGCGCCGATTGACGATTCATTGCAAAATTTTCAAAACTGGTGGGGCGCTCCGGTCCGCTCCTATCCCGAAAGACTCGTGTTGAATTGTGAAGCGGGGGCTGAGAAAAATGGGGGGTTCCAAAGCGTGTTTTCCCCTTGCAATTTTCCATAGGAACCGTTATTCGCGGCTACAACCCGAACTGCTGAACGGAATTAGACCAAATTTTGGCAAAGAGGTAGACCTTGGTTCAGACTTGTGCCTTTTGCTTAAATGGTGTAAATCGGTTCAGTAGTTCCTGAGAAAATTACAATTAAAAGTACATATATATCTATGGCCTCAATGGATAGACGCATCTTGCGCGCAATCTAAGCACAGCGTCCCGATCACGCGTTCAATGCTAATTGGCTGTCAAGTGGTCATCAACTTTCGAAACCAGGAAGTGTTGGCAGCCATTTTGTGCCTCGGTAGAAGTGGTGTTCTAGAAATTAGTGGAACAAGTGTTCAAAACGTATAAAGGGGGCAGGTAAGAAATATTTTGACACTCCACACCTGCTTGGGGGGTCCCATAAGGACCTTTAGGGCCCAAAAAATATATATATATATTTTTTAAAATGGAGAAATGTGCGCTGGGTGCATGGTTCTGCCGTAAAAAAATGAATAGAAGTGCAGGCTCCTGTGCTTGTTTAAAAATTAGCTACCTGGGAGGGCCAAATCACGGGTCTAAAATATTACATTTGATGGGGTTTAAAGGGGGCCCTGTAACCCGGGGACCGCCATTCCTCGGTGCTACAACATAAATGGGTGAGGGAGCTCAAAGGTCCGTCTAAGCCCCGGGGTTACCACCATACCGGGCTTTTGATATTTTGGGAGTGGGGCTGCGTGGTCTCCATTCTGGAGCAGTTGAAAGCCTTGGGGAACACCACCCCCCAGGAGCCGCTCCTGCTGTGTCTTGGGGTGCCTACCCCAGGACACTGTTTGCTATGGTAGGGCGGGAGGCTAGGTTCCCGCTCTGTCATAGCAAACTTGAGGGCATATTAACAAGTGCTATTTCGCCGCAAGTTTTTTTTTAAAAAGCCAAAAATTCGGTGAAAATGATACTGCCGTATTTACTAGGCGACGCTAAGATGCATTAACGCATGTTAACAGCCGGGTTGCTAACGGTTAGCCTCATATCTCCAATGAGTTGCAATGCAGGCATTCCCAGTGAGAAGGTAGGTGTTCCTATTACAATATAACATGGAAGAGGGAGGTATGACAACAGTGTTGTATTTACAAGGCGTCCCTGGGTTTGAGGATCGATAGCAAAACTTTTAGTAATTGCGGTTTATAACGGATCCTAACATCTGTTCTGAATTAGACATAAGCATGTTTAATATGCGAGGTGAATTGGTATGTTAAGTCCACAGTCTTATATTAACAAGCTTTTCACTTGCAAACATGAATTATCGCAGTATTTCTCACGATATTGTGGGCATATTTACAAGGACAGCGTTTACATTTTCGTGGCTTTAGCGTTAGGAAAGTGCTGTTAATGCGGCCTTAATAGGATTAATTATAGGCTTTTAAGAATTCGAGAGAATTTCAATAGAAGCCCAGATGTACACCAGAACATTTTAATGCTGTCCTTGTAAATATTCCCATTACAGACTCCTAATTTTACTGTAAAATGTGGGGGGAGGCCCAATGTCCCTACGGTCCCAGTTAGCATACTGTGTCCTTCGAAAACCGCCATTACTTTTGCACAACGGGACCTGCTAATATGCAGCTCCCCATGTGTAAAAGCAATCTGCTTTGCATTTTAAAAGAGAGAGTATGTTTTTGTGTTCTCTCTTTCAAAATGCAAACCAAGTTTGCTATGGCAGGGCGGGAGCCTCGGCTTTTAACCTACCATTGCAAACAGCAGTGTAGAAAAAATCTTCCAGTAAGACAACAAAGGATTTTGAAGTCCATTAGTGTCGTTTTAGCTGTAGCTTGCTGCCTTTAACGCGGCGATAATTTTAACGCCGTCCTTGTAAATATGTCTCCCATTGGAATAGGCATGAAGGATTTAGTGAAGTGCACACTATGAACCGTGAAGCAACACTGTCTAATTGTGATCGATAAAGAATTGCCCATTGTTGAGTACAGAGTAGGTAAATTATACATGGGGTTTTGTAACGTCAGTGGCTATTCCTCGAACCCTCTCTTATAGTTAATTTGAATAGTTGTGTACTTCTTTTGCTCATAATTTACATAAGGGCAGATATACAAGTCCCTTGCACCACCATTGCGTCACTTTTAACATGATGCGAAAGTGGCGCAAAGGGCTTGTAAATCTGCCCCACACTGTTCTGTCGTCTAAGTTTGCTTTCCTCTCTGTCATGTAGAGGATCCTGGGTAAATATAACGGCTTCTGTACAGCCAGTACCTTACAACCCTACCTCCAAATTTCTTACTGCCTGTTACCATAGTAACAGTTCAAGGAACACTTAACTGAGCACACAGGGCACAAGTTCACCACACAATGTTGCTAATCCAAACAGTAAGTGTGCTGGACTTTTTAAAGTTTTCCATAGTAACTGTTCATCGCAGCTACAGACTCTGGTAAAGAGATGGTAAAGAGTTAGCCTCAGTATTATACTTCTAGTTATAAACATAATTTCTACTTTTAAAATTGGTAAGTCTTGTCTAATCATATGATTATCACACTAAATAATAGTGAAATGTTGTCAGAAAAAGAAGACGTATACACTCATTTTTTTAATTAACTTTTATTAAAACAACAATAAATAGAAACATAACTTTAACATAACAATATAATAAACAAAATGTAAAATGGACTCCAATGGTAGGAGGATAGGTAACCTGCAAAACAAAAATGATAATTAGTCTTTAAAATTAGATCAATGTGACTGAATGAGGTCAAATATCACAAATTAACATAACACACGCGTCAATATTGCTTATTCGCACATGTGCAGTGTGCCTGATACATCCCACCCTTCTCATAGGCCCACGTGAAGAGGTGTCTGTAGGGAAGTGCCTGTTGGCTCAGATCTACAGTATGGTCCAGCAGGTCTCTACAATGATTTAGAGACGAGACAGAATTAGGTGAGAGATCACATCATTATGCAGGACAATAGTGTTTATTTGAAACACGTTTTAATGGAGGCACTGTGTATTTAGGCAGCTCTGCTTACCTTTTGAAAACACTGTTTTCAACGGAGTTCACAACTTGAAGTCTTCTTTGGTTCTATACAACAGACTGTATTAAATTAAGCCTTGATTTATTGATGTGCAGAGGGGACAGCAGCATCCATAAGTTGAGAAGAGTAAGAGAAACAATTTGAGATAGAGGTAGAGAGAGAAAGAGAGAAAAAATTACATTGAAAGTGTGGGAGAGAGAAAGTAATAGATGGAGAAGGAGAGGCAGTGTTGATACCGGAGAAAATCTTCATAGCTCACCTTTTTGCCTCTTGTGTGTGTCCAAACACGTGCCGGTACATCGTGCACCATCAAGTTTAGTGATCTGAAAGATAGTATAGAGTTAGTAATAGCAGAGTACATACAACTGCACAATTATATTTCTGCGTTATGTCTTTTGACACTCAGGGTACTGTATTACATCAACCTCCACTGCAAGGAGGTGTTTGTGCTCTCTTTTTCTCCCAGAGTTCTATACCCATGCACACCCACTGCATAGCGATGAGTTCTCATTACTGCGTACCCAGACTGTTTCGCCCCATTGACTCCCAGTGTCCGGAGGTAAGTACCCTTTCTTGCACACCCAGACTGTTCCAATCTATCCACTCCCACTACCTGGAGGTAATTGTACATTCGTACGCAGTCAACTTGCTTTACACTATCCAGTCTCTCTACCCACAGGTGACTTCTCATTCCTTCAGAAACAAGGTTCTTTGTTCACCTTGTGCCATTGCTTGATTCAAAGAGAGCCCCCCACATGTCGAAGCTGCCTCTTTATCGGTTTTTATGATGGCCACGCATCATCGTAGAATCCTCAAACGTTGAGCTTTGGAAGTGTTGGGGGAGAACACCAATTTTTGAAACACAACCTGTTAGATCAAAAGGAAGATAAGATTGTGTGTCATTTCTTTATCAAAGGAGAGAGGAAGTGAGAGAGTGACTGAAAAGAATATTCGTAACTCACCTTTCTGACACCCGTGTGTCTTCCTCCACGTGCCGTGACATAGTGCACATTGAAGCTCTACATCTAAAAGATAGTTAAAAAAAGATGTTATGATTGGTAAATGTTACTATCTTAATGTGGAGTAGAATAACATCACCCTTTCCCACACCTTCCCTCCGGCATTAAAAATACAACTATTTGTACAGTTCCAACTTGTTTAATGGGCTTCGATTTATGAAGAAATAGTGGAGTAGTAATGTTTTCCATCCGGTTAAAGAAAACAAGTGGTGCGCAGTGATCGACCTGGTTTCAATCATCGACGACAGCAAATCCCCCTAAATGCCTGTACGAGAAATATACTGCTCTTTTAATAGAAGCATGGTTTTGTAAATGTTATGTTCACATCTATTTGTGCTTTCTAGTACTCGCTATTGCTGGTTCCTTATGTTAGATTGTAATAAGGACATTTTGACCTGTTATTTACACATAACCTTGCACTACTCCCCAACATTCTACACCCACACCCCCCCCTTTTCCCCCCTTTAGTACCCAATATTGCAGTTTTGTAATTTTGCTAACATGATGTGTGCGCACTGGTGCGCTGATACTTTGTGATTAAATAACAAATGTACACTTTACTTTGATTCTATGACTCTATTTCTCTTGAATTGTGTATTACTGTGTTTTTTATCCTGGGACCACTTCTTCCTTTGTACCATTAATTACCCAGGTCGCAGTGACTCCCGTGGGTTTACCCCCTTTCTGTAACGTTCTGACAAGGCTGTGAATGATGACTCCGGAGCTATGGGCGTGGTTCCATCGTGAGCTATATGAGAAATCAACTGATTTGGGTGTCCGTGTTGAAGTACTGCCGTCACCCGGGTCTTAAACACAAATGTGTCATTATGTCTGTAAAGTCCCACAACATGGCCAAGATGGAAGGTACGGGGTATCACTGATTCTAGATTCATCCATAGTGGCACACATAAAAGATGGTGGATGGACATGACGCATTTCTGCGAATATGAATGTTTGTTGTACACTCAGTGGAGTATTGTAGCTTTAGTAATACAGGGCTATGGAAGCTTTAGGATGCAGTTTTTGTCACATGAAGGGCAGCTAATATATATATATATATATATATATATATATATATATATATATATATATATATATATATAATATATATATATATATATATATATATATATATATATATATATATATATATATATATATATATATATATATGTCACTTAAAAAACATAGGTTTCATGCCTTATATAGTTAGGAATTAGCATTTAAAAAACCTTTAAAATTCACTCAAAAAACTATAAGATTTAGGGGTGTTATAGTTAGCTGGACATTTCACTCAAAGAAAACCATTGAAATGGCTCCTATATAGTTAGTTGTACTAACTATATTTCGCGTACCCGCAATCCACTGCTGTTGATGTCACAAATTACATCATTCATGACATGGTCAGTGACATCACTGATGACATCTCAAATGACATCACTGATGTCATGAGTGACGTAATATGTGACGTCATCAGCAGTGCATTGCAGGCGCGCAAGTTATAGTGAGTCCAACTAACTATAACGTGGGAATTTCAATGGTTTTATGTCAGTAAAATTTCCATCTAACTATAACTGGTGTGAAACCTATGTTTTTTTCAGTGAATATATATATATACATACATATATCAACATATATAATCTGCATATCTATATAAATACAAATATAAATGCATGCATACATATACATATATGCATACATATGCATGTTATTTACATGAAAGTTTGAAAAACACTAATAAAAGCAAAGCTAAAAAGCCACCTCATTACAAACAGAATGGTTTTAACTTAAACGAGGGCGAGATCTATTGCATTTTCAATGCTTGTTTATTTTGGTTCCATCAAGAAGGCATTCAGATGTGTCACACATTTGCCATAAATTCTGAATGTTAGCACTCTGGTTGTTCATTAGATCACTGTAGTAAAGCTACTGCTCACCAGGGAAGTCTGCTGCTGGTATTCAAAGTGAATGTTTCAGTCTGCATGTCAGAATTGTTTTAATGAAATAGAAGAGGATTTGAGAAGTCACTCAAAATGTGCCCTAATTTTTCTTTTTGAAGCACTAATCATACTTTCTATGGCAAAATGAACCCCCTCATTTTGTTCCTTTTTAAATGAAATGTATTCAGACTTACCACTTCATTCCAATCAAGATGGCTTTTGGTGTGCCATACTTTTGTCATAAGTAAGACTGTTAGCGCTCTAGTTGTTCATTAGAACACTCTGGGACATTCTGTCATTGGGCTATACTTGGGCTACATCTGGGTGATATTTGGGCTACATTTGGGCTCTTTTGTCTCTGGTGACCATCTTGGGAGACTGCATGTCAGAGTTTTTTAATGAAAGAGAAGAGGATTTGAGAAGTCACGCAAAATGTGCCCTAATTTTTCTTTCTGCAGCACTAATCATACTACCTATGGCAAAATATACCCACTCATTTTGTACCTTTTTAAATTAAATGTTTTAAGAGTTACCACTTTATTCCAATCAAGATGGCTTCAGGTGTGCCATACCTTTGTAATAAGTAGGACTGTTAGCGCTCTAGGTGTTCTTTAGAACACTCTAGGAGGCTGCAGTAGAACACAAAGGAATCAACTGACAGTCTCTGTCCTTGTTGGATGTACATGTTTTACTGAGAATGTCAGACTTCATTCTTCACATGACTGAGAAAAATAATGTGAATTTACAGAAAATATGCTTTCAGTTTCGCTTATAGATCCCCTTCCAAACCGCTGTGGGAAAAGCATTAGATAATAGTTTTCTTTCAAACATGATTCATGATATCCCAGGAGAAGGCTTTTTCACATGGTAAAATCACCTTAGAACACACCACAATTCCTAAAATGAGTATAGTACCATCAACAAATGATTTATAATGTAACTAAAGTCTTAAAACCTTCTATTAACTGCAATGCTTTCTAATGAGGTGCTATCATGTATGCGTACCCCGCAATTTAAAAAAAAAATATATACATTTCGAAAATGTTTTTTTTTTTTTTGCTTTGGAGGGTCCTTGTGGGACCCCCTGAGCAGGCCTAGGTGTCAGGGTGCTTCTACCCTGCTCCCTTTGCATATTTTGCACCTTTGTTTTTCTGCTTTCCTGTGCCTCAGTCTACTGAGGCACAAGATGGCTGCCAACACTTTCTGGTTTGGAGTGTTGACAGACATTGGCAGCCAATCAGCATGCAGCTCGTGCTCGGAATGGTACAGAGTACAGTAAGCTTACAGTAAGCTTACAGTAAGCTGCTATAGATATATATATTCTCGTTTGATTTTCTCAGGAACTACTGGAGGGATTCACACCATTTAAACAAAAGGCACTTCTGCGTACCAGTCCCTACAATTTTGCCAAGTTTGGTGTAATTCCGTTCAGCAGTTCGGGCTGTAGCCGTGTCTAAACGTCCTAAGGAAATTAACATGGGAAAACACGTTTTGGGAACCCCCTTTTTTTCTCAGCCCCCGCTTGACGAATCCCCCCGAAACTTTCAGGGAAGGAGCAGAACTGAGCTGGCCAAAATTTTGGAAAATTGCACGCAAATTCCTCAATCGACCCCAAAGTTATTCTAAATAGAATGTTGCGGATTTCCTATGGAAACTAGGTCCTAACTATATATACCTACTGGTGACCGCCAGTAGGTAATATATGTTTATATATATATATATATATATATATATATATATATATATATATATATATATATATATATATATATATATATATATATATATATATATATATATATATATATATACACATGAACACCCAGTCCTGCTCCCAAAGAAGAAGGAAATAGGCCTTGGAAATAGGCACTAACGCAGGTGCGTGTCATTGCTTAGAGGTACCTGCCCTAACTGACATTTAGACGCCGCTGATGATGAGATGAGGAGTCTCGAAACGCGTCCGGCGCTTCATTTAAGGTGAAGGAACTGCCGTTTCACCTTGTGCCAGCAGTGTGCCATTAAAGCCTCCCTGAACGAGTTTTGCTGTGTGGTTCCTCTCAAATGGTGTGCCTGCATGCGATGGGATTTTAAACGGCTGACACAGTCGAGAGATGGAACCCCCGCGGGTCAGCGGTTCTGCCTGCATGTCCTCAGTGACATTGGGATTTTCAGAAACAGCAAGTAAGCTGGCAGCCGGAGCAGGACGGCGCTCGCTTACCAGGAGTGACACACAGAGAGCAGGGCACAGGGCGACGGCTGCTCTTTCACAAGCCCACTGGGGTTATTATTTGTGACATTTTGGTGGACAGGCTGAACCCACATGGGAACACGCAGACACGCACTACAAGACCCAGGATGCTATGCGTTTAGCCACGCCTTGGAAATAGGCACTAACGCAGGTGCGTGTCATTGCTTAGAGGTACCTGCCCTAACTGACATTTAGACGCCGCTGATGATGAGATGAGGAGTCTCGAAACGCGTCCGGCGCTTCATTTAAGGTGAAGGAACTGCCGTTTCACCTTGTGCCAGCAGTGTGCCATTAAAGCCTCCCTGAACGAGTTTTGCTGTGTGGTTCCTCTCAAATGGTGTGCCTGCATGCGATGGGATTTTAAACGGCTGACACAGTCGAGAGATGGAACCCCCGCGGGTCAGCGGTTCTGCCTGCATGTCCTCAGTGACATTGGGATTTTCAGAAACAGCAAGTAAGCTGGCAGCCGGAGCAGGACGGCGCTCGCTTACCAGGAGTGACACACAGAGAGCAGGGCACAGGGCGACGGCTGCTCTTTCACAAGCCCACTGGGGTTATTATTTGTGACATTTTGGTGGACAGGCTGAACCCACATGGGAACACGCAGACACGCACTACAAGACCCAGGATGCTATGCGTTTAGCCACGCCTTGGAAATAGGCACTAACGCAGGTGCGTGTCATTGCTTAGAGGTACCTGCCCTAACTGACATTTAGACGCCGCTGATGATGAGATGAGGAGTCTCGAAACGCGTCCGGCGCTTCATTTAAGGTGAAGGAACTGCCGTTTCACCTTGTGCCAGCAGTGTGCCATTAAAGCCTCCCTGAACGAGTTTTGCTGTGTGGTTCCTCTCAAATGGTGTGCCTGCATGCGATGGGATTTTAAACGGCTGACACAGTCGAGAGATGGAACCCCCGCGGGTCAGCGGTTCTGCCTGCATGTCCTCAGTGACATTGGGATTTTCAGAAACAGCAAGTAAGCTGGCAGCCGGAGCAGGACGGCGCTCGCTTACCAGGAGTGACACACAGAGAGCAGGGCACAGGGCGACGGCTGCTCTTTCACAAGCCCACTGGGGTTATTATTTGTGACATTTTGGTGGACAGGCTGAACCCACATGGGAACACGCAGACACGCACTACAAGACCCAGGATGCTATGCGTTTAGCCACGCCTTGGAAATAGGCACTAACGCAGGTGCGTGTCATTGCTTAGAGGTACCTGCCCTAACTGACATTTAGACGCCGCTGATGATGAGATGAGGAGTCTCGAAACGCGTCCGGCGCTTCATTTAAGGTGAAGGAACTGCCGTTTCACCTTGTGCCAGCAGTGTGCCATTAAAGCCTCCCTGAACGAGTTTTGCTGTGTGGTTCCTCTCAAATGGTGTGCCTGCATGCGATGGGATTTTAAACGGCTGACACAGTCGAGAGATGGAACCCCCGCGGGTCAGCGGTTCTGCCTGCATGTCCTCAGTGACATTGGGATTTTCAGAAACAGCAAGTAAGCTGGCAGCCGGAGCAGGACGGCGCTCGCTTACCAGGAGTGACACACAGAGAGCAGGGCACAGGGCGACGGCTGCTCTTTCACAAGCCCACTGGGGTTATTATTTGTGACATTTTGGTGGACAGGCTGAACCCACATGGGAACACGCAGACACGCACTACAAGACCCAGGATGCTATGCGTTTAGCCACGCCTTGGAAATAGGCACTAACGCAGGTGCGTGTCATTGCTTAGAGGTACCTGCCCTAACTGACATTTAGACGCCGCTGATGATGAGATGAGGAGTCTCGAAACGCGTCCGGCGCTTCATTTAAGGTGAAGGAACTGCCGTTTCACCTTGTGCCAGCAGTGTGCCATTAAAGCCTCCCTGAACGAGTTTTGCTGTGTGGTTCCTCTCAAATGGTGTGCCTGCATGCGATGGGATTTTAAACGGCTGACACAGTCGAGAGATGGAACCCCCGCGGGTCAGCGGTTCTGCCTGCATGTCCTCAGTGACATTGGGATTTTCAGAAACAGCAAGTAAGCTGGCAGCCGGAGCAGGACGGCGCTCGCTTACCAGGAGTGACACACAGAGAGCAGGGCACAGGGCGACGGCTGCTCTTTCACAAGCCCACTGGGGTTATTATTTGTGACATTTTGGTGGACAGGCTGAACCCACATGGGAACACGCAGACACGCACTACAAGACCCAGGATGCTATGCGTTTAGCCACGCCTTGGAAATAGGCACTAACGCAGGTGCGTGTCATTGCTTAGAGGTGCCTGCCCTAACTGACATTTAGACGCCGCTGATGATGAGATGAGGAGTCTCGAAACGCGTCCGGCGCTTCATTTAAGGTGAAGGAACTGCCGTTTCACCTTGTGCCAGCAGTGTGCCATTAAAGCCTCCCTGAACGAGTTTTGCTGTGTGGTTCCTCTCAAATGGTGTGCCTGCATGCGATGGGATTTTAAACGGCTGACACAGTCGAGAGATGGAACCCCCCGCGGGTCAGCGGTTCTGCCTGCATGTCCTCAGTGACATTGGGATTTTCAGAAACAGCAAGTAAGCTGGCAGCCGGAGCAGGACGGCGCTCGCTTACCAGGAGTGACACACAGAGAGCAGGGCACAGGGCGACGGCTGCTCTTTCACAAGCCCACTGGGGTTATTATTTGTGACATTTTGGTGGACAGGCTGAACCCACATGGGAACACGCAGACACGCACTACAAGACCCAGGATGCTATGCGTTTAGCCACGCCTTGGAAATAGGCACTAACGCAGGTGCGTGTCATTGCTTAGAGGTGCCTGCCCTAACTGACATTTAGACGCCGCTGATGATGAGATGAGGAGTCTCGAAACGCGTCCGGCGCTTCATTTAAGGTGAAGGAACTGCCGTTTCACCTTGTGCCAGCAGTGTGCCATTAAAGCCTCCCTGAACGAGTTTTGCTGTGTGGTTCCTCTCAAATGGTGTGCCTGCATGCGATGGGATATATATATATATATATATATATATATATATATATATATATATATATATATATATATATATATATATATATATATATATATATATATATATATATATATATATATATATATATATATATATATATATATATATATATATATATATATATATATATATATATATATATATATTAATACCACACCAAACTTCACCATCCAAGAAGGCGCTGACTCCGTGTATCTCAGTTCAAGGGTGTTTATTTTACATCAACTTCTGCTCAGACGCGTTTCGGCGGCAACCTCCGCCTTGCTCACTAACATCTGACTAAACAAAATAACGCTTTTTATACATGTTCAAACATTCACATGAGTCCTAATTGTCATCCCTGATTGGCATTGGTTTGTTACCATGGTGACTATAAGTTACACCCAAACAAATACGTGCTTGTTTCAGTTCTTTCTATACTTTGGCATTGTATAATACATTTTCTGTGTTCCATTGCATAGCATGTAATAGACACATATTTTTAACATATTTGAAATCATAATTGGTACATTTTCTAAACCATATCATTCGCGCATATCATTGATATATATAAAAATGTGGTTATTCGGGTATACTGTTGAACTTGGTGCTGGTAATTAGTGTTTGAGGCTCGGAGTCATGTCTGCATCCTGTTATTGTAGGGAAATGACATAATCTACGCGTGCCTGAAAATGTACTGTAACTACGGTGCTTATGTAAATTGCTGATATAGTTTTGGGCTGACTTTGCGCTATATAAATATGCTAAAAAAAAATTGAGCATTGAAATGATACAGTTTGTATGTTTGTATTTCTAGAATGAGCAAGAGAAAGTTATGTAATCAAAGTTTTTGTTACTGGCAGAGGTAAGATGGTTGCATACGCTATTTATAGCACAATATTATGTGGTAGGGCGCAGGAGCAGCATTTTACAAACATATTAAATACACAGATCGATAGACTCCATTTTATTACTTTGGTGTTGGTAACAAGTAGAATAGTAATCATGATATCATACACATATATTCAATCGTTAATGGTTTATGACTTCTGCTGTACAAATGTAGGAGCACTATATGTGAAATAATACACAGAAGATTCTATTGTAAAGGGTTCATGAGTTGTGGTGCACTGAGGTAAGGGCGGTTTGTGTGGAGCCTGCGATGATGCGGGGTTCAGGCAGACTGCAGTGGTAAGAATGTCTTTTGACTACTGATTTTTGCCTTAATAAGGTCACATGGCGATTATTTATGGTACTGAGTTAGTGGTACGTCTGTTGTTTAGTGTGTGCTGCTCACCCTGCGATGATGCGTGGCCTGAACGGGCTGCACTGAAAGCATTGACTGTTGCATACTGGACTGCATGAAATTTGAGTGGGAAAAAAAACTACCATCGATGATTATCCATTGCTTTGCAAACTAGGTCTACTGATTGCTCCCCATAACAAATTAAATGATTGAACTTCACGCAGTGCATTCTAACTTTCTCAAAATGGGCATCTATGTGTGGTAATGATGTTGAAGGTAATGCCCCAGAGGTACTTGGGGCAGATTTACAAGTCCCTTGCGCCACTATTGTGTCACTTTTAACATATGAAAAGTGACTCGAAAGTGGTGCAAGGGGCTTGTAAATCTGCCCCTTGGTATTGCCGGTGTTGGAGGTACATTTTGGCGCAGTCTTCTACATTCTTTGTGAGCATAGTTCACAGGATGCAGGGATTGAAGGTGCTTGCGCATACTAGCAGTGCCTCAGGAGAATTTTTTGTCTCTGCCTTAAATAAATCAAGGCCGAATTCAATGCTGTCTGTAGTATAGCTCCAAAGCTGAATTCAGGTTATGAACCCTACTGTCCGTACTGTACATGTATGGCAGTAGTTAGCACAGTTATAGAAGAATGCTTTTTTACAGTTATTATAGCAAAAACTGAATACATAAAGTATAATTGTCTCTGCATTAAGTAAATATCAAGGCTGAATTCCCTACTGTCTGTAGTGTAGATGCAAAGCTGAATTCAAGTTGTAAACTCTGCTGTCCGCAGTGTAGATCTTAGGCTGGACTGCATCATGTGTAATCACGATTGAAATAACAGATGAAACATGTATGGAATACATTGTCAAAATATGTATGTTTCAGGGACATTATAATTCAAATTGTGACCTGTGCTATCCGCAGTGTAGACTGTCATTAAGTGTGCCTTTGCACTTGCAGCGTGAATTTTATTATTAAACTAAATGTATAAGTGATATAAAAGAACTTTTTGAAGGAAGCGTACTAAAGGGATATTGTAAAGGTTTGATAGGTGTTATACTTAGTTTGGTTTGCACTGACTTAGTGGCACCTGAAACAACAAGGTTCTGTAGAGCCTGCGATGATGCGTGGTCCGGGCAGGCCGTACTGATAGTAATGTTTTTTGTCTTGTGAATTCTGCCTTAGTAAGGCCACTTGGCGATGATTTTTGATGCACTGAGTTACTAGTACCTTTGGCCCTTAGGTTGTACGTACCTTGTGATGATGCCTGGTCGGGGGGCAAGGTAATTGGAGTAATGTCTTTTGTTGATTGAATTCTGCATGAATTCCATTTAAAAGTGATAGTATGCCTGACTATGACATAAAACTTTTCACTCTTCTTTGCAATGATTTATGGTGCATTGAGTTAGTAGTGTCTTTTGTGCTGAGCTTCTACGTACCCTGCAATAATACGTGTTGCGGGGGGGCCGCATTCTGACCAATGTCTTTTGTCTTGAATTCTGCCTGAATACAGCCACATGGTGCAATGAGTTAGTAGTACCTTTGGTACTGAGCGTGTACGTAACCTGCAATGATGCGTGGTCCGGGCAGGCCGCACTGGGAGCAATATTTTTTTCCTTAATAAGGCCGCGGGAGGTGACTTGTGGTGCAGTGAGTTAGTGGTACCTGGAGAACTCCGCTTGTGAGCACCCTGCGATGATTCGTGGTTCGGGCGGGTCGCACTGGTGCAATGTCTCTTGCCTACTGGAATGTGTCATGTGCAATCGCCATTCCACCTGAATCGTGAGCCCGCAAAATGTAGATCGAAGGCAGTAGTCAGCACAGACATCAAGAGATTCTTTTTGTCCTATCATTTACCAAAATCTCAGGACATAAAGTACAATTATCTCTACCTTAAAAAAAACAAGGCTGAATTTCATGCTGTCCGTAGTATAGATCCAAAGCTGAATTCAAGTTGTGAACCCTGCTGTCTGCACTGTAGATCGAAGGCAGTAGTCAGCACAGATATCGACAAATGATAGTTGTCACTTATTTTACCAAAATCTGAAAACATACAGTGCAATTGTCTCTGCATTGAATAAATCAAGGGTGAATTTCCTACTATCCATAGTGTAGATGCAAAGTGGAATTCAAGTTGAGAACCCTGCTGTCCGCAGTGTAGATGTAAGGCAGTAGTCGACACAAACATCAAGGAATGCTTTTTCTTACATACTTATAAAAATCTGAGGACTGAGTAGAATTGTCTCTGCCTTAAATAAATCAAGACTGAATTCAATGCTGTCTGTAGTGCTGATGCAAAACTGGTGTCAAGTGGTATACTCTACTGACCGCACTGCAGATCGAAGGCAGTAGTCAGTACAGATATTGTGGAATGTTTTTTTTCGCATCCATTAACAAAATGTGAGGAATGAGTACAATTGTCGCTCCCTTAAATAAATCCAGACTGAATTCAATGTTGTCTGTAGTGCTGATGTGAAACTGGTATCAAGTTGTAAACTCTACTCACTACTCTGTAGATCGAAGGCAGTAGTCAGCACAGATATCAACAAGGAACTTGTGTCACTTATTTTAACAAAGTCCTAGGACATAGAGTACAACTGTCCTTGCCTTACAAAAATCAAGGCTAACTTCAATGCTGTCCATAGTGTAGATCAAAAGCTGAATTCAAGTTGTGAACCCTGCTGTTCGCAGTGTAGATCGAAGTCAGTAGTCGATACAGACATAAGTCTGTGGTGCTTTGGCCCTAAGTTTGCAATGGGCCTATCTCGAGGAGGCACGTGGTCATGGCGGCAGCCAAGTGACAGAGTGAGGACCTTTGCTGTGGAAGAGTCTTTTCGCTTTGCAGAAGTAAACCACGCCCCATGCGTAGGCTAATTATTTATACTGTTATGCTGGAGTTGCGTAGGTTGGAACCCCCCATTCCGCTTCTGCTTCAAGGGGGGGGGGAGACAACACAGCTACATGACCAAGATATTCCCCAGAGTCTGAGATAATATGGTTGCGTCCACTGTGCAGTAATCTATTAGTATTAATAGTATTTCTACACACAGAAAAGATTTGGGTTTCGATAGTGAGTTGTGCATAGCATATCACTGGTAGTGTTAGCATTGTGTACATTATTGTTGATGTGCGAGTTCCTTCCCTTACACATAGTTATTTGCCACATCTCTGAACATTGAGCTAGTGTGTCCTGTTTTGCGCTGCCTGTGAGGTAGTAGAGGGGGAGGGGTGGTTGTAGTGGTGGTGGCGCTAGTTGTTGTAATTTTGTTGGGTTTTGGAAGTGCATAATTAGTACCTCTATTACATATTATAATTAGAAATTTGCATTTTTAAAACCATTGAAATTCACTGACAAAACCATAGGTTTCAGGCAGGTTATAGTTAGGAATTATCATGTAAAAAACCTTAGAAATTTACTGGAAAAAACATAGGTTTCAGGGACGTTATAGTTACCTGGACATTTCACTCATACAAAACCATTGAAATACCTCCTTTATATTTAGTTGTACTAACTGTAACTCTCGCGCCACAATCCACTGCTGATGATGTCACATATTACATCATTCATGACATGGTCAGTGACATCACTGATGACATCACTGATGACAACTCAAATGACAACAATGATGACATCACTGATGACATCATCCACGTGACAATCTGATACGTCTTATCATACACTAGTATAACCTTTCATCACTCACTCTAAAATACAGAGTACCATATTTGAATCCATTGACACACCAATACAAGTATCTAAAAACCCACTCAGTGATCCCTAGATCTACACACACACATCTAATCAATTGCCTATAGATTCACTCATACATGCTGTCAATGGTCAATAGAACACTATCCAATATACTTATACACCTATGTTGACATTACACACCAGCATACATCATATTCACTCCTGCAGTCATCCTACTCACTTATGCAAACAATGGATCATACTTACTTTTACTCAGCTACACACTTATGCCAATACAACTTTATTTATTCATATAGATAGTAACTCATACTTAGTGTTTCATAAAATCACTATTACAAGTATACACTTATCCATACAGGCATTCATGCAATCACTCAGTCTTATGTAGACTTATTTATATACAGCAAATGTCACATATACTGCCTTTTATTTTTCTAGTTTGTTGGAAATGTACCATTGAGAGATATTTTTGCTCATCACCACACCCATAAAGATATTTACTCACCCAGACAACTGTTATAACATGTAGTCTTAACATCATATACCTACTGAATCAACTATTCAAAAATCTTTGGGCAGTCACACACCCCCCACCGAACCAAACACACTCTCCCACTCTCCCATACAAATACTCAGTTAACTAATTGATAATTAATGTAGATTTTCACGTAGCTAGTAACCAACTGGTGTAGCAGTTTACACAACAATTGACAAAGTAATACAGATATTCACACAGTTTGGTCACTATCCAATATATTTAGTGAGACACTATAAATTTGTCAAGAAAACATTCACACTGCTACTAAATCCTCCATCCCGATGGTTATACATCCACTCATTCTTAAATGCAGATTGCTATATATATAATATATATTTAAATAACAAACCAAATCACATTCACTGGATGATGTCATCAGTGATGTCATCAATGATGTCATTTGAGATGTCATCAGATATGTCATCAGTGATGTCACTGACCATGTCATGAATTATGTAATATGTGACATCATCAGCAGTAGATTGCGGGTGCGAGAGTTACAGTTAAAACAACCAATTATAACGGAGGAATTTCAATGGTTTTGCATGAGTGAAATGTCCAGCTAACTATAACATCCCTGAAACCTATAGTTTTTCAGTGAATTTCTACGGTTTTGAAATGATAATTCCTAACTATAACCTGCCTGAAACCTAAGGTTTTTTCACTGAATTTATATATATATACACACACACAAATCAATTGACTTTAGCTATTACCTCTCCATTTTAATAACACATATTGACGTTCAGATATAGTTTATAGTGAAATGAAGATGAATATGTTGTTTTTCTCCACATGAATATGAGATATTCATCTGTGTTTCGCTTGACAAGAAATAGATACTTCATGTATCAAGGAGACAAATACTCTACTTTGTGTTTTACCCTGTGAGTTCTTCATCTTCATAGACCGTGAAACCAAGATAACAAGATGTGAAATCAATTCATGTTATTTGTGAAAACTGACACTATTTTGTAATTTGCGTTTAATGGGTGCGTGAAAAATGCAAAATCAACCTCTGTGCATTTTCCTCAAAAAACATGTCTGCAAAAGTTGTCAACATTTCCCAGTAAGATATGTGGGACCGTATCATAATATTTGAGTACTGGAAATGCTAAGTTAAGACAGGTCTCTCACACACTTTTGGGCTGAGTAGAAGAGCAGGAACTTCAGCATTTTACTATCTTACACAGTGTTAAATGGTTATTTGTTACTAGAAATATAAAGAAATGTGCTGCTTTTTGGTAGCACTGTAGAATGTGTTTACATTTTAAAATGAAACAACATAACACAGTAACATCAAAAAATCTAAATAACACAACTAAAAGATAAAGGGCAAAACAAAGCTCTCAAATCAGAAAACAACACAAGAACCACAATGAAGTACAAAAAAGCAATACAATAATAGAGCATAAAAGCACACCAGCACAAAATCAACACAGCCATCACTAGGATAACAAAATGCAGTGTAAGAAACATGCATAAACATACTTGCCACAAATTATCACCTCCAGAAATCTGGTTTTCCAATGTGCTGGGACATGGTGCATGCATCAAACACTGACTGATAAAAATGGCACCCCACTTGTGCAGGTAGGCCTGGTGCCTGCGACAGGAAATTGGCCAAAACGCAACATGGTTTCACCACATTTTTCATTCAAAGCCAACATGTTTTTGCAAAGTATGTAGATGTGGATTTTGGGCCCTATCCCAGCCAGCACCTTGAGAAACCTACCAATCCTGGATATTTTAATAAACTAGACAGCTAGAAAAATACAGAATGGGTTAACGTGTGCAGATCTCACCTGGTCATTTGTAGCCAACATCAACCTATATTTCTCACATTTCTGTGATAGAAAGTTCTGGAATGTGCCCGGAGCCACAAACTTCTTTCCACCCAGTAATCTCTTAAGTCTTCCAATTAAAATAGTAATTAACTTGTGTGAGTAGGTCTAGTGCCCTGGACAGGAAATGGCACAAACCACAACTTGGATACATACGTTTTTCAGCTGAACAGTGGCCTATTGGTTGTAAAGTGGGTAGGTGTTGATTTAGGGCTCTTACTCAGGCAGCACCTTGGGAAACCTAGCAATCATGCACATTTTTGAAAGGTAGACAACTAGTGGAGTGGAGAGTGTTGTGACTTCTGTGGCTCCCATGATGTATTTGTTCCCCACAATGCCGTTTAAACCTGGCCTGAATTCACTTAGTTCCCTTACATTTTTGTGATGAAAACATCTGGAGTCCAAATAAATCCACAAAATTCCTACCACCCAGCATTATCCTACTTGTGCTAATAAAAATTCTGCCCCACTTGTGTGACTGGCCTAGTACATGAACGGATCAAACAAAAAGTCAATGGGACCCCATGCATGGGGACTTCCATTAACCTTGGTTTGATCCTTTCCTGTCACAGGCAAAAGACACAACTACGCAGGTGGCACAGCACTTTCATTAGCACAAGTTGGGCAGTGTTGAAAGTTAGGAATTTTGTGTATTCCTGTGGATTCCAGATGTTTTCATCACTGAAATGTAAGGAAAAATGTGTAATTTCAGGCAAAGATTTAGGTTTGCAGGGCACTGTGGGTAAGAAAACCTTGAGGGGCTCACACAAGGCACACCACCCTGGAATCCCTTTGTTGTCTACTTGTCCACTTTTTCAAAATGTCTGTGGTTGGTAGGTTTCCATAGTTGGCGACCGAATGGGACACAAATCCCACAGGTACACCTCTCACTGATCTCTCCACATAGAACTTTAGGGTCTTTTGTGTCAAGGTCTAGTGGCCCATCCACACAAGTGACTTAGGGGAATGCTATGTTGTTAGAAATATGTGGCTCCCCACAGATTCCAGAAATGTGAAGAAAAATTGTTTTTAGTCAACGTTTCAGGCTGGAAGGAAATTGTGGGTATGATAAAAGTGTAGGATGCATGCAAGGCACACCACCCTGTACGGCCCCAGATATCTAGTTTTAAGAACTGTCAGGATATGGTAGGACATTCAAGGAGGTAGCATACCCGAGTCCAAAAAGTGCATCCACTTACCACTGAAAAATTGTAAGTTAGCTGCACTCTCCTGGCCAATATTTAAAAACAACACTCAGTAGAATAAAATGTCCTCTCACTTGCCATTGGGATGGGATTCTTTAGTCCTCAGAGGAGCAGCAAGACTGTTGAGTTTTTAGGGGTGAGGGTGGGGCCTGATCCTGGGATGGGAAATACCCATCCAATTATGTTCTTAAAAATATATATTGCTGCAATAGAGTGGGCTTTCTGCCATTTACAAATCTCAAAAAACAATTGCAAAACACTCACTAAATCCAACTTTCTAGTGATTTGCTGGAACAGCTTCTCTTTGCAGAAGTGGTTACTGGTGCTCAGGCTCCCATCCTGCAAGTATGTTATAACTGGTGTGAGCAATGCCTGGTTGTATCATGTTGCACATACATGCTGTACTATCAGTCACATGTTTGGGTAACTGAGTTTCCAATGGATAATTCACCTGCCAGTGTTATCTGCTTCATCGCATCAACCACTCTGAGCAATGATATCCTGCAGCAGGAAACCAGCAATTCCATGCACCTTGGTCGCAAGATCCCCAGTTGTAGGCAAGACATGGTATCCTAAGTATGGCAACAGGTGAAGGACCCTTGTTGCTTCCAAGAACAGCCCTACTTTCTCCACATTTGCCACAAAATTGAGTTATTATTAACCTTCATCAATTTATTATACTTTATGGTTGACTTTAAAATGATTTTGACTTAATGGGATTCAACAACACTATAAGTTCTAGGGCTAAAATTTACTAAGCATTTGCACAACCCAAGGTCAACACAAAGGTTTCAATACGATTTACAAAGACAAGCAAGGGTAGAATTGTGATAGCATTCATTACCGTATACAGAAATGTACAGAAATGTAAAGCAACACAACCAATTGCTCTGCATTAGTTTAATTTAACAGTGGTAGGCATTCTATGGATGGAGCATCAGAGTTCCCATGCATCCATTCATGGAATTTGATTTTGAACTGAGATCAGTAAACCTGGGATTGTGCTAAATGGTACAAGACCTGATCATGGTGTAATGAGGAGACGTATTTCTCCACATTATTTCCGCTTTCCAAGTGTGCTGCATTTTGAAGCATACACAGGAATATTTGATTGTCCCTGAGGATTGGTTTTGCACAGGAAAGTATCTGTTCTAGCTCACAAGGGGACAAGTGTTTTCCTTAACATGAGATACAGTAGAGTAATATGAAGTTAGTGCTTACAAGATGCTAATGGAGTCACAACACTGTATTTATGTATGTATTTATTTATTATAACTTTATTTAGCTACGGTGAACATTTCAAATGGAAGCTTAATTGAGACAAGTACGCAGTATTTTAGAAAGCACTAGCTCAAAGTAGAGATGACAAATAACGAATCTGATATCATAATGGAATCATTCTTTTTATGTCCCATTGAGTGTAGTGTCAGAGCAGTTTTAAAGCTCATTAAGGGGGATGTCAAGAGCCGGGGAGTTCAAATACAATAGTGATGTGAGATAGAGAGATGAAAACCTGAACATTACACATGAGGCTTGAGGGTCTATATGTGATTCAAATTGACAGATATAAGGTTTTTAGCTGATTAGGAGAAAGCCAGGGTGTCTGAGAGGAGAGCTCATGAAGGTTGAAGGAATATACTTTCAAGTGAGAAAGGAAAGTAAAATACATAGGTTTTAGAAGAGTAGGGCTGGAAATCCTAGGTCCATCTAGTAGTAAATGGCTTTCACACAGTCAGAAATGTTTATTGGAGGTGAGCAAAGAAAGAAAAAAGAAAGTTTACATATCATTGGCCTGATGGTGGATGGAATAGCCAGAATATGTCACCAGTGGAGCTAGTGAAGAGAGAGAAAATAAGTGGGATTAAGGGTGAGCTTTGTGGATGGCAACTAGTAGAGTGGTTGGTAGGAATTATTTGGAGTCCCAGGCCACAGAGAAAAGACTGTTAGGACCACTGTAGGACTGGTCTTGATATCCACTGCTCTGGGGAGATTAATGTGGGGTCAACTACAGTAACAAATGCTGATCAAGATGAATGAGTATAGATGAGAAAAATATTTTTACAATATATGTAAACAAGTTAAATTATTTTGATTAATATATGCACTTAAACAACTTAATAAAAAACAAAAAAACGTTTAAATAAAAAAATCCCAAATAACAAAAAATTTACAGAATTCATCAAAACATTTAAAAATACTTCCTAATCCATTTCCATATAAACCTACAAATTGCTACTAAAATACAAACAAACAAAAAATGTTCATAATGGAAAATGAAAGCAGGAAATATATATTAACTTGTTTAAATACTACTAATAAACATAACGTAAACAATATTTTAAACAACAACATGTAAAAACGATTTATTATCTGCACCCATAATAAAAATAAGGAATAAAATGCATATTCGTGGCTGGGAAAAAAGTATTTCATCTTATCTCACGGCTCATATTCAAGCCACAGAGAAATGGCAGTCAGAGAATTATTATGCAAGCCTCTGTTGAGCTGGCCCCGTTTTACCAATGCTGCGGAAAGATTAGTGAGGGATATTTAGTGTTGTTTGAGTTTTGTAATGATGGAATCCTTGTGACTCCTAAGGGAGTATGCAGAACTGTGATGTAAGCATGAGAGCATAATGGTGTGAATGCAGCTTAGAATGTTTAGTTTGCGGCTACATGTAGAAGAATACAAATTTATTATACTATGCTCTTTGTATGGTGTAGTCATTGGTGAGTACCCATTTTGGGGAGGACACAACAACTGATTCAAGATTGTGACATGCTGAAACTCAAAGACATTACTACACATCAGTCTTAGTATCGCACCCTCTACCTCTCACCAGTGACAATGAATATCAAAAGTTAAAAAAAGATGAACGGTACATTTCTCAGAAAGTATTATCAAAGAGGTTCGAGAATTTTCATTCAGGAGTGACAACAGATAATTGAAGTGGCCTATGGAGGACAACATAAAATTGTTGTCACCAAACAAGCTTTCCTAGTCTGAGTCTAGTTTCCACATCTCGACAAGACAGTTGAAAGAGAATTAAAGGCCTTTCATCTCTGCAAACTCCTATGGATACATTGGAAAAAAATTGCAGTGACTTCTTCTATCCTCTTGACAATGGACATCACCTGATGGTGATCTTTGATGAATACTCCTGTTTTTCATTGATAGAAGATCTCTCATCTATCACTCAAGAATGCGTCATTGAGTGATTAGGCTGCGTCTTCACAACCTGGGGTGTTCTGCGAACTTAAAGTCTGACAATGTGCCATTTTTCAACAGCCAATAATTCAGAGTCTTTCTCTTTCATCAAATTATGAAGCATCAGAAGAGCACAAATCTTTGACAACAGACCAATGTCCTTGTCAAAAATTTCATGAGTAGTCTTCAAAAAGCTATCCAGTGTGTTGTACTGGAAATGCTCAACCTTAAGATTGCCTTAAATTTGACCCTTTAAGCTTACCATTCGACCCCTCACTCAACCACAGGTAAAAGCCCTGCAACCTTGATGTTCGTGAAAGCAATGATGACACAGAGACATCAATGGTCCAATAGAAGATGAAACACTGAGGAAGAGACCTGCATCAAAGACTTGGGTTGTAAAAGGAAAATAAAGGCCTATGCAGACAAGCGTTAACGTGGAAAGAGAGTTACATTCAATAGAGGAGATAGAGTGCTTGTTTGTCAGCATAGAAACCACAAGTCTGAGGCTCCTTTCGATGCTGAACCATTTCATGTTGTGCCCAGCAAAGGACACATGGTGACAGCCCAATGTCATGGGAAGTCCATTACGCAAAATTCCTCGCATTGCCAACATATGGATCAACTCTCATCAGGCACTGATGTCAATGTAGAGACCTGAACTGAATGGACAAATAAAGACCCCTAACTGCTGCTGTTTCTACATAACCAACACTGGTCATCAATACTTTTACTGCCGGTCTCCAGTTTCCAGTGGGAAGGGTATGCCCAGATGTGGGTCCTCTGCTCACTATACCACTGGATGCAAGCTAGCCTGACTGATGAAGGGTGATGCCCAGAAACCGGTCCCAGAATACTTGTTTCTGGTCCAGGGAGGACCTGGCTTGCCAGTTCGGGCTGGGCAGTTCCCACAAGGAACAGGGTCAAGATTGATTTGCATATGGCTGGGTCCAACCTGGGGTAGTGTGGTGAGCAAAAGAATGATGGATTAAACCCAGGTCCTTGTGACTGGGGTGATAGTTTGCAATGTCCAGCAATCCATCCATCAATTGTTTCTTTTGCATATGTCGCCCTAAATGGGAAGGGTGTTCCCAAACGTGGTTCCCGTGCTCACTACACCACGGGATGCAAGCTAACCTGGCTGATGAAGGGTGATGCCCAGAAACCGGGCCCAGGATGTTTGTTTCCGGTCCAGGGAGGACCTGGCTTGCCAGTTGGGGCTGGACTGTTCCCACAAGGAACAGGGTCAGGACTGATTTGCATATTGCTGGGTCCAAACTGGGGTGGTGAGGTGGTGAGCAAAAGAAAGATGGCTGAAACCCAGATCCTTGTGACTGGGGGTGAATGTTTGCATTGTCCAGAATTCCGCCCATCAATTGTTTCTTTTGCACAGGATGTAAGATAAAGCACCACAAAGACTAATTTAGGAGCAATGACTGTGTAAATATGTGGTAAAGAATGCCAATTTGTATTTAACAAAGTGAGAGATGTAGTGTTGTGTGATTTTTCAATGATGGAGCCCCTATGGCTCCTGATGGACTCTGTAGAACTGTGACATAAACATTAAAGCTTTGAGAAGTGAATGCAGGTTTAGAATGTTGTGGACACAGTTACACACAGAAGAATAAAGATGTGTAATACTAAGCTTCGGGTGTGGCATAGTCATTGGTGCCTACCGGGGCTAAGGAGGATGCTAAAGGATAATCGACAGTTACCAATGCTGATGAAGAAAAACTGAGGATAGGATATATGAGAAATGGTTGTATTGAGCAAAGGAAATAATGTTAAATACATGGCAGAGTGATGTTTCAGTTGAGCTGAGGGGGTAGATGCAGATTAGAAAATATTTAGCAGGTTATCAGAGGAGGCATATGTAGTTAAATAGTTGAGGACTAGATGTTTCAGTATATTTAAAAAGATTGGGAATTTGGAATACTGGGAGACAGTTAGACATCAACTATGGGATAATTGATCAATTTCTCTGGTGAAGCAGAGCTGGTAAAAATTACATCTTTAGACTTAGTAAATTGAGTTTGTTTCTTTTATGTATACATTGTTTCCTTGAGTGTGCTTGTTTTCCCTCCGCCCGCATGTATTGCTGTGCTTTTACACATTGAAACCGTCTTGGTGCTTGTTTGTGATTTACAGCTTATTAGGTATTCACAAGAGAGCATCTGATTTTCCCAAGCACTACTCTGACACTCCCCTGGGAATAGTCAAAAGTGTCACAGTTTGAAAATGAAATGAAAAGGTTCAAAGTAAACATTCCAGAGGCACATGTCCATTTACAAGACCAAACCATGGGCAGTAATGTGCCCAGTTTGTCATGGGCACTAATGCAAGAAAGGAACTGGATCCCCTGGCTACTGTCTGAATAATAGATTACAGCAATAATCAGGGTTCAGTGGGCCCGTCTGGATCCCGGTGACACAGCACCTGCTGCAACAATTTAGGCTACGCCCCTGACCATGGAGTGCCCTCTGAAAATAATATGTGAACGCTGAAGCCCCACCATGCATTTAACCTCATCGCTGCGGCGCATATTTTTGCGCTACGCGGCTTTTAAAAAAAAGCCGTGTTAGATGACGAGCTCAGCTCGTCATCCGCACACGCCCCCCGTGGCTGATGACGAGCTGAGCTCGTCATCTGCATCGAAGGGGTTAAGAAACATTCTAGCAAATCCACTGTCCTCTGTCTTCTCTTTTATTTGACTGCGTTACTGTGAATGCAAAAAAGCATTTGTCTCACTCAATACAACAATAAACGTCAAGGCACTGTTAGTAAAATAAACAACTAAAATATTTTTTTTTTCTGCATCATGAAGGCTGCATTGGGATAGTTTCAGCAATAATAGCACCATTTTCATGACTTTATTTCCTCCCCCTGGTAGGCTTTGAAAAGCAACGATACCAATTTGTTCCTGCAAAAATTAACTCCTGTTGATTTAAAGTCAATTATAGGATGGTGTTACGCGGGCTTGCTTGGTGCAGGTGCTAGACTGCCATTAACACACTTAATGACCACAAGGAATATGAAATCAGATCAATTAAGGGAGGGGGCGGTCCAGCCCACAACCTCTAATCACAAATGGACAACCGCTAATGAATAGGATCTCTCTGGGGTCTGCAATCTGGAAATCAAATCATCTGGACAGTAAATCAATTCAGATTGATATCATTTCAGCTGACTTTACGCCCAGCTGGTTTGCAAGACACATAAAGGCTGCAAGTGGAAGAAGGAGAGGTCAGGACACTGGGCTGGGACAAGCCTGATTTAAAGATAAGCACCCTTTTAACATTTACAGCTCATGTCCTAGCAGCAGCTAGCATCGACTCGTTTCTGACTGTGATTAATCTCCTACTTATATTGGCATCTTTTCCTTTAATAAAACGGATTTACCCTCACCTCTTGCTCAGCAAGGAATACAACATTTTTCTCATAAGCGATTATAGGAAAATGTTTATAATTGGGTAGCTAACTAGCAGCTCTGACTGTAGACAGTAAGAATAACATGAAAAGTTGTGCACATTATTACCATGATTCGATTCTAAAACGAACTCATAATTTTTGGTGGCTTGCCAAGGCCTCAGAGATCCTTGAAACGGGTTTGGCAATATGCCTGACCTGTACTTCATCTAGCACGTTGCCCGGCATCTATTGGCAGAGTTAGTAGAACAAATGATTTAGGAAGGTGAATTATAAATCACAATGCCCCAGATATATTGTTTGGGTGCAACACAGAAACCTTAGTTGCAGCTCTGTGTTGCAGGGAGAAAACAGCATTGACGAATATTGATTTAAAAAAAATGGCCTCCTGATGCGGTCTTACTGTGCACTGGTGCTTTTAAAGTTTTCTTTGAGTTATGCACAATCTCGCATCAGATTGTGCTTTGTAGCATAGACAAGTACTGGAAGGATACCCTTCCAGTACAAATCCTTTGTCTAAGCTAGTTATGCTTAAAGTACTGCCCGGAGGGCGCATGCAGCCCTCCTGACCTTTACATGCAGCCCCTGAGCCGCAGCTGCACTGGGCTTCTGTTTACTTGAAAAAAAAAATCCTAAATATACAGCATGGAGTGATTTAAAGGTTATTTGCAGTTAAACAAAAGGACGTATTACGGGGCAGATTTATGTCGGACTTGTGCCACATTTACGCCGCCGTTGCGTCACGCAACGGCGCAGAAACATGGCGCATCCCTGCGACATATTTACAATGTGACGCATCTAGGCAGATGCGTCACGTTGTAAAGCCCTGCGCCACATGAAACCTGCGTCAGGTTTCATGTGGGCGTTCTGTCGCAGGGTGGGGTTCCCTCGTAGGAAAGCCCCGTAAAACTGACGCAGTGAAATCTACAAGATTTCACTGAGTCAGTTTTATGACGCTGCTGGGTCAAATCCTTACGCCTGCTTGAAGCAGGCGTAAGGAGTGACGCACCACGTTATGTATGGGTGGCCTCTGTACATTGCAGGAGTTGCGTCGCACTTGCGAGCAACTCCAGCAATGCGCCGACCGTACACCACAAGATGCGTCACGCATCTGCCCTTCCTTGTACCATGGTGCGCCGCATTGTAAAAGCGGCGCATCTGTGGTGCCGCAAGGAGGGAATTGCGTGACGCATCAGTTCTGGTGCATCCCTGCTGATTTTCAGAGATACGCCAGAATTCATAAATCTGCCCCCATGTCCCTTAACTTTAAGAACACCTTCATGTTTAAAGACAGCAAACGTAAAAAATTATAGTCTTTTCAAAAAGTGAATTTTATTAACCTATAAAATAATTCCACCATAGTAAATCAAATTATAGAAGTGTATTTAGAAGTATTTTTCGAAGTGATGGTTTTCAAACATGAATTTAGAAAGTTCATTCCCCCCTCACACTGACAGTGATTACATCCAAGCACATGTTTTGTTGAGATCACACCCTGAATTTTGTATTTTATATTTCGAGGTCCTCTTGGACAAAAAGGGAAGGAAAGTGAAATAAAAAAATTGCCCAGGGTCACACAGTTTGGTCAACTGGAGAAGCCTTTTTCCGGTTTCACGTTGTGCGATTGAATTCAGCCAGTAGATATACATGCTTTGCTTCCCCTAAACCCACTTTACACCCACCCTTAGTGCTACCCTCGGTACCACCAAAGACCACATTTTGCACCCCCCAGGTAAATGTTTGTGAGTACCCATGGTCTAGAGAAACAATGAAGGATCCCATGCACTGAATGTGTGCTTTGAACTTCAGCATTCATGCAAAACATGGCTTTTTTGAGAAACAAAAACATTACTCCTTTTTGGCGCCTTGTTCAAGAGGTGTTCTTTTCTGAGCCGAAGCCTGAACTGACTTTCTTAGTAGATACAGTTTTGCATCAAAAACATTACATGTTTGCACTATAACACTCGGAGTAATCCACCGTCACAGACAGTGACACAAAGCAATTCAAATCACTTTTTGTGCTGAAAAATTGCACCTTTTCAGTGCACAATACCTTTTTCGGTGGGAGGCAGGGTCAGACTGGCTGGTCGAATGATAGGGGAATGTGTGGGCCGGTTTTATGAAGGTTTGTGGGCCTTGTTTGTTGTTCTGGTGGGCCGACTTTTACTGTTGATTTCCCTGCTACTACAACAAACAATGCTTGTAGCTAGCACACATGACTCTATTACCTTGCAAAACACCTGTACAACATGTCTTTTCAAGTTGAGAACTGCCCTTTTTGCAAATGTGGGTCTATTTTTAAGCTTTCCGATTTGCTAGGGGCCCCATTCATTTTGGTCCCCGGGCCTATTTTCTGTCCCAATCTGACGGGAAGTAAATACCAATGCATGGCTTTACTCCACTTTGTGTAGCTTTATGTGACTTGGTGATTCTGCAAAGTCTTAGTATATATGATCCAATGTTATAGATTTGCATTAACGAGCAGATCTGAAGAGGAACATTTGAAAAGTTTCCCAGAAGCAATATTACTAATCAGCAAGAATCCCTTCATGCTGCCCTTCAGAAAATCACAAAAACAAAACAACTGCCAATACTGGAAGTACTTTTTTACTTTATTTTTTTTATAAATCTGTATATTTTGTATATTTGCACATTTTTGTATATGCACAAAAAGATTTTCAGAAAATGAGAAAATGAAAGAGCGTTCTGACAATAAGAAATGAGTATAATAAATTAACAATAGAAGAAAGAACAGACTGCTATGTTTTATTCATAGCAGATCTTTGAAAAATAAAGTAAAAAAGTACTTCCAGTATTGGCAGTTGTTTTGTTTTTGTGATTAAAGTAGGCTTAGCCTTACTGTAGAGGAGCCTAGGCCCTGTTCTGGCCCTTTAGAAAATGGCATAGCCTAAATAAAAATGGAAAGCTTTCAGACATGGCTGATGTACTCTGTGCGAATTTCATGACAGGTTATGGTGCTGCTTGAAAACCAGGTTTCCTCAACATGCTAGTGGTGTTGCCCGGTACAGTTTGGTCAATCTATTAGGCAATGAAATATTCAGCCTCTGAACCCAGTACCTAAAGGGAGAGAGGGGTTTATGCCCCTCTTTCCAATTAATCATTTAAGTAGTAAATATTGCAGAAAGTACTATGAAAGCTTCTGTTTTTTTTCGTTATCAGTCATGAATAATTTGCTCTAAGGTGTGTTTAATGATTTATCTTTTCATTATCTAAGAAAGGTTTTGTTATTAGTTTTAAGTTGACCTATGCAAACCACAAAATATCTCCCCATATTATCTTCTCCTTAGCATGAAACACGTTATATTTTAACATAAACATAACACATAGCATTGTCAGTATGCCTCGGTCATACATTCACATCTTCTGCAGATGCACCACAATCCAGATGTACAACTCAACCTTTTATTTGAATGCTGGGACCCACATTAAGTTCTGTCATTGCAACTGAGTCCTATGTTGCATCACATAGATAGAAAGGAGGAGCACATGGACAGTATATGCACAGGAGGTTCTTTTTGCAATGGAATAAAATGCAGGGTAAGGGGTAGTGCTTGTGGGGTACAAGGGAAGCCCACGGTTGGAGCCCAGCTCTCTCTGAGGACATTTTGTTAGACTGAGATGAAATCACAGTCATATGTGAGTATTTGGTCATCAACCAATGAGTGCAGAGGTATACCTTTCAAATGGGCCATAGAATGTATTTCCCTGTTTAGTGTTTGTGGTGTCTAAGACAGCAAAGATTTGTATGCTACAACATGTAACTTTACATTTCTCTTGTTAGTATGAGCAGTCAACTTCTAGTATTCATTGCTGTGTTGGATAAAATGCTAGGACTGGAGAGAGTATGACATCGGCATCGGGAAAATAGACAGCTATATGGAGATCACAAAGGGGAGACACCAGCACAATCGTAGACTACAATCATATCCAGCTATGGTCAATGAAACACTGATTCAGCTATGTTTACACAAGTGGGAAAATGATACATCAACACCGTATTCTATTCACATATAAACAGAGCATGTCAAAAAGCCATTGTTAGATCTGGGGGTCTCAAGTTGGCAATGGTATTCACCGTTGTCCAAATAGGGACCCTTACTTCTAAGTCAGGATAAGGGGATTACACTCCTTAATAACTCTTGCTCACCCCCTTGGTAGCTTGGCAAGAGCAGACAGGCTTATCTTAGAGGCAATGTGTTAAGCATTTGTGAATATACACAGTAATACAGTAAAAAGACTACAGATGGACACAACACAGATTTTATAAAAAAAGTATTCTTTATATAGACTTAACACAAGACCACAAACGACAAAAATCCACAATACTATACTTAAGATTGCTTTAAAGATGGTAAGTTACTTAGTTCAAGTTGATGATAAATGTGACAACGTTCTCAACAAAGTACGTGGATGCAAAACGCAAAGGAAACAAAAGGCTCGCAAAAGGGGAGATGTGTTGGTTCAGTGATCCAGTGGGGAATGATGCGTCGGGCCTCAATGCTTGCGCAGAGTATGGGACGCATCGTGATCCTTACCGGTGCAGAGGTGATGCATAGATTCTCGGCCTGAGGGCCCGTTGCAGTGCGCAAGATGGAGCCTTGATGTGATGCGATGATCCAGTTGCGATGCGGAAAGATGGCACCCTTGATGCGGTGATGCAATGACACTGCGATGATGATGCATAGGCGCGCTGGCAGCCTTGCGACAACTATGTACTTTGTAGCCGCAACAGGACTTGCGACACGCTTCTCCGGTGATGCGATGGCGACTCTCTCAATGGCATCACCCTTCTCCGGTGATGCGACAGCAGTCAGCTTCGTTGAACACAATCTTTCAGGGAGATGCGACGAAGGCTCGCTTCTCCGGCGATGCGACGATTTCAGCTACAGCGGCGACACGCTTCCTCTCGATGCGTCGCGCTTCCAGTTCCCAGCGACACGCAAATGTCTGTAGATAGAATTCCCGGCAAGGAAATTCATAGGGGGAGCTGGAGATGAAGTCTTTTGTCCTTGAGACGTCAGCAGGAGGCAAACACAGTTCAAGCCTTTGAAGAATAGTCTATAGATGATGAAAGTCATTAAAAGTTCCTTCTCCTTTCCTTGGCAATGAAGCAACCACTGCAGGTCAACCCAGCAAACAGCACACTGGCAGAGGGGCAGTAAAACTCCTGCAGCTTCCTTAGTTCCTCTCCTTGGCAAAAGGTTTCTTGTTCCAGAAGTGATCTAAAGTTCTTGGGACTGGGTCCCAATATTTATACCCCAAAATCCTTTGTTCTCTGAAGGCAAAGAGGCCTCTGACTAGTCCAAACCAGTTCCTGAGCACTTTGTTTACATGACTCTCTCCTTCCTTTCACTGTGCAGGGCAGAGACATCAGCCGCCCCACAGGAGGTGAAGCCAGCACAGGGGAGGAAAGGCACAGCTCTGAAGCACTTTGTTGACAAGATTCCTTCTCTCCTTTCACAGTGCAGGACAGAGAAATCAGACAAGCCACAGGAGGTGGAGCCAGCATTGTAGAGGGAAGGCCCAGCCCTATTCAGGTCCCAGGTACAACTCCTCCTTCCCATCTAGATGCAGATCCCTCTATTCACCACTGGGCTGCCCCAGCCTGTCTCCTGGAATCCCCCAGCCCTGTCACTCACAAACCCAGACAAGGATTACACAACCTAGCAGAGGCAGGCCTGGACAGTTGGGTAAGAAAATACCTACTTTCTAAAGTGGTATTTTCAAACACAGAATATTAAAACCAATTTTACTAAAAGATGTATTTTATTATTCTGAGTTCAGGCATACTAAATTCAAATTTCTGCCATGTTCCCTGGGTCAGTTAGGATTATAAGAATGTAATAATCTTACTGCCCATTCTAGCCTATGGAGAACAGGTAGCCTTGCAATAGTGAAAAGACAAGAATTCTTTGTTTTACGGTTCAACCATATACATATTTTCACAACAAAGAAAAAGCAAAGTCATGATGGCAAGCCCACATTTTCGTATGTCCAGTTCGTGATAGATTACTCAGCAAGGCCCAGAACTTCCATCAGATATCGATGAACCCCAATAAAATCGGGCACCTCCTCCTTGTAAAACTAGCCATAAAGAAGAAACAGAGACAGGTGTGTGTATGATAAAGCGTGGTTTGTATGCGGTAAATGGTTTATGACATGTTGTACCTAGATGCTAATCTCGCTCGGCCATTGGGATGAGGACTGCCCGAACAGGTTTGGCTTGAGGCAGTGGAGTCAGCTCGCCCAGGTCACAGAGGAGTCAGGAAAGGTCTACGTGTCCTTTCAGCTCGAATTCGGCCTTGGTCAATTGACTATGTAAGGGCAACCACAAGATGGATGCCGCTCACAAAATGGAACCCGAGGGTTCAAGACAGAAAGTACGATTTAGGGGTGATTGCATCACTCAATCATGACGCAAATGCATAGGTATAATGTCCTAATCATTACCGGTCAGCCGATACCAAATTCGTCATGATATGATGATATTTTCTGACACGAGTGTAGATCCTCGGTACCATACTATAGCAGGGTCCAGAATTTTCAGTACCACACTTGGGCCTACCATAGTGGTGCCTAAGATGAAGCAAAGGGAAGGTTTAGGGACTGGCAAGTGGGTGCACTTGCCAAGTCGACATGGCAGTACTAGACTGCACACAGGCCTTGAAATAGCAGGCCTGCAACACACTTTACAAGCTGCTTCTGTGGGTGACACAACCAGTGATGCAAGTTCACCAGCAGCATTTGATTTACAAGCCCTGGGCACATATGGTGCACTGTACTAGGGGGGTTGAAGGGTAAATCAAATAATCCAATCATGGAAATCCCCAATTAGTCCATCAATTTAACATAGGGAGCACTTGCACTGTGACATCAGAGGAGGCAATCCATCAAAAATGGAAGAGAGACTCACGCCAATGATGCCAGGTCTAACAGTCATGATTTAGGTGTATTCATAATTTTTTAGTAGGATAGGCCAAAATGAAGTGGGCTTTGGACCACATGTGGGTAACAGGAAAATAAAAGTAAATTTTATGTAACTTGGTTAAACACATGATTTTACATTGTATCAAGAATATGATGTCCATGCAGGTTTAATGGGTAGAGACATGATATGTGCTTTATGGAAATCAGAAGTGATGGTATTGAAGGTCACACCAGTCTGTATTCAGGTGATCAGGTGGGTGTTTGTTGATGAATATAATTTTAGGTAATTTCTCAAAGAGCCGGATTGAGAAGGAATTGTTCGGAAGCACATTTGAAGTTCAGGGTTTGTAACATGAAAGACCTAGATGAAGCACTTTTCGTTTTTGATGATGGGCATGTGAGGTAAGGCTTTGTGCCTTCTTCTAAAAACTTGAGTTGTGCAAGGTATTTATGGGTGTTAACGAGTAATTTATTTTCTTTTAAGCTGACTCTTTTACATGTGATCTGTCCTCATTATGCACACAGTTAACAGAAGAGAAAACAGAGGTCATTTATTTTTTCTTTTGTTTGACAAAAAGCAGGCCTTCAAAAAACCCATTAGCTGGTCATATCTGTATTCCAGGTGAAAAGTGACCAATAGATTTGAAATTTCAGTACAAGGGTGTTGGTTTCCTCAAATATAACCTCTTATTACTGAAAATTGCTTGACACGAATTGGAACATTAGTATAAAAAATAAAACGTGGTTGTCTGAACCCTTTACCAAGAGAGGCCCTGCCAGTAATTGACAAAGAAAATACTGCTGTTGAGTTAAAAGTTGACAACCTTATATAGCGTGGAGGTAACAATACCCAAATACCAAATTGGACGAGCAGGAAAAAATTGCTCTAATATTTTACATAGAAAAACTAGTCGTATTGTATTGACCAGAAGAATCCCAGATTTAGAGTGATGTGAAGAAATAAGGGTTTGGGTTTAATCATAAAAAATGTTTTAAAGATATACACACGAAAATACCTCAGTCTCTCCAATTGCTCTCCAACTGCCTTCCTTCTCAGATCACTGCACCTTACACTCCTAGAAATTCTGCTCACAATTCTAAGAACAACATTCCACAAAAGCCAGAACACATCATTACATGCTATCACATAATTACATACTATCCTAGGATACCACACATAAGTTCTCTTATACTACAAAACAAGATCATAATGCATACAAGGTAACAATATTAAATAGGTTTGTAAGAAAAGTGTAAGCACAATTTACCATGTGATTCCATAATACATTTCTTTTTACAACATAAAAACCTATTACATTTCAGTCACTAGGGGGGTCATTAGGATAGCGGGCGGAAAACCACCCCGACCGCCATGGAGGCGGAAACCAACCGCCCGCCTGCACCGCGGATACACCGGTGGCCACATTAGGATCAACTGCCACTAAAGACCGACCGCGGCGGTTGCGGACCAAGCAAAGCTGTCCGACGCGGGCGGTGATGGCCAAAAATCGACCGCGGCAGTCGGAAAAGCGGCCGAAAAGCTACAACCCGCCACAAGGACAGCGGACACACGGCACAGGAAATTATGATAACCCCGAGGGTGTCGCGGACGGAACCGCTGTTACCTACCGCCGCAGTCGCACACAGGAGTGAATGGGAATAATAGCGGAAGAGCCGCAGCATAGACACCGCAGCGGACGGGACATGAAAAACATGGCGGATGATGCCAAAATACCGCAGTGATGCCAAACAGTGCACAAATAAAATCAGCCATGCCCCCCAAATACATAACACATATACAAATAAAATAAATAAAGCAAAAATTTAAATAAAAACCCTGGACAACTCCCACAACACACCTGACACCCAAAATCCACTTGGACACACCAACACAGCTGAGTATAAAGCCACCCCTTCACAAACCACAATCCTTTGCAACACTCCAGAATAGAAGGCCATACCCCACATCTAACAGGAGAGGCAAAAGAGCACACCCACATATCCACCACCACCATCACCACCAACTTTACACCAGCACAAATAATCCCACAGCACACAACACACCTCAACACCATACCCCTGCACCCACACCCCTGCACCCACAAACACCTCAACCACCACACACCATGACAACACAAAAAATGCCCAAATTCACCGAGAGTGAGTTGACAGTCATGGGCAATGAGATTGTAAGAGTAGAGCCACAACTGTTTGGTAGCCTGGTCCAACAGACACCATTAGTCACGAGGACACAAATGTTGGAAAGGATAGTTCAAAGGGTAAATGCAGTAGGGACCACCCCAAGATCCAAGAAGGAGATCGTGAAGCGGTGGCATGATCTCAAGAGGGTTATCAAGGAGAGGTGGAGTAAGAACTGGACGCTGGTGAACGTGACTGGCAGTGGCCCTCCCCTCCCATATAAAACATTCACACCATCGGAGGAGAAGGTGCTTGCCATACTGCTTCCTGAGAGTCTCACAGGAGTAGCCGGGGGAGCGGAGGCTGGTAAGTACAAAAAAATGCCAAACAACACATTGAGAACTACTTCCTTGCAATACCAAAACACCATTACACTGTCCACCCTCACACAACAGGTAGCTCGCCATCTTGCTTAGGAGGCCTGTATGGGGGAGGGAGGCCTGCACTACCACTCCCAACATGCCCCCTGTCCCACAGCAGAGTAGGATACAGGCCTCCCCCACCCAGGAGCAAGTGTCAGCCATTGCACAGTTCAACAAACAGACTTACAGGTCGGTATCCATCTTGAATTGGAGCACAGTTTGGGGATGGGAGGCCCTGAATCACCACTCCCAGCATGCCCCCTGGCTCACACTACAGCAGCATGGAGGCCTCCCCACCCAGGAGCATGTGTCAGCCATTGCACTGTCCATCCTCACCTAACAGGTAGGCAGCCATCCTCACTGGGAGACATGTTTGGGGGTGGGAGGCCTGCACTACCACTACCAGCATGCCCCTGTCCCACACCCCTGCAGCATGGATGCCTCCCCCACCCAGCAGCATGTGTCAGCCATTGCACAGTTCAACAAACAGACTTACAGGTCGGTATCCATCTTGTATTGGAGCACAGTTTGGGGGTGGGAGGCCCTGAATCACCACTCCCAGCATACCCCCTGGCCCACACTCCAGCAGCATGGAGGCCTCCCCACCCAGGAGCACGTGTCAGCCATTGCACAGTTCAACAAACAGTCTTACAGGTCGGGATCCATCTTCTATTAGAGCACAGTTTGGGGGTGGGAGGCCCTGAATCACCAGTCCCAGCATTCCCCCTGGCCCACACTCCAGCAGCATGGAGGCCTCCCCACCCAGGAGCATGTGTCAGCCATTGCACAGGTCAACACACAGACTTACAGGTCGGTATCCATCTTGCATTGGAGCACAGTTTGGGGGTGGGAGGCCCTGAATCACCACTCCCAGCATGCCCCCTGTCCCACACTCCAGCAGAATGGAGGCCTCCACACCCAGGAGCATGTGTTAGCCATTGCACTGTTCACTACACTCCCCTAACAGGTAGGCAGCCATCCTCACTGGGAAACATGTTTGGGGGTGGGAGGCTTGCACTACTACCACCAGCATGCCCCTGTCCCACACCCCTGCAGCATGGAGGCCTCCCCCACCCAGGAGCATGTGACAGCCATTGCACAGTTCAACAAACAGACTTACAGGTCGGTATCCATCTTGTATTGGAGCAATGTTTGGGGGTGGGAGGCCCTGAATCACTACCCCCAGCATGCCCCCTGGCCCACACTCCAGCAGCATGGAAGGCTCCCCCACCCAGGAGGAAGTGTCAGCCATTGCACATTTCAACAAACAGACTTACAGGTCTGTATCCATCTTGTATTGGAGCACAGTTTGGGGGTGGGAGGCCCTGAATCACCACTCCCAGCATGCCCCCTGGCCCACACTCCAGCAGCATGGAGGCCTCCCCACCCAGGAGCACGTGTCAGCCATTGCACAGTTCAACAAACAGTCTTACAGGTTGGGATCCATCTTCTATTAGAGCACAGTTTGGGGGTGGGAGGCCCTGAATCACCAGTCCCAGCATTTCCCCTGGCCCACACTCCAGCAGCATGGAGGCCTCCCCACCCAGGAGCATGTGTCAGCCATTGCACAGGTCAACACACAGACTTACAGGTCGGTATCCATCTTGCATTGGAGCACAGTTTGGGGGTGGGAGGCCCTGAATAACCACTCCCAGCATGCCCCCTGTCCCACACTCCAGCAGAATGGAGGCCTCCACACCCAGGAGCATGTGTTAGCCATTGCACTGTTCACTACACTCCCCTAACAGGTAGGCAGCCATCCTCACTGGGAAACATGTTTGGGGGTGGGAGGCTTGCACTACTACCACCAGCATGCCCCTGTCCCACACCCCTGCAGCATGGAGGCCTCCCCCACCCAGGAGCATGTGACAGCCATTGCACAGTTCAACAAACAGACTTACAGGTCGGTATCCATCTTGTATTGGAGCAATAATTGGGGGTGGGAGGCCCTGAATCACTACCCCCAGCATGCCCCCTGGCCCACACTCCAGCAGCATGGAAGGCTCCCCCACCCAGGAGGAAGTGTCAGCCATTGCACATTTCAACAAACAGACTTACAGGTCTGTATCCATCTTGTATTGGAGCACAGTTTGGGGGTGGGAGGCCCTGAATCACCACTCCCAGCATGCCCCCTGTCCCACACTCCAGCAGCATGAAGGCCACCCCCACCCAGGAGCAAGTGTCAGCCATTGCACTGTTCTCCCTCACTTAACCGGTAGGTAGCTATCTTAACTCTTCCTGATGTGTGTGTGGGAGACCTGCATCCCGAAACGCAGCAACAATTGCATGCAATGCATTGACATCCAGTATGTATGAGTAAATTATGTTCCTCTGCACTATGAAATTACACACAGTGTTGCCATGAATTGTACTACTGGTTACTTCATATTTGTGTAGTGTACAGACAGTCGTTTATACGCAGCTGACACAATACTTGCACAGTGCCAAACACGGACTATTCCCCATCTACTCCACAGGTGATAAAGAACTCACTGCTGAGGACCACACCAATGACCAGCAGAGCCAGTCTCCACCCCCGGCACATGGACTCTCAGATGTGGACTCCCAGGACAGTTTGGACGATGAGCTCCAGACCGGCCCATCTGGTGTGCCACAGACCCAGAGGTCCCAGGCCCCCATCCTCCCCACCACCATGTCAGATGCAACAACAGCGCAGCAGACCCCTGCATTCACGGCCTCTGCCTCCACCGCAGCCACCACCATCACCACCGCCACTAACACTAGTACCACCTGTACCACCTGCAGCACCCTCCCTGTCCCAGGGGATGACCAGCCCACAGCAACTACTGTGGAGGGCAGGGTGAGAGTGCGTGGACCGACAGTGGTGAGGCAAGAGGTCCGTGGCAGAAGAGCAGGTGGTAGGACCAGGGTCACCACCAAACCACGGGAGGAGTGGACACCATCCCATGGCCACTTCACCAGAGTAGTGGAGGCATACCAAGAGGTACAGGGACAAAGTGGCCGGTCGGATGAACTTTAAAGGGAGCTCATCCTGCTGATGAGGTACATCGACAACCGCCTTGGACAGATGGTGGACTTCATGGGCCAGCAAGTGGCATTGCAGAGGGACAGGCCTGTGTCCCAACCACCACCTCCGTCCCCTCCTGTTGTGCCGCAGGATGACAGTGCACCATCCTCCCCTGCGCCAACAGAGAGGGACGAGTCCCCTGATGCCGCTGGGCCCCCCACTGCCAAAAAGACCTAGGGGGCGTCCAAAGAAGAGCCTGGGAGTCTCCGGAGGCAAAGCACCTGCCACACGTCAGTCACAGAGCCAGCCATGATGACAACCCTCTTCCCTACTGCATCGACTGTTTGGACTGTCTTTACCCACATTTCCTTGGCAATCTCACCTGTCTGTTGGACTGGGTCACCACATCCATGTGGATTCTACTCTTGTATCTCAGAGAACAGGACTGTCAACTCACTGCTCATGTAAATATTCCCGTACAAATCACATGTCCACTGTCAAAATAAAATACCTGATGCACCAGATTTTGTGCTGTATCGTTTTTAGTGCAATATTTACAATGTAGACAATATCCATGATGTGTCCAAATGATGTACAGTATGTAGTGCAGGATTCGTCTGTAGCACCTAGGGAGACACAACAGAACAACTATCACTGGTCTTATTGTGGCATCACAGGCAGAACACTACACAAAACATACACAAGACACTACAGGCATACTAGACAATGGGCTGCAGGTGTGAACAAATAGGGTCCAGCAAACGTTCACATATGGAACGTCAACGTCACTTTTACCACACACAGGTGACTGCACGTGTGCCTGTCTGTTCCATCCGCGCATAGCCCTTCACAACAACAGCAACCACACCACACAATGTACACGTTGTACCTCCTCACCCACCTTTAAGTGAAGTAGCGTTCGATAAGCTGCTGGCGCAGGTCTACTCATTCATCCTCTCCACTGTCCTCATCACTAGACTCAGGTCCTTGAGCAGGTGGTGGCTTTGGTTCCTCACCATCGTCCAGGAGCAGGGGGATCCCCTTGTGGATGGCCAGGTTGTGCAGCATACAGCATGCCAAAACTATCTAGCATACCTTCCCAGACGAGTATGCCAGTGCTCCTCTGTCCTGTCAAGGCAGCGGAATATAGACTTCAGCAGGCCAAAAGTCAGTTCCATTACCCGTCGGGTCCTGCCATGGGCGTCACTGTAGCGGTGTTAGCCGGGGTCCTGGGATTCCTGAGGGGGCTCAACAGCCATGGCTGACTGGGATATGCAGAGTCACATGTGAATGACAAACACCAATTGCAAGGTTGCACAGCCAGAGTGCAGCAGATAACACACAGCACACCATATCAGTAGGCATACTCACCACAATCCAAGCACGCTCGGGATGCAGATAATCCATCATCCGGGGCACCATGCTGTTCCTCATGATGTACGAATCATGCGCCGAGCCAGGATACTTCGCACACACATGAGAAATGGTCATGTCCGCAAGGCACACCACCTACACATTGATGGAATGATAATTTTTGCGGTTCCTATATATGTGCTCCGTCGCCTGTGGTGCCACCAGACCTACATGGGTGCAATCGATGGCACCAACAACATGTGGGATGCGCCCAAGGGGATAGAAGTCACCCTTCACGGCAGACAATTGTCCTCCCCTAGGGAAATGGATGTACTGAATCCGATACAGCATCATGGCAGCAAGAACATCCCTCAGCACCATGCTGAACATGGGCTGTGACATCCCTCCAGCGCTAGCCACGGTCTCCTGGAAGGAACCTGTCACAAAAAAAGTGGAGTGGTGCCATCCCCTTGTATGTGGGTGTGAATGCTGTAGGATAGTGACGGCAAGGCTGCAGGTGGGGCTCCAATAGATCACACAGGACGTTCAGTGTTGGTCTGTCCAGGCTGAATTTCCTAATTAAGGCAATATTCTCCAAGTCCTCCAGCACTGTCATTTGACGTAGGAGATTTGTCCTCCTCCTAGTTGAGAAGTAAAATTGGAAATGTCAGTGACAACCATCATGAGATGGCCACAGCACATACCATCAATTATGTAATGGAAAAATATTGACTGCCTGAGAGATGCATGGCACACCAGGTTACATGGCTGGCCTTTTGATACACACAAAAGGCACACCTCTCCACTGTCAATACACAAGTGCCACAAACACATCGGAGAATGTAAAAGGGCACATACTGGAGATCAAAATTCACATGTGCAGGCAAGGTGCAGCAACATGGGCCAATGTTTTGGAAATTACCATGTCTGTATCACAACCATCTGCTGTACCTGTCACACCTCAATGCATCATCTAAACTCTGCACATATCCATCAACACAATGATCACAGTATCAGGAAAACGTTCAGTTGTGTGCATGAGCTGTTGTGAATGCACCAGTCTGATATGATACAATGCAGTGACACAAGCCTTGTCAAGGTCATCACTGACCCACAACAAATAGATTTGTACCACATCATGAACACCACCTCAAGAGTGTCAAGCATAATCAGCCATGAAATGCATAATTAACATGCCAGGGACCACAGACCAAAGTGTGTCACACTGAACGTGCGTCCACCTGTGTATGACATGGAAGTATGGCATTATGGGCCAGATGTAGGTAAGTAACATTTACCGAATCTTAATTACCGAAAATTACCGAATTTTACCGATTCGGTAATTAAGATCCGGTAAATGTGAGGGGTTGGTATGTAGGGAATCCAGATGTTCCCTTTTACCGAATCGGTAAAATTCGGTATTTACCGATTCGGTAAATACCGAATCGGTAAAGCCTATTGATTCCTATGGGCTTCAAAGCCCATAGAAATCAATAGGCTTTACCGATTCGGTATTTACCGAATCGGTAAATACCGAATTTCACAAGGGTGCAGGGGGTGTCACTTTGACACCCCCTGGCACCCCCTAAACAGGCACAGGTGCCATGTGGCAGGCATACCTGCCCTAAGGGCAGGTCTGCCTGTCACATGACATAGGTGTGCATGCACACATGTGCATGCACACCGGAATCGGTATTTTACCATGGATTTGTATTCCATGGTAAAATACCGATTCTGTAAGCCATGTGCACAAGGTACATTGCCTACCTACATTGCATTTTCGGTAATTTTACCGAATCAGTAAATATTACCGATTCGGTAATTATTTTACCGATTCGGTACATATTACCGAATCGGTAAAATTACCGATTCGGTAATGATACCGATTCGGTAAAATTACCGAAAATGTGCCCCTACATCTCAATAGCCCTTTACCGATCGGAAACGGCCGAAAATCGGTATTTTCGGCCGATTCCGATTGGTAAAGGGCTACCTACATCTGGCCCTGTGTGTACAATGATGTGCCCTTCACCATGTTGCTACTGTGTACTGATACAGTGTTCAGGATTGACATAGCCATTAATGGTCATGAAAATAGCGGTACCAACCGCCTGTCCCCGGCGGTGTGACACCAGCACCACCCCCTTCACAAGTGCGGAAGACATTGGCATATGGACATGTGTACACGGCGGTGGCCATGATCACCCGCATATTTCGCAGTACCTACCGCCTGTCCCCGGTGGTGTGACACCAGCACCACCCCCTTCATAAGTGTGGAAGCCATTGGCATATGGACATGTGTACATGGCAGTGGGCATGCTCCGCCGCATGAATTGCGGTAACTACCGCCTGTCCCCGGCGGGTGATACCAGCACCACCCCCTTCACAAGTGCGGAGCCATTGGCATATGCACATGTTCACATGGTGGTGGGCATTCTCCGCCAGCGCGTAGGCAGTCATTGGATGATTTTGAATGATACACCATCGCAGTAGCACACCCCGGGCACCCGAGGTGCATCACCGCCATGGACCATTGCGCACAGCCAATGGGAGCGATGATTGCGGTGGCATGATGCACATTTGAAAAACGCTGAAGGTGTGTTCCACCAGCGCGTAGGCGGTCATTGGATGATTTGAAAGAGGCAGACATGGACAACAAATTGGTGCTGCTTTGCAGCTTACAGACGACCCCAGGGGGCTATAAGTGAGTGGGAGTGAGACTCACATTTCCACTGCTCACAGAGCCTGCTGCCTGAGACCCTCTCCTGCTGCTGACTCCTGAGCCTGCTGCCTGGGACCCTCTCCTGCTGCTGCCTCCTGAGCCTGCTGCCTGGGACCCTCTTCTGCTGCTGCCTCCTGAGCCTGCTGCCTGGGACCCCTCACAACTCACTTCCACCACAGGTGTTCCATGTCCACAGGGATGGCAAGGACAGAGAAGATCTGTGCCAGTCCATTCACCAGCAGGGAGCTTGAGGTCCTTGTGGGCGAGGTGCTGGCACAGTACCCAAGGCTGTTTGGTGGTCCCAAAGTCGTGGTAAGTCACCATGAAGGTAGCTGTCGGGCAGGAGGGTGTCAGACGTGTAGTTGTACTGCTGCAGTGTATGCCTGAGGGTGTGGGGTTGTATCAAACACTGACAGACAAGCTGTCTCCAGGGTGAGGGAGTGTGTGTGTCACAATGTCACTCTTTGCCATGCCTGCTCCTGTATGTGTGAGTGGGGAGTGTCACATTGTCAGCTATACAGAGCCACCAAATGTTTGCCATGTAGGTGCCAGGATAGTAATTGCTTGTGTGAGTATTTCTGTGTGCCCCTGTTGTCTGACTCAGTGTGACCCAGAGAGTCGGACCAGTGGCTGCCCACACAAACGAAAAACACCACCAGACTTACATGTCCCTTGCACCAGTTCCTTCCCACTGAATATTACATATGCCACATTTGTGACCTGTGTAATTGCAGACTTACACACTTCTGTCGATGCATATTCTGTTAATGGATCTTGCATTTGTGAGATTATCCTGGACCCTCTACGCCCCAATGTGTGCATGCAATCACATCTGTGTGGGCCATGCTAAGTGCCCTTGTGAGGGGTCCCCCCGTTTGGGAGGGAGGGAGGTTACAATAGGTCCTGAGTCTGGGTCTTGCTACTGTACAGATTGATGCTGGTACCTGACATTGTGGAACTTGTCTTTAACCCTTCTTTTCTCTCATGCACGCAGCTCAAGGTAAACCAGCGTAAGGCCGTGTGGAGGGCCATTGCGGCAAAGGTGCGAGCCCTGGGGGTATCCAACTGCCGACGCACACACTGCCACAAGAGGTGGGACGACATCAGTCGGCTTGCAAAACCCGTGGCTAAGATGACATTGGGGATGCTACCACACACAGGGCGTTTGGCACGGTGCAGCATGACTCCAGTGATGGCACGCATCTTGGCAGTGACTCATCCAGACCTGGAAGCACGTCTGAAGGAGTATAGCAAGCAAGGCAGGGCTGGTGAGTATCTGGGGAGCGTGACCTTGGCTTGGAGTGGATGCATGTGTACAGGGCCTGTGGCAGCGGTGAGCCATGTGATGTGGGTGTGTTGCTGTGCTGTGCTATGTCATGTGAGTGGCTGCTGTGATGTGTGCTTGTATCAGGTACTGTGCCACCCTGGCCTTACTGAGCAGATCCTCCCTGCTGTACTTTCCCATTGCTAGATGTGTTGGGCTCCACATGGTCATTCAGCGTTGGGATGGTGTGGGTGATCTATTATGGGGTGAACAGCAGTGTCCACTTGCTGAGTGTGAATGTATGTATGCCGAGTGTGCCTGCACCATGATTGTTGGTGCCCCAACATCTGCAAATCATGTGCCCCAGATTACCACATGGTGCTTGCTATGGCCTACGTGGCATTGGGGACTGTGATGTCCTAATAGGTGTGTGTGTTTTGTCTACTGAAAAAATAGAGGAGTATCCCCTCAAAGGCAGAGAAGTGTTTCTCTGAGTCTAGGGTTAAGTGCTCAAGTCAGCACAATATGCCCCAACCAGTTGTCGGATAATGCATTTCCTTATAGAAGACCCCTCACTCACCAACCTAGTTGGTGACATGCTTCATCATCAGGGTCCCACCCCGTAGGCCGAGTGCCTACAGGGTGTGCTGCGACACCTGACTACAGTGGAGCTGGTTAGTATTTTTCTTTTATGTGTGCATAACTATCAAGAAGTGTTTTAAACAAGGGCCAAAACTACTCACTTCAAGTGTTTATTCTTGAGTGCTTGAACCCTTATTAAAAATGGTGTGGCACCTGTGCCTAATTAGATAGGCTTTGGTGTCATAAAGAAGTATAGTGCGTTAAAAATAGCAAAGTGTGCTATGTGAGATGTGAAATTTACAAAAACTACTGATTAAAAGGTCAACATGTTTCAACCATTATATACATTCAAAGGTTTTCGTCAGGACCGTAGTGTTTTGAACTGGTTGGTCCGCACACGCTAAGGCGCGTCCTGCCCTAGTTCAAATAGGAGACCGCAAATTGCGGTCTCGTGTAAAAGGGTGCGTTTTCCTTAATTGGGAAAAAACCTGTAAGAAAAACAGGAGAACAAAAGAAGGGAGGGGTCACATACCAGGGTAGACAAAACAAATGTACAACATTTAACACATATGTTACTAGTCTTTACCCCAATCGTATGATCAATAGATGGGGTCATGACAGCGTTTGAGATCAAACAGTAGGGTCCATCTATTGTGGTCACGCAAAAGTGCCTCAGTGATTACCGAACTGTGCCTGAAGTAAAGGACCAGCGCCAAAAAAGAGGTGTCGGACTGGTTTTGGCGTCTGGGGTTATGGTGTAAAAAGGGGGCCGTAGTAAGGGGGAGTGATCTTTATCGTGCTGCGATGTGGGCGGCTGCATAAGTTAGTTTGTGAGCATTTGTGATGTCGCTATGATGAATCATAAAAGCGATTTGTTTTGGCTTATGCTTAGATGCGGGACTACCGCTTCATAGGCACCAACGTTTCCAAGACGGCAAAAGTCCGTCTCCTGTAAAGTGGTAAAGAACAGATGCCAAATGTGAGCAAATGGCTGCCCAGTTCGGGTAGTTTGGTACAACCAACGGGATCGTGCGGTAAATGATTTTCCCGCATTCAGGTCAGCCTGATTGTACTTACTTGCCACTTCTGTTCATCAAGCTGATTAAATCAATGGATAATGCGTATAACAATAGAGAATAGCTTCCTGATTTCGGTTCGTATTTGTATGGCTAATGGGAACAGTACTTAAGCCATCACGCTATTCCATGGGATATTATCATTCAAACGGGACTTGTGGGTGGAGAGTCTGTAAACCCGTTCTGTTCTTTCTCGAATTATCGTTGAGTCAGGTTGGCTCCTGGTTTGATTTGTTCAATGATTGTCCATTGTAGGTCATCAGGTGTGTGACCTAAGGACAAAAAATGTTCTGTAAGTCTTGTATTGTTTTTTTTGCATCTAATCGTGCTTCTGTGCTCTCCGATGCGTAGTTTAATCTTCCTACTAGTCATTCCTACGTAATGTAGGTCACAAGGACATGTTAGTCTGTAGATGACATTCTCACTATTGCAATTCGTCTGCCCTCTGATTGTCCAGATCTTATTAGGTTCCAATTGTAGTGTTTTGGTATTCTTGGTGTATGGGCAGACGCTGCAACTTCCACATTTGTAGTGGCCTGTCACCTTTGGTAGACCCCATAAGTTAGTTTGTGTTTCTCTCTCTGGGGACTCCTTTATGGGTCTTGTATTGACAACTGCATCTTTTATGCTCCGTGCCTTCCTGAATGAGAAAAGGGGTTTCTCCCATCTTAAATTGCCTGTATTAAGGATGCTCCAGTGTTTCTTTATTATTCTGGATACATCATTGGATATGGTGTTGTATGTAGTAACACAGCTCAGGGGATTTCTTCTACTGTTTTGTTTGTTTGTTCCAATAGGGCTGCACGCGGTTGATTAAGCGCTCGCTTTTGGCTTTTTTGGAGGATTCTGTCTGGATAACCCCGGTTGTGCAATTTTTGAGTGAGATCCTGGGCTTGTTTCTTGTAGTCTTCCAACTCACTACAATTTCTGCGGATCCTCAGGTATTGCCCTTAGGGTACGTTTTCACGTAAAGGTCTGGGGTGAAAGCTTTCAAATCGTAGTAGATTGTTTTTGGAGGTTGGTTTGTAATGGGTGACAGTTGTCAATTTTCCATCCTTTTTTGTGTTTGTCACGTCTAGGAAGACCAATGTGTCTGTGTCTTTTTCATAGGTGAACCATAGGTGATCGTCACAGGTATTGATCCAGTTGAAGAAGGAAGTTAAGGATTCTGCGGTCCCTTTCCATATGGTCAGCACATCGTCGATGTACCTACGCCATAATAGAATATTGGAACTGTAGGGGTTGGTATCACTGAGGATGTATTTCTCCTCAAAGTTATACACATACAGTCCAGCTATGCTCGGCGCAAAAGTGCTGCCCATGGATGTACCCCCCGTCTGTAGAAATATCTTGTTTTCGAACTCAAAATAATTTCTTTTGAGTGCCAGTCTGGCACACTCCATAATGAATTGCCTAGGAGTTCTGGATGTCCACTCTTCTTTTTCTAGCACTCTTCCCAGTACATCCAGCGTGGCATCCTGGGGGATTCTGGTGTACAGGCTCTCAATATCAAAACTCACCAGGATGGTGTCGTTGTCCACGGTGAGTTGATCCAAGATTTGTAATAGACTTTTGGTGTCTTGGAGGTACGTGCTGGTTTTTTGCACCAGAGTCTTGAAGAACACGTCGCAGAATTGCGAAAGTGGTTCTAGAACGGACCCCAGCCCAGAGACAATTGGCCTGCCAGGGGGTGGTGTCTTGTTTTTGTGTATTTTCGGGAGTGTATAGAAGTAGGGGATTCTCCCCTCACTCTTACATAGGAAATCCGCCTCCTGTTTTGATATGAATCCCTCTGTTTCACAGTACTCCACTAGTGATTTTATCTTACTTTTCAGGTCTTCCGTTGGGTCCACCGGTAATCTGCGGTAGCTGTTTTGGTCTGCTAAAAGGCGAACACATGCATTTTGATAAGCTGTGCAATCTTGCACGACAATGCCTCCACCTTTGTCTGCAGGTTTGATGATAATGGTGTCACAGTTTCGTAGATTGTCAAGGGCAATTCTCTCTCAATTTGTGAGGTTCATGAATGGTTTTTTGGGGTTCGTATTTTCAACTTCGTTGAAGACGGCTTGTTCGAAAATTGAAATTTCCACCGGAATCATATGTGGTGGTGGGGTAAAGGTGGATCTGTTCCTTAATCCTGTTTCATTGGTATCCAGATTTTCCTCAGTGTTGGATCTTTTCTCAAAGAATGCTTTTAGTCTCAGTTTACGGAAGAATGATGAGAGTTCACAGTAAAGTCTAAATTTGTCTAGATTCGCTGTAGGTACAAAGCCTAAACCCTTATTTAGGACTGATTCCTCATCCCTGCTCAAGGGTCTGGTGGAGAGGTTTGTTTTTAAGTTCTCCGATTGCTCGGTCCTGCTAGCTGAGGTTTGTGCCTGTTCTGGTTCGCACTCAGGTCTTCCGGTGCCCAGTGTACTTGACCACCCTGATTCTGGTTTTTTCTTCTTCCCCGTCCCCTTCCGCCCCGGTATAAAAAAGGCAGTCTATAAGGGTTAGGTGGAAAAAATGGTTGCTGGAAAGGTGGTTGCCAACCATACATCGGGATATTTTGTGGGTGGTAGTAAGGGTCAGGAAGCCCTTGCATTGGCATTGGATTAAAATATGGCCAATTTCCATGCCCTCTGCCACGTCCTCTCCCTCTCTGTTTGGTACTGCCTCCACTTGAGTTCCCACTGGAGTTAGATGTATTGCTTGATGCATTGCTGGAGGCATCTGAGTTGTCTTCTCCTTTAGATGGGGGTACGAACTCTGGATCAGAGTACGGGTATGCTTTGGTCATTGAGAATCTTTTCAAGTCCTTCTGGAACTTCTGCACTTTCTATTTTGTCAGATTATCTTTATAATCTGTCATCTCTTTATTCAGCTCATCGAGCTTCTTCTTGAAACCTGTGATGGTAGTTTTCATATTGCCTTCTGCCACCTGGATCTCTACCTGTATTTTCTCAGAGAGTCTTAGGGCTGTTTTTAGGATCAACACTATCCAGTCATGCGTGCAGTGCCACACTATGGCTGCCCAGTCTTTTCGGAATACTTCATCTTCAAGGAAGATGCGTGGAGCATAGGAAACAAATAGCCCCTTAGGTGCCATATTGTTGCTCAAATATTGCTTGAGTATCGTCCCATGTAGAATTGTCCTGATTCTGTTCCTTTTGAGTTCTGTCAAATTTTCCCAGTCTTTCGTTGTGGAAATGGTCTGCGCTATGTTTGCGTCCGCAAACACAGATAGATCACTCATTATCTCCTCTATCTCAGCTGAGGTGTAGGAGAGGCCCTGGTTTTCGGCCATGTTTATAATGGGTTTTGCCGGTGTAGTGCAATGATATCTATTGTGTTTTACTCTCGCAGCTGTGCGCTGCCTAAATCTCAATAACAAAAGAGAGAGTCAGGGAATTTTACATGTATTTATGTGAAGTGGGAACTCCTGGTCCCCGGACAAGTTTACTGAAACAATAGAGGAGTATCCTCTCAAAGGCAGAGAAGTGTTTCTCTGAGTCTAGGGTTAAGTGCTCAAGTCAGTACAATATGCCCCAACCCGTTGTCGGATAATGCATATCCTTATAGAAGACCCCTCAATCACCAACCTAGTTGGTGACATGCTTCATCATCGGGGTCCCACCCCATAGGCCGAGTGCCTACAGGGTGTGCTGCGACACCTGACTACAGTGGAGCTGGTTAGTATTTTTCTTTTATGTGTGCATAACTATCAAGAAGTGTTTTAAAAAAGGGCCAAAACTACTCACTTCAAGTGTTTATTCTTGAGTGCTTGAACCCTTATTAAAAATGGTGTGGCACCTGTGCCTAATTAGGTAGGCTTTGGTGTCATAAAGAAGTATAGTGCGTTAAAAATAGCAAAGTGTGCTATGTGAGATCTGAAATTTACAAAAACTACTGATTAAAAGGTCTACATGTTTCAACCATTATATACATTCAAAGGTTTTCGTCAGGACCGTGGTGTTTTGAACTGGGTGGTCCGCACATTCTAAGGCGCGTCCTGCCCTAGTTCAAATAGGAGATCGCAAATTGCTGTCTCGTGTAAAATGGTGCGTTTTCCTTAATCGGGAAAAAACCTGTAAGAAAAACAGGAGAACAAAAGAAGGGAGGGGTCACATACCAGGGTAGACAAAACAAATGTACAACATTTAACACATATGTTACTAGTCTTTACCCCAATCGTATGATCAATAGATGGGGTCAAGCCAGCGTTTGAGATCAAACAGTAGGGTCCATCTATTGCGGTCACGCAACAGAGCCTCAGTGATTACCGAACTGTGCCTGAAGTAAAGGACCAGCGTCAAAAAAGAGGTGTCGGACTGGTTTTGGCGTCTGGGGTTATGGTGTAAAAAGGGGGCCGTAGTAAGGGGGAGTGATCTTTATCGTGCTGCGATGTGGGCGGCTGCATAAGTTAGTTTGTGACCATTCGTGATGTCGCTATAGTGAATCATAAAATCGACTTGTTTTGGCTTACGCTTAGATGTGGGACTACCGCTTCATGGGCACCAGCTTTTCCAAGACGGCAAAATCCCGTCTCCTGTAAAGTGGTAAAGAACAGATGCCAAATGTGAGCAAATGGCTGCCCAGTTTGGGGTAGTTTGGTACAACCAACGGGATCGTGCGGTAAATGATTTTCCCGCATTCAGGTCAGCCTGATTGTACTTACTTGCCACTTCTGTTCATCAAGCGGAAAACCTACTTGGTTTCTGCTGGAGGTGCCCCGAGGAATGACCGGGCTCTTCCCGCGGTACCGGTGAAGTAAACTGGTTGCATTTCCTGGTTGGGCGTGGCCTCGTCACGTGGTCTTAGCACGTGGTTCTACGCGAGCCAATCGGATCGTATTTGCGGAGAAAGTAGGAAGTGTTTTCCTTTCCCAAGCGCTGATTGTTAGATGCCTATTTGGGTTGCCATGGAGATTATGCTGGCTCTTTATTCTTAATCATGGGAGGGTAGGGATATGCGAACATACCATACGAATCCCAGTGTGAGTGGGATTTTGAACAGAGGACATAAAAAGGGGGAGTTAGCCACATGGGTTGGTTTCATAATATTGGGTGATTAAATCAATGGATAATGCGTATAACAGTAGAGAATAGCTTCCTGATTTCGGTTCGTATTTGTATGGCTAATGGGAACAGTACTTAAGCCATCACGCTATTCCATGGGATATTATCATTCAAACAGGACTTGTGGGTGGAGAGTCTGTAAACCCACCTCTGTTCTTTCTCGAATAATCGTTGAGTCAGGTTGGCTCCTGGTTTGATTTGTTCAATGATTGTCCATTGTAGGTCATCAGGTGTGTGACCTAAGGACAAAAAATTTTCAGTAAGTCTTGTATTGTTTTTTTTGCATCTAATCGTGCTTCTGTGCTCTCCGATGCGTAGTTTAATCTTCCTACTAGTCATTCCGACGTAATGTAGGTCACAAGGACATGTTAGTCTGTAGATGACATTCTCGTTATTGCAATTCGTCTGCCCTCTGATTGTCCAGATCTTATTAGGTTCCAATTGTAGTGTTTTGGTATTCTTGGTGTATGGGCAGACGCTGGAAATTCCACATTTGTAGTGACCTGTCCCCTTTGGTAGACCCCATAAGTTAGTTTGTGTTTCTCTCTCTGGGAACTCCCTTATGGGTCTTGTATTGACAACTGCATCTTTTATGCTCCGTGCCTTCCTGAATGAGAAAAGGGGTTTCTCCCATCTCAAATTGCCTGTATTAAGGATGTTCCAGTGGTTCTTTATTATTCAGGATACATCATTGGATATGGTGTTGTATGTAGAAACACAGGTCAGGGGGATTTCTTCTACTGTTTTGCTCGTTTGTTCCAATAGGGCTGCACGTGGTTGATTCCGCGCTCGCTTTTGGCTTTTTTGGAGGATTCTGTCTGGATAACCCCGGTTGTGGAATTTTTGAGTGAGATCCTGGGCTTGTTTCTTGTAGTCTTCCAACTCACTCCAATTTCTGCGGATCCTCAGGTATTGCCCGTAGGGTACGTTTTCACGTAAAGGTCTGGGGTGAAAGCTTTCAAAGCATAGTAGATTGATTTTTGGAGGTTGGTTTGTAATGGGTGACAGTTGTCAATTTTCCATCCTTTTTTGTGTTCGTCACGTCTAGGAAGACCAATGTGTCTGTGTCTTTTTCATAGGTGAACCATAGGTGATCGTCACAGGTATTGATCCAGTTGAAGAAGGAAGTTAAGGATTCTGCGGTCCCTTTCCATATGGTCAGCACATCGTCGATGTACCTACGCCATAATAGAATATTGGAACTGTAGGGGTTGGTATCACTGAGGATGTATTTCTCCTCAAAGTCATACACATACAGTCCAGCTACGCTCGGCGCAAAAGTGCTGCCAATGGATGTACCCCCCGTCTGTAGAAATATCTTGTTTTCGAACTCAAAATAATTTCTTTTGAGTGCCAGTCTGGCACACTCCATAATGAATTGCCTAGGAGTTCTGGATGTCCACTCTTCTTTTTCTAGCACTCTTCCCAGTACATCCAGCGTGGCATCCTGGGGGATGCTGGTGTACAGGCTCTCAATATCAAAACTCACCAGGATGGTGTCGTTGTCCACGGTGAGTTGATCCAAGATTTGTAATAGACTTTTGGTGTCTTGGAGGTACGTGCTGGTTTTTTGCACCAGAGTCTTGAAGAACACGTCGCAGAATTGCGAAAGTGGTTCCAGAACGGATCCCAGCCCAGAGACAATTGGCCTGCCAGGGGGTGGTGTCTTGTTTTTGTGTATTTTCGGGAGTGTATAGAAGTAGGGGATTCTCCCCTCACTCTTACATAGGAAATCCGCCTCCTGTTTTGATATGAATCCCTCTGTTTCAATGCCTTTAGTGACCATGACAAGAAATTAGGCCAGGTGGTTGCATACATGGAGAGCATACACTCTGACGTGGGTGGGCTACACCGTACAGTCCAGGCGTTGTCACCCACAGTGACGTGGACCCCTCTCTTATTTTTGAGCCCTTCAACAGGCACATGCACCCATTGCAGCTCAGGTGCCTTTGTCAACCCCCCAGTCAGTGGCCACATCAGGTGACAGTGACCACGGTTCACTTGTGTCACCAAAAAGATACAGCACAAGGAGGACACAACAGACACAACCCAGGCACTCCCCCCCCACAGACACCAGCCCCACTGAAGAGCAGGGCCACCCCACAATGCACAGACAAGAGCCAGTCAGGGTAGATCAAGGCCAGGCGATCAATGAGGCAGACATCAGGCTCACATGCCGCAGAGGCATCACTGGCAAAAGACTCTCCTGTCACTGAAACTTCACACAGACCTACACTTGCAGTGTCTGTGTCCATTGAGGAGGTGTTGCATATGAGGGGTACACCTAGAAAGAGCACAGGGACACATCCATCCACCAAATCTACCCCAATTCCCAGTCCATTGAAGCAGGTAGAGGAGGGCACTAAGGCAAAGCAGGGTACTGTAGACACCACCCCTGGCACAAAGGAAAAGCAGGGCACTGTCAACACCACCCCTGGCACAAAGGCAAAGCAGGGCACTGTAGCAGGTACACCAGGCAAAGAGGGGAAGGAGGTCCTGAGGCGTAGCCAGACCAAGCGTTCCGCAGGATCCAGCACATCACCAGAGGTAGTGCCAGTGTCAGCACCTGATGTGGGACAATTGGTGTGTGTGCCTGTTGGATCATCAACACTTCCCATCAACCCCAAGACAGGGAAGCTAATTCATATTCCCAAAAAGTGGAAGGGCACCCCTCCAACCTCTCCCACCCACACTGTGTCAGATGTCTGCATGACTCCACCTCCACGTGCCACTATGCCACCTGGTCCACACAGCCCTTCAGCTTGCCAATCCACTGTTAGCCCCACATCACCTGGGGCTCTTTCACCCGAGTTAAGTGGGCCTGCTGTCACTGACACACAGCCAGGTCCAAGTCTGCATTACTTCCAGGAGTGAGTTGACATCCCCCTCATGCGCCTGTGCCTCATACAAGTGTGCTAGTCCTGACCATTGTTTACTAGCATGGACACTGGCCCTGTTGCTCGGCTGTGTCATGCTCTCACCTGTGCCCTGGCACTGGCCCTGTTGCTCTGCTGTGCTGGCCTCTCCCCTGCCATGGACACTGGGCCTATTGCTCTGCTGCATTGGCCTCTCCCCTGCCATGGACTCTGGCCCTGTTGCTCTGCTGTGTTGGCCTCTCCCCTGCTATGGACACTAGCCCTGTTGCTCTGCTGTGTTGTGCTCTCACCTGTGCCTTGGACACTGGCCCAGTTGCTCTGCTGGGCTGTACTCTCCCCTGTGCAGCCTCTCCTGTACTTGCTGGCTCGTCTGCCAAATACACTGGGCCTGTTGCTCTGCTGTGTCCTGCTCTCACCTGTGCCTTGGACACTGGGCCTGTTGCTTTGCTGTGTTGGCCTCTCCCCTGCCATGGACACTGGCCCTGTTGCTCTGCTGTGTTGGCCTCTCCCCTGCCATGGACACTGGCCCTGTTGTCCTGCTGTGTTGTGCTCTCACCTGTGCCTTGGACACTGGCCCTGTTGCTCTGCTGTGCTGTACTCTCCCCTGTGCAGCCTCTCCTGTACTTGCTGGCTCATCTGCCAAATACACTGGGCATGTTGCTCTGCTGTGTCATGCTCTCACCTGTGCCTTGGACACTGGCCCTGTTGCTCTGCTGTGCTGGCATCTCCCCTGCCATGGACACTGTTCCTGTGCTCTGCTGTGTCGTGGTCTCCCCTGTGCCTTGGACATTGAGCCTGTTGCTCCGCTGTGCTGTACTCTCCCCTGTGCAGCCTCTCATGTACTTGCTGGCTCACCTGCCATGGACACCGGGCCTGTTGCTCCGCTGTGCTGGCCTCTCCCCTGCCATGGACACTGGGCCTTTTCCTCTGTTGTGTCGTGCTCTCACCTGTGCCTTGGACACTGGCCCTGTTGCTCTGCTGTGCTGGCCTCTCCCCTGCCATGGACACTGGGCCTGTTGCTCTGCTGTGTCATACTCTCACATGTGCCTTGGACTCTGGCCCTGTTGCTCTGCTGTGCTGTACTCTCCCCTGTGCAGCCTCTCATGTACTTGCTCCCTCACCTGCCATGGACACTGGGCCTGTTGCTCTGCTCTGCCGGCCTCTCCTCTACCATGGACACTGGGCCTGTTGCTCTGCTGTGTCGTGCTCTCACCTGTGCCTTGGACACTGGCCCTGTTGCTCTGCTGTGCTGTACTCTCCCCTGTGCAGCCTCTCATGTACTTGCTGGCTCACCTGCCATGGACACTGGGCCTGTTGCTCTGCTGAGTCATGCTCTCACCTGTGCCTTGGACACTGGGCCTGTTGCTCTGATGTGCTGTACTCTCCCCTGTGCAGCCTCTCGTGTACTTGCTGGCTCACCTGCCTTGGACACTGGCCCTGTTGCTCTGCTGTGTTGGCCTCTCCCCTGCCTGCCATGGACACTGACCCTGTTGCTCTGCTGTGTTGGCCTCTCCCCTGCCATGGACACTGACCCTGTTGCTCTGCTGTGTTGGCCTCTCCCCTGCCATGGACACTGGCCCTGTTGCTCTGCTGTGCTGGCATCTCCCCTGCCATGGACACTGTTCCTGTGCTCTGCTGTGTCGTGGTCTCCCCTGTGCCTTGGACATTGAGCCTGTTGCTCCGCTGTGCTGTACTCTCCCCTGTGCAGCCTCTCATGTACTTGCTGGCTCACCTGCCATGGACACCGGGCCTGTTGCTCCGCTGTGCTGGCCTCTCCCCTGCCATGGACACTGGGCCTTTTCCTCTGTTGTGTCGTGCTCTCACCTGTGCCTTGGACACTGGCCCTGTTGCTCTGCTGTGCTGGCCTCTCCCCTGCCATGGACACTGGGCCTGTTGCTCTGCTGTGTCATACTCTCACCTGTGCCTTGGACTCTGGCCCTGTTACTCTGCTGTGCTGTACTCTCCCCTGTGCAGCCTCTCATGTACTTGCTCCCTCACCTGCCATGGACACTGGGCCTGTTGCTCTGCTCTGCTGGCCTCTCCTCTACCATGGACACTGGGCCTGTTGCTCTGCTGTGTCGTGCTCTCACCTGTGCCTTGGACACTGGCCCTGTTGCTCTGCTGTGCTGGCCTCTCCCCTGCCATGGACACTGGGCCTGTTGCTCTGCTGTGTCATACTCTCACCTGTGCCTTGGACTCTGGCCCTGTTGCTCTGCTGTGCTGTACTCTCCCCTGTGCAGCCTCTCATGTACTTGCTCCCTCACCTGCCATGGACACTGGGCCTGTTGCTCTGCTCTGCTGGCCTCTCCTCTACCATGGACACTGGGCCTGTTGCTCTGCTGTGTCGTGCTCTCACCTGTGCCTTGGACACTGGCCCTGTTGCTCTGCTGTGCTGTACTCTCCCCTGTGCAGCCTCTCATGTACTTGCTGGCTCACCTGCCATGGACACTGGGCCTGTTGCTCTGCTGAGTCATGCTCTCACCTGTGCCTTGGACACTGGGCCTGTTGCTCTGATGTGCTGTACTCTCCCCTGTGCAGCCTCTCGTGTACTTGCTGGCTCACCTGCCTTGGACACTGGCCCTGTTGCTCTGCTGTGTTGGCCTCTCCCCTGCCATGGACACTGACCCTGTTGCTCTGCTGTGTTGGCCTCTCCCCTGCCATGGACACTGGCCCTCATGCTCTGCTGTGCTGGCCTCTCCCCTGCCATGGACACTGGCCCTGTTGCTCTGCTGTGTCGTGCTCTCACCTGTGCTTTAGCACTGGGCCTGTTGCTCTGCTGTATTTGCCTCTCCCCTGTGCTATGGACACTAGCCTTTCTGTTTGTGTTTCACCTGTGCATGGTATATAGCATTTTTGCATCATTTTGAACCTTGCTGTTGTCTACTATTGTTGTACCGCTGCATCTGTGCAATATTTGAATAAATACAGTTACTTCTGGTGTGTGTTTTGTCAGTGTCCTTGCTGATTTCAGTTCTGTTTCTGTTCGCATTTGATTGCCTCTGCACCATGCTCCATGTATCATTTCAACATTGCAAGGCTCTTTGCAACCATCATTATTTTGGGCAGGAGTAACAGGGTCTTAAGTCCATTCTGAGCCTGCAAATTGTGATGTGTGATGGCTATTTTACCTGGCATGCAGTCATCTTGTTAGTGATTTGCAGTTGTTGTCTACAGTGTTCACATGTCTGTTTGGGGGACACTGCCAGCACAGGGTGTGATGCTGTGCAAATGTATTGAAGCTGGCTGGGATATGTAATGAAGTATGTGTGTGCATTGCTTTCTGTGTCCCCAGCCTTATATGTGTATGGTCATCTTGTGTTGGGCCTTGGTCCTGGTGCCATGGCATACATGAGATGCGTGGTGTTGGGTGTAGCAGAGGTGTGCAGTGTGAAGGGTGTCAGTTTGTAGTGGATGTGTGTGTGCCCCTGTATTGTGTGAGACACACATGTGTCACCCAGGAGTTGTATGCCTGTTGTTTGTTTTGTCTTGCCCTGGGTAGAGGATTGTATACACTGTGCTGTTTGTTGGTGTGTCCATGGTGTTGTGTGTGACTCCTCCTTGTTTTGTTTGTCAGTTTGGAGTGAACAAAGTGTGTGAGTTGCACGTCAGTGTTGTGTTTGATTGATCCTCAATGTGTCCTGGGTAATAATTCCTTTATTTAGATATAAAAAACATATCTTTAAAAGATTGCACAAATCACATTGTGTACAGTTTTATGAATAAAAAATGATAAAAAGAGTAGAAAAATATAATATGACCATAAGCATGCTAGTTAAAACATTTCAATTTGTAGATTAGCCCTCCCAGTCTTTGCAAGTTCTATTAAAATACATGTTCAATCTTGTCATTGAGCAGTGAGGCCTCAGCAGTGTCCATTTTATCTAGGTTGCGGTATGCTTGCTGAATAAATTTGATCAAATTTATATTTAAGACAATATTATCTGGAGACAGAGCAGCGATAATGGCATGCCTACAGGTCCGAACTCCCAGCCTGTTCCATTCTGGCTTAAGCAGACACCTGCATTGAGAATTAAATGAGGGACAGATGCAGAGCACATGCAAGATTGTTTCTGTTGCTAACCCGCATCCTCTACATGTTGTGTCCTCCTTCTTACGACGCCAGGTGGGTAGACTTTGAAGAAAGCGCCAGTCTCCCATTCTTAGGGCAATCAGGCAGCGCTTTAGATAAAGTGAAAATGTCGTGGAGAGGTAGGCAGCAGGGGTTAATCGTTTGTAGGAGTTGACTACTGCCCAGGAATGACTACGTTTCGTGACAAAAGCTTTATCTGAAGCCAGAGATTTCAGTCTTACACATTGATTATATTTTTAAAAACAGTCTGACTGGGGTTAAGAGCCCAAAGGTCGGCAACTGACATTGGATGGATATAATCATTCAGAAGGCGGACGAATGTTCCTCCTGGATTAGTCTCATTGATTTCTTTCCAGATTAGGGATTCTAGCATACCTGGTTCGGACTGTCTTAATTTATGACAGAGCTTAAGATAGGTACCAACATTAGAGGCTTCATAGTTGGTTAATCCCAGCTCTAATCTAATCTGGGCCAGAGAAGCAGTGCTGGGCAAATGAAGTGCCTTTCTGTAGATTTTAGTTGTGTGTTTATTTAGGGCAGTATACATTTTGCCTTTAAAGATCTCTATACCATATGAAAGTGTTGGCCCAATCTTTGCTCTAAGGACTTCTAATAAAGGGGCAAAGGTTGGACCTGAAAGTTTCTTTGATAGCTTGGCCAAGGATACCACTAGGGCCGTAGTTTTAGCTGCGATCACACTGCTTTGCTTTGAGAAGCTGCCACTTGAGTCCAAGTGGACGCCTAAATATTTGTATGATTGGCCAATCGAAAGACTTGTTTTGTTAATTGACCAACCACCGCCGCTGTGGTGTTTCTTACCAAATGGGACTATCAGGGTTTTCTCCATGTTAATTTCTAGTTGATTGCCAATCGTATATTGCAATAGTGCATCAAGGAGCCTTTGTAACCCTACTCTAGTGAGGCTAAACAGGACCTGGTCATCAGCATATAGAAGGTTGCATAATGCCACACCTCCTATTTTGGGTGGATGACTATTTACCTTGTCTAGAGTGCTTGACAGGTCGGCTATAAATAGGTTAAAGAGAAGAGGGGCCAGCACGTATCCCTGCTTGACACCGCGTGAGGTCATGATTTTTTGCGAGAGATGCGAGCCGGACCCTAACTTCACTTAAACCCATGTGTCTTGGGTGTTTTTGTGTAAACTGTGTGGCCCTTTTGCTCCACACTGGCATTGTGTTTGTGTTTGTCATGCATTGCAGGCACATGGTGGTTTTGGCACTTATGTATGGCATGGTGTGTGTAGTTTTAGGCCATCCCGTATGTGTGCCACTTGTGCCTGGCTATTTTGGGTGTTCCGTCCCTCTATTTGTGTGTGGTACACCCTTACATGTCTGCTACTGAAATGCAGGCTGTTTGACTTAGATGTCAGCTTTCCCCTTGGTTTCCATGTGTGTGTGCCTCCCCATCACTTCATATGTGGGCTTGTGCTTTGTGATGCAGTTCTTGAGCCATAAGTGTTGTTCCACTCTGGGCATTGCCCCAATGGTTTATGTGTGCTGTCCTTGTGATATTGATCATTCTGTAGTGGTCATGTGCACTTCAGCTGTGTGTGCTGGCCAGTGCTCTGGTGGAGGTGGCTGTGCTCTTGTATCCCACAGTGGTGCATGTGTAGTTGTTGTGTTGGATATGTCTATGTAGGGTGTGGTATTGCTTCAGTTCCTGGGTGTGGTGTTGTATTCGTGCAGTGCTCATTTGTGGTGTGTGATGCAGACGTGTCAATCATGCTTGTTATGCAGACAATGCTTGTCGTGCATGCGGTGCTGTGTGTATGTGGCCTTGGCATTGCCTGATGTGCATCCTCTGATGTCTTGTTATGTTTGTTGATTGAGGTTTCATGTGCATCCGTGATGGGTTTGATGTGGCTGTGTGTGTTGGTCCACATGCACTTCTTGTGTGATTTGTGTTATGGTGTGTGTGTTTTGTTCCTGAGTGATGTTGTTGTGAACCCCTGTTGTGTGTGTTCTCCCATTGATTTTCCCCAGTTTGGCTGACAGGGTATGTGTGTTTCTGTTGGAGTTCAGTATGTGTTCCTGTATTGTTTGTGTGTTGTTCTTGTGCAGGCATCGGTTGAGGCATCCCTGTGTGTGTGTTGTGTTTGTGGCAACACCCAGGGTGTGTGTTTGTTTGTGTGTGTGTGTGTGTGCTGGCAAAGATTGTGAGCCTTGAGTGTGTGTAGTAGTGGTGTTGTGTGTTCTTTGTCCGCCACTCCTGCAGTGGCTGTCTCCCTGGTTGTGTGTTGTGTGGTGCAGGGAGTGTGTATTGTGCTTGTTGTTGCAGTGCTTGTTGGTGTGCCTGGGAGTGCAAGGTTTGGGCACCTGGCCTGTGAGTTGATTGGGTGTGTTGCTGTGTGGTTGGGGGCTGTGTGTCCCTGTGATGTTTGTGCCCTGCCCATGCCTTGGAGTGGCCCTGCCATCTGCATAGTGTGCATGTGTTGACCGCGGCGGTGACGTGACCGGGACCGGGACGTTGCTGCTGGTTGATGGTCGATGTGTGTCCTGGATGCTGAGGGGTGCCTTGTTGTGAGGTGGGTGACGTGTGGTTGCCCGTGTGGATGTGTTGTGTCCCCCAGCAGGGTGTCTGTGTGGTGATTGGACCCTGTCGGCCTGTGTGCTGTGTGTTGCATATGTGTATTGGCGTACCTGTGGCGGCATCCGCGGCGCCCCATCTGACGATAGTGTTGTAGGAGAAAAATCACCGGATGCATATGGAGGGCTGGGTTCATGGCGGTCAGGACCGGGTATCGGCTATCATGCTCCGCTGTTGGGTTTCCGCCTGCTCAGGCTGGCGGTGTCTCTGCTGCGGTGCGTCTTCATGTTTGGGCCATCCTGATATGTCGAGCAGGGCGGACGTCATTCGGCATGGTGGAGAGTCTCGATTGGCTCCCGCCGCCGCGGTGACGGGCGCACTTGATGGCGATGCGTAGGGAAATGACCTATGTTTACCTATCCTAATGTGGCGGACGTGAGTTCTGCTGCTCCCGGGTGGAAAAAGCTGTTTTTCCGCCCCTTCACCACCACGGTGGTGCCACCCCCCGACATCCTAATGGACCCCATAGTAATTGTATGTTCCATAGTTCCAGTATTTCCAGGTAGCTCATCTTTTTTTTTCAAAGGGCTCACCTTTTTCTTTAGTTTCAAAGAACTTGTTTCTTTTTGTTTTCAACACCACCTTTTGTTAACAGCATTTCTCCCCATCTTTCGATCCATCTTTTGATTCACTACTATTACTCTACCCAAATTCCAGATGTGATTGTCATCTAACTTAGCAACATTCCTAAATAACATTGACAACTTTCACAGGTGCAGAGAATTTTGACACCAACCCATATCCACGTGATAACTTTATGCTCACCACGTCAACTGACACAACAACAATAGTGTGAAATACTGAATGCTCACTGTCAAATAACCTTTTCCTCTTAAAAAAGTTATTTTCTTGTTTCTCTTTACAACTATCTAAAAAGCTCAAACTGCAACACCCATTGCCCTCCCCTTTCATTCTAAGCACAGCATGAAAGGGTGTCCTATTTACAAGGCAGCATTAAGTCACTTTAAGTGGCTTAAAGCTGCCTTGCAAATAAGGCAAAGCCCCTATCCCCACCACAACTTCACTAAAATAAATATACCCTTAACTTCGTTCCCCTCCAGATTAAACCGCATTGTATCGATAATTCATTCCTGATTTCCCAGAAATTCAAACATTCCAAACTAACACATCATTTAGTTTCAGCCTCCTTCGACTAATTTAGCAAGCTCCTTCAAATCGTTATCATTATGCACATAACTCCTCCACTCATCTTCACTGATCATTCCACACATAATTTCACAGACATCAACATCATCCCGTTCCCAAGCATCATCCAGATATTATTCTTCTATCTGACGGGAACAGGCTAATCTACAAAAACAGTTCCCCACACGTGGGATGTATTCCACCTGAGAATCAAACTCCTGAAAGGAAGTTAATTCCTTCAATGCAGCTAAAACTGCTTTAGTGTAAAAAACTCATGCATGGTCTGTGATTAATTCACACCAGTCTTTGCGTATCCAGCCGTACCTTAATGCCCACTTTTGGGCTTCAAAAAAAAAAATCTTAAAAATTAGATTGGGAATAAACCCAACTAAGTAGGCCATGCCGACCTGGTTTCAACAGTGGCCTAGTACTAACTGTAGATATTGTGGGTGGCCACTTGAATATCTTTTCCATATAGTATAGTATGTGTACCTCCCAAATTGCTTAAAATACGTTAGATATTTTTAAAACCCGTATTTCTGAAGTTTGAAGTACGATCAGCTCGCCAGGCTCTTATCTTATGCTTATCTGGCAAATCGATTACGCTGCAATGTCAATTGATAACATTTTTAGCTGCTGTTGAACAAGGGTTGCTATTGATTGTTTAAGCTATACTATAATTAAATCATATGGCTCTAAGATACATTTTGAATACATGGATGCATTTTAACTGCTCCTCCTGAAAGATTTAGTGTTTATGCTGCTATGGTAATGTATTAGAAATTTTAAAAAAGAAAATACAGTTTCACCATTTTAGCTTGTTTGCACAATGGAGGATACTGATGCACTTTTGTAGCCTGTTTGCACAATGGATCTATTAGTTCCCACACGTTTGCACTTTAATATGCAATGATCCAGTCTATGTCTTAGTGGATTCTATACTTGATATGCACAATGATTTACAAGGTTAATGGATTTTAATGTAAAAATATGAATGTAACTATAAATTGTTAAGGATGCTAGTGTGGCTGTTTTAAATAGATTCTCATAAATGGTGTTATAATTATGGTATAACCTGTACCTACAGATTTGTTCTTTTTAACAGGTGCCTATTATCTACATGAATATGATAATGTTTTTATATACTGTCTTGTTACTAAGACATTTTAATTGCAATGATTTTTGATCAAGCAATAAAGAAGCATATACCAGCAAAACATCGTAAAACAGTGGAGGCAAACAGAAAAAAGGAGGAGAGACTCAAGCCAATGATGTCAGGTCTAACACCTTTTATCAAGCCAGGTAAAGAATGTTACTGTCTCCTTTACAAGGGACATATGGCCACATGCATCAACCTATTTAGGAAGTGCAAACAGTGCGAATCGCAAAATTTGGCCGTTTGCGATTCCTAAATAGGTTTTTGGGATGCATGAAGCATTTTTGGTTAAATCGCTATTTTTAGCGAATTCCAAAAATGCGATTGCTTTTAAGGAATCGCAAATTTGCGATTCCTTAAAAGCAATGCATGATTAATTTTAAAATTGCTAATTCGCAATTAGGGGGTGCAAATTACCACGAGGTTGAACCTTGTGGTAATTTGCAAAAACACTGTCATGTTACAAACACACATGTCCTTAGGATATGTGTGTTTGAAACATGCACTTCAAAATACACTTCAGGGGTGCAGGGGGGGTCCTTTGGACCCCCCCCTGCACCCATGGAATGCATCAACATTTTGCGAATTCTAATTTGCGAATTCGCAATTCCCATTGATTCCTATGGGCCTTTTGGCCCATAAGAATCAATGGGAATTGCGAATTCGCAAACGGGAAATCGCATAATATTTGCGATTCGGTAAAAATTGCGATTTTTACCGAATTGCAAATTTTATGCACTTTCAATCATGCATCCCGTTTTGCGATTCCTTATTTGCGATTCGGTAAAAATCGCAAATTAGGAATCGCAAAACCGGACTTTGATGCATGTGGCCGTTCGTTCTTACCATCTGAATTGTGCCCCTTGTATTCCAAATCACCAGTAAATTTATACATATATTTAATGTATTACTTGCCATATGCTAGCAGGCTGACATCTGGTTTAAACATTTTACTTTATTAGTAAGCTTGTTTCATAAAACACTGTTGGCACTAGGGGAATCATAGACCAGAATCAAATAACATTCTCACCATTGAAATGTTGCCATTAACATAGTCAATGGGTCCCTGATAACTTTCCAGTTGTATCTGCAAGACTATCTCACCACATTTCAGATCATCATATTCACATTAATCATCCATGAAGATCTCTTTTACTTTGTTCTTTTTTTATTGATTTACAGTTCTTTCCATAACTACCCTTCTTCCCACACACCTCACCTATAACACCCCAATCAGCACAAATACTGTTATTTTCCATATGACCTACAACACTGTATCTAAAACACGTACCTGTATTTTTTTCTTAACATCTCCACCCCGTGTCTTAGTTAAGCTGCTGCCTTTCCCAGCGAAGATCGCCGAACGATGGGTCAGCTCGTGCCTGTCCGCCCACTTAGAACAAAACAATCTCCTTGATGATCACCAGTTCGGGTTCCGTCCTGCCCACGGCACCGAAACAGCAGTCCTGACAGCCTTGGAGGATCTTCGCATGCGTGCAGACAGGGGTCAGCCAGTGGCATTGATACTGCTGGACCTGTCTGCCGCATTCGATACGGTCAATCATGGTATGCTGCTGCAGAGACTTGGTGAGGTGGGTGTGGAGGGCACGGCATTGCTCTGGTTTCATTCCTACCTTCGGGACAGAAGACAGGCTGTCTCTCTCCCCCCATTCCAATCCACCTTCGCATCAGTACCCCAGGGAGTCCCTCAGGGCTCCTCTATCAGCCCCATCCTTTTTAATGTGTATCTCATCCCGCTAATCCAACTAATCCAATCCTTCGGGATCAAAACAATAAACTATGCGGATGATACACAGCTCATCCTCTCTTGGGAGGGTGAAGACGCCACTCCTTTCTCGACCTTCCACGACTGCTTGAGAGCGACGGCTGGATGGCTTCACACGAACTCCCTCCAGTTTAACTCCGCAAAAACGGAGGTCCTGTTCTGTTCAGGCACCAAGATACCCCGTCAGTTTCCGACTGATTTCTGGCCCCCAGAGTTTAGTGACAAACCTCTGCCAGTTCCCTTGGTTCGCAACCTGGGAGCCATGCTTGACAACAAATTAAGTATGGAAACCCAGGTGACAAAAACTGTGGGGATCTGCACAGCTCTGCTTCGCTCACTGCGGAAAATCATGCCTCTCCTCCCGGCACAAGCCAGGGCGTCGATAGTCAGGTGTACGATACTCAGTCGCCTTGACTATTGTAACGCCCTGCTCCTGGAGTCTCCAGTCACGCTGATGGATCGTCTACAGCGAATTCAATCTGCCGCCGCCAAGCTGGCTCTTGGCTGGACGAGGAGGGCTTCGGCCACAGCAGCTCTGTCGGAGCTACACTGGCTACCTCTAAAACAACGAGTGGCTTTCAAGTCCCTCTGCATTGTCTTTAAGGCTCTGCATGGACTTGGACCTAAACCTCTGCAAGCCCTGTTTATGTGGTACACTCCTGCCAGAGATCTACGCTCGTCCTCGGCTTGTCTGGTAAAGGTACCCAGATTTAATAAAGCCAGAACAGGAGGAAGATCCTTCAGGGTTGCAGCGGCCAAGCTGTGGAACAGCCTACCCACTGACATACGTCAGATGTCCCAGCTTCTTCCGTTTAGGAGACGTATCAAGACCTGGCTTTTCCCTTAATAAAATGTCCGTTGACTGTTTCCCCAGTTATTAGCTAACAGAGTATTCTACAGCGCCAGGAAGCCTGCAAGGTATCAGTCGCGCTCTACAAATTCCCAAAATAAAAATAATAAATAAAATAAATAAGCTATGTACATTTTCTGATGCTGAAGAGTTATTTTACCTTTTTATGACATCCACAAAAGAAAGATAATGCTCATTTATTTTAGCAATAAGTATAACATCATCCAGTTTCGGCTCACTCTTTTGCAAGAGCTCCACTCTGATGTTCTCAATTTTACATCCCAACATAAACTGATCCCTTGTGCATTCTTCCAGTGCCCCTTCAAACTAACATGAGGAAGGAAGTTTACGTAAGACGGCAAGATTGTTCTCAATGGATTCTTGCAATCGCTTATACCTTCTGCCAAAATGATAGCTTTCCAAAACTAACTTTAGGTAGACACTGTTTATCTAGCTTGAATGTGCACACTTCATATCCATTCAACCCTCTGCTTCTGCTTCATTCATTTCCAGAAGATGTTCGAAATCTACTTGTCCCTCTGCCCCTACACAATGAACAAGTATTTATGTTTTCTTTTCCACACTTAAAGTAGTGCCACACACCCTATCGTAGTGTGAAAATACCTTTTTCCACTTTTACCATTTTGTAGCCTCGTACCACCTCTCTGCGAGGCAGCTCTGTGGCGCTTACTGGAGGTACCTGGTGGGCTAGTTGGCCCACAGGGACCCTCAGTATTCAAGGGGACTTAATTCCCAACTTAGAATGGACAAGGGGGCGCATTTGCAGAGTACTGCAGGGAGGGAGCGGGGCCTCCGGCGAGTTGCTGGTTTCTTTATTTTTGTCCTATTTTATGGGAGGGGGCACTGTGCTCCCCCACCCTTTCCCTGGGCCACTTTTGGCCCTGGGGAAACCATCCCCCGGGGCCTGAGCATTTTAATTGGCTTTTTAAAGAAGAAAAACGCGAAGGGGCCACGTGGTCCCCTTTCCCTTGGCCACTATCGGGGGCCTGGCCTGGTTTTTAAAATATTTTTTATTTTTATTTTCTGGGAGGGAGGCCAACTGGCCCCCAACCCCTGGGCCTTTTTCAATAATGCAGGAGGGGGGGGGCTGTGTGCCCCCTTCCCCGGGAACCCCATCCACAGGATCTGGCCTTGACCATAGGGGAGCGCGGGGGAAGCCCCAATGCACAGATTTACTCCATTTAAAAAAGAGGGCGCTTCTGAACCAAGAGCTTCCTTTTTGCCAAGCTTGGAGTAATACCGTTCAGCAGTTCGGGCTGTAGCTTGTTCCAAAAATTCCTATGGAAATGAACAAGGGGAAAACGCACTCTGAGACCCCCTTTTTTCTCGCCCCCGCTTGAAGAATCACAGATTCTTCAAACCCCGCCAAAAGATGTTGTCAAACCAAAAAATGCTTTTCCTATGGAAACTAGGTTCTAACTATAACTACTAGGTCAAAAGGCACCCTGACTTTTGACAGTTATTGATTTCCGAGTTATCGGACAGCCTGGGTCTGCCTCGTTGTTGGGGGAGAAGCTGCAGCTGTGAGGAATTTTGCCTCATACAGGGCTGAAAGCATTGTCTTTTTATCCCTGTTGATCGGATTCCCTTACAGTGAGGTTGGAGCAGGTGGGGACCCAAGGAGGCTACAGGCACAAGAAAAACAAGCAGGATAATTGGCTTTCACTTTTCGCAGTGTCCTGCATAGAGCGCAAACCACACGGTAACATTTCCCCTGGTGCAACTTACCTGGGATCCTTACAGGGGATTCTGGGTTTTGCAGTCCATTGAAGATCTAAGGACAGGCAACAGGTGTGCTAATATCGTTGGGGGCGGAGCTTGTTTGAACTTTCAAATGGGTGGCAGGACGCCCTTCAGAGCAAAGGACAGCATCCTGAATACTCGGGCGCTGAAGAAGACAAACCCACGCCGAAAAACATTCGCCCGTTATTTCTTGTGAATAAATGGCTTCCTCATTCATCGCCTGCTGTGGCCTCTGCTTTCTTTCATGTGACCGTATGTATGATTGATTGTATGGGTGAATGAGTGGATGTGTGTGTAGACCTAGAAATCAGTGAGTGTGTTTGTAGTTACTGGTATTGGTGTGTCAATAATTTCAGGAATGGTAGTTTGTATTTAACACTGGGTGTATCAAAGGTTAGATTAGAGTGTGAGGAGGTGCATCGTATTATCAGATGGATGATGTCATCAGTGATGTCATCAATGATGACATTTAAAATTACATTAGTGATGTCCTCAGTGATGTCATTTGAGCTGTCATCAGTGATGTCACTGACCATGTCATGAATGATGTAATATGTGACATCATCAGCAGTGGATTGTGGGCGCGTGAGTTATAGTGAGTCCAACTAACTATAACGTTGGAATTTCAATGGTTTTGTATGAGTAAAATGTCCAGCTAAATATAACTAGTGTTAAACTTATGGTTTTTCAGTGAATTTTAAAGGTTTTTTAAATGCTAATTCCTAACTATAACAAATGTGAAACCTATGGTTTTTTTAGTGAATTTCAATGGTTTTTTAAATGCTAATTCCTAACTATAACGATTGTGAAACCTCTGGTTTTGTCAATGAATTTCTTAGATTTTTTAAAAGCTAATTCCTTTCTATATCGAGTTTGTTACCTACAATTTTTTTTATTTGCTGTTTTGTGTAAGTATTAATTATTAATCATTTATTTTTGAAATAATATATTTTTTTTAATCATTTTTTCCTGGGGCGCTCATGATGCGCGCACCGGTAAGCTCTCCCGAGAGTGCACCGAGAGCGCTATTTCTGCGTTCGTTTAAAAAAATATGTATGAAAAGTAAATAATAAGGCAAAACATTTAGTACCATACTTATAAAAGCAGTATTTATGATTTACGAAATGAAAATGATTTCGCATTTCCGTGAAACTATCGAAACGTCACTTAGGCACGTCGCGTAAGCGCCCTCTGAAGCGCTTCGGTGCACGCAGCGTAAGCGCGTTAAGTCATGTGACCTTAAAATAACTCTTTTCATTGGTGGCTAACAGTTTTTTTTTTACAAAGAATGAAATCCCCACCCATTTCCTTCACTTCTTCTTTCACTTTTGTGACTGCAAGACCTGCCTTTTTGCTGTTGGATCTTTGTTGGAATAATATCTTGGATTTACATGGCTGCCAGACCATCCAGCAGTGAAGATGACTCCAATGAATTTCTTGATGAAGAGGTTCCTCAGCCGAAAGTAAAAGAACACTTCATTTGGAAGTTTTTTCAATTCCTGATGACCAGAAGAAAGTAAATGCTCCAAAAGTAGAGTGCAGGATTTGTCACACTGTCCTGTCACTGGGTGACCCCACTAAGAAATATTCTTTTGGAAACTCCACAATGATTCGCCATGTGGAGAGCAGGCACCCCCAGAATTTTGCCCGGGAGAGTGTCAGGGCTCTGGCACGAGAGGTTCCCAGTGATGGGGCCTCTACTTGAACTGGAGTAGCAAATACTTCAGTGAGGGGGCAATCGCAAGAGCTGATTCCGAACATTCAGCCTGCTTTTAATAAAGGCGTTCTTAAATGAGAGACTGTGATCAGCTACTTTGCTATGGGGAACAAAGTGTTCTGCTCATGGTTTGAGCATTGGAGAACCATCGCTGCCGTTCCCAGCCCTAATTTTGTTGTTTTTTTTTGCTCCTGTTGAGCAGTTTCCATTCCCTGTTTTTGTTTTTGTTCTAAAAAAGAAAAAAGAAGAAAAAAAAGTTATTTTCAGAACTACCTCCAATTCTCATCAAAGAGCTATGTTCCTAAAAAAATGAAAAAGAGTAAGTGAAGTGGAGTGCATTGATAAAGGAGAGGAAAATGAGTAAGAAAGCACAGAAAGGGACGAGAGGAGAAAGGAAGTGAAGTAGGGGGACTGAAAGAAGGTGAGTGTGGGGAAGGAGAGTGAGGAGAAGGAGAGTGAGCATGGGGAATGTGGATATTCGAAGAAAATGTAGTAAAGGAACGGGGTGTGGAAGGGTAAGAAAAGAGCAGTGATGTTTTGGAAAAAGTGGAGATACAGACTGGATAAAGACAAGTAAGTGTGAGACAAGGTAAGTAAGGCAGTGAAGAAACAGAGAAAGTGAAAGAAAAAATAAGAGTAGAAGACTGAAGGCCTCATTTTTGCACCTGACTCACAGCAGGCGTAAGACTGACGCAGGTCCTTTAACATGGGCCTGGCCCCATGTGAAAGGATGCATTGCTGGAGTTGCGTCATTTTTGTGACACGCTCCAGCAATGCATCACCTTTGCGCTTACAGATACGTCTGAAATACTGACGTATCTGTAAGTACTTGCGACATAATGCGTCATAAATTAAATATGACACATGAGTAGAAGACTGAAGGCCTCATTTATGAGGCTATGCGTCACTTTTTCGCCACTGGTGCGTCACTTTTTGTGACGCACCAGTGCTGTAAAAAATGCACCTTATTCAGTCATATTTACAAAGTGACGCATCTAGGTAGATGCGTCACTTTGTAAACCCCTGTGCCACATTATACCTACGTCAGGTGTAATGTATGCAAAAGGGGCGTATTGACGCAAGAAAGGGTCGTAGAAATGATGCAGTGAAATCTATGAGATTTCACTGCGTCACTTTTAGGATGCCGTTGTGTCAACATCTTGGGCCTGCCTCACAGCAGGCGTAAGACTGACGCAGGCCCTTTCACATGGGACTTGCCCCATGTGAAAGGATGCATTGCTGGAGTTGCATCATTTTTGTGACACACTCCAGCAATGCATCACTTTTGCGCTTACAGATACGTCTGAAATACTGACATATCTGTAAATACTTGCGACATAATGCATCATATATTTAAAATGACGCATGAGTAGAAGTCTGAAGGCCTCATTTATGAGGCCATGCGTCACTTTTACGCCACCGGTACGTCACTTTTTGTGACGCACCAGTGCTGTAAAAAATGCACCTTATTGAGTCATATTTACAAAGTGACGCATCTAGGTAGATGCGTCACTTTGTAAACCCCTGCGCCACATTATACCTACGTCAAGTGTAATGTATACAAAAGGGGTGTATTGACGCAAGAAAGGGTCATAGAGGTGACGCAGTGAAATCTAAGAGATATCACTGCGTCACTTTTATGACGCTGTTGCGTCCAAATCTTGCGCCTGCTTAACAGCAGCCGTAACACTGACGCAGGCACTTTCACATGGGACTGGCCCCATGTGAAAGGATGCATTGCTGGAGTTGCATCATTTTTGTGACACACTCTAGCAATGCATCCCTTTTGCGCTTACAGATACGTCTGAAATACTGACGTATCTGTAAGTAATTGCGACATAATGCGTCATATATTTAATATGACGCATGAGTAGAAGACTGAAGGCCTAATTTATGAGGCCATGCGTCACTTTTATGCCTCGGTACGTCACTTTTTGTGACACACCAGTGCTGTAAAAAATGCAACTTATTGAGTCATATTTACAAAGTGACGCATCTAGGTAGATGCGTCACTTTGTAAACCCCAGCGCCACATTATACCTACGTCAGGTGTAATGTATAAAAAAGGTGTGTATTGACGCAAGAAAGGGTCATAGAGGTGACGCAGTGAAATCTAAGAGATATCACTGCATCACTTTTATGACGCTGTTGCGTCCAAATCTTGCGCCTGCTTAACAGCAGCCGTAAGACTGACGCAGGCACTTTCACATGGGACTGGCCCCATGTGAAAGGATGCATTGCTGGAGTTGCATCATTTTTGTGACACACTCCAGCAATGCATCACTTTTGCGCTTACAGATAACTCTGAAATACTGACTTATCTGTAAGTACTTGCGACATAATGCGTCAAATATTTAATATGACGCCTGAGTAGAAGACTGGAGGCCTCATTTATGAGGCCATGCGTGACTTTTGCGCCACCGGTACGTCACTTTTTGTGACGCACCAGTGCTGTAAAAAATGCACCTTATTCAGTCATATTTACAAAGTGACGCATCTAGGTAGATGCGTCACTTTGTAAACCCCTGCCCCACATTATACCTACGTCCGGTGTAATGTATACAAAAGGGGTGTATTGATGCAAGAAAGGGTCTTAGAGGTGACCTAGTGAAATCTAAGAGATATCAGTGCGTCACTTTTATGACGCTGTTGCGTCCAAATCTTGCACCTGCTTAACAGCAGCCGTAAGACTGACGCAGGCCCTTTCACATAGGACTAGCCCCATGTGAAAGGATGCATTGCTGGAGTTGCATCATTTTTGTGACACACTCCAGCAATGCATCACTTTTGCGCTTACAGATACGTCTGAAATACTGACGTATCTGTAAGTACTTGCGACATAATGCGTCATATATTTAATATGACGCATGAGTAGAAGACTGAAGGCCTCATTTATGAGGCCATGCGTCACTTTTACGCCACGGGTACGTCACTTTTTGTGACGCACCAGTGCTGTAAAAAATGCACCTTATTGAGTCATATTTACAAAGTGACGCATCTAGGTAGATGCGTCACTTTGTAAACCCTGCGCCACATTATACGTACGTCATGTGTAATGTATACAAAAGGGGTGTTTTGACGCAAGAAAGGGTTGTAGTGGAGACGCAGTGAAATCTATGAGATTTCACAGCGTCACTTTTAGGACGCTGTTGTGTCAAAATCTTGGGCCTGCCTCACAGCAGAAGTAAGACTGATGCAGGCCCTTTCACATGGGACTGGCCCCATGTGAAAGGATGCATTGCTGGAGTTGCATCATTTTTGTGACACACTCCAGCAATGCATCACTTTTGCACTTTCAGATACGTCTGAAATCCTGACGTATCTGTAAGTACTTGCGACATAATGCGTCATATATTTAATATGGCGCATGAGTAGAAGACTGAAGGCCATGCGTCACTTTTACGCCTCCATACGTCACTTTTTGTGATGCACCAGTGCTGTAAAAAATGCAACTTATTGAGTCATATTTACAAAGTGACGCATCTAGGTCACTGACCATCACTGAAAAAGCATAGGTTTTAGGGATGTGATAGTTAGCTGGACATTTCACACGTACAAAACTATTGAAATTCCTCCGTTATAGTTAGTTGTACATATATATATATATATATATATATATATATATATATATATATATATATATATATATATATTTATATTACCACCAAAGTTCGGCTGGTCTCAAGCCACTTGATCTGCAGGCTCACAGCTGGGGTAGCCACCCCCTGTAATCTCCACACACTGTCACCAATGTTGCACTCCTTACATCCAAAGCGAGTCAAGACACTGGAGCCGCGGCCACTTGTATTTAGTGCAATTATATTTAGACACGATGTCATACGCGTTTCAGAGTTGCAGTCACTCCTTCTTCACGGGCAAAAGACTGTGTTAGGATACCAACTAATAAAGTGTATAGTCACGTGCTCAGCAACATAGACAACATACTTCCACGCAGGGAATTGTCTGGTGTTCCGTGTCAATAAAGTTATGTAAAAACAAAACATAAACGTCAAATCAGAAGTATTCCTGACATTCTATAACATGGTTAATGCTTACAAAGTGTAATACGCGTTGTATGGTATAATCAGGTAAAGAATACACTTGTTGGTATATTTATGAAATTATCGGGCGTAGAAAACATGGTAAAGTCACCCAAACAAATACAAGCACAATTACATTTCTTTGCAAATGACAAGATGCATGAAAATAAACTATAAATTGATTTTGCAATTAAACTTGTTTGCACTTCAGGTTATATTAGGGGCAAGTCTGGCAAAAAATAATGCGCATGTTGGCTACTTAGCCTCTAGAGCCACCAGCTCTGGTACTCTTACTTGGTTGCTAATAATAATCAAATGCTGTGCTTAAACAATGAGTGTAAATTATACAGTGTTTTATATCAGCGCGATACCTTCTGATAAATTATACAGCCCCAGTGGGCATGAACCCACACAGCCCTAGTGGACATATAGATAATTGTCTTTGTTATGTGAGCCAAAATGATAGAAAATCCATAGTAAGCATAGAGCCCAAGTGGGCAAACTTGTCTATATGTTCTGTAAGTATGGAGTCGTCCACTAATCACAAAGGTGTCTAGGGACTTTTGCATACTTCTCATATCTGTAAAATATCAGAGACGAAACAAGTGAGTTAAAAACCATTAAGTCACTAAGTGCACAACAATAAAATTGATAACACAAAATCTAAAAAACATCAATACAGATGTTATCATCACTTTACAGCTAATTGTCACAACTACATTTATTTACAGATGAACTGACAGTTCCTAATCCATATTAAGTCCATTAGGAGCCATAGTGTTGAATCTAATGATAAATCTAGATTCTAGACGTCTTAATTCAGCTACTCTATTTCCCCCTCGGATATTCGGGGAAATGCAATCAATCACTGCAAATTTCACAGTTTGGATTACTTTTGTGAAACTCCTGGAAATGTCTAGCCACAGGATAGTTTTTGTCATTTTTATTGATAGCCCGCAGGTGTTCTAGCACTCTTTTTTTACCTTTGTGAATGGTGCTTCCTATGTAGTACTGGTTGCATGGGCATTTTAGGGTGTATATGGCACATTCAGTATTACAACTGGTATGTTTTTGTATGCTGAATGGGGTTTCGTTGTCATTGAACTTTATGGATTTTAAGTTGCTACTGTATTTGCAGGCCTTGCACTGGTTACAGATGTAAAACCCTTTCACATCGTTTCATTTTTTTGGACTTTGGATTACATTTTTGCATAATTGATCACGTAAAGATCTTGGTTTACGAAAAGTTAAGGATGGATAATCACCAACATGGTTTTTAAGGTCATCATCAGTTTTTAGTACATCCCAGAATTTCTTTAGACTTTTCCTGACTTCCCAGGCATGGGAATTGTACTTGGTAACAAATCTAATGGGTGCACTAGTTTATGTTACTTCGTTGGTATTAGTGGGAAAAATAAGGTCGTTACGATTAAGAGTATCAACCTTATTGCTGGATTCTGTGATACGTTTAGCGCTGTAGCCTATGGCCAAAAATCTTTCAGTCATGGCTAGTTTTTCAGCTTCGTATTTCTCTTCTGTACTGCAGTTCCTGCGGGCCTGCAACAGCTGCCCATAGGGGATACTGCGTATCAAACTTTTAGGGGGGCAACTGTTTGCGTGTAGCAGACTGTTGCCAGCCGTAGCTTTTCTGTATAGAGAACAACAGATTTTGTTAATTTTAACCTCCAGTTTGAGGTCAAGGAATTCAAGGGCAGATTTGTCTAGCTGAAATGTAAATTTGAGATTTAAATTATTGGTATTCAGGATAGCTAAAAATTCATGTGGCTCCTTTTCTGTACCTTTCCATATACAGAAGATGTCATCTATGCCCTGTACCCAGAGAACGGCGTGGTCTTTGTACTGTTGGGATTTGTACATGACCTGCTCCTCCAACCAGCCGAGGTATAAACCTGCGAAACTGGGGGCGAAGCAGGTCTCCATCGCCGTCCCCTGGATCTGCCTATAGCTGACATTGTCAAAAAGGAAAAAAATGTTACCTAGACACAATTGAATCATATCTAGTAACATCTCTGTGTGAAACAGTGACGATAAGGATCTTTCCTTGCAGAATGCTCGACATGCTTGGATACCTAAGTCTTGGGGAATACAAGTGTAAAGGTTACATACATCCAAGCCCATAAGTAGATAATCATCTCTCCATGTGATTTTATCAATATGTGTTAAAAAATCACCAGTATCTTTTACAAAGGATGGAATAGCTTGAACAAAAGGTTGCTAGAAAAAATCAACGTATTGCGAAGTCTTCTCAAGAGCACTACAACATGAGGACACAATCGGTCTCCCTGGCGGTTTAGTGGCGTTCTTATGGAGTTTGGGCAGTAAGTAAAGCACTGGTAGCTTAGGATATTTACATGTCAAAAATGAGTGTTCTTCTTTAGTCAAGAGACCTCTTGATTTCCAATCTCCCAATTTGTTAGAGATGAGTATCATAGATGTATCATATTCATTTTTAGTAGATGCTCGATATCTGATCCATGCCTTCCTGTCTATACATATTGAGGGGCCAGATAACTACATTACCCCCCTTGTCACTTTGTTTGATAACAAAACTCTTATTGGCCTCTAGCTCCTTCAGAGCAGTCCTATGTGTGAGTTTTAAATTCTGTCTACTGTGTGATTTGTGCTTGTTGAGCTTTTTGAACTCAGCAATAACACCTCTCTTAAAACAATTGATGGCATCACAGTTAATCTGTGGTAAAAATACAGACTTAGGTTTAAAGCCAGTATGAACTCCCTGATCCAATATGAGGTTGGTATTACCCAGATTGGCATATGGGTCGCTGCCACAGCCCTGCCGCAGCTTCCAGAGAAACGCTGTTCCCTGGTGGTATTGCAGAGGTGTAGAGGCATCTATATGCTTGACGGGACCACCATGGTCCTGCCAATCATATTCGGAGTTTCCTCTCCGCCAGGATTTTCATGGTGGTTCCTGGCAGGGAGGCACCAAAGAGCGCCCTACAGGGTCTCACCATGTCTCTGCACTCTGTGGATGCACATGGGGGGCACAATGTGTACATGCACACAAGTTCCTGGACTTTTCAGTCCATGCCGTGCTGGAACTATTTTCGGCTTTCCCATTGTGGTACCTGTTTTTAAAGGCACCGTCATGGGCACGCCAACAAAAAGCCTGCCAAACAGGAGGAAACTGCTAATCTTGTGGGAGGCTTGACCAAGGCTTTGGCAATGAAGCGGCATTGCAGACTCGGCGCTGCACCGAAAAGTCATAATCGGGCCCTAAGTTTAGAATATACAACAAACAGCCAGTTTGCCTTTGAAACAAAACAAAACATATGTTTCTATAACAGAAGTAGCTAACTAATACAACATATTTATAAAAAGTCAATTTTCCAATAGAACATAAGCATTACATTATAACTATAAAAAACACAATAAATAATATAACAATATGTAACACCCTACAAGACTACTACCAAACTATAACTAGGACTATCAGCAACACTACTAAACCACATAACACAGAGTACTGGAAAATATCCCTCAAAAAACTAAACTACAACAATAATGCACACTATCTACATCCACCCACATTCTATGTACCCCCAGTTGGCTAAAGAAAAACTTTAAGAAAGTTTTTTCATGTCAAACGATTAGCAGCCGGTAACTGTGAGTTGCTCCCATGAAATCAAATTAAGAATTACAGCAACAAACTACAAAATACACATAGCATGAAAATAATGGCCGCTAAATGAAAACAAAAAACTAAAACTACCACCCCCTATAAAATACAAATGATGTTTATAGAACAATGGCAACAAAATGTTTTTAGAACAACCTAAAAAGTATTAAAAAATAGAAAGGATTATATAAAGTATAAAGTAAATTGCAGTATAACTCTTCAGTTATTACAAAATATTACATGTATTACATACTTAACAATGTATATGAACCCTGTAAAAATATAAACTTGAATATATAACAGCATTTTGTAAGAATATTAACAAATATAATTGGCCTTAAAATGGTGAAGAAAGACATAACAGCGCTTATTACGATGTGGGACAGACTTGAGTCTGCCCAACACCATTTTTGTGTGGGAACTGACCGACCATAGGTTCCAAACAACCTATTGAGGTTCCGTGAAGAATCGTAATGACGTTTTGGGCTTGATCGGATATGGATGAGTTTGGTATCTACGAACCGCAAATGACGAGTTTAGTAGGTGTACGTGTTTTCGCTGCACTACTTGGAAGGGTTCGTATTATTTACGGGTTTCTTCATCTGAACCCTCGGGTTCCATTTTAGATACGGCATCCATTTTGTTTCTTGCCCTCACGTAGCCGGCGAACGGACAATGTCCGCCTGATGACCCTGGGATACCCAAGCTCTTGCGGAAGATGTAAAATCCATTGAGTGTGCCTTTATGATTAGGGGAATGACACGGCAAAGGCAGATGGCTCCGCTCGAGGCTCATCTTGCCGTGCTGGTCTATTGTTTCAGCCTTGCATGCGCTAGGCTCGAATCCTTTGATCCTGTGATCACGCTTCCGATATTGCCCCCACACTCTTTTCAATTTGTTGTCTGTCTTTGTTTTCCTTGCACCTGTTCCTGTCCCTTCTTTTAACTCGTTTACAACTAGAATGGAATGTGCCTAATGGTGGGATAGCGTGCTTTTACAGTTGGAAACCGGCAATGTTACTGTAATTATGTTCCGGGCTTCTGAAAACATGAATGCGACCCTTTTGAAGTTTACTGTGAGAACTGAGTTGTAACCTTTTGTTCGTATGTTGTGCGATGACGAGAATGTGTATAAAAGGAGCGATCCACTTTTGCAATTGGAAGCAGACTCTCTGAACATACACTCTGTTGTACTTCTAGCGATTTCTGTGTCCCTGCAGTAAATAAACGCTGATCTTTGACGCCGAAGGAAGTGTCCCGTGTCTCTATAATTTGTACGCCGGAACAGGTATCTCCACGAAGGTTTCAGGTGTTATGCCCTGGCACCGCTGGGCCTTAATTTAGCCCAGTCCTTCAGTTGGCACCCAATGTGGGGCGACATCATGTGGTACCGATCCGAAGCCTGACGATCGTGAGGAACTTCGTGTGAAATCTCCGAGGGAAGGTGCACCCCGCTTCATCGATCCTGTTGTCGAAATAAGTGGTCCGAAGATTTTTCCCGCGAAGATTTCCGCTTCCTGACGGCTGCGACGGACTGATGCCCTGACTGTCGACCTGTTGTGGCGCCTGGCGTAGTCCTTTGTACGGCGAGATGATAGACGGGCCTTCCTGGTGACGCCATTGTTCTTTCAGTTAAGTATTTGTGGGTTGCTCCCAGTCCTTAGGTTAATTCTTTGGTTCCTTTTTAGGACATTTGCTTCGTACTTTGAAACTTGGTTGTTTACTTTGAAACTTGGTTGTTGTTGTTGAAACTTGGATGGTTGCATGGTTCCATTGCATTTGTGGTTCTTAGTTGTTGGTTCTCTCTTTTGGGTTTTTCTTTGACGATTGCAATTGCCAAAAACCGAGGGTCTCGTATTTTTGCGAGGATATCGTAATTCGGTAACCCTTGAAGTTTGAAACTCGGTTAGTGTGCACGATGCCTGGCCGTAGTATTTTGTTTGGTTTCCTTAAGAGTTGCAACAGGGATTCCCGGTTGGAGGACTCGTGTCCGATACCTCCAGTTGGAACTCCGATTTATGAGCTCTATAGTCGACATGGAGTAGGCCCCATTGTATATAATGAATTCTGGATCTGTTATACAGGAAAGGATGGTGTCCTTAGTTGGCCACCCCATGGCAGCTTTGAATCTGAGATTCTAGATAATCTCGAAGCAAAATTGTTTAAAAAGAAAGCTAGGCCAGCGATGTTTGATTCCTTTCGGTTATGGCGCAAAGAGGCCAGACAGAAAGAAATCAAGCAGATTAAGAAAAATAAGAAAGAAGGTATTATTTCGATGATGCAAGGTGCAGAACAGCATCAGCGGGACAAGGCAGAGAAGGACAAGGAAGTTTCTATCAGACAGCATAGCATGGCGGTGGATAAATGTTATCCGGTTTTACCGTCGAGTTCTGAAAAGAAGGAAGAAGCATCGAAAGAGGATCCTTTGTTATCTTATTTACTAAAGTCACCACCTCCTTATGTACAGGGTACTATAGCCCCTATAGTTCCTCCTGTTCTTCCGCCTGTTGTTCCGGCGGCTGCTGGTCAGCCCGTAGTTGGTCCTGTTCCTCCGAATCCCCTTGTTCCTCAAGTGGGCCCTGCTCCTTTACCACCTCTTCTTCCTACTGCTCCTACGTTTACTCCCAATATTGTTGCTCCTGCTCTTCTTTCTTCTTCTCCTTCTGTTCGTAATCGTATACCTACTTCTGTTGCTACTCTCTATTCTCCGCTTCTCGGATCGTTACTTGAATCCGATGTCTCTGAAACTCCACAGAGACGAAGTCAAATCCCTGGTGGAAGGGAGAGTGCGACGTTAGTAACTATGGCGCGTAGGTGGATTAGACACCCTGCCAAGTACACTTCGCGCATAGTTTTCGATACATTCTCTCAGTTTAATGAGCCCACGCAGAGATTCGTGTTTGAGGAGATGTGCAAATCATTAAGAGAAGAGTGGGATAATGATGAGTTAGATATCGTACCGCCCAATTTGACTGAACTTCAGGGTCAGTTTTCGAACGGTATGATTGTAGGTGGAGATGTACGGCGTGCATTAGAGCGTTTGTTAGCTTTTAGGTCCAAAGTGCCTTCTCAAGTGTCGTTTGATGACGACTCCGATGACCCGAAAACGAAACCTGGTCAGTATCCTATGCGAGAGGTTCCCCCAGTGTTGATGCCAGGTGATGCTGCTGCTAATCCTGCAATTTTGCCACACTTCCAGAGAGTTTGGATACACCTCCCATGGAAGCGATCAGAAGTCTATGATTCAGAAAAGGGGGTGGTGATGAACAGAGTGTCTGAAATAAGCAGACCACTCTTACCCAGTCCAAAGATCAGGGCTTGATCCATCACCGTTATTTATCTCACTGCACCATCCCAGCTCAGAACCTGGCTATATGCAAATCAGTCTGTCCCTGGCCCAGTGCATCATGGGAACAGGGCAGACTAAACTACCAAGCCAATTCTTCACCAGAAAGAAGACAAGCTACCGGGGACCGGTTTCTGGCATTTCAGCCTTCTTCGGCCCGGCTTGCTTGAATCCTGATGATGCAGTGAGAAAGGGACTCATGTCTGAGTATACCCTGCCACACCTATAGTGGCCAAAAACGATTCAGAAAAGGGGGTGGTGATGAACAGAGTGTCTGAATTAAGCAGACCACTCTTACCCAGTCCAAAGATCAGGGCTTGATCCATCACCGTTATTTATCTCACTGCACCATCCCAGCTCAGAACCTGGCTATATGCAAATCAGTCTGTCCCTGGCCCAGTGCATCATGGGAACAGGGCAGACTAAACTACCAAGCCAATTCTTCACCAGAAAGGAGACAAGCTACCGGGGACCGGTTTCTGGCATTTCAGCCTTCTTCGGCCCGGCTTGCTTGAGTCCTGATGATGCAGTGAGAAAGGGACTCATGTCTGAGTATACCCTGCCACACCTATAGTGGCCAAAAACGATTCAGAAAAGGGGGTGGTGATGAACAGAGTGTCTGAATTAAGCAGACCCCTCTTACTCAGTCCAAAGATCAGGGCTTGATCCATCACCATTATTTATCTCACTGCACCATCCCAGCTCAGAACCTGGCTATATGCAAATCAGTCTGTCCCTGGCCCAGTGCATCATGGGAACAGGGCAGACTAAACTACCAAGCCAATTCTTCACCAGAAAGGAGACAAGCTACCGGGGACCGGTTTCTGGCATTTCAGCCGTCTTCGGCCCGGCTTGCTTGAATCCTGATGATGCAGTGAGAAAGGGACTCATGTCTGAGTATACCCTGCCACACCTATAGTGGCCAAAAACGATTCAGAAAAGGGGGTGGTGATGAACAGAGTGTCTGAATTAAGCAGACCACTCTTACCCAGTCCAAAGACCAGGGCTTGATCCATCACCAGTATTTATCTCACTGCACCATCCCAGCTCAGAACCTGGCTATATGCAAATCAGTCTGTCCCTGGCCCAGTGCATCATGGGAACAGGGCAGACTAAACTACCAAGCCAATTCTTCACCAGAAAGGAGACAAGCTACCGGGGACCGGTTTCTGGCATTTCAGCCTTCTTCGGCCCGGCTTGCTTGAATCCTGATGATGCAGTGAGAAAGGGACTCATGTCTGAGTATACCCTGCCACACCTATAGTGGCCAAAAACGATTCAGAAAAGGGTGTGGTGATGAACAGAGTGTCTGAATTAAGCAGACCCCTCTTACCCAGTCCAAAGATCAGGGCTTGATCCATCACCGTTATTTATCTCACTGCACCATCCCAGCTCAGAACCTGGCTATATGCAAATCAGTCTGTCCCTGGCCCAGTGCATCATGGGAACAGGGCAGACTAAACTACCAAGCCAATTCTTCACCAGAAAGGAGACAAGCTACCGGGGACCGGTTTCTGGCATTTCAGCCTTCTTCGGCCCGGCTTGCTTGAATCCTGATGATGCAGTGAGAAAGGGACTCATGTCTGAGTATACCCTGCCACACCTATAGTGGCCAAAAACGATTCAGAAAAGGGGGTGGTGATGAACAGAGTGTCTGAATTAAGCAGACCACTCTTACCCAGTCCAAAGATCAGGGCTTGATCCATCACCGTTATTTATCTCACTGCACCATCCCAGCTCAGAACCTGGCTATATGCAAATCAGTCTGTCCCTGGCCCAGTGCATCATGGGAACAGGGCAGACTAAACTACCAAGCCAATTCTTCACCAGAAAGGAGACAAGCTACCGGGGACCGGTTTCTGGCATTTCAGCCTTCTTCGGCCCGGCTTGCTTGAATCCTGATGATGCAGTGAGAAAGGGACTCATGTCTGAGTATACCCTGCCACACCTATAGTGGCCAAAAACGATTCAGAAAAGGGGGTGGTGATGAACAGAGTGTCTGAATTAAGCAGACCACTCTTACCCAGTCCAAAGATCAGAGCTTGATCCATCACCGTTATTTATCTCACTGCACCATCCCAGCTCAGAACCTGGCTATATGCAAATCAGTCTGTCCCTGGCCCAGTGCATCATGGGAACAGGGCAGACTAAACTACCAAGCCAATTCTTCACCAGAAAGGAGACAAGCTACCGGGGACCGGTTTCTGGCATTTCAGCCTTCTTCGGCCCGGCTTGCTTGAATCCTGATGATGCAGTGAGAAAGGGACTCATGTCTGAGTATACCCTGCCACACCTATAGTGGCCAAAAACGATTCAGAAAAGGGGGTGGTGATGAACAGAGTGTCTGAATTAAGCAGATCACTCTTACCCAGTCCAAAGATCAGGGCTTGATCCATCACCGTTATTTATCTCACTGCACCATCCCAGCTCAGAACCTGGCTATATGCAAATCAGTCTGTCCCTGGCCCAGTGCATCATGGGAACAGGGCAGACTAAACTACCAAGCCAATTCTTCACCAGAAAGGAGACAAGCTACCGGGGACCGGTTTCTGGCATTTCAGCCTTCTTCGGCCCGGCTTGCTTGAATCCTGATGATGCAGTGAGAAAGGGACTCATGTCTGAGTATACCCTGCCACACCAATAGTGGCCAAAAACGATTCAGAAAAGGGGGTGGTGATGAACAGAGTGTCTGAATTAAGCAGACCACTCTTACCCAGTCCAAAGATCAGGGCTTGATCCATCACCGTTATTTATCTCACTGTACCATCCCAGCTCAGAACCTGGCTATATGCAAATCAGTCTGTCCCTGGCCCAGTGCATCATGGGAACAGGGCAGACTAAACTACCAAGCCAATTCTTCACCAGAAAGGAGACAAGCTACCGGGGACCGGTTTCTGGCATTTCAGCCTTCTTCGGCCCGGCTTGCTTGAATCCTGATGATGCAGTGAGAAAGGGACTCATGTCTGAGTATACCCTGCCACACCTATAGTGGCCAAAAACGATTCAGAAAAGGGGGTGGTGATGAACAGAGTGTCTGAATTAAGCAGACCACTCTTACCCAGTCCAAAGATCAGGGCTTGATCCATCACCGTTATTTATCTCACTGCACCATCCCAGCTCAGAACCTGGCTATATGCAAATCAGTCTGTCCCTGGCCCAGTGCATCATGGGAACAGGGCAGACTAAACTACCAAGCCAATTCTTCACCAGAAAGGAGACAAGCTACCGGGGACCGGTTTCTGGCATTTCAGCCTTCTTCGGCCCGTCTTGCTTGAATCCTGATGATGCAGTGAGAAAGAGACTCATGTCTGAGTATACCCTGCCACACCTATAGTGGCCAAAAACGATTCAGAAAAGGGGGTGGTGATGAACAGAGTGTCTGAATTAAGCAGACCACTCTTACCCAGTCCAAAGATCAGGGCTTGATCCATCACCGTTATTTATCTCACTGCACCATCCCAGCTCAGAACCTGGCTATATGCAAATCAGTCTGTCCCTGGCCCAGTGCATCATGGGAACAGGGCAGACTAAACTACCAAGCCAATTCTTCACCAGAAAGGAGACAAGCTACCGGGGACCGGTTTCTGGCATTGCAGCCTTCTTCGGCCGGCTTGCTTGAATCCTGATGATGCAGTGAGAAAGGGACTCATGTCTGAGTATACCCTGCCACACCTATAGTGGCCAAAAACGATTCAGAAAAGGGGGTGGTGATGAACAGAGTGTCTGAATTAAGCAGACCACTCTTACCCAGTCCAAAGATCAGGGCTTGATCCATCACCGTTATTTATCTCACTGCACCATCCCAGCTCAGAACCTGGCTATATGCAAATCAGTCTGTCCCTGGCCCAGTGCATCATGGGAACAGGGCAGACTAAACTACCAAGCCAATTCTTCACCAGAAAGGAGACAAGCTACCGGGGACCGGTTTCTGGCATTTCAGCCTTCTTCGGCCCGGCTTGCTTGAATCCTGATGATGCAGTGAGAAAGGGACTCATGTCTTAGTATACCCTGCCACACCTATAGTGGCCAAAAACGATTCAGAAAAGGGGGTGGTGATGAACAGAGTGTCTGAATTAAGCAGACCGACTCTTACCCAGTCCAAAGATCTGGGCTTGATCCATCACCGTTATTTATCTCACTGCACCATCCCAGCTCAGAACCTGGCTATATGCAAATCAGTCTGTCCCTGGCCCAGTGCATCATGGGAACAGGGCAGACTAAACTACCAAGCCAATTCTTCACCAGAAAGGAGACAAGCTACCGGGGACCGGTTTCTGGCATTTCAGCCTTCTTCGGCCCGGCTTGCTTGAATCCTGATGATGCAGTGAGAAAGGGACTCATGTCTGAGTATACCCTGCCACACCTATAGTGGCCAAAAACGATTCAGAAAAGGGGGTGGTGATGAACAGAGTGTCTGAATTAAGCAGACCACTCTTACCCAGTCCAAAGATCAGGGCTTGATCCATCACCGTTATTTATCTCACTGCACCATCCCAGCTCAGAACCTGGCTATATGCAAATCAGTCTGTCCCTGGCCCAGTGCATCATGGGAACAGGGCAGACTAAACTACCAAGCCAATTCTCCACCAGAAAGGAGACAAGCTACCGGGGACCGGTTTCTGGCATTTCAGCCTTCTTCGGCCCGGCTTGCTTGAATCCTGATGATGCAGTGAGAAAGGGACTCATGTCTGAGTATACCCTGCCACACCTATAGTGGCCAAAAACGATTCAGAAAAGGGGGTGGTGATGAACAGAGTGTCTGAATTAAGCAGACCACTCTTACCCAGTCCAAAGATCAGGGCTTGATCCATCACCGTTATTTATCTCACTGCACCATCCCAGCTCAGAACCTGGCTATATGCAAATCAGTCTGTCCCTGGCCCAGTGCATCATGGGAACAGGGCAGACTAAACTACCAAGCCAATTCTTCACCAGAAAGGAGACAAGCTACCGGGGACCGGTTTCTGGCATTTCAGCCTTCTTCGGCCCGGCTTGCTTGAGTCCTGATGATGCAGTGAGAAAGGGACTCATGTCTGAGTATACCCTGCCACACCTATAGTGGCCAAAAACGATTCAGAAAAGGGGGTGGTGATGAACAGAGTGTCTGAATTAAGCAGACCCCTCTTACTCAGTCCAAAGATCAGGGCTTGATCCATCACCATTATTTATCTCACTGCACCATCCCAGCTCAGAACCTGGCTATATGCAAATCAGTCTGTCCCTGGCCCAGTGCATCATGGGAACAGGGCAGACTAAACTACCAAGCCAATTCTTCACCAGAAAGGAGACAAGCTACCGGGGACCGGTTTCTGGCATTTCAGCCGTCTTCGGCCCGGCTTGCTTGAATCCTGATGATGCAGTGAGAAAGGGACTCATGTCTGAGTATACCCTGCCACACCTATAGTGGCCAAAAACGATTCAGAAAAGGGGGTGGTGATGAACAGAGTGTCTGAATTAAGCAGACCACTCTTACCCAGTCCAAAGACCAGGGCTTGATCCATCACCGTTATTTATCTCACTGCACCATCCCAGCTCAGAACCTGGCTATATGCAAATCAGTCTGTCCCTGGCCCAGTGCATCATGGGAACAGGGCAGACTAAACTACCAAGCCAATTCTTCACCAGAAAGGAGACAAGCTACCGGGGACCGGTTTCTGGCATTTCAGCCTTCTTCGGCCCGGCTTGCTTGAATCCTGATGATGCAGTGAGAAAGGGACTCATGTCTGAGTATACCCTGCCACACCTATAGTGGCCAAAAACGATTCAGAAAAGGGGGTGGTGATGAACAGAGTGTCTGAATTAAGCAGACCCCTCTTACCCAGTCCAAAGATCAGGGCTTGATCCATCACCGTTATTTATCTCACTGCACCATCCCAGCTCAGAACCTGGCTATATGCAAATCAGTCTGTCCCTGGCCCAGTGCATCATGGGAACAGGGCAGACTAAACTACCAAGCCAATTCTTCACCAGAAAGGAGACAAGCTACCGGGGACCGGTTTCTGGCATTTCAGCCTTCTTCGGCCCGGCTTGCTTGAATCCTGATGATGCAGTGAGAAAGGGACTCATGTCTGAGTATACCCTGCCACACCTATAGTGACCAAAAACGATTCAGAAAAGGGGGTGGTGATGAACAGAGTGTCTGAATTAAGCAGACCACTCTTACCCAGTCCAAAGATCAGGGCTTGATCCATCACCGTTATTTATCTCACTGCACCATCCCAGCTCAGAACCTGGCTATATGCAAATCAGTCTGTCCCTGGCCCAGTGCATCATGGGAACAGGGCAGACTAAACTACCAAGCCAATTCTTCAACAGAAAGGAGACAAGCTACCGGGGACCGGTTTCTGGCACTTCAGCCTTCTTCGGCCTGGCTTGCTTGAATCCAGATGATGCAGTGAGAAAGGGACTCATGTCTGAGTATACCCTGCCACACCTATAGTGGCCAAAAACGATTCAGAAAAGGGGGTGGTGATGAACAGAGTGTCTGAATTAAGCAGACCACTCTTACCCAGTCCAAAGATCAGGGCTTGATCCATCACCGTTATTTATCTCACTGCACCATCCCAGCTCAGAACCTGGCTATATGCAAATCAGTCTGTCCCTGGCCCAGTGCATCATGGGAACAGGGCAGACTAAACTACCAAGCCAATTCTTCACCAGAAAGGAGACAAGCTACCGGGGACCGGTTTCTGGCATTTCAGCCTTCTTCGGCCCGGCTTGCTTGAATCCTGATGATGCAGTGAGAAAGGGACTCATGTCTGAGTATACCCTGCCACACCTATAGTGGCCAAAAACGATTCAGAAAAGGGGGTGGTGATGAACAGAGTGTCTGAATTAAGCAGACCACTCTTACCCAGTCCAAAGATCAGAGCTTGATCCATCACCGTTATTTATCTCACTGCACCATCCCAGCTCAGAACCTGGCTATATGCAAATCAGTCTGTCCCTGGCCCAGTGCATCATGGGAACAGGGCAGACTAAACTACCAAGCCAATTCTTCACCAAAAAGGAGACAAGCTACCGGGGACCGGTTTCTGGCATTTCAGCCTTCTTCGGCCCGGCTTGCTTGAATCCTGATGATGCAGTGAGAAAGGGACTCATGTCTGAGTATACCCTGCCACACCTATAGTGGCCAAAAACGATTCAGAAAAGGGGGTGGTGATGAACAGAGTGTCTGAATTAAGCAGACCACTCTTACCCAGTCCAAAGATCAGGGCTTGATCCATCACCGTTATTTATCTCACTGCACCATCCCAGCTCAGAACCTGGCTATATGCAAATCAGTCTGTCCCTGGCCCAGTGCATCATGGGAACAGGGCAGACTAAACTACCAAGCCAATTCTTCACCAGAAAGGAGACAAGCTACCGGGGACCGGTTTCTGGCATTTCAGCCTTCTTCGGCCCGGCTTGCTTGAATCCTGATGATGCAGTGAGAAAGGGACTCATGTCTGAGTATACCCTGCCACACCTATAGTCGCCAAAAACGATTCAGAAAAGGGGGTGGTGATGAACAGAGTGTCTGAATTAAGCAGACCACTCTTACCCAGTCCAAAGATCAGGGCTTGATCCATCACCGTTATTTATCTCACTGCACCATCCCAGCTCAGAACCTGGCTATATGCAAATCAGTCTGTCCCTGGCCCAGTGCATCATGGGAACAGGGCAGACTAAACTACCAAGCCAATTCTTCACCAGAAAGGAGACAAGCTACCGGGGACCGGTTTCTGGCATTTCAGCCTTCTTCGGCCCGGCTTGCTTGAATCCTGATGATGCAGTGAGAAAGGGACTCATGTCTGAGTATACCCTGCCACACCAATAGTGGCCAAAAACGATTCAGAAAAGGGGGTGGTGATGAACAGAGTGTCTGAATTAAGCAGACCACTCTTACCCAGTCCAAAGATCAGGGCTTGATCCATCACCGTTATTTATCTCACTGTACCATCCCAGCTCAGAACCTGGCTATATGCAAATCAGTCTGTCCCTGGCCCAGTGCATCATGGGAACAGGGCAGACTAAACTACCAAGCCAATTCTTCACCAGAAAGGAGACAAGCTACCGGGGACCGGTTTCTGGCATTTCAGCCTTCTTCGGCCCGGCTTGCTTGAATCCTGATGATGCAGTGAGAAAGGGACTCATGTCTGAGTATACCCTGCCACACCTATAGTGGCCAAAAACGATTCAGAAAAGGGGGTGGTGATGAACAGAGTGTCTGAATTAAGCAGACCACTCTTACCCAGTCCAAAGATCAGGGCTTGATCCATCACCGTTATTTATCTCACTGCACCATCCCAGCTCAGAACCTGGATATATGCAAATCAGTCTGTCCCTGGCCCAGTGCATCACGGGAACAGGGCAGACTAAACTACCAAGCCAATTCTTCACCAGAAAGGAGACAAGCTACCGGGGACCGGTTTCTGGCATTTCAGCCTTCTTCGGCCCGACTTGCTTGAATCCTGATGATGCAGTGAGAAAGAGACTCATGTCTGAGTATACCCTGCCACACCTATAGTGGCCAAAAACGATTCAGAAAAGGGGGTGGTGATGAACAGAGTGTCTGAATTAAGCAGACCACTCTTACCCAGTCCAAAGATCAGGGCTTGATCCATCACCGTTATTTATCTCACTGCACCATCCCAGCTCAGAACCTGGCTATATGCAAATCAGTCTGTCCCTGGCCCAGTGCATCATGGGAACAGGGCAGACTAAACTACCAAGCCAATTCTTCACCAGAAAGGAGACAAGCTACCGGGGACCGGTTTCTGGCATTGCAGCCTTCTTCGGCCGGCTTGCTTGAATCCTGATGATGCAGTGAGAAAGGGACTCATGTCTAAGTATACCCTGCCACACCTATAGTGGCCAAAAACGATTCAGAAAAGGGGGTGGTGATGAACAGAGTGTCTGAATTAAGCAGACCACTCTTACCCAGTCCAAAGATCAGGGCTTGATCCATCACCGTTATTTATCTCACTGCACCATCCCAGCTCAGAACCTGGCTATATGCAAATCAGTCTGTCCCTGGCCCAGTGCATCATGGGAACAGGGCAGACTAAACTACCAAGCCAATTCTTCACCAGAAAGGAGACAAGCTACCGGGGACCGGTTTCTGGCATTTCAGCCTTCTTCGGCCCAGCTTGCTTGAATCCTGATGATGCAGTGAGAAAGGGACTCATGTCTTAGTATACCCTGCCACACCTATAGTGGCCAAAAACGATTCAGAAAAGGGGGTGGTGATGAACAGAGTATCTGAATTAAGCAGACCGACTCTTACCCAGTCCAAAGATCTGGGCTTGATCCATCACCGTTATTTATCTCACTGCACCATCCCAGCTCAGAACCTGGCTATATGCAAATCAGTCTGTCCCTGGCCCAGTGCATTATGGGAACAGGGCAGATAAAACTACCAAGCCAATTCTTCACCAGAAAGGAGACAAGCTACCGGGGACCGGTTTCTGGCATTTCAGCCTTCTTCGGCCCGGCTTGCTTGAATCCTGATGATGCAGTGAGAAAGGGACTCATGTCTGAGTATACCCTGCCACACCTATAGTGGCCAAAAACGATTCAGAAAAGGGGGTGGTGATGAACAGAGTGTCTGAATTAAGCAGACCACTCTTACCCAGTCCAAAGATCAGGGCTTGATCCATCACCATTATTTATCTCACTGCACCATCCCAGCTCAGAACCTGGCTATATGCAAATCAGTCTGTCCCTGGCCCAGTGCATCATGGGAACAGGGCAGACTAAACTACCAAGCCAATTCTTCACCAGAAAGGAGACAAGCTACCGGGGACCGGTTTCTGGCATTTCAGCCTTCTTGGTGCAGTGAGCTTAAAGACGGTGATGGATCAAGCCCTGATCCTTGGACTGGGTAAGAGTGGTCTGCTTAATTCAGACACTCTGTTCATCACCACCCCCTTTTCTGAAGCGATCAGAAGTCTTGCAGGTGAAGCAACCTTTGCCTGATCCACGCAAGAATCCGGCAGGTTATTATAAGGAGTTATCCCAACTCGTGGATGCTTCTATTATGAACCTTGCTGATATCGACATGCTGTTTGGTAATGTCGTACCGCAACCAGTCTGGGCGAAAATTCGTCAAGAGAATCATGCAGCCGAGTTAGGTGGTGATTGGGCTGCACTTGTAGCGGCTGATGGACGGCAAGTTGGTAGGGCTAAGCCTGAACAGTTAATTACGGATCTGCCCCAAATAATCATTACGCTCATGAAAACACTCATGCCAGCGATGAGGGTGAACTGGGATAAATTGTCTGCTTGCAAACAAAAGAAAGACGAGAGTGTCTCCGATTTCTTTACTAGGTTTGAGGAGGCATTTATCGATCATAGTGGTCAGGATATGAGCACTGAGGGAGGTCAGCGATTGTTTGTCGATAAGTTGGTACTCAATTTGTTGCCAGAGCTATGCAATAAATTGAAAAATTCTGAAAGTGCTTGGGCTGTCTCAACCACAGCTCAAATATTAGCAACGGCTCAATATTATGAGAATAGGGAAAAAGAAGAGACTGATCGTGCAGATAAGAAAACGAAGGAGCTAAAAACTAAGGTATTATTGCAGCAAGCGTATCCTCCGCGCTCGAATCAGAATGACTCGCAACAGCAGCATGTGCAGTATCGACCGCAAGCGCAGTCTTCTAGGATGCAGTCGCGCTCTGACTCCTCTGCATCCAGATCTATGCTTGGGTATAATCAGTGTGCATATTGTAGGGTAGAGGGCCATTTGAAGTTCAATTGTCCTGTTTTACGTGACCAAACGAATGGTGTTTCGGTCCGAGGAGGTCGTGGTGGTCCTCAGCAAGCATCTAGAGGTAGAGGTCGTGACTCCTCTCACAATCAAAATGAGCGTTCTGCTCCTTCATCGGACGCGAACAATTGTTTCGATCAGCGAAATACATCGTCTGGTAGATCTGCGCAGTATCATGTGGATGACTATTATGTCGAGCATGACATTGGTGCGGACAACAATTACTAGGACAGCCATAGACAAAGAGAGGGAGTAGTATCAGTTCCGGTTGATCAGAGAGGGCCTTACGTCGCAGTTGCCACATCGGGCGTAGTTGAGCCTTTTCTATTGGACACTGGTGCAGCAAAAAGTTCCATTATGCATTCGAAACTCCCTGGCGCACCTTTGTCTGGCTTAACGAACGTTTCTGTTGGATTCTCTGGCGCCCCGGTTAGCAATCTAGTTTCTAGCCCTTTGTCCCTTACGATCGGGCCACATGAGCTAGAGGCTCCTTTGATTTTAACTACTGGTTGTGGTGAGAATCTCTTGGGTTTGGGTTTGTTGAAACGGTTATATGCGACTCTGTATTGCTCTCCTACGGGAGTGGAGCTTACATTAGGTCAGAGAGTGATCTCTCCTATGTACTTGTCAACTGATAAGCTCCCGCAGGAATTGAGTTCCCTTCCTGAGTTTTTATGGGCAACAGGTCCCAATGATGTGGGCCTATTAGACATACCACCTTATGTAGTGCAATTGAAATCACATGTGAGATTACCACGTATTCCCCAGTATCGTATCTCTCTTGATGGCGAGCGAACGCTATTAGCGATCATTTATGATTTGATCGAAAAGGATGTTATTGAAGAAACTCGGGGAAATGTGTGTAATAGTCCTGTGTTACCTATTTTGAAACAAACTGATCCATCCAAGCCTCCTGTGTATCGTTTTGTAATTGATTTGAGAGAAGTGAATAAAATTGTGATTCCACAGTTTCCAGTGGTGCCCGACATTACGGCTTTGCTGACCCTGATTCCAGCCTCTGCCTCCTGGTTTTCGGTGATCGACCTAAAGAATGCTTTCTTTAGCATTCCGATTGCTGAGGAAAGCAGAGATCTATTTGGCTTCTCATTAGGTGGTCGCAGTTTTCGGTTTAAACGCGCACCACAGGGCTACTGTGAGAGTCCATTGATCTACAGTCAGGCCCTTAAGAGTCAACTTGATTCATTCGTGTTACCTGCGGGTGCGGCCTTGATTCAATACGTTGATGATCTGTTAGTGGCTGCCGACACTGAGCAAATTTGCAAAACTGCTACAGTATCGTTGTTAAAGCACTTATGTGACTTACATCACAAGGTGTCGCCTTCTAAGCTACAGTATTGTTGTCAAGAAGTAACCTATTTAGGTCACTTATTGTCAAAGGAGGGAAGAAGGTTGACCCCGGAAAGAATTGCAGCGATTGCTCGAATGACTGTGCCAACAACTCAGAGAGACTTACGTGCCTTTCTAGGTATCACGTCATACTGTAGGCAATGGATTCCAAACTTTTCATTGTTAGCGAAGCCATTGTTAGCTCTTACGTGCAAGGATGTTCCGACTCCTTTGCCATGGACTGAAGATTGTCAGAAAAGTTTTTCTGAATTGCGTGATGCGTTGTGTTCGGCTCCTGTGTTAGGTACTCCTGATTACAGTAAGCCGTTTACACTATACGTTCACGAGAGAGAAGGTTGTGCGTTAAGTGTTTTGACGCAACAATTTGGCGGCAAACAGCGTCCATGTGCATATTTTTCTTCGACCTTAGACCCAGTAGCTAGAGCATTGCCGAGTTGTCTAAGGGCGACAGCGGCAGCTGCGGTGTCCATTCGACAGTCCGCAGGTCTGGTCATGGATAATATGCATACAGTGATGGTTCCGCATGCAGTTGATACTCTCTTGAATCGAACAAAGACTCAACACTTGACGAGCGCAAGGTTGTCTGGTTATGAGTTGACACTTTTGGCAAGTCATATACAGATAAAACGTTGTAATGTGTTGAACCCAGCGACATTGTTGCCGATTAATATGGAATCAGGTGATGTAGCACCACATGACTGTTACTTGAGAACTGAAGAAGAGACGAAGGGTCGTATCGACCTGAAAAACACTCCATTGGTAGATCCCGATGGTACTTTGTACGTTGATGGTTCATGCTTCAAGTTGCCGAATGGTGATGTGATGACTGCGTATGCTGTAGTGACGTTGAGTACGGGTGTGGAAACTGCGAGATTGAGTCAGAATTCGGCGCAAGCTGCAGAGTTGATTGCTTTAACGAGAGCATGTGTTTTGTCTAAAGGAAAGCGAGTGAATGTGTTTACCGACCGTCAGTATGCATTTGGTGTAGCGCTATAGTTTTGGTCGATTGTGGAGAGAAAAAGGATTTATGACGTTGCATGGTACGAAGATCCAACACGGTCAGCTCGTGAACGATCTTTTGGATGCACTTACATTGCCTAAGCAAGTGGCAATCATTAAATGCAGCGCGCATCGAAAGGTTACAGATGATGTTGGTCGTGGTAACGCGTTTGCAGATAAGATTGCTAAAGAAACGGCCAAGAATTTGACGAATCGAATGTATGTTACGAGTTCAGTGAGATGGCCGACGGAGACTGGTATGTGCGAGGACACAGTTGAGAGTGTGAAAGCGATTCAGAATGAGGCCACCGAAACTGAAAAGGCTAAGTGGAAAGAAAGCTCGGGGAAGTTAGACACAAATGGATGTTGGGTTTATTTGTCAGAATATCAGAGATGGATGTTACCGGATGCGTATGTGCTTGCTGTTGTTACTATGGCCCACGGCATGTCACATATTAGCGTGTAAATTGTTGTCCCCTGTATGGAAGAATGATGGGATTGCTAAGTGTGCTGAGAGAATGGTTAAGAACTGTATGGTGTGTTTGATGCATAATCCTGGCAAGGGCACTCCCACCCCACCTGGTCATTTTGCTCCTCCTACATGCCCCTTTGAAGTTATCCAATTGGACTTCATCCATATGGAGAGATGCAATAATCTAAAATATGTGTTGGTTGTGGTTTGCGCATTCTCCAGATGGATTGAGGCCTACCCTCTTAAGGATAATACTGCCCTGTCCACAGCAAAAGTTCTACTCAAGGAATACTTTCCCAGATACGGTATGCCACGGATCGTATGGTCGGATAATGGTAGTGAGTTTGTGGGAAGTGTGATGAAGAGTGTGTGTGCGGGTTTGGGTATTCGCCAAAAATTTCATAGCGCTAACCATCCCTAGTCGGCGGGTTTGGTGGAAGGGTACAATGGTACTCTGAAACTGAAACTTGCCAAAATCCAAGCAACGACTGGCTTAGCATGGCCTGACGCATTGCCTCTAGCTCTCTTATCGACCAGGGCGACTGTGCACTCTCGAGTAGGGCTTAGCCCATATGAGATTGTGTTCGGTCGTCCTGCGAACATTTGGGGAGTTCCGAGGCCTAAAGAGTTTAGTAGACTTGAATATCCAATGTTGATTGACTATCTTTACGATCTGACTGCTAAATTGAGTTTGATTCATCAACAGGTTTTTGAAGCTCTACCGGCACAAACAGAAGGACCAGGACATCGGCTCCAACCTGGTGAATGGGTCGTTGTCTGAAATTTTGGGGGAAAACGGAATCTTGAGTCAAGGTTCGTGGGACCCTACCAAGTTCTGTTGGCAACGAGGACTGCAGTTCGGCTGGACGGTAGAAAGCATCGGGTACATGCCACCCATACGAAGAGAGTCCCGCTCCCATTGCCAGCAGATAATTGGTCACGGAAAGGATTTGCCCCGACTGAGACTGACGTCATTCCACAATACGTGCCATTTAGTGATGCTCAACTTGTAGAGAACGATTCAGCTCAGTCAGATACACCTGTTGAATCATCTGGAACTGTACCTTTGTCCCCAGCATTAGAGAACTCAAGTTCTGAACTGTCACCTGAACTATCGAACACTGTCATCTGAAGAACAAACTCGACCTGGAAAATGTCGATATTTCCTTCGATCGCGTGATATGGACAAATAAAATTTCCCTTTTGTTCTTGAACGTACATTACCCCACTCACTGTTGCTATGAATATTGTGGACATTTGCATTTTTCCCTGATTTTGAATTAGTCAATTTTGTTTTACATATCACATGTGTTCCTCTTCTGTGCAGCTAGGAGACTTATATTAAAATTGAATGTTTAATTGATTAAACCTACCATCTTGGTTGACCGTATGGCCGTGCGGGTACCTACTTCTGTTTAGCAGGTTTCTGACACTGGGTCGGTTACTTTTGTCGGTTTCTGGGAACCCCTGGGAATTGACAATCGCTACTCAGAACCAGGTGCATCGAGAACGTTACGGACGGTCCTTAGAGGATGGAGTTCTCTAAGCTGTCAGAAATAGAGAGGATGTCGGCGCAAAGATCTAAATTGCATAAGATTTTATGAACAAAATGTTTTTTGTTTCAGATTTTCATGTTGTTCCTGACTGTGTCTATGTTATTGGTGGGTGGAGTGTACTTTGGGATTCAGTCGCTATTACCTTCCACTTCACCTACCTCCCCCTCTCACGATCTGAATTCTGTTCTCGTTCCCACTATTTCTCCACATTCCTTTCATCTTCTGCCGCAACATGAACAGGTTAGGCGTGCGGAATTTATGAACAATTCCTTTGTCCAACTTCTGCATCAGCATCAGTTGGTGATGAATACTACCAACTGTTGGGTGTGTGGGTTAATGCCGCATACCATGGATAAGGGTATTCCGTATTTGGTTCTTCCCTATAGCTCCCAGGGTTCAGCTCAAGCATTCCAAACCATGTTCCGTAGTGCACTAGATTCCTACCCTCGTCGAGAGCCACGCTCCACAGACCTTGGTTCTGGCCCGTACCACAAGTCGTTAGCGATAGCGATTGCCGATCTGGATAGAGATATTTTTGATACATCGCTTATTCCAGAGGAAGAGGTCCGAGCCTACAAGGATTTGAGTGAGGCCGAGTATAGTATGTCAGTGGATGATAGACAGCTTAAAAGCTCGTCTCCAATCTGGATCGTACCCCACCTAGGTCATTTTTGCCTGCAAGGTCTTGGGCAAAATCCGAGAGCTCAGCTTGGGAAGAGTGCTTGTACTGAGACATACGTTTTACCGATGCTCTCTTCCCCTGTATTTTTGACTGCCAAGGGTACTTATTTTGTCTGTTATGATCGCGCTTATACGTGGTTGCCCCGTGATTTTTTGGGCACATGTTATATCGCGAATCTTTCGCCACCGACTTTTACAGTCGCCTCAGATTATCACAAGACTAGAGTTGTGAGAGGCGTTATTAGCAAAGAGGACACTGCCGGTCAAGAAGCAGGAGACTTCTTTAAGGGTTTCCTACCGTTTTGGGGACCTATGGTTAATAGTAGGAACCTGAGACAGTTGACTCGTGTGGTAGAATCGACTGCTAACATAACTGCAAGTGCTCTTGGTAACCTGACAGCAGAGCTTCAAGCGGATAGACTTATGACGTTACAGAACCCTATGGTTCTAGATGTTGTTCTCGCAGATAGAGGTGGTGTGTGCAAGGTGATCCATTCGAGCTGCTGTATTTTCATACCTGATAACGCTCCAACTGTTTATCAAGCCATCTCGAAGTTGCATAAAATCTCCGAGTCCATACACGTGGACGAAGGTGATTGGACGCTTTTAGGATGGTTTTGGGGTCTGATGTCGACTTGGGGTTGGAAGATTCTGATGATTGTAGGGGTTGTTGTGACGTTTCTGTTCACGTGTTGTCTTTGTGTGCAGTGTGGTCCTGCCTTATGTGGCCTTTGTGCTACAACGTGTATAAGAAGGCCATCTGTTACCAGAGAAACATTGATGGATAGAATAATGTTCCAGCAACATCTAAACGATCTGATGAATATCGATATTGATTCTGATATCGACTAGTGCTTGCCTACATGAGGGCAAAAGGAGCGTCTGAGGTTCCTTGAAGAATCGTAATGACGTTTTGGGCTTGATCGGATATGGATGAGTTTGGTATCTACGAACCGCAAATGACGAGTTTAGTAGGTGTACGTGTTTTCGCTGCACTACTTGGAAGGGTTCGTATTATTTACGGGTTTCTTCATCTGAACCCTCGGGTTCCATTTTAGATACGGCATCCATTTTGTTTCTTGCCCTCACGTAGCCGGCGAACGGACAATGTCCGCCTGATCACCCTGGGATACCCAAGCTCTTGCGGAAGATGTAAAATCCTTTGAGTGTGCCTTTATGATTAGGGGAATGACACGGCAAAGGCAGATGGCTCCGCTCGAGGCTCATCTTGCCGTGCCGGTCTATTGTTTCAGCCTTGCATGCCCTGGGCTCGAATCCTTTGATCCTGTGATCACGCTTCCAATATTGCCCCCACACTCTTTTCAATTTGTTGTCTGTCTTTGTTTTCCTTGCACCTGTTCCTGTCCCTTCTTTTAACTCGTTTACAACTAGAATGGAATGTGCCTAATGGTGGCATAGCGTGCTTTTACAGTTGGGAACCGGCAATGTTACTGTAATTATGTTCCGGGCTTCTGAAAACATGAATGCGACCCTTTTGAAGATTACTGTGAGAACTGAGTTGCAACCTTTTGTTCGTATGTTGTGCGATGACGAGAATGTGTATAAACGGAGCGATCCACTTTTGCAATTGGAAGCAGACTCTCTAAACATACACTCTGTTGTACTTCTAGCGATTTCTGTGTCCCTGCAGTAAATAAACGCTGATCTTTGACGCCGAAGGAAGTGTCCAGTGTCTCTGTAATTTGTACGCCGGAACAGGTATCCCCACGAAGATTTCAGGTGTTATGCCCTGGCACCGCTGGGCCTTAATTTAGCCCAGTCCTTCACTATCACATGGAGCGGTCGCAAACTCCCATTTCTATATGGAAGTTTACGCAGCGGTCAGAAACCGACCGCAACACAAGCTCCCATAGAGAAATGAGAGTTCCTGTAAATCGCGGAACCACGGTGCCTGCCATACAATGTAGGGATATACAGAGGGGCATGATAGATGCAACTCTGGCCCCCAACCAGAGGCCGCCAGATGCATGGATGCCCCCCAAAGTTGCTTTCCAACAGGCTTTTCATGTCAGAAAGACTGACGTGAAAAATCTGTCAGAAATAGACACAATAATACTGACAGTGGAAATGCCATCCATAGGGGATTATGTGCGGCCTCCGACTAGTCTGTGGGCTCCTTGAGCCCATCAGAAGCCATACGGTATGACTGGCGGGTTTAAACTTTGACCGCCTACATTGTAGTTAGGCAGTCGGACATTAAACAAAGGTTGTCGGTCAGAAAGCCTCTGACCTGTAGTCAGAGGCTTCTGGCAGACATCCTAATGACCCCCTACATGGTTTTTTTTCAAAACTTTTGAAATTAAAAAGTGTAATAAGTGTTCTATTACAATATATTAATTAAAACTTTCTAATATACATTTAAAAACCAGACACATGTTTAAATTAAAGTGATCATTTACATGAAGTAAAATATGAAAATATCATAGATGAAAGACTAAATTAAATTACAATGTAAAAACCATAACGTGTGTCTTTCACTGAAAACAAACCTCAGATTATTTTGTGGGAAATCTTTAAATAAAAACTTGTTAGGGTAAATGAATTGGTTACATTTGCTAATCCAACTGCAAATTAAGCCATTGTCCAGAAGGTTTTGGACACTAAAAGGTTGGCTTTAAAAAACCCACTCAGATCTCTACCATTTTTGGCAATGTGCAATGTGTTGGACACTAAAGATTCACATTTGCCATTCTCACTTTAAACCATTTGGGGAATGTACAGGGTCTCATTTACTATTTCCACTCTAATCTAAACCAATTTGAGGATGGTGTTGGGAACTAAAGGTGCACCACTAGCTATTCCCACTAAAATCCAAACCAATTGGGAAGGTGTTGAACACTAAAGCGGTATCATTCACTATTGCCACTCCAATCTAAACCAGTTTAGGGAAGGTGGTAGCCATTAAAGGGGTTACATTTACTATTCCCACCACAAACAACATCATGTTAGCAAAGGTGTTGGATGCTAAAGGATTTATATTTACTATTCCAACTCCAATCTAATCCATATTGGGAACGTTTTGGACACTAAAGGGGTTACACTTACTATTCCCAATCCAATATAATTTATTTTGGGTAATGTGTTGGGCACTAAAGGGGTCATATTTACAATTCTTACTCCAATCTAAACTATTTTGGGTATGATGTTGGCCGCTAAACCATACAATACAATACAATTATAGCATAACAATAAATAAGAAATGTATATTGTTTGCAATATTAAATCACACACTTAAAAAACAATTATAGATATCAAGAATATAATTTATATTTATTTGTATACAAATATAACATACTTTTAAAAAACATAAATACACATAGGGGCTGATTCACAGTTAATCTTACACTTTTGTGCAAGTTTTCAATTTTCTGCTAGTCACAGATACATTTTACGAGTAGTATCTTTACAACTGTGCAGCCTCCGCAAATAAATTATTTGGACTACCAGTAGGAGATTAGTTCTATGATAAAATGTCTTAAAGTCCAGGTCCTTTTTCCTCATCCTTTTCTTCTTTAGTGTTGCATAGATTCAGTCTAAAGTTACGGCAGGTGTACAGTTCTCACTATACAGTGGTCCTATGTAGCCTGAATAGAATATCTTGTGATGGGAGCCAGTCCTGATTGTGCCTTCTTGATCATTTGCTTTTCTCCTTAAGTCTCTTGTGCATATCACTCATGTGCAGTACTTCTTAAATCTCGTGTGCCTCTCTCTAATTTGACTTTCTCCTTATTTCTTGTGCCTTTCTCTTCAAATCTTATGCCTTTCTCCTCAATTATTGTGCCTTTTTGATGATTGCATTCTTGCCACCTGTTTTTCCCCCTCCTGCCTCTGGCCAAGCTCCTCTCCTGATTGCTGTCACTATCACATCTCCTGCCAACCTCACCCATTGCCTCCCAGTGCCCCTCCTTTCTCCCAGGCCCCTGGCTCCCAACCCACCCACAGGTTCGACGCCACCACCCTCCACACCCTGAACATAAGAATCTCCAGTGTACACTGATTTCTCACCACACCTTCCGGTAGTACAGTTTTCCTGCACCAGCTACACATTCTCCCACAACAGCATGACCAACGTTATGTAACAGAGCAACATGCCAACCTCTCACCAGGCCACGCCAGACATGCCACACTGACTCCACTGCATAATCCTCAACACGTGCTCCATTAGCAAGTATACCACTGAGTTACGGGATCTCATCATTACCCTTGCACCTGACATTGTCTTCCTCACTGAGACCTGGCTAATTCCTTCATCCACCCCTGACTCACCACAGCCATTCCGACTTGTCAACATCTTGTAACACTCTGTGCAGGCAAATCACAGGTGATTAAATAATAACGCTTTCGAGAATCTTCCCTCCTTGGCTTACTGCAAACCTAATTTTACTACTATGATCTCTCAAAAAATCCTTTCAAAGTTCTTCCCTCATGTATCACTCCTTTGACTCATCTTAAACCTCGTTTTACTACTATGATTTTCCTAATGCCTTTCAGGAGACTCTTTCCTTCTCCATCTCTCCTTTTACGCATCCCAAACCTCATCTTTTTACTATCATCTCCCAAATAGCACTTTCTAGGCTCCTCCTTCTTTTATCCCTTCATTTTTCTAATCAAATAAGGCATGAACACTGCTCAAATTAGCTAATTTTTTTCCTACACTAACCCACCATTAATCCTTTTTGGGTTCCGTAGTAGTGTGCTAATCACTGAAAACCTCTTTCACGCTTCATCAGGAGTAATAAGCGCTATATAAATACAATTGCAATTACTTTATAAAAGAATTTCATCTTTATCTCCTTGAAATCATGCTTGATAGAATTGCCAAGCAGTATATCTGAGATAATATTGTAATCTGTTTAGTTACTGCTATGTGACAGTACGTTTTCTTATATTATGTTACAGATATTCCATTTGAAATATTACATATGCCATGCGCTCTAATGCACATGGTGGTCAGGACAACTGCCATGTTTGAGACAGAGTATCTTGTCTGCCAATCTCCAAATAAAGCCATAGTGTTACAAGGATGTGTAATGTGTACATTTGGAAAATGCAGGTTTATGTTTGACTTAAATTTAAATAATTTGATTTAATACAGATTACCTTGCTTCTTCGAATTGTGTCATTCTAAGTAACCTATTGCAATGTATAATGTTTCATATCATGCAATATAATACAAATCATGTAACAACGTAAAATGTGTAAACTAAGGAGTTGTGAAGGTCAAAGTCAAGATCAAAAATGTGCAGCCCCCTAGGGTAATGATTAGATTTATCTAGTTAAAAGAGCATACAATGGCTAATGATTTGGTTTAAAAAAAAAAGGAAGCCCTATAAAAACATGCAAAATCACCTCAGATAGTTTAATACCTAGTAGCTACTGAAAATAAAGGACACTCGAAAAGAATTCCAACGCTTCATTATGCACACTTTAAAATTATAATGTCCCACAATCTACAATAGTAATTAACTGTGGTTAGTGATACCCTGAAGAGATGCAATTAGCCCATAATGTATTCTACATTCTAAAATATACATTTTAATGTCTTTATTTATTATTTATATGAAGGATTAATAGGGCATTTTCAGAGGAAAAAATGCATAGTCCCCAGGAACAAGTAACAGCTATCTCTTTAATCTGCTGCTATATACATCTGTAAAAGATGATTAAGATTGTTGAAGCTATTTAAAGACATGTTCATTAGCAATACTTATCCTCACATTAAAATGTAACCTCTGAAGGAAAGTTCGTGCCAAAGTTAAAGCAAAATATACTGTTTCAATTTCCCTGGTATTCAATCGGCCATCTTCGTATTTAATATGCATGAGAGACCTCTGAGTAAACCTCTTGAATGCATTCACATGCTGGATTGCGTTAAACAAAATTGCTCTCAGACTCGGTGTCCCTAACTTACAGAGGACGTCGCTGTGTCTACATCAACTCCCCTTTCGGCTTTTCCGAATGAAAGTGCATTCTTCAACAAACCTCGGCCCTCATTTACTAAAGTTTTAAGTGCGTGTCCCCGTAATGAATGTTATAGCATCAATTTAGAGTCCATTGTAAAGGCTGCCTTCGTAGGGCTAAATGTTATAGAATAACCCCCACCCCCCTCCCCCCCGTGCCAAACTTTAGTAAATAAGGTCCCTTGTATTCTTGCAAACAACACTTCACATCTCTGTGAAATAGGTCTTTATAAGCACAGTAATGTAAATGGTACACTTGTTCTCCAAAAGGCTAGTCTCACCACAAGGGCAGCTATCTACTGCTCCCCATAGCGATGCCGTTTAAAACTCTGCCAATAAACATTCTGCGCCTGGCCTCCCTATTAAGGGTGTCCTTTAAAGAAGGTCATTTGAACAATACAACAGTCCAGTCGATTCTGTCTTGCTGCACGTTTCCTTTTGTGCACTATCATCATTGTTCGCAATGGAGCCCCAACAGCTAGCAAGGGCCATGAGTCCCACAAATGTCATTTCTGGGCAGGCTGAGTCTCCAGGCCCATGTCAATCATCACTTAATTTAACTGCAGCGGAAGCGTGTACACGCAGACTAATGCACATGGAAACTTAAAGCAATCAGTAAATGCACAGCAACACCAGGCCCTTTAAAGCGAGGGCATTGTCCATAAAGCAAAGACTGCACTCTACAGCGACATGAAAGGCTCCAAGGACAGCTGTGCTCACCTCCGCCAAGCTCTTTTTGAGCCACTTATGAATGCAACAACAGCTATGCCGAATGATTCCAGCAGTACCAATGTAATGAAAGCTTCAAGCATTAATACGGCACACACGTTCATTTACAGTGGCTTGAAATGTTCTGCAGGGTAAAAAAGAAAATTAAAATGAGGGGCAAAGGTTTTCTGAACCAAAATATTTTTAACATGAAAATGAAAACATTTTACTGTTAGTGCCTCCTGCCAACTTCACCTCCTTCTAAAATGTAAAATAATGTACCAACCCCCGGACTTTGAAATGTCAGTACAATCTCTTCTCCATATATACATGGCAGACAGACATTATCTTTCATTTATTCGGCTAAACTTCACATCATGCGAGAGCATTTTCACTAATGTACAGGTCTTTTTTGTCTTTAAAGTAAGGAAACGGGACTTTTCCAGTTGTCACTATTATCTCCATACTGGTTCCCTTTAGGAACAGTATTCAATTTAGGGCTGAGCTTCATATTTACGAAATAATACACCTGAATACAACTTTATAATTCACTGATAAATTAACTAGGGGTGGAAGTTAAAGACTAGTTAAGATCCCAACGTTTCTAAAGTGAAACAGGTATAAACATAGGGGCAGATTTATGTTAATTGGCGCATCCCCAGGGATGCGCCAGTTAACATGCGCCACAGAGCGCCACAGCTCCGCCACCCATGGTGCGCCGCATTTATAATGCGGCGCACCATGGTGCAAAAACGGCACAGATGCGTCACATCTGTGCCGGAAATGTGGCGCATTGCTGGAGTTGCGTTGCAAGCGCGACGCAGCTCCAGCAAGGCTCGAGGGTGCCCCATCTACACAATGCTGCATCAAGACCTACGCCTGCTTCAAGCAGGCGCAGGGTGTTGACGCAGCATTGACCTGAAAGTGACTGAGTGAAATCTCATAGATTTCACTCAGCCACTTTCAGGAGGCGTTCCTGCGCAGTAAGGCCCCCCCCTGCGCAGGAACGCCTCCATATGGCGCAGGGCTTTACAACGTGACGCATCTCCTAGATGCGTCACGTTGTAAATAGGGCGCATTGTTTGCGCCGCAGTTGCGTCAAATAAAGTAACGCAATTGCGGCGCAAGGGCATCATAAATCTGCCCCATAGTCAGTAGGTCTCCACTGGGACCCCGTAGCTCAAAATACGTACGCATGCACCGGTGTGGCTGGGAGCGGCCAAACAAATAAATAAAGGAGGAGCTGTCCGTTCGTGGTCAGTCCCAAACTTTATGCATGTGTGAGCTGATGCCGTTCATTGAGGGCTGGGGCCTACCAGTAGTTTCAACAAGTGGCCCCCAGCATGGTCTCATCTGTGGAACCTAATTTCTTTGCAATGCTTTTTTATTTGTTTGATATAGCCACCATGAATGCAAGTGCATCTGTAGTGGCCATCTTGTAATGGGAATTCAATTAAGAGATGCAGTATGTGGCTATGTATGCATCCAAGGTACCCATCCTTCACTACATTTTGTTATGTTTTAACAAACACCTTTCAAATATGGCCACAGTGAAGGGGTATACATCAGTGGCAATCATTTTTAAATATATTTTGCAAATCTGTAACAGCCATCTTTGAATGGAGGTTGTTGAAAGGAAACTGTCACACATGCCAGCTGCATATGCATGCACCCCTATGTACTACTAACTTATATTGGTTGGAATAACTATTTCCAGATGGCAGCCCGCCAATATCATGGTAGTCTGTTAAAAAGGTAAAAAGAAAATAAGAAGAATTGGGAGGCAAGAGAATGCTTGATAAAGGGTGGCAAGGGTGAAAGAGAGAAGGATATGGGAGAAGGGGGGAGGAAATAGTACTGTCCATTCACAGCAAGGAAGCACAGCCTGACGTCAGCAATGGAAGGATACATTCATATAAAGCAATGTGAGATCGAAATACTCCAGGGTGACACAAATGCATTCATAGGGAGGAATGTCGCTGAACCAGGAACACGGAAGTGAGAGAGACAACAAATCATCATGAGTGAGAAGCAGATACAAATCACACTCTATACATATATAATGTATTGGAAACAATCGGTCTCCAACAAACTAAAGCTGCCTGTAGCTGAGACCTTAAACTCAAAAGACTCAACCATGCCAGCATTGAAATGCGCTCCCAGACAATAACACTCTGGTGCTCTGGACCGATTTACAAATATATATACCCAGCATTACATACTATTAATAATAACATCCCACATGCATATAAAAAACTGACTTCAGTGAATTCACAAATCCAACCAACATCATGCAAATTCAAATCAGAGGTGGACTGTGAGTCATCTAGGTTTGTGTTATTAAAAGTACAATTGCAAGAGTGTTCACGGAAAATGTTACTGAGTGTAATATTAAGCCTCAGTTGCGAAAACATAATATTGCACCATATAAAAAGTAGTATAAACTTAACTGCATTCACGACAAAGCAATCATACAACACATACATTGCAGGTTGGTGCAAATCATCACCCTCTTACACTTTTCCAGTGACTCACTAAAAAGATGAAGTCAGTACTGATGAAGATGGAAGAAAACTTCACTTAAGAGGGGGTAGTTATTGTGGTCACTTATCTGGTAGACTACAGTGGCAACCTCTTCAGTTTAACTCCGCACACAGCCAGCAGACCTTCAAACACACATTACAGGATGTCTATGATAAGGTGAATACAATAGGAGAAAAAAGAAGGAAAAATTATGACTTTGGTGGAGTGGCACGGGGCCATGCCCGCTGCTTCACGCCAAAGCCATGGGCAGTCCGCCCACCAGGTTAGGAGTTTCCTTCTCTCGGGGGGGGGGGGGGTGGGGGGGGGGGCTTTTTTTACGTTCCCACGATGCAAAAGGAACTTCAAAAACAGATCCTGAATGGGATGGACTGAAAAATCCTTGCTGTGCAGAAAGTGGTGTGCATGAACACAGGGGGCCACATGTTGTTCCCCCCTATGTACATCCACATACGGAGGAGGCACAGGGGGCTCATCGGGGACTCTTTTGTTTCATCTCCGCCACAGTTGTTCTGGAGGAGAAACCTCCATGACACTGCCCTCAGAAAGTACATTTCTTATATGCTTAGCAGGACTGTGGCTTTCTCGCCAAGCATATTGCGGACTCCTAAGCGCCGCAACACATTCCCTGGCAGCTGCGGCAGGCTGTGGTGGTCTGACCACCAAATTCGTAATAGGGCGTCAGGAGACTGCCACCACTGAGCCCCCATGGATCTGGCGGTCTGTGGATCACCAGACTCGTAATCGTCCCTTAGTAGGGACATCATGGAGAAATGTATGCTTCATTGACAGTGTCAAAGCATCATTAAACCATGCATGCACACTACAGAGCCTTGAACACTCAAATGCTACTCACTCTTCAAAAAGTTTTACAAAATACACTTACCCTGTTACCATCCCTTTGAAAGGCATAATATTTTGTGATCTTTAGCTCTGAATCTTAACTTTGCAGGACCATAAGTACCATGGCTGCTGCTAGTAGCACAACAAATATTGAGGATGTCAAGACGATGCAGTGGCGAGAAAATGCCTATTTCAGTAACATAGGCAAGTAGGTATGCTATGGGCATCAACCATAGAGCCTTCCCTTTAAGTGAGAAAATACCACATGTCTCTTCAGATCATTCCTATTTTGACTACGCAGGTCATCACAACTTTGTCTTCAGGGGCACCATAGATGCCCTACCGAGCTCAAAACCTATGTACAACTGCAGGCAATCTCTGATGCATATATGCCCATACCTGCCTTCTGTCCAAGTGTCATACATTTCCTTTGCAAATTGTTTTTTAACACCTCTAGTTTTGTTGTTGCTGGAATGCCAAAGAAAGGGGCCCTACAGATAAACCCCTGGCACTTTGTAACAAGCTGGAATTTTGCAGAAAGACCTTTGTACTAATACGTTGTTTCACATAATTCAGAATTGTACTAAGTTGCAATTCGACCTGCTTCATCAATGTACATGAGATAGGTTTTAAATGCTATCTGACTGGATGCCAAAACAAGGTTGCTGACTTTGCTGGGATCTGCAGAACGGCATGTATGCGATTGTATTTCAAAAAAGTAATTTTTTTAAAAATGTAGCCCATTTTCCCTAAAGCAAGCGGGTTGCATTTCATAAAAAGCATTTACATTAGAAACAAGTGCTTTCACGAGTTGACCGTGTTCTACTGCCCATCTACTGTGCAGTAATCTTTATTGATTGGTTAAAAAAAAAACATTTACAATTTGCGACATGACAAGAAAAAATTAATAAAAATGAATGTAATAAAAATAATTTAAAACAGTTAATTTAAAATAACTTGGGATTCAGGGGGCCATTAAGATCTAATAATGTTCTGGTACAGTACTTAAATCTGGATTACTTGTAGACTGATTCGGATATTGTGTGTGTTAACACCACCGTCTGCTGTAATGGGGAGACTTTGGGTTGGAGAGTGGCTTCAAGAGATTTTATCACTTTATGGACAAATTTTGAAAGCCCAATGTTTAGCTTGACGTTGTCAGGGTCAAGAGCGGCCATTATTGCCTGGCGACAAGATCGAACTTCCAACTGGATACATTGGCCACGCAACAGTAACCGTCTGGCTGTAAGCAATGCAGGGCATGCACAGACGATATGTTCAATTGATTCTGAATGGTAGCCGCACAATCTGCATTTCGTGCAACTACTCGGCCGCCGCCATTCCGGGAGGTTCTTCAGAAAGGGCCATTCTCCCATCCTCAGGGCTAAAAACTTGCGTTTCCAATAAAGTGCATATGTGCTCGACAAGTAGAGCGGCAGAACACCCACTTTAAGATTGGCAATTACAGCCCAGGCATGTCTCCTCTTTGAAAGGATCGCTCTGTCAGAGTGGAAGGACCACGATCTAACGGATTTTTTGATGGCAGACTTTAGCACAGGAACAGATGGATTTATGGCCCAGAGATCTTTTGCGCCTAATAACTGTAGGCTGTAGTCCAGGAGTTGCCGATGCTTATGGCTGGTCTGTTTATGCTGTATTTCCTGCCAGAGTCGGGCCTCCAAGGAACCCTCCTCGGCACGGCGCAGTCTATGGCACAGTTTGATGAATGCACCTGCCTCCACTCCATGCTGATCTTGGAGACCCAATTCTAGTCTCACTTGGGCTGGCGAGGCCGATTTTGGCAACCCAAAGGCTCTTTTGAAGATTTTTGTTATTAACTTGTTTATTAGTGTACTGGTTGCGCCTTTGGTGATTTCGTGGCCATACGTTAGGGAGTTGATTACTTTGGTTTTCATTACTTTCAGCATGGGTATTAAGCTGGGACCTAGTAGCTGTTTTGCCAGCTTTGCAGCAACCACCTCTAACGACAGAGCTTTGATTTTTAATGCTTCTTTGTGCTTGATAAAGGAGCCTCTTCTATCAAGATAGATGCCCAGGTATTTGTAGCTGTGGGTTGAATCTAACTTTGTTTTGCTGAAGTACCACCTTTCTGTTGACCTTTTTTGCTTCCCAAAAGAGATGGTTTTGGTTTTTAATAAGTTGAGCTCTAGATGGTTTCTTGTCGTATAGGGTAGCAGTTCATCCAGCAATCTCTGGAGACCCACTTTTGTGTGGCTTAGGAGCACCAGATCGTCGGCATAAAGCAAGTTAGTGATGCGAGTCCCGTCAAGTTGAGGAGGGTGGCAGTTTACACTGTCGAGAACTGGAGAGAGATCAGATATAAACAAGTTGAAGAGAAGTGGGGCCAATACGCACCCTTGTTTGACGCCGGTTTCAGTTTGGATCTTCCTGGAGACATGGCAGCCTTCGCCTAGCTTAATTCTTATCCACGTTTCCGTGTGGAGTTGAATTATTGCCTGAAGGAGGGGCTGCGGAATGCCCCACGATTTTAGTTTCTGCCATAACAGGCCCCTAGGCACACGATCAAAGGCTGCTTTGAAGTCTACAAAGCAGCAGTGCAGCGGGATATGTTGGCAGGTCGCTTTATCCAACAAGACGGTTAGCGTTAGCAGATTGGTTGTGGTACCGGTTTTAGCCACAAAGCCCGTCTGGTTGAAAGGAAGCAGTGCAGTTGATTTGGTCCAAGCCTGTAGCTCCTCCAGTAGAATATTTGCGTAGTACTTAGACTCCACATCAAGAAGCGCTACCATTCGGTAATTTTTTGGCTCATTTCTCTTCCCGCCTTTGTAGATTGGATGGATAACTGCGCCTCGCCAAGATTCTGGGACCGTGTTGTTTAAACTGCAGTAGAGAAATAAAGGGGTCAAGTATTCTGACCATAGGCTGATGTCGGATTTAAACATAGCTTGAGGGAGGCCGTTTGGTCCTGGGGCTCCATCGGCTCTGGCTTTCCTTATGCAGCTTGAGATCTTATTTTTTAAGGGAACCAGCGACACCGTGGGCTCCAGTGAAGTATCACACTGTTTCGCTAGTTCCTTGTGTGTCAGATCTTCAGATGAAATAGCTGCAGGGCAAGCCCTCCTCAAATTCTCCAGTCCCGGGAGAGATCTCGTGGAGTTGGCCGGGCCGGCAGAGTCGGTGCAAGCTTTGTTTATGTTAGTGACTCTAAAGTGCAGAGATAAAAACTTGCACCAAACTGCTTCGCTGATGTTTGCGCTACCATATCCACTTGCACTTTCTTTACTCCTATTTACGAGAGACCAGAATTGCTTTGGGTTAGGATTTTTACTTTCATGGATAAGCTTCATCCAGAATTGATCCGATGCCACTCGTTTTTCCTTTTGTGTGGCGATTCTGAAGATGGCTTGAGCTTGCTTATAGTTATTGAAATAGGTTTTGTTGCTGGGGAACTTTCTTGATTGACGGAGTGCTCGATTCCTCTCAGTTCTTAATTTCCTTGTGGCTTTTGAGATGTAGAATTGTGAAATTTGGTTTCTTTGGCCCCTCTTTATTGGGAGTTCCTGGAGAAGGAGATTTGTAAGAGAGGTCCAGCCACTGACCACATGGGTATTTAGAGCTGCAGAATTTTGTAGTAGGGCTCTACTTTTTTCCGTCAGGGATAGAGCCGAGGATTGTGACCACTTTATCCGCTTTAAATCCTCTGTATGACTCCCTGAATGGGGGTGGGGCAGTTCTTGATGATATGGGTTACTGATAGAGAGTGTTATTATTTGTGCCCGGTGGTCGCTCTCTCCTTGCGGAGCAATTTGGTAGTTCTTGATCCTGGGCAGTATTTCTCCGCTCCCTAGGGTAAAATCCAAAAAAGAAAGGGATCTGCCGTCTGACCGGGTCCATGCGGGAGGGATGTCAGATGAGAAGCGCCCATTCAGTATGGTAAATCCTAGGCTGTTAAACTGCATTACCACGTATTCACCTAATTTTGATGATTTGTTTCCAACAGGAATTGTCGGCGGTGCAAAATGTGGGGGAGTACTGGGAAAGGCTGATCCTGGGTCATCGGCAAGGTTGCAATAAAGATTAGTGTTGAAATCACCTGATATTATGACTGGTATACTGCCATACTTGCCAATTAGATCACAGATGGAGTTGATCAGGGTGTCCATTTTGAATTTTTTCTTATTGGTGCAAGGGGATATATAAGCATTAAGAATGAGCAGCTTGGGGTCCGTGAGTGAACTTCCTAGGGTTATTCCAGTAAGCCAATCCTCTTCAAATTTAATCTGTTCGATACATTGGGCTACTTTTATCGATACATAGATCGAGAGACCGCCACTTAGTCTACCGAACTTGGACTGCCTGGTGGCAGGGGTCATAAACTCCAGGTAGCCCACTATTGGGATACTTTCTCCTGCCCATGTCTCCTGCAAAAGCAGGATGTCGTATTCTTTTATAAAATCTAAGATGGCGGGAGATTGTTTTTCCCGACCAAATCCGTTAATGTTCCAGGAGCATATCGTCAGACTATGGTTAGTGGTGGTTCAATCGGACTGGTTTCTAGATAGAATCCCCGGCAGCCATAACCAGTCTGCTTCACCAAGATTTCGATGGTCAATTGCTCGGTCAGTGGTTCCCGTTTGAGAGATGCCTCTTGCAGACCTCAATACTGAATAGGGAATTGAGGAGGAACTAGGAGTATCTGCCTGGTTATTTTCCAGTATTGAGGGGTAACAAGGGGCACTTGGTATTGTTATTATTATTCCCCATGTTTTAAATTGGTCGGTTTTCGTCAGAACCAAATCCCGGGTTGCCGGTGATGCCAGTGTTACTTGTGTAGCTTCGCCCGTGTTAGAACCTAAGAATGGAACAAATTTGATAGCAATTATATCTCTCGATTGCAGATGATTCAAATCTGGTAGGGTTTTGAAAAGTTTTAATATATTCCCTCGGTTCAGGTGGTCATGGGGGCCCCTTGAGATAAATTCCGGGATAAGCAACAATTCGGTGTTCTCATTCCTGCTGTGGGCCTTGCTGGATTCATTGACCGTTACTGACTGTTTTTGTTTTAGTTTTTCTTCAGAGTGCTTTCTTGAATCTCTGGGTATGGTGAATGATAAAAGGGGAAATTCCTTATAGTTGGTGCTTGAGGAATGTGGGGGTTGACTTTTGTTTGTGGGCGCCAACTTGCGACTGCTTGCTGGGTTGCTGACGTGCTTGCGACCTGATTCTGTGGCTGTGCTCTGCGTGCATAAGTTGTTCTCCTTGACAATAGAAAGATGAGGGAAGCTGGTTTCCTGAGATGTCATGTGAATAGTTGCGAGTCTATGTTGCTCTGCTTCCGATACTGGGTGCTCTAAAAATGGTTGTATAGAGCTAGAATTTACTTGTATGGGCAGCAAGAGAGGGTTTTCGGGAACTCGAGGTGGCACTGACAGCTGGGTGGCCCCATTTGAGGGATCTGTCTGAGTGGGCAGCTGGTTCAGTGATTGTTGTGGACTTGTCAGATCTCCTTTCAAAAATAATGGTGATACAGCCGGTGGAACGTTTGCTGGACGTACTGCGTCGCTTCTGGGAGAGTTGCTTATGTTTAAGTTTGTTATGCCAATTTTTAATTTGTTCCGGCTTTTTCGTTGTCTTTTCTTTTCCCTTTTCGACAACCGATGTAAATTATGATTTCTAGATGGTTCGATGGTGGGTAGTTTAGCTACAACTGATTCTACGTTGTTTGATAAGGATGGACTGGGATGGACTTTCAGGTAGGATGACTCATGTGCCTGGCTTGGAGCCTCAGTTGAAGAGGCTAATGACTTGGACTCCAAGGGTTTCTTTATTTCCTTTAGGACGGCTGAAAGGAATTGGGGCAAGGATGAAAGGGAGTCAATTATAGGGGAACAACAGCACACTGATTGCACCAGTTGGGTTTGGGCTTGAGCTTTTTTGATAAGATCGTTAAGCGCCTCCAATTTTTGATCTATCCCGGCAGTGTACACCGCAAGTGTGTTTAGTAGGTGCACCTGCATGTCCATCTTATCAGAGTGATATGATAGTGCTGCTGATGTTGTTTGGAAGGTTTGCAATAATTGGGACCATAGATTGTTGAGGTTAGCCGAAGGGTAAATGTCCTGCCTTTCGGGCTCTTTTGATTCAGTATTAAAAAACGATAAGTCCAGAGAGGTATTGATTATATTAATGTTTGACCCCTCTCGCGTGACCGTTTGATCCGTTTCTTCTACTTGATTTTCCTTATCCAGAGAGTAATCTGGTTCTCGTTGTGGTTGGGCCCCAGCCTGTGCAAATGAGGCTTTAGGGCTCTTTTGAGGCTTGTACAATTTAGGATCGGTTGAGGGGTAAAATACGGGCGGAGAAAACAGGCTTAAATTTGGTAATGGTTGGAAAGTTGGCGGATCGATATTGCTGTGCAATGTTACATTGGATGAAGCTCGTTCTAACGGAATTAAATCGTGGGCTGATGTTTGGAAGAGGGGCTGTTGAGGTGGACTGAGATCAAGGACTTCTAGGCCGCTTTTGCAGGGGGATTCTGTTGCTGAAGATATAGTGTTAGATTGCCCAAGGTCGAAGTGCCCTCCATCAACACTGTGGATCATTGGCAGAACCGTAGTTTGGTGTGGCCTTAGCTCAGGAGCTGCCGCGGCGAGTACCTGCCGAGGGGCAACTGCCTGTTGTTTATCCTGAGTGTTGGTATGGTTCTTCCTTGCTGTGGCTGGGACTGTGGTCCTAAAGTAATCCCTTAGAGTGGGTTTGATGTTTGTTGGTTTGAATTGTTCTTTAGGGCCGGACAGTTGTTCCTCGACAGTTGAATAGGGGTATTCTAACCCTGGATCGGACACTGTCCTTTGGTTTACTGATGTTTGGAGAGGCAGGGGTACCACCAAGGGTTCAGCCAGAGGATCACAGAGGTCCATCTTCTTTACACCTTTTTTGGGTGGATTTGGTGGGGCTGTCCTTGTTCGTCCTGACCTCATCCCGGGTGCCCCAAGGTTTTCCGATTGATCCTAAAAATTCCTGTTGGGTATTTTGAAAAGTGGTCCGAGTTAATGATTTGGGGGAACAAATTAAATTGATGTGAGCCTTTGTATTTTTTATGTTGAAATGTATTAAATATTTGAAAAGATTTACCAATGCCGGAGAGATTCTTGGGTATCCGGTTTTCTAGAAGCCCAAACAGACGTTATGAATTATATTTCCTGGTTTATTACCTTGTTTTTATCCTTTTGTATCCTTTTAGTCTGTTGTGTTTTAGCACAGGTTTTCCTTGGTTATTCCTTGGGTATTCCTTGATTGTATCTTAGTAATTTAGTTATTTAATTTGTCTGAATTATTAGTTCTCCTTTTTTTCCTAATTTGATGATGATAATTAATTCTGATGTTGTGGGTAATGGCGACTGATTGTTACTTTTATTCCTGTATGATTGTGGATTTTGAACTGTATTATTCAGTTAGCTGCTGTTCGGGTGTTGGAATTGTTCAGTTTTCACTGGAATACTTTGATTATATTTTGTTATGTCCCAGACTGAAGATTTTCCCCCTCCTGCAAGGTAGAAGCTGGGGCAGGACGGGGTTGGCGGATAGATATGAGGGGGGCTGCGCTCCCCAGCCCCCTTGGCCTGGACCCTGTTGATGGGCTCCCCCGCTTATACTGCCTTTTGTTAATCCATTGTGATCTCTGATTTCAGACTTCTCCCCAAAAGGCGGAAGGACAGAAAGGGACGCTTCTCACCTTCACCTAAATCCGCTGAAACATCGGGAGCTCTGCAGGCGTTGCACCTCCTTTCTCACACCGTTCACACTCCTTCTCCCGTAGAGCTCCACTCGGTATGACGGTGCTGCTGCTGCCAACGCAATCAGTCTTCCCAGCTGCGGGGCTCACACTCTGAACGCCCACGCCCAACCAGCCGTGCGGTCGTTGGATGAAGGAACTGCGGGGGACAGAGCATCAGCAGGCTCAACGTATCGAGTGCCCAGCGGGAGTCAGCAAGTCCGCCGGTCGGTCCCGTACTTCCACACTCAAATGGGGGCAGAGAGCGTCACCAAGGGCTTGTACAGGCCGCAGGAGAATGCAGCGTCCCGGTTACAGCAGCAGCTCTCCCCCGGCGGCTCTGCTCTCTGCACTCACCACGCTCGTCGTCTCACAATCAGCGGTCCGTCGGAAAACTCGAAGTGGATCAGCAAAGTCTCTGCGGTTACAACTTGTCTAAACTAAACCAGTACTGCCCATCTACAAAAACACATGTTTTACACTCACAGAGGGGAAGGGGTCCAACAGGAAACCTTTCCACTGTGAGAATGGGATACCACCCAACTCGGAATTTATTAACTTTTCAATGTTTTGGGGCCAGATTTCGGTCACAAAACACTGATACATTGCATTACGAATCACTATTTGAAAGGGGCTTCATAAACGCACTTGATCCAACTGTAAAGCATTTCTAAACCCATTTAGCTAAGAGAAGTTAATTCAAGAACCAGAGTGCAGGAGGAGTTTGTCTACAGGAGTGATGAGGTTTAAGAGAAGCCTTAGTGTCCAAAGCAGATGATAATCATTTATTGAAGTTAAGGACAGCTTCCAATAAGACTTTGACTAATAATTCATAGAGCTATTCACCGGGAGGACACATTTTATGACCAGCAGGAGTTAATGAGGTGAGACAGGCACACATATCTTTGACTCCTGATCATCTAGCATTGACAACTGTAGTCAGTAGCAACATCAAATGGCACAGGCATCAACGGAGTTGTAAGAATAACATCTGGCTATGATAAGGGAGGAGAATGCCCGATGGCACCAACTGGTTATCATGTTAATACTTCTAGCAGCTTACAAGCAGCAGGTCCTAGCTGCATGCTCAAGCTAAGCGCTTGTAGCATTTGGTTCTTCAACATTCTTGGTCACGACCTCCATATGAGCCACTCAGTTGAGAGAGCGGTCTTCCCAACATCTAGGGGTGTGCAAAAGTCATTTAATGTAATTTTGTGACATTTAGTGAAATTCTAGAAAAAATATGCAAAAATATGCATAATTACACAAAATTTGAATCTAGTGCTGTATTTTAATGTGAAATGCCTTTGTGTGTGTATGCTGAATGCGAAGATGCATTTTACATTAACAAAATATTGCATGAAAAGAAAATCACTGAAAAAAACCCTCTCACTTTCTGTTGTTTGCTTTGTTCAAGTGCATTTGCAGTAAATTCTTACTGTGAATGGTGCATTTGTGGAAAATTGTCAATGCGAATGGTGTGAAAGTTTGCCATGTTGAATAGTAGTGAAATTTTCCATTGCAAGAGTAACATAAAACTAACAATAATATGCTGGATTCTGGCAATATAATGAAAATTCTGTCCAGAGCCTGTATTAGTGATAGGATGCATACTACAATGTAGGTGTTGTTCACATGGCAGCAGTGATCCCGTATTGGCTTGGGGGCAGCGCATTCAGTAAAATACAGAGCTGATGCTTCAAAGCTGCTCTATGTTTCACAATGCAAGTGGCAAGTGGCTCCAGGTTGAAGAGGGGAGAGTGATCCCCTGAAGGTGGGTGGAGCTAGTGACTACACTCACCTGCTGGTGTCATGAAACCCCCTTTTACTCCTCCAGTGGGCTGACCTCAGAGGCTGGACTGCCAGTGCGCTGTCTTTTGTGGAACACTGTCAGTGCATCTCCTAAAGCCATGTTTACCTTTGCATTAGCATCAATTATACGGCACAGGTGCGGAGGCAAAGTGATTCCCTCACTTACATGAGATTATACACCCCATTACAAATAAAGGAACACCCCTTAAAAATAGAGGCAGTGAAATTTGTGGGAAAGCACTATCAGTATTATAGAATGGGCAACACGAGTGACTACAGCCCCTTCTGTAATACCATAGGGCCTTGGGGGTGCAAAAAGCCTGTATGTGTTGACTTCCCAATACCCTGGAATGATTTCTAGAGGTGGTGATGAGATGCAAGTCACAATCTATGCACTAGTTAGTGATTGGAAACTTTTTCACACTCAGTTTTGTCTACTATCTTGCCCTCATCCTTATGCAGCATTGGCTCTTTGCTATAAAAATTCCCAACATTCCAAAATCCGAAATGGCTAACCCCATCTTCTATCAGAAGTGACTCTAGTGCTCCCTACACAACTCCCCTATCCTCCCTCTACCAGGTCCAAGAACTGTTTCGCCTTGCTGAGAGTGAAGCCTGAAGGTCTGGATGGGACTTGGGATAAATCAGAGCAGATCATGTAACTCCATTTGGCATCTATAAGTCAAAAGAGGTAGTGTCAAAACTCTCCTTTGTTCTGCCAGCTCTTCCTGTACTCTTTCTAAATGGATAAACCATGTTAAGTGGCTAGTTTGGACAACACCCTTGCCTTCCTAAGCCCAGAGTCTAAGGCATGGTTCTGTGGGGAGAATGGTAGTTATGTTCAGCTAGAAAGGTTTATTGGGTTCCTGGAGGTGAAGTGCATGGCTAATCAACTAAAGATATAAGAAATCTACTTTCATCACTGAACTATTTTATTTTTGTTAAGTAGACAATAACTGTGATTCATTTAGCTAAATATTTCCCAAGTACAGTTTTAAAATTGAAATGTTAATTATATCAAGGCCTGGTAATGGGAAATCTTGCTTAACCTGGACACATTGAATACAGCTTTTGGGCATTTCTTTTCTACGAGGGGGAACACTATATGTAATATGTACCATTGTTGCCTTAAAACCCCTTTATAAGTGACAAACAAGTCAGATGGTACACAATAGAACTCAGCACAGCAAAATGCAGGTGTAAACAAAAAGAAAGGAGATGACGAACCAGCCGAAACAAGACCGACCGAGCCACCTAAGAATCAGCCATCAACAACGACCACCACCAGCTCAAAGCCCCAAATAAGGAGGCCTTGACCTGCTGTATCTAAACCAACACAAACCAAACAAAGGAACTCTTCACCTCCGTCAGAGGGTTCACCTGCCCTTCAGCCACAGAAAACGGCATTGCTCCCTCATAGGAACTCCGCAACTCCCTCGCCGACCACGGCCTAGACAACATAGCAACCATCTACAGAAACTTTGATCCCAACTCTATGACCTTTTCTGCAACCCTTCAACCATAACAACCCGCTCACTGCATGGGAACAACTCAGCTCACCAACAACTATCACCCTGATGATCTAATAGGCATCAAGTGGTGGCGCTACTGCCTTTTAGATCAGGCGTCCGAAGAGTGGGGCAGGGTGTGCCTCAGGAGTCGGCCATCAGCCCAATCTTGTTTAATTTGTATCTCCGCCCTCTGATCCATTTGATTAAATCCTTCGGTATCTCATTAATTAATTATGCTGATAATACTCAGCTTATTTTCTCTTTGGAAGGCAAAGATGCGGTATCCTTAGAAACCTTTCCTCGCTGTATGACAGCAACTGCAGACTGGTTGCGTCACAACTCTCTCCAGTTCAACGGGTCTAAAACAGAGGTGTTGTACTGCTCAAATGATCGTATTCCGCGTCCCCTGCCAGATGATTTCTGGCCAACATCTTCTCTGAGAGCAGTAGCGGCTGCAGAGTCTGCTCGTAATCTGGGGGTCATGTTTGGCCCTAATCTACAATTGGATGCTTTTGCCAATAAAACAGTGGCCACATGTATGATGCTACTCCGTATACTACGCAAAATTCTTCCTATGCTTCCGGCACAGGCCAGACCTGAGGTAGTGCGTGGGATGATTCTTAGCAGGTTAGACTACTGCAACGCACTGCATCTGGGAGCGCCTAAAACTCTGATCGATAAGGTGCAGCGCGTACAAAATATGGCAGCAAAGCTCGCCCTCTCTCGACCACCCTTTGCTTCCTCTTCTTCAGCGCTGTTAGATCTCCATTGGCTGCCTGTTCAGCAGCGGATCTATTTCAAATCATCTTGTCTGGTTTTTAAAGCCTTGCATGGACAGGGACCTGTCCTGCTGCAAAACCTTTTTTTATGGTACTCTACTTCTCGAACTTTACGTTCCTCTTTTGCTTGTTTGGTAGCTGTTCCCAGGATCCAGAGGCTAGGGATGGGAGGTCGCTCCTTTGGATTTACAGCTGCCAAGCTTTGGAATTCTCTCCCTCTGTCTTTGAGGAGTCAGGGGGAATTTCTACCTTTTAAAAAAGGTTTGAAAACTCATTTTTTTCCGAGAGTAATGTAACTCTGTGAGTGCATATCAGCCATGTAGAGTCAAAGCGCCAGGATACCCTCTGGGTGACAGTTTTGCGCTATAGAAGTATGCAATACATATATACGTACATACATCTCCATCCACTCAAGAGCACCCACTGACCCATCCTCCCACTGGCTCTTCAACCTCAGAAGCACCGAGATCAGCAACCAGCTCAACACTATCCTGAATGCCTCCAGAACCACAGCCACCTTTCCCGATGCATGGAAGCTTGCGGAGTATAGACCCCTCCTCAAGAAACTTTTGGCAGACCCCAGAGAGCTCTGGAATTACCATCCCATCTCCCTCCTCCCGTTTCCCTGCCACATTCCTGGAAAAGGCCATCAACCTCCAATTCACAGATCATCTGGTAAGAAACAAACTTCTGGAGGCCTCCCGATCAGGTTTCAGAGCCAACCACAACCCAAAGGCAGCCCTAATTGCAGCAACAATTGACGTCAGAGTCCTACTCAACAGAAGAGAATAGGCCACCCTCATCCAACTGGATTTCTCCACAGCTTTTGACACCATCTTCCACCACACACTTTTTCATCAACTATGTCAGAGTGGAATCAGAGATGATGCACTCATTTGGTTGGCATTCTTCAACTTGCAACCCAAGCTCACCATCTGTGGGGTCCCCCAAATCTCATCCCTCAGCTATACCCTTTTCAACATCTACATGACTCTTCTCACAGTGATTGTCAGATCGCACAACATCAACATCTTCTCCTATGCTTACAACACCCAACTCATCTTCTCACTCTCAACGAACCCCACCTTCAATGAAGACCAAGACAACTGCATGAAAAACATTGCGGCATGGATGAAAGATAACTGCCTGAAAGGAAACACGGACAAAACAGAAGTTCTGATCATCACAGACACACCACCCTTTGGAATGACTCCTTGTGGCCAATGGAATTTAGATCCACCCCTGTGCCGAAAGACCATGCCTGAAACCTCAACATCATACTGGACAGTGAATTCTCCTTGAAATGTCAGGTCCAAGCCATCACCTCAGCCTGCTTCCTCACCATCCATATGCTCCTAAATATTTTCAGATGCCTCCTCATCAGCACAAGGAAAACTGTGATGCAGACCCTCAACACCAGTAGGCTCAACTACGGCAATGCACTCTATGCTGGTACCTCCACCAAACTCTTTGAAAGACTCCAGAAAATACAGAACGCAGCAGCCAGACTGATCTTTAACCTGCCCAAGAGGACACGCATAAACCAGTACCTGAAATACCTCCACTTGCTTCGCATCCCGAGAGATGCCAGTTCAATTTCCGGACCCACACATACAAAGCTCTCCACAACCAAGGACCAGACTACATGAATCACCACCTGAAATTCCACCAATCCTCCAGAAACTGCCACTCCAGACACCTCACCCTTGCTCAGACACCATGTATTCACTGCAGCCGCTCTTGAGGATGCTCCTCCTCCAACCTTGGCGCCAAAGCCTGGTACATCATCCCCTACCACCTAAGCACATCTCCCTTGCTGAACCATTAAGGAAGGGATCCCAGACCTGGCTCTTCAACTGACACCTGAAGCACAGTGCCTGGATATCCCTCCGGGGTGATTAGCCGCACTCTACAAATATCTGATTGATTGATAGACATAATAATATATAAAATTAGATTTTCAAACACGACAAAGGCATTTTCCTTTACCATGTGCTACTGCAATGCTTTTAAGCTACAGCTCAGCCAGCCAGATTGGCTGAGATATATTTTTTCGTCTATGTGGGTTTTGTAAAAATACAATGACATGCAAACAAAAACGTGGGGAATGGAGCTCCATAGTAGACTAATCAACCTCAATTGTTGATTAGTGCCTGGCCCCCGGAAAGTATCTGAAACAATGACATACGTCAAAGTTTGAGGTCTTAGTTTTAGCATCAGATGTTGTGTGAAGGAAATTGTTTACACTTTAGAAACCAATGTCATAGAGGTCATTAACCATATATTTTGATTCCTGGCTTATAGGATCAGTCAGGGATAAAAACGAAAATCTGTGTATTTATACACTGCACCCCATATATTACAACTAACTTCTATTTCACAGGTGCATTTTGAGAAAGGGTACTATTGCCTTGCAGGACTGTTAAATTAACCATTTGGGTGAAACCAATTTTGCGACTACAATTTGAGGGTGACAGCACAAGCACTGTGGCACATAATAGCATTGTCACAGTGCACAGAGTTATAAATTAGTAAAATGGGGCCCACCAAAAGGCAACAAATCCAGAGTGACCTCTCAGAAAAAGTGGTTTGCTTACAGGGCTTAACAAAAAACAATAATCCATAAATAAATAAGGAAATTACATTAAGAATTACCTCTATACAAAGTCATCTTCTGTACCCACTTCTATTTTCAAGCTCATCTCTATTTAACCCTTGGGGTAAGATCACGTAAAGTGAGTAGTGGAAGTACTAATTAAAGGTATGCTCTCTGCCAAAGCCTTGGACGGACTGGGTCTTAAATCATATTGCAGAGAGGAAGAAGGTGTATGTTACCATTCTAGATAGTGGTAAATAGTAGTTGATAACTGTAACACTATTGAAATATTCTGCTTATGGCAAACAATTGTAGCAACATTTGTTGACATTGCTAGAGAAATTGCAGGCCACAAACCAACAAGGAAGCACTATTGCAAATTTCTGCTGTTGTGTTGTTGATGTGTTATGCTGGCATGTTGTGTCACGTTGATGTGTTGTTGTATTGTTGAGTTGTTTTATGTTGCTGTCATTTTGTTGTTGTTGTGCTGTACTTTATTGGTGCATTGCACTGTGCTGTATACAGGTTGTGTTATAGCTGCATTTGTCGTTGTGCCATACTGTTGTTACTGTGAAGTGTTATTGTATTATGTTAGGTTGTGGCCTTGTGGGTGTTGCTGTACCTCAAATGAAGCTTGTCTGCTTTAATATTCTGTAATGTTCTCAGAACACAATACAGCCTCCAGTATTCGACATTCAATTTCAAAGCTTTATTCAGTGTTTTGTAACAACCATAAAAGCATACATAAACATAAAATACAGCTTCTATTGCCTTATTGTAAAGTTGCTAAGCATAAAAGTTAGAAACAAATTTAAAAAATACGATTTCAAAAATGTGCAAAAAGCTCAATAAAGTGACTTTTGCTATTGTACAAAAGGATCCACGAGAAAAAATTATTAAGTTACAAGGCATGTGCAAAATGAGCTAAAGTGACATATATAAAGTGAGGAGTGCATATAGTTCTTAAGTTCATTTACAGTAATTGACTTTGTAAATAAATGCAAAATTTAGACTTCACAAATATAGCTTTTAAAATATAATTGATTTCCTGGTGGCAATACGTTTTAAAATATAGGATGCCGTAAAAATACAGATTTCAGAACTTTCAAGTGAAAATAGCAGCTTCAAAGCATTTTTGGTGGGATTGAACATTATATTTTAAAAACAGTGGCTTCAGATAGTATTTCCTTAAGAAGTTATAAAATGTACAAAACAATAAGAAATGGCAGGAACTTTCCATGTACATATTGTCACAAGGACACTCTACTCTTGTGCTTCTTTTCAAAACAGGAAAGGCCACTAGGTGGGAAGGTATGGTAACATCATCTAAATATAACTGAAAGCCTGTTATAAGGTTTAATTCTTTATAAAACACAACAGTCGACTGAGACTTAAATAATTTTCCTCTTGTCTCGATCTTATGGGCCAAAAAAGCTTCTTTAATATCTTTTTTGGTGATTGCAACTGCATACTCAGGTTCACTAAAGATGTCACAATTATATAAAAGGCTGTACCAATGTCGAATGTAGCTCAGCCACGGGATGCCAGAGCTGTGGTTGAGCTTAATACAATTTATTTTATTTTTTATTTATCGAGTTTTGTATAGCGCGAACATGACCCAAGGATATCAGAGCGCTTCACAGTTACATGTGTTACAGTTAGAAAACAAAAGGTATAGTCGTGTTAAAATAAGTTAGATTCCGATGTATGTCTTTCTTAGCAGTTTCAACAGAAACACATTTAGGATCTGTTTAATGTACAGAGGTGTAACCCTAATCCTCTCCAAATGGTCCCGATTTGTACTTCCATTAAGTTCTACATAAAGGACCCCGAGTGGTACTGAAGAAAGTCTTGTTTAAGAGAGGAATTTGTTCATTAGGAAGATCGTCACTTATCTCTTGAATGTTGCTGTGTTTGGAATTTTTCTAATGATTGGAGGAAGTGAGTTCCAGTTTCTGGGGGCTGCTCCGGAGAACGCTCTGTCGTACGTTTTTTTCTTCCAAAAGATGGGTAGTTTTAGCAACATCTCCTTGGCACTCCTAGCTGGTCTGCTTCCCCATGATATCTCGATTTTCTGAGCCAAATACCTTCGTGTTTTATAGTGGAGCGCTTTGTGGGTAATACATGCCATCTTAAATTGGATTCTGGCTTCGTATGGTAGCCAGTTTAATGCTTTGAGGTGTGGGGAGATATGGTCATATTTTCTATACCCAGTAACGAGTCTTGCGGCAGCATTGAGACAGGCTTTTAGTGGTGCTGTAGAATCTTTTGGTAGACCTGCCTGTGTTGTACATCCATATTCAATCCTTGAAATAATTAAAGACTGAACTGCCAGTTTGAGGTCCATCGGAGTTATGAGTTGTTTCATTTTTCTGATATAGTTCAGGTAAAAACGGGCACGTTTTGCCATTGCATTGATGTGGGGTTTCATGTCTAGGTTCTTATCCAGCGTTATTCCCAGTGATTTAGCTGAGTCAACTAGGGTAGGGGTGCAGTTTCGCGCTGTGATCAAATTGGTCCATTCCTTCACATTCGTGGGGCTCTAGATCCTCTGAAACCTGAAACTACCGCCTCATTTCCCTCCTCCCCTGGGCTGCTAAATTGACCGAGGTCCATGGTAATGCCATCTTATCTAACCATCTTCATTCTGCGAATATATTAGATCCTTCGCAGAATGGGTTCCGGCCCGGTCACAGCACGGAGACAGCGCTGCTCTCTATGGTCGAACATCTTCGGATGGTGGTAGATTCTGGTCACACTGCGGCACTGGTGCTCCTTGATCTCAGTGCCGCGTTCGACACGGTCTACCACGCTGTTTTATTGCAGCGGTTGTTTGAGGCAGGTGTCGATAACGTGGCACTCGAATGGTCACGATCTTTTTATCTGGTCGTACCTTCAAGGTTATCACTCCACCATTTGAATCTAGACCCTATTCCATTGACCAGGGAGTGCCGCAAGGCTCGGCCCTCAGCCCAACTTTATTCAATCTTTATGTGCAGCCGCTGGCTGCTGTCGCTAAGCGTTGGAACCTTACTATGGTGTCCTACCCTGAGGACACGCAGCTGGCGGTTGCAATAAGTGGGGCCTCTGACCTGGAACTCGCCAGGTTCCGTGAGGGATTCCTCTCAGTTGTTCATTGGATGACTGACAACTACCTTCAATTGAACGCCAAAAAAACGAGGTGCTCATTGTCGGTAAGCAGAACCATCTTTGGGGTGATAAATGGGGGCCTTCTGAGCTTGGCCCGACCCCTATTCCTGTCACCGAGGTTAAAAACCTGGGGGTCTGGCTCGATCCCCAACTTAACTTTGTCATCCATACAAAAAAGGTGGCTTCCACTTGTTTTGGCACTCTCCGCAGACTCAGATCTACCTTCAGATTCTTTGATGCTCCTACTAGACAGCTTATTGTACAAACTACGATCCTGTCTAGATTGGATTATGTAAGCTCCTTTTTTCTTGGAGCTAATCAGGCTGAACTCTTAAGACTCCAACGCGTGCAGAATGCTGCCGCCAGGGCTCTGGTTGGCCTACCGAGATTTTGCTCAGCCAAAAAAAACATTCAGAAGCTCCACTGGCTACCGGTTGCCCAGCGAATTAAGTTCAAATCCCTCTGCCTTTCGTTTAATATTCTGAAACATGCGTCCCCTCAGATCCTGGAACACCTCATTTCCCCCTACGTTCCCACTCGTTCTCTGGGGTCTTCTAGTCTTCATTTGGCTACAGTTCCACGCTTTAAGAGGACCAGAACTGGCGGCCGCTCCTTTCGTGTGCTTGCTGTTAAGCTGTGGAACTCTCTTCCTGTGTACATCCGTGCTATTGACGATCGTTTGGCTTTTAGGAGAGCGGTAAAAACTTTTCTTTTTCCACTGGATCTTTAAGGTTGCTGTATTGTCCTCTCTGGTATTACCTGTGTCCGGATTTCGGTTCTTCCAGCTCCAGGACGCCCCTTTGCTGGGGCATCTGTGCGATCAATAAATATGGTTTACATAACATAACATAACTTTGGAGGTGATATTAAAAGGAATTCCGTTTTTTGTGCATTTAGCTTCAGGTGATTGCTAGTTAACCATTGTAGTGACACTTTTAAGGCCTCATTCATCGTCTTGATGTCTTCCAGTGACGAGATCTTGATGTGGATCTGAGTGTCAGCTGCGTACATGTGATGTGATATGTTTGCGTCTCTGAGAAATACTGTAAGGGGTTCAACATACAGAGTGAACAGTGACGGAGATAGTGTTGATCCTTGAGGAACTCCAATCGAATTCAGGCATGAAGGGGACAGCGTCTGATTGACCAGGAACTTTTGTGTTCTGTCCTGGAGGAAGGATTCAAACCATTTCAGAACATTTCCAGATATTCCCATCCTGCCTTGAAGCTGTGCTAGCAATTTTACATGATTTACCGTGTCAAATGCTGATGACAGGTCAAGAAGGACTAATAAACATGTTTGATTGTGATGTAGGGCCTGCAGCGCATCATCCACTATATGTAAGATTGCTGTTTCGTCCAGTAGATTGAAATTAGTAATGCGGTCACTCAGTTGATTTTGCACACATTTCTCAATAAGTTTGGCCAGGAATGGAATATTTGTTACTGGGCGAAAGTTATTTGGATCTGCCGGGTTTGCTGTAGGTTTTGTGATGTTGGGGAGGACTTGACCTGTTTTCAGGCATTCTGATAGTGATGCATTGATTATTTTTGTCCATATAGGGACGACAACATGGTTTTAGGCATTTTGACATATTTTGTGCTTGTGCTCTAGATCACAATGCAACACTACAATATGTAAAATAAATGCAATGCAATTAAACTTGCTCGTTTCTACTGACCATCAAAACAAAATCAATGCTAATACTGATCCCTGCTGCAAAAATGACAATTGGTGTAAGAATAGCATTTGTCGATTGCTGCACATCTTAATGCAAACATTCAGTGAACCAATTTCCTAGTTTGCTATGTACAAAAGAGGTAATGTTTATAAAACATTCTTGAAATCATTCAATCATTTCATTTTTATATTTGTGTCTTTAATATGTGAATTTTGCACCTCAAAACATTGCATACATTTTTCCTTAATAAGTTTAAATACATGTTTTCATTAAACAGGTAACGAAGTTTACATGCAAATATTTGCTACCCCAAGCTTAAAAATCTGTCTTCCAATAGAAAAGACTTTGAGCATGCCCCTGTGCATGCATGCTATGCGCATTCATTCAGAATAATTTTAGTAATAGCTCCAAGCAAAGAGTACCTTACACGAAAACTAAAGGAAGGTTCTCTGCTTACTGTAATTAAGGCAGAAAATGTCTATATAATACCTAGGTGAAAAGAAAATCTCCTGCTGTCGCGCAAAAACATTGATAAAAAGAAGCTAAGCCAGCACCTAAAGCAAAGCTAATTGGCCCAGATGGAGTGCTTTAGACAAGATTGATCAAGCTTTGTCAAAGACTTGGAATACTGTTGTAGGGGTCAGGTTGCCCTTTGGACAGATCTGATGACACATACAATGTTAATTCCTTTCTGCAAAGCTGAAAGCTGCAAGTTACTATAAAGCATGGCAATTTATTTACGACTGCAAAGCATGAAAAACCTCAAGTTCATGGAAAAATACACAGATGTACTTTTGTAGAGTATTGAAAACATTAATGTGTTATATACATTTTATGAATGATTTGCTGTTGGGTGTTTTGATAGGCTATTAAATGTTTTTTCTTCTTCAACAACCAGAAAATCTACTATAGGCTTTTAGCACTCTGTGGCTGCTATATCAGCTATTAAAGTGCCCCTTCAGCTTTACAAGCCAGAACCAAATGATACAGCGGACGATAAGGCTATTAGAACATTCTGTCCCATGAGGGTGGAATGTCCTAATTGAAAACAAAGGCCTCCCAGGAGACAGAGTGTCGAAACCCCCCGCAGATCCGTAGCCTTTGTTTCTGAGCTCTTACTGAGAAAATTCAACTATTTCACCAGTGCACAGAACCACAACTGCGATTCTGTACAATTTACACTGTAACAGCTATGAAAAGAGTTTGAAGTAAATCCCTGATTCTCCCTGGGCTTCAACAAACTACTTTTCCTCATTCATCTGAGACAGTGAGACCCAGGAGCTGATCAGAAAGTCCCACATCTAATGTATATATTCGCTACCACTGTAAAAGCATGTTTAAAGTTGATCTCATAGTTTGATAAGTAAAACCCTGGACCTGTGTCTTTACTTTCTATTAAGTACCGTGCAATTATTTTTGAACACTTTTGATTTGAAACTGCATTTCGTTAGGAGTTAGGGAGAGCGAGATTAGGATTTGGTTTTATACAAATAAATATACAAAAAACCCTCATTTGGGGAAAACTATAATTGCACACAGGCAATGGTACTGGAAATATCGCGGAACAATCCATTGCAAATTAAGCCCATGTGCTAAACTTTGGTAATACCACTGCAAATCTTAGCACCAGCTGGAAATAATATCATCCAAACAATTGGTTAGTTAAGGGGCGCACATCTATTGTAAAGAATCATGTGGTAATAATCCATGCAAAAAGAATTTATAAGGGTTTTAACTTTTATGCGACGTGTATGCTAATAGTGAACACCACCTAAAAGCAGGGGCTAAATACAGTGAAGTCACCTGAAACAGTAACTCACCATTGTGACCACTGGAGCACATTCTGAAGCTCTACAGAAAATAAACATATTGATGTAACACCCACGCTAACAGGAATAAGAGGCATAATAACATCTGATAGGTATCATCAGGGGAGAGGATGTAGTATGGTTGTGAGGATATACTCTACAAGAATCAACCCACACATCATGGCATACAGATTTTACCTGGATTGCACGACATCCAACAACATCCAAACTGTCTCTCAAAGAGGAGGACCTAAAATCAAACATCAGCATGACAACAGCAATAGCAGCACTTGTTAAGTCAAAAGCGATCTTACATTTCAGTGTTACTGGTGCCTATATTTAGCCTATCAATCACAGGATTACAATCTGGGGATTATTTCACTCTAATTTAAGAAGACAAGACTCACTGCTTCTGTATAAAACGTTACCCGATGCTGGTGAGCGTTATACACCATTTGAGAAACAGTTACTTGCATGTTATTGGGCTCTAGTGGATACCGAGCAACTGACTTTGGGACATGATCTAATTTTGAGACCTGAAATTCCTATTATGCAATGGGTTTTGAGTTCACCAAAAACTCATAGGATTGGACACGCTCAAGAAGCAAGTGTGATTAAATGGAAATGGTATATACAAGACAGAGCACCGAAGGGAGTTGCGATGTTACATGAGCAAGTGACGCTGGCGCCGTTAGGAGAGGTAGAAAGTGATTGCTCCTTACCTATGGTACAGGAATCCCCTGTTAAGTGGGGTAAGCCATTTGATGATTTTTCCGTGGAGGACAGAAAACATGTGTGGTTTACGGATGGTTCAGTGAGGTACATTGAAGAGAAGAGACATTGGAAGGCAGTATCCTACAATCCGATCACACAGAAATTGCTAAGTACCACAGGTGAAGGTAAAAGTAGTCAATTTGCTGAACTATATGCTGTTTATCAAGTTTTGAAACAGGAGCTGCCCGGTACATGTGATATTTTCACTGATTCTTGGTCCACTGCTAATGGTCTAGCGGTTTGGTTACTCACATGGTATTCCCATGACTGGACACTGCATTCTAAAGAAATTTGGGGTAAACATTTATGGCAAGAGATTTGGGAACTACTTTCTCAGAGTAATGTGACAGTTTTTCATGTTGATGCACACACACACACACGTAGACTCCCTTGACAAACTCTTTCACCAAATTGCAGATGAGAAATCTAAAATTTCTGAGGTAATGATGGACAAACAAGATTTTGATTTGGCGGGATTGGTGAAATGGGCCCCCCAGAAGTCAGGACATTTTGGAGAAAGAATCACTAGCAGGTGCGCTGCTGACCGAGGAATTCATATTCCTCTCAATTTGATTAAAGACTTTATACTTCATTGCCCAATATTTTAGCACTCTAGACAGCGAGAAGTGCCCCAAATTGTAAGAGGAAAATCACCTGCACAGATTTGGCAAATAGAATATATAGGTCCTCTTCCCATGAGTAAAAATTGTCAATATATATGTCATCTAAGAGATCCTTCATCCATGAAAATAATGATCTATCAGATCTGGACATAACGGAAGTTAATGATCTCACGGAAGAAAGGGGTATGAGGCATAAGAAAAGTAAGAATATTGATAATACCCCAGAGAGCACGGGAGGTCCTAGCACCTCAAGTTTTACAGGTCCTCCCAACTCATTTGGCTCAGGTGTCCCTCGCGACACACACTTGAAAGGTGTCTTTAGCGGCACAAATTTGATGGGTGTCCCTCGCGGCACAATTCACCAAGGTGCTCTAGACAATGATCTGATGATGATGGCTCAGAATTTCCTGACGAATATATTCTTGATCTAGACGAAGATGATCAAGATATCGATTCCTTTCTCTTAAATGATAATAATGGTCCTTCATCTTCTAAGGATAGGATTTTGGACCCTTTGGGGGAAGAGATGTTCTCCCCTTTTAACATTAAACACCCTAGAAGCTCAGAGTGGACACCACACGAGCACGTATCTAAATTCATATCTAAATGGATTAGACATCCTTTACAAAGAGAGACTCGCTATCTTTTAAGAGCAGAGTGTACCAGACCTTCAATCAAAGATAAAGTTTGTCGGACTCCGAACCTTGACCCAGAACTAATTACCTACCTATTTAAATTGGGAAGAGACCCGCGTAAAGGCTTGGAAAGATCGCTTAAGGTCTGCCAAGACAAAGTTCTCGACATCCTAGGTCCCCTAACTAAAATAATCGATGCAGCAGAGGAAAGCTACCTTAATGGCTGCCCTCTTGATACACACTCCATTCGAGGTTGGAGCCAAAGGGCACTTGTCCTTTTAGGCAATACGAATGTGGGACTTAATTGTGAAAGAAGAAGAGTAGTCCTCACTAAAATTAATCCCAAACTAATCGATATGGCCAAAAAGGAAACCTCCATTAATCCAAAAGGTTTACTTTTTGGAGAAGATTTAATAAAAAGCTTGGGAAAATACGTATCAACCTTTACCGCCTTAGATAAAGTGCATCAAAACATGAAAAAAGTTTTTAAGTACAACATCAACCTTTTTGGAAGGGCTGGAAGAAGGGGGCAATCTTCTGGCCGCTATAATCGACTCCCCTTCCCAAGAAACAGAGGCAATTTTGGTAGAGGGCACCAACCACCCAACCAACCACAGTTCTATCCACTCAGAGGAAGAGTTTCCGCTCCAGAGGATTCCGAGCGAGAGGAGCACTTGCCGACTTCACGCCTCAAAGTGAGTACTCCTTCCCCTTCCCTTTCTTCGAATCCAAAAGTGGGTGGCAGACTGAGATTCTTTTACCACAATTGGGAAATTATCACAAAAGATGTATAGGTTCTGAACACTGTTCAATGTTTTTCTATAGATTTCATCCAGACTCCAATACAGTACTCTCTTCCAAGACCGATACCCCTTACACTAGATCAAGAAAAAATCATAGAGGAAGAAATTTCCTCAATGCTAAAAAAAGGAGCAATTCTAGAGGTTCCCATCGAATGTATGACATTCATAAGTACTCTCTTCCTTGTGGAAAACAAAGAAAAGGGTTGGAGACCTGTTATAAATCTCAGAGAACTCAACAAATTCCTTGTCTACCGACATTTCAAGATGGAGGGTATCCATCTTCTCAGAGACCTCTTACTAGAAGGAGACTGGCTGGTCAAACTAGATCTGAAAGACGTCTACTTTACAATTCCCATGGCACAGGAACACCAACCCTTTTTTCAGTTCATTTGGAAAAACCATCTCTTTCAATTTCAGGCTCTCCCCTTCGGTCTCTCCTCTGCCCCTTGGCGTTTCACCAAGGTACTGAGAACAGTTGCCTAATGTCTAAGAGAAAAAGGTATTCGTCTCATCATCTACTTAGACGACATCCTGATTCTTTCTCAAGACTTAGCTCAAATCATCAAATATCTCAAGACAGTTATAGACCTCTTAGAAAGTCTGGGTTTTATCATAAACAGGGAAAAATCCATTTTAATTCCCTCAAAGAAGATGGAATTCCTGGGTTTCACAGTAGACACAACAGAATGTCTTCTCCTTCTCCCTCCCAAGAAGATTTCCAAAATCAGAAAGGAGATAAGGCATGCATTGAAACAAAAAAATCTCACCCTAAGAGAACTAGCAAGACTTTTAGGCCTTCTATCTTCTTCCATTCAGGCCATTTTTCCGGGACCACTGAATTATCGCGCCCTTCAGAGAATAAAAGCAAGAGCTCTCAGATCAGGTCTTTGGTATGGAGATTGAATTTCCTTAAACCCAGAAGCAATCTTAGAACTAACATGGTGGTTACAAAATCTAGATGCATGGAATGGGAGAGCGATCTTTGGTTCAGCACCAGATTTTATTCTAGAATCGGGTGCCAGCCTTCATGGCTGGGGTGCTTATCTACAGAACCAGGACACTGGAGGAATTTGGTCGCAGCAAGAGTCCCTGCACCACATCAATTATCTAGAATTAACTGCATTGCTTTATGCTCTAATGAGATTCAAACGTTTTCTTCAAGGAAGATCAGTCATATTGAAAATGGACAACATGTCTGCTGTTGCGTACATAAACCGTCTAGGAGGGACCAAGTCAGAAGAATTCTCCAATTTAGCAAAGAAGCTTTGGTTTTTCTGCCTAGAACACAAAATCTCGTTCAGAGCAGAATACCTTCCAGGGAAATCCAATCTTTGTGCAGATTGGAATTCAAGATTCATCCTGGATTACAGCGACTGGAAGCTCAACACTTTTGTTTTCAACTCGCTCAATCATTTCTGGGGTCCATTCCAAATAGACCTTTTTGCGAGCAGATTAACAACCCAATTGGTATCTTATTTCAGCTGGATGCCCGATCCTGGTGCTCTAGCAGTGAATGCCTTTCTCCAATCTTGGGAAGTGATCAACGCTTATGCCTTCCCTTCATTCACAATGATCCAGAGACTCCTTCAGAAAGTGAGACAAGAACATTCCTCAATTGTTCTAGTGACTCCGTTCTGGCCATCCCAAGCGTGGTTCTCAACAGCTCTGGAACTAACCTACGATTTTCCCTTCCTCTGGAAGATCTTCTTACAGAAGCAGATGGTCAAATTCATCCTCTTGAACAGACATGGAATTTGAACCTTCTTGCTTGGAAGGTGTCAGGAGATCTAACGATCTCGCAAGACTTTCGTCAACAGCTTCAACTCTCCTTGGAGAAACCTGGGCCCCTGGGACTACCGGTACAACAACCGGAAAGTCTGGTCATGTTGGTGCTTGGAAAGGGACTTGGATCCCGTGGAGGCACCTATTGTTGATATAGTTAATTTTTTTGGAGAACAATTTGATAGAGATTTAAGTTACAGATCTATCAATTGTTTTAGATCTGCTATTTCTGCTGGACATTCTCTGATTAACAATAAAACGGTAGGTAAAAATCCTATTATTTGTAGAATTCTTAAGTGTATCAGAATTAGAAGACCTCCTCAACCTAGATACCAATCTCTATGGGATGTTAATTTAATTCTCGATCTTTTCTGCTCTTGGCCTGTTAATTCTCTTCTCAGCAGGAAGAATCTTTCAATCAAACTAGCTACTCTTCTTTGCTTAATTTCATGCAGAAGAGTCTCTGATGTTAAAGCTCTAGATATTTCTTACAGATCTTATGATATGTTTGGGGTTACATTTGAAATACATAAAAGAACAAAAACTATGTCTGATTCTATTTTCTATTCTCTTTTTGATAGTTGCACTAAACTCTGTGTTGTTCAATGTATGAAAGAATACGATGTGAGAATGACCTCTCTTCGCCCTTTGAATGTATCTCAATTGCTCATCTCTTTTGTTAAACCCCACAAAGGTATTTCTTCATCCTCTATTGGCAGATGGGTTAAGACAGTTATGAAGCTTGCTAGAATCAATCTGAATATTTTTAAACCACATTCTATTAGAGGTGCAATGGCCAGTAAGTCTTTCTGGTCAGGTGGTAAGTTAGATGACATTCTAAAAAACTGCTGATTGGTCTAATTCTAAAACCTTTGCTCATCATTATTGCAAACATGTATCTCACATGTCTGATGTTGTTTTACATGGCTACCAACATGCATATTGGTAGCCTCCGGTCTTGTAATGAAATTGCCATTCTCCTATTAACATGACCAGAGAATCTGGATTTCATTAAAGACACGGAGGCTAACATTATCCCTCCTACCCTTTCCCTGGGTGGTTGATTATATGATATAATACGGTACAGGTTGATTTTTATGATATGATATGCTTATTTGTATATTTTATTTACAAGCTTACATTCTTTTCCTTTTCAGGTCTGCTTACATTCTTTCCTTTTCAGGACTGTTTTTTAACTAATTGTTTATTAATCAAATCCTTAAAAAAATGTATTTGGATTTACTAACAACCTTTCTTTGTTTGGCAGATAACCTTTCTTGACTTTGTCTTCTTGATCCCTCATCTGTTGGATCAATCAAGGATGGTTTATTCTTCCGTCATTCTTTTCTTCAAGTTTGATGTTTCATTGGAGTTGTTTGGAATTTTCTTTTCCCACTGTCGCCACATTTAAAAGAGGCTGGTTGCCTAGTGATTCATGCTATTGTTGGTTCATATGTATTCAAAGTTGGAACTTTTGCTTTGTGAAATATGCGGCTAACTTGGACTGCATTAAAAGTTGTATGCATAATGTTAGCCTCCGTGTCTTTAATGAAATCCAGATTCTCTGGTCATGTTAATAGGAGAATAGCAATTCATATTCCTCTCAATTTGATTAAAGACATTATAATTCATTGCCCCATATGTCAGCACTCTAGACAGCGAGAAGTGCCCCAAATTGTAAGAGGTCAATTGCATCGAGGAAAATCACCTGCACAGACTTGGCAAATAGATTATATAGGTTCTCTTCCCATGAGTAAAAATTGTCAAACTATTTGTACAGTTGTAGATACTTTCAGTGGTCTTTTAGTGGCCTTTCCCTGTAAGAGAGCTACTCAAATAAATACCATTAAAACGTCTCATTTTAAAGCCAGACTAGTGCAGGAATTTTGTGTGGAGAACAACATCGAATGGGTGTTTCATATACCTTATTATCCACAGGCAGCTGGCCTTGTGGAGAGAATGATTGGTTTGCTGAAAGATCAATTACGCAAGTTATCAAATGACAACTATAAGAACTGGAGAGATAATTTGTTTGATGCATTGTTAATTTTAAATAATCATCCTTATTTGAATTCTGAATCCCCATTAATGTGTTTATTTCCTCCAGCTATTGATGTCAAACCTAACACAGTGGAGAGTACAGTGATGTATTGGGAAATTTCCCCTGGAGCCTTGGCTCCATGCAGAGCAACCCCAGGTTCTGCAGGCCTGGACCTGCATTCTATAAACACCATTACTTTAAAGAAAGGAGACATTACTATTGTGGAGACCGGCATTGGTGTCCAAATACCTGTTGGAAGTTTTGGATTAATTGCCCCGAGATCTGGTTTGGCTTTAAAAGGTATCCAGGTGCTCGGAGGTGTGATTCACAGTGATTATCAAGGAGAGATTAAAGTGATCCTATTAAACAGTGGTGATTCTGATTTACTGATACACAAAGCAGACCGAGTTGCTCAATTGCTAATTATGCCTGTTTTTAGTGGTGAGATTCAAAAAGGTACTGCCCCAACTCTGTTATCTGGGTTTTGGCTCCACTGATAATCCCGGAGCGAGAGTGTGGGTTCAGTCACCTAAAAATCCCCCTGAACAGGCTGAAATAATTGCAACCGGTCAGGACAATACCATCCTAGATAGATAGCCGGGAAGCTGATCCAGCTGATAAATGGTATTTGCGAGAATAAATAATACCTGTATTTGATTTCGTTCTCCTAGACCATCGTTTGGACTGCTGCTGTCGGAAGTGTCGTCGCTGGACTCCTTTTGGCTTGCTGCGCCAAGAGACGGGAGAGCCCCAAGGACTGGATTCATTCCTTGGACCGAAGACGTCGTTCTTCTGAGTCGTGGGATTCGTCATCCAATTTTTGGACGTCTCTAGCCAAGAGACTAACTAACTCTAATCATTTCTGTTTGACACCTTTGCATTCAGTGACTGATATTTTAGCGACCTGTTTGGTTGCTGTCCCAGCTTCCATGGAGACAGTTTCCCATATTTTCAATTTATCAAATGCTCATCCCAATGTCATTGTTAGTGATTTTGCGGCCTATGATTACGTTGCTTTATGCACGGTTTTGCCTGATTTATTGCCCCCTTTGAATTCCCAAATAACAACCTACAATATTACTGAGGGTGATCTTTGCTTTTTCATGACCTTTGATCCTAAAATCATAGGCAAGTGCATTCAATTGAGACAGAAAAATATTACTTCATTTACTGCCCATGAAAGAACTTTATGCTTTGAAAGACTAGTCACTATTGTATGGTGCTATTACCTTCTGGATGGCTATTTTCATGTGGCAATTCATCTTGGCCCTATATTCCTGCTAATATTACTGGAGGTCCTTGTGCTATTACTAGATTGAGTTTATTATTGTTTTCTTCACATCCTAATGTTGTTCCCAGAACTACACGTGATGCCCCATCTTTGAAAACGAATTGTGATTCCTCATTACATTTATTCTCTCCATCTGAGTATCTTAGTGTAGCGTTTTCCATTTTAGGTGTTACTGCATTATCTGTATACAATGCTAAATCAATCAGGAAATTGGCTTGCTGGATGCTCAAATCTATTAACCATACTTCTGTTGTTTTATCTGACTTATTATTAGATGCTCAAGGTGAGCGTAGAGCCATTCTACAAAATAGAGCTGTATTAGATTATCTTTTGCTTAAACATGGTCATGGCTGCTCAGACTTTGAGGGCCTTTATTGTTTTAATTTGTCAGACCATTCCTAATCCATCCAGTCCCACATTGATAAACTTTATGAATTAACTGAAGAACTTAGGCAACACATAGATCAAGGGTGGTTTGATTGGCTTTTCAGTTGGTTGCCTGATTTGCACTCCCTGTGTCAAGTGTTGGGGGGGGTGTCTTGATCGCTATTTGTATTCTAGTTACTATTTGTTGTTGCATTCCATGTGTACCTTCCTTGATTCAAATTTTTAAACCACACACTATGTCTAGATCTGTTAGTTTTGTTTCTTATTATTCTTCATCAGATGTTCGCTCAGTTTGACAGATGTTAGTTGATAAAAGTCAAGGGTGAAGTGTAGTGACCGGATATTTTGTCCTATTTCTGAGTGATGGTGACTTTAGTCTAATACCATCTTAGTATAGTGGATAGATCCCTATTATCAGCTTATTCTTAGGGTTAGCATAATAATATGTCTTTTCATCATATTCTGGCCTGAAGGCCTATATTAGAGGGTAGATCCTTTATTCCTGATATTATATTACCTATTGGTAGGGCTTGCTTATGTATTTAGATAGAGCTATGCGTCTCTTTCATCTTTTTCGGGCCTACAAGGCCCAAACGAGAGAGACTCCATTTACTTTCCTGCCTCGGCTGCTCGAGGCGCTTGTAGGTGAAGAGTGATGTTTTAGTTATGAGCTGTTGTTCACTGGAGAGGAACCGGTCAGAGCTGGCCCTTATTGGAGGAATGTAAGCAGAGCTCGGGTTTTAGACGAAATAACAGTTGGCCACTGTGGGAGCGTTGGAGGCCCAGAGCCTAGTACAGGAATCTGGTGCGCGGCAGGTTACTGTCTGGAAATTTCCATGAACGAGGAGCTCTTTATATTATCGAGGTGTTGAGGGGAGAGGCAGGCAGGTGACAGTTAGCAGATGCAGTCGATAGTTGGAGTTTGGAGCAATCGAAGGCGATGATCTTTTGGAGAGACTGAAGCTACATCGTGAGTCAGTCTGCTGGAGCAGTTGGAGATAGTTAAACGTCAGAGTTAGAACAATCAGAGTGAAGAAGTTAGTTGAACAGATGGTTTCCAGAGCGATTGAAACTATATCATTAGATTGAAGTCTGAAGGTGGAGACAGTTCGTGGGAGAGAGGAAGCCAGTGCAAAGTAATTGGCGCAGAGCTGAGAAACAGAGAAGAAGACAAGAGAAGGGTTCCAGTGCTTTGAAGGAGCATAGTGGTGCTGACGTGTATCCGTGGGTGCAGAGAAGAATCTGAGATGAGCCAAGGCACAGATGAGAGAGGGACCCAGATGACAGCTAGAACCGGACTCCGTAAATATAAGGTGAAGTCTGACCTGCTAGCATAGAATGCGTCTATACTAATTCTTTCCTTTACTTTCCAGGCTATGCTTAGATTGTTAGGTAGTATTGTGATTTTATAAAATAATGTTTTCTTTGTCTATTATTGTGTAATAAAGGGACCCCAGTTTGTAACGAACACATACTTGAGTATTGTTTCTATGATAAAGATAACCTATCTTTACAGCCAGTTGCTATCGTATGGAAGGATGGGCGATTCCCTTCCTACAGGTAACTGATGTGGGAGATTGATGCGAGTTTTGTGTCAGGGAATAATTCTAAAGTGTAACAATTTGGCAGTTCTTGTGTGAGAGGATCGGATCTCCTATCTATCACATGAGGGATAACAATTTATATAGGATAGACCCCCAGTAAATATTAGGTATAAAGAAACTTCCCCAGTAGAGAGAGAGCAGGTATTAATAGGACAGTGAGATCGCTCAAGATAGGGCATTAATGAGGGCACCAATTGGGATTGGTGTGTAGTGAGATCGCTCAAGATAGGGCGTTAATGAGAGCACCGATTGGGGATGGTGTGTAGTGAGATCGCTCAAGATATGGCGTTAATGAGAGCACCAATTGTGATTGGTGTGTAGTGAGAACGCTCAAAATAGGGCGTTAATGAGAACATCAATTGTGGTTTGTGTGGTATAGTGAGCTGATCTCCACCATGAGAAGGAGAGTAGAATAGTCCGGGCCAGATTTTCGCGGGCTATAAGGTAAGATCATAGGATGGGATACGGAATTCCGTAGTTATTAGTGACTATTTTTAGTAACCCCTTAGATCTAGCAGTGTTTTTGTTGATATAAGCTTGTATATTGCGAGTGCCCCATTTCCGGGTAAATATCAGGAATCATTGTAAATAGGGTCTGGGAAGGGATGGTGTTACATTTTGTCCGGGTTGGTTGTATCTAGGTGAGTGGGTGATTCTTGGTCTGAGAATCCGGTCATTACTGCTTCTTAGTACCATGGGCCCAACTTATTTGTCATTAAATAATAGAACTAACTATATTTTGTTTGCCTTCACATGACCAACTTCACTAGATCCACAGTCAATAAAACAAGCATTTGCAATGCCAATGGCCTGGCCTATGAATGAAAGTACCTTGTGTCTCATTGATGGGTTTAGGCACTCAATAAGTCATAGTATATGCACTCTGTCACTCATCATTGCAGTCATGCAGTCATTAAATCATCCACTGGCTTACTCTTGCATTCACCCTCTGAAATAACTGCAATAAAGCCACACACAAGCTCAAAAACATATGCAAGATAAATTAAAAAAATACAAGCAGAAAAAAGTAAACATGCTGCCTTGTAAACAAGGCAGGCATACATGTCACGTACCAGGCTCCGACCACTGTACAGTCCTCCGACCGGCCAACGTCGAGAGACTTTTGGGTGAAGGTCGCCGTCCTTTTCCAGTAAATGCTGGCGGGCTGGAGCAACGACACATTCAGCAGCTGTAACGCCACCGGAGCTACAGAACTACAGCTCCCATCAGCGTGTGCGGTGCATGGCGCAGGCGCCGAAAGTGACGCAGCATTGGCTATGTAAGCCGGAGCCGGAGGGAGAGACACTGCAGATTATCCTGTGAACGCCGTAGAGACAGACCAAAGGATTCCTAACTGCCACAGTGCCCGGTGGGGTAAGGGTGTCAGTGACACTGCCAAGAGCCTTTCTTTCATGTAAATTGATGTGATTTAGTGGCCGAGTATGCCATGATTGAATCTTTGCAAGTCCAAGTTTTCGAAATCCAGTTCTATTTCAGTAGCATCCCCGTGGTTGCTACAAGCTCCTTAAATCTCAACGCCTTGACTTTTCCCTATTATCCATATCAAACATGCTTAACCCAAAAAAGAATGGTTGCATTTGGTTATATAATAATTTGGGTATGAAAGATGATATTCGCTGATATATTTATATGTTCTATGTATGTGTTTTTGTTCTTCTCCTAGCAGGGGAAATGTGAGAGGTATCTGAAGTAAGCCATAATCCTTCCTCCCTTGTGAGGCCCATACACACACCTTTTCCGGTGGGTATTATACACCACAAATAGAGTGTCTATGATCTTGAAGTGCTATGAGATATCGCCTAAATACGTGTTTGTTTGTTCACCGTTCTTTCGCCTGAGTATTGTGTACATTCCTTCTAAGCCTTAGAAGATATGGTATCCAAGAGAAGGACTTTGATGAATGCCTAATCGTCCTTCTACTTCCAGTTGCCAGAACTGATATTTTGCTTTACAGGTAGATATGGTTTATATATGGTTGTAAACACTAGAAATTAGGTGCTCAGTGTTGTGTGTCTTTAATAGGCCTTTTCTTTTCACAGGTCTCTCTCCCCGCTGTTCCCATCCCTTCCTTCTCTGATTGACCCCCTTAGTCTTCCCTGCCCTAATGGCAATTCGAAATTGAGGTTGTCAATAGGTGGACCCCATTGAGCAACAAACCGATCCTGAGAGGCCTCCAAGGGACCTTGACAATATGCTTCCAATAACAAAAGTAAACATAGCAGTGGATGCCCATCTTACAGTGATATTCTACATAGTAATTGTTTTAAAGTTTCAGCATACTCGCCACATTTACAACCAACATGTTGGCCATCTTATAATGGTCGAAAAATTATACATTATGGACACCAGTATTCCATAACTAGCTCCTGGTTTAGAGGAAGTGGCCACGTGGGAAGTGGCACAATGCAGATTAAATGAGCCTTAAGCAAGTGACCTGTTAGCAATGCCTGCATAACTGTAGTATGCTCTTGAAATACATTAAAATAAAAAGCAGAGAACAAAGAAATGAAAGAGAAACTATCAATAAAAGGAAAAGGAGAACACTGAAAATTAAAGGAATGGTGAACGAGCCCTAACACTGAAGTGCCCTTGTTTTCAGGTGGATGTACATATGTCATCAATAAATATGCTGTTATTCACAGTGCATCATATCCAGTGGCTGATGTGGGCTCAGCCATTACCTCATGCAGTACGCTGTCATGGATGGAAGCAAAGTTCAAATGACACACTCAAGCAGACCGATGAAAGTTGAGGGCTGACCCAAAGACCTTCGAGGGATGTGGATATATATTTAATATATGGGTGCATGTATTATTGAATTATTTTTGTATTACAACTTCCTGGCAGACAGCTAATAAAAGAGTCTAGCATGAATGAGTTCAGTGAAAATCTTCTCTCCCAAGGGGTTGTCTGTGGCAGTAAGCAACACCACAACCCTTCCCAAAAAAGGCAATCTTTGACATTTTATATAACAAAATACCTAACTCTAGACTTTGGTACAGAGAAAATACAAAACACCAGTAAATTCCTGTTGACTTTAACATCTGCCTTTCACACTCAATATTACAACCCTAATACATTGATCATAACTTTTCATAACAAACTGATCAGACCAATGGCATAGGAAAAGTAAATTTTTTTTGTAAACTAACCAGCCCTCTAACTTAAGTAGTCCTACAAGGCAGCAATCAGGTATTCATAAAATTACATACTGTGATTTTTGGGAATAAGGAGTTTCTTTGATAAAGACCCATAATATGTCACTTCCGCCTCTTGCCAGCCCCACTCGCAAGCAAGTTCAGCAAGCAGAAGCACTATGCTGTGTTGTTAAATAGAAATGCAAAAACCACAGTTGATGGACAGAATGCAGAACAATGTCATACATTCACCCCAGTACAGAGATCTGGGCCTAAATCCATCGTTTTTTTGCACTCCACACCACCCCAGTTCAGACATGGCCATATGCAAATCAGTCAGACCCTGTGCCTCATGGGAACAGTCCAGCCCAAACTGCCAAGCCATGCCTTCCCTGGACCGGAAACAAGCTTCCAAGGACCGGTGCTTGAGGCTTGAGGCATTGTTCTTAAGAGGCCTGCCCGGCTGCTTGAAGGAGAGTGAACCATCTTCTTGAACCCGGAAATACCAGAGTGGCTTCAAGAGCTATTTGGCCTGCCTCCTGTGTGAGCTACAGGCATATAACATGCTCCAGTGACATTGGACTCTGTACCTGGTCTCTATTAAAGTGTGCACCTTATCCCCAGATGGTATCCCACCCAAACCCCCCCAGGTAGTTCACCCTAGGCTGGCATCAAAGTGCACTCCTTTGTGAACAAAGGTGACATCCTGAAGTCTTGGGCCGCCCGAGAAGACCCCTCACATTGTTTTGTCACTGCTACTAATGTTTTTTTTTTCTTTTCTAAGATATGAATATGGGTATCGCCGGGGTGAATGGCTTTCTACTCATCCAAGCATTCTTGCAACCTCCCTCAGTTTAATAATAATCCCTTGCCTGGTATGCTGTGATTCACCAGTTCAACTATTATAAAAAAAACTCTAAAAGTCAGGTGTTTAACATGATATTTAGTATAACTTTCCTTTTTCCTTCTCTTTTTAGTTAGAATGTTCTCTCAGCCATAGTGCCATGATGAAAGTGTTCTGCTCTATTCGATTGTGTGCCTGCCGGAGAAGCTTTGATTACAGATTGGGCATTACTTGTTCCTTGGTGTAACCTGGAGACCCCCAGGATGAGACAATGGGAATCGCGCCCTTTTTCTAGTGGGTGTTAGAACTACTGGTGATTTACCAAACTAGTATCTGCGGTTATATATACAACAATGCAGGCAAGTAAGCAATTATTATTTTATTATCTGCACCTGGAATTGAATTTATTATTAGAATTTGGAAGGTATTCCCTCTGGGCCTATTTTTGCCCTAAATATTTGTTCAAAATGTGGGTTTTTGGGATTAATATTGATATTAAGCACTGTAATGGACTTGCAGTTGTATGTGGGACAATGGGGACCTGATGTTCTTCTAACAAAGGATTTCATTTGTAGTAATGTACAGTGGAGTTGGAGAAATGTGGGGATTTGTATTTTTCACTGATAAGGTTTGAAGCATTATGGAACGTGAATGCTGTATTTTTGATCATTCTCCCGATCTCCACAATTCTGATCTTCTCTTGTTTATGGCAGTGATGATTTCAATCAACCAATCAAAAAGTAAATTTGCAGAGCACTTCTTGACACCTGTGAGGGCATCCAGGCACTGCTTTGAACTTTGTTAGTGTGTGGATATGTTATCATTTTTCATTTATTTTTCTTTGATAGGACCCCTTGTAACTTTTTGAAAGATTAAAGAGCTGTATTTTTTTGCATCATTATGCTATTGTGGTTGATTCTGAAGATCGAAGTAAAACTAGGGTGATACACAAAAACGCGCATTTTAATTTGCTTACTGATGTTTCCCACGTAAGGAGGAAAGAACATATTTTTTCTCCTTTGTGTATGAACTATGTGTCTATATCAGAGGCCTTATTTTTAACCAAAAAGGATTTTATTTTGCTTTATTAATTCGGTGAATTGCGGGATAGGTTGATTTTGTATTCATCTTTTTGCTGTTGAATTGTTGTACTTGTCTTGTAAGGTATATTTGAGTTGTGATTGATTGCTTTCTATTTTTCGAATGAACAAGGTATTGAGTTATGAATGAATTTTGAACAAAAAAGCTAATGAATTTATTATGGTAATTGTCGTGATTAACAATTAAGGGCTTGGACTTAGAAGAGTTGTGTTTTGGGCCACCTCGTTGCACTACAGCAATCACCAGTGCCGACCAGCTACGCAAGATTTGTACTATATTGATGACCACCCCGCTCAACTTGCTCCTTCTGGCCCCCTTTACCACAAACAGAACTTTCCATGTAGGACTTTTCAGAAGGTAACTTTTTCGGAGGGATTCACCAGGTCTCTGTATCTGCCCGTGCTCCATGGTCGTTAGCCTGAACCTATGCCTTTCCCCGGTCTAGAGCAACCAGATGACCGTCATTGGTATGTTGTGCTTTTAGACAGTATACCCACCTGAAACATTGAAATTTCATCTCTCTGGTTCTAGTAATTGTATTTAAATTGTTTTGTGTCATTTTATTTATTAACATGTACTGTGTTATTTTTTATTGGTTTGGGATTGTCTTTAACCCTGGGCGTAGTTCGCGGAGCCGCACTCCGCGGAGCTACGCGAAGACGCACTTGCACTCCGCGACCTACGCGTAGCTCCGCAGACATGCGTAGTTGCTTGCTAGACCCGTTCGCGTGCCGTTTTTCATCTTCGGAAGCGCGGTGCGCGTGTTGGGGGCGTTGCCTGCATGCTCGGGATGGCTAGCGCGCTAAGTTACCCAAGAGGTTTGTCCCGCCTGCTTTCGTTCCCTTATTTCCTGTTCCGGGTCACAAGTAACGTGTTCGGGTTGTGCAAGACATGTTCGGGAACTCATCTTCTCGTTCGCACTACAAAAGTGCGTGATCGCGCTAAATATCGCGCGAACCTACCCACGCGGTCGCGATGGGCGCAGCCATCTTGGATTTCACACTCTGGCTATGGTTTTGGGCCTACTTTAGCATCTAGCTCATATCTCTTCAATCCTGGTCTTTTTACCCACTTATTCAAACTTTCTTTAGTTATTACCTATCTCTCTCTGTGCCTAGGTTTATATTTTTCATTTTATTTCTACTTTTACAACGTTTCTATTGTTTTATTTTACTTCCTTCTTATACCTTGCTTCTTCTTTCCCCTACCTTTTTGTCTTGAACTTTTCTTCTCCCCTCCACCCAGAACCATGGTGAAGGGCGCCAGCAGCAGCGGTGGCTCAAAGGGCAAGGCGCCTGTGCCCAAAAAAACCCGGCTGCCTTGCGGCAGAATGCGCCCCCAGGGGTGACGGCCCACCAACTTTTTGGGGAGGAGGAGGTGGCCGCCCTGGTCTTTTTTATCCAGCGCCACCTCCCCTTGACCTTGGCAGCAGGCGGCAGGCCCGGCTCCGGCTACCAGATTGAAGAGCGTCTCCGGCGGTGGGCAAAGGTGCGCCGGGCAGTCTTCCGCTGCTCCGGTATCCAGAGTACCCACCATCAGCTGTCCCACCGCTGGGCAGACATTTTGGACCGGGAGCAGGACCTGTTGGACCTGCTTGGTGTCGAGGTCGTGGGTCTTGGTGAGTGGCTACCCCCCAAAAAAAGTGTGTGTATATATATATATATATATTCCAGGGATAATCCGGCTGCAAGGCAGGCTCAGCTCGTCCTGAAAACACGGACACGGACCCAAGTTTTGTGCAAGGTGGTTTATTCGGTGTTAGTGCTCCCAGCCATCATGACGCGTTTCGCGCTACACAGAGCGCTTGATCACATGACACAGGTAAGTTTTTGGCATTGGTTTAAATACATTGCTGACGTTACAGGTATTGGCCTACAGGTTACACAAACATAGAAGAAATCTTGGTTTGTGAACTACAAAATCTTTTTCTTTTATCAGTTCATTTTGAATACCAAAGATACTATGTATGTAAGTTTGGCCACTGAAAATAAATGCAAACCTGTGTACTAGTATAAAAACATACAATGCCTGATTTTCGTGAAGGTGAGAAAAAGTAAATAAACGTGAATAAAATAAATAAATTCATTATTGTTAAATCTCAGTGCGGCTTAAATCCTGATAATTGTACTAAATCAATAGACTTAGAATATAGCAGCATGTTTTCCTTAAATCCCTGGGTGTATTTTTTTGGGTGGATCAGTATGGAGCCCCATACGCTTGAAATGTCCAATAATTACAGGTCCCAAAGGGATGGAGATAAAGTGCAAACGGGCATAAAAGTTAATCGCCGAAAGAGCCACTTATATTGTGAAAGGATGTAGTGCCATTGAAATACCATAGTGGTAAAAGACTGGCCACAATTTATGTGCAAAACAACGCATATCATATATGGATCTAGAAATTCATATCTATAAATGAATTTCAATCTGTACATTATAAACCATCAACAGCAAAATATACACAAGCAAATCAATTAATTATTACACCTATAAAAACCTTAAATGGTATATAAAGGCTAAAATTGATTTATAATTAAAGTATATCTAAAATGACCATCACAGTAAATTTCATTGCTAAAAGATGGTGTTACAAAACAGATTAAAAAAATCTTCATCAGAATAAATATATAAATATATATATATATATATATATATATATATATATATATATATATATATATATATATATCTATAGTAGTATAAGTATTGTTATTGTATCTTTCTAAATCTTGGCTGAATAAGTAACGCGATGACTGGTGCTCCTAGTTACATTTCCGATGTATTCCGTTATATCTACTGCAATTGTATGACACTGGTCTGTGCTGCGCTTCTTCACTGACTCTTGCATGTTGTTTCAACTTGGCACTGCTTTTGCTGTTTATTGATGTAAGATTTTCTTCATTGTAGAGAACGGAAGTTAGTTAATGCTATTAATAGAGTCTTGTCCTTCCTTTTTCCGTCAGTGAAATAGCGGTGGATGGATAATTGTACGTAGTTTGCATATTGTATCATTTTTTTTTCACGGCCTTCTCTTCTGCATGAATCCTCCTCTGGCAATGAATGCTAAAGTTACTTTGTTCTTCTTACCAGGGCCGGTTTTAGGCATGTGCAAGCTGTGCAACTGCACAGGGCCACCAAATGCCAGGGGCCACCACACCAATATATATCCTTAATTTAATAATCCTCTGAGTATGGATACATATTTGCGTGGCGGCCCCTGGCAGGGATTTGGTGCCTCCAGCTCTGTTCCACTTCCAAACACCCTGACTCCCCCCTCTTCACTGACCTCTGTGCTCCACCCCGACCTCCTCTTCCGGGGCCCCCTACCTACGCTCCCTGCCCAGGACCACCATGAGCCTAGAGCCGCCCCTGCCTCAGCCCTCCATAGAACTGATGTAGTTTGTTTAGTGAGTGGGTAGGCTTAGGGTAGGCTTAGCAGCAGTAGCAGTCAGTCAGTCAGTAGCAGAACAAAATATGATGCAACGAACGTACAATTTCGTGTTAGTATGCACAAAGTTAAGCATGTCTCCTCCTTGTGATCTATGCATTTTGCTGGCAAAAATAAAAAAGAAATGCCTACTTACAGATAATTGATTACCCCATTCTTGAATCGGTGGTGTTGTTCAGGTGTTACTGCCTCTGTGTTACTTAGTAATCTGCAATCAGAATGTTTATGGAACATTTGATTTGTTTTCTCCAAGTATACAGTCAGTGAATCCTGCAAGGCAGTAGTCATTTGGTAGATCAATGTTTGTTTCTTTTAATGTTCTAGCAGTGGTTTTTGAAATGATGTCTATGTTTCACAGCACTCAATGTTTTTCTCTTTCTTTATTATTTCTTACATGAACCACAGAACCCAGGGGCAAGCAGAAGGCTGGGACCGAGTCGGCGGGTGAACCACAGGCACAGAGCTCCTCTACTGAGGATCCTGCTGCTGTCCCCAGTAAGTCCAACAGTGCTTTATTTTGGAACAATGATATTTCCCTAACTTTCTAACAGAGCTTTTTTTTCCAACCGATTAATGACATTTCCTTCCTAAATAAATTTTGACAAGTGCTTTTTTGATTTTCATTATGTTTTCAAAATTTTGGGTATCTGTCCCGCCTTTCTGTTCCTTCAAAGAGCCCCTGCTATGACTCTCTGTGCTACTACTAGTATTAGACTGTCTGTAGGTAAGCTTGCCCTGTTGCCCACTCTTTAGTTAAGGTATTAATCTTTTCAAAAAATCTGTGATAGAATAGCTTTAGGCACAGGGTCCACTCCTGTCCTATGCTTTTTCCTCTGTAATGTCTCTGCTTTGCCAATTTTCACCAACCAAGTATGCATCCAGATGTTGGTCTAGTATTTTGTAAACGTTAGTATACCACTACTACTCTTGTGGGTATTCTTCTATGCAGTCACATACATAACTATGTAGGCACCAGAAAATTGGATGTTGGTGATAGGCAGGTTGGACCTTACTTACACCTCAGTCACAGAACTCTGAGGAACCCACAATTCACTGAACGACAACCTATATGGGCTCAGTCATTGGTCAATTATTCAATTATCCCACTCCTGAACCCCAATACCAAGATGCCCAATGCTTTTATTACACAATCCATAACCTAAGTAACACCCTTTTGCTCACTCACTCGTGTAAATCTACAAGACAACAGACACTGAAAATATACTTCCGAGTCAATGTGGTACTTCAAAAGCTTTATTTTGTTAGAAGTAAGTAAGTAACATCAATGTTTTTAAGTTGTTCCGTGAAATACGTCAAGGTCCACCAGAAAAAATCCAGAGTTAAAAAAGGCTGAATAAAGTAATCTACATTTGTACAGCTACCAGTGCACGATAGGGAAATGTGGGAAATGTCGGAGACCCCTCACCATTGAACGTATACTGGTTACATATGCCTCTTTTTGGTAAGCTCTGGAAATCTCTGCTTCGTAGAAGGAAATCTTCTCATCTGCCAAAAATAATGCCAAAAGTGGTGCACGTTAGACAGTATGAAATACATTTATGCAAGTTTTTTGCAGTCATGCTAAAAAAAAGGTGTAACCTGTAAGCAAACTCGATTCCACAATCCACATACAAAAAGTAAATACGGGCCATTTTATTTTCCAACCTCTTCAGGTGTATGCATTGAACAATCATGTGGCCTCAAAGGCGTCTTCTCGTACTGCGCAACAAGCTGCGAGGTAGCATGCGCAAAACTGTAGACATTGATGTACAAAGGTTACATGGTTCAGTCTAAATTTCCAAGGACTAGAGTAGCAGTAGAGATGAGATGAGCTTGGGTACCATACCATAACAAATGAATGCTAATATGTGTAGTGACTCTGCTGTACTATGCAATGTGGACTACTACTGATTACGTTGTACTTAACTGTTTTGCAGAACTCCATTCTTGGTGAACAAGTACAATGGGGGCTGTGCATCCATCTAAAAAGGTGTACTTATTTTTATAGGTGCAGAACCGGTACCATCCACCAGTGCCGACGGGGACAGCGGCGCAGCGTCAGCAGAGGCGATCCCGGAGGGGACAGGACCAGAGGCACCTACACCAGCACCAGCAGCAGTGGGGGAGGAGCCAACAACGGTGGGCGATGGTAAGTTACATTCAATAGTGATCCGCATTACTTGGTGGGAGGGAAAACTTCCTCACTGTACTCTGAGATTTATAATGAACTTGAAGTTCTACTGGACAATATATGACGCCACCTTTATTTGTCATTACCATGCTTAGCATTACCACCGGCAAGAATTGATAAAATAACAGGCCTCTTCTATCTGACTACAACTCAGCTGTGAAAGGTTGGTGGCAGACTAAAAGTGTTATCCACAACATGACCGCGATGGATTAACACTAAGGAGATCGATTTTAAGTATGATGAAAGGAGCAAGGAAAAAGCACCAATCATCTAATATAGAAGGATACTTTGGAATCAGCAATGCAGGTGGCTGATAGCAGTCGGATGCATGGGTGGTTGTGGAAGCATGGAAAGGGGAAAACACAGCTACCTGCGTGGGTGGGAGACACACCCAATATCGGTGGGTAGTGGATAGTCTCAGCAGCGGTGTTTTGGTCAAACCCAAAGGTAAGGGAAGGAGGGGACGACATGGGTCTTTGCTGGCGAAACACAAACCACCTAAGGTTTGTTGCGCGATATAAAGAATGATAGTCTCTACTAGACATTTACTACTAGCTGGCCCCTGTTAATTAATGTTAGTTTGAGACTTTCACTGTTCCCGGAAGCAGAGTATATGATATAAAACGAGATATGAAAAAGACAGGTGTTCGTATGTGTGTGACCGTTGAAGTACACCCATGCGACTAGGGCAGGCATAATGCCGTGCCAAAAAGTCCAACAAATTAATTATATAGGCCGTAGAATGTTCAAGATAGATACAACACCATTTTTTGTACTCAGCTTGCTTGCTAGTGCTACTGTGCCACTATGTGTTGAATACATTTTGTGTTCTTGATTTGCTGGGATTTTGGATTACAACAATTCTGTCTCTTTCTTTACAGTTACTCCTTCAAAACCAACAAGAATTGAGTTGGCAGTCCGGGCCCGGCAGCGGAAACTGCAGGCCATCGTTGAGGCCTACCGCCGGCTGGTGGCTCAGGCCGAGGAGGAGGAGGAGGCGGCGGCAGCAGCTGCTGCCTCTTCCAATGCCCCGGCCCCCAAGCCTGCAGGAGTACAACGCCATGGTCAGGCAGCCACCCGCCGCCAGATTTTTTCATCATCGGCCGCCCCCCCACAACATGCACGCCAATGTAGGTGCCGTCAATTTCAAAAAAAGATTCTCCTCCGGGTAGCGAGGCTTGAGGATGAAATAGAGGAGCGGGTAAAGCTCATTGTGGACAAACACTTGAAAGCCCGCCAGCTTTGAGATGGACCCTGTTTGTTTGCCCCTTTTTCAATCCTTTTGTTGGTGGGTGGGAATTGGGTGTTGGGGTTCACATTGAACTTGGAAATTTGGTTGGGGTTAGGGTAGGGTAGGGACAGCTGTGGGGTAAGATTTAATATATATTTTATTTTTGTATCATCTTTCTTTATATTATGGTAAAATAAATGAGACACAAAGTTATGTTCAAAAGAAAACATTTGAAGTTCATTTGTGTTTGTTAGGGGGGTGGAGGGGGGACTGTTTCACCAAATAATGTACGTTGTAGGTTTAATTGGCCATGCAGGTCAGCGGACAGTGCTTTCGAATAAAAAAATATATTGGCCACATCTTTAACATGCAGACAGATAGATGCGGTAAACCCTCACCGAGTTATATTTGTAGTATTAGAAGAACTACCAGTCTGTCTTGCGTTATACCTCACAGCAAACTTATCTTACCTGTGATTGCTGATGATGATTGATGATGAAGTGTGGCACTGCAAGGGCTGCATTTGTTTCCCAAGACAATGGAGAAGAATCTGTGGTTCTGAACTTCTGTGATAGTAGTAGTAGACAGACCCTGCCAGTAGCATTTTGAGACAAAAAGAAAGAGGCAGTCATTTGCGTGATAGACAATGTGGGGGTAGTATAAGTATTAAGTACAGTACATTACAGGACTGACCCAAAAACAATATTGCAACTGCTAAACTGAAACAAAACAATGGTTTTGGGGACTGGAAACTAAGTGCAAGAGAAGATAAGAAGTTCAACTGTAGTTGTAGTACTCACGTCAACGTCAAACTTTTCTAAATCATAATGCTGTAAACTTAAACCCAAACAATGACGACAATTCATTAGATGTATTCGTTGTTTGATGGTAATGGTAAATTAATTATTTGGCATTATACACAGAGCTTGAGTTGGGAAGCAGAAGAAGATCCTGGCCATGCCTTGTTGAAATTTCACTATTGTTGCTTTCACCACATCTGCCCCAGCACGCGTGTGATCAAATTGTTGGTGTATATTTAATGTAACAAACATCACACCTCAATGAAACCACGCAGCCCGGGGGAATAGGGTTAGGGTTTGTTGAATGGATGGGTAAGGGGGTTTTGGGAAAGGTTTGAGAAAGAAAAACAGTACGCATGGAGACAACAAAAGCAAAACAATGAAGACGATGATTTATGATGTTGATCCACTAGCCAATGAATGTAAGGAATAAACGTAGGAAAAGGACACACTGAATATTATTCTTGGTTTCCCGCCATCCAATTGCTTGATGATGAGGATTAGTGGAAAGGATGAGTTGATGCTCATAGTATATTAGCAGTGGTTGAAAAACGTCCAGCCTGAAAAAGAAAAGGCAAATACAAAAGAATGTGAATGACCTAAACAAATTGTAATACATGGAAGATCAAAAAAATAATACAAGAGGAGTAGTCGTAAGAGAGGACTTTCAGACTGAGGCGGCTTCGATACAATATGTATAAGTCCACTAGTTGCACATCATTATTAATCTAGAAGTACAAGAAAAGGCAGGAGCCAGCACAGAACAGACCCACGACACAGGGTCGCCCGTAACACAAACTGCATTCCCCTAAAAATTTCACTGAGCCAAAGAAAGGGGCTTAAAAAAGCAACCAGGCATTTTCAAAAATAATCAACAAAATCAATGCGTCATTCTCAGTCATCAATCATACCACTATTGTACTCTACCACTGCACAGTGCACACACATGTAGTAGCCTGGGTCTACTGTGCTGTGCCTCTTATTTGTATTTACCTTGTATTCCACTCCAAGAAACAGTGTACAACAATCAGCTCAGATCCAACTGCCTGACAGCGTGCAAAGATATGGTGGTCACCATCATTATCAGGTGTGGCACGTCTAGTCCAACAGCAACAGCAACTCAGTCTGTAGTGAGTGACTACGATAAATTAAGTCCTGACTGCACCTGTAGTAGTAGGAGCACAAGTGCGTAAACAATTTATATTATTAAATAACATGGAAAAATTGGCTATCACGTGAGTCTGAAGTTACTAGTATACTTCAACTCCATGCACATTTGCTCAGAGTCTGCAAAACATCCAATGCAATGCATGGCATCATTCATTTAATATACCTGTCTTGCTCTTCTCTTTCACTGTCAGATGATTGATCACAGATGCTGCCGAGCCTTTTAAAAGTAATGACGAGTCACAACAAGTTGACTTCAGTTGTGGATGCCTGCTCAAGTTTTGACACTGAAGAGTCGTCTATGAATGCCTGCAGACAGAGGTGGTAGCCTTAAGAGTAAGACAGTGATGAGTTGCAGATTTCAAATGAAATAGAGGATGGCTGTAGTCATGTACGGTTCACTTGTTATGGAGGGACTGTTAGAGGCTACATTATTGTACTATACTCCATCTACAACATCCAATGTATGGCTGGCAAGATGGAATTGTATTGACTTGAGTGGGAGTCAAGAAGAAGGAGCAAGACTCTGAGGAGTGCAGTCAACATGGAACATAAATGCACAGGCGTGCAACTCCAGGAGGTAAATAAAAAGATACAGTGAAAATAAATGCACAGTTGTGCAACTCCAGTAGGTACATAAAAAGAATCAGTGGTGGGGATGGATTTGGTTGTGGTTTTTATTAGCAGTTTTGCACCAGAAAGCCATTGTTAATAAGAAAATAAATAACACAAATAAAGGAAGGGAGAAAGTAACAATTTAAAAGCCTAGTTGTCAGGGAAGAGGAGCTCGTCCTCAAACTCTGGGGGTTCGGACAGAAGTAGGTCATGTAACACAGTAGTGATGACGTCTTCGGACTCGCTTTCTTCATCCTGCTCTGCTTCACGTACTTTATAGTCTGGTGGTATGAAGTGTTGATTCATTTTTATCATTGTCAGCCTCTCCACGCTTTTGGGGGAGAGACTGGTCCTTTTCGCTGTCACAATGGCACCAGCAGCACTGAAAACCCGCTCAGAAGGGATACTGGCTACAGGACAAGCCAGACACTTTATCGCAAGCCTGCTCAGCACTGGCCACTGTCTTCTTCTTTTATACCAATAGACCAATGGGCTTTGCTCCATGAACACCTCTGTTGTGTCATCCAGATAGGCCTGAACCATCCGCTCAGTGTTCATTGGTGCTCGGCTTTGCTGGTCCTCTTTCCCCTTTGCAACAGCAACGGACTTACTTATCCTTTTCTGTAGAAAAAAAGCAGTTATGCTTTTGGTTGTGTCTGCTGAATCAGATCGTGTAGGTGCTGCTTTTGATACTGTTGGTGCCTACTGGGAAGCAGACGCACTGCTCTCATGCTCTGAAGAACTTGCCTCAGGAGGATGGCCTGGAGTACTTTGACTGTCCTGGGCTGGCACTGGCAGGCCTTTAAGTAACAGCCGTTCAGTTTCTAAATCATTAGCTTCCGCAGCTATGGAAGTTTTGTACTTGGCAACATCCCCATCTGAAAAAGGAATTACTGCGCTACTGCTGACAAACAATTTGTACCGTGGATCCAACATTGTTGCAGTTATGTAATGTTGACCTGACACAATCATTTGAAGCCTTGCATTTAGAGATAAGCGGTTGGCTAAGGCCTTGGCCAAGGTATATGCATCAACTTTTTCTTCGTCACCTTCGTATGTTTCACAGACCTCCTTCAGCTGTTGCTCAAGCATGTACAACAATGGGATGGCTTGGCCCATAGTACAGTCCTCCCTGCTAACTGCACGTGTGAAGACCTCAAAAGGTAGTAGCATCTCTGTCAAGCATTTAATGAGGTCCCACTGCCACATCTCAACGGTCAGGGCTTTAAGATTAACAATAGGATCCCCTAATCTTCTTGACATGACATAAGCATTCAGTGGTATGTACTGCTCAAAGAGATGCTCAAGCATGAAATAAGTAGAGTTCCAACGTGTTGGGACCTCCTGGATCAGTGCTTTGACTGGCAATTTATGCTCACGCTGAATGATCCGTAGCAGCTTCCGTGCTTTAAAAAAATGGTTAAAATGTGTGCATATTCTTCTGCAGATGGTCAGTATGTTGCTGACTTTGGCTTCAGTTTTCAGAAAGTCTTGCATGACTAAGTTAATGCAGTGTGCCAAACAGGGTACCTTGAAATAATGTCGTTCTCTCATTGCCTTCACTACATTACTGCCATTGTCGGTGGCAACAAAACCAATCTTAAGGCCTCTTGGTTGCAGCCATTCAAAGACCTTGCTGTTAAACTCAGACAAAATGTTTTCAGCAGTATGAGTTTTCTCCATACCAAACATGGCTACAGTTGCATGTCTGCGAGTATCATTAAAAATCCGAGCAACGTCAAGGCCTGAAGTTAACTTGTCTTTAACACCTGCAAAAGAGATCCAGTGTGCGGTGATGCACATGTAATCTGTAGCTTCTCAACTGCTCCACATGTCTGTTGTCAGGTGGATACAATGGACAACACTCTGTTGTAAGGCTTTCCCAATCAATTCCAGCACGTCGTGGTGTAGTGCTGGAATAGCAACTCTTGCAAAATAGTAGCGACTGGGAACGTTCCATTTTGGGCAGAGGGTTGCCACTAATTCCCAAAATCCCACAGCCTCAACAAATGAAAATGGGAGAAGGTCCAGTGCCAACATTTTTGCAAGTTTCGCATTGTACAAACGTGCTATTGGGTGGTTCCGCTCGTACTTTCCCTCCTGCCTAAACATGCTAGTAATGGTACGCTGCTTGGTATTTCTTTCAGTTATGCTAGACGGACCACCTTGCATCGCAGACTTTGCACTCCTTGGTTCTCCGGCTGACTCTGGTGCCACTGAGAAGTTGCTGATGCGGAGGATGTGGACTGTACCACTCCAGTGCTGGCGACAGGGCTCATTTGTGAACCACTCCCAGATAGAAGGTCATCGTCTCCCTCTTCTTCTACCTCCTGGTCAACCATGAGTGGACCTTGTAGTACTGTATCCCCACCAACACCAGTGCTTACATTTTTTAAGCTTGCAAGGTGGTTCTCCCACCTGATTAAGTGTGTTTTTTTCAAATGGGTAATTTGGCCTCCAGTACCATAGTTTGTACCAATCTTACCAGGACTAACATTGACATGACAAATGGTGCGTATAGCAATGTTCTCCTGACGTGGGTGAACCGTAAAGAAGTCCCACACTGGGGAGGTAAACTTTTGTCTCCTGCCATAGGAAGAGGACCCACTTCCAATGCCGGATAGACTGGAGGATTTTTGTTGAATTTCCCTATGTGACAGCTCAGTACTAGTACTGCCACTACCTCCTTCTGTTGAGGTGGCGCTTGTGCTGGATGTCGGACGCTGCCGGGCCTTCGCTGATGAAAAAATGGGAGCTGGTGTTACTTTGGGTGTTGAGTGTGTAGGAGTTATGCGTGCTACCTGCTCATCACTAATCGCAGCCTTTCTGGATAGGGTGAAAAGGTTGGTCTCTACATCCTCTGCAACAGGAATAACACTCGTGATGATGACAGTGTCAGACCCGTCTTTATCACCAAGCAAAATCCTGCTCACCTACATCGACCTCCATAAGTTCAAGCCTTTCTGGATCCTTCCTTTTTCCTAGCCTGGTCTTGGGATGTCTCTCCTTTGAATGCTCAGATAGTTGTGGCTGCCAATCCTTATCAAGGTCATCGGAAGGGATGCTTGGCGAAGAGCTCGATGTACTGCCACTAACCCTCCTTTCCCTTGGTGAATTGAAAGACAATAGATAACCTCCAGAAGTGGCTTCCTCTTCTTCTTGCTCGGAATGAGGCTCTACTTCCTGAACTGCCCCGACTTCGGGAGGAACAACTACTACTATTGCGTGCGGAGATGGTGGTTGTTGTTCTTGAGGAAGTACTATTGCGGGCTGTGGCTCTTCAACAACTACTATTGTGGGATTTGGTTGTTGTTGTTGAACAACTCCAATTGCGGGCGGTGGTTGTGGTTGTTCAACAACTATTGCGGGAAGTGGTTGTGGTTGAACAACTCCTACTGCGGGCGGTGGTTGTGGTTGTTGAACATCTACTGCTGGCGGTGGTTGTTGAGCACTTCCATCTTGCGTGGATTGTGTACTACTTTGAGACAGCGATAAGTTTAGTTCAGGCTCAGTATCACTGCTTTCTAACATTAGGCTGGCTACCTCTTCGACCCTCATGTGCTTGGCCCTGGGTTGGTGGCTTGCCCCCACTAATGCGGATTTGCTGGCCCCAGCTTGCACCCCGGACACCGCTGCTGCAGGCGTACCTTTTGGGGGCCCAAAAAAGGTTTTGGGGTCCATACCAGACTTAAGTGACACTTCCTTCTTCTGTTCCTTCTTCTCAGCAACTTTCTAGGTGGTGGAGGACCTGGTACCTGCTTTCTTAGGGCCCATCTTCTTCTGATGTCAGCACACAGCAGCACTCAGTAGCACAAATTGCAGAGATGTCTGGTCAGATGAGTCACACACCACACGGGGCGTACAACTAAAGGACGTCCGTCTGGCAGTAGAACGGGCGATGGATGAAAACAACCAGCACCTCCTCAGTCTTTTTTTGTGCACCTACAAGCAAAGAAGGCAGAACAACATCAGTCAAACAAGCAGTAAGCCAACATGAACAATTGAAAGACACACAGGCCAATGTATAAAAGACAAAACAGAAGACTAATACTACCAGCACCACAGCTCCCAGCCACATGAAGTCCAGAAAGAACCAATAAAGTCAAGCAGGCCTATATATATATACCAATATGGACAGAAAAAGGAGGATGCCTGCTACACATGACAGGTTAATGCAAGGAATAAAAATACCCCATGGCTAAGAGGTTGTAAACCTTCACCGCAAAAACACATACAGAGGCATAAAATTATTACACACACAAAAAGTTACCTACACCCCTGCCCAGACAACACATTTGGGAATGCAATGCCATACACACATGCCCTAATGATGTTAATTGAATAGACCGAATAGAAACAGCTGCATAAAGCACCCCCGCTAACTACTACCTCTGGGACTCTGGCCTACTGTCAGATCAGACCAAAAGGTGGGAGGCCAATGATAAATGCACAAAGGAAGTACCTACAAAATGGCCGCCACCACATGGCCTAGCCACCCACAGCAACATGAAAAGAAAGAGAAAAGAGAAGACAGACAATAAATGCCTATGGGAAAGGGACAATGCTTTGCTTTGCTTCACAAAGTAGCTGCACCGCTGCCCACGTGGTCAGCCCACCCAGAAACCAGAAGACAGACACAGGAATTGTTCCATGCTCCAAAAACTACAACCAAATGACAACTTCAGTTTTTTTGGGTGCACAAGAAACACATTCAACATTTTCGAGAAACTTTTATGCAACTCGGGACATATTGTTTGCGAGATTGCAAAATCGGCGTGTTCGGCAGCGCGAATTGAATGAAACGTCGTTATCGCGTTCCCGAGCAAGTACATTGAGCGCGCAAACAAGACAAAAAATGTAATGTCGCGTGTCCACAGTGTGCGACATTACCAAAAGTACGCGAGCTGTATTCCTAAGGTTACCTACTGCAGGGAGTGCCATATTAGTTACACACCCCCAAAGGCTGAAAAGTACCCACATAAAAAAGAATTTGAAGCAATCCAAAGCCATACACGATGTACAAATTAAAGATACACCACAAAAAGAGTTGATTAACTTTAATGCACCTATGGCTATGAGTAGTAGTACCTCTGCCCTACTGCCAGAATAGTCAAAAACCTTGGATGCCTATGGCAAAAGCACAAAGGAAGGACACACAAAATGGCCGCCATCATAGGGCCTGGCCACCAATAACAACATGGAAAAATCACAAAGGATGTATACACAAAATGGCCTTCACCACATGGCCTGGCCACCAACAACAACATGGCAAAATCAGTCACAAAGGAAGCATACACAAAATGGCCGCCACCACATGGCCTGGCCACCACCAACAACATGGCAAAATCATCACAAAGGAAGTACACACAAAATGGCCGCCACCACATGGCCTGGCCACCCACAACAACATGGCAAAATCACAAAGGAAGCATACACAAAATGACCGCCACCACATGGCCTGGCCACCAACAACAACATGGCAAAATCATCACAAAGGAAGTACACACAAAATGGCCCCCACCACATGGCCTGGCCACCCACAACAACATGAAAAGAAAGAGAAGACAAACAATAAATGCCTATGGCAAAGGAATAATGCTTAGCTTCACAAAATGGACACACCACCGCCCAAATTGGTCACCCCACCCATAAACAAGAAATCATTACATAGAGGACAGAAACTGGAAGTGGTCCATGCTCCAATAAGAGAAAACTACAACCAAATGACACATAAATGAGGACTTTTTGTAGCACAAGAAACACATTAAACATTTTCTAGAAACTTTTATGCAACTCGGGACATATTGTTCGCGAGATTGCAAATTCGGCGTGTTAAACACACCCAAAACCTGAAATACCCCACACATAAAAATAAGATTTTCTAAATCAATCCAAGCCATCCGTGATTTTCTAAGTAAGGGTACACCACCAAAACAGTTGATTAACTTTCATGACCCTATGAGTAGTACCTCTGGCCTACTGGCAGAGTAGGCCACAAGGTTGGAGGCCTATGGCAAGAGCAAAGTGGCTGGAAACATAAAATGGCCGCCAACACATAGCCAGGCCAACCACAGAAAGTTAATACAATGAACTCAAGCATGCCTACACACTAACTACATGGAGTACTAGGGTCAGCTATTGGCTTAAAAAAAATAAAAACATTTAAATTACACAAACAGGAATTCCACAACAGACATTGCTATTGCATAATGACCATAATCCAATGCAATCCATGATGTTTGTTTACAAACTGGAATAAAAATTTAAACACAGACCACAGAAACATGATTGGACCCATGGGTACCTCTCTATGTAGCCTGGATGAAATTTAAAAATAAATACAAGTTGGGACCTCATAAAAGTACAGGCCCCCATCAATAATTTAAATCCAGGATTGAATACTGTATTTAAAAAAAATCTCAAATCAAACAAACACAAGTCTACATCATACTCACTCATACATTACTCAAACTTACTTGAAAAAGAGAATTCCAAATCCAAAAGTCCTCAATAAATCCAAGAAAAAGCAGTAATGCAGCCAACACACACAGAAAGTGATCCTTCCAGCTCAAAATCCAAATGAAAGTGAGCACCACATGGACAAAGCACTGGGAGGAGCCTGGTGGACAGGAACAGGAAGTTGTAAACTCAAGGGCCCTTCCTCCTTACTCTTCAAAAAAAGAGTAGAAACACAAAGAGGACTCCTTCCCTCCCAAAAATACAGCCAAAGGTACAACTTTAAGGGGTTTTTCACTTTTTTGCTAACCAAAATGGTAATTTATTATGGTTTTAACATGCTCGCGAGTTATTCTGTGCAAGATTGCAGTTTCTGCGTGTTCGGCAACTCGATCTTACCAACAAGCATCCTCGCGCGTCCTTATGACGCTGTCGCGCATCCAAATGACGTTATCGCGTTCGCACAGTCGCACGGAATTGTGCGGGAGGGTTTACAAACATGGTGGCACACGCGACCGGGAAAAAGCGAACGCAGAACCAAGGTAAGCCATTGCCGCACACGCGATAATGTTATTCAGCGCGCGAGAACTACGCTACGCACCGGATCGCGGAGTAATCGACAGCTACGCGTTCTCCGCGGAACGCGGAGTTGCCGAAACTCCGCAAACTCTGCGAACGGAGCGTAGTTCTTCGCCCAGTGTTGTGTTGTTGTTGTTGTTGTTGTTGTTGTTGTTGTTGTTGTTGTTGTGTTTTCACATCATTACAGTTTGTGTGATGCATAAATACTTTACACTTTGTCTCTAAGATATGCCTGGCAGCTTTATTATCATCCTACCAAAGGGTTAAGCACAGGTTAATTTAGTGACAGTTCCACTTCCTCCCCATTAATTAATTTGTTTACATTGGTGTTCAATGGTAGGATCCAGTACTTGGTTTTTGCAGAACCACTCAATGATTTTGTGGCACAGAAAAAATCCCTATATATAATCTGACATCAACCTATTTTTTTCTAAATTCTTCTTCGTTTCTGATTTGGTAATAAACCTCACATCTTTTTTTCCACAATGGAGATTGAGCTAATTAATGCTGATAAATTCAGCAGAGTGAAGATGTTGAGGCTCTGAAAGAAGAGGGGGCTGAATGTGGGGAGGAAGTCCACCAATGCGGATCTTCAAATAGACTTTAAAGCCTTCCACCACTGCGGATCTTCAAATAGACCTTAAAGCCTTTGAGGAAATCAGGAGAATGCAGGAAGAGGACAACCTTGAGAAGGATGTGGACTTAGTGGAGGAAAAAGGATGAAAAAGGCCTGGCCACTGGCCCTGTGATGCATCTCCTCGAGGCAGAGGAGTGCCACTTGCCTACACAAGTGACATCCCCTTTCAGAGTAGGCAGCAATGTGACTGCCCACAACCTCTCTACTGGGGAACTGGAGGACAGCAAGGCTGAAAGGGAGTTCAGGCTGCAGTTGGTCAAGCTCAAGATGGAGAAGAAGAGGGCTGAGGCTGAGATTGCTCTGGCCTAGGAGAAAGCTCAGGCTGCAAGAGCCTTGGATGAAAGAAAAGTAATATTGGCTCATGAGGTGAGTGTGAAGGAGCTGGACCAAAAAGCCAAACAAGCCTCAGAGTCAAGGAGCAATGGTGGCCGCAATACAGTGTTCAATGTAGAACTGAGGGTTTGTGTTCTCCAAGACCAACTATAAGAGCTCAGGCTCCTCAAGAACAGATGAGATTAATGGGATTGGAATCTGCTTAATTAACATCTTTACAATCAGCCATCTTATTACCTTATCTGTTAATTATTTGAAAATCTTGCCCTAAATCCCCCACTTGCTAAAGCAGCAACCCCTCTATGAACTGCAGAGGTGGCAGAATGCTGCATTAATTGAAATGGCCCCCATGTACCATGTTCCTACTTTTCCTTGTTTATATGTGTTTCCTGAAGAAATAGAAATGTTGATTTCTGTTTATCTAATCAATTACACATTTCTTGGTACGTATTACTGTTGTTTAAACCATTTACATATATGGGGATTATTCTGGTTTATACCCAACTATAACAATCTGCTACAAGGCAAATATTCCAAAACACACAACTCTCTCCAGCATTATTAATATCTCTTTCCACCCAAACTCTGGGGCATATTACCAAGCAATAGCGATAATTATTGCTATTGCTTGGTTAGAGACAAAAATTTACCGCTGAGCTGCGGCGATTTTTATCGCAGATAAACCTTGGTATTACCAAGGTTTATCGCAAATGCGATAAAAATCAGCTGCAATGCAAGAATATCGCTGAAAAGTCAGCGATATTCATGCATTACCGAGCTAATGCTCTTAGCCATGTTATCCACCTCTCATTGGATAACATGGCTAAGAACTGCTCAGGGCAGGTGTTAGCTTTTGGAGATATTCGCGCTTAGCACGAATATCTCCATAAGTTGGTAATAGGAGATAGCGATGTTAGCGACTGTTTCCAGTCGCTAACATCTTGGCACGCCCACTTTGCATGTCATTAGTGATAAATATCACTGACATGCAAAGTGGGGCCCAAGATGGTCGCTATCTCCTACTAGCTGTCGCTAACTGGTGTTAGCGACAGCTAGGTAATAGGGAGATAATTTTATCTCCGCTTTCTTGGCTTTTAAAGCCAAAAAAGCGGAGATAAACCCCCTTGATAATATGCCCCTCTATTTCTATCAAAACACTTTTAATATTACAGAACATGTCTTACTTCACCAGAAACCCAGCCCACATGCTATTGCTTGTCAACCCTCCCCACTACACCCTTCCCTCCTATCTTGTACACAGTCCCCTTTGCCCAAACACCTTTCTCCCCCACCGGAAACACCTGCTCAATTTCCTTACCCTTCGCATAGATGTCAATTTTACCCTTCAACTTCTGAGTGCGTTGACTGCACCCAGTGCCTTACTTTCAGTTTCCCCACTTCCCCACACCCTCAGCAATTAAATCAAAAGAGAAAAAAACAGTGCTTCCCTCATTATGTATCATTGACATTTTTCCAGCAATTTAATGTCATTGACTATATTTTCGTAGCCCTACTTTGCCGAAGCTCATGGATATATGCTTTCACCATCTCAATCGTCCTGAAAAATCTTAAATGTCCCATTTGCCAGTACTTTTAGTCTTGCTGGCTGTGTCTTATAAGTCTTGTGCACCTTCTATTTTAAACGAGGGTTAATTACTTCTGATGCCTTGACATCTCAAAAGTCACATCCGGTAAAACCTGAAAAGTGAAGTCCTCTGGAGAGTTAAAAAACTGCTTCATAATCACTTGTGAGATAACTTTTTATCAGATTCCAAAGTCTCCAAACTTCACTAATACTCTACGAAGGTGTGTAGCATTTGGATATTCAGAGAATGATACATGGTGTACACTCATGAAAGTAAGGTCCTCTTTGAACTCTGGAAGGATACAGGTCCTAATTAAGCTCTCTATAACTACTGTTGGCCAGGATGCCATCTCTTTTCTTTCGGGTACTACCACAAATTTCAAATTTGATCTCCTTAGTCAGTTCTTCTAATCTTCCAACTTTGACTTGATCAGCTTAATCTCCTTCAGCTGAGGGGTATTTGCAAATTTAAGTTCACCCTGAGCATCTTCGGGAACGGAGACACATGTTTTTACTTCCTCCAACTGAGTGAAACAAAATATATCTATCTCTCTCTAATTCCTCCATTTTGCAACTCAAGAAAGATGAAAGACAGCTTTGATTTTGTTTCATCTCCTCTGTCTCCTCCCTTATAGTGGTTAACAATGCCCTATTCTAATACTGGGGGAATGGACTCCTGTAATAGTGAAAGCCAAAGTTTTAGCTGGGTCAGCTGGATCAGTTCCCCGACTGCTTTGGCCAAGCCTGACATCAAGCTAGGAGTTTGAGGTGCATGCAGTAATTGATGCAATGGAGAAGCTTATGATAATTGAAACATATGATGAGACACTGTGATAACTGTGGGCCAGATTCACAAAGGAAAACTTACACTTGTGTGTAAGTTTACAATGTTTGTTATTCACTAAGGGATTTACAAGTAGGATATTTAGCAGTGCAGAGTCTCCACACATACAAATATAGGAATGCCCATTATTTTTATGTACAGAGACTCCTCACTTTTAAGGATACTACTCATACTACTCATAAGTTTACGTTTACCTTCATGCATTAGGCAGTATGTTGCTAAAATGGTTAAAAAAGGTCTATAGCTGAGTAAACATACTAAATAAAAAAACAAGAAGGAGGCAATCTGCACAAGGAGGTACAGGAAAGCAATACTTTTTGGAAGATTGCATCATGGCTGATCAGGCTCAGATTTAACTGTTAGCTTCTGAAAGTGGAACTGAAAGTGGAGAGACTAAAGTGTATTCTGCCTTAAGCAACAGGGCGCTACTGAGCACACCAGTAGGCCGCAATCAGGAGACCAGTATTCAGGGCAAGAGAAGTGCTCCAGTGGACAAGGCGGTGGCAGGCCTCAGCCAGAAGGAGGATGTGAAAGGGATGAGAACATTTGAACATCTCTCATTTCACATTCACTAGAACTGGAGCTGAGGGATGCTGTTAGTAGTGCTAAAGCCTGGTCCAGACGGGGCATTAATATGATATTTAAGGAGCCATGTAATTTTAGCAACATACTATTTTGGAAGTAGGGGACCCCTATATAGTAATATACTGCTATACACAGGGAAAAATAACTGGTTAGAAAAGGTCTATAGCCGAGTAAACATACTAAATAAAAAAACAAGATGATTAAATACAACTGTTACTCAAAACCAACAACACAAGGACTTATCACCAATAATGTGGATGTATTCTTTCATTTTTTTTCTCAAAAATATATATTGTTTTTATATATAACAGTTTTTTACACATTTAGATCTATTTCATATTAGTATTATTCAACATTTATATGGCAGTATTTACAGGAAATTCATAAAAAACACACATAACAGACACACAATTTGCATTTGAAAAATTAGATGATGGATGCAATGCGGTTGATGGACACACTACACGCGTTTCGGCTACGTAGCCTTCATCAGGTGACCCATCTATTGCATTACAATTTAAAAGCATATAGGTGACAGTAAAAAAGAGGGAATTTATACAGTGGGTTTCTGCGAGCAACAGTATAAGTTAAGACACTGTACATATTGAAAATATAGAACTGTAATCATAAAGTTTTAAAAACTTGATTACAAATATACTGGACCTGTTATACTGTATTTACATTGCCACATATACAATACAGGTTGAAGGTATGCATTTGTTATCAATCAATCAATCAGGGTTGGTAAAGCGCAGCTACTTACCTTTGATGGTCTCAAGGCATTAGAGTGGAGGGGGGTCTCCTTTGAGTGCTGGCGTCCTCTGAAGAGCCAAGTCTTTATGTCCTTTCTGAACTGGAACAGTGTAGGGACTTTCCGGAGGTGGAGGTGGAGGTGGAGGTCATTCCAGGCCTTGACTGTGAGGTAGGAGAAGGACTTTCCTCCCATTCTGGTTTTGTAGATGCAGAGAATGGTGGCCAAAGAGAGGTCAGCTGATAGGAGGAGTCTTTGGGTTGTGTGTAAGGAGAGGCGGTTGTTCAGGTATGTTGGTCCAATGTTGTGGAGGGCATTGTATGCATGAATGAGGAGCTTGAAGGCTATTTTTTATTTGATGGGGAGCCAGTGGAGATCGCAGAGGCGTTGTGTGATGTGGTTGTGATGGGGGATGTCTAGGACCAGTCTGGCTGCGGCGTTTTGAACGATCTGGAGTTTGCGCAGTAGTGTCTTGTTGATTCCAACATAGTGGGAGTTGCTGTAGTCCAGTTTGCTACTGATGAGGGCGTGCATAACTGTTTTTCTGGACTCGCATGGGATACTTTTGAAATTTTTTTGAAGTATGGGGAGGATGTTGAAACAGGCCGAGGATATGGTGTCTTTCTGGTGCTTCATCATGAGCAATGAGTCTAGTATGATGCAGAGCTATCGTGGTTGGTCCATTGGGGTGTGGGGGTTCTGAGGGCGGGGGCCAACAGGTGTCGTTCCATGCTGAGAGGTGGAGCAAAGGATGAAGGCTTCGCTTTCTCGGTGTAGCTCTTTTTCATCCAGGTGGCGATGGCTTTCATCCCTTCTTGGAAGCTGTGTCTGGTGATGTTGGGTTCTTTGGTGAGGGAGAGGATGAGTTATGGCTGCATTATAGCCCCCTTTCTCTTCCTATTATATATAAATGGAATTTCTCAATATTTGAATGATTCAGGAAGAGATTTACCAAAAATTGGTTCTCATACCATTCCAATTCTTTAGTACGCAGACTATGCAGCTTTTGTGGCCCATACAGCCAATGGACTTCAAATTATTGGATGGTTTTTAGAGTTGATGGGGAGTTTAGAATTAAAAGTAAATTACTTAAAATCATATATTATGTTGTGTGGCCCTATTAGGACAAAATCAGATCGGTTTCTTATGGGTGGCAATTATCTAGATACGGTCAAGGGATTTTAATTATTTAAGGATTAGCTTTTAGTTCTTAGGCCCTCTAGAAATCACTTTTTTCAATAAAATCTCAACAATTAAGCAGGAATATTGAAGGAATTCTTTGTTTCGCTCAAAAATGGAAAAATAAACCAGTGGCAGAGCTCAAAACATTGTATAGATCCGAATATATTTAGAGTGCTATGTATGGTGCAGGAGTGTGATGCTTCTGCAAAATTGACGAGCTGCAACGTATTGAGAATAAATTTACCTGTAGGCTGCTAGCAGTGGCAAACAAATGATCAAACCCTGTTTGGCACAAAGATATAGGCCTGCAGATTCTGGAGGACATGTTAGGAGTGGCACTACTCCTCTTGTGGATTAAATGTTGATTGATACCCAAGTCAGGCTTGGTTAGGTCATGTATTCTTGACTGTTTAGAGTTAGACATTTCTGGAAATGTACCATGGCTTGTTTACATTAAATCCATGTTTTACTTGCACATTTCCACAGTAAATCAGACGCCGCACGTTTAATAACTGCTTCACCCTCATAATCTAGCGTCGCACTGATTAAGTCATTTGTGTTCCCACAGAATTCCCGTCCGTCTTTCACAGTTGTGCATGTAAGTAGAAGCTTGGTTTGATTATGGCATTTAATAATGGTGTAGCAGCCTTTGATAACTGAATGGTAGGCTGATCGATTGTTCTCATTAATTTGTCTTCTAGTCGACCATCGTCCGGGTGTTTCATTCACAGTATGAGCTCTTATACAAGGTAGGAAGTGAAGGAGTGCACAGGCAGCTAGATAATTGCCCTTTTAAACCCTTCCTCATTTTGATATAGTTTCTTTGTCTCTTTCAGCTATGAGGTCCTGATGAGAACCCCATGAAATTATTAAGGGTTCGAAACGCGTAGACCATTCTACAACTCCATAAGACTGTTAAATTTATAAGACACCTTTTGTAAATTCTGAAAAGAAGCTGATTTGCTTTCGTAGAATTCTATGTCTATGGTGTTCCCCCAACCCCTTTTTTCATTTCATCCAAATAATTAGTTTGTGACATTATATTTGTACAAAAGTTTCGAGTGTTTGTTGTTGTGTATGAGAGAGTGACTTATGAGTGTGAATGTTGATCAACTTGGTATGATAGGATGTTTTTTCACTAATTGTTGTGCTATCAATGTTTGTTTTAAGCAAATGTCATTTTTATAAATAATGTTCCCTGTATTGTTTGTGTTCTAAATTGTGTTGAATTGCTGGTAAACTATGAACCAACATATTCTTTTCAAAAAACGTTCTTTATAAATAAAAAAGATTTATTTTGTGAACTGTGTCTCTGCCCCGCACTTAGTTTAATTCTTTGCGCGTAGGCGATTTGAGGTAAATAGAAGTCTCAGTATTGACTTTCTTGTTGTTTTGTTGCAGATTATGGAGGACATGTTAGGAGTGGCACTATTCCTCTTGTGGATTAAATGTTGCTTGATATCCAAGTCAGGCTTGGTTAGGTCATGTATTCTTGACTGTTTAGAGTTAGACATTTCTGGAAATTTACCATGGCTTGTTTACATTAAATCCATGTTTTACTTGCTAGGCCTTAAAGAAATGTTTTTTGATCCCAAAAACTTAACGCTGATGCCAAGATGATAGTTGAACAATATTTTTGGTAGGCCAGGACGGTCAGGAGACAAGCAAGTGCAAAGGAAGTGCAGACCGTAGTAGCTTATTTACAAGTGGCAACTGTAAACACAATTGAACCTTACTTATTATGCTTTGGGAATCTGACCAGTCCCTCTCTTCTTACTTATTTTAGGTTGAGGTTAAGTCATTTTAAAGTTGCCTTTCCAGAACAAAGTACTTGGTCTCAAGACTTACCTCTTAGCTGATATAACAACTCATGATCTCAGAGTACTGTTAAAGTTTTGATGTTTTTTCTATTATACTCCTGCTCAAGGTTGGTTTATCTCAGACCCATTTTGCATAGGATAAATGTTAGACAACATCGACCAACCTTGAAGTTCCTGCAAAAATTGTCCATGAAGGAGGTTTGCTATGCTGCTTTACATTTTTAAAGAAATCTCTAGCCATAAGGAAAATATGAATTATTGCCTTGGTTATGACTGATCAAAATAGTTATTCTATGTCTTCCACAGGAATTCAGTTATGTCTTATTATTTTATTTGCATTTTGTACCAAATGTTTTTAAATGATTATATGGTTTAAGGAAGTCTTTGTATTGTATGCTTCATGGCTTATTGATGAATAAAGCTGATTATTTTCTCTTCTTGTCCTCATTCACCTCAGACCCATACCCCATACCCCATACTTCACAACTTTAGTAACAGTTACAGGGATTTCTTTCTTCATACACTGACATCATATCAGTAGAACAAGACCAGAGACAAGCATAGGTGAAATAAATAGACTTATATTTTCGGTTCCAGCCATTCAATGCTCAATGGTCTCCTACTTGGTTTGTTTTTACCGAGCTCATCAGAACTCCCTCCTACCGCCAAGTCTTCGAGGAGGGTAAATCTGCCCTGGTGGTATTTTCCTACCAAGGTGGGAAGAGGATGGCTTTCCCAGGGGGCCTGAAGGAAATCCTGTTGTGTTAATTTGGTGGAAGTGGTGAACACTTCCCTGATGTTTAGGAAGTTGTTATCCTTGTGCTCTTCTGCTTTTTTGTATCTTGGTGATCCCTGTACCATTTTGTCTGGTGCTAGATACGTTGAAGAGTCATACAGAGCCTGTCCTTCACCTTTTTTGGGTGGATTTAACCCTCCCAACTTGCCGCCATATCCTCAACTTGAATTTCAAAGGAAGATATCTATTTGAGCCTTGTTTTGACATCCCCCAGTCCTGTAGCGGAGATCTTGTCCTATCCCTAACCTGTGTTAATATAGGCTGAGTTTCAGGGGGCAGTACCTGTACCCTAGATTCGGAAGATCTTGCTGTATCAATTGGCAAGACATTAAAAAAGGTCATAAAGTGGGGGTTATTTTTATTTCCTGGTGAGTGTCCCAAGTGCCCCTTTAAGCTTGGTTTTCGACAGGAGTGAAAACCGGCTCATTGCTCGTTAGAGTATTTATTCTTGAATTGACTTTTGCTGGTAACACTTTATGGGCACTTCTGTTTACAGCGCCTACTATCAGAGGGGGGTTTATCTCACTTTCCATGTCAAGGGGGCCCTTACCAACCCTCTTGCAGACACTACTTAGTGTACATCAGTTCTTTCTTGCTGGGCAATTTTTATACAATTTACCTGGAAATTTACCACCATTTAGCCCATTCACACTCCCAGCTACTGCCAATTTGCTCCCCTTCTGGTCTACGTACAGCCTTCTTATCAGGCCAAGACCTTTCTCGCACATAAACTCCCTTCACGCATCACTTGGCTCCAGCCCTCTTGGCGATCTACCTTCTGTTCCTACTGGTGCCAATTCAAATTCCCATCTTGTTTTTTTGCTTCCTTTTCTCCCTTAGAGCGGAATCCTTGCCACGGCCGTCCAGCCCCACCTTAGCTTCAGCACTGCCCTCGACCAACAACCTGCAGTACTACCAGTTTCCAGCACTGCCGTGTTTGGAGTTTTTGTGGGAGGGCTAAAAACCCTTTCAATCTTCAAAAAATCTGCAGAAGATACCTCCCGAATGTGAGTATAGCATTGCACCACTCAACACCTTTGCTGTATGCTCATTTTCCATTCTGGGAACTCGTCACTCACATGACAGGTTGCGTAGCTGGATGCCATGTTCACCCAACTTCCCTTGAATAAAGATGTTTTTGACTTGACTTGACACACAGGAACAGTCCCTTAGGAATGCATTTTCTCTTCCTATAGAAATAATTGTCAACTCAGATGATCAGAAAAGCTGGCATTGTCTTATGCTGATGTTCGTGCCTTGCAGTATTTCATAAATTGTTTTAAAGTAAATCAACTAAAGTCGTTTAACAAACCAAAATCGGGGGTAAAGTCGAAAATGTTATGTCTTTTTTCATTTTATTATGACCTTTGAACATAATGTTGTTTCTAACAGTGTCTAATCTGTTTGCTTAATTGCAATAAATGCATAACAACAAAACCTGGAAAAGCAATTATAGATTTTTTTTTGATTTTATTAACACATTTTTAAGGCATACATGGTACAGTGATAGCGCTGATAGTGCCTCGCGGACGCCCTTAGAGTCACAACAGGCTTGGCGGGCTTCATGGGGGAGCATATATCACATATCCGATAGTAAAGGCTCTTTGTTAAATCTTGTTGCACCCTCGTTCAAGAAAAAAGTAAGTGAAAGATGAAGGGAAGAGGGTGAAAAGAAAAGAGAGGGAGATAGAGACTAGTTAGCATGTGGTTGTGCAGTGTCGAGCACTGGTGGCCAGTGGTGCGTTGGTGACCTGTGTTGAGCCTTTATTCAGGGGGGTTCATATGTGCCCAGGTGTTTGTCTAGTGATGCCCACATTTCACCTCTCACTGTGTGGTTGGGAGTGTGAGTTGCCGCTATGTTGTCCGCCCCTCTTAGAAAGGTAATCCAGTTGACCCAGCCCTTGAACGTTGCCTTCCCTGTGTTTTTCCTGTTTGCCAGTATTGTCTTGACTGCTGCTGTGAGAAGGAGGTCTGTGAGGTCGCCGTCCTCTTTGGATGTTAAGTCTGCGGCCATGAAAGCCGTGACTAGTCCTACAAAGCCTGGCTGTATGTCCCTCCCCACTAACTTAGAGATGAAGTCCTTGATTTTGACCCAAAAGGTCTTGACTCGAATGCAGTGAAAGATTAGGTGTGCAAGGTCTCCTCTCTCCTTTTTGCAGTTCCAGCAGGTGTCGTTTTCTCTGACCCCTACCCCAGAGATGTGGGCGGGGTCCAGTAAGCCCTGTGCAGCAGCCAGTATTTTGTCTGTGCCACTTGCGGGGAAATTTTGTTCTGGAAAGCAGATATCCACAAGCGGCCCTTTTCTTTCTCACTCAGTTGTCTGCCTAAAATCTCATCCCAGAACCCCAGTGTTTTAGTGTTGAGTTTAGACTTTGTTGGACTTAGTAGTTTGTATACATTTGAGGTGTGGTGGCCTACCTTGTTCAGGTTGCCCATGTATTGTGTGATGGAGGGTGTTCTTGTGTTCAGGTTGGCTTTGGTGATGGCTTCATTTTATTTTGAGGAATCCATAGAACTCGACTGTGGTTAGGGCATGAAGGTCTTTCAGGGCTTCAAAGGTTAGTGGTGTGTTGTTCTTTTCTAGTTGCTGTAGAGTGGATATACCCTTCCCGTACCAGGTGGCGTTGGCTAGGAACTTCCCATTATATTGGATTTTGGGGTTGAACCATATGGATTCCCATTTGGTGTTCCTGATGCTCTGTTCCATCTTAGTGTCTACCTTGAGGAGGGCTACTTTAGTGTTTTTGATGAATATGTTGTCGGTCTCTGGGTGTTTTGTTTGCTGTTAGCATAACTATGGGGTCTAGGCCTCCCAGCATCGTTCTCTCCAGTTCCAGCCACACCGGTACGTACTCCTTATCAGGGGATAGCCAGTAGGCCCCTTGTCTGGCTAAGCATGCGGTTTGGAAGGTTTTAAAGTTGGTGATGTTCAAACCACCTAGGTTTTTGCTTAGCCTAAGTTTCTGTAGTCTTATCCTGGGTTTTTTCTCTTTCCATATGAATTTATTGATCATTGTGTCTAGCTGTCTGTGGAAGTCTGTTGTGAGTGTTAGTGGTAGCATTCCTAGCATGTAGTTGATTATGGGTGTTATCATCATCTTGATAGACTCCACCCTTCCCCACCAGCTTATATATTTGGGTGACCAGGCGTACAGCTTCTCTTTTATCTTTTTTAGGGTAATTGCCTCAGTGTGGTCTAGGGTATCCTTGAGGACCTTCCCAAAATGGAGAACAAGGTATTTAAGGTGCTTGTTTTGCCAGACTAGCCCCAAATCGCCCATGACTGCACTTGTAGTATGGACGTTCATAGGTTTGCATTCCAACTTCTCTCTGTTGAGCCGGAGCTAGATTTGTACCCGTATGGCCCTGGGGCCTTATTCTCTTTAAGTGACTCTACCGCTCTTTCTATTTCCGCCCCGTTATGTCTTGGTCCAGGGATGTACTTTGGTTTTCTGTTAATGTGGGTAGGTTTAGTCTGCTTAGTAGCTCAGCCCCTCCATCCGCTAGTAGGCCGTTGTCTGCTTTGTATAGCTCACCATAGAATTCTTTAAAAATTCCTAGTATCTCTTTGTTATCTGTGTGAGTCCTTTTTGCTTTGTCCGTTATTGAGGCTATAGAATGTTGCCTTTGGTTTGCTTTTAGGTATGACGCTAGCGCCCTCCCTGCCTTATTGGACGTACATAGATTGATTGCCTTATATTTATTTATCCTTGTTCCTGCTCTTTCGCTCAAGATTCTGTTGAGTTCATATTTCTTTTTTGTTAGGGCCGTCAACGTGTTGGCGTCTGCCAGGTTAGCACAGTGGCCTCTCTCCAGATCCCTAATTGCATTCTCGAGGTCTTTTATTTTTTTATTTCTTTCTTTATTCATCCTAGCCTTGATGCTTAGAAGCTTCCCTCTTAGTGTGGCTTTAAGTGCATTTCACAGGACGCCCTTGTCGACTTCTGCGTTATCATTGAAGGCGAGGTACTCCTTAATCGCCTCCTCTATCTCAGCGACGTGCGCTGGATTCTGCAGGATGTCATTGTTTAGTCTCCATCTTCGTGTCGGTTGCACATTGTGCCTACCGCTGAGGGAGAGACTAATGTGAGTGTGATCCGAAATTGTTATCGGTGCTATCTCTGTATGTTCGATGAGATGTGTGTGCGTGGCTGACATAAATATGTAATCTATTCTGCTGTATGAGTTGTGGGGGTTTGAGTAGAATGTGTATTCTCTTGCATCAGGGTGCTGTAATCTCCAGGGGTCTTAGAGGTGGAGCTTTGTGCATATGTTTGCCAGGATACTTTGGTCTTGGGCTCTGTGGCTCTGCCTAGTAGGATGCCTGTTGGTTGCCTGGTCTAGTACCTCGTTCATGTCCCCAGCTAATAGTACTAGGTCGTCCTGGGGGAGCTTGTCTAGTTTGCCTTCTACGCTGTTCCAGAATTCCTTGTTCTCTGAATTGGGACCATAGACGTTTGCTATGTGTATAGTCTTGTCTCCTCTTTTCAAGCTAGTTATCAGTAGCCTCCCATCCTAATCTGTCTGACACTCCTGTATGGTTAGGTTTCTCTTTCTGTGTGTTAGTGTGATGACTCCTCTTTTTTTTTTGTTTGGCCGAGGAGCAGAAGGTTCCACTTATCCAGTTTGCTCTGAGGCGTTGCGCGTCCTCCTCCGAGAGCTTGGTCTCTTGTAGGACGTACACATCGGCCTTGAGTTTTGCTGGGTAGTCTAGAGTTTTCCTGCGCTTGACTGGGTGGTTGAGGCCTTTGACATTTAGGAACACTACCTTGATATCCGAGCTTACCTGACTAGGTGTTGGTGTTGTCATGAGATAGTGTGTGTGTCGCCTGTTGGTTTGGTGTTCGACCTCAATTGTTTGTGTTTGCGCCCCCCTCTTGGTCTGGCTGATGGTGCGTGTGCTCTAGGTCTCCGACCCCCATGCTTCAACAAGGTCGTAAGTCTGTTTGCTCTGTCTCCGAGACGGATAGGGTGCAATAACAGAAAGCAAGAGATAGGAAAGAGGAAAGAAGAAAGAAGAAAAACGCAGTACTCAATAGTTGCATACCGCTGTACCTGAAGGCCCCCCTTGACCCCCCCTCCCTCCCCTCCCATACTATAGGCGTGCAACAGTGTGGACCCCCCTCAAACCCCCTCCCGAGATTAGTCTCTGGTCTAGCTTTTAAGACATAGTAGGTTCGCCCCCTTTGTGCTCAGATCGTGTGGCCGTCTATGATGTGTGCTTAGCAGAGTAAAAAGGATATACTTTTGCAGTTCTTGTTTCACTTTGAAATGTCTTTTTTGTTGGTTCCTGACTCCCTTAGATTGTCTGTCTTGGGGGCCCCCAATGAGGAGGCTCCGCTTCTCTCTTGGGACTGTCATAGGGATGAAGCAGGACCCTGAGGTAGGTCTGTTGATCAAACTTGAGGTAGGAATGTTGGCAGTTGTTTTGATGTAGATGTATTGGTCAGAGGTCCGTCTTGTTCAAAGGTGGCACAAGACCACGAGGTAGCGTAGGTCGGACATTCGCTTGTGTTCCTCGCTGGATTCTTCATATTCCGGCTCCTTCTTCTTCGCCGTTTTCCAGCGGGGCTCGCTTTTTCCCCGTGTCTGGGCCTTGTAGATATCTTCTCAGCTCGCTGGGGCCTTGTAGATATCGTCTCAGCTCGCTGGGGTCCTCGAACACCCAGGGTCCTTTTCTGACAGTGATCTTCATTCGCGATGGTCCAGCAAAGCCAAAAGTTATGCCTTCTCTTCTCATTCTGTCCCTTAGGGCCAAGAAGCTTTTCCTGATTTCCACTGTTTGCTTGGAGAAATCCTGTGTGATTATGATTTTGTTGCCCGTTCCATTTCAGGTTCTGGTTCTTCCTCGCGGTTATGAAAATTGCATCTGTCTGGTAGCTGCGGAGCGGTTTGCATATGATGGGACGTGGTCCTCTGCCCTGCTGGGGTTTGGCAGCTGGAACTCTGTATGCTTTGTCAATTTCAAATTGCCTGTCAAAGTTTATTCCTGTTAGTTGCGGCAGTAGGGTTTCTAGTAGGGCTGCGCAGGACCTGAATTGATCTTCCTCTCCTTCTGGTACGCCAGAAGGTGTATGTTTCCCCTTCTATTTCTATAATCTTGTTCTGCGATCATCTTTTGGAGGTGGACGGAGAATTTTGCCACGTGTCTGAGCTCTTTGCGTGTTTGCCAGCTGTTGTCCTCTTGATTTCTGATCCTCTTCTCCGCTCCTTCCAGCCTGCGGTTTGTTTTGCTTTGGTCGACTCTTATGGCTGCTAGCTCCAGATGCATATTGTCTAATGTCTTTTTAGTTGGATTTGCTAGCTCATTTACTTCGTTAATTTTTTTAAGGAGCATATCCAAAGTGGTTTCCTTTTTTTGCTCCTTCAGTTTTTAATTATTTACTTATTTATTTATGGCATTTATAGAGCGCGCTGTTACCCATGGGTGTCCTGGCGCTATGTGAAATCTCTACAGAGGGACCGAGCCAGGCAGATACCTGGTCCACTATTCTGAAAACAGCCAGGTTTTTAAGTTCTTTCGAAAGATGAAAAGATTTGAAATAGCTCTGAGCTGAAGGGGACGTTTGTTCTATGCTTTGGCTACATTTGTCACAAAGCTTTTGCCACCCCAGGTGGCCTTTCTGACAAATGGGACATGCACCAGTTTGGCATCTGATGATCGTAACAGTCTGCTTGGCGTATACCAGTAAAGATGTTCTTTTAGGTAGGCCGACCCTTCTCCGTAGAGGGCCTTGTGTACTAGACACATCGCCTTGAACATGGAATGCTTTCTAAGTGGCAGCCATTGTAATTTTCGTATCTCATCCGCTATTGGCGCATATTTAGGAATGTCAAACAGCAGTCTAGCAGTGCATTCTGTAAAAGTTGTAACTTCTGCATTGCACCTTCCTGAATGGTAAAATACAGACTATTACAGTAAACCAGCCTCGACATGGTGAGAGCTGTAATCACTGTTTTACAACACTCGGACGGAAGCAAATGCAGAATTTTCTTGCATGACCTCAGGGCATATGACGTGGCAGATGCCACCGAATTAACCTGGTCTTTAAAATTAAGCTTCTGATCTATCCATACCCCTACATTTTTTACCTTCTTGATAGGTACGGGAAGAGGACCCAGCGTATCAGGCCACCACTCTGGTGTCCAGAAATTGGCATCATTCCCAAAGCATACCACCTCCGTCTTGTTAGAATTTAACTTTAGACAATTCTGGGCCATCCAAGTCCCCACTTGGTTCATGCAATCGTTGAATCGGATTGCTGTGCTTTTAGACTCCGCAGGAAGGAGAGACACAACTATTTGGGTATCGTCAGCGTAGCTAGTAAGGCTGAACCCAAAGGACTGAATAAGAGGTGCGAGGGAGGACACATAAATATTAAAAAGTGTCGGACTCACTGAGGACCCCTGAGGGACCCCACTTGGTAATGAAAACGTAGCAGATACAAATTCTCCCAACGCCACCTGCTGGGTACGATTAGACAAAAATTATTTCAAGAGATTCCAGGCCGTGCCCTGAACCCCGATCTCCTGCAGCCGATCCATCAACAATACGTGATGGACCATGTTGAATGCTGCAGAGAGATCTAACAGGATCAGGGCCGCTTTACCGCCTAGATCCAGAATAGTCCTTATTTCTTCTGTTGATTTCAAGAGGGCCGCTTCCGTGCTATGGCCCCCTCGAAAGCCATATTGTGTGTGGTCCAGTGCTTGAGAGGACTCGAGGAATTGGCTCAGCTGCATGTTTAAATTTTTTTCAATCATTTTAGCAGGGGCCGGGGGTCTAGATATAGGTCTGTAATTGTTTGGGTCTTTAGAATCCAGATTTGGTTTCTTCAAGAGGGGTAAAATAGAGGCTTTTTTCCAATCCAATGGGAAGTATCCCTCTGAATACATTAAATTAAAAATGGGTTTGAGAACTTGAGCAACTGGTTCAGCCGCTAACTTTAATACAGCAATCGGGCAAGGATCCGAAGGGGAGTCAGATTTCATCTGACTGAGAAGGCTACTAATTTCTGGGGCCGTTGGAGGAACAAACGCATCCAATATCGCCTTCAGCTCTCTTGACCGATCAGCTGGGTGATTTGCACTGTTCTTGGCCGTAACGATAGAGAAAGTGGCGAAAATAGCATCCACTTTGTCAAAAAAAAATTTTGCCAATATATCAGATAATTCCTGACTCGGCGTTGGTGTGAACGTCACTGGATTGGCCAGGTTGGTAACAGTATTAAACAGTTCTCTCGCTGAGTTTTTAGCTTTATAAATTTTCATAGAGAAAAATTGACTTTAGGCCTGGTTAATCTGCTGTTTGTATATAGAAAGAGAGCCTTTGTACTTCATCCTATCTGACTCCTTATATCCTGTTCTCCATTTTTTCTCCAGGTGTTTGCATAACAGTTTTTGTTCCCTGAGTGATTGAGAGTACCAGGGGGCGGAAGGCCGTGATCTGGTAGGATAAGTCATTTTTATTGGGGCCAGCACGTTCCCAGCTGTTTCCAGCCAACTGGAAAACCGGCGAGTAGCATCTTCTAAATTATGGTTAGGCGACCCCTTAGATAGATTTAAGGTTTCACACAGATCCTTGGCTTTGATTTTATTCCAAGCTCTTATTGCCAGCTTCTTTTTTCCCACTGGTTTCTGCGAAAGATGCTCTGGAACAGAAATATCAAATAAGATCACTTTATGGTCCGACCAAGGAAGTGCCTCAATCTTGGCAACTAGCAGGTGCGGATTGTTCGAAAAAATGCCATCAAGCGTATGTCCTGCTTGATGAGTCGCCTCCATTACCAGCTGCTCAAGGTTGCTGCATTTCATCAAATCTAGGAGTCTAACTAAGTCAGGATCTAGAGCCTCCCGTTTGTTCTGGGGTTAGTGCCTCGTAGGATGTGGCGGAGGTAGTGGACTCAGGCACCTGTCCTCATCACCGTCCAAGCCACGCCCCCAGCAATTATAGATTTAAAATTAAGCATCAAAGGGCCACTCCTCCGCTGAACCATCAGTCACAAAATTACAATAAATGGACCAATTTTTACTTTATATTTTAATACATATTTTCCCTTTACGAGTTTCAAATTGACAGTTTATAAATGCCTGGATAGGAACAACAATGTACACGTTGATTAACTAATTATGCTTATGTTACATATTCTAATTGTTTAATGATGCCGATGTTAAGATGCTCAAACCAGAAGTGTCATAATTCTTATTGCAAAAGGTCTACAAGGAATTGGCGTCACCTTCTGTCAGACGGAGTAAGGGGCAAAACACAGCAGACTTACCTGAAATCCGTTGCAGCCCTTCTCCGACATGTGTGCCTACCATAAAAGAATGAAACAGACTTATTTTTTACAGGAAATTGAGTTAAGTAAGTAGAACTAGAAGGGCAAAGACATGTACAAAAGGTAGAAGACAAAATAAAGACGGACGAGAAGAGAAGGGAAAACGAGGAAGAAAATGCCATTGGGCAGCGCGCACAACACCAGGGAAAGTTCATGAAGCAAGAACCTTCTTGTGAATAGGAGAGGAGGGCCGAACCTAAATGGCCGTCGGCAATGGAGGGAAAGTTTTCATTAGGCGAGATAGACGGGGAGGAAAACAGCGCACCACGGACCTTAACTGCTGCCTCTGTGATAATAGCTGAAAGTGGAAGACCCTGCCGGATTCGCTCCCGGAGAAGCATGGCTTTACCAGGTGCATACCAGGGTGAGCTTGTGGTAGAAGAAAAGGGGAAAGGACCGGCAGTCAGGAGGTTGCTGTTTCTTCGAATGTATGGGATGAAACAAGAATAAAGTAGGGTTCATATACACTTTAGCTAGATTCTTCCTGGCTAGCTATAAAGGAGCGAACATTCAATTTAGAACCAACACAATTTTGGGGTTACGGATATTTTTTGTTTTTGCGATTTGATACTGCATCGGTCTAAGAATTCCTCTTTCACTGGATGAATAAACAACTGCTAAAAAGTGAGAAAGAATCACATAATGTGAGACAGGCATCAGATCAATTGGTATTTAATGTATTATATGTTACTGATTGCAATGGTTTGAATTAACTGAGCAATAAAGATTACTTACTATAATGTGAATAACAACAGGGAGAAATATTTAGGGAAAGTAGAGTAGACAGAAAAAGGGTCAGACACATAAAACAAGAGGAATGAGAAATATTGAAGAGTAACAAGTATTTACAATGCATTAGGTCTCACATTTACGAAACTCTCGAAACTCTCATGAATGTGATACCAATTGCACTGCACATGCTTGTTTGTAAAAGCGCTCATGCCGCGGTTTCACTGTAATGGAGGCAGCACCCCTTTCCATACACCCTAGCGATGGAAGAGCGCCAGAGGAGTTTGGCCACATCCATCGACAGTTGTCGAATCTCTTTGCGCGTGTGGGCAAAAAGCCTCACGTCGGAGGCATCCGGGTTATTAACGACAGACCGCTCAAGACGTAAAGCTTGTGCCTCGCATGAAGTAAGCTTGTCCAACTGCGCACGCCGCTGGGCTTTGTGTTGCCCCATGGCCACTCTGCGGATCGTGGCCTTGCCCGGCTCCCACAGGGTACCCGGCGACAACACTGACCCCTCTTTGGTCTGGAAGCGGGGCTTTAGGGAACAACTGCAGCAGTTCACTCAACCAGCCGGCCCAATGCCTTACACAGTGACCGAAGGGCCTAGGCCACAACGGGATCCTCTAGCTGGCAGTTACGGTGGCCCCAGCCTAGGTCCGCTCCCCAGGCCAGCAGACAGAGCATTAATACCAGCTGCACAATCCAGATGTTCCAACACGCCGCCTCCCGCACCGGGCCCAGAGGGTCTCAGAAAAGAAAAAATACAGCAGTTAGGATGGCTGCGCTGCCATCTTAGGGCCAGCACCCGTTGTACAAGCAAGCAGGCAGTTCACATCCAGGATGGGACTTCCCCGAAAGACCTCAGCTGCCAGGCTAGCAGCTGGGCGCCCAGATTTCTTGGGTGCGACGAGATGCAGGAAAGTGCCTCCTTACTGGGCCGGATGATGAGCGGATGGTGGAGGGGTCCGAGAGCGCACTAAAGGTGCGACCTCCATCTTCACGTCGCAGACTCCGCCCTAAGCGAATTAAGTTTAAGGTGCTCTGCATCGCCTTCAAGGCTCTGCATAACCTTGGTCCTGTTTACCTAACAGATCGCTTTCTATGGTATATTCCAACATGTACACTTCGGTCTGCCTCTCTGAAGCTCATGAAAGAACCAAAGTTTCGTCTTCTTAGATGGGGTGGTAAAAGCTTCACATATGTCACATACAGATGGTGGAATGAGATGCCAATAAAGTTAAAAAACTCCCCTGATCTGCTCTCCTTTAGGAATGGACTTAAAACCTGGCTTTGCACCCAATAACCTCTCGTAAACGCCTCATTAACAACCGGGTACTACATCTCTCGGTTAGTTTATGTGTTGAGCTGAAAGCCCCTATACGACCTCGGGTAGTAGCGCGCTATATAAATATATAAATAAATAAATGTATATGTGCCATGCTAACAAGGCTATTGAAAGTGAAAGACATCCAGGTTCACAAATTGTTAACATAATTATGTAGCTGAATGGAGCTAAAGTCTTTTCCCACCTTCATTTGAACAAAGCGTATCATCAGCTTGAACTGGAAGAGAATGCAGGTGCATTACTACCTTTTTGACTCATGTTGGTTTGTTTCCATATAAAAGGCTACGTCTCTGAGTGTCATCAGGAGCCAAACTTTTTCAAGAGTAGAGGGGGCCCCTCCCATCCACCACGAGACCCCCTCCCACGGCCGGGACTTACTGCCAGGGATGCGGCTGAGCCGGTACCCAAGGATTGATGCTAAAAGGCTCTCAGGACGATAGTGAAATATTATGCTGCATGTCCCAAATGTTCATCTGGATGTTCTAATGAGGGTTTCCAGTGGGGTCACTTTGAAAATAAACTGCGGCTGATGAGCTCCAAAATAATTTAGTGACCTCACGTCTATGGGAATGGCCCGACAGCCAGACCCCTCAGCAGGGCCCCTGCACACATGCCAGGCAGACCTCGGCACCAGGTAGCTTCAGGGCCCCCCACATCCAGGCCGTCACTCCGCAGCCCTGCCTCCGCCCGACACAGCGGCCAGAGGGCGCACACTGCAGCAGGGCTTCAGGGAACAACTGCACCAGTTCCCTCAACCAGCCGGCCCACTGCTTTACACAGCGAACGAAGGGCCTAGACCCCACAGGATCCTCCAGCTTGCAGTTATGGTGGCCCCAGCGTTACCGTCCCGCCCGAGAGGTCGGCTGAGCCGGGCCTCCGGCCTCACACTTGTAGGTCCCATCCCCAGGCCAGCGGACAGTGCCTCAACACCCGCTGCACAATCCAGATGTTCCAACACGCCGCCTCCCGCACCGTGCCCAGAGGGTCGCAGAACAGAAAAAATACAGCAGTTAGGATGGCTGCGCCGCCATCTTAGGGCCAGCACCTGCCGTACAAGCAAGCAGGCAGTTGACATTCAGGATGGGACTTCCCCAAAAGACCTAAGCCGCCAGGCTAGCAGCTGGGCAACCAGGTCTCTCGGGTGCGACGAGATGCAGGAAAATGAATCCCTACTGGGCCGGATCATGAGCGGATGGTGGAGGGGTCCAAGAGGGCACTCAAGGTTTGACCTCCATCTTCGCGTGGCAGACTCCGCCCTAAGCGAATTAAGTTTAAGGTGCTCTGCATCGCCTTCAAGGCTCTACATAACCTTAGTCCTGTTTACTTAACAGATCGCTTCCTATGGTATATTCCAGCATGCTCTCTGAAGCTCTGAAGCTCATGAAAGAACCTAAGTTCCGTCTTCTTAGATGGGGTGGTAAAAGCTTCACATATGTCACATACAGATGGTGGAATGAGATGCCAATAAAGTTAAAAAACTTCCCTTATCTACTCTCCTTTAGGAAGGGACTTAAAACCTGACTTTGCACCTAATAACCTCTCGTAAACCCCTTGTTAACAACTGGGTACTACATCTCTCGGTTAGTTTATGTGTTGAGCTGAAAGCCCCTATACGACCTCGGGTAGTAGCGCGCTATTTAAATATATAAATAAATAAATGTATATGTGCCATGCAAACAAGGCTATTGGAAGAGAAATACATCCAGGTTCACAAATTTTTAACATAATTATGTAGCTGAATGGAGCTAAAGTCTTTTCCCACCTTCATGTGGTGAACAAAGCGTATCATCAGCTTGAACTGGAAGAGAATGCAGGTGCATTACTACCTTTTTGACTCATGTTGGTTTGTTTCCATATAAAAGGCTACGTCTCTGAGTGTCATCAGGAGCCAAACTTTTTCAGGAGTAGAGGGGGCCCCTCCCATCCACCACAGGACCCCCTCCCACGGCCGGGACTTACTGCCAGGGATGCGGCTGAGCCGGTACCCAAGGATTGATGCTAAAAGGCTCTCAGGACAATAGTGAAATAACATGTTGGTTTGTTTCTATGTAAAAGGCTACGTCTCTGAGTGTCTTCAGCAGCCAAACTTTTTAATTCGTCGCATAATACAGCCAGTCACAAATGCTTTCAATTACAGTGATGACATATTAGTCTTTTGGGCTGCACAATGTCAACATAAAGCTCTGACACAAGTGTGTTGTGTACTTTCTAATGCAGGCCTTTTTTAAATGCAGCAAAATCTGAGTTTCATCAAACCAGACTCAACTTTTTCAATCATGTCTTTTCTGATGGGACAATGAATGACTCCAGACCTGAACAAAGTATAAAGCTTGTCATCCATTTCTTCTCCACAGTGTGAAACTATGCTGAGATCCTTTTCGTTGTATAGCCATTTAATGGTCAATGTAAATACTTGACTTTGTCATGCAAGATAAGTGCTCCAATGAGAGACTTTACGAAACGGAATGTCCCATTTAGGTGGTCAAGTGAATGTGAAAAAAGTTTCAAGAAAATCGAGCATGCAATTGAGAATTTATTTTGAAAGCAATTTTTGTATCTTAAACTGAGAGCCAAATGTATTACCTTGTTCCACAAATGAACACTGCAACCAAAGTTGTTGCACTGTGTTATGTCAAAGAGAGAGAGAAAAACATCACCATATCTACTAGCATATGGTACTGTTTTTCTCTTTTCCGGTGCTGCCATACTTTATGTTGCAATGTGCTGATGAAGCAGATAAACTGCTGAATCTCTTTATTGACACATAAAACAGATTATGACACATTTGCGAAAAAAAATGACAAAAATGCTCAAATTGTGCTAACTAAAAATCTTGAGAATACTTAGCTGCTTCATCATAAAAACATGCTGACAAGAGTAGAATTAGATGAAAATGAGTCACTTGAATAACATAGAATGTACTCTATTTACTAGTATTGGTGTATCTTTTCAACATGTAATAGAAGATGCTAAGTGATACGTTCATATGGTTAGAACATTATCTAATTATATTTATGTAAGCATAATGTGCATCAAGAATTAATTGAAACTAATGATATCTAGATGACTTTATGGGGCTGATTATGATGTCTGTCAGAAAGCCTCTGACTTCTAGAAGGACACCGTCAGTTTGCGGTCCGACCACCTTATTACGATGCAGGTAGTCAGGACATAAACCATACCTTTATTCCGACTCGGTTCTAAATAGCTGTCAGAGACTTCTTGCCATTCGGAACTGCACCGTATTTCCCTATGGGAGTCGTTTCCGCTGTCAGCAGTGTTGGCTCCTCCGCTATGGCAGAGGAGCGTCACCCCACTGCTTTTATGCGGTGTGATGTAGAAACCTAAAATAATAATAACTTTGAGTTAATATTGTTTTATGCTTGTGCTGCTTTGCAGGCATGCTGCTATGCTCTCGGAAGAGGGCAGGGGAGGAGTGGTTTGCCCACTCCTAAGTGCACATGACTGTTTGGCCGGCTCCCTCAGGCTGCCCAAAACAATCATGAGAACTATCCCTGTTCTCCATGCAGGCTTCATAACAGCCTACATGGATAACATTCCCAGGCCCCCATTCCCTACCTGAGCATCATACCAGGATGCTCAGACTAATCACAATGCTGTATTGCAGCGTTTTTATTAGTCAGGGAAGACTGAGTGCAAGGAAAGTTATTTTTATTTATATATATTGGTCAAGTGAATGTGAACAAAGTTTCAAGAAAATCGAGCATGCAATTGAGAAAGGAACTGAAATAGCATACTCGGATCCAAAATTGCAGACAGAAGTTGTTGTTGATGAGAGCCCAATGTGGTTGGGTGCCATTCTTGCCCAGCACACCGGATTTCCCAATACCCCAAAACACATTGTGGGTTATGCTAGCTGAAGTTTGTCAACGACCGAACGTCCTTATTCAAAACCCAAAAAGAAAGCCTAACCTCAGCATTTCCCACCCTTTTCAGCAATCCTGAAGCCTAGATGCCCCCTCACATTGCATCATCCTGGAAAGGATCAAAAGCCAGCTGACTACTTCTCACGTGTGTCAATACAGTGTCAAGGCACTACTTCTAAAGTGGCTGATGCCTATGTTAATCTCCATTACCCCTGCTGCCTTATTTGTAGAACAAATCATTGCTGCCATGAGTACTGACAGAGATTTGCTAGTACTCAAAGACATTATTTCACACCAATCGTGGTGAACACATACTCAACCTCTTCATGGTGACCGTGAATGTCAGAAAGTCAAAAATGTGCAAGATAAAATTTCAGTTACTCCAGAATGCATCATCTTACAAGAGTTGAGAATTGTCATACCCAAGATTTTGAGACAACAAAATATTAAACTGAACCATGAGGGACACCGTGGGGTTTTTGCTATGAAACAAGCACTATGGGACCGAGTGTGGTCCCTCCAGCTTGCTGAAAGAGTTGAAAAAGAGTTTAAAGCATGTCATTTGTGCAACTGTTTGTCATCTAAGACAACCTCACACCCTTTAAACATACCTAATCTCCCAAAGCATGCATGGGAGATGATGATTGCAATTGACTTCTTTGGACCCCTTGACAATGGAGATCATCTACTAGTAAATTTTGAAGAATATTCCCATTTTCCTATGGTGGAAGATCTGTTGTCAACGCTTCATGACAGAGTCACTGAGAGAGTTGAAATTATCTTAGAACCTTGAGGTGTTCCTTTGATTTTGAAATCTGATAATGGCCTGCCTTTCAATAGTCAGGAATTTAAAGACTTTATCACTCATTTAAATGTTAAACATCAGGCCACAGGTGAAAGGTGTGGTTGAGAGATTTATGAATACCCTCAAGAAGACCATTCAGGGCAATGAGCTGGAAAAGCTTGAACTCAAATCAGTTCTTCAGTCTACGCTTCGTGCCTACAGATCAACTCCGCATTCTACCACAGGTGAACGCCTTACCACCTTAATATTTGGGAGATCCATAGGCACTAAAATGCCACACTGGACCAATGAAATACCTAGTGATATTGATCAATTTCACAGTACTGACTCTTGTGACAAACATGAAGACATATGCGGATGGACACCTGTACGTGGAACACTGTGTTCAACAGAGGAGACTAGGTGATCATAAGGCAAAAATGGGAACGCAAGTCTGATGCTCCTTTTGATGCTAACCTACTGAGGGTTGTGACCAGGAAAAGAAACATGGTAACTGTTCCATATCCTGGAAAGTCCATTACATGAGATTCTTCAAATTTTAAGCAGCTGCCTTGACCTTTGCAAACTCCAAATGCCATGAGTGAAACTTATCGACCTGATAGTCCAGAGAGCCCAATGATTGTACCAATCTCTTTCACCATTGGCAGTCTTGGACTTTTCGCCTGTATCTCCTCAGCCTCACATGACCAGGTTGTGTTGCTTGGTTCGGGCACTAAAACATCTTATTGAAGAGACGAAATGTAAATATGTATAATCTTGTGAGTTAGAGATGATGGGACACATTTTTCCTGAAGTGACATAAGTGCATGGGATTTAGATTTCATAATGTAGAATGTTCAGTTTGCTGTTACGTGCTGATGAATAAAGACATGTAAAACCAGGCTCCGTGTATGCTCTGACTCTTTACAAGTACAAACGGGAGCCCAAGTGCACACCATGCTGATTTCCACTTGTTATTCTTTTCCACATTTAAATTCTACTACTCCTTTGGCATGCAGCCAGGTTCCGTGGTCTGCCCATTTTCCCACGTGCAGTTAAGCACTTCAAAAATTGGAGCCAGGTAACACTCCTGCCTGACACACTGCATGCCCTGTGATTAATGTCACAAAAATACTCCACATTATATCCTTGTTTCATCCAATTTTTATTCCATGTACTCCTTTACTTTTACTTTTTCTTCAACACATTTTTTCTGTCACATGTATGGCACTTTCATGTATATGAAAAGTTTCTTCTGCCACAAATAAACCAATCCAGGCCTTTCTTTTGAAGCATGATTACACATGAAACATTCTTAGTAGTGTTTCACTTTTACCCAATGCATTTCAGGCATTTAATTGCCCTTCCTCAGGGGTTCACTAAAAAGTTTAAAACACTGACATGAGTACTCATTCCCAAAACCCTCTCTATCATATGGCATGATTGTTCATTGAATTGTTTGGTTGTTGAAATGATTGCGAGGGTTTTGGGAATGTTAAAATGTTTCTCCTCATTTAACTAGATGGAGCGACAAACCATAAGAGGCCTTAAGGATAGTAAGTCAGGCAGGTAATTAATCCTCAGTTCTCTATGGATCTGCTCAGTAGGGGCGGAGGGAGGTAAACAAAGATGCTTTTTCAGGAAAGAGTTTTCCTCCTTCTGCATACTATAATCACAGCTATGTCCCCAAACACCTGCCCCATACAATGCAATTGACACACAACTGGCTTGGTAGATCTGGAGCATATCCCTGGTACGTCTGTCTCAAATCTTGGCCACAAATCTAAAAAGTCTGTGAAAATTTTTAGCCATTTTATTACGAACGTTGGTAAATTTGTTAGACCATTTGCTATCTTTTGAAAAGGTTGCACTTTTTGGCTGTCAATAAAAAAGGCATTGTAAAGTTTTCTTTTGGTCCCACAGGTCATGGTATGCATTTTTCCCTTGTTGATGACCAGTTTCCTTTCCGTAATAAAAACAGCAAATCTGTCAATCAAACGTTGCAAACCAATGAGTGTTCTTGAAAGTAGCACAGCGTCATCCGCATATAATAACACCTGTGACACCGTTGACCTGGGGGGCATCAACATTAATAGTTTTTAAAACTGCGTAAATTTCATTAATAAAAAAGATAAAAAGCAGGGGGGCAAGGACACAACCTTGTCTAATACCTCTGTTAACACTATTTTTAGGGGTACACTCTCCTTTGGTGCCATAGCGCACGCTTGCTAGTAATTTTTCATATAACCTGGCAAGAAAGAAGATTATACCCTCCAGTGCCCCAAGCTGTAACAGGGTTGGCCATAGGATGGAATGGTCCACCAGATCAAAAGCGCTGCTTAGATCTGCAAAGCAGAGATATAGTGAACCATGTTTGGTTTGCATATTCTTCCCGATCAGTAGATCTAAATTGATACACTGATCGAGTGTACCCCGTCCCTTCCGGAATCCATACTGGCTATTAGCTAAAATCCCCTCTTGCTCCACCCACTCTTCCAATCTGACCAACATAACTCTACTCATGATCTTAACTGAGGAGTCTAGAAGAGATATAGGGCGGTAGCTTTTAATATCTGAGACCCCCTCCCCAAGTCATGGGGGCCTCGGTACATACAGCTGCATTAAAGACAGTAGCCAAAAGAGGGCTCCACATCTCTGGGGCTGCTTTATAGACATCGATGGGTACCCCGTCTGGTCCATGGGTCTTACCCCCCTTGCTTGCATGAATACCAAGTTCGACCTCAGCGACAGTAATGTCCAAAGGTGCCACCGGCCAATTACTAGAGTTGGTTTCATCACAGTTATCGGATTTAAAAAACATAAAGAAATGGGAAACCCAACCATCGCTGGAAACGTTAGAGGTAAGCTCCAGGATATTTATTCCAATATATTTTGCTGTTAGTGCTTCTTTCAACTTTTTAAACATTTCTATACCCTCTTCCTCTCATTTGTAGTCTAGGCCTTGTGTTACTGGTTGACTGATTGAGACGCACTGTTCTTAAGCGGAGAGTGGTGTATCAGATAAAACAATTATACGACTACTGAGAAAGTTATTAGGTACCTTGAAAAGTAGAGTGAAACAAATGTCCGTACTAGTGTCCTGTATATTAAACTGCAATTGCTATGCTTAAATGGCACAGAACATTACAAGAGTGTTCATGTACAAATGAAGAAACCCACTGTTCTTAAGCGGAGAGCGGTGTATCAGAAAAAAGAATTATACAACTAGTGGGAAAGTTATTAGGTACCTTGAAAGCAGAGTGAAACAAATCTTCGTACTAGTGCCCCATATAATAAACTGAAATTGCTATGCTTAAACTGGCACAGTACATTCTAAGGGTGTTCATGTACAAATGAAGAAACCATTTGTAGCCTGCAGGCCATGGTGGAATCGTGGCAGGGATTGTTGACTTTTTCATTCTTCAAAGTTGAGATGTGTGAAAGCACACTATATAAAAGGTAAGTCACTACTGCATTTAAAGAAGTCTACAGCACTTTTATTTGGCCAGATTTCCCATGCCAAAATGTTATGAAAAGGCTTGGGAGACGAGTAATCATGTCTCTCTTATCATGTGCATAGTTACGCTATCTGTGTACACATGGACTCATCAGTAAAATGAAAAAACTGTAGACTGCAAGGAAAGAGTGATTAGAAAATACAACATGGCCAAGATAGTGCCATTTGTTTATGCTATATAGCATTGTTTGCCTGTTTAACAAGTAAAACCACAGCCTAATACCCACACATGCACACATACTCACTCTACTCCAATACCTGCAGCTTTCGGGTTTGCCGACTGGCACAGCACAATCAATGACATTCCCATGTAGTCAAAAAACATGTTTATTTTGAAAACAAATGAGACATAAAACAAATGAGACATAAAAGAGGGAGGTAGGTCAAGAGGGATGGAAAAAAGGAGATAGTAAAGGGAGAGTAAAAGGAGGACAAGGAAAGAGAGATAGAAGTGTCAGAGAAAAGGAAATGGGGATTAAGAAACAGACATATCGAGAGAATGATAGATAGTGATTGATGGTTAAAAAGAGGCAGTGGGTGCACAGGGACAAGTGAAAGAAAATTTGAACAAGGAAGAAAGTTGAAGTCAAGGCTGTGGGTTGGAGGGGGTGAGCGGAAGTCAAAGAGGGGAGGATCTGTTGGCAGTGCGCTCCTAGGTTTTTTCCTTTTATGAAATCACTTCATATAAATTTTTTTTAAAAGGCAACCATTCCTGAATGGTAATGCCCAACTTGAGGTGCGGAACAGGATGGAGCGGGTCACCTGTATGTGTAGTGTGAATACAGACAGACACCTAAAGAGGAAGAAAAACCTCTCCTTAAATTGCCTTCCATCTGAAAAATACATTAAATGGATACTATTGGTTCACAACAAATCTAAAAGATGCTTGGGAGCCACAATAAATAATTGATGGAGTCATTTGAAGCTGGACAACTTGGCAAAGAAGTATTCTTTTAGAGAGGTGCTGTAATTATTAACAAGCCGCGTTTAGAGTGGTTTTTTCGAATGGAAAATTGTAAGCAATGTTTGCACTAGCAACAGTTTGGTGACATTTTCTGAAAAGTATATATATTTTTAAAGCAATTTTTTATCTTAAACAGAGAGCCAAATGTATTAACTTGTTCCACAAAGGAACACTTCAACCAAAGTTGTTGCCTTGTGTTTGTCAAAGAGAGAGAGAAAAACATCACCCTAGCTACTAGCATATGGTACTGTTTTTCTCTTTTCCGGTGCTGCCACACATTATGTTACAACGTGCTGATGAAGCGGATAAATTGATGACTCTCTTTATTGACACATAAAACAGATTATGACACATTTGAGAAAAAAATGACAAAAATGCACAAATTGTGCTAACTATACATTGAAGAAAAGCAAGCAAAATCTTGAGAAGACTTAGCTGCTTCATCATAAAAGCATGCTGACAAGAGTAAAATTAGATGAAAATGAGTCACTTGAATAACATAGAATGTACTCTGTTTACTAGTATTGGTGTATCTTTTCAACATGTAATAGAAGATGCTATGTGATAAGTTCACATGGTTAGAACATTTTCTAATTACACTTATGTAAGAATAATGTGCATGAAGAATTAATTGAAACTAATGATATGTAGATTACTTTATGGGGCCGATTATGATGTCTGTCAGAAAGCCTTTGACTTCTAGAAGGACACTGTCAGTTTGCATTCCGACCACCCGATTATGATGTCGGTAGTCAAAACGTAAACCATCGCTTTGTTTCGACTCGGTTCCGAATGGCTGTCAGAAACTCCTTGATATTCGGAACTGCACCGTAATTCCCTATAGAAGTCGTTTCCGCTGTTAGCAGTGGCGGCTCCTCCACTACGGTAGAGGAGCATCACCCCACTGCTTTTATGCAGTGTGAAGTAGAAACCTAAATAATAATAACTTTGAGTTAATATCATTTTATGCTTGTGCTGCTTTGTAGGAGGGTGGGTGGCAGGTGCTGCTCTGCTCTCAGAAGAGGGCAGGGGAGGAGTAGTTTGCCCACTCCTAAGTGCACATGACTGTTTGGCCGGCCCCCTCAGGCTGCCCAAAACAATCATGTGCATTATCCCTGTTCTCCATGCAGGCTTCATAACAGCCTACATGGATAACATACCCAGGCCCCCAGTCCCTGGCTGAGCGTCGAACTAGGACACTCAGACCAATCACAATGCTGCATTGCATCATTGTGATTGGTCAGCCTGGGTGCAAGGAAAGTTAATTTTATTTATATATATTGCACACCCCGCCCCCTCCCGCCTCACCACCCATGAGCCATGCCGGCCACCACTGGAGGTCGGTTTCAAACAGTGTTTCTGTACTGACCTGTCCGACATGGAAAGGATGTTGGAAAGTGACTTTGGGGACCCTGGCAGGCCCCCTTGCCTTTGCGGCCTAAGACTGGTGGTTACCATACTGTAAAACACTGCACTGTTTGGCAGGCACCATGGGGTGCCAGCCACAGGGTTCAGGTTTTCACACACACACACCCATTTTCCTATAAGAGCCTGCATTACAGTCGGTTTACTGCTGTGACACAAGAAAAAGTGAGTATGAGACGCACCTCCTGGCACACTGCTGGTGGGGCGATGAGGTGCTCTTGTGTCCTGAGGACCTGAGGACACAAGTGGACTTCATCCCCCGAGCAGCAGTGCACCAGGAGGCGTGTTTGCCGAGTGGTGCATAATGGGGGGTGTGGCCTCAGACCACTCTCAGTAATCCAGCTGCGTGGGGCTTACTGGAGGTACCTGGTGAGCTAGTGTCCCCCAACCAAGAGCATGCCAGGACGCACTTTTGCAGAGTGGTGGAAAAAGGGTGTGTGGCCTGTGTCCACCTGTCAGCAATCCAAGTGTGTGGGGCTTACTGGAAATAGGAGGTAGGCTAGTTGGCCCCAAAGGACCCCCATCAGCAAATGTTACTTCAATCCCCATCCAAGAACGAGCCAGGGAGCATGTTTGCAGAGTGGTGGGCAAAGGGGGCATGGCCTGCTATGAGAATTTAGCAATCCTGTGGTGTGGGACTTACTGGAGGTAATAGGAGGGGTAGTTGGCACCCATGGATGTCCTTGGGCCTACCACCCCTCTTGTTACCTCCAGTAAGTCCCACATAGTGGGGTTACTAAGACGTCTTTGGAGTCCACGGTCCCTTTCTCCACCCCTCTGCAAACGTGCCTTCTGGCAAACTACAGGATGGGGGATGAAGTCCACTTTATGCCTGAGGGACTTTGGGGCGCAAGAAGCCCTCCTGGTACCTACTGTAGGTCCTGCACACTGGAATTCCTGAACGCTTGCCGGAGGTCCAGCATCCTTTCTCCACCACTCTGTAAACGCGACTACTAATTAAAGAAGCATTTGCAACATAATAGGTGTTGCATTTGCAGGGGTTAGAGCTATTGGCATTGTAAATGTAAAAGTGTTTTACTAATATTTTTTGGTGTAGAGTGAATGCACGTTGTGTGTAGTTGAAATATGTGGTAGTGAGATTATGTGCGTTGGAGAGTAATTATGTGGTATTGTAGTCTGTGTCGTGGAATGGTAACCTCAGGTTTAGTCTTCCTCATTTCCATATAAGCTAAACTATAAACTCAATCAGACACAAAAAAAGAAAGCGCCACTGAGGAGTATTTCTGGACTAGTTGGAGGTATGAGCAAGGCCACTGGAATTATGTGAATGTTCGGCTGCACTAATTTTCACATAATTAAACATATTCTTCATTCACCAAATATTCCATCATGTGCTGCTAATCTGCAGATTTGAACAAATAAAGCCTTATTTCTAGCTCAATTGTCTCTCCTACTTTTTTCTATGCCATTATGCCTCTTTTTGCACCTCTAATGGTTCTTTCTGCACTGCTCTTGATTCTTTCTGTACCTTACTTGCCTCTTTCTGCACTTCTCTTCCTTCTTTCTGTACCCCTCCTGCCTCTTTCTATACCTTTCTTGTCTCTTTCTGCACCTCTCTTACTCTTTTTGCACCCTTCCCGTCCTTTTCAGCACTTCTGTTGCTTCTTTCTGCACTTATCTTCCTTCTTTCTGTACTTGTATCGCCTCTTTGTGCAACTCTCCTACTTTTTTCTAAACCCTCTTGCCTCTTTTTGCACCGCTATGGGTTCTTTCTGCACTGCTCTTGATTCTTTCTGCACCTTACTTGCCTTCTTTCTGTATCACTCCTGCCCCTTTCTGTACCTTTCTTGCCTCTTTATGCACCTCTCCTACCTCTTTCTGCACCCCTCTTCCCTCTTTTGCACCCCTGTTGGTTCTTCCTGGGCTGCTCTTGCTTCTTTCTGCACCTCTTTGCAAATATCTGTATCCCTTTTGCCTCTTTCAACATCCCTCTTCCCTCTTTCTGCACCCCTCTTGCCTCTGTCTGCACACATGTTCCCTCTTTCTGCACCCCTTCTGCCTCTTTCTGCAACTCTCTTGCCTCCTTCTGTACCCCACTTGCGTCTTTCTGCCCTTCTATTGCCTCTTTCTGCACCTCTCTTTCTTTTCTATGCACACATGCCTCTTTTTGCACCTATTTTTCTCTTTCTGCACCTGTCTTGCATCTTTCTGCACCCCTGTTCCCTCTATCTGCACTTTTCCTGCCTGTTTCTGTACCTTTTTTGCCTCTTTCTGTATCTCTGTTGATTCTTTTTGCACTTCTCTCCCTTCTTTCTGCAACCCTACTGCCTCTTTCTGTTCTTGCCTCTTTGTACACCTCTGCTACTTTTTTCTGCATCCTTCTTGCATCTTTTTGCACCTCTGTTGGTTCTTTTTGTACTGCTCTTGCTTCTTGCAGCACCTTACTTACTTTTTGTGCACTTCTCTTGCTTCTTTCTTCACCTCTATTGATTTTTTCAGCAATTTTCCTGCCCCTTTCTGCACTTCTCTTCTGTGTTTCTGTACCCTCCTGCCTCTTTCTGTACTTTTATTGCCTATTTCTGTACCTCTCCTACCTCTTTCTGCACCCTGCTTTCCTCTTTATACACCTCTGTTGGTTCTTTCTGTGCTGCTCCTGCTTCTTTCTACATCCCTCTTGCCTATTTCTGCATACTTTTTCACTCTTTCTGCACCCTGTTTGCCTATTTCTGCAACTCTCTTGCCTCTTTCTGCAGGTATCTTGCCTCCTTCTGTACCTCACTTGCCTCCTTCTGCATTGCTATTGCCTTTTTCCATACCTCTGTTACTTCTTTCTGCACCTGTTGTCTCTTTGTGCACCCCAATGTCTCTTTCTGTACTCATCTTCTCTCTTTCTGCAACTCTCTTGCTTTTTTCTGCACCCTTCTTCTCTTTTTCACATTCCGCTTCCCTCTTTCTGCAGTTATCTTGCCTCTTTCTGTGCCTAACTTACCTCTTTCTGCACTTCTATTGCCTCTTTCTGCACCTCTCTTACTTCTTTATGAACCATTGTTGTCTCTTTCTGCACCATTGTTGTCTCTTTCTTCACTCATCTTCCCTCTTTCTGCAACTCCCTGCTTCATTCTGCACCTCTCTTGCTTCTTTCTGCATCCTCCTTCTCTTTTTTACATCCCTCTTCCCTCTTTTCGCTGTCCTCTTGCCATTTTCCGCAACTCTCTTGCCTCTTTCAGTAGTTCTCTTGCCTCTTTCTGCACCCCACTTGCCTATTTCTGTATTTCTATTGCCTCTTTCTGACTGACTGACTGACTGAATTATTTATTAAGCGCGCTTATGCCGAGGCGTCTTGGCGCTATAGAAGGAAGGTGAACAGGACTGCCAGTTAGACCATGGAGAAGAGCCAGGTTTTCAAAGCTTTTCTAAAACGGATCCTGTTTGAATCGGAGCATAGCGCAATGGGCATGGTGTTCCATAGTTTCGCTGCCTGGTAGGAAAAAGACTTTCCGCCCCATCGGACTCTCCTTATTCTAGGCATACAGATCAAGTCCAGACTGCTAGATCTTAATGTGCGGGGCGGCACATAGCGAGGAAAGAGATTTGTCATGTCCTCCACCCCCCTTCCATTAAGGGACTTGTGGACTAGACAGAGGGCCTTGAATTGCACTCTACGCCTGACAGGGAGTCAGTGAAATAGCCGTATAGCATTCGATGTCGGGTGACGCTTGGAAGATCTAGCAGGACTCTGGCTGCCGCATTTTTAATTGATTGAAGTTTTGCGATTTGTTTTTCACCAGTTCCTAGATATAAGGTGTTACAGTAGTCTTTACAGGATAGTAGCAGGGCTCGAACCACTGTTCTCTTCAATGTGAGAGGTATATATGGCAGGATTTTCCGGAGAACCTTAATTGTAAAAAAAACAGGCCGATGTAACTTGACTAATTTGTGCGGTACAAGTTAGTTCTTTATCGATCATATAGCCCAAGGTTCCTGACTTTTTTTGCTTAGGACTGGGCATGTGCCAGCTTCTGGAGGCCACCAAAGGTGGCTTCAGATGGAGGTTTTGGGCCAAACTTAATCACCTCAGTTTTTTAGGTGTTGAGCTTTAAAAAGTTCTTACTCATCCAGCTCTTTACATCAAGGAGAGAGTTACAAAAACGCTCCGCTGTGGCTTCCACCGTCATTGAGAGAGACATCACTAACTGGGTGTCATCGGCATAAGACACTAAACACAGGCCGTGAGATTTTATAAGTTTTGCCAGTGGGGTCACGTACAAATTAAACAAGGTAGGGGAGAGCGTCGATCCCTTAGGGACGCCACATGGGAGAAAAAACTCTCTTGACTGAAGGCCCTCCCAGTGGATTTGCTGTACTCGGGCTTCTAAAAAAGACCTGAGTAGCATTAAGGCAATATCTGTAATGCCTGCTGCTCTGAGCCTATCTAATAGGACCCCGTGATTGACGGTATCGAAAGCTGCATCAGGTCTAGCAGTATTAGAACTGCTCTGCCTCCTTTATCCATGGTTCTGCGAATTTCCTCAGTGACCATAATTAAATCGGATTCCGTAGAGTGACATGACCTAAAGCCATGCTGGGGAAGGTCTAGGATGTTATTTAGGTCTACGAATTTCATTAGTTCCTGGTTCAATGTTTTTTCAAGTATCTTGGCTGGTAAGGGAAGGCACGATATAGGACGATAGTGTTTGGGTTCCAATGGGTCCATGGATTCCTTTTTCAAACTGGGCCTTATACAGGCCTTTTTCCATCTTTGAGGAAAGACTCCAGAGCTTATTATCACATTCAGTAAAGGGGTCAGAATAGAGCTAATTGCCTCAGGGGCCAAATGAAGTGTGTAAGGGGGACAGGGGTCCAGGGGTGATCCTGATGTAGTCTGAATTAACAGGTTTGTGACCAGATTTTAGGAGGGAGAATTGAGAAAGATGATTTGCAGGGGGTTCAGTGTGATCCCTTCGCTGCTGTTGTTGTAGACAGATTGTGGAGATCGTCGTAGACAGCTTGGACTTTGTGCTGGAAAAACAGGTCCATATTATCCACAAAATTCTAATCCGGGACAAAGATAGTGTCTCGAGGACACTTTGCTAATTTCGAGACAGTTTTAAATAATTCCTTTGAGGAATTTGAAGACTCTTGAATTTTTTTGGTAAAGAAGGCCGATTGGCCTGTTTTATCTTTATTTTGAATTCAAGTAAGACGCTGGTATATTCTTTCCTATATTGAATGCTGTAATCGGATCTCCAGATCCGCTCATAGTGACGGCAATTAAGTTTAATTAGTTTGACGTCAGCAGTATACCATGGTGAGGTGACTAGTGGTCTTCTTGGTTTCTTTATTTCCTCAGGGGCCAACTCGTTTATCGCCTGGCTAATCCATGCGTTGAATTTCTTGGCCCCACTATTGCTATCTTCTATTGAAGGGGCATTTACAGATAGGATTTTAGTTAATTGGTCAGCTTGAATGTTCTTACAGGATCGCATGTTGGCTGAAAGGGAATGATCCCTTCACTGGGTAATAGGGATGTTACTTATTATATTAAAAAAAATGGCTGCATGTTTCTACCAAGGAACTGGCAAGACCGATGTCATCCTCATATGGTCATTGTTAGTAAAAATGCCGTCGAGCGTATGGCCCCCTTGATGCGTGGGTATTGAAACTATCTATTCCATATCAAAACCCTGAAAATTATCGATAAGGGTAGCGGCGTCCGTGTCATTATTTTACTCTAAATAGAAGTTAAAGTTGCTTAGGACCTTGAAGGTGACTGTATCGAGGCAGGATTCTAGGAAGGTTTGAAGCGCTCTAATGAAAGGGGCTCTGGGTCCCGGAGCCTGTACACCAGTAAGCCTGACAGAATTTCTTGATTTTTGTCCTTGACGCTAAAAGTCATAGTCTCAGCTTACAAGCCTAATTGTGGGAGGACATTTACTTTGAGGTAAGAGCGATATATCAGCGCAATTCCACCCCCCCACTGCTCCTGTTCTGTCTACCTGTGCCACTGAATATCCGGTAGGGACAGCGACATTCCAATCTGGTCCTGAGGAGTCCGACGCTCAAGTTATCTGTTATTAGGGTGCTCATATTTATTTTTGGACATAGATCTAAAGTTTACTAGGATACTTTTTATTATTTTATGGTTACCACCTGTGGGCCTGTCGGCTAGTTTTGTATTTACACATGTAGTTGCCAGAGTAGGGGTAGTATTGTTAGTCTTACATCCAGTGGTATTTGTAAGCTGAGTGCCATCTCTAGGATGTACTGATGGATTTGTGAGCAAGAAGCCACAGGAAGGGCAGCTGCTGGAGTCTATAATACAGTGATCAAGCATGATGGAGTATTTTTCACAGTTACCCGTATTTAACTCCAACGGGTAACCTCTCTTGCTTCTTTCTGTGCTTCTCTTGCTTCTTTATATACCTCTCTTGCTTCTATATGCACCCTTCTATTATTTTTTGGATCCCTCTTCCCTCTTTCTGCGATTCTTTTGCATCTTTCTGCACCTCACCTGCTTCTTTCTTCACCCTTCTTGCATCTTTTTGCACCCCTCTTCCCTCTTTCTGCTCCTCTCTTGCCTCTTTCTGTATCTCTGTTGCTTCTTTCTCTACTTCTCTTGCTCTTTCTACACCTTTCACACCTCTTTCAGCACTTCTGTTGCTTCTTTCTGCACTTCTCTTCCTTCTTTCTGCACACCTTCTGCTTCTTTCTGTACTTGCCTTGCATCTTTGTGTACCTCTCCTACTTATTTATGCACTTCTGTTGCTTCTTTCGGCAATCCTCCTGCCTCCTTCTGTACTTCTCTTCCTTCTTTCTGTACCCCTCCTGCATCTTTCTGTACCTTTCTTGCCTCTTTTTGCACCTCTCTTACCTCTTTCGGCACCCCTCTCGCCTCTTTGTGCACCTCTGTTAGTTCTTTCTGCACTGCTCCTGCTTCTTTATGCACCTCTTTTGCACATTTCTGATTCCCTCATGCCTCTTTCTACACCCTCTTTCCTATTTCTCCACCTTTCTTGCTTCTTTCTGTACTTCTCTTGCTTCTTTCTGCACTGCTCTTGCTTCTTTCTGCGTCTCTCTTGCACAATTCTGTATCCCTCTTTAATCTTTATTCACGCCTGTTCCCTCTTTTTGCACCTCTCTTGCTGCCTTTTGTACCCTTGTTCCCTCTTTCTTTACCTTTGCTACCTGTTTCTATACCTGTCTTGCGTCTTTCTGTATCTCTGCTGCTTCTTTCTCTACTTCTCTTGCTTTCTGTACCCTTCACGCCTCTTTCAGCATATCTTTTGCTTCTTTCTGCACTGCTATTACTTCTTTCTGTACCTCTTTTGCAAATGGCTGCATCCCTCTTGCTTCTTTCTATACCATCCTTCCCTCTTTCTGTACCTCTCTTGCCTTTGTCTACACACCTGTTCTCTCTTTCTGCACCCCTTTTGCCTGTTTCTGCACTTCTGTTCGTTCTTCCTGGGCTGTTCTTGCTGCTTTCTGCTCTTCTTCGCAAATCTCTGTATCCCTTTTGCCTCTTTCAATATCCCTCTTCCCTCTTTCTGAACCTCTCTTGCCTCTGTCTGCACACATGTTCCCTCTTTCTGTACCCCTTTTGCTTGTTTCTGCAACTCTCTTGCCTCTTTCTGCAGGTCTCTTTCCTCCTTCTGCACCTAACTTGCCTCTTTCCCTAGTGTATGTAGGTTTTTTCACTTTATTCTGTCTCTCAGCATAGCACTGGCTCCAGGCCTGGTTAGTCAGAGCCAGTTACCACCAGTACCAGTCAGCAGAATGTTGGGGGCACATGATGACTTTGCAACAAGGCCTCTTTCTGCACTTCTGTTGCTACGTTCTGCATTTCTCTTGCTTCTTTCTGTGCCCTTCTCCCTGTTTCCGCACATGTCCTACCTCTATAAGCATAGTTAGAAAATAGCATTTAAAAAATCTTTGAAATTCACTGAAAAACCCTTAGTTTCAGGGACATTATATTTATAAATTAGCATTTAAGAAACCTTAGAAATTCACAGAAAAAAACCATAGGTTTCATGGATGTTTTAGTTAATTGGACATTTCACTGGTACAAAACCAGAGAAATTTGGCCGTTATAGTTTGTTGAGTTAACTATAACTCGCACCCCCGCAATGCACTGCTGATGACGTCACATATGACATCATTCATGACATGGTCAGTGACATCACTGATGACATTCAAATGTTATCACTGATAACTTCATTCAGTGACTGTGTGGTTCTGTAAAGTTTAAATATGTTTTATATATGTATACATATATATATATATATATTTATATCAAACACAGATTCCCGGTGAAAGCCAGTACCCGCACACGAGTGGGTCGTTTCTAGGGTTCCGGAAGCTCAATATCTTTCTCCAAACATTCTCCCATCAGGAAAATACGTAAACGACACACCAGGAGTTTGCTGTGCTTGAAAATTTATTTGGCAGCAAAAACAAACAACGCGTTTCACCTCACGGCTTGTTCACGTTTGCTGTGAACTCCAAAACCTAGTCCTTTTACATTGTCAATTATTCAACATAGAGGTAGGACTATTCGTGTACACCCATACGTGAAAGTATAGCGGACATGTTGGAACAGAAAATACATCGTTGTATGTCAGATTCTAATTGCAAATACAATTTTAAAATCATAAGGCGGCAACAGTTTCACAATCACATACAATGTGTCATTATTTCACGCAAAGAATATATAGCGTAAAACACAATGATTCCAACCACGGACCTCGTTACATATATCAATGCCATTAGATGTTGGCTTTCTGTGGTCTATAAGCTAAGTATTAAGCCTATATCTATGAGCCACTATCCTGCAGTTCTGCCCTAGTGGGCACATAATATGTTGCATGATATGAAATGTGACAATAAAGTCCACTTATCAGCTGGACAAAGGTACTGAGGGAACCTGAAAAAAATCATTGTGTCATGGAAAGTAAATACATTGGAGAGCTGGGATTGAGCCCAAGTGGGCATATTCCGTGTACAAATATGTGTATCAACACGCAATTATACTGATAACCTCATCTATAACAAATGTCACATAGTTCCGAGATTGAGCCCAAGTGGGCATAGATGTGTTATCAACAAGTTCCCAACGTTTGTAGGGTGTTCTCATAGATTTAAAAGTTCTCAACATCTTGTATCTCATGGTTGATTACTATCAGACTTTCTTTTAATCCAATCCTCCAAGTGGAATTTCCACCGTGCCACATAAACTTATTAGTTAGAACTGACATTTCTGTGCATTACGGTTCCAATGTCCAACATCGTAGAAACAAATTCTGTGAATTAAAAACAAATAAACAGCTGGATATTTCTAATGTTCTACAACAAATGTTCCATATACAAGCTAGATGTTATTTACATTTCATCTCTCAAGGTGCACAGAAAGCTCCTCATGATTGTTCAAACCCTGAGGAAACATAGTCTCGAAATCAATGATATATCTGGATTCCATTTTTCTCAGGCATGTCTTTTTGTCCCCACCACGTACTCCCAGATCAACTTTGTCAAGCACCACCATTCTCAGCAAGTTTTCATTTTGAAAATGATGTTCAAAAAAGTGCCTGGCCACAGGGTATTGCACATTGTGATTCTTAATGGCCCTGAGGTGTTGTAGCACTCTTTCTTTTGCCTTTAATGTGGTGCTTCCTATATACCACTTATCGCAAGGGCAAATAAGTAGGTATACACAATACATGGTGTTACATGTTACATTCTTTTGTATGGAGAACACTTTCCCAGTACTGGGCACAGTTACCTCTTTACAATTAATGCTGTTGCGACATGCTTTACATGATCTGCAACACTTGAAACCCAGTGTATCCGTGGGTTTGTTCGTACTGGCCACCGAATTCGGACTGAGCTCATCCCTCAGGGATTTGCTCTTTCTGAATGTGACCTGAGGGTTGTGGCTTATGTGTGATTTTAAATGCTGATCGGTCAACAACACATGCCAGTGTTTCTTTAGAATCTTTCTCACTTCTGTAGCCTGGCCTGAAAAGGTAGTAATGAATCTAATATTGGATTCAGTGTTGTTAACTTTGTTGGTATCCAAAAGGTCTTTCCTTTCTTTAGTGTTTACCCTCCTCACGGCCCCTTGTATCGTTTTGTTATTGTACCCACGTTCTTTGAAATGTTTGATCATTGTTTCTTGTTCAGTTTCAAACGCCTCCTTTGTACTACAATTGCGTTTGGCCCGTAACAGTTCCCCGTAGGGGATACTGTCGATGAGGTTTCTGGGATGTGCACTCCTAGCATTGAGTAAACTGTTGCCTGCTGTTGTCTTCCTGTAGAGACTGGTGGTTATCGAGGTCTCTTTAATCTCAACACATATGTCTAGGAACTCTATCTTGGATCTATGTATATGTTCAGTAAATCTAAGATTCATTGCGTTGTTGTTTAGCTGGCACACACATCTTCTCACTGATTCCTCCGTGCCGTCCCAGATCACAAAGATGTCGTCGATATACCTAAGCCACAGGACAACATTGGTGTTAAAATCTGTGACCTCGTTGGACACCTGCTCCTCCCACCAACCCATGAATAGGTTGGCATAGCTGGGGCGAAGCAGGTGCCCATCGCCGTGCCCTGTGACTGTCGGTATATCAATTCATCAAAAATGAAAAAATTGTGATGTAGACAAAATTCAATGAGCCCAAGCAACATCTTGGAGTGCTCCAGAAATGCAATAGATCTTGATTTCAAAAAGTGTTCCACTGCTTGTAAACCTAAGCTGTGTTTAATGCACGTATATAAGCTGTTCACATCAAGGGTAACCAAGATGTAAGTTGGTTCCCAAACAATGCCTTCTATACTTTTCAAAAAATGTGTAGTGTCCTTAAGATACGTGGGTAGAGCTGTTACAAAGGGTCTCAGATAATAGTCAATATATTGAGAGGTCTTTTCAAGAAGTGAACCCATTGAAGATACAATGGGTCTCCCTGGTGGATTAGTGGCATTTTTATGCACTTTAGGGAGAAGGTATAGAATGGGGATTCTGGGATGGTCACATTTAAGAAATAGATATTCCTCCCAGGTAAGCAGACCCTTATCCCTGAAATTGTCTAATTTAGTTTCAAACAAACCTTTGGTTTCTCTGAAATCAGCGAATGAGCTTGATTCATAACAGTTTGCATCTTTTAACTGTCTATGCCCCTCTGCCAGATAATTGTTTCTGTCTAGTACAACCACATTGCCACCCTTGTCCGCGTGGCGGATAACAATATTAACATCCTCCTTGAGGCTTTCAATTGCTTTATACTGTTCAAATGACACATTTTTCTTCTTATTAGGCAGGAGTTGCTATAATCGTACAAGTGCGTAAGATCCAATATGGCAGCAATGGACTCAAGACGCAAAGCGGCAGCGGACAAGCTGTTTTTCATGCAAGGTGGAACTGTTTATGATCCAAAAACGCAAGCAGTGAATATAAGCAAGGAGGTATAACTACAAACGCTACTTTCCAAACTTGAGAAATTATACAAAAAAGAACTTGGGAAATGATGGGAGGCAGAATCCGTGCAGCGATATATTGACGCAGGAAGAGTGCTGCGAGGTCTGAGAATTTTTACTGTCCCCACCTTCCAAGATCCAGATCCAGACATGCTGGATGAATGGTCGAATAATTCAGTGGCATGCTCTACGACAATGATGCACATTCTGGTGAAATATGCGCTGAAAGACGGGAAAAAAATACTGGAACAGATCGAAGCATTGATTGCGGAGATAACTCCGATAATGGGAAAGGATGATTTTGATGTACATGCAAAGAATCTAGAAGTAAAGATGCACAAGCTGGAGGAAGAAATAACAGCAAAGAAACAACGTAAATTCCTGAGGGATTATAAAGATTACCAGGCGGGTCGCACTTTAACCTTCCACCGTAAATATGAACACCTGTATGATAAATCCAAAATGACAAAAAATGCTTTGACAGTGGCACAAGCAGAACCAGTAGAAAGTGATGTTTCAGATGGAAGTCTGCAAGACCTTACTGCCGTGGGTCTAAACCAAAGTGCTGTGGATGACCAGGAGGAAATAAGGAAGCGTTTTTTGTTACAGTTCCAAGTGATAAATCAGGGACGGACGGACCAACAACAGGACCAAGGAAACCAAAAAGGACGCCGCAGAGGAAATCGGGGAAGACCGAAAGGAACAAGAAAGCAAAAATCAGACAACAACGCCGCAAAATAGCCCATGGGAATGGCAACAAGGGGCAGCAAGACACAACTATGACGGTAATCAATTTATCTACTAGACCTTTAACTGTACATGAACATGAGGTTCTTTCACTAGGATTATCATTTTGCCCTTGCAACAATCTAGACTATGCTCAAACGAGAATTGACCTGTTTTATTTCGCAAGGAAATTAAAACTAAAAAAGTGGTTTGAAACCCATCCTCCTAAGCCCCCACCAATGGTGGGAAACAATCTTGAAAGTAATTTGGATTTGAATGATATTGAATTGATGGAAATCATTTCTTCGGGCACTATTGATGGTAATGAGTTCTTATGTGATGATGATGTTGATACCAACGAAAATCCAGGAAGTAACTTTAAAGTAAAATCCAAGTTTATTCCTCAGATTGTGTGTGAGGCAGTCAAAGTGTTTGAAAAGGGAGTTTTGCAAGACCTTAAGAAATTGAGACTTGACGGTATGCCTAATAAGAAGAAAAAATTGTCATTTGAACAGTATAAAGCAATCGAAAGCCTCAAGGAGGATGTTAATATTGTTATCCGCCACACGGACAAGGGTGGCAATGTGGTTGTACTAGACAGAAACAATTATCTGGCAGAGGGGCATAGACAGTTAAAAGATGCAAACTGTTATGAATCAAGCTCATTCGCTGATTTCAGAGAAAAAAAAGTTTGTTTGAAACTAAACTACACAATTTCAGGGATAAGGGTCTGCTTACCTGGGAGGAATATCTATTTCTTAAATGTGACCATCCCAGAATCCCCATTCTATACCTTCTCCCTAAAGTGCATAAAAATGCCACTAATCCACCAGGGAGACCCATTGTATCTTCAATGGGTTCACTTCTTGAAAAGACCTCTCAATATATTGACTATTATCTGAGACCCTTTGTAACAGCTCTACCCACGTATCTTAAGGACACTACACATTTTTTGAAAAGTATAGAAGGCATTGTTTGGGAACCAACTTACATCTTGGTTACCCTTGATGTGAACAGCTTGATGTAAACACAGCTTAGGTTTACAAGCAGTGGAACACTTTTTGAAATCAAGATCTATTGCATTTCTGGAGCACTCCAAGTTGTTGCTTGAGCTCATTGAATTTTGTCTACATCACAATTTTTTCATTTTTGATGAATTGATATACCGACAGTCACAGGGCACGGCGATGGGCACCTGCTTCGCCCCCAGCTATGCGAACCTATTCATGGGTTGGTGGGAGGAGCAGGTGTCCAACGAGGTCGCCGATTTTAACACCAATGCTGTCCTGTGGCTTAGGTATATCGACAACATCTTTGTGATCTGGGTCGGCATGGAGGAATCAGTGAGAAGATTCGTGTGCCAGCTAAACAACAACGCAATGAATCTTAGATTTACTGAACATATACATAGATCTAAGATAGAGTTCCTAGACATATGTGTTGAGATTAAAGAGACCTCGATAACCACCAGTCTCCACAGGAAGACAACAGCAGGCAACAGTTTACTCAATGCTAGGAGTGCACATCCCAGAAACCTCATCGACAGTATCCCCTACGGGGAACTGTTACTGGCCAAACGCAATTGTAGTACGAAGGAGGCGTTTGAAACTGAACAAGAAACAATGATCAAACGTTTCAAAGAACGTGGGTACAATAACAAAACGATACAAGGGGCCGTGAGGAGGGTAAACACTAAAGAAAGGAAAGACCTTTTGGATACCAACAAAGTTAACAACACTGAATCCAATATTAGATTCATTACTACCTTTTCAGGCCAGGCTACGGAAGTGAGAAAGATTCTAAAGAAACACTGGCATGTGTTGTTGACCGATCAGCATTTAAAATCACACATAAGCCACAACCCTCAGGTCACATTCAGAAAGAGCAAATCCCTGAGGGATGAGCTCAGTTCGAATTCGGTGACCAGTACGAACAAACCCACGGATACACCAGGTTTCAAGTGTTGCAGATCATGTAAAGCATGTCGCAACAGCATTAATTGTAAAGAGGTAACTGTGCCCAGTACTGGGAAAGTGTTCTCCATACAAAAGAATGTAACATGCAACACCATGTATTGTGTATACCTACTTATTTGCCCTTGCGATAAGTGGTATATAGGAAGCACCACATTAAAGGCAAAAGAAAGAGTGCTACAACACCTCAGGGCCATTAAGAATCACAATGTGCAATACCCTGTGGCCAGGCACTTTTTTGTACATCATTTTCAAAATGAAAACTAGCTGAGAATGGTGGTGCTTGACAAAGTTGATCTGGGAGTACGTGGTGGGGACAAAAAGACATGCCTGAGAAAAATTGATATATCATTGATTTCGAGACTACGTTTCCTCAGGGTTTGAACAATCTTGAGGAGCTTTCTGTGCACCTTGAGAGATGAAATGTAAATAACATCTAGCTTGTATATGGAACATTTGTTGTAGAACATTAGAAATATCCAGCTGTTTAGCTTAAAGTCGTCTTTTTTAAACCATTTCCTATGTTTTTAATTCACAGAATTTGTTTCTACGATGTTGGACATTGGAACCGTAATGCACAGAAATGTCAGTTCTAACTAATAAGTTTATGTGGCACGGAGGAAATTCCACTTGGAGGATTGGATTAAAAGAAAGTCTGATAGTAATCAACCATGAGATACAAGATGTTGAGAACTTTTAAATCTATGAGAACACCCTACAAACGTTGGGAACTTGTTGATAACACATCTATGCCCACTTGGGCTCAATCTCGGAACTATGTGACATTTGTTATAGATGAGGTTATCAGTATAATTGCGTGTTGATACACATATTTGTACACGGAATATGCCCACTTGGGCTCAATCCCAGCTCTCCAATGTATTTACTTTCCATGACACAATGCATTTTTTCAGGTTCCCTCAGTACCTTTGTCCAGCTGATAAGTGGACTTTATTGTCACATTCCATATCATGCAACATATTATGTGCCCACTAGGGCAGAACTGCAGGATAGTGGCTCATAGATATAGGCTTAATACTTAGCTTATAGACTACAGAAAGCCAACATCTAATGGCATTGATATATGTAACGAGGTCCGTGGTTGGAATCATTGTGTTTTACGCTATATATTCTTTGCGTGAAATAATGACACATTGTAGGTGATTGTGAAACTGTTGCCGCCTTATGATTTTAAAATTGTATTTGCAATTAGAATCTGACATACAACGATGTATTTTCTGTTCCAACATGTCCGCTATACTTTCACGTATGGTTGTACACGAATAGTCCTACCTCTATGTTGAGTAATTGACAATGTAAAAGGACTAGGTTTTGGAGTTCACAGCAAACGTGAACAAGCCGTGAGGTGAAACGCGTTGATTGTTTTTGCTGCAAATTAAATTTTCAAGCACAGCAAACTCCTGGTGTGTCGTTTACGTATTTTCCTGATGGGAGAATGTTTGGAGAAATATATATTTATATATATATATATATATATATATATATATATATATATATATATATATATATATATATATATATATATATATATATATATATATATATTACCTACTGGCGGTCGCCAGTAGGTATATATAGTTAGGATTTTTTCTCTATGGAACTTTTGAAAATTCTATGTCTAATAACTTTGGCGTTTGTGGACGGAATCGGCTGAAATTTTCAGGAAAATGGCACATTTCGTTTCTGATCAGCCCCTGAAAATTTGGGGGGGTTTCGTCAAGGGGGGGCCGAGAAAAAAGGGGGGTCCCAAAACACATTTTTCCCATTCATTTTTCCGTAGGGCGTTTGGCCTCACTTTTAGCTCGAACGGCTGAATGGATTTGCATGAAACTTGGCAAAATTGTAGGGACTGTTATCCCGATGTGCCTTTGCTGGGTCTCAATATATGTGCTCCAGTGTATTTTGAGAAATTAACGTTTTAAAAAACAGATATATCTGTGACAGCGTCCTAGATAGCGTACTAGTTCGCGTACTTTTCGCGTAACGGAGCTTTGCGAAGCGAAGCTGATTGGCTCTCCGGTGTCTGTCAACATTCTAAACAGTCCGTAGCGGCCGCCATCTTGTCTCTCGGTAGGATCGAGAGACAAGAGGAGGCCAAAACGAAGGGGGAAATGAAGGAAAGGGGGCAAGGTAGACCCCTTCTGACCCCCTAGGATTGATGAGGGGGATATTAAAGTGCCCCGCGGGGCCAAAAAAAAAAAAAAATGTTTTTTTTCGTGGGGTGCGCCCGGTACGCGTACCGGAAAGCGGTCTGGGGAGCGTACTATAAGGAAACAAGAATGATTGACTTTTAACTTATTGTATGTTTATTGATTGTTTGTTTTGTTGTTTTTTTTTTGTTTTTTTTATTTACGTAGCTACATGTAGGTATCAATGTAGAGTCTATAATTTAATAAACGCCGTCTCCTTTGTAGATATCTTGCTTGTTGTTAAAGAAGTTATTGTGGTATATGGAATTCATACCATAGTCTGTCTGGAAAGCCGAAACAACATGGTGGCAGGAGATGATAAAGAGATGTTAAATACACATTGGGGGTTATATAGTGGGAGAAAGGAAGTAACTATGAACAAAGTTAGTATGTAACACAAAAAAGTTGCACAGTATATTTTAAGTCTCACTTTATATTATATCTATTTTGGTACTATTTCATAATTTACATATAAAAAAGAACAATGTCTCAAACTATTTTTAATTTTTAAATAAATATTTATTGTTGGGATTTTTCAAAATCTAAAAGAATTCCCAACATTAATTCATCAGGTATGTCCTCCTTTTCATTCCATGATTCAATTTCTTCTACACAATTAATTAAGTCTTGGTCCAGAGAGTGATCCAAAAAGTCTATTTCATCTTTGTCTTCCTTAGGATTGTTTTCCATATTAATTTCAAATGAAATATTAATTTCATTTTGTTGTCCTTCCATTTTCTTGCTGTAAATTGCATAAAAAATAAATATATCAGTACAGATAGGGCACAGTTGGGTTTCAGTACAGACAGACAGTTTGGTTATTTAAACAGTGTTTTTTTCTTTGGGCAGTGTATGGTATCAAATTGGAAGTAGAAATATGAAGAAAATGATCAAATAAACTCTTAGTCAATTCTGAATTATACTAGAGAAGTCTAACTCTATCCTTAACTCAGGGCCGGCGCTAGGCATGGGCAGCGTGGGCTGCCGTTCAGGACCTCGCACTCAGCCCACCGGCATGAAGCCACGCACTGGTGATGTGTCCTTTCGTTTTCCGGGAGATCTATCACAAAGAAAGGTGTCGCCTGCAATTAAGGTCTATTGGAGGGGGCCCCCTCCTCGGGCCTCTCATGGATGGTGCCAGGAGGTATAGGGGAGGAAGAAGGAGACGCTCCCTCAATTGCAAGGAGACCATTCACAGACACTGTGGGGGGCCCATTGTCCAGCATTTTGGCGCACCCTCAGTTTTAACTTTTAGACCACAATCAATTCTCACACCTATGAAGGTGTGAGAAATGCGTGTGGATTAAAAGTTAAAACTGTGGGGGCGTCAAAATGCTGGACAATGGGGCCCCCACAGTGTCTGTGAATGTTCTCCTTGCAAGTGGTCACTTATGTAATTTGGAGGGGGCCTTGCGCACGTTCCCTTTTAGCCCAGGGCCTCGCAAATCCTTGGACTGGCCCTGCCATAACTAAAACAGAGAAGTCTATTTTATTCTATAAGTATTACATAGTGAAAGAATAAAACTGTCTGAAAATGTTTTTCTAATTAGCTTTCAGTACAGAACATACTTCAGTTTTAAAAATAATATCTTACCTTTTAAATATAACTTGAAGTTATCAGTTGATTTTTTGTTGTTCTGCACTTCATGAAGTAGTAGTCAAAATGGCTGTGTTTCTCTCTCTTTGTTTATATATATTCAGGTACATAACCAATCAAATGTCATGATATAATAGTAGAAATTGAAAGTAATATTTTAATTGGTTGTCATTTCCAACACTTCCGATATGTTTTGTGAAGTAATTTACCTCAGGGATTTTAGAGAGTTCTACATGCTAAATGGCTAAATGGTATTCCAACTAAATTTGTGAAAATGGTAGGGATTGGTATGTAGTATGAGCTAATGTTTAATTGGTGAAAGTGTCTCCAGTGGTTTTTCTGTAAATTACTTTCCCACCTTTTTTGAGCGAGTGCTTGTCAGTGCGTTTCCCGGTACGCAAACTTGCAGTGTTACGGGAGTCCTCCATTTTGTGTTTTGGTAGAATTGAGATATAAGATGGAGGGTAAATAATGTTCAGAATGGGTAGATTGGGGTACTTTAGACGTATGCTGTTTCCCTAAGTTTTCTGAGGGTGGCTGAGGAGGCTCATATATGTCGATAAAAAAAAATTGTTTTTTTTCGCGTGGTTAGCTGCCGGTACGCGAACTGGGTAGCGTACCGGGAAGCGAATATAGGTGAAAATAAGTGAAAAAAGGTACATTCGAAATTTCAAAAGAGTACACTAAGTTAAGGTAGCTCTGAAAAGAGCTTTTGGGTTCTGTGTATGTTCGAGAAACTTATAAGTAGGAACCAATACACATTCTTAAATTTAGTATGAAAACTCTGTTCCCCTCATCTGAGAAATGCACGCCATCTCCTCTGTAGATATCTTGCATGTAGTAACGCAAGTTATTGTTGTAGATACAGCCCATTCCATGGTCCCTCATGTAAGCTGAAACAGACTTATTTACATGCTTCCTCGATTTCTCAATTTGTGGACAAAATTGATTGGACCACCTCCATGTTTGTCTTTGGCATATATTGGAATATACCAAGGCAGTTTGAGGAAAAAGTGTCATCAATTGCTCAAAGGTGTCCTTTAAAAGCATTTCCAGACCTACCCCAGTCAAAGTGCCCAAATTGTTTCCTCCACAGTGCACTATTATGAGGTTAGGGGTTGGCAAATGTAAAAAGGTTTTCACCAATGGTATCAATTGGTGACATTTCAATCCTCTTCGACCAATCCATTTGATTTCCACATTTTGTAAATTGAGGTTGTGTAAATTTCTGTTATCAGCATACCTGTGAGCCCAGTGGATGTAGCTATGTCCAAGAATCCAGACTGAAAACATAGCTAGAGGAGTTTTTGCTGCAGTCAGATGAAGTGTGGGAATGAAATGGCAGTTGAAATAGTGATGTTTGTAATGTAAAAAACTGTGGAGTTTAAGTGCAAATGATTCATTAGCAGTGATTGGTGTATTTCCATTGCTGAAAACAGAAAGTTAGGGTGCATGGATGTGTTCTTTGAAAGATGTATTTTGAATGGTTATTTAAAAATGTAGTTATGAAAGATTGCAGTGGATTAGCAGGTGTACTGAGAGATCAGAGTTCATTTGAAACATTGTTGTGTGAACTTGTGGCCATGACAGGTCTGGCAGGCGGTAGTTGCTATGGAAAAGAGGTAGAAAGGGCAGAGGGGGGAAGGGTGTTGATTTGAAAAAAGTGAGGGAAGAGTTTTTATTGGCTGACATGAGAGATATGTGTGTTGAATATCAGCGTTTCGGTGCCTTTGTTGGTTCCAGCCTCTGGAGTGCATACCTTTAATTCTGCTACAGAATAATTGGTGTGTTTCTGAGACTGTTTTCAATTTCAAAAAGAATTTGTAAAGGTGAGTTATCGTTTATATATTTTAGATAAAGAGTAGTATGCTTTTTTGCGTAAATAAGAAAGTCAGCTGTGTATTTTAAATGATGTTTTGCTTCAAGTGTTTGCATTCTGCTTTCAAAGGCGATTTTGCATTCTTCATTTACAGAATCGGAAAAATTATTGGTTCGTTAAATTACCGAATCGGCAATTTTACCGATTCTGTAAATTTGCTATGTAGGGGGGACTCTTCTGAGTCCCAAAGGCCTTAACGAATCGGTATTTTAGCATGAAATCAAACTTCATGGTAAAATACCGATTCCGATGTGCATGCACATGTGTGCATGCACACCTATGTCATGTGCAAGGCGGACCTGCCTTTAGGTCAGGTGTGCCTGCCACATGGCACCTGTGCCTGTTTTGAGGGTGCCAGAGGGTGTCAAAATGATACCCCCTGCACCCTTGTGAATTATTTAATTACCGATTCGGTAAATACCGAATCGGTAATGCCTAATCATTCCTATGGGCTTCAAAGCCCATAGGAATCATTAATTGTTTGAGTTACATAGCCATGTTAAAAGAAAATGATGCATAAGTGTTGCACGGGCATTGTAAATACCCTCCTATGTGTGCTTAGCAATTTCAAGTCACTTTCCCTGGGTTCAAGGGCCTTGTAAATACGTCCCCATGTGTGTCTGGTCATTTGAAGTCACTTTCCTCGTAGTGCAAGGCCCTTGTAAATACGCCCCCATGTGTGCCTGGCAAATTTTCATTTTGATTGTTTGAGTTACATAGCCATGTTAAAAGTTATTGAAAAAAAGGTGCAAGTTCCTTAAAAAAACGTTTTCATGTGTATTAGGGCATTTTAAGTCTGTTTCCCATGAATGTAGGTGTATTATTGTTTTACATAAAAGGTTTAAAAACTTTTTTTGAAATCAAATGCATGCACACTTAGGGCCCGATGTTGGTGGTCGTTTCAGGCCATTTACCGACCGGTTACGTCCGATTTTGGCCGTTTCCGACCGGTAAATGGCCAATCGGTATGTAGGGGCCTAAATCCAAGGCCACATGTAGGTAAATCTACATTTACAGAATCGGAAAAATTGTTTTTGATGGTAAATATCGATTCGTAAAGGCTTCTGGCACTCTGAAGAGTCCCACCTACATATGTGTGGCTTCAAATCGGTATATTTACCGATGTTTTATTTTACCGAATCGGTAAAATTACCGACTCAGTAATTTTACCGATTCGGTAATATATTGCCTCCTACATAACAAATTTTGTAAACTGATCGGTAACGGCCGAAAATACCGTTTTTCGACCGATACCGACCGACCTACATCTGTTCCTTAAAGTTTTATGGAAAGATTTATGATGGTTGTGCGCCTCTTTTGTGTTGCTGTTGCGTCACTTTTATAATGCAGGAGAGATTTAGAAGATGCACCATGTTGCAAAACAGCAGCCGCGGGTCGTGGAGGGAGTTACGGTGGGGCAGGTAGACGGGGAGGGGGAGGGGCAGGGTGGAGGGACATAGGGCCCGATGTAGGTGGCCGTTTCAGGCCATTTACCGACCGGTAACGGCCGATTTAGTTCGTTACCGATCGGTAAATGGCCAATCGTATGTAGGGGCCTAAATCCAAGGCCACATGTAGGTAAATCTACATTTACAGAATCGGTAAAATTACCGAATCGGTACAAAACCGAATCGGTAATTTTACCGATTCTGTAAATTCCATATGTAGGTGGGACTCTTCTGAGTCCCAAAGGCCTTAACGAATCGGTATTTTACCATGAAATCCAACTTCATGGTAAAATACCGATTCCGGTGTGCATGCACATGTGTGCATGCACACCTATGCCATGTGGCAGGCAGACCTGCCCCTAGGGCTTGTATGCCTGCCACATGGCACCCAATCCTGTTTAGGGGGTGCCAGGGGGTGTCAAAGTGACACCCCCTGCACCCTTGTGAAATTCGGTATTTACCGATTTGGTATTTACCAAATCGGAAAATACCGACTTTTGCCGATTCGGCAAAAGGGAACATCTGGATTCCCTACATACCCACCCCTCACATTTACCGATTCTTCATTACCGAATCGGTAAAATTCGGTAATTTTCGGTAATGAAGAATCGGTAAATGTTACTTACCTACATCTGGCCCATAAACACTGGCATATGGATTATTGCAGGTAAGTACAAAATTTAATTTGCGTAAAGTTTCATGTGGGCTTTTTGTTGCAGGGTGGTCAGTCATTTGCATGAAAGCCCTGTAATATTATCACTATCACAGTAAAATAAAAAATATTTTTTGAATCATTTTTATAGCATTGTTGAATCAAATTCTTACTGTTATTGATTTACTGTTTGGTAATAGTGGTTAATAACATTTTTTATTATATTTCACCTCAGATTCAACTGCAGATTATTTGGAAATTAGACAATGCCGTCTAAGGATAGAATTCGAAAGGCTACGAAACGTCAAAGACAGCAGATGACTAACATTTTGCAGCAGTCCTCTACTTTAGAATTACCTCAACGGAAGAAGAGAACACCGGGTAAGAGAACAAAATCATTCCTTAGAAACATTTGTAGAAACAAAAGTATAACTACAGAACAAGTTTTACTCCAGAAAAAGAGAGCCAATTTAAATGGAAAGGAAAGGCCCGTCAAAAAAGTTTGTGCTACAGCAGGAGATAACTCTGTGTATGGCAGTAGAAGGGCAAATATATTCAGGGACATTCGTAAGCGAATGTTCCGCAACAGGGTAATTGTCAATTTGCTAAAACAATTTAAAAAAGGTCAACAGAAAGTGTCATTTTATAAGAAAAAGAAAAATGTAGAGAAAATTATTGATCAGGCTTTCGAAATTAAGCGAAAGTTATTTATTTTGGTAATTAATAGAATTAGGAAACTAAACAAGGTAATCTCTGTTTTCAAATCTAATAATAGATGGAAGAGAGAAGTAAATCGAAGTAATTTTTGTGAAGTTTTCTTAGGAGAATGGATGCATAGTTCAAATAGTGAGGCATTTTTTAATGAGGAGAGTTATTTTCAGGACAATGATTTGGTGCATGCAGTTGACAGCAGTGGTCGAGCATATGAGGTAAAAGATGGTCGTCCGGTTGAAAAAGAAATACTTGTGTCTGCAGATGCAGAAGAGGCGTTAAGTGATGAGGTTTTAGGGAGACGTCCTAAGGGACCAGTGTACACCTGGAAGTGTAGTTCTATTTGCAGTGTGCGACAGGATTCCATCAATTTGCTTTCTGATTTTTTACGGACATTTCATAAGAAAAGTGTAAAGCAAAAAATAAAGTTGTTGCAAGAATTAGATCCTTGCAGAGTGAGACAAGTGACAGGTTTGCGTGGTCATTCACTGGCTTATCTTTCTAGGAGAGTATGCCAGAGTGTATTTCATCATTTCAGGATGCTAGCAGTGCATCATAATAAAGTGAGGAAATTAGTTAGAATGTTGTATAATGCTAAGAGTCCAGCAATTATGCTTAAAAAATTAAACAGAGCTCTTTTGCATGGTTCTGAAGTAGATGTGAAGAATATTTGTCAAGAAATTGAGTTCTGTTACTTTGCTGGTAAAGAGAACAATGTTGATATTGAACCACTAGAAGAAGGTAATGTGGAAGACAGTGAACAGATTTTCAGTACAGATAAGTTTCACAAGGAAATTTCCACGTTTATGGTGAAATCAAGTGAGAGGCCTAATTTCACTTGTGTGTGTTGTCGACGGACTTATTATAAGAATCAGACTAAGTTAGTGGATATATATGCAAAGAGTGATATGGAAAACAATAGTGAATGGAAGGATTTTGCCACATACTTGATGGTAGAAAATTGTTTTGATTTGGGAGCGGACCAACGTATGTGTACTTATTGCTATAACAAATTAAACCAAAACCAGATGCCTGCTAGAGCTGTTTATAATAATCTGGAATTAGATGACATTCCTTATGAATTGAAGGATTTAAATACTTATGAATCTATTTTGATTCAAAGTGTCCATCCCTTCCAGGCTATTGTACGAATGGAGCCAAAGACAGGGAAGTTGCCTCCATCAGATTTACAGAGAGGATTAAAGGGAAGGGTTGTTTATTTGCCTTTGGATTTGAAGAAAAACATTAATACAATTGGAGTAGAGAAAGTGGAAGAGGAACCTCTGGTTATCATAGTTAATGGTGTTCCGACAAAGAGTAAGAAAATCTGGCAAGATTTAGTGGATGTTAGGAAAGTCAAAAAGGCAACATTGTATTTGATAAAAAATAAGAAGTACTACAAGCATGTATGTGTTGCAGAAGAGGAAGTAAGTGAAGAAGAGGACAGCGATTTGTGTCCTGGTCAAATTGAGAAAGTAGAAGCCTCTAAAAAGGAAGAAATATATGAACATTATAGTGTTCATCCTTTGCATTCCAAGGAAGTCATGGGGAATGCTATTGAGTTGATTCAAATGAAACAAGCCAAAGGGAATCCCATTAGTATTTGGGAGGAAAGTTTGGAAGCTCGGTGTTTCCCACAGTTATTTCCCACAGGTCGAGGAGGACGATATGATGAGCGACCTGTTCAAATTCCTGCTTCAGAGTACCGGACTTTACGATTGTATACAGAAGATCCTAGGTTTCAACAATGCATTCCCTATTTATTTCATCTATTGTTTGAAAGTGATCTCTCTGGATTGTCTTATGCAGTGAACCACATCTTGAAAAGTGGTGTACAACTGCGAAATATCTCGGCAAGGGACTTTATGGATAAAGTCAATGTGCAAGACAGTATTTTGGATTCTCACCTGATTAATCTCATGGCTTGTCAGCGTGGTACTAATGAGTATTGGTACCGCTGTCATGGTGACTTAAAATGTATGCTGAGGAACTTAGGAACTCCCACATGGTTCCTCACTCTCAGCTGTGCTGAGTATGGCTGGGAAGACTTACTTGAATTTCTACGAGAGGTAAATGGAAACATTGAAAATATTGAATTTAAGACACCCGGAGAACTGTGCTCTTTGGATCCTGTGAATGTATGCAGGTATTTCAATCATAGATTTGAAGCTATGATGTCTTTCATCACGAACAAGAAAAATCCACCTCTTGGAGAGGTGTTAGATTTCTTCTGGAGAAAGGAGTATCAAGCAAGAGGTGCTCCTCATATACATATGCTGCTATGGATCAAAGATGCACCCAAATTTGGAACAGATCCGGATGACTTAGTGATGAGTTTCATAGAACAGTATGCTACATGTGCTGTTCCAAAGACAAACGAAGACAAAAGTCTAAGAGAACAAGTTTTACGCTTTCAAAGCCATCGTTGTGGAAAGTACTGCCGTCGTAAATTCAGAAACAAGGACAAATACTACACCAAATGTCGTTTTTGCATTTCCACGGTCGGTGTTATCAAAAGGAAGAGTTAACAATTTGATGTCATCGCTGCGACATAATGTGACGAGGAAATCACCCAAAAACACATACAATTTGAAAAGAAACGAAGAGTCCAAGTACATCAATGACTACAACCCAGTGATTTTGTCCATGTGGAATGCTAACATGGATATACAGTTTGTGGCTGACAACTGTATGGCTGTGGCTCGGTATGTGACGTCTTACATCACCAAAAAAGAAAAGACAGAACTGAAGGATATGTGGGAGGATATTTCCCATGAAAAGAGCCTCAGTAAGAAGTTGTACAGTTTCAGTCTGAAGATGTTGTCGCATCGAGAAATTGGAGCTTACGAGTGTTCAGACCGGTTATCTTCAGCAAGTCTCTATGCCAAATCTAGGAGTATCATTTGGGCGAGTCTTGGTCTTGCTGCAACGCGTAATCGAGTTCTGAAACCTGTACGGGAAATTGAGTATTTGTGGAGAAGGAGCCAAACAGTACAGATATTTTGAAGAGCAACATGTTGGATACATATTATCCAAATAGAAGCAGTCAGTGGAGAATGCTTGTCTGTATGATGTTCTTCAAAATTACGTTTTCAAGAGGAGCATCAAAGAAGATATTGATAAAGGAACTGTATGCTGTAATTGGAAGTGAGGGATGTCTGGTCAAGCAAAAAAAATGTCAATTGATAAATCATCAAAAATTGGATTGCGAATCTCCCGAAAGAAAAGAGTTTTTCTATTTAGCTCTTTTGCAACTTTTCAAGCCTTGGCGTGCAGAAGAGGAACTGCTTGGGGATTTCCTCTGTTACGAAGACTCTTTCAATGCAGCCAAGGAGTCCATAGAATGTCCTGTTTTTCCAAAATATCTACAAATGTTGAATGCAGAAATTGAGCAGGAAGCAACAATTGCAGCCGAGATTGCTAGAGACAGTTCTCAGGACAGTCAGAGTTCTGTTTCATTGAGTCAGGATCCACTAGAAGAACCAGTTATTGAAAATGAAGCTGCCACTGCCATGATTGAAGTGGAAAGAGCCATGGCACATGCTCAGGAGGATGCGGTTAACTTAGAAGAATTGGAAAGACAACTTAACGTTGAGGAGAGGAAAATATATATCGAAGTTATCAACCAAATTGAGCATGGATTAAGTCATGAGAAGGAAGAGTGCTCATGTACGTCGTTGAAGCCTGTCCGACTGTACGTGAGTGGAGAAGCAGGACCTGGAAAAAGTTTCCTTATTAAAGCAATTTCATGTTATCTGCAGAAAAGGACTGATTCATCGCTGTCTTGTGTTGTGACCGCTCCAACTGGACTGGCAGCTCATAACATTAAAGGGATTACTTTGCATCGGTTACTGATGCTGCCAGTGGAGCATGATAACAAATTAAAATACCACAAGTTATCTGGAGATGCTTGTTGTGAAGTATCTAGAGTTTTGAAGAAGATGAAACTTCTTATCATTGACGAAGTAAGCATGGTTTCCAATGTCATTCTTGCTTTTGTGCATTTAAGAATGCAGGAAGTTCTTAAAACAGAGTATGATGTGTTATTCAGTGGCAAACACATCATTGTTTTTGGTGATCTTCTGCAGCTGACACCAGTGAAAGGACAACCAGTGTTTAAACTGCTTACACATGAAGATACCAAGAAGTGCCTAGGGAGCATTGGTAACGTTAACATATGGTTAAACTTCAGTTATGCTGAGCTGCGTGAAAATATGCGTCAGGCGAAGGACGAAGATTACAAGAATATTCTACAAGATATTAGAATCGGAAAAGTGACTGAGCGTGGTAAAGAAGCTTTACATGCACGCTTACTGTCAAATTTATATCCAGAAGAAGACGTTTTGCCAGAGTATATTTTTCAGAAAATTACTGTGAAGAAATCTGGAATATGTTTGATGCCAACTCTTGCAGAATGTTCCATCTTCAACAACAAAATGTTGAATTTAGAAAAACAAGAGATTGTGAAACTGGAAGCTATTGACAAAATAGAGCATATGGGAGCAACAATTATTTTGTCAGAGAATTTGAAATCTAAATTGGATTCATTAGAGAAGACTATATCTAAAACTGCGGGTTTTGAAAAGACTTTGAATGTGTGCTTAAATTGCCGAATCATTTTGAGAAGGAATTTACATGTTTAAAGAGGTCTGGTAAATGGATCAATGGGTAATGTTGTTGATTTTGAGAAATACAGAAATAGAGATGGAATTGATTTTTTAAAAATTAAATTTGATGGCATTGAGGAAGTACAGCTAATTGGTCGTTGCTCTGCTAGGTTTTTGCTTGTTAAAGACTTATATGTTCGCCGTAAGCAGTTTCCTGTTTGCTTGGCATATGCGGTGACAATTCATAAAGCGCAAGGTTTAAGTGTAGACACTGCTTTAGTGAATATTGGCAGTTCTGTATTCAAAGAGGGTATGGCTTATGTAGCATTTTCACGAGTCAGAACTGTATCGGGTTTGTACTTGATTGACTGTGATGTCACAAACATTTGTGCGGATCTAGATTGTGTTAAGGAATACAATAGGTTAAGAAGAGAGTATGCACCACATTTGCCTCAATATCCTTTGATTGAGAAACGTGTGGTAGGCCGGAAACGAAGAAATATCAGTAATAGTAGGGATGTTGTAGCAAAAAGACCAAAAGTCGATGAACCCAAAATTGTAAGCAGGAATAAAATGAATTCTGTTGAAAATGTTGTTGGTTTTAAATTTGAAAATAGTTCTGGTGTCAACTGCTATGCTAATGTAGTTGTTAATGTTCTCTTTTCACTAGAGACTTTCAAAGAACAGATTGTGATCAATTCGGAACAAAGTTTATGCTGTTTGTTGAATTCTGTGTTAGAGAAATGTAGTGCTGATAGAACGAGAGTAGAAAGTGTGTCTGAAATTCGTTTTCTGTTAGACGAATGTTCAGGTCAAACAGAATTCTCTGAAAATATTCAGCAGGATTGTCAGGAGTTTTTAATGTATATGCTTGATGTATTGCAAGATGAAGGTGTAGATGTAGATTATCTATTTGGCGTTTCTTATCAATGGCAGCATGACTGCGAGAACTGTAGGCTATCAAGTACTACTAGTGTAGACTCAGAAAGATTTATATATTTAACTTTGCCTGACAGTAAATCAGTATCCTTCAATGAGCTAGTAAAGGCAGCCGATCAAAATATGGAGTGCAGCCAATGTAAGTCTGGAATGCTGTCCACGTTAATTTTACGAAGTTATGGCCAGTATGTCATTTTAATGTTCCAACGATGTAGGCCTGATGGAACTAAATTGACAACTTTAATTAATAATTTTGTGGCTTCGCAGTTGTCAATATCAGGAAGGACTTTTATAACTACTGCAATTATATATCATAACGGTCCTTCAACTAATTCAGGACATTATACAGCTTATTTGAAATCTGGAAACGGCTGGTCATTCTGCAATGATTCTGTTTTAACTTTCAAAAAAAGATTGCCTTTCCACCTTCAAAATTCTTACCTGGTGTTCTTACAACCAACATTTTAGGAAAGGAAGCTTGGGATTTGTTTAGAGGAATTTACAGAGGTTCTAATGGCTCCTACTCTATATGGCCTTGTGGATAATTGTAGTACAGAGCGAAAACTGTTTGTTTTTATAAGCAAAGTCAAGCAGCAGATCAAAATAAGGAGTAGAGGAAATGTAAGTCTGCAATGCTGTCCACATTATTTATGGAAACTTATGGATGAAATGTCATTTTACAATTTCAACTACGCAAACTGGAACTGGAACTGGAACTGGAACTGGAGCGCCCAGTAACGCCGAGATGGCGTTACTGGGCGCTCTATAAGCTCTTTATTATTATTATTATTAAGTTGTCCAGTCTAATTAAAAATGTTTTGGCTACACAGTCATCGATTTCAGGAAGAACATTTGCAACTGCAGCTATTATATAATATGCTGGTCCTTTGACAACATCTGGATATTACACAGCTTATTTAAAATTAAAAAAATGGCTAGTCTTTCAGCAAACATTACCAATTGAGTATGAAGCAATGTTGCCTTTTGACTTGATTTTCGAAGTCAGAATTTAGGGTTGGTAATTGGACTATAATGATTCTAGGTGTTGCTGTAACTTAGTGTGCTGTTTCAAATTGCTTTGTATGTCTCAGTTTTCTTAAAACAATTGAGTTTATCTTTCAGAAAGTGGCGGGCAGAAAATAGTAACAGCACAACAGAGTACAAGCTGTTCATAGGATATCCTTTGACGTCATAGAAAGTAAGTTACTTTGGAGAAGTTCCTATTTCTGCTTATTTATATTATTTGGGTTTTTTAAACACAATCATTTTGATTGTGTTTTTTTTTCCCCGCTGTTATATGATGAATACCTTCAACTCACTGTTTTCAGTGAAATTTGATATTTTCTGATAACAGCAAAAATAAACCATTAAATATGTTTAATTAATTTTCTACTTTGAATTGTGATTTCTAATATGTATATGGATTGGTGTGGCTCACTGGTTAGAGGCGGCAGACCCAGAAGCAGAGGTTGGCCCGGGACCAGGGTTCGATTCCTGACGCGGCAGGATCTTGGGCCTTGGTCAGCGGACTCGATAATTCTCACCTCGGTGCCTACTCCAACCATGGGTGCCACTCAGCAACTTTGGGCAATAGCTTGCTTAATCTCTAGTAACGGCCCCATCAGCGCCGGGGATGCCTGGCTTCACCTTGGGGATGCCCAGGAGGAACCATCTCACAGGGAAAGCCAGGATGGGTTCCCCAGCGGTATACAGCACCGGGACGCCTCTTTGCTGGGGCAGCTGTGCACTTTACTATATACCACATTTAACATTTAACATTCATTTTGTCTCATGCTCACTCTTTTTTTACTATCTTGTAATAATTTAAATTTTTTTGTTCTTTCTTACACAGATTAAAAGTATGAAAATGATAATACAGTACGGTAATGACAATTATAAGGTAAGCGTTTAGTACTCTTTACGTTACATGTCTATTAGATTTAACTTTTATTAGTTCCTCTGCTTCTTTTTTTTAACCCTTAGTTTCCTGTCTTTGCTACTTCCTTCATTTCTTTTTCTATTACTTATTTATACTACTCTTTTCACTTCTTTTATCCGTCCCTCTTTCAACAGTAACTGTGTGTTACTCCCTCTATTTGTCTTTCTTTTCACATTACTCTCTGTTTATTAACTTGTCTTTTTTTAAAAAATATTTTTTTTAGTTCGCTCCCAGTTCGCGTACCCGAACGCTAACCGGGAAGCGTATCAAAAGAAATAGAGGATGCTAGAGTGCTAAACATTCTAGCAATTTTTTTTTTTTTTTTAAAAGGGAAGAATAAACAATTCCTGAAAATATTATATACACATTTTTGTTTATATTTAGGTCCTATACATCCAGCGCTATTTCATCGAGTTGCCCTTATTAGTGTTACAGGTTTTATTAAGCCGTGGATCGGCATTGCTCACGGGGTATGGTATTTTTAACCAGAATTTACCATTCAGGAATTGTTTATTCAACATGTCTGAAATTAATGTTTGAAATTATGATATGAATTTCAACTACATTGCCTTTGAAAGTGTTTTTGAAATGAATGTAAAGTAAACTGTGATATACGAATGTAAATACCTTCCTCACGGGGTAAACGGCAGTCCTCTTTCTACACACATGCCTAAAGGTGACGAAATGCTTTTAAACCTGCTTCCTTCCGTGTCAATAGTAGACACTGATGAAGAAAAAACCAAAACGCGTTTGTCTGCTGAGTGTTTGAATTAAAACTGAACTGAACACTTCCCCTGTGAGTGCCGGATTTTCTTTCTTGCAAAACGAGAGACAAGCGGAGCGGCAATTTGTGACGTGGAGCGCCACCACGAGAGGCACCCGTCTGCGAGTGACCCGGTTACTTTGGTGCAACGGAGCGGCGATATATATATATATATATATATATACATTTAAATGCTAATTAATAACTATAACGTCCCTGAAACCTATGGTTTTTTCAGTGAATTTCAAAAGTTTATATATGCTAATTTCTAACTATATTGTCCATGAAAATTAAGTTTTTTTCAATGAATATATATATAAATTAACTAAATTACAAGATTGTAGATCAGTTACCCAATTCCTTGTCCTCATTGGATAACTGGAACTGGATCCCTTAAGTCTGACCCCTCTTAGCACAAAACAAGATCCATCGGAGGACCAAGTGAATGGGAGCTGAGGAAAGTAATAAATGGTAAAAGCTTATGATCGAATAGGGCCCAAGAGAGCTACAACACACACTCCTTTGCACCAAAGCGCAAGGGTGTAAGTGTTCTTTTTGCTCTTGGCTGATGGAGCAAATTTGGTCAAAATTGGATTGGCACCGGTGCATTCTAAATTATCCAAACATGTTGAGGTGAAATTGTACTAGGATCATCCAAATATGTGTATCCAGATGATTGCTTTGGTGGCTAAACCCTCAGATGACTCACCATACAAAATGCATGCTATATAGTATACATAACTCACTATGAACGATTCTTCAAGAAAATCATTGCGAAATACAGATATAATTGTAGTAATTGTGAACATGAACAACAAACTGGGTATTCAAGTTTATTGTAAAATAATTGGAAGAGAGATTCAGGGAGTAAAAACAAAGCATAATTTGTGAGTATTCATCATTCACCAAATTTTTAATTTGCTATCGTCGAATACCTTAAGTAGCAGGTTGGCCTAAAGAACTGCTTCAGAAGCCAAGCATGGACTAACATTTTAAAACCCTCTGAAATGTCAATAAAGTACATTTACGTATTTTAATAGTCCAAGTTTAAAAATGGCACGCACTGACAATACATAAGAATCAATCCTTTAAAACTTACACTAATTACCAAAAATAGTAAAAATGTTATTACACTATCAAATGAGCGTATTTGTTTATGAATGACAATATGGGCCCCTATCATGGAAACAACATCGTGATACGGCTCACAAATTACTAAAACAACACTTTCTTAAAGTATACCTTTTCTTTAAAGCTGAACAATTATGACTGCATTTAAAAATCAAATACTAATTTTACTATCAAGTTATGGTAATGTGTTGATTGACCCACAAGTTCTGATTTATTTGTGACTGAGGTGACGAGGTGATAAAGGCAACCTTAGTTATAGAATTGCTGGAAATTGAGTGAGTTTTGAAAAATATGTTTAAGGTCATCTATTTAGAGAAATGACTACCTCATTTACCACTCTGCATATCTGGTCCATAACAATATGAAGTTTTGGTAATTGTAATTGTATTGACCTTTAATAAACAGGGCATTCATATTTTGTAAGCTGTCAACATCTATCGGAGGATCACCTATCACAAAGATACTTTGTTATAAGATGTGCTGGCTAGATTTTAAACAAGGTTAGAACTGTTATACTGCATGTTGTGCTAAAATTTGATGGGTTCGTTGTCGTTCTTACTTCACAGACTTTATTAATAATTATAAGGCACCAAATGCACTCTTCTCAGAACTTGTGAGACAAAAGGAGTTCCAAAATATTATTAAGTACAGTCATGGGCATGTTCCATAAATATTGGGGCCTCTTTACATCCCGAATTTTAGATCACTGAGTGTGGGTGGAGGTCCATCGGGAAATGCAGAAATGCTGGTGGAGTTTCTGGTGGCTGCGCTTCCTGGACCAGGAAAGTACTAAGACTAACCTTGTCAATCAATCAGAGGTTTGTAAAGCACACCTACTCACCAGTGAGGGTCTCAAGGCACTGAGGGGTCTCTGCTGAGTGCTGGGTCATCCAAAGAGCCAAACCTTGAGATCCTTCCTAAACTGGAGCAGTGTGGGGGTTTACCAGTGGTGGCAGGGGAGGCGGCTCCAGGCCTTGGCTGTGAGGTAGGAGCCCATTCTGGTCTTGTAGACATGCAGGATGGTGGAGGGAGAGGCGGTTGTTTAGGTATGCTGGTCCGATGTTGTGGAGGACCTTGTAGGGGTGAGTGAGGAGCTTAAAGTTTATTCTTTGTTTGATGGGGAGCCAGTGGAGAACGTGGATGTGTTGGGTGATGTGGTGGTGGAGGGGCAATGTTCAGGGTCAGTCTGGCTGCGACATTCTGGACAGTCTGTAGTTTGCGAAGTATTTTCTTGTTGATTTCGGTGTAGCCATAGTCCAGTCTGGGTGGGATCCATCTGAACGTTTTTCAGAGTATGTGAAATCCAAATAAAAGCATCATAGTTTTTCACCTATCAATTTCCATACAGCAGGATAACCAACCCTTTCCCCTAATTTTTTATCACAATAGTAATGCTGGATGGTATAACATTTGCACTGACCATTAAGTATGCTGCTTTATAATGCCTGCAGTACAGGAAATGGTATTTTTAGACATAGTTTGAAGTTTGCAGCTAATCCTACGTAGGAAAATATAGCAGTATCCAAATAAGTTATATCTCATTGAATTACATTGGGTCTTTCATTTTCACAAATTTCGATTTTTGGTAGAGGTCTATGGGTTCTGCCTGACCAGGGGCCCAAACGTTGCAGCCATCCCCCTGTAATTTGAGACAAAATAACGGGAATTTTCATAAAGAAAACAGATTGTTACTTTTTTGACTTTGGGGTGGCAATATGGGATTTGCCTTATTCACAAGGCACTGTTAAGCCTCTTAACATGGTTTAAAGCTGCCTTGTTAATAAGGCACCCTTTCACGCTATACTTAGTAATGAGTCCTGCGGTGGGCGTTCCACCCCAACATCTATTGAACATATAGAGAGAGACGAGGGTACCGCAATACGTGAACCTGGGGTGCTGAAATGTTGTAGAAAAACAGTGGCTCTGGTGTGGTCAAAAGGTCCTTACAAAAAGTGACCTTGTGGGTGGCACTATGTTTGAGAATGGAAAGTGAATTCCTCTAGGGAATGATGAACAATGTACAAAGAGACATGTACATCAGTTTATGACAGATATTTATTTCAAAAACAATAGTATTCAGGTGCTCACACAACAAGTGAAAATAAGGGTGATGTGAAAATAGATGGTGACATTACAAAGTAAGACATTGCATTGACAAAAATAATAGAAACTCCTCAAAAACTTTTTACAGAGTGGGAGAAGTTCATGTTATAGGGGGTCAATGGCATTTTGATCTCAATAGTTCGAGATCATCATCAGGACATATAGCAGGTGAGCAAGCTGAATTTGTGTAAAGTTGCGATATGATTAAACAACAGGAAAGGGGGCCTATGTCCGCTGCAGTTGACTTCACTTTAATGCATGGTGATGATGGTTATGCTGAATTAAGTAGTCAGTATCTTGAAGGACAGCTGTGTAAGTCAATGTTAAGGAATGAAGAGCGGAGCGTGGTCTGGTGCTGCGGCTGCCTGAGCTGAGTCCAAGTAGTTTTGAGAAGGATGCTTGAAAATAATTTACCAATTGGCATTCCCTCAGGTTAGCTTTCAAACCCCTTGTTTTTGTTGCTCACCATACAACCTCAGTTTAGACCCAGCCAAATACAAAGCTCCATCAGGAATGGCTCAGTCTGAACTGCCAATCCCAGTCTGAACTAGAATGCAAACCGCCCAATATTGTTTTTGAGCCTCTATCAAAAATGGCAGGTTGGAATGCTACACCAAGTGATTGCTGGTAGTTAGACTATTTCCAACCATTTATTCCATCACTGTTTGCTGTTTCCATGAAAATATACTTGTAACAGGTCACTGTGATCAGAGAAGTTATCTATTTTAAGGGCTCTGCGTCATCGAAGGCTAGGTAGTACATTCTTTCTTGCAGCTGCATTGCTGTGGAATGCCCTACCTAATTCCCTTTACAAAAACGAAAATCTGATATCATTTAAAGAAGACCTTAAAACCTTTCTCATTTGCTTCATAGACTGATGGCTTATTGCTGCAGCTTACTGTGATCCTTTATGTGTCAGGAAGCATTAGGGCAACTCTTTGCCTTTTATTAGTATTTATGCACTAATCCAAAATTAAAGCATGTCTTGGTATCTGCTTTGGCACATTCTGACCCCATGCACTGTAATTCCCATTTTTGGAGTTTGAAAATAGTAGATTTGTAGAATGTCTGCAGTTTGCCACAAAAACTGGTGTTTACTTCGCTTAATTGAAACTAAATTGTGATTTTTGTAACAATAGTTAAATATTTGCAGGGCATTCATTATAAGAAATAGAGGTGATATCCATGAAAAATACACCAAACTGGTATCACCAGGATCTCTGGTTTTCTGAAATATCTGGCATGTTAAAGGGATGGCACTGGGCCCAAATACTGTAACCGATTGACGTGAGAATTTGATGAGTAAGGTGGGTTTTGGGAGTGCTTTGTAGGGGTTCACAGAGGGACACAAACACACAAACAAAAGAGAAAGCTTGCTGCCACTTACAAACTTTACTTCTAAAGATACTACAGTCAAAAAGGACCCAAAACATTACATGGAATTGGGGCGCTATAGGGTGCACTGCGGAATGGCTGCACCTTAGTGTCGCTCCACTGGCCAGAACGCATAATTGCTTAAATAATGTGTATTTGGCCCGCATAAACCCTGCACGAGAATGTTATACCCTACTTAAATGTATGACATGTACTCTAGCCCTGCTGTCTCTAGCTGCTCAGCCAGAGTGTGTCTTGGTATTAGAATGTTGGTGTGCCTGTGATGCGTGGAATGCCTGTGTGACTGAGTGGGGTGAATGTGGAAGTTAGAGATGGGCTGAGCAGCTAGGGGGCTGCTCCTGGTGGGGCTGGTACCACACTAGGCTGGCTGGAGTACAGAGGGATGTAACTTGATCAGAAGACTGAATAAAGAAGTCCTGAATATAAATCCTGGCTCCTGGTGTCTTTCCACTTAGGACACAACATAATTTTGGCGACGAGGACAGTCTTGAACCCTAGAGACTCTTGGTATAGCATAGTAACAAGGAAACTAAGGAACTACAAGAGAAACCAAGAGATCCTAGAAGCAATACAATTAAAAAGAAGGTATTTCCAGGCAAGCCAGCGCCAGCCCCACCAGTGTCCTTACTATGGACAGCCCCAGCGAGCAGTGTCATCTTCAACTGACACTACAGCCTGGGAATACTACAGCCACAGAAGTCAACAGTGAGTTGGAGGAGTAGTTCAACTACAACCTCATCTGGTGTTCCAGTCATGCGGTAATGTACAATAATGCTTGTGAAATTGGATGGGTAGTCTCTCTACAACCAGGTGTTGGAGTTCCAGCCACATCGCGCATATGTGTAAAGAGTGTCTTTAAAGTGACAGAATATAAATAAAGCACAATTTGGGATGTGTAGTCATAAAGGAGTTATTACCCAACAGTGTGCAGTGACTACACAGATGGATAGTTACTAGTATTTAACTGACATTTGCTGCGTGTTAAGAAGCGATTTGAACTAATAGTGTGCAGTGACTACACAAATGGAAATTATACCCAAAGGATGTTTGAACATACAGTCTGCTGTTGCTGCATTGATGGAGGATTTTAAAGTGAATAATTCATAGCAGCAGAGATTTAATGTACTTTCAAGACTACAGAGATTTATATGGAAAGGGGTTTGTTTCACAACGATCTTCCTCCAGTAGTAGCACAGATGGACTATGCTTTATGCCTGACAAGTATTGTGTCTAGCTTTGCAACCAAAGGCAGTACATCTATCGGCTACTGTTCAGCTACATGTTTGAAGAATCGAGGGAGCTGTCTTTTCTTCGTCAATCTCAGAACGACTACTCTACAGCCGAGGTGCTTCCTCCGTGACTTTGGGCACTTTTAGTCGAATATGGTTTGTGTTTTCATTGATGCAGTTATTGGGACAACTTGCAGGCAGAAGATTTAGCAGCGTGTATTAGTGGATACACAATTTGACATATCTCAGTGTCCACACCCGGCCCTGCTCATTACATGACGCTGCACTGTATGGGAAGTTTGAGTATTGAATTATTTCACAGTTTTTATTATTTCGCCATTGTCTACATTTGTTTTGCGGGAAGATATGGAGGTAATGGGTCTAATACATTGTCAAAATTCTAGCCTTTAATACCTTTTGTGGTGAGCCATGCTTTTATTTTTACTGTTATTAGTACCGGTTCACTAATTCTGTTTGGTTGATATCTTTCAAATCTTAGAGATGAGGCGCGCGCTACACTCAGCGCGTGTGGGTTCTTACCTGCGATGCCGCTGGTGGTTTCTCCATGCTGTGTACTTCTACGAGGGTTCTTCTGTGATGCATCAGCATTACTTGGATGCGTTTTGGTGCACTCACGTGCCGTTAGCCAACCGGGGAAACGCTGCATACGTGTCACCATTTTAGTATTGGTGGTGGTGCATGGTTTCTTAACATTGCTTAGTGCCCTCAGGTTTTCCCTGCCAACCGCGGCACTCGTGCATCTTCTTGTAAAATTTTGTACGTCGAAATGAGGACCGAGGTCAATTGGAGTGTTTTTTTTTCTTCTACATCGATGAACCACTCCTTCAGTTTCCTCTGTTTCATGTATGTCAGAGGTAGGAAGACTCTTCTCGCTATTTCCGTGTGGCCACATGTTTTAACCGCAAGAGTTTATTTTGCTTGCAGCATTTTTTGATGGTGAATCATGTTGCCTGAGTTTGGCTGTGACATCAACTAGCTCATATTGTCAGAAGTTGTGGTGTGTGAAGTATTATACTAGCTGAGTATGTGTATTCTGAGCCACATTTCTAGGAGAAAAAGAACATGGAATGATATTTATGACAAAAGTCTTGCATTTTTACATTTGTAAATGTTTACAGAGTTGCTTTTCATCATTATTTTGCATCTTCCTCAAGTGTGTTGAGTCTAAAGCTATAGTGTACTTATCTTTTAGGTAAGTTAGTGTGATCTTATTTTACAGTATATTTAATAGTGTGATGCCACGGGTTAATGTTTGCCTAAGGATGGGTTTTTCTTGTTTCCTTGTTTCCCATGGGTAGTTTTCACAGTTCCCTTGATCGAGGGATGGTTGTGGGTTTATTTTCCCAATTATTTAGACTGTTGTTACCCCTTTATGGCGGTATGTAGTTTCCTCTAGAGGTTTGGGCATGTGTTAGTTCTCATATTGGATCCAGGTTTATTATTTCAATGGGACTATGTGTTACTCCTACACTGGTTATGTAACTTTCACGAGGGGGTTGGGTCTTGGGTTAGGTCCCATATGTTTGTATCTAGGTTAATCCTTATCAGGGTTGTTTGTGGGATTTAATCCCTGTTTCAGTTGTGCACAGTACTACAGTACATTCCTTTATGGTTGGTTATATGGGTGACGACCCATTGTATTTGTTTCTCTTACTCTTGGGATTGAGTCGCAGGTTAGTCTACTTTTAGCACTATTCTTTGTTTTGCTTCTGGGCATAGCTGTTGTGGGTTCTTTTAACCTTTTGGGTCATAGTGCTTTATATTATAGTGTATATGATACAAAATGCTATGTGTTCAAATATGTTTAAAAAATTCTCTATTTAGGGGGATGGGGGGTATTGCTTTACAATTGTATTTATCTTAACCATTTTTTCTTTATCTAATGGTTTTTTCTCTTGTAATGTTTTGTCTTCTTTGCTGCATCCTAGAGATTTGTACCATTATTGATTTTTCTTGTTTTTCTGGTTCGATCTCATTTGATATTTTGTCCATTTGCAGCATCTTTGGGATTTGTTCCATTATTGTACCAGTGCTTAGATTTTTCTCTTCCTTTTTACTTTTGTTTAAGGAAAAAGGGATAATGTTATATCCTACTTAAATGTATGGCATGTACTCTAGCCCTGCTGTCTCTAGCTGCTCAGCCAGAATGTGTCTTGGTATTAGAATGTTGGTGTGCCTGTGATGCGTGGAATGCCTGGGTGACTGAGTGGGGTGAATGTGGCAGTTAGAGATGGGCTGAGCAGCTAGGGAGGCCCCTCCTGGTGGGGCTGGTACCACACTAGGCTGGCTGGAGTACAGAGAGATGTAACTTGATCAGAAGACTGAAAAAAGAAGTCCTGACTATACATCCTGGCTCCTGGTGTCTTTTCACTTAGGACACAACAGAGATCACCACTGGAGTCAGAAAAGCATAGCTACCGGATGACGTGCCCACTCTCGCTGAAACAGCACGGTAACTACTGAAAATCCGGAACAAAAAACTGAGATCCAGGGCTCGCCAAACACGACAAAAAGGTGGCACGCACGGACCTATAGCCCGAAGCAGCAGCCCGGAGCTGACTGTCACCTGAATGAACATAGGACATTGGCCACTGCATATAGCCAAGAATGTCTCCATCTGAGTGGATACCAAACGCCAGTCCGTCCAATAGATAAGTTCAAGTGAACAGGGGTTTAATACTGATCAGCGCTACATATTAACATCTGCCAACCCCAAGCGTGCAACGGTTGGGGTCACAAATACAGCTCAAGATTACCGATACGCGCTGTCCATGTGCAGAGTACATACTGAACACCACCAGCAACAAACGTACCAGATGTCCCACAAAGCGCAGCGACACCATTATATGGGTGACAAACAATCCAGCTTCTGTGGCGGCCAATTCTTCTGTACTAATCAACTCATCTCTGCCAGCTTGCTCCAGGGTGTGGCCTGGGAGACGAACACCCATCAGTACTTATCAGCCGAGCGCTGCTACATAGCGCAAGATCCGATTGAACAGCGCAGCTTGAATCAGCACTAGCAGCCTATAGGTAAACCACACCATTACAGAAAGAGCTGTACCGGGCCAAACGATCAGACAATGCCACCCCAGTGACTACAATCAAGCCTGATCTAGCAACTATACGACTGGCCCAACAAACATATCTTGCACCCGCTAAGGCGCTGGCATTCACAACGCTTTAAAACGCAGAGCTCGGAATAATAGCGCTAACATCGCACAGTTCATGACGCCATTTAGAGCGAATGCACATGGCGTAGAATAAAAGACTAACACCTAATAATGCAGTAGCATATTGGACGACTCTGACTTCAACCTGCTAGTCGTTACTCCTGGAGCACCTGAATGAGATAGACACACAAGGTCAAAACATCAACAAAAACAACAGCTTTCCTCTACCACAGGCTACCACCTGCGCAAAAATATGGGCAAACCAGATAGACAGCAGCCAAAGTTGACGTTTGACAACCGTCACGCGACTAAGTCTACTTCTGCTCACTCCGATACGGAATTGGACACTGCATCCTCGAAGGACACAACCACGGAATCCACGCTGCAAGCCATCCGCAAAGTCTACAATAAATAGATGGAAAGATGGACAACCTCACCACCAGAGTAGACAATATGGCCATAAAACTAGACAAGCGAGGGGAGCACCTCGACGAGGCTGAACTGAGATTATCGGCTGTGGAAGATGAATCGTGCGACACAGCGAAGAAATGTGCAGACATGGAGAAGATACTAGAGAGTATTAAAAAGCAAGAATGAGGACTTGGAGGCGAGATCTCACTGCAACAATAAAAGCATCATGGGTGTGTCGGAAAGCACAAATACTGGATGATTGTACCACTAAGTGGAAACCATGCTCATAGAAGTGTTTGGAGCAGATCAATTTTCGCTGTTACTTATTGTAGAGCGAGCCCACAGAACACTAGCAGCAAAGCCCCCTCCGGTAACAGCGCCAAGACCAATAATAGCCCGCATACTTAATTATAGAGATCGTAACACACTGTTAAGACTAGCGAGAGAAAAGCAGAATATCCACTATCAAAACAACAACATATCATTTTATCCAGACTTTACCATGGCAGTACAAGCGGCACAAAGGGAATTTTCAGCAGTAAAGAAAAAGCTATGAGAGCCTGGCATGGAGTACACAATGATATAGCCGGCAAGACTAAAAATTGTGCATGAGAACCATACTAAAAGTTTTATAACACCAAGAGCTGTGCAGGAATACGTAAAACAATCTCACAACGTAGGAAGCCCCAGGATCAGAGACAATCACCACAATGCCTAGAAGAGAACTAACTGTAACAACAACGCAATCTCCAACCCCATGAGAGCTAGCAGCTCCCTGGGTAACAGCATCTGAAAGCTGATATCGACCAGCCAAAGGTAGGAGGTAAACTTACACATCATGTATGACATGGCTGAGATAATTGCACCTAAGCACGAACAATGGGACTTTGCACTGATTACCATGTGTTGGGACCGCAATCCATGTGTCAGGTACTATAGTGCTAAGTCACACAACTAGTGCTGTATGGAGAACAATAGATGCACAAAAGGTGGGGAATGCTGGTTTAGACAATAACAATTCATTACACTGGTATTCTGAACTAAATAATAGCTGCCCAAGTATACAAGGCACTTAGGATGAACCAGTTACTATGATCATTTACACTCCATAACTGACTACGTTAATTTGTTACGGGCCGAATAACAAACAGACAGTTCTGGCCACATTTGCACTGCTGATGAGTATGTGGGTAGCTAGCGGCCCCATGCGGGTATGCTCCTACAGAATTTGGCTGTTTAAAGTTTGTGTTTTATAGGAATGTATTTGGAATGATAGGAATGTTAGAGTGGGAGAGGGGGATAGAGGGTAAATGTTGTTTTACAGGCACACAGTTACGTATTAAAATGCTAAATGAGATGACAACTCACATAATCGATATACACCCAACCATGTACCACATGAACATCAAATCAACATATGCAAACAGGGATAGCATGCACCACCGTCAATGACTGCGGATAATAGGTCACTACAGATTCGGCTATTACCTTGGAATATACGTGGGCTCATTAATCCCAAAAAAATACGACAGATGTTTGCCTATCTAGATAGGCATAAGATTGAAATAGCACTGATACAAGAATCTCATCTACCTAAATTCACCGAAAGTAAGTTTGGTAGTAGATGGGCAGAAGTAGCCTTGTCCTCCTCATGCTTGACCTATTCACGGGGTGTGTTATTATTGATCAAAAAGGGGATCCTGTTCCAGGTAGAACACACTATCACAGACGTCCAAAGGGAGGTATGTCATAATCGCTGGATTTCTACGTGGACATCATGTGGGCCTGGTAAATATATATGGTCCTAACGCGGACGACCCAGAGTTCTTTCAGGGCATATGGAAAGCATTAGGAGAGTTACCAGACATGGAATTTATTCGGGAACGGGATTTAAACATCTCACTAAATGAACATATGGACAGATCCGGTAATACAAAAAAAATCATAGGAAGGCGGTAAAGGCGGTGCAAGATAGTATGGCTGAATTTCGCATGTTAGATGTGTGGAGGGAAAGACACCCACAACAGCTAATGAGCACACACACCTCCACAGTGCACAAAAGTTGGTCACAACTAGACTACTGGCTAGTGATAGAAATGGCCAGCACATGGGTACAAGACGTCACTCACTTACCAAAAACATTTTCGGACCACAACCCAGTCCTACTCACACAAACACTCCCGAACTACTCTCCACCCTCCTATGCCTGGTGATTTAGTGTCAAAGTACTACTAGACCCAGTGTACAAAGAAACAATCAGAGAGGCTATAAAGGACTACTTCACTCTGAATGCACATTCCGTGTAGGATGCTAGCCTACTTTGGGTGGCCTTTAAGGCGATTATACGCGGTATCTGTATTAGCACAACAGCAGGGATCCTGAAATATATAGATGTAAACAAAAACTGAAAGATCTAGAACAACACTATGATCACACACAAGATGGAGCCACACTGGCCACAATACGAGAAATAGTATCAGAGTATCAAGCAGGCATGTATGAGGATGCCTACGAAAAGTAAATACTCCCCCCACTCTGTGCGAGGCATTACTAATCGCATTATTAAAACCAGATAAAGAACCAGATCTCTGCACATCATATCGCTCGCTATGATTAATAAATACAGATGCCAAAATCTTAGCGAAACTAATAGCACAACGACTACAATCACTCAAGACGAACATAATATTGCCTGATCACTCGGGATTTATTCCAAAAAGCTCCACCTCACACAATAACTGCACCATATTTGCCCTGTCACACCAATTCAACCCAGAACTAGAGGCTGCTGCGGTACCTTTGGACACTGCCAAAGCCTTCAACACAATTGAATGGAAATATTTGTTCATGGTACTAACTAAAATGAGTATGCCTCCATGGCTTATATAATGGATTAGAATCCTATATACCAAACCAGTAGCACGCATAAAGATAAACAAACACATATCGGATAAAATACAAATAACCTGTCACACCAGGCAAGTTTGTCCACTATCACCCCTTTTATTTGCAATTGCATAGGAACCCTTAGCATGTAAAATTAGACAACGGCACAAAACCACAGCTTTGTAATTCCCACAGCGCAAACTAAACATCTCCATGTATGCGGATGATATGGTACTCTACATGAGAGAACGCACGGTGAACCTATCCCCCCACCTTAGGGAATATATTACATTTGGTTGGCACTCAGGATTACAAATAAATTAGAGCAAATCTATAGTAATCCTGTGACGGAAATACCAAAGCCACATATGACAGAGTACCTGCTGGAATGGCAAAACAATCCTGTTAAATACCTGGGGATCTGGCTCCACCGAGACCCCGCCACAGTAATAAAGGCTAACTATGGCACAGCAATAACAAAACTAGACGACCAAATAGAGCGATGGATTCATCTCCCTCTATAACTGGCAGACAGGATAGCCATAATTAAAATGGTAATGTTACCGAAGTTTTTATATTTATTTAACAATATCCCCATAACTCCCCCCATCCCAGTGTTCCAGAAACTAAAATCACTACTAACCCAGCTGATATGGGCTGCTAGGCAAGCACACCTGGAATTACAAACATTAACATTACCCTACAATAAAGGGGGCTTTGCAGTACCCGATCTTTTATTATATTACCTCTGCACACTGGCGCACTACGCCCTCTATTGGTTTCATCCGGTGCCATATATGACCCACGTAGGGGATGACGATTGGGAATCCCACCCTATACCACTCAGCTCCATTCTCACGCATAAGTGCTCTCACAGAGCCAGAAACGAGGTAAATACAATGTGTGCAACCAATGCTGCGTGGCGCCGCATGGGGGTATTAGCACACAAAGTTCAACTATACACACCAGCGATGCCATTGAGACACCATCAGGCTCTCTTGGTGACGCAGGAAGACACCAGCGTAAACCTACTCCTACAGGTGGGGCTGGACAAGATGGGCGACCTTTACACTAACGGCATATTCCTAGAAACCACTGACCTTAGTTATATAAGCAACCAGTCATTGCTGTTTAAATTCACCTAACATAGACTGAGAGGAGTGCTCAACCAACTATATCAATGTTTTCCCACAGAACCACCTATACTATCGGTCCTTCAAATAATTATCACAAATCTGAGTAATGCGCATCTAGTCTCTAAGCTATGTAAATTGCTACAAGAAGATATAGCGGTAATACTCTACAAGCTAGAGAGAGATGGAATGCTTATTTGGAAACACCACTAAATGATGCAGAATGGTCAGTCTGTTGTACATTAACTGCAATGCTAACCCCTAACGAAAACCTCAGAATCATACACTACAAGTACCTGCACCAAATGTATTATACTCCACTGAAACTGAAAAAATATGGATTACGAGATGATGCGTGCTGTAAACGATGTGGGACCCACGATGCTGATGTTACACACTTAGGGTGGACATGTATGAAAATTGGGGAATATTGGGAGGAACTTGTGTCACTCTTATGCAATATGTTAACAATTATGATGGAAAACACAATATGAACCTGTTTACTGAGCCTAGTGGCAACATTGCGGGGCCATGAAGAAAAACTTCTGTGCAATCGCATTACTGCGAGCGAAGAGACAAGTCTCTATTTGCTGGGACAGCAAGAACTGTCTGAATGGTAAACTATGGCTAAAAGATATGATATTGTAGAGACACACTGACAACTTAAGAAGAAGTTGTCACTGACCATGTCATGAATGATGTAATATGTGACATCATCAGCAGTGGGTTGCGGGTGCGCGATATATAGTTATTGCATCTAACTATATATGCGAATTTCTATGGTTTTGTGCGAGTATATTAAGGTTTTGTAAATGCTAATCCCTAACTATATATGGCCTAAAACCTATGGTTTTTTCTGTGAATTTCAATGGTTTAATAGCAAATATCAAAAACTGTCAAATGTCAAGTACGTGATAGGTCAAAACTTTTTCGTGTTTATGCACGCTGATGTGCTTTGAACGCTGCCCCCCCCCCCTCTTTTCTCTTAGTAGTACTCTCTCTTTGCAGATAGTGAAGGGTAGTTAACGCAGGCCTTTGCCCCCGTTCTAATCCATCGTGTCTGCTTCTCTCTCCATTTGATTGATTGTTATCCAAGCATTTACTGTTTGAGAATTAGTTCTCTTTGGTTCATTCTCTATTTACAAACAAGCACAGAGTCACAATACTCTGTTTAGTCTTTGCAGATAGTGAAAAATCGTGTAAAAAAACAAAAGGAGTCGAGCAAAATCAGTAGGCCACTGATGGGATCTCTTTTTGACCTAGCTAAAATAGAAACATTAAGAACAACCCTTCATGAGAAATACGAAACTAGTGAGATGAACTGAGCTCCACACGATGATGGCTGCAAAACAGCTCGGCTCCGCCACCCACCCCACCCAAAACAACGACAAACCCTATGCAAATATTATAAATATATACAACACACCAGCAAAGTAACAGGGTAAAACATTTTATTAAATAACTATTTACATAACTATTTTATACTTTTTGTTGCCCGATCCGGCTAGCTCAATCGATCGAGCATGAGACTCATGCACTCTAATCTCCTTGGCCTCAGTCAAGCATCAATACTAAAATTTTAATACACGAGTGTTCGTTCATGGTTTTGGTCCCTGAGTTGCTTCGATGTCACTGCCTTGCACAAATGGCATAAGTCCTGGATGTTGGGTGCCATACTTCAGAGTTCTGAGCAGCGCTTGTAACACTGTCTAAACCTTATTTGCACCTGCTGCAGCTTCACTATTCTCAAAGTAAGTGGGGGCCGTTTGTGGACCTGACTGCATTTGAAAACAATGTGATATGGTACCTCCCTAAACCGCTTGACGGAGGCCCCCGAGGGGCGGTGTGATGGCACGGACTCGGAGAAGACGCTTGGCTCCGACCCCTTCCCCAAGTCTTATAGCACTGGTGTAGCCTGAGATCGCACCCGACATAAGCGGCCGACTCCCGGGGTCAAGCTGTCTTTGACGTTTTGTAGCCTTTCGAATTCTATCCTTAGATGGCATTGTCTAATTTCCAAATAATCTGCAGTTGAATCTGTGGTGAAATATAATAAAAAAATTTATTCACCACTATTACCAAACAGTAAATCAATAACAGTAAGAACTAGATTCGACAATGCTATAAAAAAAAAAGTATGCACAAGGATGCAGGGGGTATCACTTTGACACCCTCTGACACCCTCAAAACAGGCACAAGTGCCATGTAGCAAGCAAACCAGCCCTAAGGGCAGGTCTGCCTTTCACATGACATAGATGTGCGAGCACACATGTGCATGCACACCGGAATCGGTATTTTACCATGAAGTTTGATTTCATGCTAAAATACCGATTCATTAAGGCCTTTGGGACTCAGAAGACTCCCCCCTACATAACAAATTAACAGAATAGGTAAAATTACCGATTCGGTATTTTACCGAACAAATAATTTTTCCGATTCTGTAAATGTAGATTTACCTACATGTGGCCTTGGATTTAAGCCCCTACATACCGATTGTCCATTTACCGGTCGGAAACCGCCGAAATTGGCCGTAACCGGTCGGTAAATGGCCTGAAACAACCACCTACATCGGGCCCTAAGTGTGCATGCATTTGATTTCAAAAAAAGTTTTTAAACCTTTTATGTAAAACAATTATACACCTACATTCATGGGAAACTGACTTAAAATGCCCTAATACACATGAAAACGTTTTTTTAAGGTACTTGCACCTTTTTTTCAATAACTTTTAACATGGCTATGTAACTCAAACAATCAATCATTCCTATGGACTTTGAAGCCCATAGGAATGATTAGGCATTACCTATTCGGTATTTACCGAATCGGTAATTAAAGAATTCACAAGGGTGCAAGGGGTGTCACTTTGACACCCTCTGGCACCCCCAAAACAGGCACAGGTGCATGACATAGGTGTGCATGCACACATGTGCATGCACACCGGAATCGGTATTTTACCATGAAGTTGGATTTCATGCTAAAATACCGATTCGTTAAGGCCTTTGGGACTCAGAAGAGTCCCAACTACATATGGAATTTACAGAATCGGCCGTAACCGGTCGGTAAATGACATGGAACGACCACCTACATCGGGCCCTAAGTGTGCATGCATTTGATTTCAAAAAAAGTTTTTAAACCTTTTATGTAAAACAATAATATACCTACATTCATGGGGAACAGACTTAAAATGCCCTAATACACATGAAAACGTTTTTTTAAGGAACTTGCACCTTTTTTTCAATAACTTTTAACATGGCTATGTAACTCAAACAATCAAAATGAAAATTTGCCAGGCACACATGGGGGCGTATTTACAAGGGCCTTGCACTACGAGGAAAGTGACTTCAAATGACCAGACACACATGGGGACGTATTTACAAGGCCCTTGAACCCAGGGGAAGTGACTTGAAATTGCTAAGCACACATAGGAGAGTATCTACAATGCCCGTGCAACACTTAATCATTTTTTACATGTACACCGTAACATTAACAACACAATTGCATCATATATCTGTTCCGCAAAAGCGACGCATTGCAGGAGTCACATCATTTTACCATCAAAAACAATTTCACCGATTCTGTAAATGTAGATTTACCTACATGTGGCCCTGGATTTAGGCGCCTACATACCTTTTCGCCATTTACAGGTCGGAAACGACCGAAATCGGCCGTAACCGGTCGGTAAATGGCCTAAACGGCCACCTACATCGGGCCCTAGGTGTGCATGCATTTGATTTCAAACAAAGTTTTTAAACATTTTATGTAAAACAATAATACACCTAGGACCAGATGTAGGTAAATCACATTTACCGATTTTGAAATACCGAATATTACCGAATTTTACCGATTCGGTATTTCAAAATCGGTAAATGGGATGTAAGTACCAACATCTGATTTATTACCGATTCCTTAAAAATTCGGTATTTACCGATTCGGTAAATACTGAATCAGTATTTCCTATTGAATCCTATGGGCCTTGAAGCCCATAGGATTCAATTCAAATACCGATTCAGTATTTACCGAATCGGTAAATACCGAATTTGTCAAGGGTGCAGGGGGTATCACTTTGACACCATCTAGCACCCCCAAAACGGGCATGTGTGCAATGTGGCACACAGACATGCCCTAAGGACACGTCTATCTGTCACATGGCATATGTGTACATGCACAGATGTGCATGTACACAGGAATCGGTATTTTACCATGGATTTGTATTCCATGGTAAAATACCGATTCTGAAAGCCATGTGCCAATGGAAAATTGGCTACCCACATTTCAATCTTGCATTTTCGGTAAAATTACCGAATCGGTAAAATTACCGATTCGGTAAAATTACCGAAAACGCAACATTTAAGGGCAAAGTAATTAATTTTACACATGGGGGCGTATTTACAAGGGCCTTACACTACAAGGAAAATGACTTCAAATGGCCAGACACACATGGGGACGTATTTACAAGGCACATGAACCCGGAGGAAGTGACTTGAAATTGCTAAGCACACATTGGAGAGTATCTACAATGCCCGTGCAACACTTATGCATCATTTTTTACATGTACACCGTAACATTAACAACACAATTACATCATATATCTGTTCCGCAAAAGCGACACATTGCAGGAGTCACATCATTTTACCATCAAAAACAATTTCACCAATACCTTAAGAAACATGGAAGTGGTGAAAAAAGCCAAGCTTGACGTTACGGCAGCCACGAGGTAGCTAGGCTCCGCCACCCCCCCACTGCTCCAAGCATGTCTGTCCCACCGCCCGCCACGCCCATTAACGGTAACATGAAATAGATACAAATCAGCAGATACCTACCCCCATTCCGGAAACTCCCGAAGTGCAACAGGACCACGGTTACGCCCATCCGGAAGATGAGGCCTCGACACGTGTAGGGCAGGGCCCGGCTAATCGCCATCAGCCGTGGGGTGGAAGGCCCAAAATGTACTGGTCTCCCGATTCCCTTCTTCTGCCGCCTTGCAGGCCACGGGGGGGATGTCTTGCCTCTGCCTCCGACCCCCCCCCCTCTTATCGCCTGGTCCGGACATCACGGATATCAACGCCAGGTGTCTGCGTGGGGTGCGCTGGGAGGGAGAGGCGGCGCGAACGAGCCTCTCCCACCCCCCCAGGTGGGGGCCCCTCAGCTGCACCCCTAACGCTCCACTCACCCGACAAGGGTTCCTCCACTCTTGCGATGCAGCGGCGCTGCACTCACCCGACAAAAGGTCTCGTCCACTATTGCGAGGCAATGATGCTCCGCTCACCCAGCGGGGGTCTCGTTCACTGTTGCGGTGCAACGACGCTTCTAGTTTCCTGCGTCCAGAAACCTTCTCCTCAACTTTGAAGATTCTATAAGAGCCACCGGGGCCCCCAACCCCCGATGGGGAATGACTGCCATGATCACCCACGGAACGACCACAACGTAGCCGCGGGACGTCGGCGCGCTCATGCCGGCGCCGGCCTCAGTCTTGAAATCACCAAAATCCTGCAAGACTACCAACTTGATCAGTTCAGGTGGGACACCAGTATGACCCGGTAGGAGAGATTGTTGCCTCCCACCCCACTTTGATTGATGGTTCATGTCGGCAGTCCCCTCTGCTACCCTTCAATGAAAACTTTTGGACTGCTGAAAGAGGTCCCGGTCCAACCACGAGTTGGTGGAGACATTTTGACTATACTTGGACCTTCCTGACCTCACCCAAAATGGCGCCGGTACAAATGAAACTCTCAACTCCTTGTTGTGCCCCGATTGCTCAGCCTTGATATCATGAGATATGTATGCAGTTTTTAGCACATGAATTGATATGGGATAAGACTGATTACACGTTCGAACAATGAATTGATATTAAGTTCTAATGCATCATTGATTACTGTATTTATTATTGAAGGTTCGAATTGTCGACACTTTTGGTACTTGCTCACAATGAATTATCGATATGATTTTGTTGCACTTCTCGCACCTTTTACTATGAAATCAACGACCACTGCTCTCTCTGTTATGTTTTCCACAAATAAATACCCCCCCCCCCCATTTACAGTTCCAGCCTGCTCCGTGGCCGGCCCACTGGGTTGTAAGCCCGTATTTGGGCACCAACATTTTTATTAAAGGTTTTTGAAAAAGCAAACGTAGTTGTAACGCGTAGATTGGTAAGTTTCGAAGAAATGGCCACTGTTTCCGATTTTTTTTTTGTTAAAAAAAAAGCAGGTGAAATGAAGCAGCTCAATTAGTTAAGGGTTAAAAAGTATAGTACATTGAAAATATGAATGGTCCAGGTTTGTTGTGTGTTTTTCATTTTTCTACAGCATAAAGCAATCGATAAAGATCCTGGTATTTAGCCTCTACTTTATATGCTACCTGTATCAGGGAAGTTGTTTTAAATGCCCCTAAGCCACCCCGAACGAATGTAACCTGGCCCCCCTAGTACGAACGAAAATGACCCCGTACCACTGTAGGTTATCTCTCTTCCTCAAAAATGACAAAAATTACTTTCTAGAACGTTTTGGACATTGATGATTTTCATATGATCTATTTATTAAAGTAATACTCATCTCTCCGCATGAAATTAATTTTCCACATGCTACACAAGTCAATCTCATCTGCCTAAAGTTCTTTTACAGGTTTGGGACCGTTTCCCTTGCCTCTGACTCACTTATTGCTAAGTCATTGGTGGATGTTTTTGCCAGTCGGGGATTATCCACCAAATCTCGAAGTTGTGCTTTAGAATAATTAAAAGGGTGCCACCTCTCAATGTGCCAATGCATGATATGATTACCATAGCTATATTTTTTTTCGGTCCCTCTCGAGAGTTTTTTTTTGGCAGATGAGGCAGGTAACGAACCTGGCATTAACTTTCTTTTCATGAGAAGGAAAAGAAAAAAATTGCCAGATAAAATTCACTTTCACATGGGACGTTCTTGGCATTTCTTTCAGAAACTTTTACATCACTGTGTCATTTCTTTGTCTATCCTGCTTAAAGCAATGTCATGTAAATAGTTGTTTAAAAAGTTTTTTTTAACGTGTTTACTTTGTTGGAGCGTTGTATACATTTATAAGTTATTAAAGTGTTATAATCCTACAACTTTGTTGGAGTGCTATATATTTTTAATGTGACACATAATTGTGAAGACTTTGATGTACAAAAAGGCATCCCTGGAATCTTCCGCTTCAGGCTCGGACCCACACACCCTCACAGTGAGAATCCCCTCCCCAAGCACAATACAGGATGGTTATCAGATAGTAGGAACGCGTGTGGTGTGACGGATCTCATCGGGTGGGGGCCTTGATCTACTGTAACTCCTTTGAACAGGGGTGATTCTCTACAGCTGGAGCCATAAACTACATCTGCAGGGCTAAGTGATAGCCTGAGACCGGCCTGCACAATCAGACACAGAGGAAGAGGAGTGTCAGAGGGTGCGGTAGTGAATAGGGTGAAAGGGAGGTGTCGGGCGGGCACAGGGTGTGATTCTCAGGGAAGAGCAGCGCAGATGGGGGGAGGTTTATGGCCCATGCATGAGAGAGAGAGCGGGGGTGACCAGTGCGTGGGGGAGATGCTTGCGAGGGTGGGGAGCCATGCTGAGGATCGGCGGCGTGCAGAGAGTGGGTCTGGTCAAGGCATCTAAAATGGCTGCCGTGCTCAACAAAAGTGTGGCATTGCAAAAAAGGCAAGATGGCGCAGACAATGTTTATCAATAAGGATTAATTTATAACAATTATTTTTAACAAAATATTTACTCGCAGTGACAAAATAGCGGTCAACAGTTCCTGATTTCCATCGAATCGAACGTTAACAGACGTCACGCAGCAAAAAAAAAAAAACGCTCACGCTCTGCCGCTGGAAGACATGTATCAACATATATGAGCCTCCTCAGCCACCCTCAGAAAACATAAGGGGTCAGGATACGTCTCCCGTACCCCCATATACCTAGTAATTTAATTAAATCGAAACACAAAATGGCGAATTCACGTTTCGCTACCAGTTTGCTGCCCGGTTCGCGAACCGAGAAGCGCTTCTACCGCGAAAAATCTAATTTTAATTATTTGCCCCACGGGACCCTTTAATAACCCCACCATCATTCCTAAGGGGTCAAGAGGGGTCTACCTTGCCCCCTTTCATTAAATTCCCCCTTCGTTTTTCTCCTCCTCTTGTCTCTCGATCCTACCGAGAGACAAGATGGCGGCCGCACCGGACTGTTTAGAATGTTGACAGACACCGGAGAGCCAATCAGCTTCGCTACGCAAAGCTCCTTAGGACTTTAGTTACATTATAAATCATTTGTTGATGGTACCATACTCGTTTTAGGAATTGTGGTGGGTTCTAAGGTGATTTTACCATGTGAAAAAACGTTCTGCTGTGATATCATTAATATTGTTTGAAAGAAAACTAATATCTCATGATTTTCCCACAGTGGTTTGGAAGGGGATCTATAAGCTAAACTGAAAGCATATTTTCTGTAAATTCACATTATATTTCTCAGTCATGTGAAAATGAAGTCTGACATTCTCAGTAAAACATGTACATTCAACAAGGACAGAGACTGTCAGTTGATTCCTTTGTGTTCTACTGCAGCCTCCTAGAGTGTTCTAAAGAACAACTAGAGCGCTAACAGTCCTACTTATTACAAAGGTATGGCACACCTGAAGCCATCTTGATTGGAATAAAGTGGTAACTCTTAAAACATTTAATTTAAAAAGAAACAACATGAGGGGGTATATTTTGCCATAGAAAGTATGATTAGTGCTGCAGAATGAAAAATTAGGGCACATTTTGAGTGACTTCTCAAATCCTTTTCTATTTCATTAAAACATTCTGACATGCAGTCTCCCAAAATGGCCACCAGAGACAAAAGAGCCCAAATGTAGCCCAAATATCACCCAGATGTAGCCCAAGTATAGCCCAATGACAGAATGTCCCAGAGTGTTCTAAAGAACAACTAGAGCGCTAACAGTCCTACTTATTACAAAGGTATGGCACACCTGAAGCCATCTTGATTGGAATAAAGTGGTAACTCTTAAAACATTTAATTTAAAAAGAAACAACATGAGGGGGTATATTTTGCCATAGAAAGTATGATTAGTGCTGCAGAAAGAAAAATTAGGGCACATTTTGAGTGACTTCTCAAATCCTTTTCTATTTCATTAAAACATTCTGACATACAGTCTCCCAAGATGGCCACCAGAGACAAAAGAGCCTAAATGTAGCCCAAATATCACCCAGATGTACCCCAAGTATAGCCCAATGACAGAATGTCCCAGAGTGTTCTAAAGAACAACTAGAGCGCTAACAGTCTTACTTATGACAAAAGTATGGCACTCCAGAAGCCATCTTGATTGGAATGAAGTGGTAAGTCTGAAAACACTCAATTTAAAAAGGAACAACATGAGGAGGTTAATTTTGCCATAGAAAGTATGATTAGTGCTTCAGAAAGAAAAATTAGGGATCATTTTGAGTGACTTCTCAAATCCTCTTCTATTTCATTAAAAAAATTCTGACATGCAGACTGAAACATGCACTTTGAATACCAGCAGCAGACGTCCCTGGTGAGCAGTAGCTTTACTACAGTCTAATGTGCAACTAGAGTGCTAACATTCAGAATTTATGGCAAATGTGTGACACATCTGAATGCCTTCTTGATGGAACCAAAGTAAACAAGCATTGAAAATGCAATAGATCTCGCCCTCGTTTAAGTTAAAGCCATTCTGTTTGTAATGAGGTGGCTTTTTAGCTTTGCTTTTATTAGTGTTTTTTCAACTTTCATGTAATTAACATGCATCTGTATGCATATAAGTATATGTATGCATGCATTTATGTTTGTATTTATATAGATATACAGATGATATAGGTTTATATATGTATGTATATATATATATTCACTGAAAAAACCATAGGCTATAGACCATATATAGTTAGGAATTAGCATTTACAAAACCTTGAAAATTCACTGAAAAAACCATAGGTTATAGACCATATATAGTTAGGAATTAGCATTTACAAAACCTTGAAAATTCACTGAAAAAACCATAGGTTATAGACCATATATAGTTAGGAATTCGCATTTACAAAACCTTATTTTACTCACACAAAACCATTGAAATTCCATATATAGTTAGTTGCACTAACTATATATCGCGCACCCGCAATCCACTGCTGATGATGTCACATATTACATCATTCATGACATGGTCAGTGACATCACTGATGACATCTCAAATGACATCACTGATGACATCACTGATGACAACATCCAGTGACTGTATGTTTCTGTAAAATTAAAATATGTCTTACATATTGAAGAATGAGTGGATGTATAAGTGTCTGGATGAAGGATTTAGTAGGTTCATGACTGACTGTATGAGTGAGTGATTAAATGTGTCTCACTGAGTGCATGGGTTAGTGACTAAACTGTCTTAATTTGTGCATCATTATGTCTGTTGTTCTGTAAACTGTTGCATGTGTTGATAAGTAGCTATATGAGTAACTATATGGGTTATTGATTGGTTGCCCAAGTATTTGTATGGGAGACTGAGTGTGTGTGTGGGTGGCTGGGAGGTGTATGACTCTGTGCATAGATGTGTGAGCAGTTGATTCACTAGATGTATGGTTTCAAAAGTGCATGTGGAAACAGCTGTATGGGCGGTTGACTGTGTGCATGAGTGTATTGGTGAGTGAATGGATATCTCAGTGCTACATGTCAAAGTAAGTACATATGTAAAACACAGTACATGTGAGAGTTGACATATATAAATAACTGTGCATAAGAGCCAGTGAATGTGTGAGTGGCTGTATGGATCATTGTGAACTTGTATCAGGGATTGTATAAGAGAGTAAATATGTGTTAGTATATGTTTGAATAAGTAAAGTTTGTATAACTGTATAGTTGAGGAAATGGAGGTGTGATTGATTCTTTGCATGACTGACTAGGTGTGTGAGTAACTCCATGGATGAGTGACAGTCTGTGAGTGTCTGTTTACACTGATTGTATCTAAGGTTATATTAGAGTCTGAAGAGGTTCATCGTATTATCACATGAATGATATCATCAGTGATGTGATCAGTAATGTCAAATGAGATGTCATCAGTGATGTCATCAGTGATGTCATTTGAGATGTCATCAGTGATGTCATTTGAGATGTCATCAGTGATGTCATCAGTGATGTCACTGACCATGTCATGAATGATGTAATATGTGACATCATCAGCAGTGGATTGCGGGTGCGCGATATATAGTTAGTGCAACTAACTATATATGGAATTTCAATGGTTTTGTGTGAGTAAAATAAGGTTTTGTAAATGCGAATTCCTAACTATATATGGTCTATAACCTATGGTTTTTTCAGTGAATTTTCAAGGTTTTGTAAATGCTAATTCCTAACTATATATGGTCTATAACCTATGGTTTTTTCAGTGAATATATATATATATATATATATATATATATATATATATATATATATATATATATATATATATATATATATATATATACATGTAATTGTGGCAGGTTTGCTTCTCCCAATCTTGAAATTAAATGATGCACAAAGCAAGGCTGTCCCCACTGTCCCCTAATTTTTCTGATCATGGTTTATCACCTTGCCATTGCCATTCAGTGGGATCAGAACATCCAAGGGGTACACACAACTGTAGGCAATCACAAAGCAATGTATTATGCTGATGACATCTTGGTCACCCTCTCAAATGCTCCCCAATTTGATATTTGCTTTATGATCAGTGATTGACTCCTTCTCCATGTTTTGGGCTATAAAACTAATGTGAAGCTCTCACAATGAAATCAGCTGCAATTAAAGTTTCTATTGGAAAAACCTCATTCAAATGACTGTCTGTACCTCTCCAATACAATGGCATCTAACTAAATATGGACCATAGCAACATGGTTGGGGATAATGTGACTACCATAATTGATAAAAATAAAAACAAATTTGGCACCTGGTCTGGAATATGTGAAGGGCAATAGTCGGATAGTGAAAATTAATCTTGTAGCTGAAAGATCAACGATACCATCAGGAGATTTATTTGACTTGACAGTAATTATAGACTTAAAATATCTAACTGTACGCCGCGAAGACAGCAGGAGACTTCTGCCTCTCTCTTATAATGGTTGACCTCCTAGCTTGCACTGACCATATACATGTTGAAAACATACAGGGAAATTTCACACCACCTTCTTGGTACTACACTCAATCTAGTGATACTCTATACTGACCTCTCCTGAATGCATCATCCTTTCAACTTTCATTCTGAAGGCAACAAAGCAAACGTGGATGAGGGCACATTTCTTTAATGCAGACACCTGCTTCAATTCACTCAGATGCATCTATTTGGAGGAAAAAACAATACATATTGGAGGCGTTGAGATTGCATGGTCGTTATGGAAAGAAAAGTGAATACAATTTCTAAAAGATTTAATCCACTATGGTGATTTTAACTCCTTTGAGACCCTCACACAAAAATATGAATTTCCACTGTCAAAGTGATGAGGATAGCTGTAACCATCTCACAGCTTCAGAACAAATTTTGATATCCAACCAAATACGCTTAAATTTGACACTCTATTATAATACATCATGAAATGGAAAGAACACAGAGTAATCATATCTGGGCAGTACCTGACATTGCTAGATAACTTCTTTTCAAAACTAAATGCAAAGTCTCTCCACTGTTAATGGGACACTCAAATTTGAATTGCTATCCTGGATGATTATTGGCTCTCCATTTTGAAGAATCATGACAACACCTTGCGGGCAGCCAGGCTAAAATTTGCTTACTATAAAATCTTTTTCTAAAATCATTGGCACCGGTTCCTAACCAAACTCCATTGCGCACACATGGAACAGGATTCTAAATGCTGGAGGTGCAACTCCCCAAATTATGATATTATCCAATGATGTGGGAATGTGGGGTGCTTTCCACAGCTAAAGCATTATTAGGGTGAGATTAAAATGGAAATTAGAGTAGCTACCCATTTAATAGGGAAATAGCCATGCTATGTGACACATCACAGTTACCCCCAATGCCTCACCAATTAAAACAATGGCTCTCAATTGCCCTTGCAGTAGTCAAGGAGGGGATATTGCGCTATTGGAAGACAGCCATAAGACAGCCTTTTCAGCATTGGTTAACACATACGCATTGCATAGTCACATATGAAAAAACTATTTGCAAGCTCATTGGCAGCCTGCAACATTTTGTAGAGGTATGAGACATGGGCCTGAAATAAATACTTTATTGGCTTACACCGCCCTATGTATTGATGAGAGGTCACTCGTGAGCCCCAGTGAAAATACATTTCTATATATTTTTTAAAACATCAAAATAAATGAATATATTTTAACATTCATTTCTATGGGGTTCCATTTCAAGTCCACAACTACATTATTTTCTATGGGAGCTTTTTTGCACAGTGGTTGGCCATGTGTGGTAGTGGACTTACTCACAGGTCCATGCTGGAGTACATTTACTACTGTTTTGGGTCATTATTTACTGTGGTTACTTTAAACTCATAAATCTGGCTCCACCCTCAGTTTCAGGGAGTGGAGACCTGTATCAAATTTAGTCTTCAAAATAAAAATCCCAAAGTAGTACATTTACCGCAAAGAGTAAGAGTAGATTTACCCATGAAGATTCACTCTCTGGTAAATTTGTGAATAGGCCGCAATGGATTTCAGAGAGACAGTGTTATTGTCTTCAAACAGAAAGGGAGTGGAGACATGTAAGTCTACAATTTGTAGTAAATTTACTACTTACTCCGAAATGATGAATGACCAAAAGTAGTACATTTACTACAAAGGGTTAGAGTAAATTTACCCATTAAGATTTACTCATTTGTAAATTTACTTTTGTGATTATGACACTATAGGTTTAAAAGAGGCAGTGTTATTTCCTTTCACAATCCAAATTTACCAGCAGGCTAAAGCACAGCAGGGTCTGTGTCAGCTCTCGCTGCAATTCTCTCCAGGTGTCCTCTGACTCCTGCTGAGTCGATAAGTCACATCCTTTTTAATACCAATACCCGCTGCCTGACACAGCCTCTGTCATTACACTGGTGTGCCTGCCGAGTTTGCCTGACTAGACAGCCTTTTATTTCCTGTTTAGTTAGCCTGTGTGTCTACCTGATGCATATGCCCTTGAGCCTTTATTCTTCAATATAGCTGCTTGTATTGTTCCCAGCTAGCTTTCATTTAAGTCTTAGTCATTGTATTTTTAAGTCTTAGCCATTGTATTTAAGAATTAGCCACTGTGCTTTGTGTTCTAACCATTCTATTTGTCTGCCTTTCTTTTCCTTGTCTGTTTTGCAGCCAACTCGCCTGATACATTTCCCGCAGTTTTTTCGCTCTCCTCCCACCGCCTAGTGCCCCTCCCTTCCCTGGACCTACTTAAAGCAGGCTGCAGTGCGACCCAATTGAGCAGGTCCTGTACCAGCTCTTCCCGCAGTCTTTCCAGGTCTCTTTTGTGTCCCAGAGAATCGGTAAGCCCCATCCCCTTTAGACATTGAGCCCCACTACATGTTTTAGCCTCTGTGTTTTCTGTTGTAACCATTCCATTTGCCTGGCTTTCTTTTGCTTGACTGTTTTTACAGCCAACTTCCCTGGTGCTTTTCCATCTACTTTATCTCCCTCATCCCGCCTCCCAACACCTAGCACCTCTCCCTCCCCAGGACCTACTTGGTGGAGGTTGCAGTGCATCCGAGGAGTGTGCTGCCAGTAGTGCAACAATGGTAAGCCTTTCTGAGACCGTCCATGTGTGCACCACACCCAATGCCAGGAACCCTGGCTCTACGACCACCCACCACTACTTCTCTGCAGAGCTTTGGACCCTAAAACCCAGACGCCACAACAGCAACTGCTCCATCACCTCCCCCAAATCCACGGAAGTACCTCTCACATGCTGCCTCAGTCGTTTCACCTGCAACCCAGGACCAGCCACCCACACAGAAACCCTTGTCACGCCCACCCAGAAACACCTCGGGACCAGCTCCTGTTCATTCTGCTGCATTCCTGGTCCTTCTGCAGACATGCCATGGAAATCTGGGACACCATTGCCTCCGTTCTTCCCAACATGCTCTACATCACTGAAACATGGCTCAACCCCCCCCTCAACCCAAAACTTTGCCAATGCAATGCTCGACTGCTACTAGATGATACACTGAAACCGCAACATAAACATGGAGGAGGCAGCACCATCATACACATGAAAATCATCCGATGCACACCCACTGAAGACTGAACCACACTAATCATGGAACATCTCACCTTTCAGCTCGAAACTGACATCGACAACCTTCATGGGCACCCTCTCCTACAGACTACCGGGACCATGACCGTTATTCTCAAACGCCATCACTGAATTCATCGCTCCCTAGTAGTCAACTCCAGACACTACATTCTAGTCGGTGACCTCAACTTTCACCTTGATGACCCAACTATGTCTAATCTACCAACCTTCTGGAAAGCTTGAGCACCATCAGCCTCACCCAACTGATTGCCAACTCAGCATGCAACGTGGAAACATGCTGGACCCAAACTTCGCATCCAGAGAAAGGGCCAAATACAGAACCTATCACGCCATCTTCCACTGCACCATCAAACGGCTCCCAGCATGCCACCACTAGATTCCTGAGCTCCTCCCACCACAGCTAGAACAAAGTGATTGGGACCCAGTGGAGAGAGGCACTCAATACCATCCAGCGAGATAATGAGTCAAAGCTGGAACAGGCCATCCAGAACTTCTCCAACTGGATCACCAAATGCGCAGACAGGGTTGCCCCTTGAAGCCAACCAAAAGCAGCAGACACTTCAAAAAAGCCAGCTGGTACACACTAGAGCTCAGAACCATCCAGCATAACTGCTAACAACTGGAAAAGCAATACCGCTCTACCAAAGACCCCGCAGACCAGACTGCCTTCTAATCAATCCTCAACAAATACCACCAATGCATTAGAGACACAAAACAAGACTTCCTCACAGACTGCATCAAAGAAACAAGCACCAACCATAATAAGGAAGTCTTCAAAATCAACTGAGAATTCCCTGGCCCGGCTGCCACAGAGAAAGTGGTCTGTTCTTCCCAGGAACTCTGCGATACCTTGTCAGACTACTTCCACAGCAAACTAGCCACCATCTACCACAACTTTGGCCCTCAACCCACATACTGCACCAGCCTCCGCCCTCCAACTGATACCAACTACCCGATCATTTCTTGGACCCCACTCACCACACAGACCAGAGCAACTATCATGTCGTCCATCCACATTTCTTCAACCTCAGGACCTTCAAACTCACCAACATCCACAATGCCTCCATCTCCACTGTGTCCTTTCCCAACAAATGGAAACACGCATAGGTAAGACCTCTACTGAAGAAACTAGTAGTTGATTGAAGCAAACTCAAAAATGACTTTCCCATCTCGCAGCTCCTGTTCCCCTCCAAAGTTCGTGAGCAGGCCATCAATCACCAGCTCACTGAACACCTAGAGAAAATCAACCTACTCAATGCCTCCCAATCCTGCTTCTAATCCAACCACAGCATCAATACTACCATGAAAGCTGCCACCAACAACATCAGATCCATACTTGGCAGCGGGGAAACATCAGCCCTGATCCACATCTACCTATCAGCGTTTTCCACACCATATCACATCACACCCTCAATGACAGACTGAACTGCTTCGGTGTCCAAGGGGACGCACTCAAATGGATCACATCCTTCCTTACTGAATGAAGCCAGAGAATCTGTCTACCACTCTTCACCTTAGAAACCAAAAGCATTATCTGCTGTGTACTTCAGGGATCTTCCCTCAGCCCCACCCTGTTCAACGCCTACATGACACCCTTCGCTGAAATCACCAGAACCCACAGACTCAACATAATTTCCTACACAGACAACACCAAACTCATCCTCGCTCTCACAGAAGACCCTTCAAACACCAGCATGAACTTCCGCAACACAAGGACCATGTTTGGTGACTGGATGAGAGTCAACTGCCTGAATCTGAACACTGACAAGAAGGAGGTGCTGATCTTCATGAACAAAACCTCCCTGTTGGGCAGCTCCTGGTGGCCGCAGGAGCTCGGACCCACACCGACAGAGCACGCCTGCAACCTCTGCATCGTCCTTGATAGAAAACTCACTATGAAGCGCCTAGTCAACACAGTTGCAACCTCCTGCTTCCACACCCTTGACATGCTCTGAAACATCTTCAAATGGATACCCATCAAAACCAGAAAGACCTTTACCCAGGCATCAATGCCCAACTCCTCAAGAGACACCAGACCATACAGAATACAGCAGCCTGTCTTGTCTTTAACCTCCCCAAATGAACACACATCACCCTCTTCATCAGGGAACTCCATTGGTTCCCCATGCAGAAGAGTTTCTAGTTCAAGATTCTGATACATACCTACAAGTCCTTTCATCACCAGCTGCCAGCATAAATCAACCGCAGTCTGAAATTCAACCAACCTGCCAGGCACCTACGCTCTGTCACCTTGGCCCATGCACACCCCCTCACAGCCACCAAAGCTACAGCGGAAGTCGTTCCTTCTCCTACCTCGCCACCAAGGCCTGCTATGACCTCCCCTTCTACCTACAAACATCACCCTCCCTTTAGGATTTCAGAAGGGGACTCGAGACTAGCTGTTCGACTAAGACAGGCAAATTCCAGAGCCTGGTTACCCTCATGGGTGATGAACTATGCTTTATAAATTACTGATTGATTTAAAGTGTTCTTGTGAGGAGGACTTGAAAGTCTGTCACCCACAAGATTATGCATATTAAGTGTATTGCTCTAGGATGAATATTAGACAGAGGCACAGAGCTTCCCGAGTATGGCTAGTGTTGCACATGCAGCCCCAGCATGATTTGCACATGCACAACTTTAAACCCAGTGTTTGGTGGAAGCCTGTAGCTCCCTGCCTTTACGGATACTTCTAAGAACTACACTGAGGACCTGATGCACAAAAGTAATCGTAAAATAACAACAAAAATGTAATATACCCTTTGTAAATCAGGCTCTTATTCTTTTGGATGCCTGCACCAGTTTAAAAATGCTGAGGTCTCCAACATACATTAATAGTAGAATAAAGAAACGAGTTGGTTTGAAATATTACGCATTTCCATCAATGGCTTGTTGTGCTGCCATAATTATTCATGTTTATATGTTAGGGAAATCATTAATATTTCGGGAGTAAGTGAAGCAAATAACTTGCAATTTTCTTACTCAGCATTATGCATCAAAGTGCAGGAAGGATGTATAAGCTGAGAACACTAATGACGGTTCATTTCCAAAATCTTTTCACATAAATAGTTCCTTCACACTTACACCTGTAATTGAAAAGAAAATCTACTTTTCAATGTTTCTAAGTTTTCATACGGCTGGCATTTGTGAGTATATGAGTTTTTAGTGGATCTTTGCATTTTTTACCAGGATGAGAGTGTGAGCCCCACAGAGTTCACACCTTTGGTGACAGACATCTCATTATTTTACTTTACTAAGAAAAGTCTGGATATTCATAATATTATTGTGGAAGAGTGCAAAACATTTGATGTTAAACATCTGTTTATGAGAACTAGAGAAGGATTGTGAATTCCTGGCAAACACTCTGCCTCTGGAAGTGTATTCAGCAATCCAGGGTACCACCAATCACTTCAGTTTTCAACTCGTATTTCTATTGGAGATAGTACTTGTTTCTGGTTAAGCACCTTTTGAAAACCATAAAAAGCTAAGAGGCTTTCTCGTTTTCTTGAAGAAAACATCTTTCAGATGATAGCCAAGTAGACTTTCTACCTGGTGTAGGCACAGAAGAAGCACCGTTTTAAGTTTTGAACCCTCTAACGTTAGATTTTCATCCTGGATTTTTTTTTTGCTTCAATCTGCCTAACCTTTTCGCCACATATGATAGGTCAATTACTCCACTTTTTGAAACAGATTCAAGAGGTGGGAATATCTGGAAGGCCTCTGGAATTGGTCTAATCCTGTCTGACAAAACAGGAGATTCACTGTCAGGTTACCTTCATATAGTTAAAAAACGTAATTTTTATTCGAAATGAGGCAGGTGTCTGCCCTGACACCAATCCTATTCCGTATTTATTTATGCAAGTCTTGGTGAAGATTGTCAGAGGCCTCGACTTCAAAATCATCTCATTTGCCGATAACACTCAGATTATTTGACAGATTGGTAAATCAGTGGTGGAATAAAGTAAGCTTCTAATAACTGCTTCGAAGCCAACTGGTGTTGGATGAATTTTACCTACCTAAGTCTGAATGGTTGAAAGACAGAAATGATTCCCTTTGATCAAGTGAAGTAGTAGTAAACTAAGTTTATTTAAACCATTTTTGTTAAAATATACAGTACATTTTCTATAGATCTCTGTTTACGAAATGTAAAGCCAATAAAAAAAGTGCCACTGCTCAAGCACATAAAAAGAATTGCATCTTAAATACAAATAATATTACACCCATCCTTGACACAATTGCACAGAACTTAAAAATTGGTTTTAATAAACAACGTCTAAAAGATAAAAAGTATAAACATTCAAATAATACATGCACTTGCAAGGAATGCAACTCTAAGGCACAATTGCACTTCACATCCGCATCCTGAATATTTTAACTCTCTCAGCCAGTGCAAATGAAGGTTTCAATCTCAAACACAATTTACTAATCATATTTCCGGGTTCGGTATGCTGGCCACCTTTGCAAATGACACTACATTTTTCCTGGAGTCTCTAAGGAGGATAGTGGAGCTCTTAGAGTTCAAATAATTCAAGCCTCTCCTCCTTGATATGAGATCAACTCTTGCCTTTCAATATTTAGGTCGAGCGTAGACAGCGCTTGCGCTGTCTGGAAAGATCTGTTGTATGTGCTTTGTGGCCTCTGGAGATCAGCCCCAGGACTTGTCTGCTTCCACTTTTGCTTAGGAACTTTTTTCGGTTCAACTGCCTTGATTTAACTGTGTTGATGGAAAACGACCAGTACAGGTCAGTAAAATACCAGAATTGCTTTCTGCTTAGGGACTTTATTTTTTTATTTTTTCTGGCAACTGCCTCTATTTAACTTTTTTGACATAAAACGACCAGCAGAGGTCAGGAAAGGACTATAATCACTTTAGTATTCCCCAGATTCCAGGCCATAGAAACTTGTCTTCCACGAGCAGCCATACACAATAATATTTTTTTCAAATCTTGTATTTCCAGTAATATAACCACTGGAGGCCCAGATTGTATATTAAAAACAGAGCTTTAGACTATACTATTTCCCGCTGATAGTCAATATTTCTCTCCCTGTGATACCATACCTGGCTTGTTCTGCAGTTTGGTGCTTACTTTCCCTCGATGTTAAAGAACAGTAGATGTTTTAGCACCCAGGCTAATGTGCTGCGTAGCTAAATACATATTCCCAAAGGCAAGACCAATTGTATTGCAAATGTTTGTTGATATTCGCAGTGGGACATCGCATTTAAGAAAGTGTGCCAATTTTAGCAAATGTTATCTTACTCACCCTGCATACACAGGCTCACTATTACAAATGTTCTTTTCACACAGCAATTACATTTCTGTTTTACAAGATGCCATAAAATGTAGGCTATATGAAGATGCAATGGTATTCCAAGATTACAACTTTGCTTCCACTCTTACCTCTTGAATCATAATATTGGCGTCCAGTCCCAAGATTTATTTACATTTACCCTCCAAATTCTTCAAATCATAATTTGATCCTAGGCTTAACACCTCAGGCTCATGAAGCAGTAAAAAGGAACCATTGCTTTGTAAGCTGGGAGACCGAGTTCAGTTGAGGGGCTAACAACGTCTATTTTACATTTCTTAAGCCCACCCATCATGGACATAGTCTAGATTTATACATTTTCCGGATGGCTTATTTTTAAATGTCACACCCAAATATTTATACAAAGAAGTCTCCTTCACAACCATTTATACAATTGTCCATAGGGCTAGCTTGTTTTTCACCTATCACCAACCTGTTAGTTTTTCCAAATAAATAATTATTTTTTTGGACTGACAGTTTTTAACCAAACCATTCAGTTTTCTTTCCAAACCCACCTGTGTTACATTCAAGATGACTTATTCAGTAGTATAGTAAACTTGGTATGTGTCGCCCCCATATTTGGGGCCAATGAGGGTGTAGCATCTAAGGATGCAGGTAGGTCTGCGAGGAACAGTGCAAAAAGAGTAGGAGTCAAAACACAACCCTGCATTAACAATCTGTTATTGGAATTTTCTGGGAAACCATCTTACAATTCCCATGTTGTGGCTTTTGCTGAATAGCCAACAAACTAGTAGGGATTTTCTGGCTATCTCATCTTCTCCCTAGAGTAGCTCAATCTAATAGACCAAAGACAGCACGGAAATTGAGGATGCAGCCAAACAAATTTCCTCTGGTTTCCATTAATTTTTGAGCCAGCGCCCAAAGACCAAAGTAGTGCTCTGTTGTTGAATGTCCATCTTTAAATGAACCTTGTTCAATGGGCACTGGATCTTGCTCCTCAATCCAAGCATTCAGATATCCCAGGATAGCCTTTTAATACAATTTTACCCCTACATATAACAGACAAATGAGGTAATAGGTTTTAGGATTAGAGGGATTGTTCCATTTCAAAATTGGCCTTATAAAGTCCCAATTCCAGCAACCAGGAAAATCCCCCAAGATAGAAAATGCTTTGAAAGCTTTGGTGAAGAACTTTGATCACAAATCTATGTTGAGTTTTTATTGTAAATGCTTGTAAATTATCTGGGCCTTCTGCCATTGACAGGTTAAGCTTTGAGATTACCTTTCGGGATGTATCCTTCCCTACTAAAACTCAATTTTTCACTCGAGTAGTCTTCCGGCACCATCGAATTAGGGGCACTGATTGTTTCCTGGGTTCCTCTTTGCATCAATTTCTAAACTTTGTTTATGCATTTCGTTCCCAGCACATATAGAGAGGGTACCGCAATATGGAACCTGGGGCACTGAAATGTAAGGTCCTTACAAAAAGTGACCCTGTGGGGGGCACTATGTTTGAGAATAGGAAGTGAATTCCTCTAGGGAGCGATGAATAATGTACAAAAAAACATGTAGGTCAGTTTATGACAGATATTTATTTCCAAAACAATAGTATTCAGGTGCTCACACAATAAGTGAAAATAAGCGTGACATTAATAGCGATGGTGAAATTAAAAATAAAGACATTGCATTGACAACAATAGTTGAAAGTCCTCAAAAACTGTTTACAGAGTGGGAGGAGTTTATGGACCATAGCAACATGGTGGGGATAATGTGACCCCATAATTGATAAATCTAAAAACAAATTTGCCACCTGGTCTGGAATATGTGTAGGGCAATAGTCAGATAGAGAAAACCAATCTTGTAGCTGAAAGATCAACAATACCATCAGGAGGTTTATTTGACTTGACAATAATTATAGACTTAAAACATCTAACTGTACACCGAGAAGACAGCAGGAGGCTTCTGCCTCGCTCTCATACTGGTAGACCTCCTACCTTGCACTGACCATATACATGTTGAAAACATAAAAGCAAATTTCACTGTGGGAACTGATAGAACACCACCTTCTTGGTACTACAAGTAATCTAGCGATACTCTATACTGACCTCACCTGAATCCAACATCCTTTCAGCTCCATTTTGAAGGCCACACATCAAACGTGAATGAGGGCACATTTCTTTAATGCAGACTCATGCTTAAATTCATTCCGATACATCTATTTGGAGGAAAAAACATTGCAAATTGGAGGGGTTGAGATTGCATGGTCATTATGGAAATAAAAGTGAATACATTATCTAGAAGATTTAATCCACAATGGAAAAAACACAGAGGAATCATGTCTGGGTTGTACCTGACATTGCTAGATGACCACTTTTCCAAACGAAATGAATCGTCTCTCCACTGTTAATGTGACACACACATTTGAATTGCTATCCTGGATGATGACTGGCTCTCCATTTTGAAGAATAGTGACAACACCTTGCGGGCAGCCAGGCTAAAATTTGCTTACTATAAAATCTTTTTCTAAAATAATTGGCACCCGTTACTAACTAAACTCCATTGTGCGCACATGGATCATGATTCAAAATGCTGGAGGTACAACTCCCTAAATTATGATATTGTCCATATTATGTTGGAATGTGTGGTGCTTCCCACAGCTAAAGCATTATTAGGGGTAAGATTAAAATGGAAATTAGAGTAGCAGCACATTTATTTGGGAAAATAGCCATGCTATGTGACACATCACAGTTACCCCTAATGCCTTGTCATACAAAATGATGGCTCTCAATGGCCCTTGCAGTAGTCAAGGAGGGGATATTGCGCTATTGGAAGACAGCCACAAGACAGACTTTTCAGCACTGGTTAAGAGATATGCATTGAATAGTCAAATATGAAAAAAAAATCACAAGCTCATTGCCAGCCTGCAGCATTTTGTAGAGGTATGGGGCAAGTGTCTGAAATAAATACTTGTATTGGCTTACACAGCCCTATGTATTGATTAGGAGTCACTCATGAGCCCCAGTGAAAATACATTTCTGTATATTTTTTAAAACATCAAAATAAATTAATATATTTTAACATTAATTGGTATGCTATTCAATTTTAAGTCCATAACTCTTCTTTCTATGGGAGCTTTTTTGCAGTATCAGTGTTTGACCTTGTGTGGTAGTGGACTTAATCCCAGGTCTATGCTGGAGTACACTTACTACTGTTTTGGGTCATTATTGACTGTAGTTACTTGGGTGCCGCTCGCCGAGGAGATTGTGACCCGTGTTGTTTGCTGCCTGCCTGGAGCCCCGTTGGGCATTGGAAGCTGCGTGGGGGAGTTGCTGCTGCAGGAGGACGGGACTGCGAGGCCCACCAGGCTGTGCGTGTCCCATCGAGCACACCTACCACCTCTGCCCGTGTCTCCGCCCCCTGCTCTGTGCTGCTGCTGATAACTCCTCGCGGCCCCCGCTTCGTGGGGGCCGCTCGCCGAGGAGATTGTGACCCGTGTTGTTTGCTGCCTGCCTGGAGCCACGTTGGGCATTGGAAGCTGCGTGGGGGAGTTGCTGCTGCAGGAGGACGGTACTGCGAGGCCCACCAGGCTGTGCGTGTCCCATCGAGCACACCTGCCGCCTCTTCCCGTGTCTCCGCCACCTGCTCTGTGCTGCTGCTGATAACTCCTCGCGGCCCCCGCTTCGCGGGAGCCGCTCGCCGAGGAGATTGTGACCCGTGTTGTTTGCTGCCTGCCTGGAGCCCCGTTGGGCATTGGAAGCTGCGTGGGGGAGTTGCTGCTGCAGGAGGACGGGACTGCGAGGCCCACCAGGCTGTGCGTGTCCCATCGAGCACACCTACCACCTCTTCCCGTGTCTCCGCCCCCTGCTCTGTGCTGCTGCTGATAACTCCTCGCGGCCCCCGCTTTGCGGGGGCCGCTCGCCGAGGAGATTTTGACCCGTGTTGTTTGCTGCCTGCCTGGAGCCCCGTTGGGCATTGGAAGCTGCGTGGGGGAGTTGCTGCTGCAGGAGGATGGGACTGCGAGGCCCACCAGGCTGTGCGTGTCCCATCGAGCACACCTGCCGCCTCTTCCCGTGTCTCCGCCCCCTGCTCTGTGCTGCTGCTGATAACTCCTCGCGGCCCCCGCTTTGCGGGAGCCGCTCGCCGAGGAGATTGTGACCCGTGTTGTTTGCTGCCTGCCTGGAGCCCCGTTGGGCATTGGAAGCTGCGTGGGGGAGTTGCTGCTGCAGGAGGACGGGACTGCGAGGCCCACCAGGCTGTGCGTGTCCCATCGAGCACACCTACCACCTCTTCCCGTGTCTCCGCCCCCTGCTCTGTGCTGCTGCTGATAACTCCTCGCGGCCCCCGCTTTGCGGGGGCCGCTCGCCGAGGAGATTGTGACCCGTGTTGTTTGCTGCCTGCCTGGAGCCCCGTTGGGCATTGGAAGCTGCGTGGGGGAGTTGCTGCTGCAGGAGGATGGGACTGCGAGGCCCACCAGGCTGTGCGTGTCCCATCGAGCACACCTGCCGCCTCTTCCCGTGACTCCGCCCCCTCTTTCTACAGCCTGTATAAGACCTGGTTTAGCAACGCGTTAGCGGGATGCGTGTGAGGGACTCACCCCGGGACAAAGCCCGGACTAAGGGCGGACCCTCTGAGACCCTCCGAGAACCGAGGAGACTGGACTGGCCATAAATCTTGGCCTTTAAGGTACTATTTGTTTGTCATCTCTTTTTATTACCTTTGACTGCCTTGGTTCCTCTACCTAGCCTTTGCTAATGGCGTCGTTAAATGTAGACCAGCCTGTACCTGACAAACTGGGAGTGTTGCTAAACGGTACCCTGGACAATTATTTCTCCAAATCATCCCCTGACATTGCAAGGGAGTCTGTCCTGGCTGAGAGGAGGGCTGACCGACGTCGCTCCGTGGAAAATATAAAAAATGGTTTAGCTCCTTTGCCCTCACTTCCAGCTAATGGTTCTAATGATACTGACATTGATCTAACAGTAAATGATTCGTCCTTTTTATTGGACAGCCAGCCCTTGGAAGCTAATGTAACCGTGCTCACACAAAGCTCCTTACCTACCCCAGATGCGAGTGGGTTATCTTCACTTTTAAATAATCAAAGTACATCAAAAGGAGAAGCCTCGCCTGTTGTAAAAATATCACGTACTAAGGTTAAAAAACTGATTCCTGCACAAAAAATTTATGGTCCACCACCGAACAAAAAACAGCGGAAAAGGGGAGATCCTCTCCAACCCAAACTAAGTTGTCGCGATTTTGGCAAGAAAATAAGTAATGTTGTTAAAGAACTCTGTACTCCACATACAGACAGTGAGGGGGGTATTGCTCCTGTAACTTCTTCTGCCTTGCCAACTACCCCGTCAGCCAATGAAGATTCTATGGACACGACTGCGGCTGTTAATGCACCTACCATGAGCAGGGATCCTGTGTCCTTACTTGATATAGAGAGTTTGATTAAGTCTTACTCAGCAAGTATACTGGAGAGGTTGATGGAGGTGGAATGTAGGTTGAGTAACATTGAGCGTGTATTGGGTAAAAAGGATGTTGTAATTAACACCGGTTTGAATAATGTGACCAAAACAACTGTAGTCAATGTCTCACAAAACATATCAGCTAAAGCCCAAGCACCTAAAGCTACCACTACTCCTATCAATATTCCTCCCCCAATTGCATCTACCTCTAAATCTACGAGGGAACACGCAGATGACGACTGTACCAACTCACCCACCCCCCAATCCTCCACACCCCAAAAACCTTGTTCAAACCTCATCAAATGTTACAAATAAAAACACTGGTAACACACCCAATCCATTTTTGGTGAAACCAATAAGGGAGGCGGGGGATACTAGGCATGCTTGGGGGAAAGCTAGAAGGACACCTCTGCCCGAACTTCCACCAGAGGCAGTACCCTATGTGGTAGTTTTAACAGGGGTGATTGTGCTTGGACCAAATAAGAGGGAAGGTTTTGCTCAACTAAAAAATAAGATTATGCATTGGCTTAGCTTATATAGGCCTATTGCAAATCATGTTAATGGTGAAATTGTTCATGTTCGTCGCCTTCAATGGCTGGGGGGTAGACCCAAAGACATTGATGGTGACGTGGTGGTGGTGAATTTTAGGGACCCAAACGCTGTCCAGTTCATATTGAACTGGCAGGCAGGAAGTACAAATAACATAATAATCCCTAAACCATTAACCTACTTTTATCCGAGGTCAGTGGTGTTTCCATCACAGCTCCACCCGCCGCAATATCAACAACCACACCATATACCCACAACTCAACCAAACAATCATTCCATTGTACAGAATGCTGGGAGTAATTGTTATGCGTCATATCCCCCCCCTCTGCAGAATGTAAACAATATGCATTACATACCATGCCCTATGATAGCACCAGACCCAATGGGATGGAATTATGTCTCGGCCAAAACACATAACACCCAGAGAGGTAGGATGGATAATCTTAAACCATTTACACTGCTAGAAACCTCTAATAGATATGACATCTTCAGCGGTCTAGACGATTGTGATTGATGCCATGTGATGTGAGGGTGTGCGGGGTTAGACACATTGAGTTGTGGTGACGCGAGTAATACCACTCAGAATGCACTGGCCAATACTGTGATCTTTGATGATGTGAATGCTGCATTGGTTAATACTGCGTCCTCTTGTGTGGGTAAAACTGACTATGACAATGTTAATGTATCCCATGACGTCATAAACCCAGAGGAGGAGGTTTTGCAGATATCTATTCCGCACAACAATTCACTCTTAGAGGTAATGCCCATGGCAACTCAATCTAGGCTTCCAAGTTCTCAGGAAGAGATGCCTAGGACAGTCCCTGAGAGACTAGTTACTCCTGAAATTCCGATTAAAATGATCTGTTGGAATATAGGTGGAGTTGATAAAAATCTAAGGGACCCGGAGTGGGCTAGCTATATAGAGTCCTTTGATCTCTGCCTCTTTCAGGAAACTTGGGCAGTGGAGACGCCTCATAGGATGGGCTACAAGACTTATGGGATTGGTGCGATACCCTCTAGAAGTGGTAGGCCGTCAGGGGGACTCTTAATATGGGTGAAAATAAATTTAAGGGTAAATATTGAGGAGATACCCACTAACTCCGTCGACATATTAGCTTTAAAGATCACAGCTTGTAATGGGAAGAACCTATTCCTTATAAATGTCTATAACAGGCCTTTACCCTCCTCAAAAGAATCACCGACCATTGCTAATTTAGATTGTTTTCTGAGTAGACTAGATCCCAGGGAGGATTTTGTTATTTTGGCTGGTGATCTAAATTGTAATTTTGAGCCAGTCTTGGGCCTTAGCGAAATCTTTAACGATGAAGATCAAGCAAACAAAATCCCTATCCTGGAGAATGTAAAACAGGTTAAATGTACAACATTGGGCTTACAACTAATTAATCTATGTACGGAACACTCCCTTAGGGCATGTAACGGACGGTTACCCTCCGACAGCTCAAAAAAACCAACATTCACCAGGAATAGCTATAAAAGCAACTTAGATTTTGTGATTGCTTCTATTCCCCTCTGGCCTCATCTTTTAGACCTCAAAGTAATGGAACGGTTTGAAAGTGATCATTTTCCCTTAAACTTGATGCTAGATGCTTATTTGTTTAACGACATGGTCCAACAACTAACATCTGAGGAAGGCGAAGTTGTTAACTCTGAGATCCATATCAGCAATAATAGAAGATCCCTAAAATGGCCATTTATATTGGATCATAGTGACATTTTAAGCGAAATATATTCGCTTTTGGCTGGCACTTTTGGTCCTTATTTAGAAATAATAGGTGATAATGAAAGTAACATTTCATTTCTCCAAATTCACCAAATATTTTTTGCTGACCTAAAGTTACTAGTCACTAAGATGCCAAAAAAAAACCAGCAGAAGACCCAGAATCTGTCCCATAGTAAGCCATGGTATGACAGATCCTGTAGAGAGTCAAAGAGGGAATTACTATTGGCAATAAAGACCAAATCTCCAACAGACGTAAAAAGAGCAAGGAGAGATTACAAATCTGTCCAAAGGGCCGCAAAGATAGCATGGGAGGAAGAAAAATGGGCTGATTTGCTGCTAGCCGCAAAGTCACGTGACAATGTGGCCTTTTGGAGGCTGGTCGCAAATGGTAACCATGTAGGCAGGGTAACTAAAGATGTTTTCTTGGATGAGCTAACATGGGTCACACATTTCACAAATTTATACAAAAAATACGATGACCCATACATGAATACGAGTCTAGAAAATCTTGAATCCCCAGCAGAACATCTGGTTTTTACTATAGGGGAAACAGAGCTGGCAATATCACAAATTAAATCCGGGAAAGCTCTAGGTTTGGATAAAATCCCAGGGGACCTGTATAAGCATAACCTCGAAGTATGGGCACCTTATATTAATTATCTGTGCAATACATTTTCTTGCACTTTAGAATTCCCAGAAAGTTGGAAGGGAGCGGAAATTGTTTTAATTTTTAAAAAAGGAGATAGGATGGACCCATGTAACTATCGGCCAATAAGTCTAATGGACATTTTACAGAAAATTTACTCACGACACATTTTAATACGAGTGAGTAATTGGCTAGATGAAAATTCTTTTTTAACCAAATTCCAAGCCGGTTTCAGACCTAAGGTCAGCACAATAGACCAAATTTTTAGATTTTGCTGCCTCTACTGGAAGTACGTAGTGATTAAGAGGTGCCATTTATATGTTGCCTTTGTAGATTTAAGGGCTGCATTTGATTTGGTGCCTCGCAGTCTCTTATGGAAAACCTTGAGTGCAGCAGGTATGCCAAAAAATCTTGTCATCCAGATTAAAGAGTTACACGAAGGGAACTTCGCGAGAGTTAGATGGGGTCCAAATGGTGAATTAACTCAAAAAATACCCATCGAACGTGGAGTACGCCAGGGTTGTGTTCTGGCCCCGACGTTATTTTCCCTTTTTGTAAACGACATCCCCTCCTTTTTAGGGAGATGTAAAAACGATTCTCCGAAACTGAATGGCGAAAAGGTGACATCTTTGCTATTTGCTGATAATACCATTTTGATCTCCCAAACAAAAAATGGTTTGCAGACATTATTAAATACTTTTAATGAATATTGTAGCCAAAAGGGGTTGGAGATCAATGGTAAGAAGACCAAATGTATGGCCCTAAATCCTATTAAACCAGACAAGGGCTGTTTAACATTAAAAGGAGTTACGCTTGAATCAGTGCCACATTTTTCTTATTTAGGGGTGACTTTGGATTCAAACTTTACTTGGAAAGCCCAAATTGATAAAAGCAAATTAACCTTTGTGCAAAATGTTAAACCAATACTTAGGGAGCAAAGTATGAGCACTAGTAAAGCGGTATCCCCAGTGATGGAATTATTTAAATTTAAGGTCCAAGCATCTGTTCTTTATGGTGCTGAAATATGGGGTCCTGGGTCCAGGGAGTCTTTTAGTGTTTTAGACAATAATTTTATGCGTAGCTTGGTAAGGGTCCCTAGAGGCACCCCATTAGTTCCCCTGGAGCTTGACTTAAACTTCAAAAGGACAGATCACCAAGTTTTGATTCGACCTCTAATGCTGTGGGTGAGACTATGGCAAGTGCCCGAACTTCAAGACTAGCGAGACGGGTTAAAGGAAATTATGATTCTCGACAGCCAGAGTACCACTCCATGGCTAAGGCACATTAAGACATGGTTGAACAATATAGGATTGAAACACTTTTGGGAGAATCCCGAGCAATTACCTGCTAACCCCAAACTAATCCTAAAAAGAGCCTTTTGGAGTTTTATGTTAAGTAGGACTGTAAATATTACAACCAGTGGCACCTTAGTTGCAAAGTTCCTAAACTTTAAGGACGAACCGCTCTATGAGATGTTTATGGACGAGATAGAGCCGCCACTTGCCAAAACTTTATTCCTAAAATTTCGGTATGGAAATCTTTTGATTAAAACTACTCTGGCACGGTGGGCTAGAAATCGCGACCCAGCATCCCTAGTAATGGATGAAATTTGCCCCATGTGTGACCAAAATCAGACCGAAAATGAACAGCATATTCTTTTTTTCTGTCCCTTCTATCTACAGGCTAGAAAGAAGTGGATTAAACCAATATGCTTACTTTTAGGCTTGAGGTCATGCTCTCAGGCTCTGAGAATCCTAACAACAAACACATCTCAACAAATAATATTTAGTGTCAGTAGAGTTTTACTCTCTATCTTTTATCAAAGGAAAAAAATAGGGCATCAATTGTAACCGAACCGATGCTTGGGATTGACATGATGGTCCATTGTATCTTTTACGAATGTATGTTCCTGCTCAAATTATTATCCAACTTGTATTGTATTTTATATCTTGTGTTTTATGTATTTAAGTGATAACATGTTTTTAACTACTAATGAAATGCAATGTAATGTATGCACTGTCTTTTATGGCATATTAGCCGAAATAAATAATCTAATGACTGTAGTTACTTTAAACTCATACATCTGGCTCCACCCTCTGTTTCAGGCAGTGGAGACCTGTATTAAATTTAGTCACCAAAATGATGAAAAGCCAAAAGTAGTACATGTACCACAAAGAGTAAGAGTAGATTTACCCATGAAGATTTACTCACCGGTAAACTTGTGAATGGGCCACTATGGATTTAAGAGAGACAGTGTCATTGTCTTCAAACAGAAAGGGAGAGGAGACATGTAAGTCTACAATTTGTAGTAAATGTACTACTTACTCCGAAATGATGAATAACCAAAAGTAGTAAATTTACTACAAAGGGTAAGAGTAAATTTACCCATAAAGATTTACTCATTTGTAAACTTCCTTTTGTGATTAGGACACTACAGGTTTAAAAGAGGCAGTGCTATTTTCTTTCACTATCCAATTTTACCAGCAGGATAAAGCAAGCAGGGCCCGTGTCTGCTCTCACTGCAGTCTCCCCAGGTGTCCTCTGAGTCCTGCCGAGTTGGTAAGTCCCGCCCGTTTTGACACCAATACCCACTGCCTGCCCCGGCCTCTGTCATTACACTGGTGTGCCTGCCGAGTTTGCCTGACTAGACAGCCTTTTATTTCCTGTTTAGTTAGCCTGCATGTCTGCCTGCCTGACACGTATGCCTTTATTCTCCGATATAGCTGCTTTTATTGTTCCCAGCTAGCCTTCATTTAAGTCTTAGCCATTATATTTTTAAGTCTTTTTAACAAAAAACACCAGAGCACATCATATTTTAGTGACTCTCATCCTCCGTGTAATCCGCACTCTTCTTCAATCAATGATCTTGTATTAGAGAATTCCCAAACAATAAGAATCACGTAGTGTACATCAATCTGTTTTTATTGCTTTATAAAACACAGTGTTCCACAGCCGACATGCGTTTTGCCCTTACCAGGCTTCCTGAAGGCTGCAAATCATATATAAAGAATGACTTGTAATCTACATGTCCATATGATATACAAAATAGACATATTTACATCTATTCAAATATGTGTAGACATCGCTTGTTATATAAAGTGTATTGCAAGAGACTATCGACCACCAGACATCGATATTTAACATATATGTGCCAAGCCTGTGCTTCAATTGATAAGCCAATAATTTCTTCCAAGTGTAGATAGTGATGCACACAAAAAAGAAGAAGGATAGAACAGCCACCACGTGTCAAAGCCAAGGCCTAAGCTTTCAGGTGTTTGTCTTAGAAGGACAAACAAACAATGGTGAGTTAAAAACATTCGAAGGTGAGCCCTCCTACAACCATGTGATGATTAAAGTTATTAAATAAACTTAAATCATCTCACCTCACTAGCGATATATTGCACACCCTGTTTGTCTCGAATATATGAGTTTCAAAACATCAATTGTCCAATATCCAAAATGCTGCAAGAGAAATGCTTTAATGTAGGCATAACTGTTCACTTTTGATCTCGGTTGACGTTAATAGCAAATCCACCTTGTTTTGCATGTTGTATTTTTAAGTTTTAGCCATTGTATTTTATGGCTTAGCCACTGTGATTTGTGTTCTAACCATTCTATTTGTCTGCGTTTCTTTTCCTTGTCTGTTTTGCAGCTAACTCGCCTGGTACATTTTCCGCAGTTTTTTTCTCTCTCCTCCCGCCACTTAGTGCCCCTCCCTTCCCTGGACCTACTTAATGCAGATGCAGTGCGACCTAATTGAGCAGGTCCTGTACCAGCTCTCCCCGCAGTCTTCCCAGGTCTCCTCTTTCTCCTAGAGAGTCGGTAAGCACCACCCCTTTAGACATTGAGCCACACAACCTGCTATGGCCACTGCCATTCCCCAGTGTGCCTGCCCTATTTTCCCTGACCTGACAGCCATTCATTTTCTGTTTAGTTAGCTTAAGTGTCTGCCTGATGGATATGCCCTTCTAGCCTTTATTTTACAATATAGCTGCTTGTGCTGTTCCCAGCTAGCCTTCACGTATGTCTTAGCCATTGTATTTTTATGTCTTAGCCATTGTATTTTGTTTTAGCCACTGTGTTTTATGTTGTAATCATTCTATTTGCCTGGCTTTCTTTTGCTTGACTGTTTTTTGCAGCCAACTTGCCTGGTGCTTTCCAAGCTATTTTGTCTCTCTCATCCGGCCTCCCACCACCTTGTGCCCCTCCCTCCCCAGGACCTACTTATTGGAGGTTGCAGTGCATCTGAGCAGTGTGCAGTGCATCTGAGCAGTTTCTGCGTCCATCCGTGTTTGCACCGCGCCCAGCGCCAGGAACCCTGGTGCTCCGACCACCCACTGCTACTTCTCCGCAGAGCTCCGGACCCTAAAACCCAGACGCCACAACAACAACTGCTGCATCACCTCCCCCAAATCCATGGGAGTACCTCTCACATGCTGCCTCAGTCGTTTCACCTGCAACCCAGGGCCAGCCACCCACATAGGAACCCTCGTCGCCGCCAACCCAAAAAACATAAACACCTCGGGACCCGCGCTGTGCTTTCTGTTCAATTCCCGGTCCCTCTGCAGGCATGCCATGGAAATCTTGGACACCATTGCCTCCGTTCTTCCTAACATGATCTTCATCACTAAAACATTGCTCAACGCCCCTGAATCCACAACTTTGCCAATGCAATGCTCGACTGCTACTAGATACACTGAGACCACACCAACAAACATGGAGGAGGCAGCACCACCCTCCACAAGGAAACCATCCGATGCACACCCACTGAAGACTGAATCAGACTAATCATGGAACACCTCACCTTCGAGCTCCAAACTGACAACCTTCATGGGTATCCTCTCCTACAGACTACGAGAACCATGACCGTTATTCTCAAACACCATTACTGAATTCATTGCTCCCTAGCGGTCAACTCCAGATACTACATCCTTGTTAGTGACCTCAACTTTCACCTTGATGACCCCAACTATGTCTACTCCAGCAACCTTCTAGAAAGCTTGAGCACCATCAGCCTCACACAACTGGTTGCCAACCCGACACACAACGCACAACACACGCTGGGCCCAATCTTCCCATCCAGAGAGAGGGCCAAATACAGAACTGATGATGCCATCTGCCAATGCACCATCAAACTGCTCCCAACATAACACCACCCGAATCCTGAGCTCCTCCCACCACAGCTGGAACAAAGTGATTGGGACCCAGTGAGGAGAGAGGCCCTCAATAGCATCCAGCCAGATAATGAGTCAAAGCTGGAACAGGCCGTCCAGAACTTTCCCAACTGGATCACCAAATGCGCAGACAGGGTTTCCCCTTGAAGCCAACCAAAACCAGCAGACCCTTCAGACAAGCCAGCTGGTACACTCTAGAGCTCAGAACCATCCAGCATCACTGTAAACAACAGGAAAAGCAATACCGCTCCATCAAAGACCCCGCCAACCGGACTGCCTTCCAATCAGTCCTCAATGAATACCACCAATGCATTGGAGACACATGCATTAGAGACACAGAACAAGGCTTCCTTACAGACGGCATCAAAGAAACAAGCACAAGCCACAATAAGGAAGTCTTCAAAATCAACAGAGAATGTTCTGTCCTGGCAGCCACAGAGAGAGCGGTCTGTCCTTCCCAAGAACTCTGCGATACCTTGTCAGACTACTTCAACAGCAAAATAGCCACCATCTACCACAACTTTGGCCCTCATCCTACAGACCGCACCAACCTCCGCCTTCCAACTGACACCAGCTACCCAATCACTGCTTGAACCCTGCTCACCACACAGACCAAAGCAGCTATCATATACTCCAGCCACATTTCTTCAACCTCAGGATAATCAAACTCCCCCACATCCTCAATGCCGTCATCTCCACTGTGTCCTTTCCCAACAAATGGAAACATGCATAGGTAAGACCTCTACTGACGTAACTTACAGTTGACCTAAGCAAACTCAAAAATGACTTTCCCATCTCGTAGCTCCTGTTCCCAGCCAAAGTTAGTGAGCAGGCCATCAATCACCAGCTCACTGAACACCTAGAAAAATCGACCTACTCAATGCCTCCCAATCCTGCTTCTAATCCAACTACAGCATCAAGACTGCCCTGAAAGCTGCCACTGACAATATCAGAACCATACTCGGCAGAGGTGAAACATCAGCCCTGATCCACATCTACCTTTCAGAGTCTTTCAACACTATATCACATCACACCCTCATTGACAGACTGAACTGATTCGGTGTCCAAGGGGACGCCCTCAAATGGATCATATCCTTCCTCACAGAATGAAGCCAGAGAATCTGTCTACCACCCTTCCCCTTAGAAACCAAAAGCATTATCTGCTGTGTACCTCAAGCATCTTCCCTCAGCCCCACCCTTTTCAACACCTACATGACACCCCTCACTGAAATCGCCAGAACCCACAGACTCAACATAATTTCCTACACAGACAACACCAAACTCATCCTTGCGCTCTCCGAGGACCCTTCAAATACCAGAATGAACTTCCGCAACACAAGGACCATGTTTGGCGACTGGATGAGGTCCAACTGCCTGAATCTGAACACTGACAAGACAGAGGTGCTGATTTTCATAAACAACACCTCCCTGATGAACAGCTCCTGGTGACCGCAGGAGCTCGGACCCACACTGATAGACCACCCCAGCAACCTCTGTATCATCCTTGATAGAAAACTCCCCATGAAGCGCCTAGTCAACACAGTTGCAACCTCCTGCTTCCACACCCTATGCACCCTCCGGAAAATCTTCATATGGATACCTCTCAAAGCCAGAAAGACCGTTACCCAGGCATTAATACCGAACTCCTCAAGAGACACCAGACCATACAGAACACAGCAGCCTGTCTTGTCTTCAACCTCCCCAAATGTACATATAGCACCCTCTACATCAGGAAACTCCATTGGCTCCCCATGCAGAAGAGTTTCCAGTTCAAGATTCTGATACATGCTGTTAAAAATGGGATTTTTGGTAGGCTAGGGCGAGCACCAAAGCCAGGCAAAAACCACCACTCTAGTTAGGATAAGGGAGTTACACTCCTAAAATAACCCCTGCTCACCTCCTTGGTAGCTTGGCTTGAGCAGTCAGGCTTATCTTAGAAGCAGTGTGTAGGGAATTTGCACATAACCAACAGTAATACAGTGTAAGCACTACAAACAGACACCACACCACTTAAGAAAAATCGCCAATATTTTATATACTTAAAGAAGAACAACTATAATAAAAATCCATGATAGAGTACTTTAACAATAGAAGCGTTGCAAGATGTTTTTAAATTGCAAAAACACAGTTCCTTGATGTCGTTAGCTCCGTCAGGGGCTATCACGGCGTCATGAACAAACAAATCCAAATAGTTCTGGCTGACTGCAGCGTCGCGGGTCAGCTGTGGTGTCGGGAAGACCCTCCAACAGTAACTTTCAGATATGCAGGTCTTCTATGACCTCTCGTTGTCACACCCATTGCAGGTTGATTTCCTCTCTGATGGAATCAGGAGCGCTGGCGTCGGCAGGCATCGAGTGCTGCGGTGCAAAATGCAGCAGTGCGGCGTGTGGTGCCCTCAGGTCGCGGTGCGAGCAAAGGCTCGGTGGCAGCGTCAGATTGCGTTGTCGGTGAGATTAGGGTCACGGTGTGAGATGAAGGCGGTGCTTGTCACGGCGCTGGCAGGTCACGGTGCAGCTGCGGCGTTGCTGTCGCTAAAGCGCTGTCGTCGGCTGACAACTGGAGTCGATGGCAACAGTGCAGTAGGCCAAGGCTGGGGTGCAGGATGAGGGCGGTGCGTCGTGTAACTTTAACGAGCAGTGCCCTGGAACCACTGTGCAAGCAGCAGTGTTGAGTCCGGCGGGGAGCAGCGTCGTTGGGAATACCAAGGCATCGACGTGAAGCGAGGCAGTGCGGAGTGCGGTGCCCATCGGTCGCGGTGCGAACAGCGGCTCAGTGGTGGCATCAGCAGTAGGGCTGGTCGTAGTTTGCGAAGTAGTGCTACGCGAAGCTATGCAAACCTGCGCAAAGTGCACTTCGCACTACGCGAGCTAACCATAGCACTACGCAAACTGCGTAATACTCTGTTCGCACTGTGCAAGAAGCCGTTTTCAATGACTGCACAGTGCGGACAAGCATCCAGCACTGTGCAATCATTAAAAACAGGATCTTGCACAGTGCGAGCTGTAGATTTCTGCTGCTCGAGTAGATTTTTACTCGAGCGGCAGCTTTCTCAAAGCAGGTATTTCTCATTGCGAGCGGTCACGAGCATACGCGACCATTCGAATTGAGAAACCTGACCTCCCCACATTGAGAATCTCGCCGGGAGGTTTGTTTTCCATGCTTGTGATCGGCAACTTGATGTTGCTGATCGCGAACGAGGAAAAAGGCTCGCCGAGATGTCATTTTGCTTGCTCGCGGTCGCCAACTTGACGTTGAGGACTGTGAGCGAGCGAAAAATTACTGCTGCGCTAAGCTATGTGTGTTTGCACTGTGCTACGAGCAGCTTGCGTATTGGGAAGTAGCGCAAACTTCGCCAACAACTCGACCGTAGTGCTTTGCAAAGGGTTAGTCAGCAGGCGTCGCCGGTGAGACCAGGATCGCAGCATTGCAGTAGTGCTCTCTGCGGTGCCAAAGCTTCGGTGTGAAGCGAGGTGGTGCAGATTGCCGTGCCCACAGGTCGCGGTGCAAGCAGCGGCTTGGTGGCGGAGGCGGCAGGCATCATCGGTGAGACCAGGGTTGCAGTGCGGCGTTGTGACAGTGCCCTCTGTGGTGCCTTCGGGATACAGAGACGGAAGCGACGTCATAGACGCTGTCGAGGTTGGAGTCTTTGCTGTTCCTGAGACGTCTTGAACAGGGGGCAAGCTCTACCTCAAGCCCTTAGATACTCAGCACAAGTATAGAATGTTTAGTACAGTCCTTTCACTGCCCTAGGCTGAAGCAGCAGCTGCAGGCCAACTAAACAAAGCAACACAGCAAAGGGGCAGCTCTTCCAGCTCTTGTTCTTGGCAGGTTCCTTGGTTCCAGCAAGTTCTCTGAAGTCTTTTCTATCCCTGAGACTTCCTACTTCAAGCCCTTAGAGAAAATTCTAACGGCAGGATGATGAAAGCACAGTCCAGTCCTTTCCTTACCCAAGACAGAAGCAACCACTACAGGCCAACCCCTCAACATGCAGCATAGGGGCAGTACACCTCCTCCAGCTTTCCTGGTTCTTCTTCCTGCAGGTTCCTTATTTCAGAAGTAATCTAAAACTCTGGGGTCTGGGCCCCAATATTTATACCAGCAAATCCTTTGTCCTCTGAAGGCAGAGGGGCCTGTACCTACTTCAAACCAGTTCTGGGTGCATTCTGCCAGTGTGCACCTTCATCCCTTGTCACTGTAGGCCAAGGCCATCAGATGCACCACAGGAGCTGGAGCCAGCATTGTGAAGGGAAGGCACAGCCCTATTTAGGTCCCAGGTGCAACTCCTCCCACCCATCTACATGTAGATCTTTCTATTCAGTCCTGTGCTGACCCACCCTGTCTCCTGGAGTCTCCCCCAGCCCCTATCACTCAATCAATCAATCAATCAAGAGTTTGTTAAAGCGCAACTACTCACCCGTAAGGGTCTCAAGGCGCTAGGGGTGGGGGGGGTGCAGGTTCCATTCCATCAAGGGGGTCTGTCGAAGAGCCAGGTTTTGAGGTTTCTTGCGAAGATGGGGAGCGATGTTGTCTGTCTGAGGTGGAGCGGAAGGGCGTTCCATGCTTTGGCCGCGAGAAAGGAGAAGGAGCGGCCTCCCGATCTGGTTGTTCTCGTGCGAGGACCTCGGCATAGGAGAGCTGGGCTGATCGTAGGGTCCTTTGGGGTTCGTGGAATTTGAGCCGGCTGTTCAGGTATGCTTGTCCGCTGCCGTGGAGGGCCTTGTGTGCGTGGGTGAGCATCTTAAAGGTGAATCTCGCCTCGACGGGGAGTCAATGGAGTGTGCGCAGGTGCTGGGAGATGTGGCAGTGTTTTGGCAGGTTGAGGACCAGTCTTGCAGCGGCGTTCTGGATGTTCTGTAGCTTGCGGATGAGGTTTTTGTTTATTCCGGCGTAGAGTGCGTTGCCGTAGTCGAGTCTGCTGGTGACCAGGGCGTGAGTGACTGTCTTTCGGTTTTCGAGGGGGATCCATTTGAAGGTTTTACGAAGGACGCGTAGGTGTGGAAGCAGGAAGATGAGACAGAGTTGATCTGGCGGTCCATTTTGAGCTCGGAGTCCAGGATGATTCCCAGGTTGCGTGCTTGGTCTGTGGGGGTTGGCGGGCTTCCGAGGGCTGTGGGCCACCAGGTGTTGCTCCAGGCATCAGGGTTTGGGCCCATGATGAGAACTTTTGTTTTGTTGGTGTTTAGTTGTAGTTAGCTGTTTTTCATCCATTTGGCGACGGCTTCCATGCCTTGTTGAAAGTTGCGTCTGGCGGTGTTGGGCTCGTTGGATAGGGAGAGGATGAGCTGGGTGTCGTCTGCGTATGACACGATGTTGAGTCCGTAGGTTCTGACGATGGGGGCAAGTGGAGCCATGAAGACGTTGAAGAGCGTCGGGCTGAGGGAGGAGCCCTGGGGGACTCCGCAGGTGGTAGGCGTGGGGTCTGAGAGGAAAGGGGGGAGTCTGACCCGTTGCGTCCTGCCAGAGAGGAAGGAACAGATCCAGTCGAGGGCCTTGTCCTGGATTTCTGTGTCGTAGAGTCTGCGTATTAGGGTGCGGTGGGAGACTGTGTTGAACGCCGCTGATAGGTCTAGGAGGATGAGGGCTACTGTTTCTCCTTTGTCCAGTAGGGTGCAGATGTCGTCTGTTGCGGCAAGGAGGGCGGTTTTCGTACTGTGTTTTTTTCTGAAGCCGGATTGGGAGGAGTCGAGGATGTGTTCTTCAATGAATGTGGCGAGTTGGCTGTTGATGGCTTTCTCGATGACTTTCGCTGGGAAAGGGAGCAGGGAGATGGGTCTGTAGTTTTTGAGGTCGGTGGGGTCCGCTGAGGGTTTCTTCAGGAGGGGGTTGACCTCGGCATGTTTCCAGTCGTCGGGGAACGAGGCGGTCGCCAGGGAGCGGTTGATGGTGTGGCAGAGCATGGGTGCAATGGTGTCAGCGGCTCTGTTGAAGATGTGGTGGGGGCAGGGGTCCGTGGGGGCCCCTGAGTGGATTGACTTCATTGTCTTCAGTGTGTATTTCGTGGTGATGGCTGTCCAGTCATCAATCGCTAGTTTCCGGGTGTCGGGGGTGGTTGGTGAGGGTTCAGTGTGTTGGTTATCTTCCTCGAAGTTGTCGTAGATGCTCTTGATTTTGTGGTGGAATAAGGTGCTGAGTTTGTCGCAGAGGTCTTGTGAGGGAGGGATGTCGGTAGACTCGCTGGTGGGTTGGGCAAACTCCTTGATGATGCTGAAGAGTTCCTTGCTGTTTTGTGTGTGGGTGGAGATTCTGTCTCCAATCGCTTTTTTCCTCATTTCTCTGATGAGTTGATGGTGAGCGTTGGTGGCGGCTCTGAAGTTGTTGTGGGCTTCTGTGGATTTGGTGTTTCTCCAAGCCTTTTCAAGGCGGCGGCATGTGCGCCTGGACTCTTGAAGTTCGGTGGTAAACCATCTGGCTTTCTTGGCATGCGTATTGTTGTTTTTCTTGAGGGGGGTTATGGTGTTGGTGCTGTCCGAGATCCATCTATGCAGGGTTCGGGCTGCGGTGTTGGGGTCGTCATTTTCCACGATGGTTGGGGTGGAGTTGTTGAGTGAGGAGACTTGCTGGTCGTCAGTGATTTTGGTCCAGTTTCTTTGTGGAAGCAGATGCTGGTGTCTGTGGATGGTGGGTGTTCTGAAGGTGAAGTGGACGCAACGATGGTCGGTCCATGGGAGTTCGGTGATGTGGCTGAAGGTGATGGAGTTTCCTGTAGTGAAGAGGGGGTCGAGGTTGTGTCCTGCTGAGTGCGTGGGCTCGGTTACGATCTGGTAGAGTCCAATGTTGTGGAGGTTGTCCAGGAGGCATGTAGTGTTGGGGTCCAGTTGATTGTCGAGGTGGAAGTTGAGGTCTCCCAGCAGGGTGTAGTTGGTGGATGCGATGGCCTGCGGGGAGATAATGTCCATGATGGAGTTGGCGAAGGGTCCACGGGGTCCAGGGGATCGGTAGATGAGGGTTCCTCGGAGGGCGGCAGTGGGGCTGGCCAGTATCTTGAAGTGAAGGTGTTCCATCAGTTCTGTGGACTCGTCAGGGAGTGTGCTCAGGCGGAGGCTGGATTTGTGGACGATGGCGATTCCTCCTCCTGTGTGGGTGGGGCGGTCCTTCCTATAGATCTTGTATCCTTAGGGAATGGCGATGGCGATGTCCGGTCCTGAGGTGGCGTTGGTCCAGGTTTCGGTGAAGAATGCTACGTCCGGGGTCGTGCTGTCGAGGAGGTCCCAGATTTCTGGGGCGCGTTTGTGGAGGGATCGGACATTGAAGAGGATGCATTGCAGGGTCTCAAGTTCGGTTGTGTTCTTGTGGGTGGGTTGTGCTGGATCCGTGTTCTTGGCGGTGCTGCAGGTGTGCCGGCAGCGGGGACAGCTGAAGAGTCCATGGGTGTCGGCTGGTGATGCTAGCTTGCAGTTGTTGTTGCAGCCTGGGTTGAGTGCATGGAGTGCTGCTGGGTCATAACGTTGGCAGGGCGGAGGTCCAGGGTTCCTGGTGCTGGTCGTGGACGGGTCGCGGACGGGTGCAGACGTGCTTGCCTTTGACGCGCCTTCGGTGCACCAGCGGCGCACCCGCAGTGGCCGCCATTGAGTAGGGGTCGGGGAGGGCTGGACAGCTGGGAGGCGGGAGCGGGGAGAGTAGCTGGATTGGGCTGGTCGCGCTGGGGGGGAGGGGCCGCGGGGGCAGCAGTGGCGGGGAAAGGTAAAGGGAGGAAAGAAGGGATAAAGAAAAAAGGGAAAATAAGCAGAAATAAGGCACAAAAGAGCAGAAATGCAGAAAAGGGCAGAAAGGTGAAAGATGGAAAGGGTAGAAAAACGAGTGAAAACGAGTGAAGGAGCAGAGGGAGAGAAAGGGAAAATGGGCAGAAATAAGGCAAAAAAGAGCAGAGGTGAGAGAAAGGGAAAATGGGCAGAAATAAGGCACAAAAGAGCAGAGATGCAGAAAGGTGCAGAAGGGTGAAAGATAGAAAGGGTAGAAAAACGAGTGAAGGAGCAGAATGAGAGAAAGGAGACAGAGGTCCACTGGACCACCAGGGATGAGGCGCAGGGAAACCTGTGGGTGGAGGAGGGCCTCGATCACTAACACTCAAGAGTGCAGGGGCAGGGGCACCTCACTTAATGGTGGAGCTGCGAGGGTGGGAGAGCAATTTCACTGACAATGAGTCAGTGGTCTTGCTCGCCTGTCCCTGCAGTGGCCGCCATTAAGTAGGGGTAGGGAGGGCTGGACAGCTAGGAGGCGGGAGCGGGGAGAGGAGCTGGATTGGGCCGGTCGCGCTGGGGGGAGGGGCCACGGGGGCAGCAGTGGCGGGTAAAGGTAAAGGGAGGAAAGAAGGGATAAAGAAAAAAGGGAAAATAAGCAGAAATAAGGCACAAAAGAGCAGAGATGCAGAAAAGAGCAGAAAGGTGAAAGATGGAAAGGGTAGAAAAACGAGTGAAAACGAGTGAAGGAGCAGAGGGAGAGAAAGGGAAAATGGGCAGAAATAAGGCAAAAAAGAGCAGAGGTGCAGAAAGGTGAAAGATAGAAAGGGTAGAAAAACGAGTGAAGGAGCAGAGGGAGACAAAGGGAAAATGGGCAGAAATAAGGCACAAAAGAGCAGAGATGCAGAAAGGTGCAGAAGGGTGAAAGATAGAAAGGGTAGAAAAACGAGTGAAGGAGCAGAGTGAGAGAAAGGAGACAGAGGTCCACTGGACCACCAGGGATGAGGCGCAGGGAAACCTGCGAGTGGAGGAGGGCCTCGATCACTAACACTCAAGAGTGCAGGGGCAGGGGCACCTCACTTAATGGTGGAGCTGTGAGGGTGGGAGAGCAATTTCACTGACAATGAGTCACAACCCAGACAGACAATATACAAGCTAGCAGAGGCAGGCTGGATTGTTAGGTCAGAAAATACCTACTTTCTTAAAGTGGTGTTTTCAAACACAGAATGTTAAAATCAACTTCATTAAAAGATGTATTTTATCATTCTGAGTTCAGGCGTGCTAAACTCAAATTTCTACCATGTTCCCTGAGTCAGTTAGGATTATAGGATGGTATAATCTATCTGCCCATTCTGGCGTTTGGGTAACAGGTAGCCTTGCAACAGTAAAAAACGACGTAGGCTGTAATTTACTACCAGGACATGCCACACACACATCAGGGCATGTCCTACCTTTCACATACAATGCACCCTGCCCATAAGGGTACCATGGGCCTACCTTAGGGTCGGCTCACATGTAGAAAAGGGAAAGTTTAGGGACTTGCAAGTGTGTGCACTTGCCAAGTCGACATGGCAGCCCCAGGCTGCACACATGCTCTGCAATGGCAGGCCTGAGTTACACTTTACGGGCTGTTTTCCTGTGTTCCGGAGAAGAGTACTTCAAAGTTTGTCACCCACGAGATTATGCATATTAAGTTTATTGCTCTAGGATGAATATTAGACAGAGGCACAGAGCTTCCCAGATATGGCTAGTGTTGCACATGCTGCCCCAGCACATGCAGAGGCACACCTTTAACCCCAGTGTTTGGTGAAAGCCTGCAGCTCCCTGCCTTTTGGAAACTACACTGAGGACCTGATACACAAAGGTTTACATATGTCTTCTATTCAGAAAGGTATTTTACGAGTAGTATCTTTATGACTGCAGAGTCTCCACACATAAAAAAGATAGGACAGTTCTATATTTTAATGTGCAAGACTACTAGCCGTAAAGATACTACTTGTAAAACAACAAAAATGTAATTTAACCTTTGTGAATCAGGCTCTTATTCTTTTGGATGCCTGCACCAGTTTAAAATGTTGTGGTCTCCAACATACATTAATAGTAGGATGAAGAAATGAGTTGGTTTGAAATATTACAAATTTCCAATCATGTTTATATGTCAGAGAAATCATTAATTTTTCGGGAGTAAGTGAAGCAAATAACTTGAAATTTTAATACTCAACATTATGTGTCAAAGTGCAGGAAGGATATATGAGCTGAGAACACTAATGATGGTTAATTTCCAAAGTCTTTTCACATAAATAGTTACTTCACACTTACACCTGTAATTGAAAGGAAAATCCACTTTTCATGGTTGCTAAGTTTTCATACAGCTGCCATTTGTGATTATATGCCTTTTAAGTGTATCTTTGCACTTTTTTACCAGGATGAGAGTGTGAGTCCCCACAGGGTTAATTATGGCATACAGCTGGCCACCTTATCAGGTGAATTTCGGGCAAATAAGGTTATCAGAGATGTATTAAGGCACACTTAGCCCTTCAAACCCACAATCCTGTGGCACTTTCTCCTGATGATCTAATTCAGAAACATAAAGATGTGATTTAATGGGCATACATGTTGACGCTGCAAAGGCACCCTTTGATAAATGTGATATTTTGATGGGCAGACTAGATAGGATGAAACCACAATAGCATGATGATGCGTTATTAGTATTTGCAAAGTAAGCATATTTCTGCCATGCGCTTGACATCTTAGTGCCCTGCGCAGTTGGCAGGTTCTGCACGATCTGACATTTTTCACTGAGAGAAAACCAAGTACAGAGATCTGATTGTTTTTTTAATGTGTAATGCAGTTTATTTGAAGATTCCATCACGTCTCATCTTGGGTTTTTGGTGCATTTCTGTGTGGGTGTATGAAGTTTTATTTTACCCTAATTTCATAATCAGGCGGGTGTCAATTTACCAGTGAAATGAAATTAAATTAAATTAAATTAAAAGAGATTCATGAAGCGCTCATAACCCCAGGTTTAAGGCGCTGAAAGTGGGTATAGTTTGGCTGTAATTTCCGACATCCATTTACCCTTTACGGGCATATTTACAAGGGCTTTATCTCCGCATTTTTTGGCTTTAAAAGCCCAAAAAGTGGAGATAAAAATATCGCCCTATTTACAAGAGGGTGGTAACATGCATAATCGCAGGTTGGCACCCTTTTGCACAACGCCTACCTTTGCATCTCTACATGTCAAGACATCAATAGCGCAGCGTCGTGCTATCAGCACGGATGCCCTAGCATTTTAGCAAAACTGTTGTTTTCTCCAAAAACTAATGTCTGCTAAATTCTTGACTTAGCCACTCCTAACATAGGGGGTGGATTGTACTGATACGACCCTGTGGGTCGTATCAGCAAGGTTATCACCCTTTTGCAGGGAACATCGATGGAAAACCAGCAATGTTCCATGCAAAATGGAGATAATCTTGCTTTCTCTGGAATTTTTATCACCCTGGAGTAAGCGTTGTTAATTACGCGCTACCAGGGCGATAAATTCCAGAGATAGCCTGCAATAATCTAATTATCGCTAAGCAGGGCCAGCGATAATTATCGCTGGCCGTTGATAATATGCCCCGTAATGTTGTAGTGTGTTCCTGTTTCAATAGAGCTGTAGGAGCACTGTTATATGTGAGAAGTGTACTTTGCCAATTATACAGTTTTGGTACATTGTTGCACTTTAAGGTGCAGGATGGACTGTGCAAAATGTTCTGTTATCGTTGTGGAAATAGGCATGTATGAGATGTATGTATGTTCTATGGATACCACTGCTTTCCCAACTATATAGCAGTGGTGTTGTAGATGCAAATGTGCAGGTTCACCTCTCTCACATCTGTTACTCCTGATTATTGGTATTTGCCTATCCTACAATATGGCACGTACTGAATTGCTTGTAATTGTATGAAATATACCCATCCAAGAACCACCAAAAAAACAAGTTGTATTTCTGGAGTAGGGTTGTAGGCAAAAACTATGTGCACCAACTGCAGCCGGTCCATTGGGGCTGAGGGACCATGCCCCCCCAACCTTTTGCCTCTCATGAACAGTGTCTGTCAGGCTGAACAAATGTTAGCCTAACAGGCACTGTTCATTTTCAGGTCAGGCAGCCAGGAGCAGGACATGCACTAACTGTGCAGGCTCCTGGCTGCCTGAGCTGCACTTTTCCGGGCTGAGGAAGTCACATCTCCTGTGGGTGTGACCTACTCAGTCCAGCAAAGGTCCCTGAGGCCCTCCCGTCAGTGACGAGGGGAAGCGTCACTGATTGCCTCGCACCTGGGTGCTTCAGTTTTAAGCCCTGAAGTGCCCAGGGTTAAGTGTCAATCAGTGACATTTAATCACAGAGTGGGGCGAGGTTAGCAGTCTCACTGACCCCATCCCACTCTGTCATGACATTGGGACTGCTGCCTTCCCTCATTATCTGACCTTAGGTCAGCCAATGAGGGAAGGCATCAGTCCCAAGCCTCCTGGGACCTCTGTGTCAGAGCAGCAGGCAAGTGTGTGTGTTGTGTTTTTTTTTTAATTAATGTTCGGTGTTTGCATGCATGTATGTATGAATGTTTGGTAATGAGTGTTGTGAATGGATGTATTTGTTTGTGTGTGCGCATTAGAGAATGCATGGCTGTAAATGTGTATGTGTGCTTGTGAGTCCTATCCGCCCCTCCCTCCTAAACTTACCAACTGCCACTGACATGTGCATCTTCCTCCCATTCTGATTTATTCCACTCCACAGATAAATGCATCACACTAACACTGTAGCACAAATACAATAGAGGAACCCTAAACACTTCCAAAAGAAGCCAACCTCCTTCCATAGGTCACACCCTTCTAAAGAGCTAGAACAGAAATGTAAAACTGATGTGTTCTTTCCCTCTCTTATCTCCACTGTACACTTAAGTGTATCAACTAGTAAGACCACCACTCTGCTGATCACTCATAATGCCAAAGTAGTTCGCTAGTAGGTCACACGGCCATTCAACATCCTTCTAACCATGCTTACCCTGTGATTTATTATGCAAATCAAATGCTTATTCACTTAAATTCCCTATCAGGAAGATGATACGCAATATAAATGCAATTATGATATAATGTAATGGATTTTGATATGTTGTATAGCAGCGGTTCTTAACCTTTTGACTTCTGTGGAACACCACTGAATCATTACTGGATTCTAGAGTCCCTGACTAAGTTGTTATTGGAATCCTATGGACTTCTTACCCAAGTAATTTCTATGATTTAAACTTCAAACTATGCACAAAAATACAAAAACCTGTATACATCAATCAAATGCTCAAAGATCAAAATACTTTGTTCAATTTACAATTACATATTAACATCTTTTAAACATTTAAAAATTGCATAAAAGCCTAAAAACTGTGGGAATAAAACTTGAATTGACCAATAGATTTTACCTCATTAGAGACAGTTTATGTTCTTCACCTGGTAGCATGAACAAAAGTGAATATCAAAGCTGAAACAAACATTGATATATACTGATAGTGTGGTTTGAGCAGCTACACGTAGGTGTGCAGGCGGTGCCAGTACCTTGATGCAAGTGTGACTATAGCATGTCACCGGGCGCCAGACACACATGATACTTGAACAACTCATAGATAGGGTATCCTTAACTAATGGAGCACTGACTCAGCTGAGAGCCTTATGCCTCACGTATGCGCAAGGAATGCATGCTTAGTTAGGTAGGGATACGCACTCAGCCCTGATGATGGTCCCAGACCTGGACTCGCTCTTGGTGTGAATAGATACATGTTGACATTGAAAAATCTGTGTCTGTTGAGAAACTAAACCTCAATTAAAATCCTGGAACATTTTTATTGATACCCCCAGTACCCTACAGATGAAGAATTTTCGGGGGTATTCTTTTGGTTGAGTATGCCCTGGTGGCACCACCCTACCAGGGAGTGGATAGGCGCCGATAATGAAGCATGTCACAATCAAGTGAGTGAGGCATCAACTCCAATATCTTGGGATAACTCAGTAGGATTGTGAATTGGTGTCTTTACTGGACTCCGCCCTTTCTCCCAGTTGCCCTATTGTGAGTAAGAAAATATAATGAGAGAGCACAGCTTAAGCTGTTGCTCCTAGCAGGTAGGATCCTAGAGCATCAGAGAGCATTCAAAATATTGTGTTGTAAGTTACACTAGGACTAGACAGTCTCTCCAAGGCATCCTTCAGTACAATTGAATGGACTTCATGTGAGGAAACCACCATGATGTCAACTGGCCGAACATTGCAGGCTGAAATTTCCATGGTATACAGGAGAGTGTCCTGGACCACAGGGGCATTTCATTTTATTGAATTAGATTTATTTAGACTGCTTATGCCTATGGGCTGCACAAAGTAATACAATTACCAACAAACTGGTGCACTAATTAGAAATTAAAGTAGAGTGACAGCAAATGGTCCAGTCATGCCTGTCAGAAACAAGCACTGCCAGTAAATGCCTCAGGAAGAGGATGTGATTTCATAGAAGCACACAAGGTGCCTAAAGTTACAAAATAACAGGCACCCAACAGTAAAGAATTCCAGAGTCTTCCGGCAAGAACAGCAAAAATGAAATGTAGTTTTGGCACCCAGGCGAAGGGGAAACAATTATGAACTGAGAGATTGAGAGAAACGTAACGTTGGACCAAGATTAAATATAGAGAGAGGCTATATCACAGAAGCATTTACTATAATATTGCTCCCATCTGATTACATCCTGCTTAATCTCTGACCTATATTTCTCTAATTTCCTAATGGTTCAAGCCAGCTCCTGGAGTCCCACTGCTACCACATTGTTTTCTCGTCTTCATCCTCTATTGAAGTGTTTGTTCATGCTGTGGTTAATTCCTTATCCTTAGCTTACAGAGGTGAGTATCATCAAGTAATGTGGCATTTCATTTCCAATTGATGTCCACACATAATAATGTACTATAATAATGTACTATGTCTTGCCATAGGTAGTGAACAACTATAGAGGGAGGATAACCATTCCAGTGTTTCTCAATCCCTCGACATCTTTCTTCCCTGATTCCCTCAGAATCTCTTAAGTAGTGCTTGTTTTAATGAGTACTAGTAGTCAGACTCAATGTGAGGCATTGCTTCGGTATCAGCATCCATACTATTGAATCATGACAATTTGCAAGGTGACTAATGTAAAGGATCCTAGTACTGATACCATTACGTTTCTCGTAACACCTAATCATTCTTTACAGAAAGAAGTGGAAATGGCAAAAGCAGAGTCAAATACTCTCCTAGGCAGTCACAATCAATTGCAGATCCCAAACACAGCTTACTGGAACACGTTGAGCTTTCTCCAGCATGTTCTGCATTATCTATAATGATTTCAATAGTTAAAGAGAGTGATTCACAACTAGGTATATTCCAAATGGTAACTAATTATTGACTAGCTCCCCTTGAAAAATATATCTATCTTTAATTCTATTCTATCTAAACAAGGATGCCTTGATGTGGGCTGCTTAAACAAAATCCATGTATGCCTCAATTTGACACTATTTTAGTCAGTTTTGAGCCACTTTTGAAGTTGCTATTCTAAAAGAGTGTTCATATTGTACCCCTTTCTCTGAAGCAGTGATCCTCAGTACTCATAACTCATATAACTAATTTTTAACATCTACTTTCCAAAGTGGTTTGGACAAGAGAAGCAGCGATTGTCATCAGTAATCAACCCATTTATTTAGCAGAGTTGATCAATCTAACCCTACAAATGAACCTTCAGATAAAAGGGAGAAAAAATGAAAGCTGACCCTTCCAGTCACCAGTGTCCACGTCATGGGTACACAAGTGAGTAATACCTGAAGTCAGGAAGAACAAAGTGGCAAACAGCCGCAGCAATTGGCGACAGTCACTCTGATGCTCTGGGTCACTGTAGGGGAGAGAATCACACTTTCCATTGACCTATTGTGCTCCTTGGTAGACAGGAGGTAAGAGAGAGGTTCACTCTCCTCATCTACCCCATCATCTGGGGCCAAGAGCATGCTCACTTCATACCTCTCAAAGTGAGGCTTGATGTGGGTCACACGGAGGACCCTCCAAGGGTTCCTGGGGGTCTACAAATTCACCAGGTAGGTGACATTACTTTTGTTCCCCATCACCTCAAAAGGCCCAGTCCACTTGTCCTGCAAGGCACAAGGTTCAAATTGGGCAATGACCCACACTTTTTGGCCAAGCTGAAACTCGACCAGAGTGGCATTCTGGTTGTGCCAGCGTTTCATCTCCTCTCGGCTTGCTTAGAGGTTCACCTGAGTGAGTCTCCTGAAGCATGAAGTTTGGTTACTTAAGGCCAGCATGTAGCTTTATACATCCTGGGGAGTCTTTCTGGGAGCTGTCTCCCAGCCTTTTTTGACCAAACTGAGAGATCCTGTTACAGGGTGCCTATACAGAAGAACAAAGGGACCAAACCCTGATGATTTCTGTGGTACCTCCCTGTATTCACAGAGAGGGCATGGTATGAGGACGTTCCACCTACGACTAATGAGTTCTGTTAGACACTTGTTCATGCCCTTTAAGGTTTGATTGAATCTCTCCACCAAACCATTACCTTGTGGGTGATGAGGAGTGGTGAACTTGTAGGTCACACTGCACTCCTCCCTCAGGGATGTCATGTATTTGGATATGAAATTGGTCCCTCTGTCACATACCACCTCTCTGGGGAAGCCCACATGGGAAAAGATACCTCTTAATACCAGGTCCATCACTGGTGCCCCCATTTTCCTGAGAAGGATAGTCTCTGGGTACCTGGTGTCATGGTCTACCAAGACCAGGATGTGCCTGTTGTCCATGGCTGTTTTGGTATCCAGTGGCCCAACAATGCCCATCCCAACCCTTTCAAAAGGCATTGCTACAACTGGAAATGGTTGGATAGGAGCCTTACACTTCCTCCCACTCTTCCCACTTCCAAGGCAAGTTTGGCAAGACCTGCAATATGCATCTGACTGCCTTTCCATTTGAGGCCAAATTAAGCGGTTGACAAGCCTGTCAAAGGTCTTGTCCTACCCAAAAAGTCCTGCCAAAGGCACTTCCTGAGCCAGACCCAGTTGGAAGGTCCTGAAGTGCTGGGGTACCACCAACACACAGGCTGACCCAGGTTCAGTGACCCTTATGCTCACTGTGCAGGTGACCATTCTCCCAGTAGATCACTGTGCAGGTGACCATTCTCCCAGTAGATCCAGTTCCAGTGTGATCCAGATTTGTCACCAGCTGCCTGGTTTGCAGCCTGCCACTGAAACCCTTCTAGAGAAGGACATTCTTGCTGCTCCCTGCATAATTCTTCCGTAGTGGGACCACCCTCTTGCAGCCAATGGGTCAGCTCAGTTAAGTTCCCCAAGGCAGCTACCTCCTCCCTGTAGGTACAGGGGCATCACTCTCAAGGTCGGCCTCCTCCTAGAACATATGAACTTCATGGGTAGGTTTCCCCTACCCACTGCCCTTTCTCTTGGCAGGATCCTGGGCCACTGTTTAAGGCTCTAAGTCCTTCTGATCACCTTTGCTGACTGCCCTTAATTGAGTGGTCACGCATGCCCACTTTGGCAATTCAAGCATCTCCAAGTGAGACCTGAGCTCAACATTATTCTACAAGGACAGCTCCAGGTAGTTACCTAGCAGACAAACTACAGGCATGGTAGGGCTCACAACCACCCTCAAGGGACCTGAAATGCCCCCATTCAAAGGGAAGCTGTGCCACCATGCATTGGTGCTCTGAGTTTTCCACAGCAACTACTTGGTGGAATGCCCGGAGACTACTTGTTCCTCAGAGACAAGGTGACACCAGACTGAGGTCACACTGGATCCAGTATCTCACAGAGCCTCTACCCTTTTCCCATCGATGGTCACTCAGGTGCTGTATTTCTAAGTGTTTTCAGGCACATGGTTACCTGGAACCATCTCACTGTCCCCCAGTGAGACAAGAGTCATTTTTTAGGGATCCCCACCATCCTGTGGGTACCCCTCCTCCTCAAGCATTATACTAGTCAACACCTCAGACTGTTCACCGGTGGGTGGCTGTGCCTCCTTGCGACACTTATGATCCACCGTCAAGTGACCCCCCTGCTCACAGGCACTTGGGGGGCTGGTCTTTGCAGGCTTCCCTGAAGAGACACCTTGTTTCTTAAGTCCTGTGGGTTGGGAACCTTTACCCTGAATATTAGTTTGGAGCCTTTTAGAGAAGACCTGTGTTTTACCCTTGTCACCCCCAATCTTCTGCTGGGGACTCTGCCCATCTTTGGCAGAGTCTACCCCATACACCTGCTTGTGGACTGTGGTACTCTCCCAGCAGTCCGCCTTCATAGCAAGCTTCCAGGGATCATCATCATCATCAAATGTAACTTTATTTGGTTTTTCACAACCTTAAAGTATACATATAAAATAACCATGAATGTAAAAACAAGATAAAATTGCATACATCACCAAGACTTTACAGTTCCTAAAACACGATCGCTTTCTAAATTCAAAATTTGATCCTTTTCAATTTTTGATAGTAAAGTCTCTATAAGAGTCATAAATTTTACTCCACGGCATATTAGAATGTTCGAAGATGCACCCAACCAAATTGTGACCGCCTGCCTACAGGTGCGGATTCCTAGGGCGTTTAGAACTGATTTCAGCATAGTACTTCTTTCGGTTTTTAGGGTCTCGCAAGTACATAATAGATGATACAAACTTTCTGAGTGGTACCCACAGAGGCGGCATGTCTTTTCTTGCTTTTTTACTTTTCAGGTTGGGATTAGGTCCATTGAGCAATGATCGCCCAGTCTATATGCCATGAATTTCATTTTTAGCGATAGCCGGAAGTGAGCTTCTAGATAAAAATGTGGTTTTAGACTTTTATATGAGTTAATTACTGTCCAGGCATGTCGGCGATTAGCCAAGATTCTTTTGGCCTCTACCAGGGATAGTGACTTTGCATTTAATTTACAAATTTTGTTGAACAATGCTCGTTCCAGCTGGCTGTTCCAAACTTCCTCGATGTTTAGTTCTTCGAGGGCAGTTCGCAAATAGGTGCCCCAGGTGTTTGGTTCTTTTTCCTCGTATTGTTTCTTGATTTCTAGCCAACATAGGTTGTTTAGTGTACCTATTTCCGACGCTCTAAGTTTCCAGCACCATTTTGCGAAGATAGCTTTCCTCTGGTAGACTTGGTTTTGTAGGCCGAATTCCAGGCGTATTTGTGCCGGGGATGCTCCTTTGAAAAGATTAAACACAGATTTGTATACTCTTATCTGTAATTTAATTAGGATGTCGATTTCTTTCCCATGCCATATTTCTAACCCATAAGACAAGGTAGGTAACACTTGAGCTACCATTACTTTTAAAATGTGACCATATGATGGGCATTGTAATTTCTTTTGGAGCAGTTTATACGCAAAAATGAGTGATTGGGCTTTGGCCGTGATATCCCGATTTTGATCCACCATGGACATATGTCTGCACAGTTTAACGCCCAAATATTTATATGTGGATATCTCCTCGATTTGAGTATTCTTTGCGTACCATTTAAAAGATCCTCGGCTTGGGCCCGATAATCTCACGACCTTTGTTTTTTTATCGTTAAGTTCCAAACCTACTAGGTCGAAATACTCTATTAATTTATTTATGACCCTCTGCAGGCCAATCGGTGTATGACTTAAGACCACAATGTCATCAGCATATTGCGGAAACTGAATTGATTTGTTTCCCAGTTTTGGTGGATGACCATTTTCCTGTTGAAGGTTGCAATTTAAATCGGCTAAGTATACGTTAAAGAGACTTGGGGAGAGTACACAGCCTTGTTTTAGGCCATTTCTTATGTGTATTTGTGATGATATTATTCTTCCATCTCCCAATTTTACTTTAGCCCATGTTCCACTATATAAGGCCTTTATTATATCTGTAAGCTTCTGTGGGAGTCCCCAAGCTTCTAACTTTTTCCATAACCGATCTCTTGGTACTCTATCGAACGCTGATTTTAGGTCGATATAGCATGCCAGTAATCCTACCTTCTTTTTTGCAGCTCTTTCTGTTAACAGCGCCAAAACGGAAAGATTTGTAGTGCATCCCATACCTTCCCTAAAACCTGTTTGGAACTTCGGGACTATTTTGTTTTTATTTATCCATTCCTGAAGATGCCGTAATATACATGATGAGAAGAGTTTTGCCTCTACATCAATGAGGGCTATCAGCCTGAAGTTCCCAGGTTCCATTCTACTCTAGTTTTGTAAATAGGATGGAAGATGTTGCCATACCAGGATCCTGGTATCTTTTTGTCACTGAATAGTTGATTGAAAAGTGGGGTGAGATAATTTGCCCAAAAGTCAGGATCTTGTTTAAATATGGCGTTTGGTAGCCCGTTGGGGCCTGCTGCTCCTTCGGCTTTTAGTTTTTTTATCAACAAGGTTGTTTGTTTCACTGTTGTTAATGGTGTTTCTTTTTCCCATTTGTCTATTACGTGCGTAGTTTCTATCTTTCCCGAAACTGTCCCCTTAGTTAGGTAATTTCTTACTTCTATACACCTGATATTCGGTGTGTGGGTATTGTATAGGGTGTCTATGTATTGTAACCATGCTGTTTCACTTATTCCTATGTTTTGTTGCGCCCCAGTCCTTTTTGATAGATTGTTAAACAAGCTTCCAGGGATCAGTCAGCTTACTATCAGTTAAGTGCTGACACAGCTCTGCAAAACATAGACTTGACAAGCACTCCCATACAATCAAACTGTAGAGGCCCTGAAAATCTGTCACATTACTGCTCTTCAACCAACAATCTAGTGACCTGCAAAAAGAATCCACCCATTCTAACCAAGTGTTTGCATCAGATTTCGTACTGAACCTAACCTGATCCCTGTAATTTTCAGGAGTGAGACCACACCTGGTGAGGAGGTCCTCCTTCATGTCAGCATAGGTGTGTCTCTGCCCCTTACCCAAAGCCACTAAAGTGTCCCTTCCCTATTCTGGATAAAAAGGCCACAATCCTGCACCTCAATTCTTTACAGGAAACCCATTCATGTGTTTAGATGCCTCATAACCCTGAAACCACCTTTGTATGTCACCCCCTTTTTTTAATTCCTTGCATGCATTCTTGGGGATGTGTGCAATACTATCTGCCTTCACTGAGGAATTGCTGCCACCAGCTGTGCTGGACCCACTTCTTAGCTCCAGCTTCTTAATACCACACTCATGATCCAAGATCATCGTCCTTTCTTGTATTGCTATTATTTTGTCTTCCCTCTCATTCTCCAGCCAGAGCTTTTCTAGTTCCAACTTTCTTGCCTCCCACCTGTCCTCCAGCTCCTCTGGGGACAAGCCACTGCTTCCTGGTCTGGTTGGTTCCCTTCCTCCCATAAGCGCATCGATCCAAGGACTAGACTCCTCTACCTTCACACTGAGATCTGAAGACTGCCCACTAGCAAGTCTGGTTGCTACCCAGGGCTTCAGTTCCTTTTGTAGCTCCTCTTTCCTGGTGAGGCCCCTGATTTGGACTTTGAGGTTCTTGCAGATTGCCTTCAACTCATTCAAGTTGTAGGTTTTTAACCTCTCCTTCTCAAAGGCCATTTCTAAGGATGCAACCGATAATGCTCTTGATTCAGCCCTAATGCAATGGAAAGTTCAAGTTATAAAACAATAGGATCACAAAAACAGACCAAACAAAAAGAGTATGTGGTACGTAATGATCTGCGATATGCTAGTAGTGTACATCAATCATAGTAGGTCAAGAGCAATCGCAAGTCCTATCCCACCTCTGGCAACCAATGTTAGAAATGGGGGTCTCTAGTTGGCAATCGTTTGAACCTTTTGTTTATTGATTTTCTATGACATGAAATTGTTACAGTAGAATCAATAATAGTCAGACATATCAACGTAAACCATCAGGCATTAGTCAGTACAGTCAGAAGCAGTGCATAGTGAAAATAACCCATAAATATCCACCCCCATTATCAGCAATCCCTGGTTAAATAAAGAGGAAGCAGGCAATGCCCACACAGTAAGGTTACTTGACCCGTTATTCACATATCAATCCTGATACATCGAAGAATAAACATGAGGAAGACGGGTTAGAAGCATTTTTACCACATGTACAAAAAAGGCATTAGATGCATATTGTGGCTCTAGTGACCAACGCCACTGTTTCTTTGCTAATAACATCAGGGGTTGCTGAGGGAAGGGCAGCCAGGTAGGTCTTCAGGAGATCCCAGAAATCCCTGGGCCGAGAGGACAGAGGGAGTAACTCAGCATAGTTGCACAATTCTTCTTGACAATATGTGAGATCAGAGAGCCAATCATTAAACCTCGGCGCTCTACCTCTGCCCCATCTGCAGACAATACAGCGTTTAGTCATCAACAATGCGGTGGGACTTCGCTACCAATGCAGTGTAACCCAGCAGGGCCATTAGTGTAGAGGGCTCTGAAGGAAGTGCTGTCATCTGTGCTATATTCATGCACCACAGGGCAGTCCCAGGCCAGATGAAGAAAATCTGCTCCAGCACCTCTATATATGTCACAAAGACCCGATTCCCTAAGTTTGTACTTATACATTTTGACAGGGTTATATTATATTCGGTGCAAACATTTTAAATGTGTGATACGGAAGTCTGCTGCTGGCCGAGATCTGCTCAGTTTGTAAACAGCAGTAATCTGATCAGTTTTTAAATATCAGTAATTCCAATGTTCATCTGTGAGCTCCAAGCTTAATTCTGTGTCCCAGTGTGCACAGGAGGAGCAAGGGGTCACTTCCTGTTGGGCATGGATGGTGTTATAGAGTCTGGAGACGACATGTCCTGGTGAAGGTGCCTGCAAAACCATATGCAGCGAGGCCAGTGTGGGGGGCTCTTGAGGGTATGCTGGGGAGATGTGCCGCACACCTTGCCAAAGCCGCAAATAAAGGAATATGTCTGCTGGAGAGGGCCGAGAGTTAAGAAACATTTGCTCCTGCGATTTGAACGTCCCATTGTGGTACAGGTCCCCCCAAGTTACAATGTTCATTTTTGCAAGTAATTTAAGAAATCCCGTCTCCTGTAGCAGTGGCAATTTGGGGTGATATGACATGGGGAGTAAAGGTGAGTGGAGCAATGCTCCGCCTAGTAGTGTAAGAATGCGATGCCAGGCCTCTACTGTGCATGTGAGCATTGTGGGTGTTTTGTCTCTGGGCTGCAGGGTGGAACAGATCATGCCTGCCAGGGATAGGGTCCGCCAGCCAGTGCTCCAACCTGCTGCATGTACGCAGGTGGGTGAAACCAAAAATAAGCATGGTATGCCTGAGCGCAAGTGTGGTACAATTCGAATTTAGGGACATCAAAGCCCCCCGCAACTTAGGGCCTAGTAAGTACATCCCATTGCAAGCGTGGCTGTTTACTCCCCCAAGTTAGCCCAAGTTAGTCTAATAATTTCTGCTGGGATGGTACGGAATATTAAGAAACAAATATAGCAGCTGTGGAAGAACAACTATTTGTATTAGGGAGACAAGGTCCACCAGAGAAAGTGGCAATGAGATCCATCGGGTCACGCAGCTAGCAATGCGGTTGAGGGCCGTACATTAGTTAAGTCCCATTAACTCCTCTCGATCTCTGGAGATGTGTATCCCCAGGTATCGCAAATCTGAGCTGCACCATTCCAGCAAAAAGTCCATGGGTAACTGTGTGGTTGCGGAGGTGAGAGGAAAGACTACTGACTTTCCCCAGGTGATATGTATCCTGGAGAATTTCCAAAACACAATAAATTCTCACAAAAGCGGGTCTAGGTTGTTTGTGGGTCCCTTAGAAATCCTAGTCTCTATACCCTCAAGATCCTTCTCTAATGTCTGTAGGGTACGTTGGATGTCCTTGAGATACAGAACCCCCTAATTGGAACTTTGAATGCCTCCCAAACTGTTTCAACGCCCTCAACAAAGCCTTGTTTCCTCTGCAAAAAGTCAGTGATTTCCTATCCCAGTTCATCATCAAACACCCCATCGAGCAGCATAAGGGCGACAATCTCCAGTTGCTGCGTGGGAGGCTGCCTCCCAAAAGGGAGATTGCCATTTTCACAGGAGAGTGGTCAGAGAGTGTACAGGCCACCTGCGTGGCCGATAGCATCTCCAGCGCAAGTCCTCAGGAGATAAGACAATGATGCAAGTGAGCCCAAGAAGCAGATTGTGCTGTGAAGTGTGTACCTTCCGCAGTGTGGAGGTGTATGTGATGCCATGCATTTATCAGCTCATCATCGGTCATTATATCGTGCAGCATCTTTTGCGCTCTAGTGTAGTGATGTGGCACAGGATTGGACCTATCATCAGAGGATTAAGAGCAACATTGAAGTCCCTGCCCCATATTATATGGGTAGAACAGATTTTTATGATTTCCCCCCACATAACAGCACGCCTGAGGGACCGCTTCGGGGCCTAATCTGCACCATACAATGCAGTAGCATCCGTGCTGATCATGTGTTGTGCTGGCTTCTCCAAAAGGGGTGGTCTTTTAATGAGTATGGGCGACCCTCTAGAGAAGGAGGAATAGGAGGAAAAGGTACGGTGATCTGCCCATTTGGATGCAAATGTTTTGTTGTGGTGAGGGTTGGGATGGGTTTCTTGGAGCATCACAACTTGTGCTTGGTGTCGATCCAAGTATGATAACACCTTTCTCCTCTTCCTCGGTTCACTTAGCCCCCTAACTTTCCAAGTGCAGACATTTAGACTTTGGGGATGTGGCGAGTAAACCATCTGAGAATGCTAAATGTTCTGAGTTTTAATGTCTGTGCTTCTGTACTGAGAATTGAGATTCTAACCCTTGTCTGTCTGACACATCCTGCCATTTGTGCTAAGATAACACCCTTAAACAACCCCATTCCCCCCTCCGACTGAAGCATCCCAAACATGCCAGAAAGTGCATTCGCTCCCCAGTCCCAAAACCCTATAAACAACAAATACCCTCCGCAGACTAGTCAGAACAAGAATCATAGGGGGTGCGTCCTAGGAGGGGAACTTCTAGGGGCAAGCACGGTTCCTCCCCGCCCTCAGAGTGGCAGGGCGATCAAATGATCATGCCTCTCGGGGGCAGGGATGCTCGGTACATGAAGTAGTATGTCCTTGGACCAATATTGGCCTGGTAAATATCGCCGCGTGATCAAATTCTTCCAGCGCAGTTCGTCCAGTTCATCTGTTATGGCAATGATACGCCCCGCAAGTGCCATTAAAACTTTTGCCACATGGCGTTTCTAGCATTTAGTCTGTGTCCGCAGGATTTTTTTTAGGAGACATGTCCAACCAAGAGGAGATATTGTTGCGTTGTATCAACAGTTTCAGGAAATCCTCCACCTGTTGCTGGATTGTGAAAAAGGATTGCTTGCCCTGGTGTGTGACTCTCAGCCCCGCAGGGTATAGTAGAGCATAGTTTATCTGGGCTTGGCGCAGCTTCTGCTTGGCGGGGTTGAACTTGCGCCATTCTTCCTGCACTGCACTCATGAACTCCGGGTATATCGTAAACTTGTTGCCCTCATATACGAGTTGTCATTTGTCCCGGGCTATCTTGAGAGCATCATCGCGATTGCGATTATTTAGAAGGCGTGCAATTATAGGGTGCGGTATTTGTCCTGGGGGTGGTCTGGGCCAGAGGGCGTGGTGCGCTCTTTCGACTATAAATTGAGAAAAAAAGGATGCAGCCCCAATTGTCTGTCAGCAGTTTTTCAATGTAGTCCTCCATTTTGCCTCTGTTGGTACTCTCCAGAATACCACAAACGCGTATATTATTTCTACGACTGCGCACTTCAAGATCCTCATTCTAATCTTGAGCAACTTGTCCATCTGTGCCACATGCTTCTGCATGCTGGAGTTGCTTGTGTCCTTCCAGCTTGTGAACAATGGCTCCCATACGATTGTTCATGGTGTCCATTTTTTCTGCAATGCTGGTGAGGCTCTGTCGCACCTCCAACAGTAAAGATTTCATATCATTCTCCTTTAGGGGGACCGCTTCTGTGTGGCCTCTTCCCCAGACCCCCGACATCCTCCTGCTGAGTACAACCAACCTTCATAGCCTCGAAAGTTAGCCGGGGCTGCATGATGTCCGCTTACCCGTGTTTGATGCAGAATATCGTACAGTTCGCTGTGGATATGTGCAGGCTCGAGGAAGAGACCAAAGGAGGGATGTAGGGGGCGTGTTCGCATCTCCAGCTCACCCCAGGCAATGATATTAGTTTTCAGTGCTGTTCCTCACCAGAACCACTGCGCCAGGCCCTCTACCGCCAATAGATAATAGTAGCAGCAGCCGACTAGCCTGCCAGGGGGAGCAGAACCGCTGGGCCAGCACCTCTTAACAATAGGGACCACTATAGTTCCTGGGGGACCAGTGGGTAGGCCGCCCAGCCTGTGGTTTGCGCACCCTCAGGGACTTGATGGAAAGCTACGTAATCGAGGAGTGCTCATCATACCACAAACCGGCGAAAAAACCTGCGGGCCGTAGCACCAACCAACCGCTCAACTCAGCAGTACAATGGTGGGCAGAGTCACACCTTCACGGAGGTCATAAGCCACCAGGCTGCACAATGCATGCAGATAAGGGCAATCCCAGGCTGTGGTCGTTTGCAGAGTAGGAAAGTGAGAGTACAGTCGAATCAGCAAGCGCGTGCTACAGTCCCTATTCAGTGGTGCGGCCAATTGAGGTTTTGATCATGCAGCAGGGTGTCCCCCTCCCTCCCCCCTGAGATACCAGCATAACAGTAGTGAGCAGAGTCACACCTTCACGCAGACCATAAGCCCACCAAGGCTACACAATGCAGACAGATAATGGGCAATCACAGGCTGTGTTCGTTTTAATGGATTAGGAGGGAGGAAGTGCAGCAGATTCAGCAATTACATGTTCCAGTCCCAAGGCGGTAGTGGAGGCAGTTACTTGTGACGTTAACCTGTGCAGGCGGTGGCAAATGGAGATTTTGACCGCGCAGCAGGGTGCCCCGTGCCGTAATCTCTTCTTCAGGGATGTCAGCTAAGGGCTATGCCGTGTTGTGATGTGTCCCCGCGGCGCTGTTATTGCTTCCCGGGAAATGGGCTGATAGGAACAGCAAGTGCCTCAAGCACCGCATGGCAGAGGAAGCTGATGTCACCCACTATTTTGACTTTTCGCTGTTTGCACCGCTCGTCTCTCTCCCAGGGGCAGGTCCAGTCACCCCACAGTCTTAAAGCCTGCAGCTTCACTGGTGCGTGAGAGGTTGGGAGGCAATGAAGGGGACTCCCCTCAGGTATACCGGCGTTTCGATCAATATGATCCCCCCGCAGGAGCAGGACAATGCTGTCTCAGCAGCGCGCTGTGGGCAGCTCCTGATTCACTCACCCCCGGTGTGTGTCAGCAATGTGGTCCTCAGCCGCCATCAGAATGCAGCCAGCCGCCACGTGGGAGCAGCGGGACTCGAGTGGCAGGTCGAGCCCAGCAGGGGCTTAGGCAGCAGAGGTCTCTCCCGTTGCACCGCCAAATGTCTCATGGCAGTGTGGGTTGGCAGCGCACTATCAGCCCCAAAATCACTCGGGCAAGAGCTCCGGATTTCAGGCACCACAGCGAGGAGCAGTTTACCATCCAAGACGCAGGATAAAAATCAGGATAACGGTGCCGAGCTGCAAGAGCCTCACACCAGTGCGGCCATTTTGTTTGTGCGCCACCTAGCGTCCCATGGTTTGAACCTTTGTCTAAATAGGGACCCTTCCTTCTAGTGAGGATAAGGGGGATAAACTACTGAAATAACCCATGCTCACCCCCTTGATAGCTTGGCACGTGTAGTCAGGCTTATCTTAGAGGCATTGTGGAAAGCATTTGCAAATAACCAACAGTAATATAGTGAAAACACTACAAAAAGACACCACACCAGTTTTAGAAAAATAACCAATATTTATCTGTGCAAACAAGACTAAAATGCTAAAAGACCACCATAAAGTAATCAAAAATATGCACTTTGCAAGACTACATTTAAAATGCAGTTCCTTAAAGCCAGTAGCTCCGTCCGGGGCTACTGCAGTTCAGAAAACAACAGAATCCAACAGTTCCAGCCAACGCATTATTGCAGACCGGTGTTAATGTCAAGAGATTCGTAAACAGTACCTTTGGTTCCAGCCGACTGCGTCAGTGCAGGCTGTTTATGGCAACTGTTGCGGTTGCGATGTGAAGCGTAGTGGTGCGGCATACTGTGCTGCTCAACTTGCAGCGCAGGCAGCGGATCAGTTATGGTTATCCAGCGGCGTCGAAGAGACCAGGGCAGCGGAGTGAAGCGAGGCAGAGTGCAGTACCCACAGGTCACAGTGCAAGCAGCAACTAATTGGCGGCAGTAGTCGTCATTGGTGACACCAAGGTTGTGGTGTGAACTGATGCAGTGACTTCAGGACACGGAGCCAGCAGAGGTGTTGGTGATGGTGATGGCTGCTTTCCTTCTCTGTGGTAACTGAAACCACTGGTTCCAGAGATGGTATCTAGAGGTAAGTGAAGTTTTTGTTGTCTTTGAGACTTTGAGAACAGGAGGCAAGCTCTGTTTGAAGCCCTTGAAGATACTCAGCAATAACTGAAGAAAGTTCAGTCCAGCCCTTCCATTGCCCAAGGCAGAAGCAACAACTGCAGGCCAACCCAGCAAAGCAACAACACAGCAAAGGGGCAGTATTTCTCCTGGCAGTTCTTCCAGTGCTTCTTCTTGGCAGGTTTCTTGATCCAAGGGAGTTCTAACGTTCTGGGGTCTTGGCCCCAATATAATACTCAGATCCTCTTTGTTTTCTTGGGCAGAGAGTGGCTGTGCTCAGTCCAAACCAGTGTGGTCCTCTCTGACCCAGCCCCCTGGCAGGAAGTGGAGGCAGAATTGTCCAAGGCAAACCAGGACAATTCAGGTGCAAAGAAATCTCCTCCCACTACTCCAAATGCGACCCAGGTCTATTCAGCCCAGCCCTACCTCATCCAGGAAAGGGAGGACACACCTCAACCCACCCAATGGCTGTCTGAAGAGAATGCACATCCACAGCCGCAGTCACTGCAACTCCAGACATTCAATTCAAACCCAGCAGAGGCACACAGGATGGCTGAGCAAGAAAATACCGGCTCTCTAAAAGGGGGATTTTAAAACACAGAAAATCAAAATCATCTTTACTAAAAGATGCATTTATATATTCTGAGGTCAAGCATACTAAACTCCATTACTCTATATTGTCCCACTTGGAAGATATGCTCCTAAAATGTTACCCAGTATTTCCCATTCCATCCTATGGGACAGATAGCCTTTCAATAGTGAAAAAGAAATATAGTGTATTTCACTATAAGGACATGCCACACGCACCAGTACATGTGATACCTTTTAAATACACAGCAAACACAAAGAGATGATAAATAGAGCATTGAAGCTTTTCAGGCACTTCCCCCGTCACAAGTCTGGGTTGAATCAATTGTCATTTTTTAGCTCACTTTGCCACCCCAGTTATTAACCAGCCATATGCCAATCAGTCGTGGCAAAGTGAGCAAGGGAACCACATCCAGCATACTCTGCCAACTTAGGGCGAACAAAGCAAAGATAAGGAGATGATGGATGAAGCACTGAAACCTTTCAGACACTCACCTTCAGTCACAGATATGGGTTGAATCCATCTTTAGGTCAATTTGCCCCCCCAGTTCAGACTCAGCCATATGCAAATCAGTCTTGACCCTATTCCTCTAGTGAATAGTCCAGCCCAAACAGCCAAGCCACGTCTTCGCTGGGCCAGAAACAAGCATACTCGAAGCGATATTGGGGTAAAACCTCTCATCAGCCAGGCTAGCTTGCTAGGGACCCATGTCTGAGCATACCCTGCCTACTGAGGCCAAACAAAGCAAACACAAGGAGATGATGGATGGAGTGCTGAAACTTTTCGGACATCCCCAGTCACAGATCTGGGTTGAATCCATCATTGTTCTTTAGCTCATTTTGCCATTCCAGTTCAGACCCAGGCATATACAAATCAGTCTTGACCCTATTACTCATGGGGACAGTCCATCCCGAACTGCCAAGCCAGGTCTTCCATGGACCAGAAACATGCATCCTGAGACAGTTTTTGGGGTAACACCCCTCATCAGCCAGATTAGCTTCAATCCAGTGGCAAAGTGAGCAAGGGACTCAGGTCTAGGCATATCCTGCCAAATACGCTGCACCCTGCCCATAGGGGTAACTTGTCTCTACCTTATGGGTGACTCACATGTAATAAAAGGGAAGGTTGGGACTTGGCAAGTGGGTGCACTGCACAAGTCGACATGACATTAAAAACTACACAGACACCTCAGTGGCAGGTCTTAGAACACTTTGAATGGCTGCTCAAGTGGGTGGTACAATTAGCGCTGCAGGCCCACTAGCAGCATTTGATTTACAGGCCCTGCCACTCTCCGTGCGATACTAGGGGCTTACTATTAAATCAAATATGCCAATCATGGAAACACCAATCCAAAATACAATTTATAATAGGAGCACATGCACTTAAGCATTGGAAAGCAGTGAGAAAGTGAACAGAGACACTAAACCAGCAAAAACAGAGTCAACACCAGGATGTCAGAAACCAAAATGACAGGGGAACTTCACAAAAAGATGCCAGGTCTAACATCACATGAATGTGTAATTGTCTTAGTATGTAAGGTTAGAGCACTTCCTCAACCAGAAGAGAAACAACTTCAGAAATACATGAAGAAAAATCTTGGCAAATGTTTTTTTAAAACATTGAAGCTCACCAGCACAGGCACAAATATTTTTGTATCTACAGCTAAGACTGTCCATCGATGTCCTTTAAGCTCAACTAAGCAATGCCCAACATTTTACGAAACTCCCTGGGTTGTACACAATGGTGCATATTCGACGAAGAATTAAGTTGAAGACAGCTTTAAACACAAAGTATCAACACTATGAATGAGAGTCTTATCGCAGCAATATGTCACAGACTATTTAGTTGACATATTATTATTTTTCTGCAAACTCCAAGAATACCTACAACATCCATGGGGCATTCTGAACCAATTATATACACCACAAGCTGCATTCTAAACTTCTCTCAAAATGTAGGTTTAATACTACAAAAGCTAAGATAGTTCATCTCTGCACAAGATAATTAGTATAGATAAGACAAAAATACACGAAGTTTTCCAGTAGTCCACTCTAAAGACTATAAAAGACATTCAGAAACTGTATGGCTTTGCCAATTTCTTTTGTTAGTTTATTCCCTCCTCCTTTGCCTTGGTTGCACGACTCATTTGCCTCACTCAGAAAAGGGTGCCCTTCACGAATGAGATATAAAAAAGAGGAATCTTTCTCACCTCTTAAAAACTCAGGGGCATATTATCAAGGGGGTTTATCTCCGCTTTTTTTGCTTTAGAAGCCAAGAAAGCGGAGATAAAATTATCTCCCTATTACCTAGCTGTCGCTAACACCAGTTAGCGACAGCTAGTAGGAGATAGCGACCATCTTGTGCCCCGCTTTGCATGTCATTGAAATTTATCACTAATGACATGCAAAGTGGGCGTGCCTAGATGTTAGCGACTGGAAACAGTTGCTAACATCGCTATCTCCTATTACCAACTTTTGGAGATATTCGCGATAAGCGTGAATATATCCAAAAGCTAACACCTGCCCCTGAGCAGTTCTTAGCCATGTTATCCAATGGTAGGTGGATAACATGGCTAAGAGCATTAGATCGGTAATGCATGAATATCGCTGACTTTTCAGCGATATTCATGTATTTCGTACGATTTTTATCGCTTAGGAGATAAACCTTAATAATAGCAGGGTTCCTAAGCGATAAAAATCGCCCCAGCTCGGCGATAAAAATATTGCCGCTGAGCCAACATAGGGATAATTATCGCTAGTTGTTGGTAATATGCCCCCTCAGTTACCGCTGCATCCATTTTGAAGTATCCCAAAGTTAACGTTCCCATCATTGTTGAAACAGATGCATCAGTCTCCTCTTAGGGAGCCATCTTATCTTAAAAAGATAAATCCACAGAAGCATTGGGTACTTGGTGTATGAATCTAGTACCTAAACAGAATCCAAAATACATAAGATCAAGAAGTATTTCCAATTATAATAGTAATCACAGAGTTTTACAGGAGCACTGCTGGGAAGCTGCAACACATGCAATTCTAAGTATCCCAAATGTAGAAGTATTTTTTGTAGTTCCAAATATTATTGAGAAACACATTCAAGCATTAAAACCTAAGGAGCACATTTTGTCATTGTGAAAATATTTTCCTCTTCGAAAAGTGCACTCCATTTGCAACTCCACCACATGTTATATATATTATATTTCCATTCAGGCAATATTAATAGATGTTCTTCTGCTCATCATAGTAGTAAATCCCCAAGTGCAGTTTTTTTTGGGGGGGGTTATGTGGTTTGCAAAGGTCCGGGTAGGCCCACAAGCTAAGAGTTTGTGGATGTTCCCCTAGTTTTCAATTAATCCTTGCCTTTGAACGGTTGTACCTAACCCCCTAGGCAGATTTACTTACATATAATATTAAGCCATTCTAGGGTAGGAAAACCACTGCTTGAGTGTAAATTTACTCTTTGTGATTATACAATTGGAATTCATAATCAGAAAAGAAGCCATTTGCACACCTAAACTAAACTGAAATGCATATGTGGCTTTAAGAATCAAGCAGTAAACTGTTGAGGGACTGCAATAAGGAATCCATGTAAGAGAGTCCATAGTACGGGGTACTGGGCACAAATGGTAACAACTGGAGACTTTCTCCACTGGTGTCCAGTGGAATCAGTACATGGTGACCCCCAAACTTGGAACCAAGTACTCCCTTTTATCACTTGACTCAGATCTGTGACCCAAAAGCAGTTCAATGCCTAATTAAGGGGGGTGCTGCCTGCTAGAGAATAAGTACTCAGCAACACAATGAGACACTTAATAGTTTGCTGTCCAGTACGTGTTTTGTTTCTAATGAAAAAAGTAAAAGAACTTTTTACACACACTGCTAAATATAGTGCACACGTTAACAAATACACAGATGGAGGATAGGAGAGCCTTTGGTGACTCCATCTAAATGGTCCTACAACTTACAGCTGATGCACACTGAAGAAAGCCCTGAGTTGGAGGCACCTTTAAAGATGTGCACACCAACGAGATCTAAACCCTAAATACTCAATGACCCTTTATGACCCTTCCAAAACATGAGGACGGTATTTAATAAATAGTAGGGCTATTACCTTTGTCAGTGTCACCACAGCAATTAAAAGCTACATTTAGAATCAAACATAATAAAAATCAATATTGAAACAATTTAGGAAGGTATCAACTTTCTATGATATGACAAATTTATAAGCAATTATACCATATTTACATTTAGTAAATTCAACCCAATACAATGTGAAAACGAGGTTGTACCTTTACACTAATGGCGGAACAACAGACCAAGTAATAAAGGTCAATCCATTCCAGAGCTTTTAGACAAAAGACCCCGATGCTTGCAAACAAGAGCAATGTCTGCCTTGGTCATGAGTTCCTTTACCAATGAGTATGAGGGAAACAAACAAAAAATAACTGACTAGTTCATGCAGAGTGTTGGGTGTCCCATCTCTGCTCCTGGGTTGCCTCGAAAACAAACCAGATCCTTTTACAGTCTCAAAGTGCTCCGGGCGCTCTATATCCAAATATAAACATTTGCTAAGCTCTCACAAGACTATATAATGAGTGTGTTCCCAATGTTCAGTGGCACATTCATTAGTGAAGATGTAGACTTCTCGGATTTTTCCTTTTTCTTGTTTTATTTTACAAAGACAGGGGCCCCTTCCTCTAAGTGTGGGGCACCTGGGATCTTTCAGGCCAGGAACTGTGTGACAGACTGTGTGGCCGGCCTGCTCCTTGACCGCCTAGCCAACATGGCTTCTTTTCACCAGTCCGAGAGCCAGCTCTTCTCTCTGTGCCTCTCATCTGACAGCTGTGGCGAAAGTGTGAGGAACCATGTAGTCATTTTTCTGCTCTACCAGCCCCCCCCCCGGGCATGGAACTGGGAGGAGAGATTAAAGGGCATCTCACCACTGTGCTGGGTTTTTCTTCTAAAGGCAGTAGTGATTCTCAAGGTAGGTGTGGGATCAGTTGGGATTAGTGCGCTTATTTTAGATTGATCCAATGCTTTTCTAGTGAGTGTGACTTGATAGAGCGCAGGTTCATCTGCTCAGGATTTTATAATACTCACCTGGGCCCATAAAACATACACACTTTGAACAGGTAAATCTACGCTTAATCAGCGATTTATTTAACCTTTTAGGACATATACCTTTGATTTACCAATCCTAGTCACCAGAGTCCTAAGGGAACAAGGGAGTTAGCAAGAAAATGGGTAGTAAATAAACATTTGCACTCATAAAATAACCACAGACTCAGGAAAGATTTAAACATGTTATGTATGTAAATACCTAAATGTCAGAGTCCATATCAATTCTAATATGGTGCATTCAATTAGAAGGAATATAATCAAAGCAAGATGATGCAAAAATATTATGAAACTTTCTTTAAGCATTGAAACATAGGAAAGGTAAGAAAAGGGAAACAGTACAATGACATACCCACATGTATTTCATATTTACCTAGAATGGTGTGAAGGCCAACCCTGGCCATGGGCTGGGATAAGGCCATAGTAGTTCAGATGCCGGTAAGACAGCACAGGTGTAGATCAGGACCAGTGAAGACCAAATTAGGATGGATTCAGGATGGAACCCGGTACCCTCAGCTAAGTGAAACGCCAGTGTTGCACCCCTCTCTGCGGCTAACATTTGGACCCCGATTAGATTAGTGAATCTCCTCCCCACAACCCCGATTGGGTTAGCGAATCTTCTGACAGAGTGCTCCGCCAGCGCTTTTGCTCCCGATTCTTCTGACAGAGGGCTCCGCCAGCACCTCTGTTCTCGATTGCCTATTGAGTGCATTTGGTCAGTGACAGGTCAGCTATTCGGACAAGTCGGACAATATAACTAGCTAAACTTACCTTAGTTATACCATTTTCCAGGGCAGTGTACCACCCCCCAATGTTGCAAATGTGTGTATTACCTCAATTTGATTGGTCAAAGGACGAGGAGAGGTCATCACACCACACTAGTTATGAAGTGATTTCATTCAAATATTAAAATTAATGTTCCCTCCCATGATTTTTATTTTCTCATTTTCTCATGCACTTTTATTCCTCCCAACAATGGATGTTCCAATAACACATACAATGTATACTAAGATTTGTAAGTTGTCTTCCTTTCCGTGGGTCAATAGTTCACTTTCCCAGGCGCATCGCACGCAAGACTGTCTTTGGCATAGATTCAATGCCATGGCTTGTGGACTCTTGAAAATGCAGTTCACGCACAGTCGCGGGACTCAAGATGGAGTAACATTGTACTTGATTGGTCCAAACACGAGCTAATAGCAAAGTCAGAGGATAACAGTTTTAGAACAAAGAATAAATGAATGTACTGTATACCACTTATCTCTACTCTATTCCCATTGCTTTTTTTTAAATACAGCGTTAGGTTTTAGGCAGAACAAACAACTTAGTAAAGCTGCAATGCAAGCGTTAGCAATGAAAACATAGAGCAGCCATCTTTAGTTCTAGTGCACAGAAACAAAGTTTTCCCACCAAAGCAGAAAGTACGCCATGTCACGTGAGTGTGACAGACGCAAGCGCAGAAAATTTCAGGCATTGCGGCTGCCATATTAGGACACTCGAGTTACGGTTAGTAAAAAAAGCACTAGGAAAGCTTCCCCTGGATACTAGAAATGTTGTGTGGTGCATTATTAGTAATACGAAACATGATTATTAGTTCATTATGGTTCATTTTGAGAGGGCTGAGTACAAGCAAGTCTCTTTACGTGCAAAACCTTGATCTATCAATCCCCTCTTTGATGATATTTTATATCATCACATGTTACAGAAACAGATTCCAACTTTTAAAACATTAGGGGCCATATGTATCATAGTACCGTTTTGCGATTCCTAAATAGCGATTTTTAAGGAATCGCTATTTAGGAATCGCAAAACAGTATGTATGAAGAAAATTGCTTTTTTGTAGCAATTCTTTAATCTTCCTAATTGCGAATTCGCATTTTGCGAATTCGCAATTAAGGAATAATTTCCAATGCATTCCTATGGGCCAGGAGGCCCATAGGAATGATATCCAACTAATTCTCAAATTGCGAAATCGCAATTTGCTAATCGCAATTTGAGAATTATTGCAAGGGTGCCTCAAGGACACCCTGCTGCACCCCTGTAAATTACATGTGTGTGCATATGGCGCACATACATGCCCAATGGGCATGTATGTACGTCATATGCCACCCTCACAAAGTCACAATTGTGCATATTTACAAGAAATCGCAAATTACCACCAACTACAAGTTGGTGGTAATTTGCGATTTGTAAACCTGAAATCGCAATTTTTAAAAGCTTCATACATAGCATTTAAGGAATTGCAAAATTGCGATTCCTTAAATGCTATGGCAAATTAAGGAATCGCAAGTATTTGCGATTCCTTAAGATGCGATTGTTACATACATATCAAATCATGCAAAATAGCCTTTTGCGATTCGCAAAGGCTTGATACATATGGCCCTTACTCATTTCTATTTCTTCAAACACTCTTTGAGGCTTTTCCCCATTATTCATGTGGAGGTTTTTTATCTTCTTGTACAAATCCCCATTTAATTCTTCAAGCTCAATTTCACTGAAGTTTCTTTTCTTCCCTTTCTGGTTTACTTTATGTTTTCTTATGTTTGCAACATTTGCAACAGATTATTATCACTAAAATCAGTAGTGCTACCCCAGCCATTGGCATCAGTATTTTACTTACAAAATTCTTTCCTACATTAGTGAGACCACTAATTGGTCTCTTCCATGCACTGTCAAGCTCCAGTGGTTTCAGTTCTTCTCTCAAATTGGTAATATTTCTTGTGTACCTTTTAATTTCTACACTTTCGTCTGGAATGTAAGTGCAAAAATGTTGCTTCTTCCTTCAACATTCTACAGACTCCGCCCTCTTTTGTCAATAATATGTCAAGAGCAAGTCGATTTTGTAAAACCACTGATCTTACCGTAACTAATTTGGTATTGATCATCAAAAATCCACTAGCAGTATCAGTCGATAAGCGATCTACCACTGTTAACAAATTGCAAATTCTTTGAGTGTTCAGAACCACTCCCACTGAAGGTATTATTGCGCTAAATATGTTACCTACAATTTCAGCAAATGATGCTCTTTTACTACAAGTTAATCCATTAGTTTCTTCATTGCTTCCAGTGATTACCTCTACATGGTATACCTTTGGAAATACTATTCCAAAATAGCAACTCCCGGACCAATGATCAGGCAATTTAACATAGGCCTTGTTCCCACAAATGTAATATATTCCAGGATAAACTGATTCAGTTCTATCTTTGAAACCCCAACCCCCAATAACTTCGAAATTGTGTTCACATTCACTGGAACCAATGAATATATTGTTATAATAATCTGTTTTCTCCCTATGGAGACAGAGTTTTCTTTCTTTTTGAAATCCAGCAACATAGCAGCTTGAGTCTTGCCAATAGAGGTAAACTCTTTATTTTCAGCCCATTTAGGAATTTTTCGTTTATGATCAGATGCTTTCTTATGGAACTCCTGCCTCCTTTTCTCGACTAAATCTAAAAACATCTTTTCTTTCTCTTGTAATATGCCTGTAAGATTATCTTTGTGAGCCTTAGCTATATCTATTGATCTTACTGTTAGAAAATAATCACCCATGAACTGTGTAAAGTCTCTAGTATAGAAATACAAGTAAATTGTCTAAGTAAAGGAACTTCAGAAAAGATTACATCACAATTAGAATAATAAAACTGTAATTTTCCAGTTCTATAAAACAAACTAGTTAAAATGCTACATGAAATACCATAGGTCAGGGTAAGTGATGGCAAGTGACCCCTTCAGCACTGATGTGGGCAACTTCATGCACACATAGCAATCAGATATAAAAGCAGTAGTAACGCGCAGGTCGCCAGTCTAAAGGTACTCTTGAGGTGGAAGCCGGGAGCTTTGTAGTGCATTGGAAAACTGTACTTTGTACCTTTTTTAAATTATTTTTTTAGCAATTTGCTGACTTTTTAAATATCTTGCTGTTCGCCGCAATCACCCCTCAGCCGATCAGGTGCTGAGCTTGCCACTTGTACCAGGAGGCTGCCGGACAAACACAGCGGCCATCTTGGGTCTGGTACGCTGGGTGGCGGTCTAGTTGGTGGAATGGCGCTCTATAATCAGATATAAAATCAGATGGGCATGCCTCCGCGCAGCGGAAGCAAGCAGCGGGAGCGCCTAAGATGCACCGAAGGACCACCAAAGGATAACCTGTCTGCGCCCGTCCGAGCCCGTACGAGCCCAGAGGCACGACCCCTGCCCGCACAAAGCCTAAGACTCGTCCAACGCCCCCCAACGGATCATTTATACCTTGGATAAATTGTTCTCAATCAGAAATGCCCACAACCTTGACCAAAATCCCATGTCTAGGTGCCAGAATCTATTTCCTGACTACTTGGAGGGTCCAGTTGCGTGCAGACACTGCTCCTTCCAAAAAAATCTACACCTAACCTCCGTCCCGTCTGTGAGACTTCAAAGATATTTCTCCACGGTGGGCAGCACATTTATTTTATGCAATGTGCGTTCCCTGGCTAAACATCCCTATGAAATTTGGGAAATGATCACCTCACACTCACCTGAAATCTGTTTTTTCACTGAAACCTGGTTGAACCCAGGGAATCATCCCATTATTAATATTTCCATACCTGATAACTATAGATTCATTCACCTCGATCGCATTGGGAAAACTGGTGGCGGAATTGCCATCGCCTCCAAAAAACGTCTTAGCATTTCATGGGTCTCTACCATGATGCATGGGAACCTAGAAATAGGCATTTTTAAGGTCATCAAATCTCCAACAGAGAGCTGGTTAGGAGCATTACTATACCGTCCCCCAGGCTCAAAAATGGACTTTGCAAACACATTAACTGATTATATAGCCATCCATGCTCTCGCATCAAAGAGTTTTTTGTTGTTGGGGGACTTTAACCTCCATTGTGAGGTCAACACAAATAAAGAGGCCACAAATTTCCTAAGTGACTTAGAACAGCTTTGTCTCACGCAAAGAGTAACAGGCCCTACGCATCAGGCAGGCCATACCCTGGATCTAATTTTCTCAAATATGGAACAGCTAAGATGCGATCCCTCCTGGCCTCTTACCTGGTCTGACCATCATATGGTCAAATTCGAAATGATTAATGCCCCCTGCAATTTCCAAACACAAAAGAGCTAAAAAGTAGACCAGAACTCCGTAGACCCTGGCACAAATTATCGCCCTTGGCCTTTAATCCCATATTCCAGACTGAGTTACTGACGCAACCCCAAGATCAAGAAGTGTCGGACATGCTGATGTTTTTTAATAAAACTCTTACAAAATCTTTTGATAAAACTATCCCGGCCAGAAAAAACCTTAGGCCTCCCTCCAACCGAGCCTCGGCCCCTTGGTACTCGCTAGAGCTGCGACAGGAAAAAACCTCCTGCAAGCAACTAGAGAAACTCTGGCGAGCATCAAAGTGCTCCCTAAGTGGGCAAAAATGTAAATCTGCTCTAACAAATTACCATCGTAGCCTACAAATGGCCAGACACCTATACATCATTAACCAAATTGAGAATGCCACTAATACGGCCAAAACCCTCTTCAGCATAGTTAGAGACTTCACGTCTCCCGAAGTCTGCAAGCAATCCCCGGTAGAATCCCAGAAACTATGTGATGCTTTGGCTACCTTTTTTCAGGACAAAATTTTAATAATTTATTCTAACTTCCCTCAGTCCGATACTGTGATTCCCACTATCACACCTAGCCCCTTTGTCTCCATAAACAAGCCAACTTGCCATCTGGATGACTTTCTGCCAGCCACACTGGAAGAAGTTACTCAAGCATTGGAGACGGCAAAGTGATCCATGCCCCCGAAAATTATGACGTTACTATCTCAATGCTTTGCCCCTACCATTCAATTTTTTTTAACCTTTTCATTCACTCAGGTGTTATCCCCACATCCTGGAAGGAAGCGTTTGTTAGACCGATCTTAAAGAAACCTTCGGTTGACCCAAAGGAGCCCAGTAACTATTGCCCCATTTCCTTGCTCCCCTTGCTCGCCAAAATCTTAGAAGGCATCATAAACAAATAACTGAGCAGCTTCCTGGAAGCAAATGACATCCTGACCCCTTCGCAATCCGGTTTTCGCTCGGGTTTCAGCGCAGAGACTGCTCTTCTAGCCGTTACTGACTCCATGAGACTGACTGTGGATGCGGGGGGCTCGGCCATCCTGATCCTTCTTGGCCTCTCCGCGGCTTTTGATACCGTATCCCACTCCAGGCCCGCGGAGAGGTTAAGAGCCTATGGAATTCAAGGCCTAGCCTTAAAATGGCCAATACATTTTCTATCAGACAGAGCCCAGACAGTCATCCCCGGTCATTTCAACTCCGAGAAAACAGCTTTGAACAAGGGAGTTCCCAAGGGCTCCTGCCTCAGCCCTACCCTTTTTAATATTTATTTGGCCCCCTTAGCTGAGGTAGTAGAAACTCTGGGCTTCGAAACAGTCTCCTACGCGGATGACACTCAGCTGTTGTTCACCATAGGCTCCTACCCAGAATCCGATAGGCTTCGCTTTACTAAAGGAATGCTTGCGATATCCAATTGGATGTCCCACAACTTTCTCCAACTGAACCCTGGAAAGACGGAGGTGATGCTGTTAGGAAAAGCGGCAAACATCTGGAGCAACGAATGGTGGCCTCCAAAACTGGGGACCCCGCCCGTTCCAAAGCAACATGTAAAGAACCTGGGGCTGAAGCTAGATCACTCGCTCACTATGCAGGACCATGTAGCAGCTACGGCTGGCTCCTGCTACTATAACCTCCGCCTTCTCGGAAAAATATTTCCATACATACCCAAAGATCATCTTAGAACGTTGATCCAAGCAATGGTGACCAGCCGCTTGGATTATGGAAATGCCCTCCTCGCGGAGGTTGGGACCTCTATCCTAAACAAGCTGCAAGTTATTCAAAATAACGCAGCAAGAATGATCCTTAACATGCCGGCCAGCTCACCGTCCTTGCCTTTGCTTAATTCCTTACATTGGTTACCAGTGAAAAAGCGTTCCTTTATCAAAATTTGCTGCCTATCATTTAAAGCACTGAATGGACAAGGCCCAAAGTACTTACAAAAAAAGCTAAAAAGATATACCCCAGGACAATGTTTAAGATCAGCTACGGCTGGACTGCTCCACATTCCACGCATCCGGCTAAAGAGAGCCGGAGGTATGGCCTTCTCCTTCCTGACCCCGAAATATTGGAACAGCCTCCCCAAATCCATCAGGGAACTTTCTCATTACACCTCCTTCAGAAAGCATCTGAAGACCTTCCTGTTCTAAAAAATATGCCCATTTAGCCCCCCGAATATGCCAACTCATTCTGTATCTTCCAGACAGCGCCGAGATGCCCCAGGGTGATTTGAGCGCTATACAAGAGTTGATAACATAACATAGCAATCACTGATTTCCATAGCTTCTACATAATGTACTAACAGATTAGCAAATACATTTAGATGAGTTCTATTTCTAGTCCTTCTATAATGTAAATCTCCCTCATCTGGTGCTTTTAAACCTACTCGAGGTTGCTTAAGACTAACTGCTCTCTCATGTGTATGTGTATCTATTGTCTTAGGTGAATTTACTTGCTCAGATATATTAATGTTATTCTGCAATTCCTTTCTCATTAGGTAAGGTATAGCTAATGTCAACCCAAACCATACTATAACTACTCTTACTATACTTCATGTGCATATTCTACAACATGTCTTTAGACAATTTCTTTTCGGTCTTCCTTTAACTTTATAATCAGCCATTTCTGACTAAAGAGACTTTATCCTCTTTTTGTAACTTTTCACAGAGTTTAACCTGTGAATCTTTTCTCAAGTTGGTCTCACTTGTTCGTCAGTCTGATCAAGAATCAGTTTGTCATCACTCATGACGTACATCCACTCAGGTCCCTTGAACTTGTTATTCAGTCTTTTCAAATGTGGACTTCTCCTTCTTGGTTGCTCTGTGGACGGCCCAGCTTGACTTGATATTTCATTTACTTGCTCTGGTTCTTCATTTATTGTTTTAAGGTGAAATTTCAGTCTTTTGACAAAACCAGGCCACTTATCTCCCTTTCTGAGTCTTTTAGCTGGCACTGTGCTTTGACTTTCTTCAGATGCTCTTTTATTTTCACTCAGTTGTGGCACTACTTGTTCTCTGTCAACTGTCAACTTCTGAATTCCTCTCTATCTGACTTGGTCCAGGGCTTAATTTTGTTTCTTCCGTCTGGATACTAATCTGGCCTTGTTCAGGAGTTTGCAGTATTTGACTTTGACTTTGAATTTGACTTTGTTCGCCTTCTTCTTCCTGAACACGTATTTATACACCTATCTGGTCCTGCTCAGGTCTTTGGATTTCTTGATTGTATTCTGCCTGAGCTTTCGCCCTACTACCTGTCTTTCCTTTCTCAGACTATGGAGTTCTGGCTGCACTTTCAAATGTCTGAGTACACCGATCTTTCCTTAACGAGTCCTCCTCAGAATTACTTTTGACTTTAATTTCTGTAATCTGAGTACATTCTTCTATTCCTGACTCGTCCTCACTATCACTCTTTCTATCTAGATAGATTTGACTTCTGATTCTCACAAATTCTGCAGGAATGTCATCCTGACTGGTGCTTGGTTGTTCCTCATCAATTAATTCGGGATCAACTTCTTGAGACCCCTTAGCTGCGCAAACTTCAGCTTCTACTTCATCAGGTTCGGTCACCCTCTTAGTATGACTTGATCCAGTTTGGAATTCCCCTGCACTTTACAGCTGTGCTAGCAACCAATATCACGATGTGGCTCCCCCACCTTGATGCTAGGCAAGATTCTCGAGTATGTTCCTTTATCACTACCCAGTCACCTGGATTCAGATCATGTGCTGGAGTTGATTGTCTGGCGACAGCATCTTCCCTTACCTATTGAGAGATAGAAAGCACTTGGTCAGCCAGTTCTTTGCAGTACTCAAGCACTAAATCATCAGATATATTTATCAGCTTGTGTCCTGGTACCCATGCCTGCCTCATTGCTCTTCCCATGAGTATCTCATGGGGACTCAAGCCTGTGTTTCTATCTGGAATGCTTCTGAGTCCCATCGGGACAAGATTTAAAGCATCAGGCCACTCCAATTGGGTAGATTCATACATCTTTCCCAAACGTGACTTGATTTTGCCATTCAGTTGTTCTACCACTCCAGAAGCCTCTGGGCGGTATGCACAGTGCAGCTTTTGCTCAATTTGGAATGCTTCACATATCATCCGAATTATTTCACTATTAAAATGAGACCCTCTGTCTGATTCAATCGTTATTGGAAAACCGAAACCTGGTATGAGTTCCCTCAGTAGTAGTTTAGCTACAGTGTTTCTTTCATTCCTGCAGGTAGGGTAGGCTTCCACCCATTTTGAAAACAGACAGACAATGACAAGGACGTACTTCAGTGCTTGGCAAGGGGGTAATTGGATGAAATCAATCTGGAGTCATATGAAGGGCTCTTCAGCCTTTCTAATCTTTCTTGACAATACTACTGTTCTCTTTCCAGGATTCATTCGTTGACATGTTATACACCTCTGGCAAAGGCTTTCTGCTACGTTCCTGAATCTCACATTGAACCAATTCTGTCTAAACTGCCTAATCATCGTGTCTCTACCTATGTGTGAACTTCCATGATACATCCTAGCCATAGGAGCAAGCATACAATCTGGTAACACAGGTCTCCCATCGAGGTAAACAATAACACCATCCTCAGCCCTACTCCGACATCCTATTTTCTCCCACGCTTCCTTTTCCTTTGTTTCTGCCTCATTTTGTAAATCTCTCACTACTTCCTATGTTTTCACTCTTTCAACCAACATAAGTTGGCAGTTGTTTCCATGTGCATCAATTTTCTTATTTATTGCCATCTTATGTTTGGCACAATGCTAGGCTAGTTGGTCAGCATATCGGTAACCTGCTGTCACTCTGTCATTTCCTTATTGTTGAGCAGCACACTTGACCACATCCACTTCTTTAAGTAATTGAATTGATTCCAGCAAGTCCTTTACATAATGTCCATTTTAATAGGCGTACCCGAAGAAGTCAGAAACTCCCTTTGCATCCATAGTTGGCCAAAGTCGTGCACAACCCCGTAACCAAAATGACTGTCAGTGTATATGGTTACTTTCAAATTTTTCCCAAATTTGCAGGCTCTTGTCAATGCAACTAATTCGGCTACTTGTGCAGAACTGACTCCAGGTAAATAGGATACTTCCACTGGACCTCACAAAGTACACACAGCATAAGCAGCACTTAATCATCCTTCCTCATGTCTCATGCATGAGCCATCCCCAAATAACTCATATTCAAATGTCAACAATGGCTCTTCTTTTATGTATGGTCGGGGCTTAGTACTGTATTCTGTGAGGTCAATGCAATCATGCTCAACTTCCCCTTTCACTTCTGCGAAGTGTGAGTCAGGTAACAGTGTAGCTGGATTTAAGACAGTGCATCTAGCAATGGTCACATTTCCTGCACCTAGAACAATTCACTCATACTTAGTCCGTCTACTAGGAGTCAAATACTGAGTACGTGTTCTGGTTAACAGAATCACCACTGAGTGTGGAACATACACAGTTACAGGATGTCCCATAATGATGGATTCATTTTTCTCAAGACTCATGCAGGTTGTAGCTACTGCTTTCAAACATCCTGGCAATGCAGATGCCACTGGATCTAGTGTGGATGAAAAATATGCCACATGACGTCTCATTAAACCATGAGTCTGGGTCAGAACAGGCAATGCACAATTGTCGCGTGTATCACAGAATAATGCAAGCTCTTTTGAATAATCAGGCATCCCTAAGGCTGGAGCTCAGCAGATGCAGTCTCGCTGTTTCAAGAAGGCAGTTATGCTTTCGTCATCCTACTCTACTGGGTCTTTTGCTCTTTTCGTTGTCATTTGTCTCAAAGGTTTAGCTAGAACTGAGAATCCCACAATCCACTGCCTGCAGTAACCTATACCCCAAGGAACATTCTGATTTCTTTCTGCATTTGAGTTAGATTCATGTTTCTGATTATTTTAATTCTTTCAGAGGTAACTCTTCTGACACCTCTTTCTATCTGGTGCCCCAGATACTTTACCGATGTGGTGCAAAATTGCAATTTCTCAGGTGACACTTTATGCCCTCCTTCTGCCAAATGATTCAGCAATGCAATGGCATCAACAACACAGTCCTTTCAAGTCTTAGACGCCACCAAGAGGTCGTCTATATATTGCACCAGGACAGACTGTCCAGGCAGGACCAATGATTCAAGAAATGTTTTCAATATCTGATTAAAAATTGATGGGCTTTCTGTGTACCCCTGAGGGACACGGTTCCAAACGTAGACATGGTCGTCGAATTTGAACGAGAAAAGATATTTGCTATCTGGATTTAATGGTATGGAGAAAAATGCATGGCATAAATCAATTACCATGAACCATCCGGCTCCCCACGTTATCTGATACAGATCATGGCAGGATTTGGCACAACTGGACAACATGGTACGACAATTATATTAACTTTGCAGAGGTCTTGTACGACCCTATATTTCCCGCTTGGTTTCTTTATGCCAATTATAGGTGAATTACATGGACTGCTCATTATTTCCTGTAAAATGTCTTGTTCCACCAAACGCTTTATTTCTGCTGCAACACCTGCTTTAATTTCTGGTCTCATTTTGTATAGTCGAATATTTGGGTAAACTGCACCTTCTTTCACTGTTACTTTTACTGGATCAACTTTTGCTATTAATCCTACATCTTTCCCAGTGAAATCCCACACTTCAGGATTTACTGTATGCTGCAATTCTTTTGGGAGGTCTTCCACTAACATCTTTTTATTTTCAGTAACTTGTTTGGCCAACATTCATTTATAAACTCCATCTTCATCTGATGTTTGAATCTCAACACCACTTGGGGTACAGAAGATAGTGCAATTCCTTTTTCACAGCAAGTCCCTACCTAATAGGTTTACTGGACTGGAGTCGCACACTACAAATGTATGCATTTCTTTAAAATTACCTATTCTGATTTCCATAGGTTCTGTAACAGGGGTACTAGTTTGTTTATTAGAAACGCCCACTACTTGGATCGCTTCTCCCGAGAGGAGTAGGTTTGGAACGTCTGCTGTTCTCAGAGTAGAATGGGTAGCGCTAGTTTCCAACAAAAAGGTAACATAATTTCCTTCAACTTTCCCCTTGATGTATGGACCTGACTGATCTACCGGCAAGGATGCCCCAAGCACACACTCCTCGTCCTCCCCTCTCAGGCACCATCAGTAACTGTCTTCCTCCAAAAATGTGTCACTCAAAAGAAATTGTGATATCACTGCGTCTCTCTTTCCACTTCCCTCCCAATTTGTGGTATCCACTTTGTAATTTTCTTGGCTCCCAGAATCTGGCATAGGTGCAAGTGGTAACTGTTTCTGTATTACCTGTTGCGGTGGCTTCCTTGACACCCCATTCTGCCTCTGTGGATTCAAATTATAGTTTTGCACATTGATACTCAATACAGACTTACACTCGTTCCTCCAATGCCCCATTATTCTGATCCCATGACAAGGAAATGTTTTCTTGGCCTCCTCTCTGTTCATCATATTTCTCGGTTTACCCCCATTTCCGTGTACTTGATTCTGATTATTTTTTAATTGATTCGACTGGAGTTCTTGTTGTTCCGCTAATTTTACTTGTGCCCACATTACCTTTTCTTCTAAATTCTTTCGTTTATTGTCAATTTCATCCCACAATATTTTGCATGCATAAGTAATTCATCTACTGGCTTGGCCTCACAGCAGATTTTATGATCTTTAATCATTTGAGAAATTTCTGGCTTTAACCCTGACACGAATCAATAAATAAAATGTGTCATGTCTTTCATATCAATCCTTCCAACCCACTGTACTGCTTGAATACCTCTAAAAGGCGTTCATAATATGCATGTACTGATTCATCCCTATTTTGGGGAGTTCTGTCTATTCTAGTGCAATCCGTTACTTTTGGGGGCACTTTCCCTTTCAGGAAGGTTATGACTTGATGATACTTTTTCATCACGTATTCTGATGGTGCTCCTGTCTTTGGGTCTCTAAGGTATTCATCATTAGGCCAATCAATAGTGATTTTACATTCTGTCCATAAATCTGCAGGTACTACAATGTCAAACAACCCATCTAAATCTTTTAACAGTACTTTTGAAACTTTTACAAATCTTTCGACTTGTCTGTACCACTCTACAGGTTTCTCTCGGAGTTTTGAGAAATCATTCGTAAATGATAAAATATCCTGTCCGATCATGGGACATGCACATAACCTCCTCCAGGCACTTCTTTCATTGGGCACAATCTTTCCACCTTTTCTGGTTCTCTTAACAAATATTCATTTGCAGTGTTTTTCACTTGGGCTTCCTCCTTTTCTTTTGCCCATCTAGCTTTCCATTTGTCTATATCACCCCACTTCTGTAACAATGATAGTAACTTCTTGATCTGCACTTTAAGTCCTGACACATTCATGTTTTCTAAATCTTTGTCAGAAAATTCAGCTCCGTAAGGTTTCTGTAAAACTTTAGATTTTCCAATATCAATTCCCATTTCAGAAGCCAAACTTATTAACTTTTCATGAAATGTTTTAGTATTTCGAGTGATTCTTCAACATATAAACAACAATTCATCCTCACTGAAAGTGTTTACCCTTTCCAATCCCACATTTCCAGCCATCATTTCTTCTAATTCAACTCCTAATTTAAAAATATCCAATACCTTCGGCTGAGATTTTGGCTTTTCTAATTCTCTGGACCATCTCTCTATTTCTTCTGGGGATGTTCCGCGGATGTTTCCATCCGTACCTCTCTAGAACTTCCAGGAGTGTTTTTCTTGATCGAATCACCCACCGATTCCCTTATAGGTAAATCCATCAGGGAAATCACTGACTCACATTCACTTGCTTGATCATCAACCTTCAAGGGTACTTTTCTAGATTGCACTCCAGGTGTAGTCAGAACGGGAGGTTTAGGACAGGACTACTTTTCTCCATATAATGGAACAACGGGACCTATGGTTACCGGAATGGTCAAGGCTTCAGGACTCATATTCAGCAGTGAAATTTTCGGAATGAATTCACTTCTCTGTTTATTTATGGCTTCTCGTTCCCTATCCTTTAGTACTTTTTCTAACGAAGTTTCATGCACTACTTGCGGAATCAAAGGTGGTTTTAAGAACGGGGCGCTAGGGTTAACTCTATTTCCTTATTCATGGTAAGGTGGCGGACTTTTCATTAACAAATCCTCCAAATAGTCATCATCCAATTCACCACTAGTCATTACATTTCTCGTTTTCTCTGTGCACTTGCTTCCTGCCGGTTCTTCTAAAGTCAGTCCAGGATATAATCCTTCTACTTACATAGACTGTCTCCATTTCTTCATTTGTTTATCTCTTGTCTCTTTAGAAAATCTGAGATAAAATGTACTCCAATTTCTGTCACTTCTGGGTCTATCTAGCTCAAAAGCCTCAGTCTCCCATTCTTCTAATACTTTGTACTGGGTTAATCTAGGTCTAGGTTCTAATTCATTCATGCGTGTTCTTAAATTATACACAATTCTACCATTAAAGATACCATGCTCTGGAAATGCCAAAACACCATCATCTTTTGTGTACTCTGTCCAATTCTTTAACCACACACACGTGTGATAGCCCTTTCTACCATCATGTATGATGCTGGCATAATTGGTGGAGGAATAATCAAAGGTGGTTTTAAGAACGGGGCGCTAGGGTTAACTCTATTTGCTTATTCATGGTAAGGTGGCGGACTTTTCATTAACAAATCCTCCAAATAGTCATCATCCAATTCACCACTAGTCATTACATTTCTCGTTTTCTCTGTGCACTTGCTTCCTGCTTCAGCGCCAGGATACCCTTTGGGTGGCAGTCGCGCTTAACAAGTAAATAAATAAATAAAAAAATATAAAATAAATAATAATCCCTTCTCTAGTTTTAATTGTTCTATCCTTCTTAAACAAATTTTTAATTTTCTCAAATAGCGACATTTTTCTCTCTCCTCCGGACATGATATGAGGTCTTCCTCGTATGTATTGTTCTTGCGCAAAACCTAAGTACCTCCTATCAGGTCTATTTCCTATAACTGTTGGATCTAAATGCTACGTATATTTTGGACCGATAAATTTAATATGCAGCTACACTCAATTGTTTACTAAAACTCACCAATACCAGCGCGTTTCTTATTTTCGAGAACCAATCAGTGATTTGAGTTAAAATAACTTTCGACCAATGATTTCGCAGCTTTTTTTGTGAGACAAGTTCTCCCGCTGCTGCACTCACCCCTCCTTGACAATATTACCTCAGCTACACACCAGCTGTCTCAACCAATAACAGTGCAGCTCTTGATGACGTCAGCACCTCCTCACTACTGACTCTCTCCTTTGCAAGGTAATACGAGAACTTATTTCATTTCCCTTTTAAATGCAATATTCATTAATTAACAACTTAAAAACATTCGCCATTCTGCCTATGTGACTAAATTCGAAAGAAAGAACATTTTCTCTAACTGCCAGTAAATGCCTTCCGCTTACTCCTCATACACTGCCAGTAGATCCCTTCCGCCTACTCTTCATACAAGCATTGGAGAACCTATTATTTCCTCTGGCCTACCCTTTCTAGGTGATATAAGGCCAAAGTTTCACCAGTGAACTCCTTTGCTATCATTTATTCACACATTTATACAGAATATCCCTAATCAGTGCTTCCAGTTTTACCTAACTATGCACTTACGTCTTAGGCAAGTGACATCACTGCAGTGTGGCTTCCATTTACCACCCGCTATTCTGCCCCTGGGGATTCCAAAACAAACATAGAACAATACAAACGAGTTTTGGTTAATACATAAAATCAATACACAATCACATAATCAATATGCGACTAACTACCTATCTTAACTAAACCCTAACCATCATGCTGCTACCAAAAGAATACTGATAGAGAGCGGGTTCAACTGCTCAGGATTTTATAAAAACATACACACTTTGAACAGGGAAACCTACGCTTAATCAGTGATTTATTTTACCTTTTAGGACCTATACCTTTGACTTACCAATCCTAGTAACTGGTACCTAAGGGATCAAGGGAGTTAGCAAGAAAATAGGTAGTAAATAAACATTTGCACTCATAAAATACCCACAGACTCAGTAAAGATTTAAACACTTTATCTATGTAAATACTTAAATGTCAGAGTCCATACCAATTCGATTATGGTGCATTCAATTAGAAGGAATATAATCAAAGCAAGATGATGCAAAAATATTATGAAACTTTCTTTAAGAATTGAAACATAGGAAAGGCAAGAAAAGGGAAACAGTACCATGACATACCCACATGTATTTTATATTTACCTAGAATGGTGGGAAGACCAACCCTGGTCACGGGCTGGGATAGGGAACAGGACTGCTAGTAGTTCAGATGCCAGTAAGACCGCACAGGTGTAGATCAGTACCAGTGAAGACCAAATTAGGATGGATTCAGAATGGAACCAGGTACCCTCAGCTAAGTGCAACGCCAGCGTTACACCCCTCTCTGCGGCTAACAGTTGGACTCCGATTTGGTTAGCGAATCTTCTCCCTCAGGAACACCGATTGGGTAATCATACTCCTCCCCAGAACCCCGATTGTGTTGTCGATTCTTCTGACAGAGTGCTCCACCAGCATCTCTGTTCTCGATCGCCTATTGAGTGCATTGGGTCAGTGACAGGTCAGCTATTCAGACAATTCGGACAATCTAACTAGCTAAACCTACGTCAGTTATACCATTTTCCAGGGCAGTGTACCACCCCCCAGTGTTGCAAATGTGTGTATTACCTCAATTTGATTGGTCAAAAGATGAGGAGAGGTCATCCCACCAAACTAGTTATGAAGTCATTTCATTAAAATATTAAAATTAATGTTCCCTCCCATGAATTTTAGTTTGCCATGCACTTTTATTCCTCCCAACAATAGATGTTTCAATAACAAATACAATGTATACGAAGATTGGTCCTTTCCGTGGGTCAATAGTTCACTTTCCCAGGTGCATTGCAGGCAAGACTGTCGTTGGCATAGATGCAATGCAATGGCTTGTGGACTCTTGAAAATGCAGTTCATGCGCAGTCGCGGGACTCAAGATGGAGTAACATTGTACTTGATTGGTCCAAACACGAGCTAATAGCAAAGTCAGAGGATAACAGTTTTAGAACAAAGAATAAATGAATGTACTGTATACCACTTATCTCTACTCTATTCCCATTGCTTTATTTTAACTACAGCATTAGGTTTTAGGCAGAACAAACAACTTAGTAAAGCTGCAATGCAAGCGTTAGCAATGAAAACATAGAGCAGCCATCTTTAGTTCTAGTGCACAGAAGCAAAGTTTTCCCACCAAAAGCAGAAAGTACCTCATGTCACGTGATGACGCATGCACAGAAAAGTTCCCGCATTGCGGCGCCCATATTAGGACACTCGAGGTACGGTTAGTAAAAAAAGCACATAGGAAAGCTTCCCCTGGATGCTAGAAATGTTGTGTGGTGAGTTATTAGTAATACGAAACATGTCTATTAGTGCATTACGGTTTATTTTGAGAGTGCTGAGTACAAGCAAGTCTCTTTACATGCTAAACCTTGCTCCATCAGGCTCACTCTAATGATGATGGACCACTGGGGCATTGGCTCTCCCTGGATGTTACATTGATGCCCATGCACTCATTGACTGGTTTCCCAGAGGCACTGACCCTTACTGCAGGATTATTAAAGGATAACCAAACGTAGTATAGCTGATGTAGGCCTAGGAGCCTTGGGCACGCACAAACAATGGCGTAGCAAGGTCAGGTGGTACCCAGTGCAGAACATTTCTTGTCATCCCCGGCTTGACAAAATGGCAAACATTGGTATTTAAAACACATATTTTTGCCATTTTGTCACCCCCCCAGTGATGACACCCGGGGCTGCCTGCACCCACTGCACCCCCTTCCTACGCCACTGTGCACAAAGTAGTTTAATCTCTCTCTCACAGGAGAGCAATGAAAACAAGTATTTACAGCCCTGCTGTATCTTCTTCCTTGGAATTTGCTGCATTTCGTCTCCTGGTGATGAGCTGTAGCCATGAGGTGGGGTGATTGCAGGCTTCCTGGCAGCTAAAGGTTTCTAAATGTGTTGCACAATGCTTTTAATGTGTCTCCATCTAAGGAGATAGACCTCAAGGCATACTTATGGCTTTAACTCCTCTGCCTGATCTTCAATGCTGTTGAGCAGCCCCAAAACCCACCTGCCTACCACAAGCATCAGGGGTCTGAGGGAAATCCAGAATCTGCTATTTTACCTGGACTCCTTGTAATATCCTTGACGAAATACCTTTTCAAGGGATATTAAATTAAAATGTAATTAAATTATTAAATTAAATTAATTAAATTAAATTAAATTAGTGTGCCTTTGTTCCCCAGGCCCCATGGACTCTTGGCCACTTAGAATGCTCCTATGTGTCCAGTAGGGACCTGGGGGTATCTTAAAGTGGTAACACTAAAAGGCCAGTACACAGAAGTTGGAGGGTAGCCCTTCTATCCTTCATCAACAGCAAGTCCACACTGTACTCTCCTCTAGAGGGAGAGGATTCAGGCCAGTACCTTTGGCCTTGGAAACTAGGGACATATGCATGACATTAGTGGTATAGATAATCAACAAGAGAGAAAGGGCTCAAAAGACCACTCTTATACCCCTTATGGATACTATATATAAATCAACAAAAGAGTGACTAGAAGGAGAGGATTAGTCAGTTGTTCTCATTAAAGAGAAGAAACCTGCAGACTATAATCATTCATACAATATCGTGAAGCATGCACAAAATAAAGAAAAGAGAAAAAGAGCCCTCAGGCACCAACAAGACAGTTGGTTGCCATTTGTCTTCATTGGGTTCTTTTCTTTAAAATAAATTGTTACAGTGAGTTAAAAGAAGTGTGGACTTCTCCCCAAAAAAACATTATTTTATTAAGATGGTAGCTCTAACTTCATTAAAATGTGAGTGAAAAGTCGGACAAATTGGTGATTATGTTAATTTGAACCACCCAGTCCTAAATATAGAAAAAAGAGGTCGACATGTTTCTGCTGTAGAGAGCCAGACTCAGCTCAGCATTCATTGAAAAAATGCTGTGTGCTAACTTCAAAAGTTATTCTCGGTGTCAGGAGAAAACATTAATTTGTCTAGGCTGGCAAAGAAATCGTCTACCACAGTAGATGAAAGTTGAACCATTCATAAAGTAGATCAATCATACACAGATGAGAAGCATCGCCGTCAGCATCAGTCACATTAGCAATGTTCGCAGTTGATGGTACCAGTGTGCCTGGTGGTCCTCGTATCACAGCTGGAATTGTCGGTGAGAACTCAATGAATGCCGTCATCTGGATTGGTAGCCTTTGTGGGCAACACAATACATTAGCCGTTACTGGACCCAGTAATGCGTCGACATCCGTTGGCATAGCTGATGGAAGTGTTAGACAGATATCCTACACGCATTCCTTTCCACAAAGCAGGCATCGTAAAACAGGTAAGATGCAATCTTGCCAGATTTTTCTGAATGACAGGAACCACGTGGTATTCAGATCTTTCAAACGAGCCAAGCCAAGGATCTGTGTTATGCGTTCACAATACTGCATTGCCAGAAGAGCATTCTCCATGTAAATTTGGGTTTCGCTGGAGACTGGACTTGCCATAACGGAGTAGGAGGAATAAAACTAGTATCCCTACTACAAGTCCCAAGATAAGAGGCACCCCGCCGAATACAGAGTGCACAAAGTTAGGACAAATGCCCAGGACTGCTCCTTGAGTACTTGAGTGGAAAGCCTTTTGGTAACGTTTTACCACTGTCTTTTATTGAAGCAGTGACAGCTTGCATTATTTCGCTGTCTATTTTTGTTTTTGAACAAGTGATTGAAACTACGGAAGCCATTTGCACAGCTGCCTTCGCGGCTTCATCAGCCAATGAATTCCCTTGAACGTGAACGCCATCACGCTGATGACTCAGTGTATGGATTACGTGAGTCTTTTGTAGTTCTTTCTGTAATTGAACTACTTGTTCCCAAAGTATTTTATGCTTAATTGTGACACCTTTTGCATCTTTAAAACAATTTTGAACCCAGTTCTGCAGATATTCATTGTAAGATTGAACACAGTAATATGAATCACACACTATGAGTGTGGGGAATTCGCGATAGGTATTTTCCAGCGCCATCTTAAAAGCCTGTAGTTCAGCTCGCTGAGCTTTACAGTCATCTATGGATTGAGTTTTTGTGACCATAGGTCTGAATTTACCATCATGCCAGCGACCTTTAGCAATCGCGCACGCAGCACTTGAAGCTTGTTTTCCCCCAATTGCAGGGTTGTGCTGATCCGTCTGTATAAATTATACATCCGTAATGTTCTAGAGGCAGAATCTCAGTGGGCAGAGAACATTCTTGTTCGTATTGGAGAAATTCTTGAGTCTTCAAGTAGGGGTCAAAAACGTACTCAACGTCTGTTGCAGCAAGATAATTAACCCATTGTATCCACCTTGGATGTAAAGCTTTTGCATTCGGAATGCTCGCTTTTGTCATTGCCTCCAAGGCAGGTACAGGAGTAATGACTTTTATGCTTTTACCCTGTGCAAAGGCTCTCTCTTTTGCTACTGCAGTTTGAACCTCTGTCAGAATTTTTTCTGCTGAAGTGAATTTCATTTCAGCTTGTGTGTACAAGTGTGATTTGTAAGCTATTGGTACCTTTTCACATTCATTGAAGGTTAGGCATCTCCCTGGGATGATTCGGATTACAAGGTTGCGTTCGTTTACGCGTGTCTGTAAATGGGTTGTTGCTAACATGTCTGTTTGCACTGAACAAAAAATATCTGTGTGTTTTTGAGTCCAATTAGTAGGTTTGAAATCAGGTTTGATTAATTCGTAGAGAGGTTTAACCATTTCTGCGTAATTTAGAATGTAAGTTCTCCTGAAATTCAGGAATCCTAAAACAGACTCAAGTTTTTCAGCGTTTTTAGAGGTTTCAGCAGCGCACATTTTTCTAGAAAGTTTGCTGCCCGGCTTTTGACTTCACTTGAAAGTTCGTATCCCAAGAATAGGACGTTGAGGTGGGCAATTCTTGATTTTTTATAACTGAATTTGTACCCCTCAGAGGCGAATCCAAGTATTATGGTGTTCACCCTGTTCAAGTGTCTGTCATCGACATAAGATAATGCCTCATCATCGTACATTTGTAGTAACTATATTATTCTGGCTGAAAATAATCCAGGACTGTTCTTGAATCCCTGGAGGAGGCGACAAAAGTGTCGTTGTTTCCGCATTATTGAGAAAGCAGTCAAGTACCTGCTTTCAGGTGCAATGTTTTGACAGAAGAAACCGTTTGAAATATCTAATGTCGTTTTGTATTTTTTACGCAGGATGTTATTCATCAGTGCTGCACTGTGTGCATTTTGTACTGCAAAGGTTTTGCAACAGGAACTTAAATGTCTGTAGTCCAAAAGTAGACGATATATATTGTCTTGTTTGGAGACAGGAAGCAAAGGATTGTTCATGGACGAGGTGCATGTTTCAATCACCACTTGGTTTTCAAGTTGATCTAGGATCTCCCTGACCTGTTTCTTAGATTCTTGTTTAACTGGATGCTGCTTCTGAGCAGCTGGTTGAATTTATAACTGGATCTTATGGTGAGGAGAATCTTCATCCCATCCCACATGATGTTTACATAAAGCTGGAGCCTGGGCCACATCCCATTTTCTAGCATAAGTGTATTTTTTGTGAATAGGAGTATGATTTAAGAAGGCTGGCATAGTGATCTCTCTGCCATGTGGGCACTCCCTAACAAATTCAGGTGGCCAGTCTTTTCAGCTAGAACAATGTCATAACCCTTAAAAAGTTTTACCCAAAAGAGTGCTTTTTTTCCCCTAATTATGTCCCCCTCTATTCGGAGTGTGACTTCATATAACTTATGTGGTACACTAAGCCTGGTATCCGCAGTTTCAACCTGAGTGCATTCATTCAGGTCCACTGTCTACAGATGATCCTTCAGGAACTTGCGAGCTATGGTAACCTCTGCTGCGCTGTCCAGCATTGTCTAGGCCCACACCCCGTTCTTGAGTTGTGTCCTCAAGATCCTTGGCATGTCTGATTTTAAGACTTGCTACCTTCTTTTTTGTATATTGAGTTTTCTTATTTTTCGTAACGTGTTGATCGTCTTTGGACTTCACGCGTTCTTTCTTGTGTTCTGATCGTCCTATTCTTTCGGATTTCTGCGAAAGTTACGAGAGGAACGTGTATCAGTATCTTGATATCTATCAGGTTTTCTTAAATTATCCCTATTTCTGAGGTTATACCTTTTTTCAGAAGACTCCTTTTGAGGAGACCTACCTCTGGATTGAGAACGCTTCTCTTTAGGAAGTGTCTGTCTAGTATTTTCCCACTTCTGTTTAGGAGTAGTGAGTGTGTTTTTGATAAAAACTTTTTTCAGGATTTTCTGTTATTTCGGGCTTTACTGGTTTCCCTCGCAAACTATCTCTTCCTAGTTCTTCATAGGATTTTTTCTATTATTCTGACCAGTTCATATGATTCCTCAGTTACATCAAGTTCTTTTAGTTTTTGGCGGATTGCCAAAGATGCTGCTTCACCTTTAACCACATCCCCGCTAGTGGAATTTTGGAGCTATGCTGAGATATTTAAAAACCCATGTTACATGACAAGCTGGGCTCGTCATCAGTGTGCGAGGAGGCTACACCATGACGAGCCCAGCTCGTCATGAGCCTGGAAGGGGTTAATATTAGCTAATATTATAGCTGAGACCTGTTTGAAATCTTTCAGTAATTTCATACCAAGATTTAAAGCAGGCTCAGCCCCGTATTCATTTTGGATCTGTTTCAGGACATCTCGTATTACCGCCATGGATGGAACACCATGTGTTTTTGTGTAGATAGCAGCAAAGACTGTACCCCAAGTGTCACAGTCCCCCAGGTGTGGTGCAATCCCCATTGGTAAACAGATTGTTAGAATCCTGTGTTTCTCATGAGGTGTACTATCGGGAAATACTGCCTCGATCTCAGTAATTTTGTGAGCTAACCAGAATGGAATTTGTTCCCTTTTTGTGGGTAATTTACAGATGACTGATTGTATAGTCTGTGGTAGATTTTGTTTGTGTTCCCCTGATGAGGGGTGTGCTGTGGAATTCTTATAGCAGGTTGGACTGTTAGAGTCCGCATGACATATTGTACCAATTGTCAATGGATTTTAAATAATTGTTTTAACTAAGCTAATAGTTCTGAACCTGGTATTTGTTCAATGGCAGGATGTGGTGTATAGCTGGCTAGTACCGGCCATGTTGCTACTGGTCTACCTAGTGGACCGAGCCTTGTAATGTAATTTTTATGTTGTAGGGCGCCTTTAAACCAGAGCTGATACTCTTGGTTGGTTAGTGGAATTTCAATGTCCAGGAAAGGAACGTATTCCGCTGGATGTTCCTCTATCTTATAGAAGTGGAACACATGTGTTGTTGGATTTGTTTGTGGAAAGATAATCCATGAATAGAAAACCTCTGTCTGCCGATTTCCATGTGCCTCTATGACGAAAATTACCCTACTACCTTTTGCTGATAGGCCATTTTCTATGAGCTTTTTAGCTATTGTTTTCCGCACATTTTCCGGGATGTTTATAGCATCTGCATCGTCATGTCGGAAACCTGTAGTGTCGTTTCGTTTCAAAATGCTTTATTCGGTTTGTACAAGTACAACCATGTAGCAACACATAAATACAGTTTCAAATTCATATTTATGTGAGTTAAATAATGAAACAGTTAAAATTACATCAATATCCATACCAGTCTTGTTTCGGTTCAATTGTAGTACAGAGATATCACGTTTGGGAGCAAAATTTAATTTGGTCACTCTATATATTCTAGCAGCAGTTATTATACAAAAGGTAAGTGCAAAAGATGCAGATGTAAAGTGCAAAAATTCAGAAGACCTGTTATATACATAAAGTGCTATTGACATGTCAAATAAAAATAAAGTGCAAAAGACTATTTTGTCACTATAAACGTTATAGCAGCAGTTTGTTTACAATAAGGATTTGTGCAAAAACGCTAGTGCAAAAACGCTAGTGCAAAAGGCAAAAACCACTTAAAATGTAACAGTCTGGAGTGTATTCAGGGGTGAAAGAGGTCATATTATAATAGATTTTCTTTGCCACATACATTTTAGGATATAAGTGGCCACGCGATAACACACATCCGGGGAAGCCAAGTAAAACATCAGTTGCATTTGCGCTCTTGTATTGCACATGTTATGATCTAAGAATAATTGCTTCAGATAAAACTTTCTAAAACCAGTATAAAAATTACAAAAAAGTAAAAAGTGGCAGGTGCTCTGTTTGGATTTCCCATCGCATGGGCACAGACATGTTCCAGGTTTTTTTACTGTAGGGAAAGCCACTAAATGGTGAACTATTCCCAGCCTCAGACGGGCTAGAACAAAGCGATGGGAATTAATACCGACAAATGTGAGATAGGAGGAGAGACCTGTGCTAAGATTGTATTCCATGTATAATTTGAACGTACTTTGCGTTGCATACTCCTTCATTCTGATCCCTTTTACATGGTCCAGGTAAATGGATTTGAGGTCACGCTTTGTTAAAACTGATTCTGTTAGTAAGTCTTTAAAAATGTCCTGGCCAAAGAGGGTCTTATACCAAGATTGAATGTGTTTTAGCCAAGGGATTTTCGAGTGACGGTCAAGTTTGATACAATCCATAATTACTTCCTGGGTAAACCTGGTTTCTTCTTTAGCCCATATGGACCGCCATAGGGACAGGGGGCGCAATGCAATCAAATCTGTAACATGATTTATGCCTAACTCTCTGTGGGTAATCTCATTTGAAGCCAAAGCAGGGAGGCATAATAGTCATTTTAGATACTTGTTTTCCTCCTGCTGGATTGGCAGGGCAATCTTAGGATTATATCCCCATATCCCTGCTCCGTACAAAGCAGAAGACATACACCTTGAATTATAGATGGAGATCATCTCTCGGATTCTACGACCCCCTAGTTTTGAGGCAAATCTGAAAATACAATTTACATTTCTGGTCATTTTCAGGTCAACATTAGATTGTTCGTTTACCCATCTCCTATCTCCTGAGAAAGTAATACCTAGGTAACTGAAATATTGAACAGCCTCGAGTTTATCCCCATCTAAAAAGAATGTTTTGTTTTTCTTCATTTTCTTTCCACAGGTCATAGTCATTGTCTTGCCCTTATTGATTTTAAGCTTTCTGCCCTGAATAAAAGTATGAAACTTCCCAATTAACTTTTGCAGCCCATTCGCGGTCCTAGAAATCAGGACCGCGTCGTCCGCGTATAGAAGGACGGGTATTTGTTTTCCATTAATAATAGGGGCATCAGCATAAGATTCTTGTAGAAATTGATCAACCTGGTTGATAAAAAGGGAAAATAAAAGAGGGGCTAGCACGCACCCTTGTCGGATCCCTCTGCCAATTTGAAAAAAGGGGGTACATTCACCATCTATTCCAAATCTAACCTTGCTTGAGAGGCTACTGTACATTCTAGCCAAGAGGTGGATGATTTCGGGCGGTGCGCCCATGGCAAGTAGTGTGGGCCAGAGCAGTGCGTGTTCCACCAAGTCAAATGCGGAACTTAGATCGGCAAAGCACATAAACAAATTCCCTTCCTTGGCTTTCGTGCACTTGCCGATAATAAGTTCCAGGTTCACGCACTGCTCCATAGTTCCTAGACCCCTTCGGAACCCGTATTGGATAGGTGAGAGAATGTTATTGTCTTCAACCCAGGACTCTAGTCTTACCAAGAGTACACGACTCAGAATCTTTAACGACGAGTCCAGAAGTGAAATTGGGCGGTAATTTCGTGCTTCTGCCCTGGAACCCTTTTTAAAATGTGGCACTGTAATTGATTGTCCCCATGAAGTTGGTAACTTATCTTCAATAGCAGCATTAAAGTAACGGGTCAAAATGGGGGCCCATAGGGTAATCTCAAATTTTTAAAAGTCCACAGGGACCCCATCCGGTCCTGGGGCTTCCCCCCCCTTACTCATCTCGATTGCCTCAATCACCTCGCTTAATGTCACAGAAAACAGTATTTTCTCCCATTTAAAACAGGTTGATGTGTCAGTTAAAACATTGGGATTAAAATCAGAAATAAAACCAGGGGTGAATTCAGAGTTAAAAATCCCTGTAAAGTGTGCTATCCAGGCCCGGCAACTGACATGTGAGGTTAGCTCGGGAATGTTATCATTCTTCAGGAAGGGACTATTTACGGTGTCCCAAAAGAGTTTATGGTCTTTGGTATCAGCAGCCAAATCTAATTTAGCCCATGCCTCGTCCTGTAGTTCCTTCTTCCTGTTGGAGAGTGCAGTTTTATATTTGTGACGCTCTTCCCTGATCTTGCTAGCGTCTCTTGGAGTAGCATCAAGTGAGGTTTTCAGCCTTTTTAGTGATTGTGCACAATGATCATCAAACCACACCGCCTTGACCTTCCTTAATTTCCGAGCTTTGTGTGTCAAGGATTTCTCAATCGCTTTTGTTATGTTTAGGAAGTTGGATAACAAAATTCGTGGGCATGGATTAGAGGACAAACAATATTCAACCTCTCTGCAACAATTTGTGATCACGTTAGCTACAAATTGGTTGGGGTCAACTTTTATCCATTTCACCCTCATCCCATTAGGTCTTTCTGCCGCGATGTCCTGGATTGGTTGGCCATAGGTGTTCCTTTTGGTTCCCCAGCCCAATAATTCAACGGTTACACTATTATGATCACTGACAGTTTGTTCGATCACCCAAACGTTAATGTAAACTACGGAACAGGATATCATAATATGATCGATGAAAGACCGGCTGTTTCTCCCATGAAATGTCGGACACCTGTCATTGTTTGTGTTCTTGTTGCATTCTAAGAGGTCCAGGTCATATTTGGCAAGCAGTTTATTTAAAGCACCACCATAGTTATTGTGCGGGAAATGATTATATACATTAGTTTCCCTTCCCGTGTACTCCTCCCTGTGGCCACATGCCCCCTTGAGAGCATAGTTGCATGTTTTGATGTTAAAGTCTCCAGCCCATAGGATTGCAGCTGGTTTGGATGTACTTGATAAGGTCACATCAATGGCCTGCTCTATATCGGAAATGATCTCTACATCTGCTGTGGGCCATCTGCTGTGGGCCATGCGCAGAACGGAAGCGTGCTCTCCTAGTACAAGATGATCGCTAACACTAATTTCGGTCAGTGCAGTGGATTTCAGGGTCACTAGACCACCCTTGGCTCTACCAGCCTGGGAAGCCACAGCCTGCACACTAAAGCAAGTATATCCCTCGACGTGTACATCTTCCCTGTCCCAGGTTTCTTGCAGGCAAATAATGTCGTAACCCTGTTTGATAAAGTCAGCCCAAATAGGGGTGTTGACCTTAGAGGCTAACCCAGCTTTGTTCCATGTGATGGCCCTCAAGTTCTCCTCTGTAACTACATGTGGTGGGTTGGTAACTGTTATGGTTGGTGGTGTTGTCTGATTCTCCAGTTCGTTCTCACCGGTACGTATGATTGCATCTGCCAAGGTTGAATCATCAAAGTTTACTACAGCGGTGTCTATTGGAGATTCCTCAGCTATATTGACGTCCATCAACCTAGGTTCTTCAGTTACAGGTGATCCAGCAACAACAGTATCCCCTAGTCAGTCATTTTCATCTAGGGAGTTGAATATCTGGAATCTGTTGGATGTTGGGACTGCATACTGACCATAAGCGCTAGTACCTAACCCAGGGGCATTAAAGTTATTGAGATAATTGGGGTTTGGTGTTCTGAATAAATTCAGTGGTTGCTGTGGTACATATTGGATATTTGGGTCGTGAGGAAACATAGAGTGCCCGACTGGTTGCACTGGTGCCTGCTGTACAAGTGGGTGGGGCATGTTTATTGCTCTGGGGTGTTTGAAATTCTGCACTGGAATTTTAAATCCCACCTGATTCCTGTAAAAGTAGTCCAATGGGAACAGGGTAGTGTTGTAATCATTATCTGATGGGATCGGTGCATTCAAGATGGAGCCCCTTGCCCATTCAGTGGTTTTATAGTTTATGATTACACAGTCCCCACTTATTTCCTTTTTGCTGGGACCCACCCACCCTACCCTTTGGGTTGAAAGAACCTGACTTGCCCCTCTTAGGGGGAATCCACAATTGTGGACAAGCCAGTGCAAAGTTTTATTTTTGAGTGTTTCGTTGTTTTCAAATTGGGAGGGTTTAAGTTTCGGGACGTTAGCGAGAATTGCCACATATGGTCTACTTTCTGGCGGGAGATTAATCACTGCAGGAATGATGTTATTATAGTGGCTGCGTGCTAGTGGATTCCCGTTTACTGGGATATGGCCCGTTGCCTCTCTACCTCTAGCCTCAGAGGGCCCACTTGTCGTATTACCTGGGGTAAAGGTGTGCAGGTTACTGGACTTGGCGGTAGTGGCCGTGGGGGTGACATTTCTTACAGGAGGAACCTGTATGTTAGTTGTGTTAGTTGCAATCACATTGTCCTTATTTATATGAGATGCGTGCGAGGAAGTTGAGATGACTTTTGAACCCAGATGTTCAAGGATGTCTAACTTGGCTAGACCTAATTTCTCCAAATTTTCCATCCTTTTACAAATCTGTTCAAGTTTGTCAGTTAGGGGGGCAATAAGAAGCTTCATAGCATCTACAATTTGACACGTTAAAGATTCCTCATTAGGTGTGGTAGGATTAATGTTGCCTCTTAGCCCAAGGTTTAAACTTAACTGCGGGGGTGGTGGCTCTCCTCTGTTAGCCTGCCCTGATAATGACAAAGTTGCCTTCTTTTTCCTACCCCTTTGTTTCGCACACACTTTACTTGGGGCCAATAGTTTTCTATTGCGTGTGCGTCTGGATCTGCGGTGGGCAGAGCCATGATCAGGCGTACTGTCTACACAGCTATTGATGGGTGAATCAGTTATGGGGATAAAATCTTCATTCTCGCAGGAAATCAGAACTGCGCTCGTCTCAGGCGCATTACTGAGCCCCGGTACCTCAGGTGGTGTAACATTAATATGTAAATTTGGGGTTATGGACAGGCGACTTTCCCTATCTTGAAACACTGCAGGAACTGTGGGATGATTTTCCACATGGGTTGGCTCGGCCCCGGGAAGACCCGTGTAAGATTGCATTAAAATGGAGTCGTTTGATAATGATGTCACATTTATATTATTTATATTGTTTACACTGCGATCATCGGGTTGTGATATATGTTGAATTAAACCGGCACTAGGTGGTAAGGACAATCGTCTCTCAGTATTTTCAATAGCGTTCGCTACCACCACAATGGTCTGTTGTAACATGCGATCAATTGCAGTTAGAGTTGGTAGCGGTGTTTTTACTGGAGCAGTGTTCCTTGTGACAGAGCGTGTATGGATAGGCGTCTTTTTGACCAGGTTCTTAGTGTTTGACTTGGGCTCCATAGGTGCCATTTATGTGATACGTATTAGGCGAGAATGTAAATACCTTGTGAATGGTGGCGATTTGGCCAGGGGGTAATACCCAGCCCAGACTCCTCAGGCCTCTGAGGGCTTAGCCCCGGGCACGGCCCCGCCCGCGGTCCCACGATGCGGGAAGGCCAGCCCCTTTAACGGCGCCTCCAGGCGCTCAGCCTCAACGCGACTTCCGGGCCAGTCGCGGAGGCTTCCGGGGGCTGTAGTCTCTACTCCCCCGCTCGGCGGCAGTCCCGGTGTTGGAGGGCTGCGGCGGGGGGAGGAGACAGCAGAGGCGGTGGAGTGGCAGCAGCTTTCAGGTTACCGGTCGCTCGAATCCCCAGGCAGACGATGCTGTGACAGGTCGGGATCCCCAAGCGGCAAAACAGCGTGCAGGTAGGAACACGCGCAAAACGCCACAGGCTTAGGCGTTTACACACCTGCTCCGCCGCAAGGCCAGCCCCTTTAACGGCGCCTGCAGGCGCTCAGCCTCAACGCGACTTCCGGGCCAGTCGCGGAGGCTTCTGGGGGCTGTAGTCTCTACTCCCCCGCTCGGCGGCAGTCCCGGTGTTGGAGGGCTGCGGCGGGGGGAGGAGACAGAAGAGGCAGTGAAGTGGCAGCAGCTTTCAGGTTACCGGTCGCTCGAATCCCCAGGCAGACGATGCTGTGGCAGGTCGGGATCCCCAAGTGGCAAAACAGCGTGCAGGTAGGAACACGCGCAAAACGCCACAGGCTTAGGCGTTTACACACCCGCTCCGCCGCAAGGCCAGCCCCTTTAACGGCGCCTCCAGGCGCTCAGCCTCAACGCGACTTCCGGGCCAGTCGCGGAGGCTTCTGGGGGCTGTAGTCTCTACTCCCCCGCTCGGCGGCAGTCCCTGTGTTGGAGGGCTGCGGCGGGGGGAGGAGACAGCAGAGGCGGTGGAGTGGCAGCAGCTTTCAGGTTACCGGTCGCTCGAATCCCCAGGCAGACGATGCTGTGGCAGGTCGGGATCCCCAAGCGGCAAAACAGCGTGCAGGTAGGAACACGCGCAAAACGCCACAGGCTTAGGCGTTTACACCTGTAGTGTCAAAACCTGGTTGGTTTGCATTTACAGTAGTTCCACTGCCCCCGGGATTGTCATCGTCTGACATTTTGTTAAGAAGTTTTAAAGAGCAAGTTTTAAGGAAATAAAGATAAGGTGCACAATATTTTAGAACACTGTATCCATCAACATTGAACAAACCAAAAGCTAATAAATAGGAACAGTTATGGCGTATATTTTATCCTTTTAACCCACTCCAGACGTCTAGGGGAAGTCCCTAGCTGCTGAAGCCGAGTTTTCCAAGAAATCGTTGTGGATTTTCGGAACTAGTGGAAGTAGCCCTTCCGTATTTGGACTGCATGATCTATGTTTAAATATGGTTATGATTTCTATGCCTATATAAGGATATGGTGATTTATACCTAGATAAGGGCATGAATCGGGAAAATTACAGTAGGGTCGTAAAATGCAATAAAACACCAGAATAGTCAGTGTCCTAGTTCTCACACAAAGGACAGCTTACCCCCTACTGATAGTCTGGAGTCAGGGCTGGGAAGAAAGGGAGACATGCGCACTTCAAGGGCCTGCTTTGAAGTCACCCCACTTCTAAGGCACAACGGGGTGTAGATACTGGGGCGCTGACCTTACCAAGATAATAAACTGCTGGACCTGTGAGGCACTCTGCCATGAGTAAAGATGGCTGTGCTCCAAGGATTGCCACTCTGCTTGACTGCTGCTATGAAGGAGAACTTTTCTGCTTTAATGGGCTGCCCTGCTGCCTGCTGATCTTTGCCTTGCTGAGGACAATTACTGGACAACTCTCACTTGAACCCAGAGTGACTCCAAGGGCTTTCTAGCTCGTCCCCTGTTCTAAAGTCTCAGGGCCACCAAACTCTGCAACAGCACCTGCATTCTGCCTTACCAAGTGGTGCCAATCCAGTCCTGGGGCCTTGAAAGGTGACTTCTGTTGTCCAGGACTATCAAATTCAATGCATTTATGCCTTTGAGATGATTGGTACCAGCACATTGCCCTTCAAAGCTGATGCTAGAGTCGATCGATGACATCACTTTGGCAGAAAGTGTAGCTCAACAATGACAGACAGTGCTGCTCAATGATGGTGCAGCGCCTTCATCATAAAGAGGTTTGTCAATGAAGCCTTCATCGCCTGTGTGGATCGGAACCAACTCAACGGGTCGTCAGCTTCAACTATTGCTCCATCCAAGGTACTTTTTCAGAGGGACACCTCCCACTTGAAACCAGAATGACTCCAAGGGCTTGCTAGCTCATCCCCATTTCTAATGTCTCAGGGCCACCAAAGATATCCTTCAACTCTGCAGCACCTGGACCCTGTCCTGCCAAGTATTGCCAGTCCTGGGTCCTTGAAAGGTGACTTCTCCTGTCCAGAACCATCAAATTGACACAGTTACACCTTTGTGTCGATTGGTACCAGCGAATTACCTTTCACAGCTGATGCTAGAATTCAACTGACAACATCGCTTTCGCAGACAGTTTGGCTCAAAAATGACTGAGAGTGCTGCTCTATGACAATGCAGTGCGTGCATTATAAAGAGGTTTGTCAACGAAGCCTTCATTGCCTGCGTGGATTGGAACCAAAACATTGGCTCTTCAACATCAACTATTGCTCCATCCAAGGTACTTTTTCAGTGGGGCCTGCATGAGTCCTGTAGCCAGCCTGCCCTCCATTGCGGTCGGCATGAGCTTTGGATATACCATGGTCCACTGTGACCTCAAGTAATCCCTAAGTGCTATTTCCTTCCAACCATTTATTTTTTATTTATTTTTACATAGTCCTACCTCCGGTTCTACTTATTGGATTTTCATTGTTTTGGTCTTATTTTATCCATAAAAATACAATCTATTTTCCTTACCCTTTGAGGAATATGTTTGTGCTGTTTTCATTGTCTTACTGTGTGTGTTGCACAAATACTTAACACATTTAGATACGCCTGACTATTCTCTGCTGAGCTACCAGAGGGTGAGCATAGGTGTTCTTTTAGTGCCTATCTAGCTTTCCCTGACTAGAGTGGTGGTTCCTGCTTGGAAAAGGTGCATACCTCTACTAATCAGAAATAGTACCTACAGAAAGAGTACCTACTGTAGGTGTCCATTGCATGATTTTAATCGTGTTTTAATAAAACTAATAATTAACAGACTAAAAGCCACATCATAAACATAATTCTGCATGGTGCCCATTTACTGCCTTACCATTCTGGTTCCAAGCATACACATAAGCAGCTGAATGACTCCAGCCTACCTTATGATGCACCCCATCTGGACCCTATTCAGTCACTGTTCTTCCAACAGCAGTGTCTTCTAGCTTGGATAACATAGGAGCTGAAGACAACTGTACCCAGGTCACCCCAATTTGCATGCTGAGTCCTGTTCGTCATGAGGAAGCCATAACTCTTCTACGGTGCCAGTAAGGGAATTGCCAGTCCCCATCTAAGCAAAGATCCTGTACTTTGCTTGGTGACAGATGGAACGGACTCTGCAAGAGTGAGCTGGCCATGCAGATGTTAGATCAAGGTCCTAACACTGCTTTTTTTGCCCTTTTTCGTTTTTCCCACCTTCCATCCTGTTAAAAGTAAGTACACTGCTCATGTCTGAATTTTTTGCTCTTTTTTTAGATGCCACATTCACCCATTTCACTGCTGTAAATCTATTTATTGGAGCATTTAAAGTTGAGTTGAAATTAATGATTTATCGGTAGTAGACCATGCTTCTTTGAACGTATGCCTTTGGGTGTAGAACAGGGCAGAGCACTCATCAGTGGTAACTGGGACCAATGGGTGAAATAAGGAGGAAGAGAAAGAAGGAAAACTAGGGCGAAGCAAGAAGAAGGTAAAGAAACAGGAAGTCTAGTAGGATAAAGATTCATCGCTGGAATTAAGAATAGGTAGCCTTAATATTCTGCAAACCAGTCATTTTTCATCGCCAGCTGTGGAGTCCTAAGGAAACTTTGAGCCTCTGGATTTATTTAGTTGACTAAGTAGTGATCAAATTGCATGTTTCGAAACCCATGCATTTTAATCGATTTAATAATTTATGAAAAAGGCCCATAATAACACACAGGAACAAATGTATGACGTCCCAATGCATACATTTACAATGCACGCCTTTACAACGCAGTTTTTACATCGCAACATCCATTCCAACACATTCTTTTACATCGCATGCCATTACATTGCATTTTCAGAAACTACCTTTACAACGCATTCCATTACTTCGCATAATACCATTACAACGCTTACCATTACAATGCATACCATTACATTACATTTAAGGTAAGTTTTGGATAGTATAGGGGTAATAATTACTATTCTAACTCCAGTGAGTGCAACATTAGGGTATGTGTCGGATAGCGTAAGGGTACTATGCGTTGCAATGGTATGCGGTGTAATACCTTGCTATGTAATGGCTACGTTGTAGTGACATGCGTTGTAATGGCATGCGTTGTAGTGACATGCAATGTAATGGCTGCGTAGTAATGACATGCAATGTAAAGGATGTTGCGATGTAATAACTGCTATGTAAAGGTAGTACGATGTAATGACTGAGTTGTAAAGGTTGTTTCCCCACAGGAACATAGCAAAAGAGGGAATTTTTGCGTATCACACTGCTAAGTGTTATCAGAAGTATTATTATGTGGATGTTTAGAGTTTTCATCCTTCAATCTATATTTTGAGATTTGTTTACATACATTATTCATAGCATGGAAATGTTTGGAAGTATTGGTAAAAATAACATTAAAAAAAGATTCCACTTTTTTTTCCCTACACAGTTTAGTTGGGTTTTAAAAATCCATTTAGAACCAGTTTATGACAAGACTTCAAAGCAATTCATTTATTTCCAAGAATTGTGTTCATTGTACTATGAGATGTCTCAAGGAGATGTGTTTCATAGGTTGTACTTCTCTCATAATGATTATGAATAGGAGGCACAGCCTGAGTAAGTTATTGAAAGCACTACGTACATAGAAGGTTGAGTGTGCTTTTTTCATTTCCTGTAAATTTCGCCAAAGCGTTTCCTTTGTAAAATAATGCTCAATATGGATGTATTTCCCTTTCTAAAGGAGGAATCTCATTAAATATGCAATACTCGAACTGCAAACTAAGTTATCCAGCTGCATGTTGAGTAAACAAAATGTATAAAATCCATGAATGGCACAAAGAAAGGTTACCTCACTGTTTAGAATGTTGGCAAACATAGAAAAACAATCTAAATGAAAGTGATATGATGATAAATATAGCTCTAGAAACTAAACTGCAATCAAGTATTGGCAAAGCCATCAGCTCTCACTGTAAAAGTCCTAGGGCCCGATTCACAGACTGAACTTAAGACTAAATCCTAAATTTACTACTTTTCGCCATTCACAGAATGCACTTACTACTTTTGGCATTCAAGAATGAACTTACTACTTTAGGTATTCACAAATTGAACTTACTACTTTCGGTATTCATAGAATAGACTTACAAATACTAACTTTACATCCGCACCCGGGTCGTAATTTACGACTCTTTGGTGGAAGTTACGCCTCCGGGCCGCAATTCCCTCCAATGTGCCGTAATTTACAGTTCCGGCCTGTAATTTCCGATTTCGGGCCGGAAGATTCGAATTTTGGCAGTTGGTCATGTGAGCCAAGGGTAAAGACTTGTCCAAGGTACTCCCATCCCCCACCATGGATCAGCTGACACACTGCAGCCAATCCCAGCCAATAGCTCAATTTTTTCATGAAGAATGTTGCCAGTGCCACCATCCCCCACCACGCTCCAGCTGAAGCCAATTAACAACGATTGACCAGCACCACAAAACACATAAAAGCAGCACACATTGAAGGAACAGGTTTGGCCACAGAGAGTTTATGTCCACATTGCCTGTGAAAATGGAAATGAGGAGAAAGAAGAATTTTTCAACAGAGGAGGCCACCATGCTTGTGGAGTTCATAGTCAGGCACCACAAACGCCTATATGGACTCCCACCCTACAGCACCAGTGGGACACAGAAGGCAGCCCTGTGGAGCAGTTAGCCTGTAATGTCTCAACCTTGGGGGAGGAAAGGCGCACAGTACAGGACTTAAAGAAAAAGTGGCAGGATGAAAGGCAGCGGGTGAAAGAGAAATATTCCAGGATTGAACTAAGCAGGATCCTCCCTGCTGCATACCCTGGACCCCGCATTCGCCTCACCACTAGAGGAGGATATCCTCACGACAATATACCCCCACTTGGTCCATAGGCTGCCTGTCAGTGACCTCCACTACATGGTACCAGGTAAATGGAATGAAAAGAAAAAAAGTGCATGAAAAGATTGTCTTTGTCCCCCTGTCATTGTGAGTAAGGAACTTATCCAAATTGTATATAAAAATATAGTCAGTCAGAGACTCATGTGTCACCCTCTATGTAGCACCACAAGTCCCAGAATCCTTTGCATTAGAAAAGGCTAATCCCACCCCCCTTTTGAAAACATGGGCACAGTACTGCTGCCGTACGTACACAAGCCTGCTAAGTAGCAATTGACAAATATTAGCAGAGAAGTGCCAGTACCAATGTGATATACAATTCAACCCTTGTGCAACCACGGATGCATCGCAATTACATGGCGGTGCACTGTGGCGCAGGGATAGACACATGTGTGTTGAATCTGATGGTGTTTGGGGGGGCTTTGCTGGTGTCGTGTCGCATGGGCGATGCAACTCCAATAATGTCCACGGACTGCCCATACCTAACGTGCTGCGCCACTCCTCACGTCTGCTTCAAGCAGGCATAAGTTTGCTTTGCAGAGGACTCTGAAAAGTGAACCTATGAAATCTTGTAGATTTCACTGAATCAATTTTACGGAGTATATCCCAAAGGAATGCCCACCCTGCCTACATCAAAGCTGATGCAGGTTTAATGTTGCGCAGGGCTGCATAACTTGACGCTTCACCATAGACGCGTCACGTTGCGAATATTTCTAAATGTGTTGTCTGTTGTACACCACCGCTGTGTCACAGAAGTGATGCAACAGCTGTGTAAATCTTATTCAAGGGGCATGTAAACTTGCCACAAATTCTCCAAGAAGTACATCACCCTGTGCCAACCTAATTCACAAAGCAAGAGGTGAGAGAATCATCAGATCTAAATATTTCATACACATATCCTGTTACCCAACACACCACTGCTCCTACCTGCCTCCTCTATGGCAGTACTTCACAACACTGTTAGAACGCAGAAGATATGGGGAAATTCCTGAAAAGTTCCACAAGTATAATTCCCATTTGGTTACATTTCTTTCTTCTCACCCATTGACACATCCAGCCAGAGTACAGACAACTGCAGTAGCAGAAGTCCCCGCATCTACTGGGAGGAATCGACAACCTACAGAGAAAGGCATTACAACCTCACTAACTGGTAAATCAAACTGGCCAGGAAATGGTCAAAATGCATACATTGTCAGGAGACGACAGAGGGACAAATAGCGCCCACCTATGAAACTCAACCGGAGATGCAAAAAGTGCTTCATTAGAATAGGAGTTGTCAATGGACATACACCTTTACCATATGACATTAGTGAACCGTTTAAGACAAAATATAACATGTCTTGGCTCATCAAACCTTTGTAATTGTGGTACACAACATGTATCTCACCAACAGTCCAAGACCAGGGAATCAAATCCTGTAATCAAGTGCCACAACTAGTCAAAAGGGTGTGCCGACTATATTGTAATAGTGTCTGTAGATCTAATCTAGGAAACCTATTTGCACAGATATGGTGATGACGAACAAGCAATGAGATACCAGTCTCAGTAGTACTGACAATGCATCCACTGTCCAACTTAGAATCTTACCAATAGACATTAAATTGCACAGTCCACACAGCTGGTCATGTCCTGTTTACATTGGATGGATTATTGTTGGGCATCAACAAAACACAATAGTCGACCTTACCTCTGGATTAGTAGGCATGTAATTGTGATATAGGTAGCATCAAGGTGGTGGGCCCATTCTGTTATATGTGGGATCACTCATGACATCATGTATGACACACTTCTGCAATGGTGGTGCCCACAAATGCTTGTGCTCGTCCTTTGTGCCAGAAATTGAGTGCATCACATGTGGCAGCAGAAATGTAAAGTTGCAAAACACACTTATCATTGCAGGTGCAATGCGGTTCTCCCAGAATCCAAGACACACACTGACTTCTGCTACTAGGTTGAACGTGACATCTGTCCAACCTGCTCAGGTGCTGGGCTAAGGTAAGTCAACCTGGCTGAATGCTCATTAATTGGGCCTTTCACCTCCACCGTAAGCTGTATGTGTTGTACAACACTGTTGTCCTGCATCACAATATGCTCACATGTGGCATCTGAACACATGGCAGATCAGACTCTGGTGACAAATGAGAGGCTGACACGAAATGTATGCCAAGTGAGTGCAGAATGGACATACAATAGAACAATGTGTCTTATGAACTGACCAAAACACAACAGGCTTGCAATTCGATGATAGGATAAATCCCTGGGTAAATTATGCATGGTCAAATCAAAATGAAATTGGTATGGCTGAGGCACACACTGATGCCAGTTGTGTACCTCAGAGATGGGTGTAGGGGCTACTAAGGTGACTCAACATGCAGTTACACCTGCAAAATGAATTGGCTGAAGAGCAACATGGTAATCTAGTGCAGGCAGGAACCCTCAAAGCTTCTCACATCATCGGCAATGTGTGATCATAACCAAAGGTTGTGTTCTGCTTGCCTCCCTTCTATTGTATTCACATGTATAGGTGAGTGTTTGGCATATGAGGTTTGGATGTCTGCTGCACAAGACACCGTCCGTTGTCAGGTAAGTAGCCTTGTGATGTTAGAAATAGAGTATGGTAACAGAGGACATTCAAAGGATGGGCATTAGAAATCTGTGTTCTCACATTAAAAAATGAGCTGTGTGACCTCATGGGTAGGGAAGCACAAATGAGCAACATCAGGTCCCTGACTACTGCACATCTCTCACATGAACTCCTTTCTGACTTGTCAACAGACAACATTACACACATGGCAATGGCAAAGGTGAAGTCAGTGTGATGCGGATGAGTCTGGGTCATTTATCACCTTCCTTGAAATATCAGTAACCTTCTCATACAAGTTTGGCAGTTGATGTGTCATCTTATTGATGGAAGTGCTGCATGGATGTAACAGCTGGCAAATGCTGCATGTGAGCAGGTGCCCACATGTAAAGTCCATGAGGTAAGCATGCTGCACATTGTCCTGGATTACCTGCAAATGGTTATTGAGAATGACATGTTGGCTCATAGCTACAATCTGTGGTACTAAACTATGGACATGTATGTCTCATCACAGGTGCTGGCAGGATGATACCACTGCCACAGACAACATCCTGGGGAATGCACGACATCCTGGCTGCAGCAGTGAAACCCACGCGGGACCTGTCCCTCAGGTAAATCTGGCCTGAGGTGTGTCACTAGCTTTGATTACTAGGCCAAGCCAGAGATCAATATCCCCCTCTGCATGGAATCAACAGTTGTTCTTTACAAAGTGTAATATAAATCAGGAGTGTCACATGTGCCTGTCTGACAATTGGTGATGCAGATCATTGAGAATGTTGGCTCTACCCTCTACAGCTATGTCTATAACATCTTTGAGGAGACAGGTTCAGCAGGATACACCAGGGTGGAACGTAAAGGGACAGCGAGTTGTGGCTGGGGCTGGTAAGTTTGCTAGTATTATGTACATCTCTGTGTAACACTTCAGTGCTATGGTGTGAGAGGTCATTTGTGGTGGTACACTAACCAGGTGACATGATCCTCATCTGATGATGCAAATAACAGTTAATACAACCGTGGTGTTGCTCCGCATGTAATACCAGGTCAATCACTAATATGGTTGCAACCTCTGTGTTTCAGATGATGCTGAGGGAGAGGATGACAGGCCAACAACCAGTGCTGGCCGACGGGGAATCAGAGGGGAGAATCCCCTGATCCTCCAGGCAGTGATGTCCGCAGCAAGTCATGCTCAAGAGGAGGAGGAAGATCATGACGACGTTGACTTTGAGAATGATGATGACCGCACATCTATCCACTCAGCGGATGACGATTCTGATGTCACGGCATCACATCCTCCATCAAGCAACGTTCGTCAGCCTCCTCCCAAACAAACAATACCATGTCCTCAGCATCGATCAAACCAGCCACAGCTCCCACACATCCAATCACAGACATCACTCCCTCACAGTCCTCATGTCCTCGACCAACATGGTGGTTCCCCTACCCGCTCTTCCCTAAGCAGTGTATCCCTGCCATTCTCTCCACCATCTATGGGAAGTACCAGCCCAGTTGTGGGGCAGGTATCCCCTGGGCACCCTTCTCCTGCCTACAGTCTTCCACCTGCCACCCCCCCTGCCACTCCCCGTGGTGTTGGACCAGCTCATCTCATCCCTGGCAGACACCTGCAGAGGGGGCCTGCACCTGGCGATGGTGGCCAGTGGGAGCAGGACTTCTTCCGACAGCAGGCAGATGTGAGGCAGGACAATCGTGCCATAAGGGCTACCCTGTCAGACATGTCTGGGTCCCTGCAGGACATGGTCCAATTCCCTCAGGAGGTGGACAGGGTGATCCAAACTTTAGATAGGATGGATAGTACTTGGCAGGCCATGTCCAAGAATATGACAGACCTGATAGCCATCCAAAGGTAAAAGAGTGCAAGCCTTGGCCATGAAGATGATGAAGAGCATGGTGAGAGTGATCCAAATTCTCCCTTCACAGTCAACGCAGGGAGGGGAACAATCATATCGGCCTGCAGAACAGCACATCCACACACCTGTAACACCAACTGTACAGCACCACAGCAAATGTACACAAACACACCGACACCCTGAACAGGCACCCCCACCCTCACCACCTTCACAACCAACCCCTGTACACTCACTCCCACCACCCCCACCACCTGCACAAACACCACCAAACTCTGTACAGTGACTCCCACCACACCCACCAGCTGCACAAATACTACCAACCTCTGTACAGTCACTTCCACCACCTGCACAACCAACCCTTGTCCAGACACCACATGTGCAGGCACCATCTGCACCTGCACCTCTTGATCACCCTGTACAACACCCACATACACAAAGGTGACAAGCTCAACCTGACCCCTCACCGCGTTCATCACCCCCATTATTGCGGAGACGCAAACACTATTGCCAGTGACATTCACATGGCCTATTTGTCTTCGGGTCCTTAGGTGTATAGTGAAAATAAAGATCTACAAAAGTAATATCCTGTTGTGTATCATGTCCTATCAAACGATGTAGGCATGTGTGTGTGTGTGTGCGAGACAGTTACAAATGTAACACATTATAGCAACACGTTATTATGTGCATAGCATATGACTCACAAATAATGTTTCCGGATAGAAGGTGGCAGCGACAGCACAAGCTGCGGTAGGAAGAGAAAAACGCCACAGAGAGGCGCTCCTCCTCAGCCCCAATATCTGATGAAATGAACTTTAGTACTCAACCAGGTACAAAGTTACCGTGGACTACCTAAATCAGGTTAGAATCCATTTTTCACCTCACTTGTTCACCTCACACTGGTCCTGAAGAAAGCCAAATGACCTACAGAGGCAATTAAGGCTGAAACATGTCGACCATTTTAAAATGCACTTATCAGTGTGCCTGAAATCCTTAATTTTCTAGAGCAACACGCCTACTTAATGACCATTACTACCCGAATCCAGAGCTAATAAATTTCCGACTACTGGCTGTACGGGTATTTTTAATTTTTCCTCACGTCACCTATTCACGATCACTACTGTTTTTAACCATGGGTAAATCCTCCGGGTGGAGGTTGCATAACAACTGACCCAATGATTATGCACACACGTGTTACTAAGCGGGGAGACAAAATATACCGCTACGAATCGCTACCAAAAACACGTGCATGAGGGCCTTTTATTTTTGTGAGACACCACGAATCGACCTGCATACCCTTGGTTATGCAGGACCAGTGATCCTTCCCCATTGATATTTTCACAAATAATGTGTCCATATTTGGAAACAGACATTCAAAATGAAATCAAACAAGTTAAACACAGCAGAATTCCTCAAAGATATTTATGTAGGAACAAAAACTAACCGTCCGTTTGGAAGGGAGAAAGGAAAACAAATGATGATCTTAATGCAGAAGGAGAAGGGAACTTGAATTGGGGTGGGACAAAACAAATATAATATGTCAGGGTGCGTCAGGGAAACCAGTCTATTAACAAGGGGAAAAATAAATCTTCGTCCAGAACAATGTCTCAGTCCAAAGTCAAGAGTCCTTCTGGTCATCCTCCAGGACCACAATGTCTAGATCCTCTGGGTTGGACACATCCACATGGCTGGCTGGAGCAGGAACAGGCACCACATGGGTACGTGGCACACAAGGAGTACAGGGGGAAACAGTGTGGGGCAACAGACAGGGGGACACATTGACGGTGGTATGGGAAGGGATTTGGGAGACAAAAGACGACATGGCTATGCTCAGGGACTGGATGTGGGTGCCGAGGTTATCCATAGATAGGACAAGGTTTGCTCGCATCGCGCTTATCTCGAGAACACATCAACTCAGGACCTGAGGCCCCACATCCCTTCTGTCCCCCCGACCCCTCCCAGTGTTGTTCCTCCTGTGGCTGTGCTAGGGGACTTGAGTTGGATGGTCGAGGGTCAACCTGACATGTCCGCTCGCACAGCCACATGGGTGGGGGCCATTTTGAGGCTTGGTTCAGGGCCTGGCCATGTGGGTGGGGGTCTAGGGGCCATTTTGAAGTCAGGCAGTGTGATTTGTGCCATAGTCCTGCACCCAGTCTGCCTTGCTTTCATCCATTATGCCCAGGGGTACTCAGTGGTGCACTAAACAACTCTCTCTGTGTGGTCTCTCTTCTATTAATTGAAACATCCATTTTGGATTAGAATTGCAATTTTTATTTTGGGTCTTTCCTTTTTTGGGTGTGCTGTGTTAATAATAATAAATGCCTAGTCGCAACCATTAATTGAAGCACGACATATGCAACATTTATTTAACTGATGTTCCTCTGGCTTTCTTTGCTTTTAGGTGCACAAAGACTGAGAAGAACTAGGAATCATCCTCATCATCATCACTTGTTGTAGTGCCAGGAAGAAGTCCTGCTGTGGTGTGTGGCGTTGTGTGCACAACGTCACGTGACTCTGCAACTCGTGCAACTGCGTCCTGCTGTTCTGACATCTGAAGAAAATGGGCCCAAAGAAAGGTGGCCGTAGCTCCTCTACCAAGAAAGTTGCCAGTGACACTGCCAATAAGAAGGAGCAGAGGAAAAAATTGGCACCACTTACCCAGGAGACTGGTGTGCTGACCGCCACTTTTTTTGGGAAAAAAAAGTACGCCTGCAGCAGCGGTGTCTGCCGGGGACTAAGCTGGGAGCAGCACCTCCGCTTCATTGGTCTCAGTGCCACCACGCCAAGTTAGGCCCAAGCCCATGAGTGCCGCAGAGGCAGCCACTTTAATTGCTCTTTCACCATCGACCAGTAAGTTGGCGTTGACTCATCGCAAAGTAGCATCCAATCAACGCAGGGTGTAACTCATCTGACGAGTGTTCAACCACAGCTGCAAAGACAATCACAAGTGCAACAAGGAGAGGCGCAAGGAGAGTTGCATGGAGAGGCGCAAGTAGAGGCGCATGGAGAGTCGCATGGAGAGGCGCAAGTAGAGGCGCAAGTAGAGGAGCAAGTAGAGGCGCATGGAGAGGCGCAAGTAGAGGCGCATGGAGAGGCACAACTGCCCACAATGCTTGTTCCTCCAGAAGTAGGGGCACATCAGGAAATCGAGATTCTCATACTTTGCATTATGGGACATGTAGTCCCTATTGAATGCTCATTATCAGAGTTATGTGATGTGTTACGTAACATTGTTGTGGAGCAGTGTGGATATGTCACAGACACATGGGGGCAGATTTACTAGCCCTGTATGCCACATTTGTGCCACAGTTGCATCACTTTTGTGACGCAGCGGCAGCGCAAAGCCAACGCCATGCTGTGCGGTATGTTCAACGGGACGCATATTGGAAATGTGTCATGTTATAAAGCACTGCACCACAGTTGGGCATTCCTGCGCACGGGGGGAGAGGTGTTCCAGGACAAGAACGCCTCCTAAAAGTGGCAGAGTGAAATCTACAAGATTTCACTTAGTCACTTTAATGGCCAAGCAGCGTCAGAAACCTGTGCCTGCTTGTAGAAGGCGTAAGGATTGACGCAGCATGTTAGGCATAGGGTCACCGCTAGTCTTGCTGGAGCTGTGTTGTGCTTGCGACGCAACTCCAGCAGTGCTTCACCTTTATGGCAGCAGATGTGTCACGCTTCTGTCTATACAATGCGGCGTATCCATGATGGCGCTAGGGGTGTCTGCTGTGACGTACAATAACTGGGGCATCCCTGTTGATATGCAGGGATGCACCAGTTATTCTAAATCTGCCCCATGCTGCCTGATTCTTGCATGACATCATCACTCACATTCTGGGCCCATCATTTGTGGGGGAGTCAAGTCTGTTGAGGTCACAGGCCTGAGTATGCAACCTTTTGTGATTTGGTGACCCATCCTTATGAGGTCCAGGTATGTCTATCAGGACATGTATTGTTTGTCATCAGCGTGAATAGTTGGTTTTAGGGATGTCCACTACACTGATCGCTGACATAGGCACATTAACTAAGGGACACTCCACCTTTTGACTACTGTCAGCAGCTGCGATTTGCATGCAGTTAGTGTGGCTTGCAAAGTTTTCTCAGGGTGGGATTTATTGACACTGTCGATCCTATCCAAGTTTCATCATTGACAACAGACAGCAAACCACATGTTGTCCGTGACACTAAAGGTTGCTCACGTTGCAACGAGCTGATCACGGACTTGCATGCCCTGACATCGGTCATGTGCAATGGCCCGGTTTCCCACATTCAGAGGTAGCCGAGGTTCCAAAGGCATGTGTAAGTCTTGTGTTAAAGCAATGTTGTGCAAAACACAACAGGCTAATTTGATCTTGCACACAACTTCTGTGTAGTACAAAAGCACACCCCCTTTACAGTCGAGACATCTGAATCGTGACTTCAACAGACCAAAAGTGTGCTCTATGATGGCTCCAGTACGTATGTGTGCCCTATTGTACCTACTCTGTGGTACAGTGTTTGCACGCCTGTAAGGGGTGAGGAGATGTGGGGAGAGTGCATTCCCAGCATCGCCTGAGGAGGGAAGAAAGGGCAGTTGTTCACATTTCCCTCTTTGACTTGCACAGAACATGATCTCTACGTTCGTACATGCAGTGTCTATTGGGCCATGATGTTGTATTGTACAATGGTTAATATTGGGGGGCATTCAGATATTTCAAAGACATATATCACTCATTGTTAGTGCTTGGTACTTACCCAGTAGCCACATGTGCCAAATTCTCCAGCAGCCATACGCCGGGCAAGAGTTGACATGCGGAATATGAAGCTGTCATGGGTACTGCCTGGGAACACTGCACGCACATTGATGAACCTCCCACTGGCATCACAGAAAGCTTGCCCATTGATGGAATACCATCTGTGTTGTTGCAGAAGATGTGTGCAATGTGGCGGGGTTGCTGAAGGGCCACATAGGTGCAATCAATTGTACCCAGCATACGTGGAAATTGTGCAAGGAGATAAAACTCTCTTGCTTCCGTTTGTCTCATGGCCAGTGTATGTGGCTGATCACTGATCGCAGACATGGGCACATTACCTGAGGCACACTCCACCTTTTGACTACTGTCAGCGGCTGCAATTTGCATGCAGTTAGTGTGGCTTGCAAAGTCGTCTCAGGGTGGGATTTATTGACACTGTTGTGTCTATCCAAGTTTCATCATTGAAAACGGACAGCAAACCACATGTTGTCCGTGACAATACAGGTTGCTCATGTGAAAAACGTGGCAACGAGCTGATCACGGATTTGCATGCCCTGACGTCGGTCATGTGCAATGGCCCGGTTGCCCACATTCAGAGCTAGCCGAGGTTCCAGAGGCATGTGTAAGCCATGCGTTAAAGCAATTTTGTGCAAAACACAACAGGCTAATATGATCTCGTGCACGACTTCTGGGGAGTACAAAAGCACACCCCCTCTACAGTCGAGACATCTGAATCGCGACTTCAATAGACCAAAAGTACACTCTATGATGGCTCGAGTACGTGTTTGTGCCCTATTGAACCTACTCTGTGGTACAGTGTTTGCTCGCCTGTAAGGGGTGAGGAGATGTGGGGAGAGTGCATTCCCAGCGTCGCCTGAGGAGGGAAGAAAGGGCAGTAGTTCACATTTCCCTCTTTGACTTGCACAGAACTTGATCTATACGTCCGTACATGCAGTGTCTGTTGGGCCATGATTTTTTATTGTACAATGGTTAATGTTGGGGGGCATTCAGACATTTCAATGACACATATCAATCATTTTTAGTGCTTGGAACTTACCCAGTAGCCACATGTTGCCAAATTGTCCAGCAGCCATACGCCGGGCAAGAGTTGACATGCAGAATATGAAGCTGTCATGGGTACTGCCTGGGAACACTGCATACACATTGATGAACCTCCCACTGGCATCACAGAAAGCATGCACGTTGATGGAATACCATCTGTGTCTGTTGCAGAAGATGTGTGCAATGTGGTGGGGTGGCTGAAGGGCCACATGGGTGCAATCAATTGTACCAAGCATACGTGGAAATCGTTCAAGGAGATAAAAATCTCTTGCTGCCGCTTGTCTCATGGCCAGTGTATATGGCATTTGTATGTAGTTGTGGGTTCTAGCAGTGATGCATCTCAGTACCTGATGCAGGCACCGTGACTGGCTCACCTGGGAAATGCCCACATGGTCACTGGAGACCCTTTGGAAGGACCCAGTGGCAAAGAAGTGGAGAGCAGATCTTGAGCTGGCATTGCATGTGAGCAGCAGGTCACAAAGTCAGGTTTCTGCTCCCACTCACATACCATATCCAAGATGACTTCTGGAGGGAAACTGTACCTGGCCCTTACATCCTGGCTGGACATTCCAAATAGGTTGATCCTCTGTCTGAAGATCTTCTCTGCTCTCCTCCTCCTCACGTAGTTTTGTCGCATGGCAAGGGGCAGTGCTACACACACATTCAGTGATATCCTGAAAGGGTTTGTTTGTGTCTGCTCTGCATTCATACATGCTGCAGGGCTGGGATTGGCTGCAGTATGTCAGCTGATCCATGGTGGGGGATGGTAAGCACTTGTACAGGTGTTTACCCTTGGCTAACATGACCAACTGCCAAAATTCGTACCTTCGGCCCAGAATCGTATTTTCCATCCAGGAATCGTAAATTACGGCAAAATGCCGGAAATTGCGGGCTGGAATTGTAAATTCCACAGGCGAGTCATAAATTACGGCCCGGTGGCGGAAATTACGGCCCGGGTGCAGACGTAAAGTTAGTAGTCGTAAGTCTGTTCTGTGAATACCGAAAGTAGTAAGTTCATTCTGTGAATACCGAAAGTAGTAAATTCATTCTGTGAATGCCAGAAGTAGCAAGTGCATTCTGTGAATACCAAATGGTAGTAAGTTTAGGATTTAGTCTTAAGTTCATTCTGTGAATCGGGCCCCTAGAATTTGACTCTGCTACTTATAAATCAATGCAAACATGTATATCAAGGCACATACACATGCATGGCCAGTGTAAGAAATTAAGTTATGGCTGAAGGGTGTGAAAACACTATGTAAGCAACAACCACAATCCTTGTCAGGGTGAATCACAAAAGTCACTAAATTAACCAGGGCTTACTCCTCTGGTAGCAAGGCTCAAAAGCAGTCAGGCATAACTTAGTGGCAATGTGTAAAGTATGTATGCAGTACACAAACTGTAATACATTGAAAACACAACGCAAGAAAAATCCCACACCAATTTAGAAAAATAGAGAACATTTTAATAAATAAAATGACACAAAAGCTAACCAGGGTTTTTAGTGAAAAGTAGTCCCTAAAAGATCAAAGCGCCAACTGCAAGTACCTGGTAGGCAAGACTGCGTAAAAATCAAAGGTTAAGGCCGACAATGATGCAGTGCAATTAAGATACACAAGGTGTATTGGTCCTGGTCTCGTTTTACCTTCAGGTTTAGAAATTTTAGAGAAAGGTCCAGGAGAAGTTGGAGTTCAGCAGGGCAAGGTAGCAAGCTGTGTGTGAGGAGGAGTATTTATCTTCGGGGAGTGCTGGATGATGTCTCATTGAAGCTGTTAAGAATGGTGTGAAATAGCTCTGGGCAGGAGGGGCCGGATTTATAGACTAAGGAGGTTGTCTACGATGGGGAGCCTATCACCATAGAGCCCAGTGAAAATTTTTACCTTTGGACCTATTTTTGGATGTCAAATATTTTCAGTTGGAGGAAGCTGCCAGCCATAGCCAGAGAGTTTACCATCGCTCAGAGGTCCCATTGATAATTTGCTGCTGTGGAGAAGATTGTATCGGAAGCTAGCATGTTGTAAGGCCACCCGGCAATACGTCTTCGGTGATTTGGTTGTCAGAAAGGTCTTCTGTTGGTCCTTCTGGCACTTTTTGATTAAACTATTTCAAAGTCCCAACTTTTAGGGTCAGGCAGAGTCTAACATCACTTCCAAGGGACCAGTCCAGGACCTGGGGGACAGTACTTGGTGCATTAGGACTCATTCCAGCTGAGGCCAGGGGAAGGGTTCAAGGTCTCTAGATCTTGTTATGTCCCTGTAGCTCACACATGAGGACAGCCAACTAGTCCTTGTAGTCTCTCTGGTAGTCCCAGGTGTAAGGAAATGGCCTTCTGTCCTTCAAGCAGCCACGTAAGCCTCAATCAGCAGCACAGTCCTCTGGTAGCAGCAGGACAGTCCTCTGAAGAACATACCAGGCTTCAAGCAGCAGGACAGTCCTATGGAGTAAAAGGCAGTTCTTCTGAAGTCATCCACAGGTCCAGGAGGTTTACGAGGCCCAACATGTATACCAGAGAGTCCGCCTCCCACCTTTCATCTCAGAGGCCACTGAAGTCATCTGCGGCGTACCCCAAGGATCCTCACTCAGTCCCACCCTCTTCAACGTATATATGAGCCCCCTCGCGGCCATCGCTCGCCAACACAACCTCAACATCATCTCCTACGCGGACGACACTCAACTGATCCTTTCACTCACCAATGACCCTAGCACCACCAAAACTAACCTCCACGAAGGAATGAAAGAAGTTGCTGAATGGATGAAACACAGCCGTCTGAAACTGAACTCAGATAAAACAGAAGTCCTTATCTTAGGCACCTCCCCCTCTGCCTGGGACGACTCTTGGTGGCCTGAAGCCCTGGGCAAAGCACCCATCCCGACGGACCACGCACGGAACTTGGGCGTCATCCTGGATTCCTCACTTTCAATGAATAGACAAGTCAACGCCGTCTCTTCATCCTGCTTCAACATTCTTCGCATGCTCAAAAAAACATTTCGATGGATCCCCACCGAAACTAGGAAAACGGTCACCCACGCTCTGGTCACGAGCCGACTGGACTACGGAAACACCCTCTACGCCGGTACTTCCGCCAAACTCCAGAAAAAACTCCAACGAATCCAGAACGCTTCAGCCAGGCTCATATTAGACATCCCGCGCAAAGAACACATCTCTGGTCACCTGAAAAACCTCCACTGGCTCCCCGTCAATAAGAGGATCACTTTCCGGCTCCTAACCCACGCACACAAACCACTCTACGAAATAGGACCAGAATGCCTCAACACTCGACTGTCCTTCTACACCCCCTCACGCCAGCTACGATCATCCAACCAAGCCCTGGCCACTGTACCTCGCATCAACAAAACCACCATGGGAGGTAGATCCTTTTCCTACCTGGCAGCTAAAACGTGGAACTCACTTCCCTCTCACCTTCGCCTTACTCAGAACCACCTAGCATTCAGAAAGCAACTTAAAACGTGGATATTTGACCAGTAATTCCCCACCCCTCCTCAAGCGCCTTGAGACCCTCCGGGTATGTAGCCCGCTATATACATTTTCTGACTTGACTTGACTTGACTAGTGCCAGCCTCTGAAGGTAGGGTGACATCCTGGCTACCCCCAAATCCGGCTCTGGAAAGATCTTCTTTTTCCTCGCTGGCACCCAAGAAGTCTAGGGAGACAAACAACTGGTGTCAGATTCCTTTGTGTGTTAAATTACAATCCATTTGAGACTAAAAGTGTCTTTCCCATCTTGTCCAATCAAAGGATAGCATTTATTTAATGGAATAAGGTAACCAATACTTTCCAAAGGGTGAGATAGACTTTACAGTAGTAAAAATATTATTTCTGCATTTTTCATTACCAGGACATGCAAAACGTAAAACCCCATGTCCTACTTTCAATATTTAATGCACCCTTCCCTATGTACTGTTTAGGGTCTACCTTACGGGTCTTTTATATATTTTAAAAAGGAAGATTTCAGCCTGGTGAAAGGTTTATTTTGCCAGTTCAAATAGGCAGTTTTAAAACTGCTCTGCAGGCTGCAATGGCAGGCCTGAGACATGCTTTGAAGTGCTACTTAGGTAGATGACACAATGACTGCAGCAGGACCACTGGTAGCATTGTATGAATTTGTATGAAAGCTCCAGGTCCTGACACTGTCCCATTAGATCTGTTGAAAAGTAATCCTAATCTTTGGGCTCCCCTACTGACTAATGTTTTTAAAGCAGTGTTGACTGGGCCTATCCCAGTAAGAAGCCTGGAAGAAGGCCATCGTGGTTCCAGTGTTTAAAAAGGGCAATAGGAATGACCCTCCCTGTTATAGGCCAATCTCCCTTATCGATGCCACAGAAAAGGTGTTGGAGAGGGTCGTCTTTGCCTGACTTGAGGGTTGAACGACCAACTCATGGGTCATGTCAAAAATGCAATATGGCTTTAGGAGGGGGATCGGTACCACCTAGCAGTGCATCAATTTGTCCCTGATTATGGGCAAGTACATAAAGGCCAGGGAGGGTTCTATCCACCTGGCCTTCATTGAATTTTCCAGTGCCTTCGACACTGTTAATGAATCATTGATTTTCCTTCTGCGTAGGCTTCATGCTACCACCTCTGTTACCATAAGATATGGCCCACAAAGTGAAAAGACTAGGCCTATAGTCTCCACAGAAGGTGTTTGGCAGGGGTGCATTTTAGCGCCCTTTCTCTGTTTAAAATATACCAATGGCCTAGAGATATTTTTAAGTGAATTGATTTCCCCCAAATTGGGGGCAATCGGGTCCCACTACTATTGTATGAGGATGAAACTGAGCTAATGGCTCTGACAGCAAACAGTCTCCAAAACTCACTGAATGGCTTCACAGATTTTATGTTGGCACTTGATTTAAAAGTTAATTTTTTTAAATCATACATTATGGTGTGTGGTGCTAAATTGACTAAAACTAGAAATGTTGCTGTAAGGTATAAGAGCATTGATACATTGAACAATTTTAACTATTTAGGGAGCATTTTTAATAATGAGATGAATAGGGAACAACTTGTCACTGCAACGGTGCAACATGTGGCAGGATTGTGGAGAGGCTCTTTCACATTGCCTGTAAACTGGGCCAAAAGTTGGTGACAGAGTTGGTTACACTTTGCAAAGCCAAATGTGTGTCTGTTGCATCATATCGGGCAGGAGTTAGGGGTTACCACAAAAGTCGTCATCTACAAGTCTTGGAAAACAAATTCATAAAAAGGCTATGGATGACCCCTAATAGCGCCCCTACACTCTTTTGTCATTGTGAGCTGGGACTGGAATTTTTAGAGGATCGCATAGATTTTGCCCTTTTGCTTTTATGGGTAAAAAATAGGCTGTCTGAGGAGCTAATGTTCTCAAGCGAGGTTATTAATGATTGTATTACTCTCGATAGAGCACTGTTGATCCCTTGGTTCCAATTTGTAAGAGAGAAATTCCACGAGATAGGCCTGGGGCATTACTTTGACAATCCTTCTAGCATCCATACAAATGCAAAAGTATTCGTAAAAGAGGCACATTTTTTGAGGGTAAACTTGCGCCTCTCACAACTTGAGGTGACAGGCTCCCCATGTTTGTTCCCTGCCCAACAGCAATTTTATCTAACATTCACCATAAATGTGCAGACATGATTTTATTTAACTAGACTTTGTTTATGTACTTTGCACTTTTTAATGGCTTTACTAAGACAATCAGGGTGGGTCGACAAAATTACGCCCTGCCCGTAAGATAATTTTGCAGCTCAGAGCACTTTGCACCTTATGATGTTTTGCCCTCTTTATAAAGAGCTGAGAGAACATTTTTAGCCCCACTTTTAAGACAAATAAGGCTCTCTACTTATATTGATGCCTTTAATGATCTGCATTCTCAGGCTACCTCTGCTTTATGCACTGCAATTTCTAATTACATTAAAGTTGCAATGGCTATTAGTAAACGTTATAAGTCATGATGTCATGAGTATGATGGGTGATATATCTTGTTGTGTTAAGTATTTATTTATTCATTCATTTTTTTGGGAGTTTTATAGAGCGCTGGCTGGACCCGAGAGAATCAGAGTGCTTCACAACATATACAATAATGTGCAGATAGACGGTACAGGTAGTTGGTAGAACAAGAGGATTCTAGCTAGGAAATGCATGAACACCCAAGGAAAGGGGCAAGAAGGGGGTGGAGGAAGCAGGTCAAACCAAATGAGCATCCAAGCGGATTAATTGTTCAATCCGAGCGGGATTCCAAAAAAAAAAAATACGGTGGAGCGCCGGCAGAGGTACTTCCTTGTCTCTAATCAGTTCATTCTAGAGCGGTGGAGGAGGAGGACTTTGAGTAGGGTCTTGAATTTTGGAAACGAGGGGTCATTCTGATGTGTGGGGGTATGGTATTCCAGATTTTGGGGGCGTTTCCAGCAAATGATTTGGCTGCTGTTTTTTGCTTTCGAGTTTTCAGCGGGATGATCCATTTTTAAATGTTTGAAACTTCTGAATTTCTTAAAAAAAAATAGTTTTATCTATGCTGTTGTGTAAATAGGTAATGGAAATTTTAAACTGTAATTTTTGTTCACAAACTGTTATGGTCTCTGGAACCCAATAAAGTTACTTTGACTGACTGTTTAGCGTCTATACGTTTAAGAAAGGAAGGTTTCGGCTTGGCAAAAGGTTAATTTTTCCAGGTCAAATAGGCAGTTTTAAAACTGCTCTGCAGGCTGCAAGCACAGGCCTGAGACATATTTCGCAGAGCTACTTAGGTAGACAGCACAATGAGTACAGCAGGCCCACTGGTAGCACTGCATGTGTTTGTTATTCAAAGGCAGGCTTTATTCATGTGACATCTGCAAACATCCTTTACACTGGGACTTTTGTTGAAAAGTATGTTTCAAATGTATTCAAACTTAATAATGCAATAATATAGCTACTTTGGTCTATCTGACTGAGTGCATTCTCCTTAATGTTGAGTGGGCCACCCTTGCATTCTGCAAATTAGTACCATGGGACGTGTTTCCATCCCAAAGAGCAAATGTACCTATTTGCATGGAACTCCATACACTAAAGGTAACCTAAACATGCTAAGGGTCTGCCAAATTTCATATGGGTCTGTTGTACATCTAGGAGGAAAAGCAATAACTTGCTTAACTTCAATCCAAACCATAACTCTCAAATCAAATATAATGCGTATACAATCATTATAACCTCACAATATTTATATTGCTACCAAAAACACAATATATTTAAAAACACAAAATAAATGCTGCTACATTCATAGAAGCTTCTATCTCAGTGGTAAGGGTAATGTGATATGTAATCTCATCTGTAACATGATTTACACTTTGTAATTACACCTATTTCATTAAGTTGAAGTCATGAGCATTGCATTTTGTGTGTGACTCATGGTTTGCATGCCAGGTTTTCCATATGCAAACCATATAGTCCAATCTCCGTTTTTCATGGGAGGAGGAATGTTGCAGGGTCTGGCCATAGGCCATGCCCTGCAGCCAACCCCTGCTTCTCTTCCTTTATTGAAACATAACAGGAGAATTCCAGGGGCCTCATTTATGAGAAATGACGCATCCCTGCGTGAAAGCAGCGATGCATCACTTCTCAGTGCGCAATCCTTGCGACATTCCTGATGCGTCATATTTAATGTATGATGCATCATGTCGCAAGGAGTTACAGATAAGTCAGTATTTCTGATGTATCTGTAAGCGCAAAAGTGACGCATTGCTGGAGTGTGTCACAAAAGTGACGCAACTCCAGCAATGCGTCCTTTCATATGGGGCCAGGCCCATGTGAAATGGCCTGCATCGGTCTTACACCTGCTTTGAGGCAGGTGCAAGATTTTGACGCAACAGCGTCCTAAAAGTGACGTAGGGAAATCTCATAGATTTCACTGCGCCACTTCTACAACCCTTCCTTGCGTCAATGCGCCCCCCCCTTGGATACATTATACCTGGCCCAGGTATAATGTGGCGCAGGGGTTTGCAAAGTGACGCATCTACCTAGATGCGTTCACTTTGTAAATATGGTGCAACAAGGTGCATTTTTTACGCCACTGGTGCGTCACAAAAAGTGACGCACCGTCGGCGTAAAAGTGACGCACAGCCTCATAAATGAGGCCCCAGAGGTTTTTAGGTTTTCTTTTAGAACCATAAGTGTTTTTCAACTTTCCTTCTTTCAGTGAATGTTAGAGGTTTTTTAAACATTCTTTATGGCCTACTAAGCAAACTAAGCATTACTTCATTTTAACCGTTGTTTTTTAAATAAGTATAAATACGCACGAATGCACGGACAGACACAGACAGTGCATGCTTTGTCTTAAAGAGCCACTTTCTGAAGGCAAGTGAGACACTCTGCAATCAGTTGTAGACGCATGTCATCTATTGGGATAGCCAAAATCATTTTTCGTAATTATTCTTGACACGTTGCCCATTATACCACGAAGTTCCTCAGAGGACAGAAATAATCATCCAGAAGGAGAGCAGCTAATTATTTTTATTGTCTGAGGAATCCGGCGATATAATGGATGAAACATCAATTATTCCAGTTGGGACTGTAGGAAAATTGGAATGCAAATCTTGACAGAACAGTATGTCTTATAAATCACTTTTGAACTAAAACACACAAACAAGCAGTGACAATCAGCTCGGAATGTTCCTGTTAATATTGCACGCTCCTCTGATCATATGCTCAAACAATAAATGGCAATTTCTAAATGTAACTCCCATGCTTTCCATCAGTTATTTTCATATAATATACAAGACAACTTTTTAGAATACAGATTTCAGGAAAAGTGTTGTTATGTTTTTGTTCATCCTAATGTTTTTCAGAATGATAGCTGCATTAGGATTTTTTTGTGCTAGAATTCATGCCTTTTTCATGTCCAGTACAAATGTCTAGAGTGCCACTGTAATACCAACTTGAAACTTCAATAAAGTACATTAGTTTCCTAACTTCTTTGCATGAATCAGTGGCCACTTTGTTTGACTACCAGAACAAATTACACTCAGTGGCATAAATACTGGGTCCCCCTGAAGAATGTGATGAGGGGCTCCTGAGTTCCTTATCTCACCGATTTGTATTGACATTAGCTTGATTGAGGGCGTTTTGTAGGGTTGGGGGGTCTCTAAAGGGGTGGTGCCCCCGGCTGCAGGGGATTGTGTTACACGCCTGCAGATGCTTCATAGTGGACAGGAGTATCTGACAGAGTGTCCGATTCGAGACCCTGATTGTAAGGAGTTTTGGGACAGATGTAGAAATATTTGAAAAGAGATCTCCAGGTGATAGGACCCCAATGAAACTTTTTCAAGTGAGATGACAAGGGAGGCCTACCAATAGCTTGAGCAAAAGACGATCAGCAGAATTTTGCACCAGTTGTGGGTAATGCATTGGATACATGGGTAATCTTTGATGGCGTGAATAGCAGTAGTACTGGACCCAACAGCTGTCTGGTTGGTTGCGAAAATAATTTTTAGTGGGCGGCAAATTAAGGATTTTTTAATGATCTTTAACAGATAAAATTGTAGGCAAATACTTTGTTTATCTGGGGTGAAAGATGAGGCTAACATTGCCTACTGAACTCACTCGAGGACATTGACCAATATCAGAAGACCACCATTCACTGGTGGAGAAGCGTGGCTCAATGGTTAGAGCAGCAGACCCTGATGCAGAGGTCTGGCCAGGCCCGGACTGGCCATTGAGGGCAGCGGGCAATCCCCCGGTGGGCCGCATGGTTGGGGGCCGGTTTTGGGCCCTAGGGCCGTTTTTGTTACTGGGCCGTTATGCTGCAAAAACGGCCCTGTAACAAAAACGGCCGAAAACCGGCCCTGTCACAGAGCGCGGTCGCACCTCTCCCCCCCCCCTCTCCTCACAGAGGGGGGGGGGAGGGGGGCCGGCCGAGCATTTTGCCAGGGCCGGTTCTGTTTCCCAATCCGGCCCTGGGTCTGGCCCGGGACCAGAGTTCAATTCCCGCCTCAGTGGCTCTTGGACTCAATCTCCCCGGACCTGATAATTCTCGCCTCGGTGCCTAGTCTAATCATGGGTCCCACTCTGTGACTCTGGGCAATAGCTTGCTTAATCTCCACAACGGCCCCAGCAGCGCTGGGATGCCTGGCTTCACCTTGGGGGTGCCCAGGAGTGGACATCTCACAGGGTTCCACAACGGTATGAATACAGGGTAGAAAGCGCTATATAAATACAAACACATTTACATTTACATTCACTGGACCAGAACGATGAGGATGAAACCACAAGAAATTCCGTGTCTGCTTTTTAACAGATGCAAAGAACCCATTTATTTAAAGAAGGTGCTTTACTCCTAAATACACCATGCTGGTATAACATTATTAAATATTGATAAGTAACTTTGTATAATTCCTCTTTTTATCATTAAATTCATCTAAAAGACTGAAATAACATAAGCTCCACGAATTTCAAGTTGTTGGTAAACAGGTTGCTATCATTACCTGAAGGTGAAAGATGTCAAGATCTGGATCATATTACAACGTCTTTTAAAACATAGATTAAAACAATGTTTATAGGTACCTTCTGTAATCAGATGCAACTTTGCACTTGCTTTTGCACAGTTGTAGCTCATCCGCAAAGGCAGAGTAGCATTGCCCCACTTATTTTTTGCAGTGAAACAAAGGAAAAATAAAATGATAATAACTTGTGTGATTATCATTTTCTTTTCTGCTACTCATGCAGCTTTGCATGAGGCTGCGGGAGCAGGAGAGGAGTGGTAGGTAGCACTGTCCTTAGTGCGCAATGGCTGGTTTGCCGGCCCTCTCGGGCTGACCAAACAGTCTTGCGCATTTCGCATGTTCTCCATACAGGCTGCATCACAGCCTTCGTGGAGAACCCGCCCAGGCCTCCAGTCAGCGTCTGAGCACCGAACCACGGCCCTCAGACCAATCACAATGCTGAGGAGCCTGGGTGTGCTTCCTGTGGCAGAGTGAGGGAGGACTACGGAGGAGAGACGCGGAGAGGAAGTGGTGAGAAGATAAGATTTTATTTTATTATTTTCTTATACCCGCTTCCCCAGTGTCCCCCCTCCCACCTCACCTCACTCCTTCCTCTGATCTGTACCAGCCACTGCTGTTTTTGCATAGCCTTTAATATGTATCTGGCCAAGGAACAATATTTTGTACATCAGTGCATGTTTTGGGGTTACACGAGGCCACATTATAGACTACTCCTGGTGAGGAGGCATATGGGTCAAAGAGTGGCACCATTACCAGGCAATAGAGAGGAGCATTAGTGCTCAGTACATCTAGCAATCCCTTGAAGATGGTGAACAGCATTATGGCATAACAAGAAGAACATAAGGAGCACAGTAATAACTAAGCAGATCCACAAAGGAAGGCTGGAGAAACCTAAGGAAGTGTTACGATATAAAAGACAGGGAGAGAAAAAAGATGAGTTCAAAACAGGAAAAGAGAGGTCAGTTAATTGTTATTGGATGTTTAGAGGTGTGTATGGAAAGGACATTAACTAGGTGACAGTGACGGCATCTCAAGACCAGAACATTTACATTCATGTGGAGGTGACACATGTTAGACCTGTCAGACTTAGGGTCGTCTTCCCCCCAAACTTGCCTTCTTCCCTCCTGCTTTTGGGCATTCATTTTGGTTGAACTTAGGACTCTGTGCACGTTACCACTGCTAACCAGTGCTGAACTGCTTGTGCTCTCTCTCTAAAACATGATAAAATTGCCTTACACCTGGTTGGCATAATTAATTCACTTATAAGGCCCTAATGAAGTGTAATACCAAAATAACACCTAGCCTGTGGCAGGATTTCCAGCCCAGTGCTGGACATTCCAATCGCGGGCGTGGTCGTGACGGAACCCAGCCGTCATGCGCACAGGCCACCAGTGGCTCTTGACGGTTGGGTTCCGTCATGAGCATTAAAAGGGTTAAATGCTACTAGTGGGCCTGCTGTACTTATTGTATCATCCACTTAAGTAGGCCCTTGAAGCATGTCTCAAGCATGCCATTTCCAGGCCTAGCCCCCTTTTTGATACATGTAAAGCACCCCTAAGGTAGGTCCACGGGGAAGGGTACATTTTGTTTAAAAAGTTTAACGTGTACTTTTATGTTGTACCTGTCCTGGTAGTGAAAAACTCACAAATTCCTTTTTTACTACTGTGAGGCCTACCTCTCCCATTGGATAACATTGTATTCCCTTATTACATTTAACAAGTGATAACTGTTTTTGGCAACAGGTAGAAATGTAAGTTTCATGTCTAAGAAATTGTAATTTAAATCCTCTTAACACCTTGGCTGCTAGGTGTTTTCCCCTCCTGTGCTAACTTTTTTTGATTATCATTATACTATGACGAGCTCAGCTCATCATCAGCACAGCTCAACCGTGCCTCATGACGAGCTGAGCTCGTCATGAGCATGGAAGGGGTTAAATGGCAAAGCCTGGTTTTAAGTGACAATTCTGAAGATGCCACTTTTAGAATGTTGGTATTTTCTTGTCCTAGCCACGTAATATCTGCAGCCTGTTTCCTGCGTCACATGATTAGGTGTAGTTGGCAGTTAGCCTTTGTGTATTCCCCCTAGACAGTGGCACAATAGGGTGACTGGGTGTTGGCAGAATGGGATTTCTTGGCAGAATGGGATAGGGGGAGCTGTGCACAGCCTCACTTGCACTTCAAAGAAGCTGCCTCAGCTCATGCACAAAGAGCTTCACACTAGCCTTTTGTGCCCCCAGATATCCTGGTACCAGGACAGGAAGGAAGGTAATTCCAACACCATCTGTGGGGGGGAAATCTTTAGACATTTCCTCCACTTCAAAGCTGGAAGTTGGTATACAATAAGAACTCTCAAGCCCACTCTTCATTTCCCTCATGAAACTGCGAGGGACTCTCAGAGAACTGCCCTGCTGACTGTGGCCTGCTGCGTACTTCACTGAACTGCCCTGCTGTACTAGTACTAGCCAGATAACTATGCCCATATTCCTCATGGATTTGCATTGTACTTGTGGCACACAAGGATGCACAAGGGCAGTGCAATACCTTGAATGATCATTACCAAGATATGCAAGGGCACCTTGAATGGCCCTGCATGTCATGGTAAATGTGGAGTAAAGCAACACAAGCCAAAATAACAGACTTATGTTACTATGACCCATAGAGGAAACATATGTGTTGAGTGTGAGTGCATCCAGACATTAATTAATGACATAATTTACACACACACACAAATTGTGCGTAAGTGGCAGACGAGGGAGCGGGTAACATAGCTACACCACCTTTTTTCAAAGTGTGCTGCATTATGCAGCACACTTAGCAAGAAGTAAATGCCTATCAAGATATATTTTGTCCCGGCAGGTGTAACTTCCCACACAAAATAACCCAGTCAACATCCCAGGCCCACTTGCACTATGATGAATTGGTGTATGACTTAGTGCTAGGTAGGAGTCGGTCCCAGTGCGGCAGAGATCAGCAATCAGTGGTATCATGTAAAATCCAACACTTACCTGCCCTCTCCTTTTCACGAAGGGCACTAAAGTAAGGATACTACTTGTGTTGTTCAGAGTGTCAAATCAAATACTGAGCCCCACTTCCAGTGTCTAAAGTATGGTTATTGGTCCATACATTACTCAAATGTGAGGAAGACCTACAGTTGCCCAGAGGAGTCTCACAATGCTACTTTTTCCTACTATATACTTACAACATCATGTCTCACCTACCACAACAGTAGGAACTTAAAAACAAATAAAAAATCTTCACTTAAAGAACGATAGTTCAATTATCGGCATCTAAAATGTAATGTCTAAAATTACTACCTAACACTATCTAACCTACACTAAGTATCATTAAAACTATCCTCTACTACCTATTCTAAAACTATCTTAGCCATCATTAACACACGACAAGAAAAACATCAATCCCCAGTCCCTTTAATACAGATAGGGCAGTACAATACAAACATAAACTACATCCTAAACGTACACAACCTACACATATAGGCCTAAATAAATATATATTTTATGTAATTTTTAAGGATTTTGTTTTTTGTTTGTTTTTCATAACACAAAACATTCACCCTTCACCCACTAAAATGCTTACCATAATAAAAACGTATTATAAAAATAGTACATAAAAACCTATTACTTAATTATAACTAACCTACACTATACCTAACCCTACACTAAACAATAACTAACTATAAACACGTAAAATACTAATTTAAAAGGTAGAAAAAACAGGGAAGGGGTTGGTCATATATGAGTACTTGGTGATTATATGTTGGGCAATGTTCTGGTGTCCCTCCTGGCACCTCATTCTGTTCATGTGCCATCTTGACAAATTTCCATTCCATGCTATTCAAACTTTTGTTGGATGAAGCACCTCCTGTTTTTCTTTTCCCTGTAGCTTCTGGCTGCTCTCTACCTGAGGGTACAGGGGTGGACTGAGACCTACTTTGCAGCTGAGTGGCTTCCTGAGCTGATTTTGCCTGGGGTATCTTCTTGGCCTGTGACATGATTGACTTTCCTCATATGCCTGCTGTCTTCTCCTTCTCTTAGGAACGCCCCATCTTACAGAATGCATTTGCAATTTTCCAGATGTGCCCATATTGTGCCCTTTTCAATGTACTGTTTTAGCCATGTCTGTTGACATGTGAACTAGGTAGAAAATCATTCTTAATATCAGACCAAGTTGTGTATGTACATCACGTATTACAAAATGTGACTGACATTTTTATGAAATTATAAGAGCCAGTACATGTATACACCTAATATTAGAATAGATAAACGTGCAATATAACTTCATTCTGATGAGATTTCTAATTACAATATTTCAATCTAACCAGATTAAGGTCAGTGTAGGTGTACAATGTTATCTTTAGTCACAATATACAACTACTCATTTCACTCATACCAGTGATCCACACTCATACTGATGTTTTAACTGAAAAATAATTCCCATGGCACAGATCAGTAAACATTTGGTGTGGGTCTTGTATCAAGCAAGGTCAAGGCAAAACCTAAGTGAGATGTGTTCTGGTAAGCAAGGGCAGCTTGTGTGGCTCTGCAAATCTTGAGCGATCTGGAGTTACGGAAGGCAGCCCAAATTGCCAGACTCGCCCTACTCTACAAAAGGGAGCCATGCCCTAGATGAATGGTGGGTGTCTCTTTGCATCAACATCTTTATTTTGATGGCTTTCACATTTAGCATCATTGTTAGCCCTGGAAATGTGTCTAAATGCATATAGGTGAACCTAATCCAGGAGAAAAATAATACGATTTCACAATGTTTTTATCTCATTCTCCCTGTGCTGCATTTAGCAGGTGTGTGTTTGTGCTGGCATGTTTCCCTACGTGGTCCAAAAAATATTTTGCCTAGAATGCAGGACCCCTTGCACCTTGATGCAAGCGGTTGGTGCTAGCCAGGGAACGATACACCGTAACTAGGACAGAATAGAAATGCATTGTATAATCAAATCACTGTGCATTCCTTCCCTTTCATGCAGGGCAGCAAGGTGGCTTGCCCAGTAGCTCTGCATAAATGCTTGAGATAAATGCTTCACAGTTATAATACTGCCCATGATGCTGGCATTGATTTATCAATATATGAGAAATCTAGTGCGTATGTCTTGCTAGCCAAACTTAGACCAATTCATTTGTATTCATTCTGTAAATCCTCCTGGAGCTGAATAGGTTTTTTCAAAATTAATATGGCCATTTTGTGCTCTATCAGAAGCATTCATAACTGAGAAATGCAGGCTGCCATCCACATTACATCTGCTAGGTCACAACACAAGTTTGCTGACATGCGGACATCTACCCTCACAATGTGCAGAGTTATTCTTTTTCAGCAAACTTTGGACCAACACATTTGCTGCCCTACATCCATGCAGCCGCCAGGGCAACAGTGTATTGGGGTCACTGTCACTCCATTCTATATAGGTCTGAGATGGGCTCTTCTGCTGGAGAGTCAGACACTCCGAAGACGGAATTGCAACAGCTATACCTCAGGTAGGTTGTAATAGTGAGGTATTGTTTGGATGGCAAAGAAATGTCTCACACCCCTGTGGCAACACAATGGTGAGATGTCAATTATATTTCTATAGGCTATAATCAAGATACATCTAAAGTTGGCACATTTCCAGCATCTATCTGTTGTGCAAAGATCGCAATGTGATGGCTAACGTGTGTGACTCTGTAATGAATGTGTATACAAGGTGTAGTTAGGTATGACACACAGGTACAGTTACAGGTATAACATCCCCAAATTTCAATTGGGGTACAGCAGACATACTTACCAACACCTATGTTGACACTTCATTCACATTAACATGGCTCCTTGTATATTTGACAATATGTTGAAACATAATGCTGTGTTTCCTCAATGAAACTGAATGATTAGTTGCCATGTAAGGAATACCTTGCCATACACATTACACCAGAGGTCTTCAAACTTTTGGATGCCAAGACCCCCCTGTCAACATTTTCAGGTGTAAGGACCCCCTACCGACAGAAATTTCTAAACCTGTAATGTTCTGTGATGCCGCGTATTTTGGGATAGCATTGCTTTATTATTTGATTTTTTTTAAACACAGTAACACTGAGGAAAGATTTCACCCCATCAGTACCAGTTTATAACCAAAATAGAGCAATTAACATCAGAAAGATGTCTAGTCAACCTTTGTGAAGGGCCTCCGACTCTGCAGGAATTCGCGCTGCCACATTAGAAGCCCACCTGGCCCTTGCCGGGAGCAGCAAGGATCCCTTCAAACCCTGGCGGTCTTGTGCAGAGTTAAGCAGTTTACACATGCCCCTTTCCTCTCACCTCCTTCCTTCCATCCCTCCCTTCTCTCCATCCGTCTCTTCTCTTCTCTCCTAAACCCAGATCCCTCTCTCACAATGTACGCCTTTTCTTTCACCCCTTTTTACAACTTCTGAACTCCCCCGAATCAACCTCTCACTTCACATTTAATCACCACTTGCCATTCTGTCTTTTCAGTGCCCTCATCTCTAACAGTCTTTCACATTTATCTCATGGCCTCTCTGGCCCCGTCACCTCCCGTGTACCTCAGCACTCCTCATTCACTTCAAGTCTCTCCATTTAAATTTTTGTCTATTTGTATCTTACACCTCTCCTGTCCCCCTTTCATCTTTCACATCTCCCCTTTGTCTTCCACTCCTTCTTGAACCAACATCCCTCTCCCCTGTTACCTCAGCACCAGTGCCTAATTTGAGCAGGTGATTTCCGGTGCTCCGTACTAGCACCTAATTATGCACACTGGCACTATGATGGTGGCTCTGTCTGTGTAATTTAGAGATGAGCAGAACAGCTGTTTATTAATTCGATATACACTAAAAATGATAACCTCCTGACACCCATGCCATTCTTTATAGCTTTGGGGACTTGAATAGTCACACTTGTACGAGTGTTATGGTTGGTTGTTGCATAGGTATTGTCATTGGCCGCACAGGCCAGGCAATGGTGGGTGGTTAAAGTTGCAGTTTCCTACTGGTGAGGGCAATGGCATATGTTGTATTACACATTAATCACTGCTCAGCACAAACCCCAATACTCCCTCTCTTCCCCTATCGTTGCTGTCCCTCACCCATGTCGCATCAAATTTATGTTTTAAGTCACAGATCATCTCTCAGCTATCTTATCTCAGTTTAACAGTAGCCCTCATCTTTTGCTCACACTCACTTCTTGCGTGTCCGCGCTTCACTTCAGAGCTTCACATTTCACCTCATCCCTGACCTCTTCAATAGAATTCTCCCACTCCCTTGCAGTTCTCTCGTCTCTTCTCGTGGAGCATACGGATCAGACCTGTATGCTCTTCTCGGACCTGTGCCACTCTGATTATTGTTCCCTAATTCAGGAAGGCATGAATTGTCTGTCTTGCTGTTTTGGCGCAGGCCGCACAGTTATGGAACTTGCACCCTCCTTTGCTTCCCATCACCAAGAATCTATTATCCTTTAGGAAGATATAAAAACCTGGCTCTATGCTCTGTAGGTCACCCCATTTGGCTGGTTCTATATCCCCTTATGTGTGTTTCTCCTTTGCCTTCAGGCAGCAGATGGTTATTAGCCCCAGGACACCTTTTGGTAACAGTAGCGCACTACAAATGTAAATAATAATAGGCAGAAGCAGGGGATCCACTAGACTCGAACTTCGGGGGGCTAACACTCCCAGCCAGGGCTGACCCTAGCACTGGTCGCACATGGTGCAACCGTCTTTCTACCTTCTCCATGAATTCCCTCACTACCACTCACCAACAATACACCCTATCTTTCCATAGCACCTCTCTGACAAGCATTTCATTTTTTTATAGCGCTACTCATAGTTTACTCACACTCAGTTCTCTGATGTGCATGGTACTTGTTCTTTGTACTAGGCACCTTAACCTTCTGCACTGTGTGGGTGACTAGAGTGCCCAAGTGACTGCACGGTGAGCAATGCAACAGTATGAGAGTAGGGTAAGAGAAGTGACTGCAGGGTGATTGAGGTGACCATATGAATTTGGGTTCGGCTGTAAGTGCAGAGTGGGACGAATCAATGCATGGTTAGTGATGGCCTTGTTAGAGTGAGCTACAGATTGAGCAGTGAGTGGGGGATAGGTGAGTGAAGTGTCAAATGAGTGCAGGGTGAGTAATGTGCTTGTGTGACTGCAGGGTGAGGTACATAGTGAACGATGCAAGCACATTGTTAGTGCAGAGTGATCACTGTGAGTGCAGGGTGAGCGGGTGAATGGTGTGAGTGCATGGTGATCAGTGTGAGTACATGGTGATCAGTGTGAGTACAGGGTGAGCGGGTGAATGATGTGAGTGCATTGTGATCAGTGTGAGTGCATTGTGATCAGTGTGAGTGCAGGGTGAGCGGGTGACTGTTTTGAGTGCATTGTGATCAGTGTGAGTGCATTGTGATCAGTGTGAGTGCATTGTGATCAATGTGAGTGCATGGTGATCAATGTGAGTGCATGGTGATCAGTGTAAGTGCATGGTGATCAGTGTGAGTGCAGGGTGAGCGGGTGAATGATGTGAGTGCATGGTGATCAGTGTGAGTGCATGGTGATCAGTGTGAGTGCATTGTGATCAGTGTGAGTGCATTGTGATCAGTGTGAGGGCATTGTCATCAGTGTGAGGGCATTGTGATCAGTGTGAGTGCATGGCATTCAGTGTGAGTGCATGGAAATCAGTGTGAGTGCATTGTGATCAGTGTGAGTGCATTGTGATCGCTGTGAGTGCAGGGTGAGCGTGAAAGTGAAGGCGAGAATGAGGAGTGAGTTGTCTGAATGCAGGGTGTATTCCCAGAAACTGGAAACATAGGGTTTCAGATATAAGTTAAACTATTGCTTTAATGGCATTAATCAGTGATCGAGGGTGTAGGAAATGTATATTGTGCTGATCCTGCAACAAACTTCCAATCTTATGATTAGGGTTACCAGCTCAATATTTTGATGGCCCAGAAATAAGCATTCACCTAAAGCTCTATTTTTAGCACTTATCTGTGAATACTTAGAACAGCAAATATAAATAGAAAGCACTTTTAATTTTAGGTCTGTCTCAATGATCCATGATTGATAATTAAAGAGAACAAAGACAGAAAAGTCCCATAACTAATTAATACATACTTTTTTATTTATAACTCTATTTAGTGTCAAGAGCAGGTCTCTGTAGGCTCTTTAAACAACACACGTCAGGCATTTTTCTTTTGGCGACCCAACTTTATATTTATTTTCATTAAATGCATTCTCACACTACAGCAGTAAGTGTAAAAATACAAATGTAAGGATTAGGCAGAGTGGGGGCCCAGGGGGTACTGGAACATCAAAAAATGAAGCCTCAGTAACCAGTTAACAAAGGCATATAAATATGCAAATGGTCTTTAAAGACCTGTGAAAAACTCGGGCGTGCCGGAGATAAGACTCCAAACACTGCCCTGCCGAGCCCCCATCAGCGCGAGCTGCACTGCAGCAGCTCGGGCTGGGACACAGGACGGGGGAAGAGGGAAGCTGAAGCCCTGTAAGCCAGGGCAGAAGTGTACTGTGAATGCGTGACCCCCTTCACGTCACTCCACGGCCCCCCTAGGGGTCGCGCCCCACAGTTTGAAGACCCCTGCATTACACTGGTACTACCATAATGGATCACAAACACACTTACAGAGCTACAACCATGTTGTCATAAAATTTACTTTCCACATCAGTATCCCAGAAGTTATCAATTTCATCTTGAGAAAAAGGGCAAACTCCACCTGCAAAAAAAGTTTCGTAAAATTGCATTACAAATAGAGCAACAGCACAGTTCTAATTCTAAACTAACCACTATGACATACCATTGTAATGGCACATTTAGACACCCCGGACACATTGGTGTACCATCATCAAAATCTGTATTTTCGATCACTTGGATCTTACAAAGTGCAGCTCACATGACTATTACAAACATAGCATTCTTGATTTTAAAAAAGGTTAAAACAGGAGAAAAGTTCATTAAAACACAGATATGCTTTCTTCGAGAGAACAGAGGCAAATGGCCTAATTAACAACAGTGTTGCTATATGGGATGTTACCCTTTCTACTTGTATGTCGACCTGTGATTTCACAGTGGTTCCTGGTGCAATACACAAACCATTTGTTTTTGAATTATAAAACTTAAAACAAGGTCCATATATGAATATTAACACATAAGGCCTAACGCCTAAGAACACACATCTTACAAAATAAAATATTGCAAAAACCATCATACAGCATTGAATAGTGTAAGAAATGGGTTTTCTGGTTGGCTAGGGTAAGCACATAAGCCAGGCAGAATGCAGTACTCTAGTCAGGGTAAGGGATTACATGCCTAAAATAACCCCTGCTCATCCCCTTGGTAGCTTGGTATGAGCAGTCAGGATTATCCCAGAGGCAGTGTGTAAAGCATTTGCACATAAGGAGCAGTAATACAGTTAAAATGCAACAAAATGGTACCACACCAGTTTTAGAAAACTATCCAATATTTATAGGTGGAAAGCAACACCAAACCAATACAAGTACACTGCACTCGGTCTGGGGGCCAGACCAACTTGCCACGCTTGCCACACCAACCTTGCTGGGGCCCTGACGCTGTGTGTTCTTCCCCGCAGCCGTTGCCAGACACACCGCACGGCCGCTGTGGGGAAGACTACAGCTCCCAGCAGTCTCAGGGGCTAGAACCGCCCACTTCCGGTTGGAGCATGCCCGGAGGCGCTTAAACAGCAGCTGCTCCTTCGGCGGAGCGAGGAACATCGCCACTCGGTCTGGGGGCCAGACCAACTTGCCACGCTTGCCACACCAACCTTGCTGGGGCCCTGACGCTGTGTGTTCTTCCCCGCCGCCGTTGCCAGACACACCGCACGGCCGCTGTGGGGAAGACTACAGCTCCCAGCATTCTCAGGGGCTAGAACCGCCCACTTCCGGTTGGAGCGCCCCCAGAGGCGCTTAAACAGCAGCTGCTTTTCCGCGTCGTCAAAGCGCGCGGGCAGCGCCGGGCGGAGCCCGGGCAGAGGGCGGGCCGTTTGTGGCCATCTAGGGGCTGAAGGAGGCTGGGCTGGGCCAGCCCCATAACATCTTCTGCTGATAATGGGTAAGCGAAAGAAAGCCACAAATATGGAAGAGGGTGGGAAGAACGCTAAGGTTCCAAGACACTCAAAATCTATCATGACTTACCTTACTTCAGCGGTGGGAGCATTGACGAAGGAGATTGCCAATGCTGAGCTTGAACTGGGTCAGCCACTCCCTCACCAGCCACTATTCCATCTACCTCCTCGGATCTGTGCGATATCACACCTAATGTCAATCTCCCGGTACCACTAGATCCCGTTGTGACTATCATTAACCCTCCTTACACATGCCTTACAGTTAAGGCATCTACCTCCACCTCGCCAGTTAGACAGCCCGAGTCGAGTCAACAGCCAACTACTCTACCAACCAGGAGATAGTTGGATAACAACGTCATCAGTGCGTGCCCATCAAATTTGCCTATTGACCTCCTGGGGGACAAATTAGAGGGACTTTTTGTTACCAGGATCGAACCTCTACTCGTTGGGATTGCGAAAGACATTGTGGACACACTAAACACCTGTCTAGAAGGATTACTAAAGAAATGTGCAATAATCGATATACTTGTTAACAACCCCATACCTCATATGGTATCACATGATAGAGCGATGTGTTCCAAGGACGAGGGACGGAGGAAGGTGACTGACAAGGGGGATTTGGCACAGGCACCATGTGCGGCATCGCAACTTGAGAGCAGCGTAGGGGTTATGAATACATTATTTCCAGTTAAGGATGCACCACCACCAACCTCGGAGGGGCAGCCACGCCCGCAGCACAAGCCTTGCTCCCCTAACCTCGGGAGGGTATCCCTCAGTAAATATAAACTTAATTTGCCACCTGAGGCGTCCCCATTAGTAGCTGTCTTCATCGGGGTTCCCCCATTAAGGGACGGGGAGGTGGAATCTACCACGGACCTCATGGCTAAAACTAACAAGTGGTGTTCGGACAAATGTTGCGGTGAGAACATTGCAGATGAGATTATTTTCGCAAGGAGGGTGTGTTGGATCGGTAAACAACAGAAATTTACCCAAGGAGATTGTGTGGTCATTATCAGGGCTAACCTAGCGGATAGACTCTTCTGGGATGGCTTCTTATATATCTTTAAAGGACCAATTGAGACCTGTCCCGCTGGGTTTCTTTTACCCTCCCTTTGCTCGTACTACGCAACCTAGACGCCCTGGGAGCAGAATGTTGGGAGGGCGCCCTCCTCTAGGAGAGGGCAGGCTTAGGGCAGGAGAGGGCAGGATTAATACACACACATCCTCACAATCCCTAAGGTGCCCAACTACCTCATCAACCTGCCATCCCCGTGACCACCAGAATGCCCGGGAGGTGCCGGTGTTGGCCATGGAAAATCGTTTTGCCCCCCTGTCGGGTTTGGAGGATATAGACTGACTAGCAGCTAACTCCACCAGTGTAACAGAGGAGGTAGGGCATTTAATAAATGATGAAGTTGGGGTATGTAAGCTACTAAGCTGGAACGTGGCAGGAATTAACTCAAAACGTAACGACAAGGAGTGGATTAGTTTTGTCTCTGGGCATAATGTTATTGTCCTACAGGAAACATGGGACACCACTGCTAATTTTTGGTTGGACGGGTTTACCAGTTTCGCTAAAGCTTTTACCCCTAGCGGTGCTGGTAGAGCTAAGGGAGGTCTCCTTATTTTATTTTCCCTAGAACTTAAAGGATCTTTAAGACAGATCAATAATGTCTCTCCCAATATCCTTATTGTTGAAAGGGAAATTAGCCCTACCAGGAGGACTATATACATTAATTTTTACAATTCCTGGAACAGGGACAACAGTGATAATATTATTGCAAGACTAGATGCTGTTTTAATGTCAGTCAGTCAGAATACATATTTCGATTCAGAGTACATACTATTGGGAGATTTTAATATTCACCCCTGCAAGCTAGTGTGTTGCTCAAGTAACAGGGAAGGGGGAGAAGATCTCGAAGGACCCCACTTCGAGCACACTACATCAGGTGAGGAGCTAGAAGATTTTCTGGTCAATTTTAACCTCTATGAACCAGAGGGGGGCACACGAATAGCTACCTTTATGGGTACCGACCCTGGAACAATCATTGACTACATTTTTGTAACACCAGGTATCTTAAACAGGGTCATCACCTACCGCACAGTCCCTTCCCATTACAGTGACCACAATCCTGTTATTCTTGATGTAGCTTGGGGAGATTTTATGGGGCCAATCCCGGGGCCAGTAAAAATAGTGCATCCCTTGTGCACATCCGATCAGGGTAGAAGACTTAAATGGGCCAAGGTGGTGCCGGAGAACTTTTATGCGAAAGTTTTCCCGAAAATCAAGGCTCAGGTGGCGTTGTGCCAAAACTAAAATGCCCTGGACTGTGAAATTATAGGGGCATTTGAGACTATATGTGGACTGGTCTCACAGGATCTTTTGGTAAAACCTAGGAAAGGTGTGTGTAACAAGCAGCGCTGGTTTGACGCTTCCTGCTCAAAAGCACATAAGTCCCTTATGGCAGCCTTGAAGAGAACACCTAGGATAAGGGATGATATTGTAATGTTGAGGAAGAATTATAAGCAGGCCGTCAAGACCAGACAAGATAATATCAAACGTGAAGCCTGGGAGAATCTCCTCTTCATGGCCATTCTGAAGGATAGCAGGCAATTCTGGGAAATAATTAAACAGCCATTTTTCTCTGATTCAACTAATGATGTCATGGATTGTGTTATCTCGGATGACAAATGGCTGGCCCACTTTAAAAAGGTGTATGGAGACAATGAGGTGGTTGGTCAATTATGCCCCTTGGTGGCCCCGGATGCCGCTCCTATTTATTTTAATAGATTTGAGGTGGAGAAAGCTATTTTGGCCACTACCAAGAACAAGGCTCCTGGACCCGACGGGGTGCCGGCTGACTTCTTCATACATGCACCCAAGTTATGGGCGGGGGTCTTGGCTAATGTCTTTACCGCCGTTAATGGCTACTCCATACCATCCACCTGGGATATTTCCACAATCGTCCCCTTTTTCAAGAAGGGCCAGCGGGACGATCCCGGGTGTTATAGGCCCATATCCCTCCTCGACTCTGCAGTCAAGATCCTAGGCAGAGTCCTTTTGGCCAAATTGAGGGACAGGGTAGAGTGTTGTGGGGGGTTGGCCGACATTCAGTACGGGTTCAGAGAGAAGAAAGGAACAGTTGAGCAATGTTCCAACTTACACCTGCTGATTTCGAAATACACGGTGGCCAAGGAGGGGCCCATATTCCTAGTGTTTATGGACCTCTCCTCGGCCTTCGATCTGGTGAACAGGTCTAAGCTATGGACCACCCTCCTGAAGATGGGGATAGATGAGGCATTAGTTAAGTTCATGGCCTCTCTACATCAAGAGTTTTTTGCTGCAGTACGGGTCACTATTGAGGGAAGGTGTACGTCCCGCTTTCAGTCCATGCGGGGGGTCAGGCAGGGCTGCATACTGGCCCCGCTGCTTTTTACCATCTACATTAATGGCTTGGGCGCCTACCTGGAGGATGTTGAGGGCGATGTTCCGCGTGCAGGAGCAGTTAAGATCCCCGCGCTCCTGTACACGGATGACGCAGTTCTGATAGCTCGCACTGGCGTCTGCCTGCAACGTCTCCTGGATGCTTTTGGCACATTTATGGACCATATGGACCTAAAAATAAATACAAATAAATCCCATACCATGATCGTGGGGCGCCAAAGTAGCAAGGGGAAAGCTAAAATCTTTTAATGTAAGGGCGAGGTTGTCAGCAGAGTCTCCACGTTCCCCTATCTGGGGGTTCTTTCTGATCAGAGGGGATCCTGGGGACCTCAGGTTAGGGCAAAGAGGTTGGTGGTGACCAGATCATCAGCAGCCCCCATGGGATTTGCGGGCAGGCTGGGCGCTAGGCCGATGGAAGCCCTTCTGATGATTTATAAAAGCAAATCAGTTGCCTTGGCCTCATATGGTTCACCCCTTTGGGGTTATGTAAACCTGGAATCAATCCAGAAGGCGGAAAATAGATTCATAAGGACCCTCCTGTCTGTCCCGCAGTCCACACCGCCCTTTTCTGTATATATGGAGGTGGGCTTAGATTTCGTCACTGATGGGCTGAACATGGCACCCTTGATCTTTTGGCTAAAGACTTGGCTCAATGAAGAACTGCCCCTTAACCATAAGATCATGGCTGATGTCATGTCTTTGGACCACTTTAAAAGGGTGCCATGGTTGGCCTACTTGATGAAGTCGTTTTCAGACCTGGCACGACCAGAACTCTTTACATCCCCCCGGGACATCAAGAACCAGAACATTGACCTGATCAAGAAGCAATTCATGGGTAGGGCAAGAGCATGTCGCGAGGAAAAGGAACTAGCGAAACCGGCAGTGAGGAGACACTATCTGCTTGTAAACTCATTTGCACTAGCACCTTATCTTGGTTTAGTTACGATCCCATACCATAGGTTTCTCCTGACCAAATTTAGGTTTAATTTGTTACATTTTTATTTGGGCAATTTTAAAACATGGGAAAAACCTGAGTTAGCCCCCCCCCCTATTGTTGTGATCACTTTTCTGTCCAAGACACCATGCACTTTGTTATGTTTTGTGGGTTTTATCTAAAGCCCAGGAAAAAAATATCTGTTACCTATCCTAAAGGAGGCTGGCTTCACACAAGTGAGACCAGCCCTGCTTTACCTACAATCATTGAACAACATACGCATCACATTCTGTATGGCTAATTTCTTGGTGGCAGCAGCCAGAACTAAAAAAACACATCAGAATAATGGGTCAATCTAAAATTGTGTTTAATCATTGCATTTGAACTTTGCACAACACTAAATGAACCTAATTTGCCTTTTTATTATCCCCATGTATGTATTGATTTGTATGATATTGTAAGTAGTTTTTATATCGTATGAAATGTTTCTATCTCTTTGTATGATTTTTAACTAAATGGAATAAAGATATTTTGACTGACTGAATACAAATACAACATACAATGGTCAAAATACGAATAAAGCAAAAATAGACTTTATGTACAGTTCCTTGAAGTCAATAGCCCCATCTGGGACTATCACGGCAATATTAACAAACAAATCAAACACTTCTGGCCAGTTGTGGCATACCAGGCGAGCTACAGTGTCGTAAAGACCCGTTAAACACTACCTTTGGAGATGCAGGGTGTCAAACCTTCCAGTGAACTCCGGAGGAGCGGTGTTGGCAGATGTCTATTCCAGACATTGGTGCAGAAGTCATTGGACCTTTGAAGTCACACGTGTTACAGATCGACCTACGTGAGTTTAAAGTCAGGGGCGCTGGCATCGACAGGTGTCGGGCTGCAGTGTGAAGCTGAGTGGTGCTACTTGCTGTGCCCTCAGGTCCTGGTCCTGGTGCATCCATCAGCTCGGTGACGGTCGCCTAGTGCGATGAAGTGGGGCGGTGATCGTTGCAGTGCTGACAGGTCACAGTGCAAGCAGCGATGTTGTCAATGCTAAAGTGCTGCTGTCTGTAGACCCAAGGCTGCGGTGTGAGATGGGACAAGGCATTGTGTGGGGTCCACAGGTCAGAGTGCATGCAGTGGCATCAGTCAATGACCTGGAGTCAATGGCGCTGGTGTTAGTGAGTCAAAGATGAAGTATGAGACGGGCAGTTCATTGAGTAACTTACGAGCGGTGCCCCAGAGCCACAGTGCAGGCAGCGGCATCGATGTCAGCTTGGAGTAGCAGAGTTAGTGAGATCAGGGCTCTGAGGTGCAGTAGGACGGTGCTCTGGTTTCTCCACAAGCAGTATCTACAGGTCATGGTGCAGTCAGAGGCGTAGGTAATGATGATGCATCTTTGTTAGGGATACCAAATAGGCAGTGTGAAGTGAGGTGGTGCGGAGTGCAGTGCCCACAGGTCACAATGCAAGCAGCAGCTCGGTGGTGGTGTTGAACAGCAGCACTGGTGAGACCACGATTGTGGTGCACAGTGTGGCGGTGCATTCTGTGGTGCCTTCAGGTCACAGATCTGGCAGCTGTGTTGCTGTTGGCATTAGGTTAACTTTTCTCCTCTGTGGCAGCTTAAACATCAAATTCCAGAAGCTGGTACACTTAAGACGTTGAACAGAAGGCAAGCTCCACATCAAGTCCTTGGAGACACTTAAGATGCAGAAAGTGCAGTCCAAACCTTTCCCTGCCCTAGACAAAAGCAGCAACTGCAGGCCAACCCAGTAAAGCACACAGCAAAGTGACAGTCTATTCTCACAGCTACTCCAGCTTCTTCCTGGCAAATTCCTTAGTCCATCAGTAATCTACATTTCTGGGGTCAAGGCCTTAATATTTATACCACATTTTCCTTTGAAGTTGGTAAGAACAAAGTTCCTCTTCAACACATAAACTAGTTCAGCCTGGCTCAGACCAGGATCCCTCGAGGGTGTGGGTATAGCATTGTGGAAGACAGACACAGCCTATTCAGGTGCATGCAATAACTCCTTCCACTACTCTAAATGCAGTCAGGGCTATTCTGCCTAGCTGTGAATCCCCCAGGATAGGCAGACTACACCTCAACCCGCTCCCTTGTGTCTGTCTAGTGTAGCTGCATGTCCCTACTCCTGTCACTTTGAACCCGAACAGGGAATACACAAAACACAGAGGCACACAGGATGGTTAAACAAGAAAACAGCCACTTTCTAAAAGTGGCAATTTAAAGCACACAACATAAAAATCATCCTCACTAAAATATGTATTTTTATAATTCTGAGATCAGGCATAATAAACTGCATTTCTCTATCTTATCCCAATTGAGAGTTATGCTTGTAAAATGTTACACATGCAAAAATAACAGTTGATGGACAGAATGCAGAACAATGTCATGCATTCACCCTAGTACAGAGATCAGGGCCTAAATCAATCATTTTTTGCACTCCACACCACCCCAGTTCAGACATGGCCATATGCAAATCAGCCTTGACCCTGTGCCTCATGGGAACAGTCCACCCCGAACTGCCAAGCCATGTATATCCTGGACTGGAATCAAGCATCCTAGGACCGGTTTCTGGCTATCAGCCATCTTCAGCCAGAATAGCTTGACTCCAGTGGTGTGGAGAGCATAGGACTCACGTCTGAGCATACACATCCCACTCGGGGTGACAAATGCAAAAATAACAGTTGATGAACAGAATGCAGAACAATGTCATACATTCACCCAAGTACAGAGATCCGGGCCTCAATCCATAATTTTTTGCACTCCACACCATCCCAGTTCAGACATGGCCATATGCAAATCAGCCTTGACCCTGTGCCTCATGGGAACAGTCCACCCCGAACTGTCAAGCCATGTCTATCCTGGACCGGAATCAAGCATCCTAGGACCGGTTTCTGGCTATCAGCCGTCTACTGCCAGGATAGCTTGACTCCAGAGGTGTGGAGAGCATGGGACTCACGTCTGAGCATACCCATCCCACTCGGGGTGACAAATGCAAAAATAACAGTTGATGGATAGAATGCAGAACAATGTCATACATTCACCCCAGTACAGAGATCTGGGCCTAAATCAATCATTTTTTGCACTCCACACCACCCCAGTTCAGACATGGCCATATGCAAATCAGCCTTGACCCTGTGCCTCATGTGAACAGTCCACCCGAACTGCCAAGCCATGTCTTTCCTGGACCGGAATCAAGCATCCTAGGACCAGTTTCTGGCTATCAGCCGTCTTCAGCCATGATAGCTTGACTCCAGTGGTGTGGAGAGCATGGGACTCACGTCTGAGCATACCCATCCCACTCGGGGTGACAAATGCAAAAATAACAGTTGATGGACAGAATGCAGAACAATGTCATACATTCACCCCAGTACAGAGATCCGGGTCTAAATCCATCATTTTTTGCACTCCACACCACCCCAGCTCAGACATGGCCATATGCAAATCAGCCTTTACCCTGTGCCTCATGGGAACAGTCCACCCCCAAACTGCCAAGCCATGTCTGTCCTGGACCGGAATCAAGCATCCTAGGACCGGTTTCTGGCTATCAACCGTCTTCAGCCAGGATAGCTTGACTCCAGTGGTGTGGAGAGCATGGGACTCACGTCTGAGCATGCCCATCCCACTCGGGGTGACAAATGCAAAAATAACAGTTGATGGACAAAATGCAGAACAATGTCATACATTCACCCCAGTACAGAGATCTGGGAAGCTTGTTTCCGGTCCAGGGAAGACATGGCTTGGCAGTTCGGGCTGGACTGTTCCCATGAGGCACAGGGTCAGACTGATTTGCATATAGCATGTCTGAACTGGGGTGGCAGAGTGGGCTAAGGAACAGTGATGGATAAAACCCAGATCTTTTTACTGGGTGTGAGTGTTTGATTGATTCAGATGTTCTGTCCATCACCACCCCTTTTGTACTGTGTAAAATGTTACACAGCAGCTCCCATATTAAGCCTATGGGACAGACAGCCTTTCAAAGGTGAAAAACGAAGTACAAACATATTTCACTATCAGGACATATCACACACACCAGGACATGTCCTTTCGTTCACATACACTGTACACCCGGCCCATGTGGGTACCTTGGACCTACCTTAGGGGTATGTAGAGAAGGGAAGATTAGGGCCTGGTAAGAGGGTGCACTTATATGGTAGACATTGTTGTCTTTTGATTTAGATACCCATACAAAGGTTTCCCGAATAGCCCTTATATAGGCACAACTCACATTGCCATTATTTAGGCATAGTATCCCAGTCCTTATTTAGGCATTGGCCATGCAATCCAAATTCAGGCATGGTCACCTACATCCGTCCATCCCACATCACAACGAGTTCCTAGAAACCAGACCCTGAAGCCATTGGGCCATTCCCTGCTTGGGTTATTGATTTCTCCAAGAACTCATTTAATATGCAGGCACCACTATACCCTAAGGGTTCATTCATGACGTCTTCCTCTGCCTGACTTTACGTCAATGTTAGCATTCCTAAGTACCTTCCAGGTATACATATACCTTCACTTACCATGACAAACCATGGTTGTGGCTGCATATTTGTACGTCTTGCCACGGAAAGTTCAGAAGGAATTCGAGTCCCTGTCTGATGCACTGATCAGATGCTCTCCTCCCTGCTCGCAGACATCCCATCTTCCAGTGTTCTGACTCCCCTTGCGGGGTGTTGGAGTTTGAGATCTGCAAAGAGATTCCCACCTCTCTCATTGTAAGGTATGAAGCTGACTAAAACCTAGAGGGACTCTTGGCATACAAACTTAACATCTAAAACTTAGTATATACCATAAGATAGAAAACAGGACCTACTTCTTACCTTGTACTACACTTAGTTAGGTACACTGGGGTAGAACTAGTTAGAGAACGCATTGTATGAGAATTCACATTTTAGCCTGTGATATTTATGTATATGTATATGAATATAGGTCATAGCTAAAAGACAATGCTATTACAGTATTATTTCTGCATTTTACATCTTGCCTTCTGTCTAACAATTGTGACAGCTCAGATCTCTTGCACGAGAAATAAGACTGTTCAATAAATCCTTTTATTGAAACACCTGTATATTTTTTCTGTGCAACTCTGCAGAAATTAGTCATGCACGATTGACTAGGTGAAACTGTTATCTATTGTTTCCACAATTCTGAGACATGTTCCGATTCTAAAGGGAAACAAAGTTGTCATGTTTATGCAGTTGTCAGAAACTAATCCCTTCTTGTTTATTCGAGAAGTTTCTAGTGTCCTCCGAGTTAGCTGGTTATTTTTGAAAGTAGGGGACCCCTATATATTCGTACTAGTATACTTGCTATACATAGGGAAGTAAATCAGGTTGGAAACGGTCTATAGCCAAGTAAATTCAAAACTTATAAAAACTGTATGATGTTCATTATGATATGTATGTTAGTCAATACCCAGTGTTTAAGTGAAAAAGTCACCCAACAAACCAATTTAGAAAAAGATTATTTCATTTATTTATTATAAAGTTTTTTTCAAAAAGATTTTTTTATATCTTTTGTTAGTGTTCTTGTTACGTATAAAATTCTTTTTTCATATTATTACATAGCAGGTAGTAATTGATAAATCCCATACATGAATTATTAAAACAGTTATAAACAGACAGTGAATGAAAATAGAACAAATGGTGTTAGCAATACGGCACACAAGGTAATTAAGTTTAATGTACTCAATAGGAGCATACTGACATCAGTCCCATGCTAAAACTATAGTGTATAGTATTCCAATGCGCAGAACCTGTTCAGGAAATAGGAACCACAATACATGGCGCCCAACGGTTTGGTAAGGCACTCATTTAACTCTAGATTCTGAAGTAACTTAGTCGTGCTTTTCTCAGAGACCCCTACTCATAATACTCCATAAGACGTCTGGAGTGGGTGGGGTAATATCCGCCATAGCTGAGTAGGACAAAAATCCTTTGTATTAGCTGTTTGTTTTGTTCAACATTCAAGGATAAAGTGTTCCAAAATATTGTGTACCTTATTTTGTTTCCTTGAAACTTGCTCTGCAATTTTTCATTAAACAATCTTTGGTAGCAAGGACAATAACACAGAGACCGGTGGAGCTGCTGCTGACCCAGTCAGAAGAGCTTTTAATCATACAGGTTTTAATTAAACCGATGAGGATGTTATAAACATCCTTCCAAATTTAAGGAAAGCCATCACTTAAAATTTATAAAACACGGCCAAACACCTAGAAGTGGTAGAGCACTTTTTGTGATAGAGACACATGAATCTTTTTAGACAGAGGTATTCTATTCATGGATAGTATTCCCAGAATCAAATCCAGTAACATAAATGTTTCACTTCTACATTGTGTTTGTATCATTTGTTCCAGCCCTCGCTTGTCACAAAAGGAGTTGAAATCATTTAGCAGCTGTTGAAGCCCTTGGGGAGATTTTGTTATCAGTAGAGTGTTGTCTGTGAAGAGAAGGGCAGGCTCCCTTCTCCCCTCGACTTTTGGGGTGTCGCATCCATCTCTGTGAAGATAACCCACTACTCTGTTGATGAATAGCAAAAATAGAGAGGGTGCGATATGCGGTAATCTCCATACCCACAAGGATGGCATTAGATAGAAGGTTAATATAGACACCCCACAATTCTGGGTCTTCCCTTTATAGATCATTTGTTTCCTGTATGGGCCTGGGGCTCTGGCTGGAATACATGTACTAATTGTTGCATAGGTTTCTTTGGGTGAAAGTATGAGGGCACCTAACTGACTAGATGGGTCCTTTTACAAAGGGCTACAGTTATCATCTTCCTCACCATATTCCCATGAGTACATTTCACCTAATTGGTTCACCCACTCATTAGGTTGGGCAGTAAATTTGAGGGTAGTCTTTGGGTCATCCAGTCATAGTGCTGCTTTCTTACAGAAATACTTATTGCCTTTATCTTGCCTTTTGGCACAATCCAGTGTCAGTCTGTACCTAGCTCTACACCTCGTAAGATCCTGACATGAGTTGAATTTTGCTGCAGATAGGAGCTTCCCCTTCACCTTCTTACTTTCCTGGTTATACAAAGCTGCTGCTTTTGTTGTCTTTCTCCCTAACCATGTGGGTTATCACAGGGTATCCCTAATCAGAAAATATAATGCTTAATGCGTTCACATGATTTCCTCTATTCTAGCTTCTTGGGAAATGAAGGACAGAAAGTCCAACTCCTTTCTTACTCTACTCTTAACAATTTCGAGAGCCACAGGGTTTTTATCCACCCAGTCCCATCTTATATCCTTAGATTATTGACGTGACAGTACACCCAAATCCCTAAGACCCCCTTAGAGTCACCTAAATTTAGACTCAGACCCACGCGGTCACTATCCAGTCTTTCAACCACTTCCATATCATGAACAACTGGCCAGAGTCTGCAGTCATCCGAACTATAATCAACATGACTTGAGTGACCGGGTCTATTAGAGGTATATTTGCTTTTTTGATTAGAGTTGGTCTTGTCATTGGTAGAACACATGTCATATTGCAATGCTAAAGCTAGTCCCTGGGCTGCTTTTTCTGACCATCTAACAACAGGTAGCTCTATCTGGGGGATTTTCCAATTTCTGTCCCATTCTAAACTCAAATCAAAATGAATGGCTGCAAAGGGTTCACATGTACAGTTGAAATCACCAACTACCAATAGTGCATTACTGCCCTTTATTCAATAATAAGAGAGAAGTCAAGAGCATTTATAGTGCTAATATCCTTATTGCCAGATCCCACTCACACATTATAAACTCTAGTTTTCAACCCAGACTGGATGGCGAGATCAACTGCTAAAATATCTGGGGAATCTACAGGGACAACTTTGATTTTACATTGAAGTGACATTTTCATCCAGATCACTAAGCCCATGCATGGTCTCCCTTTCCCCATTCTTGATTGCAATTTGGCAGAAGAGAGTAAACCAACACCTGTGGGGAGTGGCAAACTCCAAGTCTCCTGGAAAAGGCACATGTTGTGAGAATCTATACATTTGCCCCACTCTTCCTCAAGCAGCATCCTTGAAATGCTTGCTAAATTTCAAACTAGACTTTTACCTGGGTCTATATATGTATACATTTACAGACCATGGAACGTAACTAGTCACCTTGCAGGGCAGATCTATCTGAAGGTGAAAGTCCTGAAATGTCTAATATCATGTGCCAAAACCATGCTCTATGCACGTGTTGTTGTAAGAACTATTGCACAGATTCATCACAGTCCACCTTGCTACATAACCCAAGGGTGCCAGCATCGGAACTAAGCTGCCCCAAGTGTGGCAGTGCTAGGAAAGGACCAGAATGCACTGTATTATGTTAAATTTGGAGCAACCCTGCCCGTTCGTGCAGTGCAGCAATGTGACTTGCTACACTGCATGAAATATTGATAAATGTGTACCTTGTCCAGCAAAGGTTCTCTGAAAGGCAATCAACCAGTAACTCACCAAACACTTGGAATACCAAAACCTCATGGACCCCTCTCAATCTTGATTCCGAGCTACCCACAGCTCCGACCTAGCCACCAATCTCATCATGGTCCTGCAAGGCCACAGAAAAGTAGCAGTTCTTATGCTGCTGGGCCTGTCAGGTGCCTTTGACGCCATCTCTAATTGCACACTTATTAACAGGCTCCTTCACATTGGGATCGAGGGAGATACCCTCAAATGGATCATCGCATACCTCTCCGGGAGAACCCAGATAATCCATCTCCCACCATTCACCTTGGAATCCAAGGAGATCATCTGCGGCATCCAACAAGGATCATCCTCAGCCCCACCCTCTTCATCACCTACATGATACCCCTGGCCAACACCGTCAGATCACATAGACTCAACATTATCTCCTGTGCTGATGACACAGCTGTCACAAGCCCCCTCCACCGCAAGAACCTGCTTCCACAGATGCATGATGAACATCGCAGACTGGATGAAGGACAACTTTCTGAAGCTCAACTCAGATGAGAGGAAGGACCTCATGTTTGGGAACAACACCTTGCCATGGTACAACACTCTGCTCACCGATCGAATAGCGGAGGTCGCTTCTTCTCTCACCTAGTGGCCAAAGCCTGGAATGGCCTTACCCTGCACCCCAGCAATGCTGCATTGCTCCTGGAATTCAGAAAAGGACTCAAGACATGGTTGTTCAAATGAAAAGAGGACTGAAAAGCAGCTAGCAACTCCAGCACCTATAGACCTTTACAGGTGATTTGCCGTGCTTTATAAATCCAGACTGATTGATTGAAAGGGACCTCGAATATTCCAAACATTGGTGCTGTCATAAGCACTTGAAACAGAAAGGATGTAGCTTCTTGTAGACCAGGGGTCTCCAAACCGGTCCTGGAGGGCCGGATCCATGTCAGATTTTTTGGATATCCCCATTGAGATACATGTCGTTATTTTTAAAATCTGGCATGGATCTGGCCCTCCAGGACCGGTTTGGAGATCCCTGTTGTAGACAAAAGAAAAAACGCTGGTGTCTGACACATAGAATAAACTCTGGGGTATATTTACAAGGCCTGTATGCCACCAGAAAGTCATTTTCTTTCAATTTTCCATCAGAGCACAGTTCAGACCCATATCTAAAAAGCACAGAAAACCATCCAGTATGGCTTTCCATGGCCTCATAGATATAGTGTAAGGCAACGCATCACAAGCCACTGCGTTGCCTCACACTGTATAGGGGATCATGCCATGGGCATTGTGCTAGTTTTCCCACTCAACACCCATGGTTGTTGACACATTCCCAGATTTATTCCCAGATTTACAACACAGTGTGAATCTGGGAATGCTTCAAAACCGTGCTCCTTCCCAGTGGTATACTATTGAGGATAAAAAACGTAATTTCTCCACTTTGTTCCTCTTTCAAGGTGTGCACCTCCATCAATTGTTTTTGTGCAATAAGAGGTCCCTTTATACACAAAAACAAGCAATCCGACAACGCCAACTTCCTGGTACCTACATTGGCGCAAGGCAGCTATTTGTGCCAGCGAAGTGGAAAAGGACAAGAATGCACCATATCTCATTGATACGGCGCATTCCTGCCCTTTTCGGGTAGGGCTGCTCAGCAAAGTGACATGCAGTGCGGCCCTGTGTCAAAGTGTTGTAAATGATGACCTTTGTATCAAATAAAAACATCCATCCTATTTTACTTAACTCACACACAAAGTTCATCCTCTGTCTCATGCTGCAGAACAGGTATGGGGCAGTCCTCCTTTCAATTGTCCATTGCAGGTTGCTCTTTGGTATCCATTCTTTATTTAGTGTGGCCCCTCTCATGGGGTAGGACTGAACTATAGGGCAATCAGGCAGTGTCCAATGAGTTTACACGTCAGTGTGCAGACCTGATTTTTGGCTGTTTTTGGGTCTGTTTTATGGTTTGATGGGCTGTCTTTACTATTGATTTCTCTATTATTAAAACAAATATTGCCTGCAGCAAGCGCAAATTCTTGAGGTTTTGTATACCTAGCTGAACATTTAAACAGCGTGTCTTTTCAAGTTAAAATCTGCCTCAATTTGGAAAAGTAGCCCACCTTATTTTGGTATCCGGGCCTATTTTCTGTCCTGATTTGACCTGCCCTCACAACAGGGTAGTCTTCAGCCAGGAGCACCCACAACAGAGACACAAGGAGGTGTGAGATTTCTATCTCAGCCTAACTGAATGTTTGATCAAAGGAGAAAAAATGCTGAGCATCAACTAAAGGGCAACTTCCCCTTGCATAAAAGAGTTTGCAATTCAATTCTCACCCCTACCACCTACAAAGGGCTGTGATTTCAGTACCTTTGTTCAGCAGCCGCTTGCTATCAAAGTCTTCACACATTTTTTTTAAAGAAAGCCCAGTCATTATCCTCATTATCTAAGTGCCTGGACTTCAACTCCGCAACCATTGAAAAGCAGGGTATCTGGGAAAACGTGTCATCACCCTCTATCTTGTGTCATGCCAAACAAAAAATGTATCCCTCTTTGCTTTTGTATTTAATACTGGGACAACGGCGGTGGAGCTAACTCCCAATTTTCAAGCAGCGTGAGGGAAGCAGCAGAGGACTCCATTCCCCAGGTGCCCCAGCAAACACCGGCGCACCAGGATTGCGCCAGCCTGCACCCAGAGGCGCTACTTTATAGCGGAACGCCGAGCGCTCTGGGAGGCAAAGAAATCAGCAAGCCAGTAAAAGCACTCGTGGGATCTCCGGCCGTGAGGGCATCGGCGGCGGAGCTAACTCCCGATTTCCAAGCACCGTGAGGGAAACGGCAGAGGACTCCATTCCCCAGGTGACCCAGCAAACACCGGCGCACCGGTGACGCGACAGCCTGCGCCCGGAGGCGCTACTTTACAGCGGAGCGCTGAGCGCTCTGGGGGCAAAGAAATCAGCAAGCCAGTAAAAGCACTCGTGGGAGCTCCGGCCGTGAGGGCAACGGCGGGGGAGCTAACTCCCGATTCCCAAGCGCCGTGAGGGAAACGACAGAGGACTCCATTCCCCAGGTGCCCCAGCAAACATAGGCGCACCAGTGATGCGACAGCCTGCGCCCGAGGCGCTACTTTACAGTGGAACGCCTCCCACCCTGCGGAACGCGCGTGCGCGGTGCCGGGCTAAGCCCAGGCAAAGGGCCGGCCATCTGTGGCCCTCCGGGGCCGGACGAGGCCGGGCTGGGCCCTCCCCCTAAGCACCATCAGAAGGTGAGAGTCATTGTTACACCATGGGGAAACGTACAGTATTAACTGGTTCTAAACCCTCTACTGTGACCACCATTGAAAGTATGCTTGCAGAGGCTGTGGACATGGTCTCGGCTGAGATTGAGTTAACCGAAAGAAGACTCTCTATGAGCCTACTGGTACCCCATAGACACTCACTGGGCGGAGCAGAACAGGGTAACTTACCTATCCCTTTTCCACGGTCCCCAGAAGTCCTGATTACCACCCCCAGCCAGTGTGATATCTTATCCAAAGGCCTCGAGACTGAGTCTGAAATCACAGATGCTGATACAGTCAACATAGTATCCCAATCGGGATCTCAAATCGATGTCAGCAGTGGGAACTTGTCCACTGCTACCACGACTACCAAAATGGTGGGGGGAAAGAAGAAGAGAGGAGTAACCAAACCTACTATTAGCAAAAGGAAACAGCCGGCTTGCTCAAAAACTCAACCCACCCCGCAAAGTATGTGGAAACGAGGACCGACTGCTGTCACAACGGGCCCAACGGAGCAAACACCGAATAATAATACCATGGACTTGACCACAGTTGCAGATGGTATTAACTCGGCCAATACACAAACTGACGATATGATTACATATGGCATACAGGGAAGACCGGGGGACTTTTTAATTGATACCATAACGGATTCAGTTTTTGATCGATTAAAAACATTAATAGATAAACAATTTAATGCTTTGTTCAAAAGGTTGGACAGATTGGAAAATTTGGTTAAAAAACCTGAAACAAAGAAAAATAATGCCATCATTGCTGATAAAATTGTGGGGGGCAATAAACAAATGGGAGAAACCTTCCAGGGCATGTTAAGGGTAAGTGGTAACTGTACACCTCCATTTGCTAACGCTGCTTGTGACAAGCAAAGCAATTCCAAGGATAGTCACCCTTCTAAATCTACCCCCATTTTGATGCCGTAGCAGTTAGTATTGGGACCATTAGTAGTAGTCAGCCACGGATCCCAGTGTCAGCTTCTCCTGCATTATCGGTCTCAGTGCCCATAGGTGGAGCAACTGCTCCCAAAGATATTCATATTTTGGCTAAAGATGGCCTTAATTTACCCCAGAAGCCTGCTCATATGTTGTAATCCTAGCTGGCGTCCCTCCCTTGAAGAAAGACCAATCGGAATCTTGGGAACAACTTGAAAACAAGAGTACCGATTGGTTAATAAAATATAAAGGCTTAGGGATTGAGTACACCAATGATATTTTAATGGTGCGACGTGCAGGTTGGGTGGGGTTTTCAGAAAAGAATATCCCAGGTTATTGTATAATTATACATTTTAGGTGCCCCTCTTTGGTGAAATGGCTATTGCAAGCTCAAGTTAACTATAATACTGCCCCAACACGTATACAATCCTTACCATTGGGCTTTTTTTACAAACCCCCATTAGGCCCATGTAACCCCCCTATATCAACATGGAACACACAGAATCGATTTACTGTTTTGTCTTGCTCAAAAGGCCCACGCAATTCCTTTACACCAACATGGAACTTACAGAACCGGTTTATCGGGCTGTCCAGTTTAGAGAGCCAGGATTGACTACCTAACCATCAATCCTCTATTATATCTGAGAAAGCAGAATTCTTAATAGCATGTATAGGTGCTAGCGAACCCACAATTCCAGATCTGAATCTAAATGTTCTAAGCTGGAATATATCAGGGTTAAGATCTAAGCTGAATTCCACAGAGTGGGTTGACTTGGTTAGTACTTACGACATCTGGAAGTTCCAGGAGACGTGGTGCACAAATGAATAGTTTTTAGAAGGGTTTGTGTGCCATAATAGTATTATGGATAGACCAAAGACAGGTCGACCATGTGGGGGGTTATCAACATGGTTAAAAATATCGGCTGAGGGCAGTATAAAACCTGTAATGACAAACAATATTAATTTCCAAGCCATTATAATTTACACACGGGGGCTTCTTTATGTTTAAATAACTTTTACAATAATGATTTTACGTCACTACCAAATAGACATTTTATTAAATTGTTTGCATTTATCGATGAATTAAATGATGAACAGAGATATGGCAAAATAGATGGAATACTCTTAGCTGGGGATTGTAATGCTTGATTGCTTAGTGCTATTGAAAATACCATCATTACCCCAGTTAGTGCGAACCCATGCAGAAGAGGGGAGGTACTTTGCAATTTTCTATACCCCCGTAATTTGATTAATGTAATGGAAAAGGCTAGTGTAAACCCAACTGAGGGGCCATTGCCTACCTATAGAGGATGTGGATGTCCATCATTCATCCATCATAGATTATGTTTTTAAATCATCCTCATTGGAAATGTTTTTGGTAAAGTCTGAGGTTTTATGTACTAGCTAAGGCGACCATTACCCCATTTTAACAACAATTAGACTTAGTTCTAAATTCATTGCACAAAGGGAAATAGGGGCTAAAATCCTGGTGGTATCTACCGACAAGCTCAGGTTGATATGGAAGGGGATAGATAATAAAGACCTCCTTGTACGTTTGATAAGAACGTATCCCGCACTTGTAGATATATGTTTGTCAAGCAGCTCCACAGGTAGGGAGATTATTGAGGCTTTCAGTGGTTTATGCACCGGCATTAAACTTATAATCTCTAAACCTATTACTAATATAAGCAAGAATCCCAGGTGGTTTGATAGCTCTTGTTTGCGGGCCAATAGAGATCTGCCTGAAGCATTAGCGGCTTCACCCAGGGATATAAATCTAGTTAGATGATTAAGAGCCTGCTACAAGAAAGCTACTAAGACTCGCTCAGATGAGTTATTGAAAGTACGCTGGGATAATCTAGCCAAGGCTGCCTCCTTGGATACAAATGGATTCTGGAAGGAAGTTAAAAGCATGAGATCCATGGATACAAATATCACCCCCATAAGCTGTAACATATTTAGTGAGCTATGGGAGGAGCACTTTGCTGGAATTTATACCGCTTCCCTAACCACCAGCAATAATATTTGTACTCAAGTCTTAAATGTCACTATAATAATATCTCAAGTTGAAGAGGCTATACAACAAAGTCTAAGGAATAAAGCACCAGGCCCGACGGGCTATCTATTGATCTTATAAAGCAGGACCTGGACTTTTGGCTCCACTTTTGTGTAATGTTTTTAATAATTTGACTAATGCAACCACCATCCCGAGCACTTGGTCGACTAGTATTATTGTGCCCATTTTTAAAAAAGGGGATAGATCCAACCCCAGCTGTTATCACCCTATATCTTTGATATAGCACCTTGAAGATCCTGGGCAGGGTTGTCTTTCATAGAATTAGGAACTGGGCGGAAGACAACTATATTCTAAATTGTTGCCAGCTGGGCTTTAGAAGCAATGTTGGAACTGTGGAACAGTGCCTAAATTTGAATCATATCCTTGGAAAATATACGGTTGCACAAAAAGCTCCACTTTATTTGGTTTTTATGGATTTATCCTCAGCATTTGATTTTGTTAACCGATCACGTTTATGGGAAATTCTTTTAAATTATGGGTTGGATGAGGGATTGGTTTGTTTTTTGGCATATTTACACAGGGATCTGAAGGCACGGGTGAGGATAAGTAATGACGGGGAAGTTTCTGGGGACATCACTATCGGCCGAGGGGTCAGACAAGGTTGTGTTTTGGCCCCTTTGCTTTTTATCCTTTATATAAATGATTTACATAACTCCCTGTCAAAAATGTCTAGTGATGTACCCAAAATGAATGGCAAACTTCTGCCCATGCTTTTATACTCAGATGATGCAGTTCTTATGGGTCGCACGCCCAATGCACTTCGTACTTTAGTCATGGGATTTGTGTCCTTTATGGCAGATCTCGATCTTTGTACACATTTTAAAAAGTTGTATATAATGAGCTGTGGGCCGAAAAAACACTGTATTAAATCGATTTCAGTGGCCAGCGAAATGTTGATATGCACTAGCACTTTTCCTTATTTGGGCTTAGTTTTCTCAGAATATGGTTCATGGAAAGCCCACACGGCCCATGGAAGAAGTAAAATTACTAAAGTGGTAAATTTGATTATCAGTCTTCGGCAACAAATACAATCTGAGGCAGTGGTACCATTGATTCAGATATACAGATCGCAATGTGTACCAACGGCTACTTATGGTGCCAAAGTCCGGGGGCATGTAAATTGTAGTGGGATTCAAATTGAAGAGAACAGATTATGTAGGAAAATTATTGGTGCCCTAATATCATCTCCCAATTATATATGCCACAAGGAATTGAATTTACAATATGTGGAGGATTTTATTAGGTCACGCCCAGCGATATTCTGGTTGAAAATATGACAGAATCCATCTGCAATTTTAACTAGAAAAATAATTATAGATTGCCCCAAGTGCAACAAAGGTGGCTGTATACCCTGGCTAGCCGCAGTAAAAAATAGTTTAGCTAGCATGAACATGGAGTACATTTTTTCAAGCCCATTAGCAGCAGAAGGTATAAATATAAGATCAGTCAGGGGGGCACTTTATGACTTGTTTTGTAAAGAAAGACAAGATATTGAGCATCATAAACCATTGAATACTAGATACATGCCCCTTTTGGAGACACCAAGCACCCAACATCATATGCCACAACAATATCTAAGGAAGAATATGGGGAGATGGAAAAGGAGTCTACTCTATCGCCTCAGGGATGGAAGCATTAAATATTCACTCTGCTTTCCAATAGGCTTTAATAATAATTTACTGGAACTGAAGTGCCCCTGTGGCAATGGCAGCAAACAAACTCTGATACATTTTTTACTTTTTTGTAAATTTTATGTAAGATATTCTAAACTGTACCTCGCCCCATATTTTAAAGCTCGGGCTAATATGGACTTTGAATTTGCATATCTTGAAATACTAAAACTAGGAAGCGATGATCTGATTTTTCGAGTAAGTACATTCTTCCAGGCTGCAGTACGCTCTTGTGCCTCAATGTATGAATTTTAATGTTGTATGCACTCATTACTTTGCTCAATCATTATTTTAATTGTGTTGTAGGTTGCCCCAGTGTATAATAATTTTGGGATCCATTCGGAAGATATTGTTGCTTCATTGAATATCAATGTACTTTCATGTAAATTATTGCCGAATTTGCACAGATTTATATAAAATAGTTTGCATTGCCATGCCTGACTGCACATTATCGCACTTTACCTGAAACCTTTGGTTGATTTGCACAAATTGTTCCGATTTATATTTTGCACAACGCCATTTAGGCTGCTAGTCCTCAGGCCCATCCAACCGTTTTCATCATGTTTTTATTTTTGTATTGTGTATTTTTATTGGATGATGATGTATATTTATATGTTTTTAACATTTATTGTATCTGTTTTGGTGGTGACGTATTGTACTTTTATGGATATTCTTATCCGAATAAAGATTATATAATTGATTGATTAATACTGTGAGCCAGACTGGAGGAGACATCTGCTCCAGCATTTCAGTATTTGCATTTGTCACCCTTATATGTTCTTACACTGTTCATCTCTCCGTTTTTTCTCTTTTACATGCCTTTCAAATGGCCCTCTCCTTTCCTTCCATCCTCGGCTTGCTTCCTCTGTTTGAGCACCCCTTATTTGCCTTAATATCCTTAAAGGCCCTCACCCTTGTTATAGGCCCTTGTCTGTGGCTCAGGACTATAACTTGTGTGAAGAGTTTTTAACAACTGTTATAGCCCTTGGCAACATGTTACAAGGATATATTAAGAAATTCTGTAGCTTAGCATGCTAAAAAAAATTCGATGACATTTTATCTTTCCTGCATTGACCTCCACAAAAAATGCAAATGTTGACATACAAGTCTCTTCTGATGAACACTGCTCATTTTTTTTAAATCGCCCAAGAAGAAACAGCCAGTTCCAGGTTTTCATTGCTTAAACTACAGCTGTACATATACTTTGTGACCCACTTTTCACCCTGACTGCACTCTGGAACAAGCTATTATGACATCACAGTGTCATAATCTATACTACTATTATAAAGAGAGAACACAAACCTTTGAGCCAGTTAAACTTGAAAAGTACACCACCAATCAAAACACCCAAGACATCTTTGAAAACCTCAGGGCGAGCAGAAGGACATAGGCTATTAAAAATAAAAAATATACGTTGTTTAAAAATTTTTGAAATAAAAATAAAGTAGTCCCTTGCAAGTAGCGCCGGCCGCGACGTCTGCGTGATGACATAGTTTGCTTTCCGCTCCCTGGCAACACTTCCGGAAATGGTGCCGAAGATCGCGACCTGCTGGGAGGACTGCCGCGGCCCTGCTTGCTGCTGGGCGAAGTGGCAGCCTGAGCTGGCGGGGCGCATGGAGAGTGGTGGCCTGTGCGGGCGGGGAGCCTGGAGAGTGGCAGCCTGTGCGGGCAGGGCGCCTCGAGAGTGGCGGCCTGTGCGAGCGGGGCACCTGGAGAGGGACGGCCTGTGCGGGCGGGCGCCTAGAGCGGGACCCGCAGCTGAGGTAAGGATCAGGAGGGAGGGGGGGCCGGGACGGGAGGGGGACGGGACGGGCCGGGACGGGCCGGGCCGGGGTGGGAGGGGGCCGGGGGCAGAAGTGTGCGCAAGCCTCAAATGCTGCCCCCAGCCCCTTTCTGCCACAGACAACGCTGGGGCGGGCTGCTAGTATCTAATACTTTAATACAGTTGAGCTGCTAGACATCACAGGACAGGGCCGATCAATGTTAGAGGCTCAGGTAAATATATCAGAATTACCACAACGAGCTGCTCGGTATCATTGTTGGTGCAGTTAACTCATTACAACCTCTACTGATGTCATTAATGTTATGAAATTGTCCACATTGCATGAAGACAACAGGCATTGCAAAGCCAACATCAGCAATTTGAGCTAAACATAAAGGGCAATATTTACGAGTCTAGTGGAGCAGGCCAGCGCAGCCCTGCATCACATGGAAATGGCAGGAATTAACTTTATTTATCCAACATGGCATATTTTTTTCCTTTCCCCTTGTAACGGTGCCGTTTTGTCAGCCTTGTGCCATAAAGGCACCCTCCACCATAGTGCACCAAGATGCACGGGATCCTGTGTTGTAGGCGGGATTGTTTTTGAGCAGGAAGGGGAACCTTACTGCACAAAAACAATCTTGATAGGCTTTATGCTCTTTCTGAGTGTGCTGCAGGCATAGAAAGAGGAAAAAACAAGGAGAAATTAACATATTTCTCCTTATTATACCTCTTCTGGGGAGGCATATCTTTTTGGCTTTGGTAGCTATAAAAATATGACATAAAGGTTGCAGCCCCACAACCAAAAACCTTATCTACAAACAATAGCAATTCGTATTTAGTGTCAAAATTTAACATCATTTGAAGGGAGGCCTTAAAAGGAGAAAGGTTTTTATTTCTCCTTTCTTTTCTAACTTTGCAGGTGTGGTGCACTGTGCAGCACACTTACAAAGTAGAAAAAGTTTTAAAGTGTGTCTAAGTATGGTATTATGTACTGGAAGAGTACCCTTCCAGTAAAAATCCTATGGTAGACTCAAGCACACACCCTAGCACTATGGATCTGAGGCGTGTGCCTGGCACACATCAGCTAATGTCTATGCCAGCACTAGGGAAAGGGGAGGAGAGAGCCATAGTTCTGTAGATATTATGCTCTCCCGCTCCCTCTGCTGCGTTGCGTTGTTCAATGACTGATTTGAAAATCTGGGCCTAAGTATTCAGTGTTACTATAGGGAACTGAAGAAAAACATTTTAAACCCTGGTCTGCTCATGATTTCTGCTCAAATAGAGAAATATATCACCAAAGCAGAGCGGTGACCGCTTTAACCCCTTCGCTGCGACGGTAATTCCACCGCAGCGCAGGGGGGGTGAGCGGCTCTCGCATGCTCGTGACGGAGCCGCTCCGTCACGAGCCGCGGTTGCGCTGTGCTCATGACGGAGCGGTTCCGTCATGGCCCCACTCGCTCAATAGAACGCGCCGCGCAGGCGCGAAATCAGCACCGCGCAGGCGCGGCGGCAGGGCCATGACGGAACTGCTCCGTCATGAGCACAGCTCAGCCGATGCTCATGACGGAGCGGCTCCGTCATGAGCATGGGAGGGGTTAATTTTACATAATGTGGGTCATGAATCATTATTCAGATGACTGCTTGTCCCTCATCGCTACCACGATGTCAAGGCACAAGAGACTTATAAGGACCCCTTCATTATGCTCAGAATGAGAATGTAATAGGGACCATCTAACATAAGTCCTTTTTTGGATGACTTTTATAGAATACTGAATGATTTTGAGTTTGACAAGAATCCGGTGTGAGACATTTGGGAGATTAGATTGAAATTGAAGGCTAGAGGGAGTTGTGTCAAAGTTCCACCTGAAGATGTAAGTAGTTGCTTATAGTCATTGCAAAATGCATGCAAACTGCAACAATAAATACATGATATGAGAACAATCGTAACTGAGTGAATTTAGTTAGTTGTTTATTGTAAAAATTAACATAATGAGCTCAATTTCTCTTTTAGATAAATTAATTTGCCGTTCATTCGTATGAATTGCGGTACTTAGCTGCTGCTGTGTATGTGTGGCGTCAACAGCAAGATTTAGATCGCACATCTGTTATTCCAAACCAGTTTTAGTCTATTACTTTAATTAATCTTTTCTCATTACCAGATCTGCACTAATTTGTGTGCAATTAAAGGCGATAGAGAAGAAAGGGTGATTTATAAAGTATTTTTACAAAAATATATTAAAAAAGCAAGACTTTCAGTTTGTATTGCTTGTTGCAAAATGTGGTCTGTGGAAATTGTACTTACTGTATTTCGAAGAACGGATTCGAAGTTGAAACCTGGGGGATACAAATTTGATGCACAGCAAAAAGTGCTTTAATGCAAGCAAGCTGTCTACTATTCCACCATTCTAGTGAACGTACTTCCTTGAACATATGGCTTCATAATAAAGTTAGCATTCCTTCCCTACTATAAAAAGGAATTTCTTTGCAATGGGACACAATTCTGTCCCTCTCTTGTAAAATAAACTCCTATCCTTCGCCTTCCATTATCAAAAGCTTAGTGGCAAACAGCAATGGAAACATACGGCTGTCATATTCCATATGTTGTATGCTTTGATTGAATGTGCTGTGAATTTTGCATATGTAAATACTGGATGATGATTTGTCTAGTTTCAATTACAAGACTTTTATGGCAAGAGATGCATTTGAAATGACAGACATAATTGGAAATGATGAATTAAAGGGGAGTTGCTGCCTTTACTGCAGACCAATTTCAAAGCTATAAAAATATACTAGTTTGCAGCACCCAAACTGTGCAACACAATCACACATACGCTGCACAGCAAATTGTGTTCTTTATTGAGTAGGTTCCATACTCTTTAAGAAAAGCGTAAAAAATGAAAAGTTGTATGATCCCAACTCTATTTTATTCATTACTTTAGCAAATAAAAAAGTTCTTCGAAAATACAAACAACATTTACGCCAGAGTCATGATTTACTATAAAAAAAATAAAAACAAAAATCGCCAGTGCAGCACAGCACTGAGTGAAAATCTGCATTGCTGCAGTGCACAGATGGCAAAAACTCGCAAGCTCACTATTTAGACAACTGCACGGTCATTCGCTTATCTGCGGTGATTGTGCATATCTGGCAAGCAGTATTTAGTATAACATTGGTGCTTGAGGTACACCCTTCATTGCAAATTCCTATACGATCCCAAATGCGCAATCATGCGCATCCAGGGAGTTTGATAGACCTGGCTATAGCTGGTAAGTGAAGACCGTTTTTTCAGGTAGAAGAGGCAAGCCTCACGAGCACACTTAGCACTGAAACACCGATCCACCAATACAAAAGTATATATCCTCGCTAGAGTGGCAGGCTTGTTACGAAAGGAAAGAAACAAGCAACAGACCAGAAAATGTTCCTGAACCAAAGAAGCACCAATTCAAGGGTGGTCTCTATTAAAGTAACTTTTGAAAAACACTACACAATCTGGGCACTATCTAAAATACCAGAAATTACAATGAAAAGTATCTTCGATGACATATTACAGTTAGGACAAATGGATTACTGTATGTATATTTAAGAAAATGGGAGATGATGTCGAAAGGCAACATGACTAATCCATTTAATATTAGTCAAGGAACTAAAATAAGGTGGTCTTAATTTAACGGGAGTTCATGGACTGGGTAGAAATTTGGACGTTGCTAAATCTTATTACCAATCTTCTAATCTACAGTTGGCCTCATGTGTTTATCAGCTGAGTCTGTCATTATCTCTTTGACTTGCTGGAGATTTAATCTTACTAGCTGGCTATGCTTTTGAACCGTTTAACATCTTAGTCCCCAGTTCTCCCTATTACTCGGCTTGCACCGCAATCAGACACTGGGCTAAATTGGATTTGTATGAACTTAGTATATGACTCCTCAACACAATTCATACCCTCAACTTCAATCCTGAAGCTGATCAAATTGCTATGCTACAATGGCTAAAGGATGCCACCAATCAAACTTTGCTTTTAACACCGATAATGCAACGCAGAATGCTTCCCACTGGTTTAATGAAGTTCTCGGACATAAAAAAAAAATTGTAAAGCTTTAGAAAGGGGCTGGAGGAGGCACTACTTACTTGAGTGTTTAGCACAAATTGGGCCACTCCCAGTTAAGAGACTGGGGAGCTAAAGTATTAGTTTGTGAGTGCAAGCATCTCACTAAATGTGAAAGACTGTTCTCACACACCACCGGGTGTCATGCTTCATCAGTGACCAGTCCTTGCCCTCTAAAAACTTGGGGGCATATTACCAAGCAATAGCGATAATTATCGCTATTGCTTGGTTAGAGACAAAAATTTACCGCTGAGCTGTGGCGATTTTTACCGCAAATAAACCTTGGTATTACCAAGGTTTATCGCAAATGCGATAAAAATCGCCGCAATGCATGAATATCGCTGAAAAGTCAGCGATATTCATGCATTACCGAGCTAATGCTCTTAGCCATGTTATCCACCTCCCATTGGATAACATGGCTAAGAACTGCTCAGGGCAGGTGTTAGCTTTTGGAGATATTCGCGCTTAGCGCGAATATCTCCAAAAGTTGGTAATAGGAGATAGCGATGTTAGCGACTGTTTTCAGTCGCTAACATCTTGGCACGCCCACTTCGCATGTCATTGGTGATAAATATCACTGACATGCAAAGTGGGGCCCAAGATGGTCGCTCTCTCCTACTAGCTGTCGCAAACTGGTGTTAGCGACAGCTAGGTAATAGGGAGATAATTTTATCTCCGCTTTCTTTGGCTTTTAAAGCCAAAAAAAGCGGAGATAAACCCCCTTGATAATATGCCCCTTGGTTTGATAGAGGGCGGGCATACACCTGACAACGGGGATGCACTGCTAAACTAAGTAAGGGCCCTTTAAGAAAAAAAGTGAGATTAAAAAGCCATTATATTCACTTGAGGTCAAGGCAGAGTATGTTGAAGCCTTGAAAAAATATCAAGCCTCCTGCAAAATTGCTCTTACATCTTACTATACAGAGATCATCACTGTGAAAAGACGCTGTTTAGAGTGATTAATGAACTCTCAGCAGCTAGCACCTTTACTCTGCCGCCCTCTCTGTATCAACAACAGTGTGAGGAGTTAGCCACCTTTTTCCTAAACAAAGTAGAGCTAATCCATTGACTATTAGAAGCAGATGCTGCTGATCCAGCGCTCCAATTGAAAAACTGTCTCACAAACACTATCTATCACCTCAATACTCACCATACCTTTAAACAAATATACAGGCCCATAACACCAATGAGACAATTTTTGAGCAACTGAATCAGGTGATTTGATTTATAATCTATTCACATAATATTTACACTAATATATACTACTGCAGTTTTATTCTTCATTATCATGTTTCAAAATCAATTTTTAACTAAAAATCAAACTACTATGGTTGATGGATCAACTAGTGGAAACTAGATCATGATTAAACAAGACCAGCTTGTCATTAAAATCTAATTTTATTTACTTTATTTTCATAAAGAAAGAGCATTTTACGTTTTAGAATCTTTATTTCATGAGGAATTACGAAAGCAGCATTTTAATGAGGACATGAAAATTAGAACTGACATTTCAAATAAGCTCAGAAACATGAAAAATTTAGTAAAATAACGAAATAAAAAACGTTTCCCTGAACCTATTTCCCTGTCTAAATCTTTCTTTACCCAGAAAAGAATAAATCATTAAAGTCTGCTGTCCTTACATGCGCCAACGGTCCATCAGCTTATCACACCATTCATTTTTCTTTGTGTTTGCAACAAAAAGCCCATTAGTCCCGCGTGTATTTCATAAATGAATCTGTTAAACTAAATTGATTAATAATTTCACCACAAGCTTATTAGACTGATTACTTTTGATAGGAGAGATCAACTTCGCAAGTTTGAACAAAATTTTGTTCTTTACCTTGCTCCATCAACTCCCTCATCTGGTGATTTCTTAATCACCAAACAATACCCAAAAATGTATAAATTTTCAACCCTTGAACATGTTTTGGACTTTCTTAATATTAGTATTTCTAAACTTTTGATTCATCTTTTTTTCTGCATTTCTCATATTGAGTTCTACAAAACTCTTCTAATTCTATTTCCTTTTCCTTTTCATCTCTTAGCTTATAAATTATTTTCTTTTCTGTTACATATTTTCTTCTCTTGTGTAGTATACAACTAATTTTTAACAAAAGTATCACTATAACTATTATTACTAAAGGGAAAACTATTTTACCTATAATTGAACTACCAATTTCTTGAAACCAGTGTTTGATTACTGCAAATCTTTTGCTTAAGCGTTATGAAAAACTCTCATCTTCTAAAGGTTCTATTTCTGAATGTAATTCAGTAATGTTCTTAATGTACATCTCTATATTCTGACTTTTGTCAGGTATGTATGTGCAACAGTGTTGAACATGTAAGATTCCACAAACTCCTCCTTCTTTTGCCAGCAAGATATCTAGTGCAAGACGATCCTGCAATACCATAGTTCTCATGGCAACAAGTTCAGTGTTCACTAATTGAAATCCACTTGCAGTGTCTGTTGAAAATCTGTCAACGATTGTGGACATTTTTATGATCTTATTTGCATTCAGGGTAATTCCTACCATAGGTATTAATGCACCAAATATGTCTTCCAAAATTTCTGAAAAACTTTCTCTCCTAAATCTGTTCACATGATTGCTAATTTCAAATGAACCTTCTGCATTTCTGCCTACATGAAAATATTTCAGGAAAACTAAACCTACATAGCACTTTCCATACCAGTGGTCCAGAAGGCTGTAATACGCTTTATTCCCACAAATAAAATAAATTCCAGTAAAAATTGGATCTTTGCCTCCTTTAAATCCCCAACCCCCTATAATACGATAAGTATCTTCACATTGACTTGCACCTACAAAGTAATTATCATATAAAGTATTATCTCTTCTTATACAAAATTTTCCACTAACAGGTTTATCTATGTGAATCGCAACATTTACATTTCTACCATTAAGCTTCTCATCTTCAATCTGCCAAAATTTTGACTATGTCTGTTTCGACATTTCATTTCGCTTGTAAATTGCCCTTCTCTCTTCCACCATATTTAAGAACGTTTTCTCTTCTGTTCTCAATTTACACGTCAGATTATTTCTATAAGCATACTCATGGGCAAGTTCACTAGTCGGAATAATAATATTCCAGACAACCAGTTTTATTAAACAAACTAGTTATTACACTACATGTTATACCATAAGTAAGAGGAAGCATATTATAATTCACACCTTCAGACACAAAAGTAGGTAATTTCACACAGACATAGAAATCTTTTGCATTCATCACCCTAACATATTCAGATAAAAGTCTTCAGAAGGTAATACTAGTAAAATCTCCAGTTGATCTATCTTGATGAATCTCTGGTTTATGTACAATAATTCTATTAGTCTTATCAGTTGTTTCAAATTTAACCACAACTTTACTTGTCATGTTAGCTGTATACATCTCTTTATCTACAACAAAAGGAAAAATTACAGCTAAAATTAACCAAACTAAAATAATCAAAATTACACATATTGAAGACAGTTTACAACATCTTTTGAGAATTGAGCATCTCCAATTTTCATTAGTATAAGGCATCTTTACTCTTTAAAATAACAACTAAAAATAAAAATAAAAATAAAAATTGAAAAATTACTAAATATACTCCCCTCTTTTTTTTAACAGATAATTCTTATCTTCTACAAATTTTTCTTCTAACAGCTTTTCTTCGACCTTATGTCATACATCAAATGTGTTGTTCAGCTAACACAATTTTTTAGACCTTGTGTCTCCTAACACAGTTTCTTCAACCTTGTGTCATTTAATCAATAAGTTCAATCATTGTCACTTGCATCATCAAAATCTTCTTGACTACTGTTTACTTCCACTTCTGGTGGGATTATAATGTAGGCCCACTCTAGCGATTTATATTTCTGGTTTGGCTTAACTGTTCTTTTTGCTCTTCTGCTTATCACTTCTATTTTCTTTCCTGCCTGATTCAAGTCTTCCTCTTTTTGACTTGTAATCTCATTAACCTGCTCCTTTGCTTTATTCACTAATTTACATTTTATGCCTCCAATTTATTTTGGCCAATTATCCCCTTTTCTTGTTAGCTTCTTATTTGGTTCTTTCAAATTATACTCCAATTCACCTGTTTCAGAATTTTCGTTCCTTCTTCCAAAGTTTCTATTCTGCTTTTCAACACTCTCCTGATCTTGATCTTGAATCACTTCTTGATCAGTTTCTTTTTCTGCTTCTTTATCTAGCAGATTGTCATTTTCCTCTTCAGAATCTTGTATCACAATTTCTTCATTTTCTTCATTCAAAGCTTCATTCGCATTTGAATCTTCCAGATGTCGACTATCTTGTCGATCTTCAGTATCTGGATTTCCTCCAGGCTCTTCTTCTGAATCTGAATCAGCTGTTGTATCACCTTCTTCGTCAGGATTCTCAGGTTCTGGGACTCGTATGGTATGACTCGCATAAATCCACCTTTTCAATCCCCTACATTTAACTGCATTTGTCGTGACCAAAATCACCTGTCTTGCCTTTTGCCACCTTGGTACTAAACAATTTTTTCTTCAATGCACTTTTGTCCTGACCCAGTCTCCTGGTAACAGATCATGAGCTTGTTCTTTCTCTTTCGTGAGCACTTCAGTTCCTACATGATGGAACACAGAAGTCACCATATAGGATAGATTTTTGCAGTAATCCATAATGACGCTATCATTTATACTCAGTAATTTATCAACTGGAACAAATGCTCGCCTCATGACCCTTCCCATTATTATTTCATGAGGACTCAATTCTGTTTTCTTATCTGGAATGCTTCTCAAATTCATCAAAACAAGTGGTAATGCATCTGTCCACTTCATTCCTGTGCTAAACACATTTTACTTATTCTGCTTTTTATTGTTCCATTCACTTGTTCAACAACACCTGATGCTTCTGGTCTGTATGCACAATGTAATTTCTGATTTATACCCAATGCTTCACAAATCAGTTTTAACAATCTGTTTTCAAAATGTGTGCCGCGAACTGTCTCAACCAACACTGGGAATCCATACCTCGGTATGAACTCTCTCAACAGCAGTTTTGCAACAGTGATTGAATCATCGTGACGTGTTGGAAATGCTTCCACCCATCTTGAGAACAAACAAACAATCACCAAAACATACCTGAGTTTGTTGTGAGGTGGCATGTCAATGAAATCAAGCTGTATTCTGGTAAAAGGACCTCCCTCTCGTCCTATGGTTCCCATGCTTACAACTGTTTTTCTGTTCGGGTTGATCTGCTGACAGATTAAACATTTCTGACAAAAGGACTCTGCAATTATTCTGAATTTTGGATTGTACCATGTTTGCCTAAATAGCCTAATCATGGAATCTCTGCCTATATGTTCTGGACCATGGTACATGCGTGCCATGTCAGAAATCCTGCTGTCTGGCATTACTACTCTGTCATCTCTGTAAACCCAAATTTCATCCTCTTCTCTTTGCCTGCATCCTGCTTTTAGCCATGTGTCTTTTTCTTCATCACTTGCCTCATCTTGTAACTGTCTTACTCCCTGCCAAGTATCAACTACAGATATTAGCATAAGTGAGTTCAAAACATGTTCATTTTCTTTTTCCCGATTGACTGCTGCATTATGTCTTGCACAAAATGTTGCTATTTCATCAGCATATGAATTTCCTTTTGTTATGTAGTCCTCTCCTCTCTGATGAGCTGTACATTTAACTACTGCAATTTTTTCCCGGTAATTGAATTCCATCTATCAATCTTTTTATTAATTTAGCATTCCTTATTGGGGATCCCGCAGAAGTTAAATAACCTCTTTGAGACCAGAGCTGGCCATAGTCATGGACTACACCATATCCATACTGACTATCAGTCACTATGGTGATTTTTTGCCCTTTTCCTAAATCACATTCTCGAATCAACCCTCACCAAAATGGAAGCTCTTCATTTAGTGTGATTTCAGTGTTTACAGTGGTATTCATTTACCATTAAAACGTAGTATTCATTTAGTATGCATGAAGACTAAGTAGTATGCCCACGAGCCGAAATATGCTAATGAGGGAATACTAGTTCTACTCAACTACCCTTCAAATACATGATGAACACTTCAATTGATTGCTAAAAGAAGACTAGTAGTATTAAAGAAGAATAGTATTTGAAGATTAGTAGTATTCTGTTAGTGTTCATTTGCAGCTCTTGTGATATTTCAAGAGCAAAATGAAGGCTAATCTCATGGATTGTGACCACTATTTGAAGACTAGTGGTATTCTTTGTGAGCAATATCTGAATACTAACAGACCACTATTTGAAGACTAGTGGTATTCTTTGCGAGCAATACATGAATACTAACGGACCACTTTTTGAAGACTAGTGGTATTCTTTCTGAGCATTATCTGAATACTAACGGACCACTTTTGAAGACTAGTGGTATTGTTTGTGAGCAATATCTGAATATTAACGATTACTTTATAGGATCGGATTGCTTGCACAGGGCTTCTCATAATGATGCCATATGGGCCTTTCAGACTAAAATTTCTTTGTTTTCGGAGTGAATGATTATAATCTGCCTGTTGCAAACACATTAGTCATACATTCAGCAAACATTTGATGATGTGTACCTGGAACATGTGTTTGTTTTCAGACTACCCAGAGGGAACAATTGTGCAAAACTGAATTAGTCACTAGATAAAAGCTTAACTGTTCTAATTCTCCTGTGTTGTTTTTGCACCAGTCTATTTTAATTTTATAATTTAGACAAACAATTTGCTAAACAAATTGTACAAGGCTTTTATGGAATTAACTTGTAAAAAGTTAATAACGACCAGATGCAGGTGGACTGTGAGATGACATTTTATTGATAGAAGAAGCTTGCAGATTGACCAAAGTTTAGAAGCACATCAGTAGTAAAATTGTCTGCATCACACATTTGAATGGATTAAATGTCTATCAAAGTATCAGAACAGCTTTAGAAAAACTTGACAAATGTTACCAGTGCATGTCATGCATCTGAACCTATAATTGACACAAATATAAACAGTCCATCTCTTGGCATCTGCACCTATAGATATATTGCAATATAGATCCAAGTGTAGAAGCACATCAGTAGTAAAAGTGTCTGCATCACACATTTGAATGGAGTAATTGTCTATCAAATTATCAGCATAGTTTTTAAAAAACTTGACAAATGTTACCAGTGCATGTCATGCATCTGCCTGTAATTGACACATATAAACAGTCCATCTCTTGGCATCTGCACTTATAGATATACTGCAATATAAACCCAAGTGTAGAAGCACATCAGTAGTAAAAGTGTCTGCATCACACATTTGAATGGAGTAATTGTCTATCAAATTATCAGAATCATTTTAGAAAAACTTGACAAATGTTACCTGTGCATGTCACGCATCTGAACCTGTAATTGACACATATAAACAGTCTATCTCTTGGCATCTGCACTTATAGATATATTGCAATATAAATCCAAGTGTAGAAGCACATCTGTAGTAATGGTGTCAAAATAAAGAAGACAAAGGAGGGTCCAAGGGAATATTAACCGACCCAGCATTGTTATCATCCCTAACAACTATAAATACCAACAACTAGGATAACAATGGGTCAAAAGGCAAACTATTTGTAAACTAACTGTGTATGTGAGGGATACAACCGCAAAATCCACTGAGAGTATGTCAATTGTTCCCATCAGATTACCAACCTGTACCGCCCTACATCATTTGGGATCCTTCACCCTGAAGGAGAGTGGTTTTACCCACAGCAGATTAGACCGATGCAGCCTAATCTAGTGAAACTATCTCAAATGTGAGTATGGTGTACTATAGCATCAGGGGGTAAACTGACTAGCAGTGCCTAATGTGAATAAATAATGTGCTAGGTGCAGAAAATTGTTAAAATTGGGTGGTGAAAATGGAAAAAACTATTTTAATAGGGTCCTATCCACTCTCAATGGTTAAAAGACAGTGCATAGTAGTGTAAACAAATAACTACTAGGGTTGAAATTCGGTCGACATGTTTCTGCAGTTGGTATGGAGCCTGAAGGTCTCCTACTGCTTCCTCAGGACCTTAGTTAATGCTACTGCGTGATGTGAATAAAGGTGAAAAGAAATATACAATATCACCTGGGATTCGCCTGTTAGAATGGTCCACAAGTCACCCAGTGTCAGCAGACAAGTATGTGAAAAAAAAATACACAAAATATACACAGTGAGTTAAAAATAGTGACAATACATTCAAAGTATATGCATTATGTACATATTGCCAACTCATTTTGCTGGTCAGTGATTCTATTCAAGTAATCTAGTCGCTGCCATTATGCTATTTAGGCAAGGAGATCAGTATAATTTTCACTCACCTATATTTTAGGGAATGCACTCTCCACCCCACCTGGCTACAGCTCAGGTAAAACGGAGAACCGCTCTATAGAAGGGAAGGGAAGGAAAGTCAGGGAGGGACTTTCAAAGCTGCACAGTTCGTATAAGACGAAAAAATATTGATCTGATATAACTTGGTTATAGCCAATTTGGCATATTATCTCTGTCTTCAATTTAAAAGCGCCCTGCATGGTTTGCGGTGCTGTCTCTTGTTGTTTGTTTGAATGCTACGAGTTCAGATATCAAGGGGCCAGACAAGCAAACCACGGACAGATTAAATGTGCAGAAAGCGCCATAAGATGTTAGTGGCGCCGTCTCGTGTTAGTCGCTCAGAGTGCTATGGGCTCGAATCTTAAAGAGCACTAGTTACCGCTATGCAATTTGCATAACGTAATGACAGTGCGCTAGAGCTGCAAGACGAAAAAGTACATGATATTAAGTACTCGTGTCATGCCTCCAATGCAGAGGTGCAAGATCGGCACTTTCAGAGTACTATGGGCTCGAATTTTAAAGAGAACTGGTTTCCGCATTGCAATTTGCATAACGGACTGACAACGCGCTAGAGCCGTAAGACGAAAACGTACTTGAAATGAAGTACTCGTGTCACGCCTCAAATATAAAGATGCAGGATCGGCGCTTACCTGTCCGTCGGTACCCCGGACATCCGTATATGCTGTCTGGAGGGAGGTAGGTATGGTTCCAGCATGCTGTGTGTTAATTCTTAGTCTTTTACGAAGCTTTACCACATTTCAGCAGATTGGAAGTGACGTGCTTTTACAGTTAAATGTATGTCAGTATGTGCCACGAAGCAGGATCAAACACTTGGGCATATTTAGACTAACTATTTATTATAAGCGCAATAACGAAGAAACAATACAAATGCAGAGACATGAAACGTTTCCTTCTGGTTTAGAAAGTGCTTTTCAATATTAATCTACTAAAAAAAATGCTGGGACTTGCCAGGTGCACCACAGAATGGTTCCAGCATGCTGTGTGCTTCTCATTCTTTTACGAAATAAATACCTTGCTTCACCACATTTCACCACATTTTCAGCAGATTGCAAGTGACGCTTTAACACTTAAATGTAGGTCAGTAACCATGTGCCACGAAGCAGGATACACTTGGGCACATTTAGACTAACTATTTATTATAAGCGCAATCACGAAGAAAAAATACAAATGCAGAAATTAACATGAAACGTTTCCTTCAGGTTTAGAAAGTGCCCTGGTTTTAAAGCTGGTGTGTAAATGCTACAAATGATTTACTTCTGTGTGACACGCCGAACACTAATCAACCTATTTTTTTTCCCATTTTACTTAATACAAGAGGTGCGATTTGTACGGACACCCTTCTTAGCCAAATTAGCCCACGCAACGATGAGATATTTCCAACTCAAACGAGCCAAAAAGGAAAGTATACTTTTGAAACATGAGTCCAGTCCTTTGGCTTATATATAGGGCACAGCGGCTTGCACTTTATACAGCATTTATAGGCGCGAACATGACTAGACTGGTAGTATCTTGATGCCGTCACGAATTTCAGTAAAGCAGGCCTTTCCGCCTTCGTGATTGGCCAACAGCGCGTGTTATGGCAAGCACTTACATTTACAAGCCTGTAGCTTGAACTCACGTAAATGAGAGCTGGCATTGCATGTTACTTTAGTACACGTGGCAGGGGAGGGATAGAAGCCCGAAACCAAAACTCAATCGGACATTTCAGCGCTGAAATGAGAAACGCTCATTGACAGTCAAAAGTAATTCAAAGCAAATGTTGTAAAGCGTTGAAAAGAATCAATTTTGTACATAGCTGCGCCAATTCAAATGTTGCGCCAGCATCTTACGGAAAGCAGTAGCATGCAAACTTCATTTCGACGTCACTCCTAGGCCTCTTCAAAGCGAATGCAGCCAGCGTCATGGCAGGTTTTGAGGATAGCGCCGCAGGGGCTGGCCAATGTAATTGGCTGGGCCGTCATTGTTAGCACTTTCGCGCGCTACTCGATTGACAGCCCGGCGACCTATACACTGCAGCTTCGTAGACAGCAGGTGTGCTTGCAGTGCACGTATACTTTGCTGCAAGTCCATTGCCCAATCAGGAACAGCCATTCTGCGCGCGCTCAACAGGATTGGAGGTACAGCAATGATCCACACCACCGTCATCAGGGAACAGATAACACTGTAAATTGAAGCCCACGAGTGCCTCACACATCTACGGTAAGGTAAACATTATTCTGGAATGTTAGTATTAATATTAATAAAACAATTATGATGGGTTAAGGAGCACTCCTATTATTCATGCTCTGGGAATGGTTGCGTCCTGGGTGACTGCTGATTCGGCTTCTGCCCACTTGTCGTAGGGATCGGACAAAATCCCCCTGCCTGCTTCATGGACTCGGGGGTCCTGATATCAACCAGTGGCGTAAAGAAACCTGAGGGGGCCCCCCTGCAAATTTCACAGAGGGGCCCCCCCATGCCCCGGACCCAGTCAGGAGCTTTAAGAACAGCGACCTCACCGCCTGTGCACAGTTCAGGAGGGGGCACCCTGGAGCCCAGGGGGGCTAGCCTGTATGTTTGGCGCACAAAATAACATTTGTGCTTATTAATGCTGCAAGCTACTGTACTTCACATACAAACAATTGAACAGCGCCAAAACGTCAATGGTACCAGAGGGTGCTTTGATATTAACATGTAAGCACCTTGCTTCTCAGCACACCCTGTTCATTGCCGTTACAATTACGTTTACCCAAGCACCGAAAGCTGAAATTTGATATGCATTTTGCAGATTTCAATTAAGGATATTTAGGTCGGAGAGTTATGTTTTTTATTTCCTACAAGCAGGTTCATGCCTTTCCAGACACCTATAAAATATTTACTTGTTTATGGTAGGAGAGGATATCTTTAAATCATTATAACATTAATTATAGCATCCGGTCTATTGCTGCGATACCTTGCAACAGTTACGACAACGGGCACGCGTGAGTAATCCAAAGAAAAGTGACTAAAATCAATAGTAATTAAGCAGGGGTACCGAGGTCAAATATCGCTCACCTCAATGCACAGGTCACCTCTATGGAGGTAAAAATTACGGGCCACCTCCTGTCAAACGGCGAAGGCGGTCTCCCCCCTTTCCAAGGGCAACAGAGCCCTCAATGACAGCACCTGACAGAGAGACACTCGCCTATTGGTGGGGTAAGGGGAGAGACTAAGAGCTTCACGTCTGAAACACAGACCCTAATATCCCCTGCCTGCCCCAGTGCAAGAGAGGCCACAGACACAAGTCCTTTTCCCACAACATATATAGCCACTCCTTCATAAGCACAGGTTCACTGCTTAACAGTGGCTTAGAGCTGATCAGGTTTTTTTGTTCCCCAACTCAACTATGAAATTGTATCCTCCCCAGAAGATGAGAGGCTGAGTAGGTCCATCATCATTCTAACTTATTAAGACATGTAAACAAGCTCCTGCTGTGCTGCATTAATCTACGAGTCATCAGTAGGAAACCCAAAAACAACCAAAGGGAAAAATCCAGTTCCCAGGCTAGAATTTGAAGACAGGAGGCCCTTGTATATTTAGAACCATTAACCACAACATTTCACGGCAAGCGCCGGAGCTTTGGTAGCGTTGGCTTCAAAAGCAGTAGGGCACGCCATGGTGCAGCAAGCAAAGTCCCGAGTTCTGCACGTTATTTTACACAAATTACTGCATTATGGGCGTTCAGAAAGATAAGTTGTCAGTCAGTCAAAGAATTCAATATGCTGAATATGAAAAATATGTAAAAAGATAAAATAAGATTTATATGCAGAGAGTTTAAAAAGTTTTTGTACGAAGTATTTTGGAAAAATAGATGGTTTGTATATGTGAAGCCTGTAAAAATATAATGCTTGATTGTACATATTGTATGTTAGGCAAGTCAGTGCTAACATAAGATTGTCAGCAAAATTAAATATCTCATTGTTGTTGTTTACATGTTCAATTTCTGTTAAAGTAGTGATGTGTACCATGTGCAGACTCTAGAACTGTCAAATGGGCTGTATTCATTGCGAAATGTGCACAATTGACTTTACTTCTTTTGTGATAAACCTATAGGAACGTTTTCTGTTTTTTAAAGGCTTAGCATAGGACTCAAAAATGTTTTTGGCAAGACATGTCAGAACCAGCATTTACCAAACATAACATTGTGTCAACTTGGCAACTATTCTTTGACTCCTGACCACACTAAAAACATAGATTTTACATTAGTTTAAGACAGGCAGGCCAGGTTTCATAGCTTGTACCATGGACAGCAGGATAGTGACCTAACGTGCAAAATGTTTTTTCTGTAGTGGCCCCTCTCAATATAGGGATGCGTATTTCAAGGACATTTGTTGTAATGTTGACTACTTAAGTCAGAAATTGTGGAGATATTAGGTTTGTAAGATTTAATAATATAGGGTCTCATTTATGAGGCCCTACCAGCACTATTAGGTCGCCGGAAGGTCACTTTTTTATGAGCCGGTGCCGGAATGTGCCACTGGCATATTTATAAGGCCACGTAAAGCAATGTTACATGGATTTACATGGCCTTATAAATATGTGCCCCAAGGGGTGTTCCATGGGTGTTGCTGGGGGTGTTTGGTCCATTGCTTTTACCAGTAGTATTAATAAGACCAGCTATGAGTGGGTAAAAAGTGGCTAGTTCTGGACTGCTAATTAAAGAGGAGTGAGCAAGCTACCTGTTCCTTAAAGACAACCTTAAAGACGTCCCTCACACAGAGTGTGGAAAAAGACATTTATTTTTTATTTTTTTTACGACGCCACCCCCTACCACCTGGTTGGTTTCAAGCTTTATCATTGGGGGTTCCATACGAGACCACCACATCACTCAGGAACACCACCACATCACTCAGGGGCACCACCACATCACTCAGGGACACCACCACATCAGTCAGGGACACCACCACATCACTCAGGGACAACACCACATCACTCAGGGACACCACCACATCACTCGGGAACACCACCAGTCGGTGTAAATGTAAATGTAAATGTAAATGTATTGGCATTTATATAGCGCACTACTTACCCGTACGACCACAACACTAGTGATATACCACTATTTTGAAACAGAACAAATGCACTGTGTAACCTTACTTGTCACACTACTCATGCTGGCACAACTAGGAATTTTCACACTGCTGGAAAAAACCTTTCGACTACATATAACAACTAAACAAACTTAACAGGTTTTAGACATGTAATCCTATGTAATTACCATGTAACATGTTAGTCACCATAGTAACCATCCTCTGCTACCAAGTTATTGATCCAGCGCTCCAATTGAAAAACTGTCTCACAAACACTATCTATGACCTCAATACTCACCATACCTTTAAACACATATACAGGCCCATAACACCAATGAGACAATTTTTGAGCAACTGAATCAGGTGATTTGATTTATAATCTATTCACATAATATTTACACTAATATTACAACTGCAGTTTTATTCTTCATTATCATGTTTCAAAATCAATTTTTGACTAAAAATCAAACCACTATGGTTGATGGATCAACTAATGGAAACTAGATCATGAATAAACAAGACCAGCTTGTCATTAAAATCTAATTTTATTTACTTTATTTTCATAAAGAAAGAGCATTTTACGTTTTAGAATCTTTATTGTATAAGGAATTATGAAAGCAGCATTTTAATAAGGAAATGAAAATTAGAACTGACATTTCAAATAAGCTCAGAAACATGAAAAATTTAGTAAAACAACTAACTAAAAACCTTTTTCCCTGAACCTATTTCCCTGTCTAAATCTTTGTTTACCTAGAAAAGAATAAATCATTAAAGTCTGCTGTCCTTACATGTGCCAAAGGTCCATCAGCATATCACACCATTCAGGAATCGGAAAGTAAGAGTTTTTTCCCCACTCATGGTGTCATAATTTATACCTTTCTCTCTAGCTAAACTTTCTACATTTTACATTCTTTCATAGGAATCCAAGCTTTTCATTGGCTTTCTCATGTCAGTCCATGATAAAATTTCATTAGGTCATTTGACTCTTGACTAAAATCCAGGCTTCATATAAGGCTCATTGTCTTTCATTTCCACATCCTCGATTTCCTCAAGAATGATACTTTACTCGAGCCTAGGACATCCACTTCCTAACCTTGGCAGGCATAACAAAAATGCTGTCCTTGACTGCCCTCCGTGAACACGCTCTTCACAACAAAGAAATCGCTCCTTGTTTCATAACGACTTTGCAGCAAGTTTCTTAACAGCTGCGCATGTGCAAGAAATCACTCTGGACAAGCTTTTGTGTCAGCAGCTCTGTCAACAATATTTCTGCATCAACTTTTAGGCCTTTCTTCGGAAACTATTATTAAACAAACACAAGACATAAATTAATTAAAGAATTGAGACCCAGACTGTTACCCTCCCCCTTTGCTAATTAACCCTGTTAATTATGTTACCTAGCAAAGCTCAAATAGGCAGCTTTTTATTTACTTGTCCTTTTCGAATGTCCGGAACTCCAAGAGCTTTTATCACAAAAGACATAACATAAGCACATAAAATAAGCACATGTCATTTAATTAAACTGCCGCATTTAATACTGACAAAGACAATAGACAAGGTTAGTTTATTAATTTTTCTTTGCGTTTGCAACAAAAAGCACATTTGTCCCGCGTGTATTTCATAAATGAATCTTTTAAGCTAAATTGATTAATAATGTCACCACAAGCTTATTGGACTGATTACTTTTGTTAAGAGAGATCAACTTCGAAAGTGTGAACAAAATTTTGTTCTTTACCTTGCTCCATCACTGCCATTCTAGTGAGTCCTCCTGTCATCGCTGCCCAAGCGCTTGGTCATTTGTATCTGAATTCTCTTGTCTTTAATTCTAATGACAAGCCAGAATCACCCCTAGAATTTAAGGCCTGGCCATCTTTGAATTTAGCATTACTGCCCACTTTATTGGAGATCATCAAATTACGCTATAGGCTAGATCCCCATCCTCGTCTAAATTCAGACTAATTGACGCTGCTGTTCTCATAGATGTTCTTGATCTCATCACATCATTCATTAGTGGCTCACTGGTTAGAAGCGGCAGACCCTGAAGCAGAAGTCGGCCCGGGACCAGGGTTCAATTCCCGACGCAGCAGGGTCTTGGGTCAATGTCCGCGGACTCGATAATTCTCGCCTAGGTGCCTTCGCTAACCATGTGTCCCACTCTGCAACTCTGGGCAATAGCTTGCTTAATCTCCACAACGGCCCCAGCAGCACCCGGGATGCCTGGCTTCACCTTGGGGGTGCCTTCTCACAGGGAAAGCCAGGACGGGTTCCCCAGCGTATACAGCGTCAGGACACCACGTAACAAGGTAACAGTGCGCTTTACAAGTATACATACATTACAGTATGGGCTATGTTCCCGGGAACTGGAAGCATGCTGTAGTGCTTCCTCTACTCAAGAAGGATGACCTTGACCCTCTCTGTTGGTCAAACTTCCGCCTATTTCACTTCTTCCGTTTTCTAAGATCCTAGAAAGGCATGTCAATATTCAACTTTCATCCTTCATCACTTCTTGTAACCTTCTTCATCTTTCTCAGTCTGGTTTCAGGGCAGGGCACAGTACAGAATCTGACTTGCTTGGAGTCACTGAACTCCTGAGGCAAGAACTTGATTCAGGTGGAGCAGCCGCCCTTATCCTTTTGGATTTAAGTGCAACCTTAGACGTGGTTCTACACTCTATCCTGTTGGACAGACTAGAGGGGCTAGATATTGTGGGCCTGGCCTTGAGGTAGATGTCCTCTTTTTCGAAAGACCACATTTTATCATCTAATAGCATTTCCAAGACCCTCTCACTCACCTCTGGGGCTCCGCAGGGCTCCATTTAGAGCCCCCTGCTCTTTAACATTTATCTTTGCCCTTTGATGGATGTGATTAAGGAGTCTGGCTCACCTTGTTTTCTTATACTGATGATTCCCAGAATATTTTCTCATTATTGAACGCTCAGAATTTAGATCCTTCTCCACTCAGGCAAGGTTTGACTAAAGTCACCTGTTGGATGAACAGTAATGCTTTAAAGCTTAATGGAAAACAACTGAAGTCTTGATTCTAAGCAACAATCCTGAAACTTTGGGGTGTTAACCACTGGAGTGTGTCTTTGGGACCCCTGCCCACGCCAGTGAACAAAGTTAAGAATCTCGGCTTCATTATTGATATGGACCTTTCACTTAAGCTGCAGGTCTCCAAACACACAGCCTCCCTTTTTTCCATTCTCAAATGGCTTAAGAAAATCCTTCGGCTGATTCCTTTGAATACTCAAAGAACGGTTCTGCAGGCCCTGGTAATGTCCAGATTGGACTACAGGAATTTTCTGTATCTGGGCCCTGATAAATCTGCAATCCACCGCTTGCAGATCATTCAGATCGCGGCTGCCCGTCTTCTTTTTCGCCTGCCCAGATATCCTTCTGCCTCTCCTTTGTTCCACAAACTACTTTGGCTTAAGGTCCATAACTGCATCAAATCCAAATCCTTATGTTATATGTTTCAAGCTAGATATGGCCTTGCCCCTTCATATATTTGAGGTCAGGTATTACCTTACGTGCCCACCCTGCAATTAAGAACTGCCAACCTTGCCTTATGTATCATGCTCAGGTTTTGCCTGGCCCACCTGAAAGGCGGTTCTTTTTCATACTTAGGCTAAAAACTCTGGCACTCCCCTCCGATAGCTCTTAGGAATTATCACTCTCTGCTTGCATTTCGTAAGAGCCTAAAGTCTCTAACCTTTAACTGCCCGGACTGAGCTTCGTGGGTTCTGCTTCGGATTTTTGCAGATCTAGCAGTGGGAGACCCTTTCTGGTAGCTGTGCACTTTACAAGTTTCTTTCATTAATAATAATAATAACCACAAGGTAATGCCCAAAAATACTCCTAGAGGGAGGAAATCCTTGAAAGTAATAGATTGGCAAACCGTGATTGAATGTTGAGTTGAGTAGCATGTATCTACGGTAAACTTAATAACCCAGGGTGGTAGTAAACCCACAAACATATCAGTAGAAATGGTATGCCATTGTTCATGTGCTAAAGTAGAGGCTGAGAATAGCCAAGACTCTTATTAACCCCTTCGATGTTCGTGATGAGCTCAGCTCGTCATGAGGCACGGTTGAGCTGTGCTGATGACGAGCTGAGCTTGTCATGGACAATAGGAAAACATAATAGTCAGCATAGGAGGGGAAAACCATAAGCAGCGAAGGTGTTAAGAATGAGCTTACTTTGAGCTCTAACAGCACAGACCTGGACATAATCAAGACATCAGCCTAACCAGCAGGCTATTAAAAGGAAAGAAGGCCCACCCAAGAGTGCATTTTGGTCCTTTATTGTAAGTCACCATAGATTTATGAAAACATTGTAAAGCATTTTCCTGTGATTTTGTGGTCGGCGTTAAGGCAGCATTTGTAGAAAATACAATTCCTTTGATCACTTAAGGGAGTCTTTTCAGTCATTTCTTCAGGTCCTTAGGATTCATTTGGATTGAGCATCTGTAACTGTTTAAAAATGATTGTACATTTCCTGTCTTTGAAGGGTAATGAAGGAGTACAAGCCAAAATATTCTTTGAACCAGAATGGAAAGTGCTGTGAAATTCATACATTGCAAAGAAGTAGGACTTGATCCAGCTTGCAACAGTTTCTACTTTGAAATCCTTTTAGAAATTATAGATTTTAATAGTTTGTTCTTATTAGAAAAGGTATTCTGGCTCAAGATAAAGAAATGATGCCGCTCTACAGAGCATGTATAATCGAAAAAGCTCCTTAACCAGCAAAAAATGGTTGCATTCACAAGATATTAATGTAGACTGTTCTAGATCATCATCTCCCTGAATCGGTAGAGGAAAGGCTCCTATTGTTCTGTGTGCTAAGTCATTTTCTACAATAAATCTTTTAGTGTCTCAAAATAGAATCCTGGGGAAAAGCTTTCTTTAAACTCCAAAGTCTTCATCTGCTAGTTCAGTCCAATAGAAACTTAAACATAGATTTTGGTCCTTAAAAATAATTGAGGTAAAATATGCCTTATGAGCAAAGTTCTCAAAAACTTGCCAATAAAAATTGACTAACCCTAAGAAACCTTTGGGTTTCTTTGAAATGAATGAGCCGAGGCCAATATAATATGGACACAGTCGTTTTAAGGTCCATAATGTAAAGGAACACCTCTTTATGTATGGTCACTCCTATGTTCTGCTGAATGATGGTATTATTTATTTAGACTCTGCACCCTTCAGCACTGCTGTCCAGTGCCCAGCGTGTATGCTCTGGCCCTAAACCACATAGAAATGAGCTAATCCCTGATTGGTTTAGTTTATTTATCTCTCTTCTAAGGCTGGAATATCTAGTGTAGAAACTACACCCATAGTGTGTAAAGTTATATGTCACCGGTAGAATGCAGTGCGTAATGTGTCATCCATTAGTATGACATGGAAGACCTGGCTTCAGGTCTACCATTGCAACCAGATTACGGCAGTTTTTTTGTGTAGTTCGACATCTCATAATACGCCTCCCCTTTAAATAATAATAAGCCACCTTTTGTAGGCATTGTAGCCTACAAGGTGGATGGAGTGTGTGATATTTATTAGTGCAACATGTATGACTTTAATGTTATCATTTACTTACAGTCATAAGCCCCCAAAACTATTTTCATTGTGGAAAGGCCTGTGCAGATTAAAATATACATTGCGTATCTCAGGATTGGAGCCAGCTACAATAATAAATAAACCACTCTTTTTATTAATTATTAAAAGCACAATTTAATGGTAATGTTACATTTATAATAACTATTTCGGAAAAGTAACTTTTATAAAGTTAATTTTTCCTTACCAGAAGGTCTTGGATGCTACATTACATTAGTTCTCTGGCAAATGTCAATCTTCTGCTTGACCCTAATGAGGCTTGAAAATACACCTGGGAGTAGGGAGGTGTTTTATTCCCATGGCAAGAAAAGAAATTGGGATTGGTCCAGGAAATTAATTTACTTTAGTAGGGCCTGACTTGACAATAGTAACTGTTAGGTGACACCTGCAAAAGGCTCATCCTCAATAACACTAGTCAGGCTGGCACCAAATCTACGATCCAGGGAAAGTAGAGCCAACCCCACAGCCGGCTTTGTGTAACCACAGAGGTGTGGACTGCTCATTACTCTGGCCATCATCCTACCTTGGAACACAGGCTCCGCACATGGGGTAAAGGATTTCCCCATTTTTTTTAGGACTAAGGTACACTGCTGGATTGTTTACAGTAGTTCAAACAGCAACATTTTCAAAAATGGGTAGAGGTGTGTGAGAAATTGGGGTATTGGTTGGGGTGAAACCCTACTCAAGCAGTAACCATAATTCCTGTCAAGGTGAAAGACATGTAAATTCCTAAATTACCTTGTGCTTAACGATCTGGTAGCTTGGCACCAATAGCACCATCCTCAGAAATCTCTCTGGGCTTGTGGAAGAAGAGAAGAAGGACTGCACCTGTTGTTTGAGACCTGAGAGAAGACCAGAAGGGCTGGACTTGCACCACTAGTACCCAGGACAAGAAATGGACTCCAAGGGTCTATTGGCTGACCTCATGTGTTGCAAAAGGGGACACAAACAATTGGCCAGCAGGGTACTTCAGGAGAAAGGCCTGCCAAGTTCTCTTGAAGTACCCTGCTGGCCAATTTCATTTGCACCTGGGCTAGACCCTGCTGATGGCCTCCGTCTGACACCGTGGGATTCAGAGTCTCTACATGAGTCTATGATGTTCTGGGTGCCTGACAAGCGTACACATTTGTTTTGTGGGCACCACAAAAAAGTTTGGAAACTTTGGAAAATGTTTCTAGCTTCACAGTTTCAGCAGGACCTGCCAGAAAAAGCAACCACCTGAAAGTTGCATGGCATCAGGCTAGATTTCAGCTTAATCCAGCTCAGATGTCCCCATAGCTCAAAATCACTAACTAACTGCCTTTCTGTGTTTGGACTCACAACATTTTCAGCAAGAACCCACCAATGGTCGACAGTGTCAGCTGGACCAACTTGGTTCAGGCATCCACGGTGGTGGCTACAGTTTCAGCTGCAACTCTTTTCATCTTAATAAGTGAAAAAGTTCCATTTGAAAAAAATGTGAACATTTGTCTTTAAAGAAGAGACAAAGGGGCATATTTTCAAGCCCCTATTGCCACAACAACGTCACTTTTACCGACATTGTGGTGGCGATAGGGGCTGCACCTTATGTACAAGGTAGCGTTAAGCCATTTAACTTGGCTTAACGCTGCATTGTACATAAAGACCCCAATCATGCTATGGCTAGCGTGAAAGAGGAGGACAGTGGGTGTTGCGATGGGCGTTCCACTGCAACACCCATTCAATTTGATGCTGACTCCTATGTACAAGGGTGACATAGATAGGAGGCAGCGCCAAAATTGAGATCAGGCAAATCCTGGTCTTAACTTGGTGAAATGAGGAGAATGCATTATTTTTCTTCGTTTTTGCTTTCTCCATGGGTGCTGCACAAGGCAGCACACATGGAAAAAGCAAAATGCCATGGTTAGTTTATGTAGAGGAATGTGTCTCTTCCTATATATAAACAAACCTTTAAAAAGATTCAATGTTGTCACTTTCATGTGTGCTGCATGAAGCAGCACACATGAAGATTACAGAATGGCGTTTTAGGATTGTTTATGTGCAGTAAGGGACATCTTCCTTCACATAAACAATCCTCCCCTGCACGCAGACACCCTTGCACTATGGTGCAAGGATGCTTGCGTTGGGGCTAAATTGCTAAACTTAGAGCCATCGCAGGGTGAAGCGCAAGGCTGCACCACAATTTTGTAAATATGGTGCAGTCCTTGCTTTTCAGAAGTGGTGGAGAGCAGCGTTAACCAAGGAGGCTAATGCTGCACTCTTCCACTTCCTTGTACATATCCCCCAAAGTCCCTTTTTGAAGTGGGACTTAGGGCCCGATTCACAGAATGAACTTACTACTTTTGGCATTCACAGAATGCACTTACTACTTTTGGTATTCACAGAATGAACTTACTCATTTCGGTATTCACAGAAGTTTGGACTACTAACTTTAGGACTCCTAAATGCCTTCTGTAAATACCGAAAGTCTTAAAATTAGGATTTTTCTCAATTTAGTAGTAGTAAAGTTAGGACTACTAACTTTAGGACGCCTAAATGCCTTCTGTGAATACCGAAAGTCTTAAAATTAGGATTTTTCTCAATTTAGTAGTAGTAAAGTTAGGAGTCCTAACTTTACTACTACTAAATTGAGAAAAATCCTAATTTTAAGACTTTCGGTATTCACAGAAGGCATTTAGGCGTCCTAAAGTTAGTAGTCCTAACTTTACCACTACTAAATTGAGAAAAATCCTAATTTTAAGACTTTCGGTATTCACAGAAGGCATTTAGGAGTCCTAAAGTTAGTAATCCTAACTTTACTACTACTAAATTGAGAAAAATCGTAATTTTAAGACTTTCGGTATTCACAGAAGGCATTTAGGCATCCTAAAGTTAGTAGTCCTAACTTTACTACTACTAAATTGGGAAAAATCCTAATTTTAAGACTTTCGGTATTCACAGAAGGCATTTAAGAGTCCTAAAGTAAGTAATCCTAACTTTACTACTACTAAATTGAGAAAAATCGTAATTTTAAGACTTTCGGTATTCACAGAAGGCATTTAGGCGTCCTAAAGTTAGTAGTCCCAACTTTACTACTACTAAATTGAGAAAAATCCTAATTTTAAGAATTTCGGTATTCACAGAAGGCATTTAGGAGTCCTACAGTTAGTAGTCCTAACTTCTGTGAATACCGAAATGAGTAAGTTCATTCTGTGAATACCAAAAGTAGTAAGTGCATTCTGTGAATGCCAAAAGTAGTAAGTTCATTCTGTGAATCGGGCCCTTATTTTTTTTTTATTTCACCAAGACCATCCACTTGGTGTATCCAAGCCATACACACCCCCATCATGGTCTGTCTCAAATTGTGCCTGAGTCAGTCTACCATAACCATTGGTATGTTGCACATTTTGGTGCTTTATCTCCGTAAATTAAAAAAATAATCAGATCACCAGTTTCCCTCTTGTCATTTTGTCCAATTTTTATCATCAAAATGTTCTATTTTCTACTTTGTTGTACAGCTGACTTTTTAAGTGTTTTATTACTTCTAAATGCTTTACACATTTTCTTTAACTTAAGCCTGTGTGCTCTGTGTCATAGCTATGAGGGGTTAAATTACTGAAACCTTTGCAGAGACAAAATCAGTTAATGAATTCATTACATGTGGTGAACCTCTATCCACCCCAATTAATAATCCACGTTCTTACTCATAGTTACTTCTTGGGTTGCAGATGTCAGAAAAGGGTAGTTGATAAACCTTTAGAAGAACTCTGGGGCATTACATTGCCCAAAGATCATTGCTCAACATTCAAAATGCCCAAATGGAGCATGAAAAATGGTCTTCCATTTGTCTTTTTCTTTATTCCATAGAGGATGGTAAGGACCTCTAAGATGTAGGGCCAGATTTAATATCCTTTCATACAACTTAGTACAGCAAAGCAACATGCTGCACTACATGAAAGGGAGAAAGCAGAAACGTGCAGCCTCAACTATGATATGGGGCACTTATGCTCTCTCATAGCACTAGCATTCTTCCAGCAGCCTAGCCCAATGTAGGCACCCTTGCACCATGGTGCAAGGGGGCCTGCATTACAAGGAGAATTGGTTTCAGAAAGGATCCTCCAATATGTGTGCTGCAGAATAGAGCACACATATAAAGAGCAAATAACGAGGAAAAAAAAGATGTTTCTACTCATTATGCTGTCCTCTGGGAGGCATAGTGATTTGACTCAGTGCCAGAATTACAAAACTTGGTAAATCTGGAATTGCTCAAAATCCTTGGGTGGATGCATTGGAACGGCCATGCTACACTGTTAGAATGCTTCCCAGAATGAAAGCAGCACAAGCCACTGTGTTGCCTAACATTTCTTCATAAAGTCACACAAGGTGGTTCAATTTGCCCCTTGCATGGCTTTATATATATCTAATAGCATTTTGTGTCATGGCCGTGCCACATAAGTGACGCAACCACCACACAAAATGATAATATATATGACCCCTAATTTGGTCAATATTGTTGTTCCACAATGCACTCCAAAATATCCTTTATAAGGGGCAAGGGCATGTGCTTTTTTTACAGACATCTTGTTCTTTCCACAATAGTCTTTTAGTGTCCCCTTTTCATATTCAGAAGGAGAAAAGATTAAAACATAAGTAAATATTGCACTTAAAACAGTTGGTGTGATGCTACGAATTCCCTTAGAGGGGGAAGGGACAAGATCTTGACTTTACTTGCTTTTAATTTAGGGATGTTTGTGCCTTTCCTTGCCCATTATTCCCATTTGCATATGGCCCAGATTTATTACCATTTTGAGTTGTGGTTCTGCCACTTTTTTTTGGCACAGCCACAGTGTTTCAAGTTTCAAGTTCAAGTTTCAAGTTTAAGTTTATTTGTTTGATTAATTAAAATCTTACAAAAATGTGACCTTAGTGAAAATATCAGCATCAATACACATTTAAAACATCATGATAATAGTTTAAGAAAAAAAATAAAACTAGGTAAAATTTTGCTTAAGACCTTTGGCAATCACATTTAAAATTTTTACAAAAGCAACATTCATTGGTAAGTCATTCGGGCTTAAGCACACCATTATTGCTTGTCTACAGGTTCTTATATCTTGTGCATTAAACAACCTCCTGAGGATTAGTCTCCTTTCTGAGTCTATGGCAGGGCACAGACATACCAAGTGCACAATGTCTTCTTTTACCCCCTTGCAAAGTCTACATAACGTATGGCCCTCGTTTGACTTCCAGGTAAGCATGGGCGGAAAATCCGTTCCGCTCGCGGATTTTGCGGATTTTCGGTAAATTCGCAATCCGCGAACTCCCGCGAATTTACCAAAAATCCGCAAATCCGCGAGCGGCGGATTTTTCCGGGGGCAAAAGTTCAAGCCTGGCCTGTTGTAACTATTTTAGGATGGCGCCGGCAAGCTGCCAGCGCCATCCTAAAATAGTTACTAAGTTAGCTTCAACAGGAAGCTCTAATAGATAAAATAAAGCAGGTGCTCGCACCTGCTTTATTTTATCTATTAGAGCTTCCTGTTGAAGCTAATTTAGTAAGTATTTTAGGATGGCGCTGGCAGCTTGCCGGCGCCATCCTAAAATATTTACAACATGCCCTTCCTGTGACCCTTCCTGTGACTCATTCGTCGTCGAGGCAGGTGTGCCTTCTTCCCAAATCTACCGTGGAAAATCAGCTGTGGTGCTGGATAGAGGCTTTTGCATCCTTGACTTTCACGAGCGCAATACCCGTGCTGTTCCTGTGACCAGGAGCTTTTTCTCTTCATCTGCTGAACTGATCTTTCTCTGACCTTTTATGCACACAAGAGGCATGTGAACTCGCATGGAAGCCCCGCACGTTTGGCCCCGCGCACACACTCGCGGTTTGCACCGTCTTCCCGCCATTCACCCACTATGATGGACAGCTCACTCAAGGGACCCCTGCACCCTTCGGGGCGATTGCATAGTAACACACACATGGTCGCTCGAACTAGTTGATGCTCAAATTCAGTGACTCATTCATTAGCCCAAAAACAATCATGAGCGTCTTCGAGGCTGGACAGGTGTGCCTCTTCCCAAATCTACCGTGGAAAGTCAGCTGTGATGCTGGGTAGAGGCCTTTGCATCCTTGACTTTCATGAGCGCAATCCCCGTGCTGTTCCTGTGACCAGGAGCTTCTTTCTCTTCATATTATTGTGTTCGCACGGGTTGCTGCAAGTTCGCACGCGTTTTGTACAATTTCGCAATTCGCGAAATTGTACAAAACCCTCGCGAACTTGCAGAAACCCATGCGAACATAAAAAAAAAAAAATCCGCAAATTCGCAACCACCACACAAAATGATAATATATATGACCCCTAATTTGGTCAATATTGTTGTTCCACAATGCACTCCAAAATATCCTTTATAAGGGGCAAGGGCATGTGCTTTTTTTACAGACATCTTGTTCTTTCCACAATAGTCTTTTAGTGTCCCCTTTTCATATTCAGAAGGAGAACAGATTAAAACATAAGTAAATATTGCACTTAAAACAGTTGGTGTAATGCTACGAATTCCCTTAGAGGGGGAAGGGACAAGATCTTGACTTTACTTGCTTTTAATTTAGGGATGTTTGTGCCTTTCCTTGCCCATTATTCCCATTTGCATATGGCCCAGATTTATTACCATTTTGAGTTGTGGTTCTGCCACTTTTTTTTGGCACAGCCACAGTGTTTCAAGTTTCAAGTTCAAGTTTCAAGTTTAAGTTTATTTGTTTGATTAATTAAAATCTTACAAAAATGTGGCCTTAGTGAAAATATCAGCATCAATACACATTTAAAACATCATGATAATAGTTTAAGAAAAAAAATAAAACTAGGTAAAATTTTGCTTAAGACCTTTGGCAATCACATTTAAAATTTTTACAAAAGCAACATTCATTGGTAAGTCATTCGGGCTTAAGCACACCATTATTGCTTGTCTACAGGTTCTTATATCTTGTGCATTAAACAACCTCCTGAGGATTAGTCTCCTTTCTGAGTCTATGGCAGGGCACAGACATACCAAGTGCACAATGTCTTCTTTTACCCCCTTGCAAAGTCTACATAACGTATGGCCCTCGTTTGACTTCCAGGTAAGCATGGGCGGAAAATCCGTTCCGCTCGCGGATTTTGTGGATTTTCGGTAAATTCGCAATCCGCGAACTCCCGCGAATTTACCGAAAATCCGCAAATCCGCGAGCGGCGGATTTTTCCGGGGGCAAAAGTTCAAGCCTGGCCTGTTGTAACTATTTTAGGATGGCGCCGGCAAGCTGCCAGCGCCATCTTCATATTATTGTGTTCGCACGGGTTGCTGCAAGTTCGCACGCGTTTTGTACAATTTCGCAATTTGCGAAATTGTACAAAACCCTCGCGAACTTGCAGAAACCCATGCGAACATAAAAAAAAAATCCGCAAATTCGCGAGAATTCGCGGATTTTGCGGATTACGAGTTCGCAAATCCGCAAAATCCGCGAACGCGAGATCCGCAAAATTCGCCCATGCTTACTTCCAGGATGGAAGATGACACAAACCTGGCCATAGACCAAAGCGTGCTCCTATAAATGTTCGCTTACTTTGGACTGACCATGCAGTATGAAGGTAAGCTTGGATTTGGTTTTTTTTTGTAGCCGTTTATGATTGGCCATGAGTGCTTACGTTTTACTAATAGAGCTTTGTCTTTTAGCAGCGATAGGTGAGTAACCAGCTTGTTGATTGTTTTTTTAAAGCTTTCCTGCGTTATTGGGTTTTCCCAGATTGCTGATATTCCAAATTCTTCTTTTGCATTGTTTAGGTATTTCCACGCTTGCAGTGTCTGGTTATCTTTAACCTCTCTCCACAAAGCTATAGACAATTGATTGTCCTGATCATTTTTTACTCTATTCCAAACTTTTAATGTTTGGCCTTGCCGGGCATATAGCTGATTGTTCATACCGAATTCCATCCTTATTTGCGCTTGTGAGGCATTACATGGTAGGGTGAATAATATTTTATAGGTTTTTGCCACAGCATTGTTGATAAGCCCAGCATCCTTCCCGTTTAGCACTTCAGTGCCATATGTTAAGGATGGTAATAATTTGGCAGCTATGATTTTTAACAGTGGCCAATATGACAGTGCAGATAGATTCTTTTGTAGGGTTCTAAATGCCGCAATCAAGCTATTCGCCTTCCTTACTATATCTTCCCTTTGTGATACAAAACTTCCGGACTCATTGAAAAGGACACCGAGATATCAATAACTCTCCACTTGCTCTAGTTGTGTTTGGCCCAACAACCATTTCATATTTTGTCTTTTTCTTCCTGTCACAACCATTATTTTTGTTTTTGTCTCATTTATTGTCATTTGGTTGTTTTTTGTATATTTAAGTGTACGATCGATCAGTCTTTTCAGGCCCACTTTAGTGTGGCTCAGCAACACCACGTCGTCTGCATATAGCAAGTTAGACATTTGTTCTCCGGCTAACCTAGGTGGATGTGAGTTTACCTCATTTAATGAGATGGTAAGATCAGCCACAAATAAGTTGAAAAGTAAAGGCGCAAGCACGCATCTCTGCTTAAGGCCACGAGTCACCAGTATTTTTTTGGACAAAGCTCGGCCATCACCTATCCTCACCTTGACCCAGTTATCAGAGTATAATAGCTTAATAAGAGTCAGTAGTGAGCCTGGGATTCCGTAGCTCTCGAGTTTTTTCCATAGGAGGGACCTATTTACTAAATCAAAGGCCGATCTGAAATCGACAAAACAAAAGTAAAGTGACTGTTTAGAAAAAAGTGACTTATCCATTAAAACTGATAAAATTAACAAATTGGTTGTGGTGCCTAAGCCCTTAATGAAGCCGGTCTGGTTTGGGGGTAGTATTGACTTTTCCTTGACCCAATCAGTCAAAATTGATAGTAAGAGACCTGCGAATAACTTGGCATCCGTATCTTGCAGGGTGATCAGACGATAATTCTCCGGTAGTTGCCAATTACCTTTTTTGAACACGGGCGATATAAGTGATCCTCTCCAGGATTGTGGTATTTGCCCGGTATGGATAATTTCATTGAAAACCTTTGTCAGATAGGTGGCCCATAATAGGGGGTCCTCTTTGTAGGGGGCAAAAGGGATACCGTTGGGACCCGGAGCTCCATCCCTTTGTCTCTTTATTAAGTTTGCTACCTCACTGTTTGTGAAATTTATCACCGGATCCGTTTCAGTTGGTATTTCAGTGGGGTCTTTGTGGCACTCACCGTTGGTACACAATTCTATTCCGACGAATAGGGTTTTTTTAAGAAACCTTACCCAGTCCTCTTCTGTTATTGGCAAGGCTATTACAAGCTTGTTTGGTCTGTTTATTTCGTTAATAATTTTCCAAAATTCTCTGGAATTTGGTTGGTTACTAGCGTGGAAGATTTTTGTCCATAGCTCTTGTTGGGTTTTATTTTTTTCAGACCATATTAATTTCCTCAAGTTACTATTCGTATTTCTGAGTTGTATCCTGACATCTTCATTTTCCGGCATCTTGGTAAGTTGTTTCCTCAATATGTTACGGGTCCGCCTCACTTTTTTAATTGTGTAGGGAAGATTGATCTTGTTATCAATTTTTATTTCTTTTTTCCTAAATTTCATTTTCTTACAAGTCGTATTTTCGTTATCCAATTCTACTGCCTTTTCGGTGAATTGTTCCCAACATAGTATTGCTGACTGCGTTGCATGCTTCTCAAAACATTCAATTGTCAATTTTTGAGCCCTTTTTTCCACAACATATTTTTTATCCGGTTTCCAGATGAGTTTCTTATGATTAATTGACGTAATCTGTCCTCGTGTGGTTAAATAACTTTGATGTCTGGAGAAATCAAAACACAATTCCACTATTTGCTGGCTGTGATCACTGTCGATTCGCTTATTAGGTCGATAGGAACCAATTTTATCAAACATGTCTAATGACATCAATGTAAAGTCAATTCTTGATTTGGATTCGTGGTTGTAAAATGACCAGCCACAGTGCAAAATGCTAATCGAAAGCCACAAGTGCTAATTTGATTTGTCTTGCATGGCTTTGTAAAAAAAAGTAATTCAATGCAGCACCTTGCGCTGCTTTGCATTACAGTGTGTCGGGTAGACTTTACATAGGTATAACATGGACATTCCTATGCATAGACCTATGTATTTGACAGATGCCCACAATGATTAATGGCAATAAACCTGGGTTCACACCAAAATGGTGCACCTATCCAGAGGGGTGTAAATAGGAGAATTATCTTAATTTCTCCATGTTACTTGCTCTTTCCTTGTGTGCTGTATTTTGAAGCACGACTGGAAAGAGCAATATGCCCTCACGGACTGTATTAGTGCAGCAAGATACCCGTTCCGGCACAGAAACAATCCGGCCTGCAATGCACTCACACTTGTTCAAGGGTAGAGGGCTGCCTATGTTGGTGTTAGGCAGTCACAAGTGCACCAGCTCTGGGAGAGAGCTGAACTGAGTCATATCTTTGTAAATATTGCACAACTCAGCTCTTTCATCTTTTTTGAGTTTAAAATAAGTTTATTAATTGCATTACAAGGTAGGAATACAGAATATAATTAAAGAGTTATGAGGAAAAACAATAGGGAGAGAGGAAAAGAAGAGAAAACATAGAAATGATATTCAAAATACATTGCAATGTGAAATGAGTAATAGGAAACAATAAACTAATCATGGGTATCGGAGAGTAAAAAGAAAGGGTACAGTAATTATAAAATGAAAGCAGAGCAAATGTAATTATAAGTATGCAGTAAAACATCTTAGCACAGAGTAAGGAATGAAAAAGGAACATCAAGGGGGTTTGGAAACCTCCTGCTGAGCAGGTTGTGGGCGGAAGGAATGAGTTGTGCATTTATCTAAATACATCGTAACAGGAAGCCATAACTCAGTATGCTTGGTTGCCAACTGGGCAGGAAAAACAAAAGCAGTATCAAGTCTATGATTGTGACAAACATTATACCACCATGCTTTAAAAGTAATATCAGAAGAAGACTTCCAATTAACAGTAATTTGTTGAAATGCAACAGCTAGTAATAAATCAACAATACGAACATGAAGGTCAATCTTATCCCAACAAGGGGAGAGACTACCCAAAAAGATATGAGTAGGGGAAAATGGAACACTAGTGCAAAAAATAACATTAATTGGTGCCCAAACTTGTAAACAGAAGGCGTGAACATTTTTGCAAAGGAATAGCATGTGAAATAAAGTGGCATTAGGCAGAGAGCAAGACCAGCATGTATCTGGAGTGGTAGGGAAACGCTTGTGAAGAGTAGAAGGAGTGTGAAGCAGGCGGTTATATATAAGAAAATATAGATTGCGTTAAAGATGCAGCCCTGGAAGTTTTATGAATCTTAGTCCAAATCTTGTCCCAAAGAGCGATTGGCCATGATAAGGAAAAATCATTCTCCCAAAGCTCCTCTATTTTGGATTTTGGTCTGGGAAATGTATGTGTATGGAGGTGTTTGTAAATGACAGAGGCTTTAGGAAGGGCTTGTAAGATAGAATGAAGGCGAGAAATGGGATTGGGTGAGATAGGAGAAGGAGTAGACTTGGATAATCTATTATAAGTTTCCATGACCGTTGATTTAAGGAGGAGGTAGTTGGGAGTAAATGAGAGGGGCAAATCAAAAGTGAGACGAAGAGCATGAAAAGGCAGAAAGGTAGAATGTGAGAATAATTGTGATATCCAAAGCAAACCTTTGGTTCTCCAGGATTTCCAGTAAAAGGGCTTACCTCAGAGTAGAATGTATTTCTTGTGCCAAATAGTGTGTGAAAGGAAATCGGCAACATTTGCGGGAGGGGGAGGATTAGAGGATAAGAGGAGTTTAAGAGTGAATTTATGAATAGGATTAGGGATTGAGGAAGGCTTGCGCGAAAAGGAGATGTACTCAGCAAAGGAGAAAGGGGAAAGGAACAGACGTTCAACCTTAGTCCACAGAGTGCAAGGGGAATCTGGATCTTGGAGCCAAAAGGAAGATTGACGTAATAAAAAAGCCTTATGATAAGCCGGAAAGTCTGGAAAATTAACTCCACCTTCAGAGGCAGGGCGAATAAGTTTAGCAAGGGACATTCTGGGTTTATTATTAATATGCCATAAAAAGGAAGACAGGACTGAGTTAATTTTCTTAAAAAACTTAACTGGAATAGAAATGGGGATATTGGAGAGGGTATAAAGAGCAATAGGGGAAAGCATCATTTTAATAGTATCTAAGCGGCCCCACCAAGACAAATAGAGAGGATGCCACTTAGCTGTAAGGTCGGATAATTTCTGAATACATTTAGTAAGGCAAAGGGAAACGGTTTCAGGAATGGAAGGGGTAATATGTAATCCTAAATATTTATTATGAGAGGAACTCCAGGTGAAGTTGGAGACACTAAAATCCGGTTTAAAGGTTAATTTCGTCAAGGGAAGGATCTCGCATTTCCCATGGTTAAGTTTATAACCAGAAATTGAGGAATAGGTCCTTACTTCCTCCAAGAAAGCAAGGATGGAGACCGTGGGGTTCGAGATGAAAAGTAATATGTCATTTGCATAAGCAGCAAGTTTGATGGAGAGATCTTTGGTCTGAAAGCTGTGGATATTGGGATGTTGGCGTAGTCTAGACAAGAAGGGTTCTAAAGCAAGGTTGAAAAGAAAAGGTGAGAGGGGACATCCTTGGGGAACGCCTCTGCCAAGGTCAAAATAAGGAGAAATTTGGCCATTAGCGTAAACTGCAGCTCGTGGACGAGAATACAATAGTGAGATTAGGGAAATAAAATTAGGGCCCAACCCGAACCATCTAAGAGTATGAAAGAGATAAGGCCATTCAACCCTATCAAACGCTTTCTATGCTATCGCCGCGAGGGATGCTGAAGGTGGGAGGATTTTGTTAAAATGTTAAATAAAAGTCTATTATTGTCGGTAATGTAACGACCTTTAACAAAGCCTGATTGTTCCTCACCTAAGAGGTCAAGGAGCAAATGGTCCAATCTTAACGCTAGTGATTTGGCAAAAATGTTATAGTCGATATTGACCAGGGAGATAGGTCTATAGTTTTTGCAATATTGGATGTCTTTTCCGGGTTTGGGTATTAAACAGATGTGTGCATCTGAAAAGGTTCCTGAGGAAGTACCCAATTCAGCAAAAGAGTGGAGAAGGGAATGGAGCTTTGGAATCAATAATTTGGAGAAGTGGATATAAAATTCAATGGTAAAACTATCTGGGCCAGGAGCTTTGTTAAGTTTGGAGGGCAGTGAGCAATTCTTTCTGTGAAATGTCAGATTCTATGGGGAAGAGGTCAGGAGGGAAAGGTGTGGGTGTTTGAATGGTGGAAAAGAAGTGAGTGAGAGACTGAGAAGAAGATTGGGTGTCAGAATTATATAAGGTCTCGTAAAATTGGGAAAATGTAGCAAGAATATCGGCATCCTTATGTTGTAAGTGTGCATTAGTGTCATAAACCGATTCAATGTTCACCTTATTATGCTTGACCTTTAAGTAATTAGCAAGAATTTTCCCAGCTTTATTTCTACCACCATAGAATTTGGCACTTGACTTAAGCAAATACAAAGATGCATCTTCAGTGGATTTTTCGTTAAATTTGAGCTTAGCAGCGACCAGAGCTGTCAGACTATCTGAGGAGTGTGAAGTCAAATAGGCGTGTTCCAATCGCTTAATGTCATGGAGGAGGGAATTATTGAATTGGCGAGCAATCTTGCGTTTTTTAGCGACAAAACTAATAATGAAGTTGCGTGCAGTTGCCTTAAAAGCATCCCAGAGATTGTGTTTCGAAACAGGTGGGATATCATTAAAAGAAAGAATTCATCAAAAAAGGTATTGAAGGCAGTAGGAAAACTTGGGATCTAAAAGGAGGGCATTATTAAAATGCCATCTTTTGGGCCCATCAACTTTAGGGATAACATCAAGGCTAACTACCAAAGGGGCATAATAAGAGAGCAATATCGGACCAATTTCCGCCGCTGTGAGCGTTTGAGCAAGATCGTGGGAAACAAAAATATAGTCAATTCTTGATTGCGAACGATGATAGGGTGAATAAAAAGTAAACTCTTGTAGAGTCGGGTTACATAAACGCCAGGAGTCCACAAGCTTATGCTGGGATATAGCTTGGGTAAAAAGTTTATGTGATTTTGTTGGAATATAAGTGGAATCAGACTTTCTATCCAAAAAAGGGTTAAGAGGGTGGTTACAATCTCCTGCAAGGATGAAATTCTCGTCCATGAATTGGGTAATGCGTGGAGAAAAGTCAGCCCAAAAAAGGGGTTCACCGTTGGTGGGACCATAAACATTAAGAAGAGAGAGTGGAACACCTCTAAGTGATAGTCTGACATGTGTCCATCTGCCGTTAGTATCTGATTCTTGATGAATGATTGTAAAGGGGAGCGACCTGCAGACTAGAATTGCAACACCATTGCGCTTACCATCACCTTGTGAGTAAAAGACTTCACCCACCCAACCTCTTTTAAGCTTAGCAGATTCTATATCAGAAAGGTGAGTTTCCTGAAGGAATGCAATATCAACATTTAGTTTAGCTAGGTGGGATAAAATGTGCTGTCGCTTAATTGGGGAGTTGATACCCTTAACATTCCAAGAAGTTATGTTTAAGGACATAATTTGTACAATAAAACATCACATTTGTGACATAAGAAACCCATGATGAAATCAATGAAAATGAGGAAGTCAAGAGAGAAAAAAGAATTGAATATAAGTGCGAGAAAAAAGAGGAGAGTAAGTTGAACAAGAAGACAGTGTGCATTGAAGACATATGTAGTTATAGGAGAAAAACCCAAGATTAGGAAGGACGAAATAGAAGGAAAGAAAGCAACATAGAAGAAGAGATGAAAGAGAGAAAAGAAATTGGCGAAGATGAAAGTGTGTGTGAGGAGAAAACATAGGGGAAAAAATAGCAAGGAATGCGAAAAAATTGATGAAAGGAAAGAGGAAAAAAGAGAAAAACCACAATGTGGAAAGAGAGAGGTTATAACCGCAATATTGACAAGAAAGCTGAACTACATGAAGGGAAGCAAAAAAAGAAGGGAACAAAGTAACAAAAGGAAAAAGGGAGAGAACATACCTACAAAAGGAGAAGACAAAAAGGAAGAGGATGAGGAGGAATTTGGGAGGGATGGAACCACACGGGTGAGGCAGTACATTCTAGATCAGCCAGGCGAGGAACCGGGGAGACAACAGCAGATGGGGGAAAATTCCTGCGGAAATAGAGAAGAGTAACAAAGATTAGTAAGGAAACAACAGAAATTCTAAAACAAGCAATAGCGAACAACATCTAGACTAATTAAGGGAATGGAGCAAGAGAAGCAGGCACAGGAAAGGCCTAAGCAAGAACATCAGGAGAACAAAAACAAGAAACAGCAATGTTCAGCTAGGAAGAGACGAAGAGGGTCCAGATGAATCCATGGCTGTGGTCTTGTTCGCATTGATGAAACTCTGTAGACGTACTGGATCTTCATATGTGGTCGTCTTGTTATTGTAGGTGACTTTAAACAAGCAGGAATGGTACAAACCATACCTGGCCCCACAGAACGAAGGACATCTGTCATGCCTGAAAAGGCCTTCCGATGATTAGCAGTCGCCTTAGCATAGTCCTGAGCAAAGAACAATGGGGAACCAGACCATGCTAATTTTGGTAAAGCCTTGGCAGCTGCAAGAACCTTCAAGAGGTCAGTATATTCTAGAAAATAGAGAATGACACCTCTTGGTCGCTGTTACATAGAAGGAGATGTAGGTAAGCAACCCAATCGGTGTGCACGCTGAATATTGAGGGTTGTACCTTCTGGCAACTGAAGCAGCTTGGGAAGAAAGGATCGGAAGTAAGTGACTGCATCCGAGCCCTCAAGACCTCAACCAAGCCATAAATACGAAGGTTATTACGTCTGTTTCTGTTTTCCAACTCCTCCACCTGCTTCTGGAGGACACCAACTTGGGAGGTGAGACGGGAAACCGCTGATTGCGTCTCCTGAAATGAGGTAACAGATTGTTCGACTGAAGAGACTCTAGCGTGAATTTGCGACCAATTATCTGTAAGAGTCTGAAGCTTGACATTGGTTTCCTCCATGAAAGGACGCAGAGTGCCTATCTCCTCCAGAAAAGGATGGAATGATCTAATTTCCTCCAGCAAGAGATCCATTGAAACAAGTGTAGAAGACTTGAGAGGCGAAGGAGGGTCTTTCTTGAGTCTTTTGGTGTTAGTTTTCCCCAATGTTGACTGAAATGGATCCATGGCAGTACCGAGCCAGATGAGGTGAAAGAATCCTCTAGTTTAGAAAAAGCTGAAAATACTTTGGAATTCTTCACAAAGGCCACCCTCGTCGTAGATTTGGAAGTCATGCGTGACATAGATTTCAGCCGTCCCATATAAAGTATGAGAAATTATGACAGCCTACAGAACATGCAGTACCTGTAAAAAACAAGTGGGCTCCAACACAAGTGGATGTGTGAGAGTATATGGTGATGAAGAAGAAAATAGTCCAATGAGGCATTGCTGAAGGTGACAAAAATTAGTCTTGAAAGATGCCAAAATGAGAAAATGTAACCATTTCGTGTTGGTTAAAGACTGGAAGGCCAGGTGACCATGTCAACAGAACAAGGCCAACAAGCGACAGCGAAGGCAGGAGCTGTAAATACATGAAGAGCAAGCGAACAACAAGTCATAGCAAAGGCAATGCAGGCAAGGTGGTCATGACAAAATGCCCAATGCGGCAACAACACGTAATCTGCTGCGACTGTAGGTCGAAAATAAAGCTCTGGGAATCAAAAGGCAAAAGTCATAATAAGAGCCTTATCCTCTGAGGGGGTGAAAAAGTCATAAGACGCGAATTATGAGGTCTGAAAGACCAATGACGTGATAATGAAGGAGGATAAGCTCCGTGGGGTACAAAATGGAGGTTTTGCAAAGAAAAAACTCACCAAAATGCTTGAATGATGGAATATGGCAAGCAAGAATCGCAGAACACGTTGTCATGGCCAATAAAAGCCTTTGGTAATCTCCTTATGCCTCAAAGACCCTGGGCGGCGATTTTCTGTGAGAAATGCGTGCTCGGCAAAAACAGCATCAAAAATGGTGGCCGCGCCCCCTCTGCTCCGCTCGTGGCACAAAACATCGGAAAAAATCCTTTAAATAAAGAAGGACATAGTCCAAAGTGGAAGCGGAAGCTTCAGGAGCCCTTCCGACGCCAGAACATGAGGTTTCCGCAGGGGAAGATGACACATGGTCGAAGTAATCCCCGGAGCCTCACGCAGATGCCGCCATCACCAATGGGCGCCAAGCCACGCCCCACCCAGCTCTTTCATCTTAATGCAATCCATCGCAGCAACTTGCCTACTTTGATGTGCTGTGTGGATTGCTAGTAGATTTGGGCCTCACTGTCAGTAGTTCGGGAGTATTCGACACAATGCCCTTTGACATTGCATTTGTATCCATTTAATAGTTCCAAATATATTTGGCAAAGCGAATTGTTCATTGCGGCCATGTGCACCACTTTGCATTATCAAAAGCCTCTTTGCATCAGCTGGGACTGTATGCAAAATCATAGTAAATCTGGAGCCTGAGTTCACATTCTCATCTTTCACCGGTTAATGTTCTACAGCAGAATACAACAAACAGCTTTGTATCAGTTATATTTGAAAGTGTCTGTTGCAAAAACAGATTTGTATCAATCATATTTTAATTTGGAAGTGGCAACCACTGTCCTTGGGATTTTATTTGTCAGCAGTAAAAGGCACTGTACTTAATATTACAACATCTTGCACATTAAATCTGGTTTTCTCTGTTGGCAAAGATATTTGAATCATATTATCTTGCAAAAACAAACACAAAATACCATCTTCAAAGGTAATCAACTTGAAATACAGTTGACAGAAATCTGCTTATTAGATCCAGCCAATACCATTAACCAAACCACAGAACTCTTTAAGTGATATAGGAGCTACTCTCTTTTTTAACTCTGATGACATGAGCACTATCACTGGCTGATGTATTCTTGAATATAAAAAAGATGCATCAAAATGAAATGTATACTTAACAAATAGAAAAAATAGAACTTACCTTCTTTAATCATTGGCAGTGGATATTTACCTGGCCACCGAGTAAATAGTGAATTTCCTCTGCTATTTACAAGGCTGCTGGCTAAATATCAGAGATAATGCATGATTTTAGGATCAGCAGTGTAAATCAGCAGGAATGTTTCATTATTTACTCGGCCGCCGACTAGATAGCAGAGATTACGAACTATTTGGCCAGCGGCTGCGCAAATGACAGAGATACTTCACTATTTAGCTGGCCTCCAACCAAATTCGCAGAGAACATGTACTATTTGGGCTCCTGTCTAGATAGCAGATACCATGAACTATCTGGCCAGTGACTGTGCAAACAACTTCACTATTTATCCAGTTGCTGACTAAAAAAGTAGAGATCACAGAATGTTTCACCAGCGACTATGGAAACAGCTAAGAAACTTCACAATTTTCCTGGCCTCCAAATACATAGCTAAGACTTTGTGCAATTAAGCCACAGGTGTGGAAATAGCCAAGAAACCTAACTATATACAGGGACTGCTGAATAATGGCAGCTGTTATGTACTATTTTGCCAGCAGTCATGCAAATAGCAAAGAAGCTTCTCTATATATCCAGCTGCCAAATAAATAGCAGAGATCAAGTACAATTAGGCCAACAGTCATTCAAACAGCGAAGACGCTGATTAGAAAGCAGAGATCATGTACTATTTGTCTGGTAGCCATGCAAATAGCGAGAAAAAAAATCATTTTTTTCCCAAGCTTTTGACTAAATGACAGAGCATGTGCTATTTGGTCATGGGGTGTGCAAATTGTAAAGAAGACTCGCTTTTTACCAGTATACCTACAAAATAGCACAAATCAAGTACCATTTGGTTAAGAAACCTTAACCTTTATTCTATGTCGATTAAATAGCAGACATTCTGAACTAATAAGTCTGATGCCAGATAAGAACAGAAGTTTCACTCTAGATTAAGTGCACTTGGTGACTAAGGTAATAGTAAGTGGGGGGATGAAGGATGCTGTGGAAGTCACACACGTGGGCTCTTAACGTACTGGGCAAAATGCACATAACTGGCAGCCTTGGGTTCCTGATTCTCTTCTTCTGCAGGCCTTTGACTGCCTCTGCTATAAGAAGCCCATGGCCATCCCTGTACATCTTTGTGATGTTTCAATCTCTCTGTTAGAAATGGGAGTCTCTAGTTGGCACAGGTATGCACCTTGTCCAAGTAGGTACCCTTCTTTCTAATCAGGGTAAGGGGGATTACACTTCTAAAACAACCCCTGCTCTCCCGCTTGGTAGCTTGGCAGGAGCAGTCAGGCTTATCTCAGAGGCAATGTGTGAGGAATTTGCACATAACACACAGTATTACAGTGAAAACACTTCAAATGGACACCACACCAGTTTTAGAAAAATAGCCAATATTTATCTGTGTAAAACAAGAGCAAAATTATAAAAATCTAACATACAGTAATCAAGATATGAATATTGCAAAAATAGAATTAACATACAGTTCCTTGAAGATGATGGCTCCGTCTGGGGCTATCAAGGCGTCGTGAAAAAACAAATCCAACAGTTCGAGCCAACTGTAGCTTTGCCAGCCAGCTATGGTGTCATGAAGACCCAAAAATAGTACCTTGAAAATTCAGGGCATTTTGAACCTTGTGATGAGTTCCAAAGATGCGGCATCTGTAGGTGTCGGCTTCAGAAATTGGTGCAGGAGTCGTCAGACCCTTGAAGTCCCGCGCATTGCAGATCGAACTTCCTGAAGTTTAAGTTAGATGCCCTGGCGTCTGCCTGCAATGTGAAGTGAGATGATGCACTGTGTGGTCTCCAAACCTCCCAGTTCAGGTAGTGGCTTCGTTCAACAAGGCAGGAGTAGATGATGCCAGCGTTGGTGTACCAGGACTGCGATTTGGGATGGGACAATGCTTTGCATACCTCACGAGCGGTATCCACAGGCCACAGTGCAGGCAGTGGCTTCGAGGTTGGTGTGTATTGGTGTTGTCTGTGATACCAAGGTGACGAAGTAAAGCGAGGTGATGTGAAGTGCAGTGCCCACAGGACACTGTCCAAGTAGCGGCTCAGTGATGACGTTGGGCAGTGACATCAGTGAGATCAGGGTTTGCGATGCAAAGTGGGGTGAAGCTCTCTGCTGTGCCTTTAGGTCATGGAGCTAGCAGCGGCGGCGCCGGTGACAGTGTGGAAGTGTTTTTTCTTCTGTTGCGGTACAAAACACACTGTTCCCAGTGCTGGTAGTAGATGAAATGGAAGTCTTTGCTGTTCCTGAGACTTCTTGAATAGGGGGCAAGCCCTTGGAGACACTCAAGAAAATAAGTTGCTGAAAGTCCAATCCAGTCTTTTCACTGCCCAAGAGAGAAGCAGCCACTGCAGGGCAACAGAGTAAAGCATGCAGCAAAATGGTGGTTCCTCCTCACAGCTTCTTATTGGCAGGTTCTTTAGTCCAAAAGAGTTCTAGAGTTCTGGGGTCAGAGTCCCAATATTTATACTAGTTTTCCCTTTGAGGTTTTATGCAGAACGTCTTTGTGTTTAGAGAAAAACAGTTCTGTCCTCCCTCGTCCAGCTTCACTACAGGAGGTGGATAGAGCATTGTGTGGAGCAGACAAAGGCCTACTCAGCTGCTGTTGATGACTTCTCCCACCACTTTAAATGCAGAGCAGGTCTATTTATCCTGGCTATGCGTCACCCAGGAGAGTCAGGACACACCTCAACCCCTCTTGTGACGGTTTAGTGTGAATGCACATCCCCAGCTCCTGTCACTCTAAAACCAGACCGTAAATACACTAACAGGCTTAGGACCCACAAAGGATGGTGCTGTCCATGTCCTAAAAGTGGCTTTTTCAAAAACACAATTTAAAAACCATCTTTACTAAAAAATGGGGTATTACATTTTGAGTTCAGCAAGCCTAACCTCAGTTTCCCTATCTTGTCCCAGTGGAAAGCTACACTTGTGAGCTGTTACAAGGCAGCTACCATGGTAACCTATAGGAATGACTGCCTTTCAGTACTGAAAAATGAAATACACTCTATTTCATTATCATGATATGTAAAGTACACTACTACATGCCTTACCTTTCACTTACACTGCATTGTGGCCATGGGGCTACCTTGGGCCTACCTTAGGGGTCAGTTACATGTAGGGCAAGAGAAGGTTAGGGCCTGGCATGTGGGTGCACTTGGCAGGTCGACATGGCAGTAAAAACTGTGTGCAGACACTGCAGTGACAGGTCTGAGAAACATTTGAAAGACTAAATGGGTGGGTGTAACAACCAGTGTTGCAGGCCCACTAGTAGCATTTGATTTACGGGGCCTGGGCATGCACAGTGCACTGTAGTAGGGACAGTTTAGTAAATCAAATAGACTAATAAGTTGGGAACACATTATAACACAATTTACAGTAGGAGCATTTGCACTTTAGCACTGGACAGCAGTTAAAAAGTGTGCAGAGCCACTAAACCAACACAATCCAAGTCCAGCCTACCATCCAAAAATAAAAAGACAAAGAAAACATGTCAAAAGATGCCAGATCTAACACGCTCTATAACAGACTTTTGTTTCTGTTTTATCCACACTCATATTCAGACTGTGTCCTATGATTTTCTCAATGATTGTTCACTGTAATGCTTCTGTGGTTTTGGACTCCTGCTTGGTCCTCACCATCTCATGCTGGTTACAGCAGTTTCCACATATGATGTATTTTTCACAAGTGCACTCTGATCCCCTTTAGTTGTGTGATTGTTCCAGATTGTACCTGCTCCCCTACTTCATATTTAGACTCCGAGTCTTTGTGGCAAATGTGTGTGCATTACACAGGTTATGACTATCACTGCAGGAAAATTGATGGCCAAAAATGTTGTCTCACTCTTGTACCCAGCTGCTGGCTAAATAACAGAGATTCAACACTGTTTTCCCAGTAGCCATGCAAATAACAAGGACACTTTACTATTTGACCACTGGCTAATTAGCAGAGCGTATGTACTATACGGCCAGCAGCCAAACAAAGAGCAAATACATTCCTCTCATTACCAGGCTTCTGGCGAAACAATAGACATGATTTTAAATTTGTCCACCAAATTAAATTCATTATTTTCATTGCTGAGGGTAAAGTAGCAGATATTAGGTACTTTTTCACCTGTAGGCTGTTGAATATAAAATTATGTGCTGTTTGGCCAGTGACTTTGAAAATTGAAAATACACTTTTGTATTCACCTCGTGGTGTGCTAAATCTCTGACAGTTTTGACAACTTTGCCTGTAGCCATGCAGATAGTAGAGGAAGTTCACTATTTATCCTGCTGTTATCTGTACAACTCAAATATTATGCTATTATGCCATATGCAGATCCCAAAAGGAACTACCACCGGAAGTACTGAAATACAAACTGATCTATTATTAGATCATTTTAACACCCAATATTTGGCAGTGGAATAGTATTTTACAAAATTCTTATTCACAATGGGGTTCCAGAATGATCTGCCTAATTAATATTCATTAGGCAGGTGCTAATTAGTGAACCTCTGTGAGATTTGCTGTAATCCCAGGATAATGGCCTAAAATGGACAGCTCACCACCTTCGCAATAAATGCTTTGGAATAATCGAAAACGTTTTTTTAAAGCAGCCCACTTTCCTCAAAGGAACCAGTGCTGTTTTAAAACAACAAAGTTTTCTGTTTAGGGAAACATATTCTTCCTGAGATTCCCAACATTATTCCCAAAGGCAGAGGGCCCCTAAAGGGGCACCTTGCTGATTCCAAATTAGTCACCACCTCATCTCAGGGGTTGCTATCTCATCAATGGTTATTTTGATTGTAATTATTATTTTGGTGGCAAGTTGCCTGCATGGCTAGAACTTGTTAGACCAGTATGTAAAAATTACATAGGGTGCTCAGTTCAACTACTAAAACCAACACAATCTAAGTCCAGCCTACCATCCAAAAACAAAAAGACAAAGAAAACATGTCAAAAGATGCCACATATAACACACTCTATAACAGTCTTTTGTTTCTGTTTTATCCACACTCATATTCAGACTGTGTCCTATGATTTCCTCAATGATTGTTCACTGTAATGCTTCTGTGGTTTTGGACTCCTGCTGGGTCCTCACCATCTCAGTCTGGTTACAGAAGTGTTCACATATGATGTATTTTTCACAAGTGCAGGCCACCTCTGATCCCCTTTAGTTTTGTGATTGTTCCAGATTGTACCTGCTCCCCTACCTCATATTTAGACTCTGAGTCTTTGCGGCAAGGGTGTGTGCATTACACAGGTTATGACTATCAATGCAGGGCAATTAATGGCCAAAAATGTTGTCTCACTCTTGTACCCAGCTGCTGGCTGAATAACAGAGATTTAACACTGTTTTCCCAGTAGACATGCAAATAACAAGGACACTTTACTATTTGACCACTGGCTAATTAGCAGAGCGTATGTACTATACGGCCAGCAGTCAAACAAAGAGCAAATACATTCGTCTCATTACCAGGCTTCTGGCGAAACAACAGACATGATTTAAAATTTGTCCACCAAATTAACTTCATTATTTTCATGGCTGAGGGTGAAGTTGCAGATATTATGTACAGTCATACAGTATTCCTTGCTCTTAGACAAAGGCTTACAGAAATGCGGATCCCCTTTTAATTCTAGGGCCCATCAAAGTTTTGAATCACATTTAAAGGAAAGACACAGTTCTTCAAGAAACCTTTGGATTTAACATCTTTTTTGGATAACAAATCAATCACAAATGGACTCAGAATGTTTTGCTGGTCCTCCATAGATCTCCATAGATCTTGTGCCTTACCTCTCATTGTGCTTCATCCTGTTGCTGTTATTATTACCACATCGTATTCATGCATTTTTTATGGCATGCAATACACCTTGATTTTGTTGATGGTGGAAGTAAAGTTATGTAATATTAAATCATAATGATTTATTAGATTGTTAATATTTATTCTGGGGATGCTGGGTACATTTGCTTCGCTCTGTTTCATGTCACACACTGCATAATACATAACCAAATATCACTACTTGTTTGTCACCCACATGGACCCAGATTGTAGCTACCTGCCATTTGTGAGGTTGGGGTTATTCAGTATTGAGCTCTACTATCATATCCTAGTGTCTATCCATGTACATTGATTTTTTCTTTTTTGTCCTCATACGCCAAAAAAGATATTTTCAGAGTAACTAATTCGTGCCACCCCCTGCACGGCAGCAGAGGGGCCCCTTATTAAACTTTTAAGATCTTAATGGATGCTCTTTCTGCGGATACCCAATGAGTACCACACAGTACTACAAAGTATATATGTTCAATTCAGTTCTTCCATCTTTCCAGGCCCTTGAACTGATCTTAGGGTAACCCAATCTGCAAAAAGGCATATTAATTGGACAAAATTGTTCACATCCTGTCCAGCCAGTTAATACATGGGATCCAAAAATGTTTTCTTCTCTTTCAGGCTACCTTATCCAATTTAAGTGTATGCTTAATTGCCCTGATCCATTCTAGGTATGAAGGTGCAGGGTCACTAACCCAAAGTTTGCATATTTCTCTACGAGCGAGGATAATTAAATACAGAGATAATTTATTAATGTCTTGAGGAAGTTCCTCATAATTAGAAAAAATTCCAAAGAAAACAAATGATAAACTGACCTGTATATCAAAATTGAAGAGCGTTTTCATACCTTCTTCTACCTCAGACCAAAAATTCCTTAGAGCGGGGCAAGTTAAAAACATGAAGGTCGTCTGCCATTTCCTGCTTACACTTTGGGCAACAGGGAATAGGACCCTTGGAAAATTTGGCCAACCTGGCCGGACACCAATATACTCTATGGAGTGAAAAAAGATGGTTGTGCTTTAAATTTGCGGGTGAAACTGTAATGTGAAGTAAGTCAAAGGATACTTGCCATAAATTCTGTAAGTCAACATCCGGAACTTGGTCCCTCCAAAGTTGTACCGGCAGACTAAAATCCTCATCTTCTGCTTCCAGGATTGTCAAATATAGAACCGATGTTTTTATCCTCCTTGCCTTCTTCAATAAAAGTTCCTCCAGAACTGAGTTAACGCCAATTTCCACTGCAGTAGCCTGAGCTCAGCTCTTGATTTGTAAATATTTAAACTTAGATAAGTTATTATCCTAAGAGTTGAGATCTCCTTCCAGCTCGAGAAGGCCCCTTCCGGCATTAACTGGCACCAAGATTTTACATTTGACTCCAGAAAGCGGAATAATCAATGAGTCTTTGGTCCACTCTGGAGAGCCTGGTGAATGCCAAATTGGAGCCATAGCAGAATAATATGAGATATTCAGCGACCTTCTTACTCTGGCCCAAACATATGCCATATCTCTAGGAACCTTTAAGAGAACCTTCTTAAAAAAATGCGGATCCCCAAACTTAAACAAAAATCCCTGAGTGCCTCCCTGGAGCCCAGATAGCATAGTCTGGAACATAAAGTCTGTTTCTGTGCTCCCTGGGGTATCGAATAGCCTAATTCCTGCCTTAATGAATAAAGTCCAGGCATATAGTTTCAGATCTGGAGCACAGAGCCCTCCTTAACCTTTCTTTCTATGCAGCTTCTTCCATGCAAACCTTATGCCCTTTGAAGCCCAGATGAATGAATTCCATTTAGCTTGAATCTTACTTAACCGGGCTTCCTTAAAAGCAAGTGGGATATTCTGAAATATGAAAATTAATTTAGGTAGCAGCATCATTTTAATAATATTAACTCTTCCAATTAAAGTCAGGGGAAGAAGTGACCAGCCTTTCAGAGATTCTGCACTCTCTCTCTCAATTTTCATCAGATTTTTGTCTGCCAATTGGTGTATGTCCTGCGTAATTCGTACCCCCAAATATCTTATTTCATGTTTTAAGATTTGGATAGATATTGAGGTTGTAATATTCCATATCATGCCTTCTGATTTAGACTGATTGATCTGATAACCAGAAATTTGCCAAAACTGCTCTGCCGCACTATAAATAAGGGGAATTGCATTGATAGGGTCTGATGTATACAACATCATATAATCAGCATATAGTGAGACTTTTTTCTCCAAGTTATTATATTGGAATGGTAAAATACGCTGGTCTTGTCTGATTTTTTCAGCCAATGATTCAATGTATAAATCAAAAAGCAAGGGTGAAAGAGGACGTCCATGTCTTGTACCTCTATTAATTTTTATGGGTGATGAAAGACTTCCATTTATTAATACTCTAGCTATTGGGGCCAGATAGAATGCGGAAATGGATCTGCAAAAATTCCTACCCAAGTTGCACTTTTCTAAGACTTTAGCTAGATATACCCAATTAACGCGATCAAATGCCTTAGTGGCATCTAATGTTATGACCGCCAGCGGAATTTTATGAGGGAAAGCAAGGTCAATTGCACCTACTGATGCTTGCGTCAGGTCTTGTATAGAACGCCCTCCGACAAATCCCTTTTGATCTAAATGTAGTAATGTACCAGCAACCCCATTCAGTCTCTATGCTAATATTTTAGCCAGGATTTTATAATCCGAGCTAAGCAGAGAGATGGGTCCATATGAATCACACTGAGATGGAGACTTCAGTGGTTTAAGAATAAGGATGACTGTAGCCTCATTCCAGGAAAAGGAATTTTACCTCCTTCCTCAAAAATAAATGTGAAAAGCTTCTGAAGAACAGGGGTAATTACTGGATCCAGAGCTTTATAAATCTTGGCACGCAACCCGTCCGGACCTGGAGCCTTACTTCTTTTTTTGGAGTAGTCGGTTGCCATGGCTATTCCATTCAAGCTCATTTATCTGGTTAAATTCTCAGATGTCTGATCATCTATTCGCGGGACAGCATATTGGTCAAGCCATGTCTAAATTAAATCTTCGTGTGGAATTAAATCCTCCTTATATACTAAATCAAAGTGATTAAAGAAATCCTGTTCAATATCAGCGCTGTTCTCTGAATTCACAGCCGTATTGCCCAACTGGACTCCTTTAATGGTGTTCCTCTTCTGCTCTTTTTTTACCTTCCGAGCTAACAGCTTACCACTGGCTTCACCATATTCAAAATGAGCCAGAGAACTGGCCTGCCAACGTTTCCAGAGTCTTTCAACTAAAATCTCCTCAAGTTGTAATTTGCAGGTTATCAGATATTCCTTAATATTTGCTCCTGCCGCTAAAGTTGGATCCTATGGGGCACGTTCTAAAGTCTTAACTTTTAACTCAATCTGCAAGATCTTTGCCCTATATATTTTGTGTTTAGAATATTGAATGGCCAGTAGTAGGCCTCTCAAAAGGCTTTATATGAATCCCAAACAACGAGAAGTGTAGCTGTCCCTAAATTGATTTTAAAGAACTCTTTTGATTCAGAAAGCAAATTCTCTATTATCTCTTCGTCCAAGAGACTACTTCTATCTATAGTCCATCTTTTAATACTTTGTGGGCCTGATAACTAAAGAGATGCCAGAATGATCTGGAATATGAGCTCCTAGATGTTTAACGGCTTTTACAAGTTCAAAAAGCTGTTCGGCAATTAAAAAAAAATCTAATCTAGATTTATGGCGCAACTTCTTATTATGAAAAGTTAATTCTCTTTTTGTACCCGATTTCTTCCTCCATATGTCCTTCCAGCCAAACTGGCTGATTGCATTTAACGATAGAGATCTTGTTTTGGGATTATGGGAAGTCTGAAGTTTATATGATTTATCAATTTGTGGGTCAAGAAATAAATTAAAATCGCCTGCAAGAATTAAGGGATCATCAAAATCTAGGAGTTCAACCAGGAGTTCTCTAAGTGTATCATCTAAAATCGGACCATAATATCCTGCAACTGTAAATTTATATGAATACTATTTTATCTTTGCTATAGCCCATCTCCCTTTTTTATTGATTCTTGACTCTAATAATGTGATCTCAGGATTGGATTTAATCATTATAGCCACTCCTTTGTTTGAGGTTTGCTGCGAAGTAGTTATTTCATGCTGAATCCATTTTTTTTTACTACAAATGTCTCTTAACTCTTGTTCCGTAGAATGCATCTCTTGTAGAAAGAAAACATGTTCGGACTCATCCTTTAAATATTGGAATATCCTCTCTCTTCTATGTTTAACCCTTAAAGCATTTAAATTCCATGACAAGATCTTGATATACGCCACCCCGCTGGATACCCTATCCTGCGACATTTTATCTTTACTTGGTGTGAACGATTAAGTATCGTATTTGGCGATTTGGATTATTTTTTGTTTTTTTCCCCACATGCTCCCCACCCAGTGACCTTCCCAACCCCCCGTACAAGCCTAGACCCTTTCGTGCTCCCCTGGAGAACCCCCCTTCCTTTCTCTTGGCCTACCTCTGGCCATTGAGGCTCCATCCCCGGATGTCCAGATGGTGTATAAGATGATATAGCTATTATAAAAAACAAAGAGGAAAATCTATTTACAAAATCAGACTTATGAGGACATTAGTTATTGTGTCTGCTATTGGAGCTTTAAGTCGCTTGTTATTACTCGCTCTGATCGCTTTTACTGTCAACTGTAACCAGTTGGAGATACTCTTCTTCCTCTTCGACCCTTTTAAAGACTCTCATTTTGTTTTTATACATTACTTTTAGAGATGCTGGGAACTTCAATTGGGCAGTGGCACCGAGTTGCTTAAAAGTATATAGTAGTTTACCAAGCTCCCACTGCCGGGATGCTGTGATCGAAGATAGACCGATCTAGTCTGAAAGTAATCCCTTCAGCCATTAAAGAGCTATTTTTAGTGCCCTATTGAGTATCTCGTCCTTTAGAGTATAGGTCAAAAAGGGAACTAATATCTTTCTGGGTCTGGTTTTATTAGGGTTTTGTCTAAATGGATCCCTTTGCACTCGTTGAATATCTCTCATTAATTCTTCTTCTGAAAGTTCGACCTGAATCGCGTGTTTTATCAATTTAACCACAAACTCTTTCATGTTGCCCCCTTCTGCATCCTAACAAGCCCTAAAGCCTCTACTTGCTCCAGTCCCTGATCTAGTTCTAAGTTTCCCAGAAGATGATATTTATTAAATGTCTGGAGACCCCTTGAAGACTTGAGTGTTGAAATCCCGTCAGAATATTTAAGTTCCAATACAGCAGGCACTGATTTAAAGTAAGCCTTCAATGACGGTGGGGGTTTAACCTTCGTAACGGGCTTCTGTGCTTTGGAAGTATTTTTTTTTCCCGGTCCTCTTAGGAAATTTTGCCTTGGATTTAGCCACAGTCTGTGGCGGAATATCTGTATATGCGTTTAAAGCACCCTGCTTCCCACCTTTGCTTCTAAGCGTGTACCCGGAAGCCTGGCTTCCTTGAAACTCGCTGCCTGACATACTCGGTGAGGGTTCTACAGGCACTGTCCTTCTGTTAACTGTATGACCAGCATTATTCAGTGTTCTATTCAAGGGGTTTTGGAGCCCAGTGCATTGTGGGTTAGGTAGTTTTCCCTGCCTAATGCCAAAATCTCTCCCAAATTAGGAAATCCTAACTGCAGCCCTTCTTCCTCTCCTGACTTCAGAGGCCGCCTTAACCCAACAAATGAGCCCCCCTACAAGAATATTATGTTGTCTCACCTTTAAGTCGGTGCCAGGAATCTGTTGTATGGGGATAGTGGCGGCTTTCGCCGGATCCGAGCTCTGTGCCTTCTCCAGGCTGAATCGACCTGCAGAGCTCACGCTATGAAAGAAGAACCTGCCAACAAGCGAAATCGCAGGCAAAACTGAACGGTAACGCTGGAAATCTGATCAGGGTCTGACCTCCACAGCCGACTTCTCTGATAGCCGTGTGTACTCAGAGCTGCCCAGCCCCGCCTTCCGCTTCGCGTATGCTGCTGCGGCTCCAGCCGCGTTCCCATGGTCGTTGCGGACGGGTAAGTGAGGAAAAAAAAACACTGAAAGCGATATATTTTGCGCAAATGCTGTCCTCAGGTGCTCTAAAGGTGCTCTCAAAAATAGCTAATTTTATAGCCCTGTCATTGTACTGTGCTGCCCGGACACCCGAGCCTCTGGAGCCCCCCGACTAGCCGCGTCTGCTAGCCGCCATGTTCTCCTCTGAGCTGGACTGCTTAAGTGTTGTGTCTATCCATGTACATTGATTGTTGTATCTTTATGTTAGTCCTTTATACCACTCCACTAAACTTTAACCTATCCCAATACAAGCATACTATGTAGAAGGAGTGTCTTTTCCTCTCAAGCATTACCTATAGACTCTTATGAAAATGACCAACATGAATACACACTATGGTAAACCTCATAAACTCGGACTTTCCATATGTATGAGGTTTATGATTTGCATTTTGTAGTTGTTGCTAGTATAAGAGATGACTTCATTGAATTTCTCATAAGTTGTCTTTTCCGTGCTGCTTCATGACTTTCCCCATGCATATTGTCTGCTTTAGACCTCTCCTCATGGACAGAGTCCTTAATGGACTCTATGGCTTGTCTAGAGTCTGCAGGGCATCACAATGTTTATTATATTTTCCCCAGTTCTTTTACTACTCCTGATGCCCATCTGTCCCTAGTCCATGTGGGATTATTCTAATGGGAAAGTTCCATAACCTGCTTGAAATGTACTCATAAATGGCCTCCACCCCTTGCTCTTATAACCCACAGTACCTATCAGTGACACAGCATCTTCTCGAATGTCTTCTCTAAATGTAGTCTCTCTCAACACTAAGGGACTGACTCACCCAGTAACAAGACCACAAATTCTCGACTATTGCAAAATTTTGTTGGGTGATATTATACTCTTACAAGAAACCAAGATAGGTTTTAAGGAAGCCCTACTGATGAGGAATGTTTGGGTGGCTGATGTTACTTGCTCTGAGTCTCAAGGGAAAATACTGGTGGGCTCACCCTTCCATCCAGGAAATCTGGTTTAACAGTAATTGCGTCGAAACATGATACTAATGTTCGATGGCTTCTATCTATCCTGAATAATGGCAAGCAAGACTTATATGTGATGAATGTATACAGACCAAATATTGATGATCCAATGTTCTGGCTTTCTCTTAATAAAATACTCATTTATGTACTGAAGACTCCAGACTAATTGTGGGAGGTGACTTCAACCTAGCAGTGGGTCCAATTTTCGATTTTAGAGGAAATTGAACACCTAAAATATGCATTCAATACTATTATCAGTAAAATAGCTAATCTTTTTCTTTTCAAGCCCAACAATCTAAACAACTTCTCTTCTATAATAGAGCAGGGAAAACACTGTTCACTAAACTAAAAACCAAAAACATAAGCAATCATTTCAAGAGCATCTCAGCCCAAGATGGTTCACAAAAAGTGAAATACTTGATGTTTTTAGAGAATTCTACCAGAACTTACATACCCCTCAGACCACACTGAACAACACCAAATGTTTTGAATTTTTTAAATCCCTCCCCATGGCCTCGATCTCTGATACTGATAGAGACCACCTAAATAAACCATTTACAGTAGATGAGATAACCCAATCAATTGGTTCTGGGAAGGCTATAAGACCTGATGGATTCACCATTAATTTTTATATAATCTTTACACAAACAATCATCAAACACCTCAAAAAAACCTTAGAATACTTTCTGCTTAAGTCTACCGAATGGCCGCAGAGGCCACGATTGTAGTCATCCCCAAAGAGGGCAAGGACCACTCTGATCCAAGGAACTTTGGCCCCAATATAATTATTGAATATGGAAGCAAAAATGTTTACTAAAATTCTCGCTAAAAGACTGGAACCATCTATCCCAACACTAATTCATAACTCTCAAATGGGGTATGTAAGTAGAAGATTTGCTAGAGAAAATATACGTACATTCTGTCATATAATTTAGAAATCCCACCTCTCTTCAACACTAACTGCCACAATTGTTCTTGATGCCAAAAGACTTTCAACAAGGTATCCTGGCCTTTCCTCCATGCATTATTCTAATCTCATAACCTTGGTATTTCTTTCATCAATATGGTTATGGTTGTATAGCCTTATCTCAAATCTATCATCAGAGTTAATGAGGCCACTTCTTGCTTCTTCAATCTCCATCAAGGTAAGAGACAGGGTTGCCCTCTTTCCCCCTTACTATTCCTACTCAGCATTGATCCTCTATTTAATCTCCTAAATTCATCAACTGATATACAAGGGCTACAATTTGGTTCCAACACATATGAAACTGTTGCATACGCTGATGGTGTCCCTGTCTACACTATTGAACGTGTGATCCCCAGCATCATCAGAATCATACAGAGGTTTTCTCAGGTCTCTGGATATACTCTAAATAAAGATAAGACTCAGGTATTTCATTTAAATCCTCTATGCTTCTTCTCTCACCTAGGTAGATCCATTTTTAAATTGCAGTCAAAAGACTTAAATATCTAGGGATCTGGTTTTGTAAGGACATGTTTGAAACACTGAAATACAATGAATCCCAGACCATTTCCAAAATTAAAGATCTACTTTCTTCATGGTGCCCTAAATTAATCTCATGGTAAGGTACACGACAAGCATTCAAGATGATGAGAATACCCATTGTGAATTTTGTATCCTCTAGGCTCCCATTAAAGTTGTCCAATACTTTTTTCTCAGATATTAATAGAATATCCTCTAAATATCTTTGGAGGGATAGAAGAGCGAGGATCTCATACAAAGTTCTCAGAAAGAACTTTGAGTTGGGAGGGTGCAATCTTCCTAACTATAGCCTATTGCAGTCGGAATTTCTAGCAGCACAGGGTTCTTTGTGGTTTGCCCCTATTTCCTTGAATTTTCTGAGAAGGGTTGAATTGGAAAATGCTCTTTATGCCCCTTTTAATCTTTCTGCCATCACCACAATATCTGAGTTAAAATTTCCGCAATCTCAATCACTAACCACAAATACTATGAACACTCTAAACCTCCTGGATAAACTGTGCTTGTCCTCTTACATAACTCTATGTTAGCCTTGCTTTGGCATAATCCTAAAATAAGAGCTGAAGTGGCAAGATCTGTCCCTGATATGTTGGCTTCCAAGGGCATCAAACAGATTAGAGACTTATTCGATGACAAGGTTAGTCCTCTCACTTTTTAACAGTTAGCATGATGACATGAACTCTCCGAACTTAGGCTTTTGTAGCTTCCTGAAAATAAAAGTTAAAATCTCTAAACTCAGATGGCCTGTATACCCATCCCTTCTCATAAGTCTGATATATTTGCTTTGCATAGGCCACATTGCTTCTAAAATACACAAATTACTTTCCACTCTTCTTCGCTCTCAAAACTCATCACTTTATTTAAAATAGGTCTGACACTTTTGCATAGAAATGTTTGAATACACAAAATGGGGGAGTAAGAGGATATAGGCTGGGGCCACCCTTCAAGGCCAGATTCATGCAGTGAAACAAAAGGGCCCAACCTTACTTATAAGGGGGGTTATTGTTCCTTCACTTGGGAAAATATTACGTTTTCTCAAGCCTCACCCACCAGGGTTACCCCTTGGTGGCATGCTTCATCATTGGGCCCTTTCCCTTTCGCTACAGAACGGGGCATGCTGCGACCTGACAAACTACGTGGGAGGACTGATTTTATGACTATGAGATGCAGATAATCCTTCAGGAGAAGAGTGAATTCAAGGAAGGTGTTCATTAAAAATACCTGACTAGTGGGTAATGCTAGTTAATTCTGACCCCTAGTCGGTATGATTAAAAGCAGGGAGAAAGATTAGGATTTTTGGAATTAATGTTCCCAAAGCCTACTGGTCGAAATGTTTCTAGCCTCCCCCTCTCGGCTATTCTTCAGGACCTAGTATGATTAATTGTCAAATACCTCTGTCAAGCTTCGAGAGAAAGTATTCCATGGAGGACCCATGAGCAAAGGAATAATAATTAATTGTATTGAATGTCATTGGAATATGAATAAATATTTCCAGTAAATCAGCGAAAAAATTAGAGCCATCAATGGCAAAGAAGAAAAGAAATATTTTATTCATCAACTTTATTACAAATATTGCAAGACACAAGATGTTGGATGCACCGAGTCATTTTGTTACCTCTATTCTTGTGACATACAGGTCAATCATTTCACAGTGCTTCTTTCATATTCTTTTTCCAGACAGTGGATGTGGATCCCCTGTTGAGGTTTTAGAAATGATTTTGGGTGATTCTCATTTTAATGTCATTTTCTATTTTTTAACACAATGAATACTATACTCGTGGAGCTTATATGGGGGAAGGCCCGTAGGAGAGTAAGTTTACAAAAACTCCAGTTGGAACCTCGCTGTAGAGGCTTAGGGGTTCCTGACGTCAGGGCCTACTACTACGCTAGCCAACTCCAGTGGCTTTCCTACTGGACTACTGGCAGGAATTTCCAGGAGCTAGGCTACTCACCTAAGGGCTTAAATCGGGGCTCGCTACATGCCCTGCTCTTACCTAAAGCTAGGAATCCTTCTGACCGTCCGCCCCTCCTGAAAACAGCATTATTGTGCTTTAGAAAGGCTCTGTCATATACCTCTACAACAACACCATACTCTGCAAACATTCCCCTACTGAGTATTCCCACACCACAGGGCAGACTTACAAGGAACAGGATACGTGGCTGGGTGGTGAACGGTGTGGAAGATGTTGGGGCCTTTTTTGGAGATGGGACCCTGTTGGATCATGAATGGTTTTTGCAGACCACAGGTGCACCTGCAAATCTATACCTATTGCATGCTACGGTCTCCCATTACATTAAAAACACTTGGGCCCTGCACTGTACTGAACCACCACAGCATACTCTGGTCCATCTCTTACATTATATGTGGAATGGGGGACCTAGTCAGATGGCTATATACAGGTAGTCACACAAATGCCGCAGCAACGCTTGTACCCCTTAGAACAAAATGGTCTGAGGACTCCACTACTGAAATTACAGACAAAGCCTGGAAGTGCTTACTTGAACACCCTAACATAGTGTCCCTTGACTCTACACTAAAGTTTATACAGACCATGATTTTACACAGGTCATATCTCACCCCACAGCGGATCCACCGCATGTTGCCTGAGGCTCCCCATCATTGCCCTTGTTGTAAAGGAGACAAGGCTGAATTCCTTCACATGCTGTGGCCGTGCCCCCGCATTCGGGACTTCTGGGATAGCGTCTGGGGATGCCTAGGTGAGATCACACACATTCCTGTTGCCGATAATGTTCTGGACTGTCTCATGGGCCTTCGCAGATGTACAAGTAAATTGAAGGTACAATTGAGATTTACAGACCTGGCCCTCGTCCTAGCAATCAGGGCTCTTACTATGAGATGGAAGTCCCCCAGGTGCCCAACGCTGTTCAGCTGGCACAATGACATGATACAGTGGAGGAAAGCTGAGAGTGTAACCCTCAGGAGGGAGGAGGAAAATGTACTCTGGAAGCGACCCATTGCAATGGACTGGGATATTATGCCCCTACAAGGTACCCCGACAACATAATTCCATGAACGACTCTTCAACCATAGCATATGCTTAAGGGCCCCTGAACCCCAGACCCCCACTGAGTCACTTTAGCAACGTGTAGACCTCTTAGGTACATACAGTTCAGACCCCCCTTGGATACCAATGGCTTTACCATACAACAGACCAGAAGCTTGGGGTGGTGGGGTTAGGGTGAGAGGGTATAGCTGGAATTGTTTATTTCAGTTCAAGAGGACAACTATGCTTTGTAGTATGAATGTTCGAATATTGCTACAGCATTATACTTGAAAACTGTTGTTTGCACTTATAAGTAATTGCAGTTATTCTCCAGCTACATTATATGTATAATGGTTTTATACGCTGCACTGTTTATATATGCCCATGATGTGGATCAAAAAAAAGAAAATGACCTTATTGCGATAACTTTTCACTGTCACACTGCCAAGGTTCCTCAATAAAGTTTGTTGCAAAAAAAAATGTTATTTTCTAGTTGTTGTAGAGACACAGCGCTTGTGCTAGGTGATGTCTCTTTCAGAAGTGACAATAGTGCTGGCTTCAAGTTGGATTATCCAACACAAGGATATAATCAAACATGAAATCTCAGCACATGGCAGTTTTTATCCTTCATGAGCAGTTATCTGGCTCAGATACAAGGGCAGCCCTGCTTAGAAATGTTGTCAACACTGACCAACCCCTCACTCATAACACCTACCATAGTTCATACCGTAAGCAGCAGTCCTTTGCTAAAAAGAACTTTGCTGAATTTCTGTGATTAGCCTTTTACCTATCATTCCTCGCTTCCAAATAATTCTCCCACATATATATCTCCACCACTCTTCAGAACTTGGCTCAAGGTGCTATCACAGCTGGCAATCAGATACCTTTGTTGCAAATAATCTCTCTTTAGGCCTTCTGAGATGGTCCATTTGTAGCCTCCCTCATCTCCTCTTATGCTCACCCTAGCCTTCTTATGTTCCTATCCTTAGCCTGCCGTTCTTGGTTGATTTAGCCATTTAACCCCCTTTGTTAGCCAGTAACCAGTTTAGCTGATTTCAGCCATATGAGTTATTCAATAAATTTCTGCCACTCTTCACAGACCACATTCCATTCCACATATCCACCTTTGACAAGTTTCAGTTCCTCTGCCACCCTATCTACCATTTGAGCTACCATGCCTGCATCAGGCACAGTCAGCTATCACTCAGAGGTCATATTATAACAGCTGTGGACTTGTATTCCCTTTGAATAATCTAGGTTTTTAGCAAATACTTGGTAGTTTTATTCTTGGGTTAAAAAAGGTGGTGTTTCTTGGGGTTGACAGCATAAGAATCATGAATAAGAAGTATATAAAAAAGAGGTATCCTAATACTTGTGGCGTAGAATCATATTGGTGTCCTCTTGCTTCCGGTGTTCTGCCGTCTATTCCAGGTCCTTTTGTGACATCTGGTGTTAGTCCTTCTTCTGGTCCTGCACTAAGTCCTCCTCTTCTAGGTTGTTTTGGTCCTCCTGATTTTCCTCCTGGTCCAAGTAATTCTGTCGACCTGATAGTAGTTTTTTTTAATCTGGTGCTCCTAGTTCCCTCATGAATTTCATCTTCCTGGCCCTGCCTCTGCATCTTCCTTGTGTTATCTCTTCCTGGGCCTCTTGATCCTCCTACTACTGATTCTCACCCAATCCTGCTGCGACCTTCTCCACCTAACCCTGTTGTCTTGGTTCTCTTTGTTCAGGCACTGCTAGCCTTCCTTTTTTGGAACTTCCTGATTCTCCTGGCCATAGTTCCTTTCTTCATCATCCAACAGGTACTACATTCATGGGTGCTGGTACTTCTTGTTCAGTCCTCTTTGGCTTGGCTTCTTCATTTGGCCCTGGTCTGATCTCAATGATCCTTGTTGATCTAGTTGTCCTGGTCCCCCTGATCGTCATCAGCCTACTCCTATCCTGTCATTCTGATCCTAACCACTCTGCTCAACTGATTCCTGGTTCACTCTGCTGGTCCTGCTTGTCCTGCTGCTCCCCTCTTCCCAACTGGCCAATTGTGTTGCTATCTTTATAGGCATTCCCGCTTTCCTGTTATTGATCATCCTGCTCAGCTTGGCCTTGTGTCTTGTCTTCATGGCTCTTCTGGCACTGAACCCAATTATCTTTGCCCTCTTGGTCATGGTTCTCCTTGTACGGCTCCTTGAGAGCCTCATCATTTTGGTCCGTTTTTATCCGGACATCCACGTCCAGTCTCCTTGGTCATTCTGGCTGTTTTTGGCCCCGGTCTTCCTCAACCTAGTCTTGCTACCCCAGGTCTTGATCTTTCTGATCCATGTGGTATTCTGTGCCCTGGTCCTATGGTCATGGTCCACTAATGCCCTTAGGCCCGTAATGCAGATACTTCTTGCTCTGTTCCTGGTCCCCCTGGCTCGGCCCTACTGGTAATCTTGACCATAATCTTTATGCTTCTGACCTTCTTAGTCTTCCAGCCTGTGATCCAGGTAATCCTCATGCTTCAATACCACCTGATCATGGTCTTCTTTTATCTGGCCGTCCTGGTCCTGGCCATCCTATTCCTCATCTTCTTGGTAATTTTGTTCCGAGCCCTGTGACATGGACTCCCAGGGTATGGTTATCTTGGTCCTCATCTCCCTGGCCCTCATCCTCCTTTTTCTCTTCACCCTGGACCGCCTGGCCATAGTACTCAAGGTTTCGATAATCTTAGCCCTGATTTTGAAGGTTCCCTTATTCCTTTGGTTCTTAAAACTTTTCTTTGTGGATCCACCAGATGCCTGTGTCCCTGGTACCAACTCCCTGGCAGTCCTGACCATTGCTGTGCTATTTTTGATGTTCATAGTTCTTGCCCTTCTGCAGATTATGCGCCCATTGTTTCTGCTCCTCTTGGTCCAGGGTTTATCATTTGGTTTTCTTGGGCTTAGTTCTGGTGGAGCTGGTTCATCAACAATAATTGCCTTGGTCTCCTAGGACCTGGTTCTTCTTGTCCTATTGTACTTGTTACCATCCTGGCCCTTCTTGGTTCCCCCATTCTTAGTCAATCTAGCTCTGTCGCTTTCTGGGCCTCTTGGCCCCATTCATCTCGACCTGGTTCTTTTCACCCTGCATCTCCAAGCCCCGGTACTAAAGGTCATGGTTCATCTGGCTTCTCATGCCAAGTTCACCTTAGTTATTGTTCTCCTGGTTTGGGTTGTCCTGGTCCTACAACCTATTGGTACTGGAGCCATTGAACCAGGCCCTTTTGTTCCCAGTTCTCTTTAATTGGACCCTCCTGAGCCTGGCAATTTTGGTCCTGGTGCTCCTGGCTACCACTTCAGTCCATTTGCTCTGCCCAATGGTAATACGAGCCCTAGTTCACAAGGTCCAAATTTTCCTGACCCTCTTTCCCTATTTCTGTTCTTTCTGGTTATGATCCTTTTAGTTCTCCATAGTCCTACTTGCTCTGGTCTTTTGGGTGCCTTTGATACTGATCCTCTTGGACTTTCTGGTCCTATCCAGAGTATCCATGTACCTCTTGGCCTATGCCATATAGTTCCTGATATGTGCAGTACTTCAATCTGGTCCTAAGTGTCCTTGTCTAGTCTTCCTTCTCATTGCCCTTAGGGTTTTGCATGTAAGCCTTAGAACCTACTGACCTTGTTCTTCCTAGTCTGTCTGGTCATCATGCCAAAATACTTGTGCATCTAGTCCTTTGTATTCTGGGTGTTCAGTTACACATGCTCCTGGCCCTGAACATCCCATTTTCACCATAGCCCATTCTAGTCAGTATGCTGAGCCTGGACATTTTTCAAAAACAACAGCTGATGGACAGAATTCAGAACAATGTCATACATTCACCCCAGTACAGAGATCTGGGCCTAAATCCATAGTTTTTTGCTCACCATGCCATTCCAGTTTGAACCCTGCCATATGCAAATCAATCTTGACCCTGTGCCCCATGGGAACAGTCTAGCCCTCATCAGCCGGGATTGCTTGATTCCAGTGGAATGGAGAGCACGGGTCTCAAGTCTGAGCATACCTGTCCCACTCGGGATGACATATGCAAAAAAAACTGGTGATGGACAGAATGCAGAACAATGTCATACATTCACCCCTGTACAGAGATCTGGGCCTAAATCCATCGTTTTTTTGCTCACCATGCCATTCCTGTTTGAACCCAGCCATATGCAAATCAGTCTTGACCCTGTGCCCCATGGGAACAGTCCAGCCTGAACTGCCAAGCCAAGTCATCCCTGGACTGGAAACAAGTATCCTAGGACCAGTTTCAGGCTTTCAGCCCTCATCAGCCAGGGTAGCTTGATTCCAGTGGCATGGAGAGCGCGGGACTCACGTCTGAGCATACCCGTCCCACTCGGGGTGACAAATGTAAAAAGAACAGTTGATGGACAGACTGCAGAGCAATGTCATACATACTGTGACAAATATAAACATAGGGAATCTACTAGGCTTTATCACCGCCATATCATGGCTGAGAAAAAAGCCTATTTTGACAAAAGGATAGAGGATGCGGCGAATACGAGTAAGGAAATATTCCGCATTGTGAAAGATTTCATCTCCCCCACCGCGATTTTGCCATCTCACTCCCACACTGAAACCTGGATCTGTCAACTTGCACTCTTTTTTGCCACTAAAATTAAAACTATTCAAGACTCTCTTTCCCCTCTTAGTTTAGTTCCCGCATCTGCGGTGAGTCTTCTTAGATCTCCATCTTTGGTATTGGAAGGCCCCTCCTTGTTTGACTTTCCACCTATGTCTCTTTCTGCTTCACTAGACTCTCTTGTCAAGCTCAAGTCTGGCTCTCCGCAGGATCCTTGTCCCGCAAAGTGTCTAGGTAGAGTAGCCCCCGCCATAAATTCTTTGCTCAACCCGGTGCTCAATGTGTCTTTGAGTACGGGAATGGTCCCCCAGGCCTGGAAACATGCCCTGATCTTGACGCTCATTAACAAGCCCAATCTGGACCCATTAGCTCATGCTAACTATAGGCCGATTTCCCTTGTCCCAGCCTTGGCCAAGGTAGTGGAGAAGCATGTGCATACCTCCCTATCTAACTTCATTGAGAGTAATAATATTCTTCACGATACTCAGTCGGGTTTTTGGACCAACATGAGTACGGAGACTGCTCTTCTTGAGGTTACTGATGCCATCAGGCAGGTATTAGACACTGGAGGAAAGGCCATTTTAGTTATGCTGGATTTGTCAGCGGCATTCGACACCGTTCCCCATGACGGTCTCCTTTTAAGACTCTGGGAGAACGGAGTACGTGGAACGGTGTTGAAATGGTTTGAGTCATTTCTGGCCGGCCGCCGGCAAACGGTCTGGGCGCCACCTTTCTCCGCCATTATGCCGCAGCTGGAGGTAGGGGTGCCTCAGGGCTCTATTCTGAGCCCCACCCTTTTTAATATCTATATGGCCCCTCTGGCGGCGGTGACGGAATCATTCGGTGCCCAGATCGTATCCTACGCTGATGACACCCAGCTTCTCTTTACCTGCTCGAAGGGCTCTGACTTTGATGGTATACAGATCAGAAGCTGTCTAGGGGCGGTCTTCGACTGGTTTAGGCCGCACAGCCTTAAATGTAATTCCGATAAATTGGAGTTGCTTTTTTTTGGCTGTCCGCCTGATCCTAGGTGGAGGGCTTGGTGGCCTCCGGACAAGTACCCCCCGGCAGATGCCTCTTCCAAAGCAAAAAATGAGGGGTTTCTGATTGATGATGGTCTTTCTTTGGGGCCTCAGATCCGGGAGCTTTCAGGGAAATGCTATGGCATCCTCAAAATGTTAAGGAAATTCCTCCCTATCCAATCCCTTGACCAGAGAAAGATCATTGTGCAGGCATTGATAGGCTCACGCCTAAATTATGCTAATGTGCTCTACTTGGGATTGCCAAAATTTCTGGTGTCACCCCTCCAGATGGTGCAAAACTCTGCCGCAAGGGCCATATATGGCCTTCAGCGAAGAGTGAGTGCGCACTCGGAGTTGCTTAAAAAGCTCCACTGACTACCTGTCGAAAGAAGGATTACTTTTAAGGCTCTCACCCTTGCTTTTAAAGCTCTTCACCAGATTGGGGCCAGATATATAAGGAGGTGTTTGACATTCTATGTCCCTTCTAGAAGTCTGAGATCGTCCTCCTTGGCTATGGCTTCTGTTCCTTCCATCAGGCGGGCTAGAATTGGAGGACGCTCCTTTCGATGCTTGGCACCGCGATGTTGGAATACTCTGCCTGTCTCTCTTAGGAAAATCAGCAATTTACTGGTTTTCAGGAAGGAGCTGAAGACATGGCTTTTCTCCCTGTAATTCCCTTTGTTTCTCGCCCTACATTTGCCCTGGTCTCTTTTCGGGTTTTTGTCAAAGCGCCGGGACACTCCATGGAGTAGCCGTGCGCTAAAAAAGACCTGTTTTAACATAACATAACATACATTCACCCCAGTACAGAGATCTGGGCATAAATCCATATGTTTTTTGCTCACCATGCCATTCCAGTCTGAACCCAGCCATATGCAAATCAGTCTTGACCATTTGCCCCATGGAAACTGTCCAGCCCGAACTGCCAAGTCAGGTCCTCCCTGGACTGGAAACAAGCATCCTAGGACCGGCTTTGGACCTTTAGCCCTCATCAGCCAGATCAGTTGACTGGGGGTGAATGCTTGCAATGTTTAACAATCTGTCCCTCATCCCCTTTGGTTTTGCTTGGAAATTATTCAACATGCACTGCAATGTTGAATTAAACATCACTGCTGTCTGTTCTATGTGGCAAAATGTCTGAGGGCACAATGGGTAGGGCAGCAGGGTATGGGGGGCATCCCCTGTAGAAATAAGTAGCAATCACAGTGGGGCAAACACCAGAGCATGATCATGCTTGCCCTGCGGTGAAATGTGCACAAACCATCCTAGTCCTATCAGTTCTCCTGGTTTGTCAGTCCCACCTTATTCTTCTCAGTCTATCCCTGGACTCCTATCACGGTCATCCTAGTAATGGTCCTCCCAGTAATGGTCCTCCTGAGTCTGATCATCCTCATCCCTCTTTTACCAGTCCTCCTAATTCACACGTTGTGGGTCCCCTTGTTCATGTAGTCCTTGTCACTCTGGTTTAGAACCACCCTGAGACTGATCCTCCTGGACCATTTAATACTAGTCCCATTGGGCCGAGACCTACCAGTCATTTATATCCCCCTGGTCATTCTAATTTGTGGTCTCCAGGCCCATCTTGGTCAGGTACTTTCTGGTCTTAGTCTTCCAAAAACAAGCCCATTGAATTCCAGCCCCCTTGGTCCTCCTTGATCTGATCTCTTTGGTATTGGCCCACCCGTCTGTGGTCCTTCTTTATATTGGTCTTCTGATCAACTTTGGTCTGTTCAGCCACAGTCGTCTGCTACTCCTGATCATCCTTGTTACTTTAGTTCTGGTCGGTGATCTAAGGCCTTCCTAGCCAACTCTTTGTCACTATCGTCCAGGATCTTGTGTTCCTTCGGCCCCTGGTACTGGCACCCCTTGTTCTGTTTTTCTTGGTCCTGGTTGCCATTGTCTATTTCTTCCTGGTTGCCTGACATTGTTAACCCAGGTCCTCATAGATTAGGGGTACCTGGGCCTGGCTTTTCATGCCCTAGTCCTCATGGTTCTCTGTTATGCTAGCTCTCCTAGTCATCCATCTTCTGGCCCACATTTTCCTATTTGTCATCATCCTCCTCCTTCTACTGGTCCAACTCATTCTATCCCCCTCCACAATGACGTTAGTTAGATACAGTCTCCAAATCTCTCAGCCAGATTTTTATCTTGAAGACAGCACCGTCAAAGAGAGAATGAGGGCTAAAAGAACGAGGACTTTGCCCATTTAAAACATTGCTTAGCATGGGAAAAATCGAAACTACCATCTTCAAGATACATTGTGCAGGTGATTAAAATGTCAGTGTGGCTAAATCATCTTTGCATGAAACCCACTCTTCTGGGTGAACTCCTCATATGAATTATCCATGTGCATTACTTATCTGTCTCCTGTTCTCTCTTTCCCATTTCACAACAGCTCCATTTCTGTGCTTCACTCAATTTACCCCCTGCAAGTGTCCCAAATCACCAGAAGCCTACTGTAAGTATTCCTCCCTTCATGGCCAGATACATCCTATTTTTCTACATTGCCCATTTGCTGCTACTCATCATCTACTGCTGTGTTGCCAGGTTTAAAATACTAAGAAAGCACAACCTCCTTAAAGGAAGCCTAAAGCTAGCAAAAGGCTTTACACAAGAAACCCAAAAAGAGTCCAGCCCTCAAAAATCATCAAAAAGAGGATCATGAACATTAATAAAAGAATGTTTTTGCCTGAGTGAATTAAATATTTCTGAAAATTGCTTTAACCAATACTCATTGGGGCCGATTCACAGAACTAATCTAGGACAAAATTCTAAACTTACTACTTTTGGTATTCACAGAAGACACTTACGATTTTGGTATTCACGGAATGCACTTACAACTCCTAACTTTCGTCTACAATCGGGCCAGAATTTTCGCAGTCGAGCTGTAATTTCCACACCCGGAGAGGAAATCCTGTATTTATGCCCGAATTCTCGCTCCTGTGCCGGAATTTCCGCTTACGGGTCGGAATCTCCATATCCAGGCCAGAATACCCGCACTCTGGCCGTTGATCATTTTCCTCAAGGCTAAACACCTGTCCAAGTGCCTACCATCCCCCACCATCAGCTGACACACTACAGCCAATCCCAGCCCTGCAGCATGTATGAAATCAGAGCAGACACACACAAACTCTTTCAACATGTCACTGAATGTGTTTGTTGCTCTGCCATTTGCCATGCGGCAAGAAGACTTGAGGAGGAGGAAGAGGAGAGTACAGAGGATCTTCAAACAAAGGATCAACCTATTGAGGATGTCCAGCCAAGATGTCAAGTCCAGATACTGTTTCCCTCCAGAAGTCATCTTGAAAATGGTATGTGAGTGGGACCAGGAACTTGACTCTGTGACCTGCGCTCTATGCCATTCCAGCCTATCTCAAGATCCTTTCTGCTCTCCATTTCCTTGCCATTTTCGGGGAAATGAGGTTGAAAAGAGCAGCAGGATGGCAGAGGATCTGATCTGTGATTGTGGATATATCTGAATGAATGCAAAATGGCTGTCAACTACTTCCTGTGATGTATTTTCTGTCTCCCACTTCCTGTATATAATCTCCTGTATAAAAGAATGGGTTCCGGTTCAATTTCTGAGAATACAGCCCGAAAACATAATATTCGGTTCTGGAGCGTCTACCTTACATGCGGACCCGATGCTCCAGAACCGGAAATTACGTTTTCGGGCCGTAATCTCCTACATTTAAACAGAACCATTATTTTATACAGGTAATGAAATACAGGAAGTGGGAGACAGGAAATACATTCTCTGCCATCCTGCTGCTATTTTCAACCTTATTTCCCCCAAAATGGCTGAGGATTATGAGAAGAATGCTTTCACTAAAAGTGAATTAGACATTTTGGCTGAGTGGCTGCTGTCTAAAAAACCTTAACTATATGGGGGGCCAGAGTACCATATGAGCAATGCAGCGCAGGCCAGACTATGGGTCAACATTTGTAAGAACTGCAGTGCAGTGGGCGTTCACATCAGGAGAGCAGGGGCATGCTGCAAGCGCAGGGAGGACCTAAAATGCTGGGCCAGGCATAAGACAGAGGGCTACTGGGCCAGTCTTTCCAGTCCCATATGCGTCCCCCAGCCCTCTAGCCACTGTACAGGAGGGTCCCGCGTGTAGCTCGTCTGACCCTCCATGCTCAGCCGGAGGAGCATGAGCAGCAGAGACCTGGTAAGTGCATTATATGCAATATGTGAGTGAAGACAGAGCTCACCATTGTGTGTACCATGCCTCCATTCACGTATTCTTTGTCTATGCAGCAGTCATCATGAAGCTAAAGGCTCACTGCAACACATTCACTGTACAGGGCACAGTGCATTCTGGGAATTGTAGTTTCTTCATGTCACCTGGGTAATCTAGCCACACATGTGCATTTGTACAGACATTTGCACTGCCAGCACCAGTGAACCAAGGGAATCATAACTGATGCGTGCATTGGAGGAGGAATGGTACAGACAGTGTCCACTGTGTGTATGAGAGGCCAATGGGTATTGGTTGCTGTGACTTGCATTGCATTTGTTGAGTTTGGGTTCTGATTTAGACAGATCATCAGGTGCCATGGAGTCAAGACAGACTTTCAGATCCTTGGCTCACTCTTGTGTTTCCAATTTCGCCAAGTATGTCCACAGACACACATCTTACCCTCAGTGGCATGTGTGCCATTTTTCATGTACAGGTAGCTGTAACAACGAGCCACCACTGTTCACCAGTGCACAACACTAATTTATCAGTCTCAGAAGCAAATATGTGGCACTGGATTGTCAGGTTTTGTGAGGGAATATCAAAAGGTTGGACTCACAACCTATCAAACCAAATAGCTCAGACCCTATATGGCTGTGTGAACGACAATAGGCATTTTATAGTCCCATACAATGCTATACAACAGATAACATATGTCCAGACGTAGAAGGGCTGAGACTCCATATCACAGGCCCTTCTAAATACCATCTGGACTCTCTCTGATCTCCTATTGTAGACTGGGTTTTGAAGCTGCCCATGTAGCAGTAACAGGACACAGTTGTGTAAGCAACCTAAAATCTTGTGAGATGTCCATGTGAGGCTCAAATAAGGAGATGCCAGTGAACATACACGTAATATAAGTGCATAAACACAGACAACTTTATAGTGTGATCAGAGGAGAACAAAGCCTGACCTTGGCTCATCTAGGTATGTGTCTTGTCCTGACGTGTACAGCCATTACATACTGATTTTTCTTACATTTCATTGGGTTCAGTTGGCCAAATGGAACAACAGTAGGTCATGTTTCAGAGCAGGACATTTTTGGTGGGCCGGCAGCTATGACCTCTTTTAACATGTGAGGAAGAAGAGGATACAGCGGGACCCTCAACATCAGAAGGCAGGGGCATTGCGCCCACCCAGAATGACCAGGAAGAAAACTCTGATGCTACAAACTGGGTGGAGGCTGTGGACATTGAAGGGGAAACTGGACACCTCTGCTCAGGGGGCGGGTGGATAGGTACTCTCTCCAGACCATGAACCAGTTGGTTTTGTTGAGGGGGCCCTGGGACAGGCCACTACCCAACCTGGGCCTGCCATCACCCCCTCCCTAACTCTAGAGGCCCCTATTCTATAGAGGCTTCCAGCTGCATCCCCTGCAAACTGTCCACCTCATCGTAGCTGTCAAGTCAACACCAACATTGGCCCCAACCCCCTCCCTGTTTTGTTCCTTCTGTGGCTGTCCCAGAGGACCTGATGTGGGTATTTGAGGATCAGCAAGACATGTCATCTTGCATCATGCTGCAGATGTGTCTAGAGATGCGCATGATGCGAGATGAAATTGCCAGAGCTCTGGCCACCCCCACTGCCAGTGTCAATTCCTTGGCTGCAGCCATGTTGTCTTTTGTTTCCCAACCTCCTTCCCACACCACAGTCAATGTCTCCTCCTGTCAGTTGCACCATACTATTTACCCCCGGACTCCTCATGTGTCCCAACCCGATGTGGTACCTGTTCCTGCACCAGCCAACCAGGAGCCTGCATCAGACTCTGAGGATCTGGACAATGTGGTACTAGAGGAGGACCAGAAGGAAAATAGACCTGTTGGACATCATTTTCATTGTGGATAATTATTTACTTTCTCCTTGTAAATAGACTGGCTCCCCTGACACTCCCTGACATGTTATATTTTTGTTGCCCCATCCCAATCCAAGTTTCTTTCTCCTTCTGAACATCATTTGTTTTCCTTTCTCCCTTGCAGACGGACTGTTGTTTTTTTTCAAATCCCACATTTTTATTTACATAAAATCTATTTTTGAATCCCCCTTTCTCTAATTTGGTTTTACTTCATTGTGAATGTCTTGTATAAAATATGGACATGTATTTTGGGAGTCATCTGTTCTGCACATTAGGGCTTATTGCAATGACGGGGTTACATGTGTATATGTAGCACACACAAAAATTGTAAATTTATATGTAGATTGATACTTGTATAGCTCAATACTCACCGCAAGGGTCTCAAGGCGCTTGTACGTATACCGCTGTGGAACCCATCCTGGCTTTCCCTGTGAGGCGTCCACTCCTGGGCACCCCCAAGGTGGAGGCTAGGCATCCTTAGCATTGTGGGGGCCTTTGTGGAGATTAAGCAAGCTATTGCCCAGAGTTGCAAAGTGGGACTCCATGATTGGAATAGGCACCGAGGCGAGAATTATGAGGTCCGTGGAATTTTTGAGCCCAAGACCCGCCGAGGCGGGGGATTGAACCATGGTCCTGGGCTAGACCTCTGCTTCAGGGTCTGCCGCTCTAATCATTGAGCCACACTTCTCCACACACACACATACATCCTCACATCCTCACATCTCTAGGCCAACAAAAGTGGTATACATTTGCATATCAGGACATGATACTCACCAGTCTTGACTTGTGAAGAGAATTACTTTTTATTTACACATATTCACAGTAGTCAAATAGCTTTTGTGATGTTATCAATGGGGATCATGCTTGCGACTTCACTATTTCAGAGGTGAGGGTTGCTGTGGGGGATCATGTCTGGGTTGTCGCCCAAGTGTAGGTGGGTGTTGTAAATGTGCCTGTACAGGGTGAACTTCATGTGCAGGGGCAGATGATGTGTGTACAGTTGGTGTTTGTGCGTGGACATGGGCTGGTTGTGCGAGTGGTAGGAGTGACTGTTCAGGGGGTAGTGGTGGCTGTGCAGGTGGTAGGAGTGCCGGTGGAGGGGGTGGTAGTGGTTGTGCAGGTTGTGGGCATGCCTGTTCAGGGCGCGGTTGTGGGTGTATACCCTTACTGTGTTCCTGTGAAGTTTGTGGTACAGGTGTGTGGGTGTGATGTGCGTCAGGCAGATGTGATGGCTTCCCTCCCTGCATTGGCAGTGAAGGAAGACTTTGGATCCCTTTCACTGTGCCCTCCATCATCTCCATGGCCAAGGCATGGTGTCTTGAACTCTCTTCCCTTTGGATGCATATTATGTCTCTGATATTCTTGGACATGTCTTGCTTGCCAAGATCTATCCATCCTATCCAAAACATGGGTCAGTCTGTCCACCACCTGAGGGATTTGACACATGTAATGCAAGGCCTCATACATGTCTGGCAGGGTAGCCCCTATGGCACGAATTCCCTGCCTCACATCTGCCTGCTGTTGGAAGAATTCCTGCTCCTACTGGCCATCATATTCAGGTGCCGGCCCTCTCTGCAAGTGCCAGCCATTGATAAGACCGGCAGGTCCAACAGCAGGGTGGGTGACAGATGGAAGCATGTGGACAGGAGAATGATGCCCAGGGGATACCTGCACCACAACAGGGTTGATACTTCCCCCAGATGGTGGAGAGAATGTCTGGGATACACTGTATAGGGAGGAGTGTGTAGAGGAGCTACCACATCTGTCCTGGATATAAGGGCTGTGAGGGAGTGATATCTGTGTTGGGGTATGTGTGAGCTGTGGCTGGTTAGCTCTATGCTGGGGACAGGCAATCTTTAATTTTGGAGGAGGCTGAGGAACTTTCCTAAGTGCAGGTTGTGAGGCCTTGCAACATTTGGGCAATGTGGGAACATTTCTATCCATAGCATCAAAGTCGTCATCCTCAGAGAGGATGAACAGATAGTCACCATCATCTTCTAATCCTTCAGCCTCCTCAGGTACTTCCTCCTCCTCCTCCTCCTCTTGAGCAGTACTTGAAGCCGACATAACTGCCTGGAGAAGCAATGGATATTCCCCTTTGATTGCCCGTCGCCCAACACTAGTGGAAGGTCCGTTCTCCTCATCCTGATCTTCCCCTGGAACACAGAGGTTGCAACAGGATAAGTGATTGACTGAGCATAAGATGTGGTACAACACAAGGGTTAGGTTAACTGTACTTTGCTTCCACAGATAAGATATTTGTGACCTGGTTTGGGTATCCCTACAAGTCAGCTCACACCATAGCACTGAGGTGTTAAATGGAGATGTACATTGCATAAGCAAACTCACCAGCTTCAGTCACAGCTTTGTGTCCCTTTATGATCCCCCCTGATGTCAACTGCTGAACCATGCTCCTCATAGGTTTTGTTGATGAAGCCGTCCCCGAACCAGCAGCTGTAAAGGGAAGTGACAAGATACTCAATGATTTTCATTACTAATTTACAAACAGGCACATGTGACACTTATAACATGTATGTAACTTTGTAAACAATAACTGCAGATTCTATGCAGAAAGGGATTTTGATCTTTGTCATGGTTTTGGAATCTATGCTAGAGAAACACTTGACACCACAGTTACCTGCAAGAGGGTCACTGCTGCAGCCAGGATGTCATGCATTCCCCAGGATGGTGTTGTACGCTTCACTGGTGTCATCTTATCAGCAGCTGTGATGAGACATACATATCCATATTTCAGTACACCAGATGATAGCTATGAGGTAACATGTATATGTCATTCTCAATGGCCATTGACAGGATATTCATGGCCAAAGTGCAGCATGTTTACCTCATGGAATTCACATGTGGGCCCCTGCTCACATGCATCAATTGCCAGCTGTTAATTCCATACAGCACTGACTTCAATGAGATGACCCATCAACAGTCAAACTCATATGGAAAGGTTACTGATATTTCAAGGAAGGGGATAAATAATCAAGACTCTTTCGCATTACATTGTTTTCATCATCACCTTTAAGACTCACATGTTTCATGAGTATAATGTTGTCTGTTGACAATTGTAAAGGAGTGTACATCACCAGGTTGACCAGTTTCACATTTGCACATCAGTTCAAACATTGCATTGCAGAGTTCATGTGTTCGATGTGCAATAGTCAGGTACATTTTGCGGCTCATTTGTGCTTCCCTACCCATGAAGTCACAAAGCTCTTTTTGGAATGAGAGATCACACATTTGGTATGTCCATCCTTTGTGTGTCCTCTGTTCCCATACTCCATTTCCAACATAATGGTAGTACTGAGCTGACAACAGATGATGTCTTGTAGAGCAGACATCCAAACCTCATATGTCAATCACTCACTTAAATAGGGGAATACAGTAGAACAGGTGACAAGCAGAATGCAAAATTTGACTAGGATCCCCACATTGTAGTTGAGAAGCTTTGATGGTTGCCGCCTACACTGGATTTGCATTGTGCTTTTTAGCCAAGTGATCTGAAAATTAAATCTCCTGAAGAATCACACCAATTTCAATATGATTTTGTGAGAAGTTGGCCCGATATGCAACGTTCGCTATTCTAGCGACCGCTATGTATCGTTCCAACGACCCTTATGGTGTTTGGTTGTAAGTCAACCTATAGACCAGCTATCCTAGTAGCGTGGATACGAGCAGTCTAAGGCTAAAGACTCGAGAGGGCGCGTTAAGCCAGCTGTTTACCACACATGTACCCCTTGAACACCCAGTGAAAGGACACCACACAAGTGTTATGAAAATAAACAGTATATTTATTAAGAATCACAACAGCCCTGTATTCTTTATGAGGACAGGGTACTAAGCACAAACCAAATCTCTTTAGCAAATACTTCAAGTGCACAATTAAAACAAGTGTCCGAGGACACGGAAAGATTAAGGTCTCGGGCGGACCCGATAAGGCAAGTCGGAAGCGAGGGACGCAGGACCCTAGAGTAAGGAGGCTATGCAGGCACCGAAATGCCGAGTTACCTAGCCACGAGGGCTGCGGCTGCACAAGTCTTACAGGCGTCGGGGTCTTCGCTGACGAGCCAGGAGCCGGAAGAAAAGGAGTTGCTGGCCGGCGACCAGTGCTGAATAGTTCGTAGAGATCCAAGCCTGGATCGGAGATTGATGAAACCTGAAAGCAGAGGGGACCAAGTTCGTACTACTAGCCAGTAGTCAGAGGGTACCAGGAAGGCACCGGTTGGCCGTCACCTCGACCAGGTGAGTGGGCGACGCTAGGCTCTGCAGTCTCACGGACCAGGAGGCGTTGTCGGCGACCACGGTGGAGGTGCGAGCTGTCCCACGAAGGATGATGCTGTCGGCGTCGCTGGGCCCAGGATGGGGCAACAAGCCTTGGCAGATCTCAGGGCCACGTGGTGGGCCTAAGATGGCGTCTTGAGTGGACCAGGAGGGTCCGGGGTGCTTCTCGCAAAGATGGAAGCAAGGGCCAGTCTGGAGCAACCAGACCAGCAGTGATGATTCTCGGATGTCGTCACAGAAGGGCACAAGCCAGCGGCTAGTGACCAGACAACGTGCTGAGCAGCGAGCAGAAGGGCCCCACGCAGATCGTGGAGATGCTGGGAGACTGCACTTCGGTGCTGGAGCGGCTCAGGGTCGGGGCTTCTCGGACCCCAGAGCACTCACCAGAGAGTTACCTCGATGGTCGTGCTGGTTTTAAGAGCGTGCAGGTTCTGATGATGGCCGGTCCCTCGAGGTCTCGTCGCACCCACAGATCACAGCTGAGCTGATGACGTGGGTAGAGGTCAGAGGTGCCAGGGAAGCCGGTTCTCGTCGAGCTGGGCCGTCGGATTCCTTGAGGAAGGACTTACAGCAAACCGCAGAGTTCTTAGTTGGTGCCCGCTGATGCAGGGTGACTACTTCTTAGTCACAAGGGAGAAATCTTGAGAAGAGTCTTGAATGTCCTTTCGTAGAAAGTAGTTCTTGAATCAAAGATGATCTAATTTGGAAGGGTCCCCGCTCCGGTCTTTATTCTAAAGAAAGGGGTGGGTACATGACTAGGTCCTGCCCTAAGGGTGGGACCAGGAAGGGGGGTAGTTACACCCCTCTCCCCTGCCGGACTTTCCCCAGGCCAGGGCTGTCGCCCCTGGAACTGGTTCTAACCGGCAGATGCGTAGTGAGCACCGGGGTGCCACTCCGCAGTCACCTTCTCGCCAAAGCCCTACCTACCCAGAATACACAAACCCTGTCTGGGACGGTGCGAACACCGCCCTCGACAGGAAACCCTTTGTCCAAGTGCTCCTCGCTGGAAGGACTCCCAGCAGCAGGAGGTCAGACTCGTGTCTGTGGTGGCAGCATCCATTTTGTGGAGCTGAGGCTTCAGTTAACTTTAACCGGGGTTCACAGTTACGTACATGTCGTGTCCCTCTAGAAGGGCGGAATGCTAACCTCGTCGCCAGCATTGGTGAGAGGGCAGCACCCCGATTCGTATGACACCTTACTCGACATGCCTTGATAACGCGACACCGGAGTTACCGATATGGTACGCGTTATCATGGAACAGCTATTGGGTCTTGATTCCGCAAGCTGCAACCGGGCTCGGCTCGGGCCTGAACCTAGCTCACACGAGCCCACGCACTCTGCCTTCAGGATCGTTAAGGCCTGCCATAGGAGTGACTGATAGGAACTCGGGTGTCCATTGTAGGGTTAGATATAGAGCTACTATACCTATAGCGAAGGGTGGTTACACGTCTTCGCCCCAGCTGTCGTGCAGCCAGTTGTGTCAAATTTAGGAGGCCAGCCAGGGGTGGCATAATACATGCTTCAGCCCCTGGCGGCCCTGGGTACACCTATGCCCTGAGTTACAGGGTCTGATAAGGTGGCCCAGTACCAATTGGAAATGTACCTAGGGTACATGGAATCCATTTTAAAGAGAGAGCAGTAGGCCTGGGGTCCTGATTGGCAGGGTCCCAGGTCGACTATGTCCAAAACCAGCTAAAACACAGGGCAAAAAGTTGGGGGCAACCATAGTCAGGATGTACCTTCCTACACAACCCCCCCCCAAACGAAAGGAGATAAGGCTATCCTTGTCCAGGTAAGCCTCTATTACCTAAGTGGCCATATAAGGAAGGACCAGCTCTGGCTTGGTTTCCCCCTGTGTCATGGTCCACTAGGCAACCCCTCACCATAAGGGTATCTGAGGGTCTCCACCATAGGGAATCTCTGTCTCTGGTGTGTCTTGGGAAAGAAGAAGGCTGATGCTGGGATGGAGTACTGAAGTGAGGCTCCTCTACCTTTGGGCTCATCTTCCTCCAATCACCATTCATCATGCGTGCCTTTCTCTCTTTAGCTGAGATGCACTGAGCTCTCAGGGTCAGCCTCTGGCTACCTAAAGCTGGAGGCTGAGTCCCTCTGTTTGGCTTACTGGAGGGACAGGTCAGGTCTGGGGTTTTTAGGCCCCAGGTTTGGCTGTGCCCAACAGTGTCCAGCTGTGGGAGTTCCCTAACTACTTTTAAGGGGGATCCCTCAGGAGTCTGTTCTATTTTCACTTGGCTAGGTTTACCAGCTTCAGTGATCCTAATCTTCTGATTAAGGGGTTCTTTTGGACAGGGGGCCCTTTGGGGTCCACCACTGGCCTCCCTAATCTCTTCAGCCCTGGGCTGACTGAGACAGGGTAGAGAGGTGCAGGTTACCTGCTTCAGACTGGGTCCCACCTGGGAAGGGTCCACTACCATCAGGGGCTCTGCCAGGCTAGGCCTGACCACCTCTGGGGCAGTTTCTTCAACAGGGGTAGAGTCAGTTCCCTGAGGAGGCTGGCTCTCACCTAGTGTCTGGGAGGGGGAAGACTCTTCTTCCTCCTCAGTGCTCTCTGTTTGAGTGGAGTGATCCATTGTTTCAGGCTTCACAACCTCACTATCGGTCTGAGTAGAGGCTGAGACCATTTCAACCTTGCCAACCTTTTCAGGAGGGCACTCAGTCTGTGTTTGGGCTGTGACTGTCACAGCCCTCCTATCCTGCTCTGGAAAGTCTGTCTGAGCCTGGGCAGTGGCTACCACTGCCCTTCCAACCTTTTCAGGGAGGAATGGTGCTTGGACTGGGGCTGTAGCTATTACTGCCCCACTAACCTGTCTGGATAGGCCTATCATTCTGGAGTGAGTTTCTTGCTCCACCTCAGCCCATGCTGAGAGTTCCAGGTCGTTCCCCAGTAAGCAATCTACAGGTAGGTTATCTGTCACTGCCACTCTCATGGGCCCTGTGACATTACCCCCAACTGAGCTTGACTACTGCCATGGGATGCCTTCTCTTCACTCCATGAATGTCTGTCACCTGATAAGTAAAACCAGGGGTCAGTTGAGCAGAGGGGACCAGATGGTCACTCACCATGGTGAGGCTGGCCCCTGTGTCTCTGAATGCCTCAACTTTCTGACCATTCACTAAAACTTCTTGTCTATACTTGCCCAAAATGTGGGGTCCAGTAGTGAAGTTGGCAAACCCCATGCCAGTCTCACAGACAAGAGTGTGGTCAGGGAACCTGGCTAAGCCATAGTCCTCCTGATTGCCCAAAGTAATGCCCACCACATTCTTGGGGGCACTCCCACCACCTGGGGGATTACCACTAGTGGTAACAGGAGGTCTGGGAGTGTTACTTGGGGGTATGTTTTCCTTATTGCTATTTTTAGGGCACTTGGCATCACTTTTGTAATGGCCCACCTGTTTACAGGTATGGCAATAAGGTTTCTTCTGTTCTGAAGGAGTGTTCTGGGACCCACCACCCTTGTTGGAGTTTTGGGGCCCTTGGGAAGTCTTCTCTGTGGATTTATCCCCACCCTTCTCTTGAGGCTTGGTCGATTCCTTTTTCTGGTCACCACCCTGGTTTTTAGGCCTAACCCTGGTTCTGACCCATTTGTCTGCCCTCTTACCCAATTCCTGTGGAGAGGTCAGATCAGAGTCTACCAGGTGCTGGTGTAATAACTGGTTCTGACAATTGTTTAAAATTTGTTCTCTCATCATCAAATTATACAATCCTTGATAATCAGTAACCTTACTGCCCAGCAACCAGCCCTCAAAAGCCTTAGTGGCACAATCGACAAAATCAGACCAATCTTGAGACTGCGTTTTCTGGGTATCCCTGAACAGCACCCTGTACTGCTCAGTGGTTAGGCCGAACCCTTCAACGAGTGTATTTTTCAAGATTTGGTAATTGTTAGCATCCTCCACCCTTGTGGTGAGGAGCTTGTCTCTTCCTTTTCCTTCAAAGGAGAGCCACAAGATAGCTGCCCACTGACTCTGGGGAACACCCTGCACAGTGCAGGCCCTCTCCAAAGCAGTAATCCATTTGTGGATGTCGTCCCCTTGTTTAAAGGGGGGCACTATCTTACCAAGGTGTTTCGTATCGAAACTCTTTTCCCTATTACTAGGTACATTGCTGCCACCAGTGGGGACTGCCCCACTTAACTGTTGCTCTCTAGCAAAGGCAAGCCTTTCTTTGGCCAGGGCAAGTTCTTCCCTTTCAATCCTTAGATTGGCTGCCCTTTCCTTAGCTTCGTACACTCTCCTCTGAGGGGACGTCATCCCTCTCTGAGAAGAGTTGTGAGAGCCATTGGTTTGAAGGGATCTGCCAGAGTCTCTTGACAGAGATCGGGCTCGTCCATTCCCAATGTTAAGCTGACCTGATAGTGGCCCCAGGGGTCCCCCAGTACCGCTATCATGTTTGCTTAAGTTGGACCTGCTTAGTCTGACGACTTCTACCTGTCCCTTATCTGCCTCATCCCCAGAGAGATCCTCATCCTCATCCTCCTCCACATCTTCGTTCTCAGTTGCGAGGTGGATGAGGTCAGGATCGTCTCGGGTTCCCTCGAGGGGAGGCATGTCTCCTTCTGGATTAGAAGAGCTACGAAGTTTCTCAGCTCTTCTGGCATCATAAGTCTCCAAGAGACCAATCAGAAAGGACGTTGTGGGGTTAGACCCCTGCTGAATCTTCCTGGAGTGACACAGTCGTCTTAACTCCTTGAAGCTCAGCACAGTATATCCTGAAGGGATGACCTGTGGAGGGTCAACTGACACAAGGGGAGACCCAGAGTTTCCTCCTTTGTCCGACATACTGTTTCTAGTGTGGTGTAAGTGATGCACCTACCTAAACTACGTGTTTACCTACTGTACCCTTGCTAAGAGTTGTAGCCAAGGTGTGCTAAGCCTTGAGGAGCTACAACAGCTGGTTCAGTAGAACTCAGAGTATTCTAAGCTTTTAGTTATATGTACTAACAGTACTTGTGCGATCTTTCAACAAGATATTCTTAGGATACGTGTGGTAAAACAACAGCAAGCTCAAATCCCACCGCTGCCACCAATGTGAGAAGTTGGCCCGTTATGCAACGTTCGCTATTCTAGCGACCGCTATGTATCGTTCCAACGACCCTTATGGTGTTTGGTTGTAAGTCAACCTATAGACCAGCTATCCTAGTAGCGTGGATACGAGCAGTCTAAGGCTAAAGACTCGAGAGGGCGCGTTAAGCCAGCTGTTTACCACACATGTACCCCTTGAACACCCAGTGAAAGGACACCACACAAGTGTTATGAAAATAAACAGTATATTTATTAAGAATCACAACAGCCCTGTACTCTTTATGAGGACAGGGTACTAAGCACAAACCAAATCTCTTTAGCAAATACTTCAAGTGCACAATTAAAACAAGTGTCCGAGGACACGGAAAGATTAAGGTCTCGGGCGGACCCGATAAGGCAAGTCGGAAGCGAGGGACGCAGGACCCTAGAGTAAGGAGGCTATGCAGGCACCGAAATGCCGAGTTACCTAGCCACGAGGGCTGCGGCTGCACAAGTCTTACAGGCGTCGGGGTCTTCGCTGACGAGCCAGGAGCCGGAAGAAAAGGAGTTGCTGGCCGGCGACCAGTGCTGAATAGTTCATAGAGATCCAAGCCTGGATCGGAGATTGATGAAACCTGAAAGCAGAGGGGACCAAGTTCGTACTACTAGCCAGTAGTCAGAGGGTACCAGGAAGGCACCGGTTGGCCGTCACCTCGACCAGGTGAGTGGGCGACGCTAGGCTCTGCAGTCTCACGGACCAGGAGGCGTTGTCGGCGACCACGGTGGAGGTGCGAGCTGTCCCACGAAGGATGATGCTGTCGGCGTCGCTGGGCCCAGGATGGGGCAACAAGCCTTGGCAGATCTCAGGGCCACGTGGTGGGCCTAAGATGGCGTCTTGAGTGGACCAGGAGGGTCCGGGGTGCTTCTCGCAAAGATGGAAGCAAGGGCCAGTCTGGAGCAACCAGACCAGCAGTGATGATTCTCGGATGTCGTCACAGAAGGGCACAAGCCAGCGGCTAGTGACCAGACAACGTGCTGAGCAGCGAGCAGAAGGGCCCCACGCAGATCGTGGAGATGCTGGGAGACTGCACTTCGGTGCTGGAGCGGCTCAGGGTCGGGGCTTCTCGGACCCCAGAGCACTCACCAGAGAGTTACCTCGATGGTCGTGCTGGTTTTAAGAGCGTGCAGGTTCTGATGATGGCCGGTCCCTCGAGGTTTCGTCGCACCCACAGATCACAGCTGAGCTGATGACGTGGGTAGAGGTCAGAGGTGCCAGGGAAGCCGGTTCTCATCGAGCTGGGCCGTCGGATTCCTTGAGGAAGGACTTACAGCAAACCGCAGAGTTCTTAGTTGGTGCCCGCTGATGCAGGGTGACTACTCCTTAGTCACAAGGGAGAAATCTTGAGAAGAGTCTTGAATGTCCTTTCGTAGAAAGTAGTTCTTGAATCAAAGATGATCTAATTTGGAAGGGTTCCCGCTCCGGTCTTTATTCTAAAGAAAGGGGTGGGTACATGACTAGGTCCTGCCCTAAGGGTGGGACCAGGAAGGGGGGTAGTTACACCCCTCTCCCCTGCCGGACTTTCCCCAGGCCAGGGCTGTCGCCCCTGGAACTGGTTCTAACCGGCAGATGCGTAGTGAGCACCGGGGTGCCACTCCGCAGTCACCTTCTCGCCAATGCCCTACCTACCCAGAATACACAAACCCTGTCTGGGACGGTGCGAACACCGCCCTCGACAGGAAACCCTTTGTCCAAGTGCTCCTCGCTGGAAGGACTCCCAGCAGCAGGAGGTCAGACTCGTGTCTGTGGTGGCAGCATCCATTTTGTGGAGCTGAGGCTTCAGTTAACTTTAACCGGGGTTCACAGTTACGTACATGTCGTGTCCCTCTAGAAGGGCGGAATGCTAACCTCGTCGCCAGCATTGGTGAGAGGGCAGCACCCCGATTCGTATGACACCTTACTCGACATGCCTTGATAACGCGACACCGGAGTTACCGATATGGTACGCGTTATCATGGAACAGCTATTGGGTCTTGATTCCGCAAGCTGCAACCGGGCTCGGCTCGGGCCTGAACCTAGCTCACACGAGCCCACGCACTCTGCCTTCAGGATCGTTAAGGCCTGCCATAGGAGTGACTGATAGGAACTCGGGTGTCCATTGTAGGGTTAGATATAGAGCTACTATACCTATAGCGAAGGGTGGTTACACGTCTTCGCCCCAGCTGTCGTGCAGCCAGTTGTGTCAAATTTAGGAGGCCAGCCAGGGGTGGCATAATACATGCTTCAGCCCCTGGCGGCCCTGGGTACACCTATGCCCTGAGTTACAGGGTCTGATAAGGTGGCCCAGTACCAATTGGAAATGTACCTAGGGTACATGGAATCCATTTTAAAGAGAGAGCAGTAGGCCTGGGGTCCTGATTGGCAGGGTCCGAGGTCGACTATGTCCAAAACCAGCTAAAACACAGGGCAAAAAGTTGGGGGCAACCATAGTCAGGATGTACCTTCCTACACATTTTACCATTGATATTTTGAAAGAGAGTTTTCATATCATTGAATTACAATCAAGTTGTGTGTATGACACTTCATATGACACTATGTACTATTTTATGTCCATTCTACACTCACTTGGCATACATTTTGTGTCATCCTTTCAGTAGCCACCATGGTGTGATCTGGTATGTGGTTAAATGCCATGTGTAAGCATATTGTGATGCAAGGCAACACTGATGTAAAACGCATACAACATACAGTGGAGATTAAAGGCACGTGAATACATATATTAGCGAATAATGTTTCAATATTTAAATATATGTATCAGTGTTTCGCTTTGTGTATAAGTGGCTGCATGGCTTGGTGAGTAGCTACTTGTGTGTGTATATGGTTTATTAGATGTATTTTCTAGTATCAGTATGAGTGTCTGTTTGGTGTGGTGAGGGTATTACTTAGAAGATAGATGCATCAATGACTGACTCACTGTTTGTATGTGTTTTGAAGACAGCATATGTGCAGGACTATTTGGGTGGATGAGTGTGTATATGTGTGTGTTAGTGAGTGAATGACTGTCTCACTAGTGTCTTTATCAGTAACTACATATGTTTTAATCTAGTATATGTGAGTATTGATGTATATAAGTGAGTATATGTGAGAGTGAGAGATTGTAAGAGTTCCTGTTTAAATAAGTATGTGTTCCTATAAGTGATTGTTTAAGAGAGTAAGTATGTGTAAGTTTCCTTAGAAGTAAGGTGGTAGTGTGTGTATAGCTGTATATGCAAATAAATGGATACCATGGCCCATCACCTGCCCAGTGTTTGGTCCCAGATCATAGCTTATTTGCACATTTCGTACTATGTTTGATATCATGTTATAGTAATGTATGAGGAAGGAATTTTGTACTGTATGCAATGTCTGTCTTTTTAAATTGTCAGTGTGTTTTTGTGGACCTCCGTCGGCGTTCCAAAACAAAATAAATATATTAAATTGAATTGACCAGATGTCACAGCCAACCTTCTAGCAGAAGTCAATGTGGGTGTTGGAATCTGGGAGGACATCATTAGACCCACAATGATAAGTGTGGTGCACCCAATTTCAGGCACAAAGGCTAAGCACAAGAAGTTGTGGGCACAACCTTTGCAGAAGTGTGTAGCACTAAATAGCATGAGTGATCCCACATTTAACTTATAATGGCCCACTGCCTAGAAGCAACATCTATCAAAATGACATGGCAGCAAATCCTGAAGTAAGGTCCACTATTGTGTTTTGGTAATGGCCAAAAAACATGCCGTCCAATGATAAAATACATAACCGACTGGGTGGACTGGCGATTTCATATATAGAAAAAACTTTCTGAGTTGGACAGCGGATTCATTCTCAATACTCCTGGCAATTGTATCTCACTTCTTTTTCATCATTGTCATATTTGTTAACATTGGATTCCTTGATATAGTCAACAAAAACAATTACAATATAGTGGGGACTCCTTTTTGACTTGTTGAGGCACTCGATTCCAGGATTGAGTTCACAGTTCTGGAACTGTTGGTGGAATACATGTAATGTTCATAAATCACAAAGGTATGATGAGCCTAAATATATAATATTTTGCAATACGCTATTCACAAATGTAATTTGCTATAGGTAAATGTCCTTTCAGAATTCCAATAGTTGTAAAGCTAGTTTTTCCTCTCCGGTTACTTTTGAGATTTTGGCCCTATATGTCCCTCTGTTGTCTGCTGACAATGTATGCATTTTGACCAACTCCTGACCAGTTTGACTTTCCAGTTAGTGAGGGTGGTATGCTTTGCTATGGATGATGTCGTTTCTTCCCAGAAGATGCAGAGACCTCTGCTAATGTGGTTTCCTGCACTCTGGCTGAATGTGTCAATAGGTGAGAAGAGAGAAAAGTTACCAAACGGAAAATGTACATATGGAACTTGTCAGACATTTCCTCATATCTTCTGCATGCTAAGAGTATTGTGAAGTACTACCACGGCCGGTGTATGTAGGAGCAGTGGGGCATTGAGGATTTAATGGTGTGGCATGGTGGGAAATAGACAACGGAATATGTGAATGAAATTTTTTAAAATACGGATTCTTTCAAGTTCTACTTTGTGATTTTGGCCGGCACACGTTGAGTTACTTTTTGGATAATTTGTATTTATTTTCCCTTATCTGTTGTCAGTTGATTTTCCTCTTCACCGCAATGACCCAGCTGCGTCTGGATTAGTGGAAGGGGCACTTTGTCAATTGCTACTTAACCGTGTTACGTATAAACAGCAGCAGTGCTGGGCCCATTTTTTAAATAGTGGGCAAGGGATTTTTCCATTTACAATACACATATTCTGGGACTTGTGGTCCAGCATACAGAGGGAAATACATGAGCCTCCAACTGACTATATTTTTATATAAACTTTGGACAACTTCCTTATTCACAATGGCAGAGCAACACAGACAATCTTTTTATATACTTATTCTTGTTACCAGTTACCTGGTACCATGTTGCGGACATCCCTCACAGGCAGCCCATGAAGCGTGTGGGGTGGATTGTAGTGGGGACATCCTCCTCAAGTGGGGTGAGATGAAGGTGTGTTCCAGATTGTGGTGCAGGGAAAATCTTGTTCAACTCGAGCTTGAAGTACTTCTCCTTCACTCTCTTCTTTTCATATTGCCACTTCTTCTTGATGTCCTGGATGGTGCGCCTATCCTTCCCCAATGCTTTGACAGCAGTGGCTAAATGCTGCCTTCTGCATGCCACTGGAGCAGTAAGGTGGGAGCCTCACAATTAACTCCACAATCATGGTGGTCTCCTCAGTAGTGAAGTTCTTCTTCCTAACAGCAAATGAAATCAGGAACTCTCAGTGACAAAACCTGTTCCTTGAATGTGTGCTGCTTTTATATGGTTTGTGGTGCTGGTCTTGCATTTAGTGACTTCAGCTGGAGCATGGTGGGGGATGGTAGGCACTTGAAATGGTCATCAGGCCCAAATGCGGGTATTCCGGCCTGGAAGCCGAGTTTCTGGCCCGGAAGCGGAAATTCCTGGGCCTGGGGTGGAAATTCCGGTAAAGCTAGGAGTCATAAGTTCGTTCTGTGAATACCAAAAATCGTAAGTGCCTTCTGTGAATACCAAAAGTAGTAAGTTTAGGATTTTGTCTCAGATTAGTTCTGTGAATCAGCTCCTGCATTCTTTGTAGACAGCAAAATTCGCCTATACTGCAGCACAAAGTATGTGTGCCATATCCTTAAGCTCCTGAAATAAAAGTTTGATTCCTCCAGAATATTAAAATAGCATAAATGTTTTTATTCGAATTAGTTTTACTGTGTTTTTTTCACCTGTAAACAGCTTAGCTTATTTCATGCACATACCTTTGTACAAACTATTGCACACTTGTATTTGCATTAACATTTGAATACCTCACATGTTGCATCCCCATCACTTGATGTCTGCCATCGTATTATTGCTTGTTGTCCCTTTTGTCTTCACGGCCAGCTACATAAAGACCTCCTTCACACTATTTGTTTGGTCGTCATGCTAATTGTACATCATCGCTACTATTTACCCTGGGGCTGGTGAAACAGCAGAGATTATCTACTATTTTGCCAGATGCTGGAAAAAAACGGAGATTATGTACTGTTTGGCCAGTATCAACTTCCTTTATCATTAAACCGTCCCAAGTGAATTTCTACTAAAAACATATTATCTCTTTTTCAAAATATGTACAAAGAATACTAGACAACACTTCAAGAATTATCCTGTGTCCTGTAAATAGTATAGTGGTGGCATTATTGAAATTGCTTTGCCATAAAAGGAATATCACATAGGAAATATATTGTCTGTGGTATTAGAATACGACAGCGGTGTAGTGACCAGAGCTTGAAGGTAGAATATTACATTGCCTGATGTATTTTGGATTGATGCCAGTTGCGTTTGAATGCATAATATTTTATCAAGCACAGTAAAATACAATTGACAATTTTGTGACACTGAAAAATGAGAGAAATGTGAACCTAAATCTGTTTACATGATACACCTAATAGAGGTGCCACATTCAATTATCGCCAACACAAATTTGTTAAGGAATTATGTTTGCAAATCTTTTTTTTCAGTCAAATGTGAAGGCACTAGGACTTGCTGATATTGTTTTATAGAATAATATAAAACGGTACCTGTTGGATGGTTTTATAAGACATCAAAAATCTCACCAATGTAAAATGTACAGTCCCCACTTACAAACATATGATAAGCCATCACAAAATTGTTGAATGGCATAACAGTTTAACCATTTGATCACTGACATAAAACTGTTTATGTGCTACAGCCCTACATGTTTGTATTTCTGGAAAGCCTAAGGACAGAAAGTTTCTGACTTGCTTTCATCTGAACTTCTAGGACCTGGGGATTGCAATGAATACTATTGTGCAGGACACTCTGTCACTTCTTGGTCTCCAGCTCAACCCTCCTGCCCAGAAAGCTACAAAACACTAGGGGTGGGCGGAAGTCGCGTAATGGACTTTCGCTGGGAAGCACGGAAATTGAACCAATTTCCATGCCTCTCTGCAAATTTCCGTTACGTGGCACCCGCCCTGGCCGCACTCCTCCCGCCCGCCTCCCACCTGCAATATTAAAAAGATTAAAGCCTTAAATAAGATTAAAGACACTTACCTTATAGCGGGGACAGCTCTTCTGGGTCTATCGCGCCTTCTTCTTGAAACTGCACATGCGCGGGAGCCTGCACATGCGCATTCCTCGCCAGGAATGCGCATGCGCAGGCTCCCGCGCATGCGCAGTTTCAAGAAGAAGGGGCGATAGACCCTGAACAGATGTCTCCGCTATAAGGTAAGTGTCTTTAATCTTATTTAAGGCTTTAATCTTTTTAAAATTGCGGGCGGGAGGAGGGTGGGAGGCAGGCGGGCTACAGGCGGGCGGCGGGCAGCGGGCGGACCAACTTCTGTTATGCCGCCGAGTGTGTGGATATTTGCCCTGTTTTTCTGCCTTCTTTGCGGAAGGTGGAAGGAGAAAATTACTGCACAATCCGTGGGTGGAACGGAAATGTCCGCCCACCCCTACAAAACACCTCATTAAGTAAATAATTACACTTTAAAAAAATAGGATTCTGAAAAGATTATTGGGCTATGTTTCAAAACCGATAAAAAACCAGAAGAGCTTTGTATCCAGTTATGGTAAGATCTCACTAAGAGCAATGTATTCTGCTACTTTATTAAAACAACATTTTTGATATAGGATACAGCACTGAGTTTGAATCTACTTTGGAGCTATTAAAGTAGAATTCTGCCTCTTATACTGCACAGTTAATGCAACCATCTATCTCTATCTCATTTAATGTTCTCTCTTATTCTTACTCACACCTACAATGTCTCTCTGACTTAAACCATTCTTCACCGTTTGCATCTATCATCACCCACACCACTAATCACATCTCCACTTCTTCTTCCACCATGTCCTGTTAAATCTCCTGAAAGCAATCACGATTCATGCTTTTATCCAATCCTTGAAATCATGTTGTCCTTTCCCTATGCTAGCACCGACAATATTCCACCACTTATTTGCATACTTACACTTTTGCTAGCCCTAAAGACTACAGCTGCCTCTTATCTAGCATATGCTCTATTCCTACGAATCCTTCCAAACCAACTCTCCCAGAGTTCCTCTCTGCTGTCCTTCTCAACTTTGAATATTCTTTCTTATTTAAGTTTCTTTGCCCTTTCCCTAAAAATAAATAAAATTCTAACTTCAATAACACCGCTCTTTGTGCACCACTCCCCCAACAACTTGGGAAAAACAGTAAAATATTTTCTGAGCATATGTTAGGAGCTGGATGGGAGTGACATGCATGGTGTCATCGTTTTCCCTGCTTGGATCTACTACTACTTCACCCACTTGCAAATACAACCACAAGGTACAACGTGGTGAGTAACTCATGCATGTTAGCATGTATCCTCAGTGTGGATACTTCTTCTGTGCATGATTTATTGGGCAAAAGATCTGAAGAGCATAAAAGGCAACAAGACATCAGAAGTCATCACTTCCCTAAGGATCAGTGTTCATTTACATAATTTACCTTGGAGTTCTATATGGTTATTAATTTGCTAAAGAAGCTTGCCCTGACTGGTCTGTAAAGCATGGTCTATAATATTAGTTGTCTGCAGAAGTACAATTTTTATGTGAATCTAAAACAAGCAGGGTAATACTGACCTAATAAAGACACTCCCATAATATTCACACTATTACACAAATTAATTCATCATCATCAAATCACGTTATTCGGTATTGTACAAACACCATAAAAGTACAACATGAAAATACAGGTTAAAAAACTCAGAAATATACATGTTATTCAGTCATGCTTTAAAGGGTAATAATCATAAATTTAAAAAAAGTGATTCGCCCTTCGTTTCACTTCTTGTCAATTTGTTTTGCCCTCAACTAAACCCCACTCCCTCCGGCCTATTCTCTAGTGCTTCTAAGTTTGAATGCTAATCTTAAAAAGCTCGTAATGGAGAGAATGGTCAGTGAGTCAGGGGCCATTTGTAAATATAGAAGCAAGGCTTTAGCGTGCCTAAATTTAAGTTTCTTCAGTAGGCTAGTTAAAAAAGGCGCCTGGGCAATGAATAAAAAGGGCCCAGAAATACAAAATGAAGGGTATCCTGCGGAGAACGATGATCGCAGCCGCATGGACCTTTTGGCTCAGAATTTTTTTTAAAACCTGCTGGTTCAGCTAATAAATAGTGTAAAAGGTTGAGCCTAAAACGTGTTTTAAAAAATCTGTCATGAGCGTTGTGGATGAGGGCCAGGTACGGCTCCATACCTTTATTAGACCTTACTATGTTGTAAGTCCTAACTGAGTGTTTGCCCCATTCCCTCTCTTCTCTAGAGGTGATTTTGTGAGTAACAAACCTCTTCCTCACAAAGTCTTTTTCCCGGCTTGGTTTGCCGGTCGGGTTTGGAAAGAGGTCTTTGGAGCCAATTTTTTTTAGTTCTGACTTAAGGTATTTCAACCAAGGAATGTCCATACCGTTATCTCTGCCGAGGCAATCCGATATTATTTCCGTAGTCAGTGTTACCTCCGAGTTCTCCCAGAACTTTAGCCACGCTAACAGGGGTCTGGCTTGTATCCTATCTTCAAGAAAGGCCCCTCCCAATTCTTCATGCACACTATATGCTGGTACGCCCTGTGGGTCCTTGAGGAGCCTCCTCATATATTTATTCTCCTCCACCTGCAGTTTGTCAATTTTAGCAAACCCCCACAGTTCCGCACCATATGACACTTTAGAACAGCATACAGAATTATATAGGGTTATCATTTGCTCCGGGGACCAACGGGGGCCCCTGTGCAAGACACTAACTTGTTATAGCGCTCATCAATTAGCGCTTTAAAATTAAGTTGCCCATCAATTAGAATACCCAATTATGAAAAGGACTGTACCTTTTCAAGTTTATGTTCGCCTATTCTATAGTTAAAACTTCCTCGCTGCTTCCGCCCAGCTTCCATCACATAAGACTTGACTAGATTGGCCGACAGGTCTAGTTTTTTCATAAAATCCACAAAGCCATCTATTAAGATCTGGAGGCCCCACGGAGTCCGTGCCAGCAGTACCGCGTCTTCAGCGTAAAGCAAGACGGGGATAGCCCGACTGCCTACCCTTGGTAAATCCACATTTAGGCTTAAAAGTACGTCTTCTAATCCATTTATATACAGCGAAAATAGGAAGGGCACCAGGATGCACCCCTGGCGCACCCCACTGTTGCAAATAAAAGACTCAGTGCATCCGCCCTCTGGGGTATACCTTACTTTGGCCGAGGTATTCCAGTGTAAAGCTTTTAAAACTTTTATAAGGTCCTGATCTACCCCTAGCTTACTTAGGCGAGCCCACAATTTCTCCCTATTAACGCAGTCAAATGCTGCAGTAAGATCCATGAATGCTAAATCTACCATTTCATTATTAGCAATGGTGTATTTATCTACAAGGAGATATGTTTATGCACTGATCTATTGTAGATCTATTTGCCCTAAACCGATATTGGACATTGGTAATAATCTGTTGGTCCTCAGCCCAGTCCATTAGACGGTTTAAAACAACACGTCCTAATACTTTAGCAGTGACGTCTACGAGGAAGATTGGGCGGTAACACTAAGGGCTATCTCTATTCCCCTTTTTGAAGATTGGCACTATTATGGCCTTTGACCATGAACGTGCGAGTCCCGTGGCTATGGCCGCATTTAATACTCTTGTTAGGATGGGTCCCAACAGGTCCACCTTACTCAAATAGAGGTCCGGCGGGATACCATCTGGGCCTGGTGCCTTGTTTTTATTGAGCCCCCTAATTAATGCCTACAATAATCTCCTCTAGGGTGAATTCAAGTGTAACATTCCACCTCCCCTGCCCTTCACAGATATGCTGCGACTCACTGTTCCTCAAATTATAAAGTTTTCCAAAGTGCTCCACCCACTGACCCGGGAGAACATTAGAGCCTATCTGAGGACTGTTTGCATCTTGGAAGCATGGGTTGTTAATTATCTTCTAAAAGGCAGTGGTTTCCTTCCTTTCTGCAGCTCCTCTCAGGTCCTTCCAAGTTTGAAATTGGAGGGCCCTCTTCCGTTGTTTTAGAGTCTGTTTATATTTGAGTCTGCATTGCATTACCCTTTGTTTGTCCCTGGGATCTGATCTTAATGATGCTCTTAATTTCCTCTGTCTAGTGAACATGCGCTATCAAATCACCTGGGGTCACTATTTGATTTGGTCTGTCCTGTCGCTTATAAGAGGCCATCTATTAGGCGACCCATTTCTTCAAATAATTCCACTAGCTGTGGCCCCTCCGTGGATGTGTCTAAGCACTGCTCTAGTAGATCTCCCCTTTCTTTGGTTAAGGACCTATAAAAGCTTTCCCCGTTTATTCTCGACCATTTCAGGCACCTGCCCTGATCGGTAATCTTTCTACAATTGGCCCCATGCCCCTATTTGGGGCCCTGTTTGCATTTGTCGCTGTCAAAGCCAATACTAAAGGGTTGTGGTCACTAAAACCACTTATTTCTATTAAAAACCCCCGTACACACCTTTTTAACAACAGGGACACTAAAATGAAATCAATAAAAAAGTTGCAGCCCCTTCCCTTGAATGTTGGGATAACCGGTTTGTTAGGCTCAATAACCAACAAGTCCATTGTGTGCTCAAGACCATAATTACTCATCAGCCTACTCAGTTCCTTACCTCAGGGCATGTGCTCCAAATGGGGTCCCTCCTCTATATTGCAGGCACTCCAATCATTTTTATGGGTAACAGTTTTGGGCACAAGTGGCAATTGAAGTCCCCTGCGACTATTAGCCTTGGAGCCTATGTGCTTTCTTTTTGTTTGGATAAGGATTTTAACTTTCCATCCAACTCGCTCACTCTATAGCCTCCTGAGTTGTAAAAGTTTACCAGGGTTACGTTAAAGCCCCTGCTTTTAAATCCTAGGCCTATCATATATTCAGAATTCCACTTTAAGTCAACCCACTTCCCTTCTCGGGACACATCTAAGAATACTAGGAGGCCTCCCCTTGCTCTACCCATCAAGGACGTTCTTGCAGGAGTCCCGAATAGTTTGTACCCGGCTAACCGAAAATTTGAGTGGTCCACTTCCCAGGTTTCCTGGAGGCAAATGATTTTAAATTTGCCAATGAATTCCAGCCACTACCGGTTCTGGAATTTAGCTGACAAACCCGCTACGTTCCAGGACATACAATCAATAGTGCAACCTGATGTATTCTCCTCGGGATGTCTAATCTTGCTCTCTCAGGTTCCTGGGGTACCTCTATTCTGAATGTCCGTGTGAGGGGTGGGGGATTGATATGTGTTGGGTGTATCTTCTCCTGCTTGCTCTTTCCCCTGGGAATTCGAGATCTGCGATGTCGCGTTCCTTACTGTGTCTTGGCCCATTTTCTCTCCCTGCAGTCAGTCCACTTTACTGAGGTGTCTACCCCACTGGAGAGGTGCATATCTGTTGTGTACAGGGAAACCCAGCCCTGCCCCCTCCCCCTTGGCATTGTCTGTTGGCCATATGGGTGTCCTCCACCTCTTGCTCCCTGCCCTAAATCATTTCACCCTCTCTGTAACCCCTCATTTAACCTCATTTGATGTCCCACCCCAATGTTGTGCACCACTAGTTGCTCCGTGTTGGCTGGTGGAATATTGAAGTAACTTAAGGGTTGAGCCTGGATCAGTGATCTTGAGTGCAGCCAAGAACCCCAACAGATATGATCCACTGCCCTGGGGTCATTGAAGTTATTGATCACCCAATCCCCGTTACATTTTTTTCCCTGGCTCCTACCCAGCTTACTTATCTAACAAAGAGAATTTTACACTTAGCGTCCTAGGACAATGGCCTGTTTTTATTCAGCCAAAAGATTGTCTTGTTTTTAAGTTGGTCGTGGGTTTCAGTATTGCCATTTTCCAGTTCTGGACACCCGTCAGGACTGCCACATAGGGTGTTCAGGCAGGGGGTAAATGTAAATGGGGGTATGTGTGCATTCTCTTATTTTTCTCTCTGACCCTTTGAGGGCAATAGTTTGTTCCCTGTTTCTCTTCAGTACCTTCTTCCCCTCCGTTCTCTGGCATTCCACTTCAGGTGCCTGGTGGGTGGGTGGCCTGAGCTTCCTCCATGATAGGGGGAACCGTACTACTGGTACAAACAATAAGAGCCCTTCCGCCCTCCTCCCCTTGTTCAGTCGCTGTATCACCATTTGTTACATTTTTCCGGGTGCCACCCTTACAAGTCATTATTAAACCCTCCATCTTATCAAGTATGATTTCGATTAATTTAAGCTTTTCAATTGTTGGGTCCAGTGCCGACAAGATGTGGGCGCCCAACTTCTGCCAGAACTCTTGCCCATGCTCCATTGGGCCAATTCCGGTAGCGCCTAAAGTGGGAACAATGTCTGCATACACAGTTTCTTGTGAGAGTTCGATGATCAAGGAATCTGGGTTTGACAGCTCCCTCTGCTTCTTTGAGTTAGGTTTGGAAGTCTTGGATTTCTTTCCTTTCTGTTGCACACCTCGACGTGTTCCTCCTCTTTTCCTCTTTCCACCTCCCCCTCGATAGAGTCAATGAGTTGCGTGGTATCCTCATGAACTTCTGCCATACATGTTACTGTGTTCACAGATGGCACAGGCAGTATCCCTCCTATCAATGACGGGGGGTGTGATTGAATTCTGGTGTTACCGCTTAATATGCGAGTATTGAGGTGAGCTCCCCTTTCAGCCTCAGGCAGCTTGGTTTTTCTGGGGAACGCACATTAGTTATGCCCCCTAAGGATAACCAATTTGTAAATACCGGGTCCATAGAGAGATGCCTTTCCGTGGTGAAGATCTCATGGGCTAGGACAGAGCTTTCCCTGGTTATAAATTGATCAATCGTTCCCATGACAGACCCAGTTCCAGCTCCTTTCCTCCCTCTTCCTTCCCGAGCAATCCTACCCTAGTAGTTCAATCACTTCTGTTGAAAAGACAATTATTACGTTAACCGGCAGGAGATTTTAAAGGAAACTTACTGAGGGATGTGTCCGCTGGTCGCGTCCAACACATTGGAGGGGGGCCCCAGCCCTGCCTCTGTCTGCCGCTGACGGGTGCGGACGGGCCCGCCCTTAGCCCGGGCATGCTGAGTGCACAGCCGATATTATGGGCCTGAGTCACCCTGGTGCAGCGTCACGGTCTGTGTACGCCGCGAGGCTCCCTGGGAGTTGTAGTCCAGGGCCTCACGAGGGCTTGATCCTGTTCGGCGCCCCTCCACCGGCAAAGCAACAAATACGGGTAAGATACGCTCCCGCCTTCTCTGGAGACCCCTTGAAGTAGGTACAAGTCCAACGGTGTCCACCAACTCAATTTTGAATAGTACTCATTTCTTGAAGGTTCTGAAATTCCCTTTTTCCTTGAGATCAAAGCTGAGAACACTAGTGCTCTAAAAATAGTAAGGATCAAAAGAGGCTATGGAGCCCTAACAACTAGCTACGTGACATTTATAATACAGTCACACTAAGTAAAATTATGCGGTTGATGCATTGGTCCTAAAGCCAGTCTTTAGGTTTGAAATGCAAAATACTAAAAAAGCAACCTGCCTGAATCCCTAACTACCAAACTAAGGGCCTGATTACAACATCAGTCAGAAAAGCTTTGAATGGCATTCCGATTGTCTAAACCATGACAGAACCCATCATAATCGGTCGATCAGAAACATTTCTGATGGACCGATTATGATGGAAAGGTAACCATTCGGTCATTCTGAATCAGTTCTGACAGGCTTTCGGAAACTCTGAGTCACTCAAAGCCGAATCGTACAGCTCTATGGACTGTGTTTCCAACCGATGTATTACAATGTCAGATTTGGACAGACGTTCTGACTAGCACTGTCCAACACAAAAAGGCTGTCAGAAACTGATTTTGGGGAACCCTGGTCAGGTCCTAAAACTTATTTGGATCTTGATCTTCCAGCAGTTACAGAAGAAGGAACTGTGAAGGAGGTACTCAAAGTTGAACTCTGGAGCTAATAAAAACAAGTGCCTTGACACCGGAAAGTATGATACACCCCTACAGGTGAAGTACTGGGATAAGCTTATCTGGGGTCCAAAAGCGGGAGCCTGAAGAGATTCTGCCCTTTCTTCAGACACATCATAGGCAAAGAGAGAATTTTAAATCCAGTGTAGCTTTCAGAGAAACATAACTGGTCCAGACAGATAAGAGCATGACACCACTTCCCCTTCAACCTCCTCCCTCCCACTGGTTTGGGATTTGCAGGACATCAGTGGTGAAACTGTCTGAACACTGCAGGTATAGAGTATGCACATGACTCATTGATTCCTAGATTCTTTTCTTGGGGCTATTCCCTTTTTAGGCTGTGATATATTCTAACTTTCCTCACACACACTTGGAATCCAGAATTCAGAATGACTGTCTAGCAACATAGGAGTTGACTTGTGGAGTATGCATATGTCTACATTTACTGGTTTGATCAAGGGGACATGGAAAACTGGAAGTATAATCAGTGGGAGGCATAATCAGTTTAACTGCAAATTTCATCCTTCTTTGACATGAAAAGATTCATTATGATGCGGTTGCTGTTTGGTTCACCCATTGATAAACAAATTTGTGGTAGAAAAATGGACCAGATATCCTGGATCCTACTATGAAGTTGGCCTATTTTGAGAATCTGCATACAACTTGTACTTCATGTCAGCGTTTATGAGATTTTTCTTAGCACCTTGTAAAATGTCATCAAGCTGCTGCTCATGTTCATGCATATCAGGTACCGTTCCAGGATAAGTCACATCAAACCCAATAATATCTGGATGGTGCTATTGATGGCTCAAGAAGGAGGAGAACACTAAGGAGCTGTGGGCTGTGCTGTTGAACACAACATCTGCCAACCATGCCAAATACTTTTAAAAACCTGAATCCTATAATGACTACTATTGTAAATTGAACATTTGGTTCAGTTTCTCCATCTTCCCACAGGTTTGAGGATGATGGTTAGAACCAAGCTGTATACATCAGGTGGCACAAACCTCACAAAAAATTAGAATTACAAGTATGAAATTCTAAGGGGTGTCAAAGAGCTGTAGCTGAAGCTGGTGGCATAGGTAGTGAGCGCCACAAGCCTGATTGCATAAAGTTTTCCCCACTGTCAATGATAACCTGTGCTCACATTTATGAATGCACATGCAGTTCTAATTCCAAAGACCTTACTCTACAGTACATTTCAGCAAGATTGGTGTAGAATCTTCGGATTTGGCGACAGTGGCATGGGCAAGATAGAAGTTGAACGGCTGCCTGGAGCTGAGAGCCCTGGAAAGCTACTGCAGGTGGCCTGGCTAGGACCTGTCAGGGTCTGTGCTGTTCTAATGAGAAGTCAGCCTGGTACTGCCTAGGAGGTAAGATACCTGCCTTTGGCTGCATGGTGGTCTGAACTTATGTGGGAACAGTGTGGGCTTTTGACTGCCCCTCCTGAGGGCCTGGTCCCCAAATGAGACTTTACCAAGTCAGGGCAGGAAGGCAAACAGGCCGAACATGACTGCTGGCTGATTTCATCCCCTCAAAGGTGCCTGAGGGCGGGCATGGCTAAAGAGGATTGCACCCGTTAACGCTAAGGCTTGCAAACTACAACCTGGGCTGCCACCTGAATTCTGTTGGAACAACCTGTGGCCATCTCTATAGTGAAGGGACAATGGTGGAGTGATGAGGGAGCCCAAGTCTTGGTGAAGGCAGGCACAAGATGGGCATGCTGAATGGCATGTCCCTGCTGATCCTCTGAGGTGACTGTGCTAACACTATGTAAATGGTCATTAGGAGGGGCCCTGTGGTATCTTTGCACTACCGGGTGCAGCAGGACAAAACAACACCTATGCGGGGGCCACCATATGTGTATGGATGGGTGTGTGGTGGTCGGAAATTTGGCCCTCAGCTGCGTATGTCAGCAATTCTGCAGTCCATATGCACTTTCCTACTCGCACCCACTGTTGCTTGCAATTGTGCAGCTATGCCTCCGGCCTCTGTGTTTGTTTACCTGGCATCAAGGTTGTCTCCAGAAAGCCCTGTGCCTATAATTCCTACGTGAACCTGGCACAAGGCCAGCACACATCGGTCTAAGGATCTGGTGGGCCATAAATGGCACGTCCAGGGAGCCTATTGATTATATTGTTGCTTTTGAACATACTTAAATGCACCTTAGCATGGGGAAAGAGAATAATAACCAGTACAAACTGCAATTTGATAAGAACCTTAGGCTTCTCGAGTTGAGCTGCAGCAGGCATTCCTCTGAGCATTACACTTGATGGCATTACTTTGAAAACTGAGGGACAGTCTACACTCCATTGATATTAAGATCAACAATTTGATCATCACTTTGACAGCCAGGATGGACTACTTTCAATAGTGCACCGATAAACACGACACCAGTCTTGAACGAGTGGAGACTAGAGTCTCAGATGACAAGGGCCCACACCAGCAAACTGTGAACACCCTTACCCAGTTCACACAGGAGTTAAATACAGTGGGGGCAAAGAAGGATGACTTGTAAGAAAGCTCCCACTGCGACAACAATTGCATATTCTGCCTGCAGAAACTACTCAAATTTCTACCATGGAGCTGTTTGTGGAACAGTTGCTGGAATCCCTATTAGGCCATGAATCCTTTTTGGTGTTTTGTTTTTACATGCTCATGGCACATGGATCATGTGCATCAATTACTGGCCCCAGACCCATGACCAGGAGAAAGCCCCAGACCTATCATAGTGAGAGTTTTAAATTATAGAGACAAACCAGGCCCGGCAACTCAACAGGCTATACTGGACCTTCAACATGCTTGTGCCCCATAGGTTTATACCCAGATGTCTTTCCAGCTGTGCAGGAGTTTAGGAGATTTTTCCTGTATTTCAAGATACTCTTGCTGGCACACTATTGCATACACTCTATGTTGTTCCTAGCCAATATGCAAATTGAGCATTGGGGAAAGGCACACTTTGTGTATCCTGATGCTGCATTGGAACTTATTAATTTACATATTGGGCCCAGAGATGCACCTAGATTGGCAATGTGTAGCACTCCACCTCCTGGGGAAGCTGTATACAGGATAACTCCACTCTAAATATGAAAGACTAAAGTTTGAAGCTCTATCAGTAACCAAAAACAATGGAATACCATGATGAAATACTAAAGTCACACAATACAAGTTTTGTGGGGAGTGGAAATTTAGATACACACGTCCAATTAATGACTCTTCATTAAAAGAAATGTCATGCTCTTTCAGAAAAAGATTTAATATATATATGATCAATTTTAGAACAGATACTAGTCCACAAGTTTCCACAAAGACATATTTCATATTATTACACATTGTTTTAACACACAATTTCAATGAACTCTTTTACAGTGTTTCCACATATACTTTCCAATTTACTCATTCATATGTTAAGATAATTTCAGCCTACACAAGTTTTACTGTGATACATGCTGCTTCTTCAGGGCTGAAATGGAAAAACACAAACGGAAAAACAGTATACATCCATAATAAAACACGCTTGATCGTAATTGTAACACATATAAAAGTCAAGTTTTATGTTCGCCAATTATAAACAAAGATAACTATCTCTACATTAATACTGATATTGTCATGCCTAACCCTACTTTTCCTAGGTTGAAGAAGACATTCAACCTGTGTTGTTAAGGTGTAATATGTTCATGAAATGAAATCATAGCCTCTCTCAACTATCTGACCCTCTTGCCTTGTATAGCTTTTGAGTCATATAAATCCCTACCAAAAAACTGCAAATTGTTGAAGTCCTTATCCCACTATTTGAAATAGCCTAAACAACTAATTATCACTAAAAGTTAGTGGCCTTACCGTTTGATTTGTAAGACTTGAGCTCTCTATTTGTAAATTGAATCGATTGGTTACACAGCAATGATTTAAAATGAATGTCTAAAAAAGAAGACAATAGAAAATATGAAAGAGAGAAAAAATAAGACATTAAATGTCTGAAAACATTATATATTAACTCATTCAGTGACTGACCAAAATGACTTATTTTTTAAACATTCCCCAACATAGGACAATGAGCAAGCCTAATTATTGATTGAAAACAACACTTTCCATGTAAATTCCATTCCACAACATCTTGGTAACAGTTAGCGGATTGTTTATCCACCAGTTCTCACACTCACCCACTATTATTATATCAGATGCATACAGATAGCAGCCTACAATCAGTTTCTTTCCTACAGAGGTCGTTTCCAAAGTTCTGTTCTGCTTGAAATGACACATTTACAAGACTTCACTAGCTTCCAAATATTAAGATTTTTTCTATACAGTGACAGAAAAGTGCTCCATGATACTTTCCTTTAAGAAAAGAAACAGATCCAATGAGCAAAATCAGACCTTCAAGTTGCACATGATAGAAAACCTTGCCATTGGGTATCCCCTATAATGCCCACATTTGTGATATAATACCCACATTCAAATCCCAAATGGATTTTCTATGAATAAAGTCAAACCACAGCCCTTTAGCACCCTTAACTATCACATTTGTTACATTAAGAGTCTCAAAATAAAATGTAACCACTTTTCCAAAGAAACACATTAAACTGAAGTTTGCACTCGGATAATGGTGTTATTTTGACATTTACGCAGTGCCAACCATTTCCTAAGACTCTTGCTATCTTGCATACATCCTCAATCAATGTACAGCAATGAATCTAATTTTCCAAATCATCCTCTCTATAACTCCCCATACATTAAAAAAAACTGCACAAAAATGCTACAAATGTTGCCGCTCCCTAGTACCCTCGAGACCCAGTCATTTCCTGTTCTAAAACAAATCAACAAAACACAGATGGGCAGTAAGGCTATGATAAAATCACACCAATATATTAGCAGTATTAACAGGAACACCATCAGATAATGCTCAACTGTTTGTGATCCTACTGCCCATGAAACACCACATACAAAGACTTTTTTAACAAACATAAGACAGTAGCATGTTATCTAAACATATATTATTCTTTTTAGTTAAGAAAGATGCTATTCCATTATCATCTCTTCAATTTCTTATACAATTTTTCCATCATCAACGATATCTGCAATATGTGCATTCAATCCAACCCAAATCTATGGGATTCACTGTTAGTAATACACAGAAGTTACATGGTCTTGATGAAAAATGTGTCCATTTATTTCTATTCTTTTGTAGGTACAGACAAATAATCAGCCCAGCCAGCCTGTTTCGAACTAGCGGACTTCATCGGAGCTGAAAAATTAAAAACATGCACAAAAATATAAATATTTATAAATTATCATATACCTTCTTCTAGAAAATAGAAAAGTGAATACGAAAGCTGACTGCTGCTATAGGGACCTTGGACCTGGCTGGGACTTTGCTGATTATTGCTTTGGAGGGCCAGAGGTGCGTTGTTTTTACTGAGACTGCTTGGGTGCTGATACGGGCTCACAGAACTGCGAGGACCAGCATCCTCAGCTTGTTCCCAGCTGCTGCCTCTTCCCGTGATTAGCCCTACCCCTGCTCCGCGGGACGTGCCAGACAAAGCCCGGGCCAAGGGCAGGCCCATTTTAGCCCGTTATAGACCTTCTTGGCCTAACTTAAATCTATACTTAAATGTACTATTGGACCACACCTATTTGTCACTGTGCTAACAACTGGAGTTTGTTTTAAATTTTGGGTCTTTTGGTAAACGTTGGGCTGCAGCATTGCGGGCGAGAGACTAGGAGCAAAGCATTGTCCTCAGCTACTTATAATGTAGGTACAATGGCCAATTTTCTCATTAGAGCTAGTTCTGTCCTATCGCATGAGATTACCACCTTAGAGCGGAGACTATCACAGGGGATTGACAATGTTAAAAGATCGTCTCTGGGTCATATAGAAAATACCGTAACTCCAATTAGAGAAGCGGCCCACCCTGTTGTTAACCTGGTCACAACCACCCCGCCAAATTTGGAGAGCTGTGCCGCATCACATATGGATTCTCCACTGGCTACTCCCGAGTCCACAGCAACATCTAACACCAGTGCTAATCCCCCAGTTGATCCAGGCTAAGAACAATAACCGTCAACTTAGATGGAATCGGGAGGGGGCAGTGCCTAAAAGGAAACGAGGGGCCCAAACATCAGGGGTAATAAGGCGAAGGTTGCTAAACACTCTGGACATGTAGGTAATACGGTCAGGCCAAAAGATAAGGAGCCTGTCCCTATAACTACCAATGCTAATTCTTCCCAGGCTTTAAACCAAGTAGTTCCACCTCTTAAAAATCTAAAAACCCGAGCCCCGCAGGTAGCTGATGAATACACAGCAAATGATAATCTGGGCTTACTCCTCAAGTCCTTGCTTAGTCCTTTAAAAGCAAGACTTATGCAAATTGAAGCTAGATTAGCGAAAATAGAACTAGCCACGGGGGTAACTGCAGAATTTTTTAACTCACTTAAAAGCATACAGGGGAAGCCTGAGGGTAGCAAGGGGGTTGTGCCTGTAGTTAACACACAGATCTTAGCAACCTCCTGCCCCCCAGCTCCGAGTGCACCAAACAGGATCGACCTCCACACCCCGTCTGCTAATCCTCCTATGGTGGCTAACAAGCCAAATTCTCAAGGGGGACACCAAGTATTGGAGCGTAATACCCTGAATAAGAAAATGGTAATCGATCTACCTCCTGATGTAGCTCCTTTGGTGGTTGTCTTAGCTGGGGTCCCTGAGCTTAATGCATCTATTAAAGAATCATTTGTATCACTGAAAACAAAAGTTGTCAGCTGGCTAAATAAATACAGACCACTCCCCCCTAGGATTTTTAGTGAAATTCTAATGATTCGTAGGGTACCCTTGGTGGGCACTACTAATAAAAACATCAGTGGTGACTGTGTCCTGGTAAACTTCAGGGACCCAAGGACTGTTTCCCACATCTGTAAATGGCCGCAAGGTGACTCTGATACATCAATCCAGGCCCTTCCATTGTCAACCTTTTATCCATCTGAAGCGGAGTGGACCAGAGGGGGGTCAGATGAGGGCTGGACTAGAGTTGAACTAACAAGACAAAGCGGGGAGAATTGGGAAAAACCCTATAACTCCTTCCCACCCAGTCAATTTTTGACAAGCGTGGAGAATCACGACGCGCGCACTTAGGACCCGGCCTCTCCAGACCCCGCCCGCTCCTGGTCTCTGGTGATTGGTCGGGCGGACGGCCCAATCGGCGTCCGACCGACCCATTTCTGCCCAGGCAATATCGCGTGACCCGAGGGTCAGGGGGTGGAGACTCTGGGCCTATTTAGGGTCAACTCCCTGTGACTGGGGTCTCTGTTCCCGCTATCACTCCTGGATTACTGACTGCACGCCGGCTCCTGGCCATTCTCGAGTCCCAGGCCGGCTTTCCGAAATTTCAGAAGCAGAAGGACTGAGCATCGTTCGTGTAGCCAGGTAAGGGGTCGAGTGCCTCAGGGGCCTCGTGGGCAGCCGTGAGTCACGGTGGGTGCAGGGTAGGGATTGGAAGTGTCGCTGACTTACGGGGCTTACGGCTGTGTGCGGGGTTCTTCGTGGTGCAGGCTCCTGCCGGGCGGCGCGAACGGTGCTTGGGGGTGTGGGAACAGGGAACTCAGGGCACGTTAGGTGCTATAGCGAGGTAGTGCGAGGCACGCGACAGTTAGCATGGTGCCAAAAAAGGATGGACAAAAGCGAAAGGACTCTGAACCTGAATTAGCGCAGATTATTAAATTGCTGCTAAAAAAGTTGAGCAAGGAGACCCCCGATAGCGGGGACGAGAGTGATTCTTCCCAGGGGGAGCAGCCCAAAGTAGTAGAGCGACCGCGCAGGGGGGTGCGACCGAAGGCTGCTTGTCCTCCGTTAAAGAAGAAGCCCAAGGCGCAGCCAAAAGGGAAAGGGACGAAGGATAGGCCTAACTCTGCCGGGGGAACCAGGACGAGGGATCAGTAGGTCCCGTCCCCACTCCTCCTCCAGATGCAGAACGGGTCTTTCCTTCAGATCCTGAGCCGGGTGCGGACACACCAGCAGACCCAGTGGGGTCAGTTTTGTCTGAGATTAGGGAAGCGCTTAGGCCATTAGTTACGGTCCATCCGGCACCACTCCCGCCGCAGCCGGTGGCCGCAGTGGTAGCCGTTAGCGATCCATTGGATAGCTTGCTGGCATCAGTTTCCTCCCTAATGGGCCAATTATCAGCCCCATAAAGGGTATTAGAGAGAGCGAGCGCTGGGGCAGCAGCACCGTGGGTGCTTCCGCAGGTCACAGAACAGGGCGCATTGCAGGATGTTCAGAGGCAGTTGGCGCTTTTAGTCGAGTCGCGTAAGGCGTTGACCAGCGTAGCGATTGGAGCACAGCCCCCAGCGACAGCGATAGCGGTGCCACCTACAGGAGGTAAGCCTGGTGACACTGTGCTAAGGAGCAGCGAGGTGGGATCTAGCCAGGGGAACGTGTTGTCCCAGTCAGGGATGTTAGCGACGCATGTTAGTACGGAAATGCGGGAGAAGATTTGGAGAGGTGCCTACGTGGATATATTCTCTCTTATCAGGCCGAAGAGGCGGGAAGAGGATTACAAGGACAGGGATGGGAAAGATCATTCCTTCCGAGATCGGAGGCCTAGGATAGAGGAGACTATAACCAATTGGTTGTTCGGCTTTCACGTCTATGTTACGGTGTTGTTGGAAAAAAGGCCGGAGTTGGCGTTTCCGCTGGTGTTTTATACTAATAAGGTTGTAAAGGCGCACGCCGCTCATGGCGGTTCTGCCTGGCTGACATACGATAGGGAGTTTTGCTGGGCGAAGGAAGAAAACCCCTCCATTTGTTGGGATCAGGTTGAGGTCAATGCTTGGTTAGAGAGCGTAAGCAATAGAGAAACACCCGGCTAGGCAGCCCTTTCGGACTTCTCAGGGAGGGCCGGGCGAGAAGAAAGGTACATGCTGGGCATTCAATGGTAAAGGGTGCACGTGGCCCCCGGGGCAGTGCAGGTTCAAGAACGCATGCGCCTACTGCGGTCACCAGTCCAATCCTGAGTCAAGGTGCAATAAGAAACCCAAAGAGCGAGGGGGCAACCCTCCTAAGGATATCAAGCCTCCCCAAGCCTAATCTGCCTACTCCTGTTGACATTGAGAAACTGATCTTTTGGTTGAGCAGGTATCCAGATAGGGCAGCTGCCAGGATGTTGTTTGAAGGTTTTTCCAGCGGTTTTCGTATACCAGAATCTCATGTCCCTCCTATTTCCCAGTGTAAGAACCAGGTTTCAGCAAGTAGTGGCCACAAAGGTAGAGAAAGAGCGGGCCTTAGGCCGAGTAGCAGGCTCGTTCCCGGCTCCTCCCTGGGTGAACTTTGTCTGCTCCCCTTTAGGAGTGGTCCCCAAAAAGGAGCCGGGACAGTTCAGGATGATCCATAACTTATCCGCACCGAAAGGTGCATCGGTAAACGATGCCATAGACCCGGCGGTGTGTGCTTCTGGAATGAGAGAGAGAAACTTGTTTATTTAGACCATAGTCTTTTAAACAATACAAACAAAATGCAAACAGAATCGGACAAAGTACGAGCAGACAAAATATTCCTACGTCATAAATAGTTAAAATTCATATTTGTTAAAAAGAAAAAAAGAGAAGGTTAAAAGAGAGTAACACCTCCTGATACACAATTCATTAAACCCAAATTTTACCGAAGTTTTCACATATCTGGAAGAATAAAAAGACAGATTTAAACTTTATAAAAGGCTTAAAGGAACTTAAAATCAGTGCCCATCCTTCGATATCTCCCTACTAAAATCTTTTACGGCCTTCAGGAATTTGCCCAATGCAATTGCAATTTCTAGCGAATGCATCTCTGTTAGTAAGCCTATCGCATGGGCACGTGTAAATGTCTTATGTGATAGGAATATAGGACGTAAAAACAATTTCCTTAAATCCTGTACAAATGTGCAATCAAGCAAAATGTGCAACATATCGTTTCTTATACCACGCCCACACTTACAATTACCTTCTGGAGCAATCAGTACAGATTTTAATTTCCCGTCTATCTTCCAGGGGTTGATCCCAACCCGGGTCCTTAATATTTCATGTCGTAACCCTTGGTTAGGCAATATTTCCAGATAAGGGAACCAGCCTTCATTTACCCATGAGATCTTTAACCACTGTACTGACTTTTTCTCCTGCATGTAATTTAGGTCCTGTGACCTTGAGAGCGACTGGCCTTGTTCCCTAAGTGTTTTCTTTGTAAAGTGGCCTATCAGGGTGTTATGGGCAGGACTCAATTTAAGACGCCCTGATACTTTCTGGAGAGTCTTTCTCACCTCCTTTGCCCAGCCAAGATTGCTTGTCAGGATTTCCTCTCCACACCATTGTGAGACCTTAGGTGTCACTCCTGGGTCTTGGCGCTTCCAGAATCTTGCTAGGGCCATTTGAGATTGTACACTCCAGGAAATCAGCCCTAGTTCCATTCTGATTGCTTGAACCATTGTACAATTTGGTAAAGACAATAACATTTTTAAAATTTTTCCCTCTTCCTGTTCCCACGTATGTTTACCGCTCAAGTATAACACTTCTGCCCCATACAATACTTGGGGGGGGATCATTGCTTCAAATGCCTTTATCATTGGTTTGTGTGTCATGTCTCCATATTCTTTATTAAACTTTTTTAGCCCACAGGTGGATGAGAATGCTTTTGCCTTTTGAGCCTCCAAATGGGTGCGCCATTTTAGTGCACTGTCAAACAAGAGGCCTAAATATCTATATTCATTAACTGTCTCTAGTTTGTCATCACCCAAAAACCAATTGAAATTCTTCTTACTCTTCCCAAAACATAAAACCTTAGTTTTCTCCCTATTTACAGTCAGTATTTTCCTATCACAATAGTGTTTAAAAGCGGTTAATTTCCTCTGAAGTCCTATTTCAGTTTGATCCATGATCACTAAGTCATCAGCATAAAGAAGGCAAGGGACTTTATGGCCATTCATTTTTGGGCTTGCACTTCTTTCTACTTCAAGGGCAGCGGGGAGATCTGCCAAAAAGATTGAAAATAACAGGGGTGCCAAGACGCACCCCTGTCTAAGTCCGTTCCCTACTAGTATCTTGTGAGTTAGTGCCCCCTGCGTATCTCTAATTACCTGGGCCCAGTTTCCACTGTGAAGCTCTTTTAAGATCATCAACAAGCCAACCGGTAATCCATACTTTGACATATCTTCCCAAAGTTTATTTCGATCCACAGAGTCGAACGCTGCCCTAAAATCGACAAAACAACAATGTAACTTCCCATTTTGTTCTATCGATTTCCGGGCCAGGGCCCATAGGGCGAAGCAGTGATCTATTGTAGAGTGGCCTTCTTTAAACCCACCTTGTTCCACTGGGATAATTGCTCTCTCTTCTGCCCAAATCTTTATTCTACCCAATATTATCTTAGCAAAAATTTTCTCTCCAATATCGAGTAGATTAATTAATCTATAGTTCTTTGGTGCATTAACGTCCCCTTTTTTATGGATCGGCCTAATTATCGCACCCTTCCAAGTACTAGGTATTATTCCTGATTTTAGAATTACTGAAAACATGTTAGAGAAAAATTCCGCCCACCATGATGTTCGTGACTTAATTATCAGTGCTGGCAGGTTGTCTGGACCAGCAGCTCTTGTTAAGTTAAGGGTCTTTATCGTCTTCAGTACATTTTCTACTGAGAAGTCAGGTTTTAGATCGTCTACTTGACCTCTCCAGTTCCCCTGCAGTTCCTCTTCAATTTCTCTACCCGCTGGGTATAGTTCTTTCAGGTAAACCTCCCAAGCACCCTCTTCTACCACACAGATCATTGAAGCAGCTGAGGCCTCTGATACTGAACGGACTAGTTTCCAGAACTGCCGTATGTTCTTGGATTCTATTGCCTCCAGAAGTTTCCCCCAACAGGTATCTTTATGAGCTCTTCTTGTACTATTAAGAAGCATTATATAATCTTTCTTTAATTTGGCGAGGCTTTCTGCTCTAGCCTTATCATATTTTTTACGCAGACTGCGTTGTTCCCTCCTTATTTCTCTTTTCTTATTTAGACATTCCATATTAAACCAATTGCCTTTCTTAACCTGTATGATTTGACTGCTCTTGCCGGCCTTTACATCTGTTCTAAGTTTAACCTTAATGCTTTGTACCACTTGATTTATCTTATCAACATACCAGGCCAAGTCTAAACCAGCTGCACATCCTAGGGGTATCTTTTGTTGGAGCCTGGTTAACTTTTCTATATATTCTTCAGTTAGCCGTGTTGAGATTCGCCTAGGATAATCCATCTGTTGTATAATTACCTTCTCGGTGACAGTTTCGTTAAGATAGGCCAGCACCAATTCTAAGGTGTTGTGGTCGCTATCTTCTGTATGGTTGACCCTCAACCCCTTTATTAAATTGAAATTCCATGCTGGCATGAACGCATAATCTATGGGGCAATATTGTGACCCTTGTTTAAAGGTTTTCTTAGCCGGGCGGTCTGGTGGGAACCTACCATTCAAACAGAAAAGGCTCTTGGTCGCCAGATAGTTCCCCAAGTTTACATCATTCAAAGAGCATGAATTTTCGGGGAACTTTGCTTCCATTATATCGTTTGATTCTAAAATTTCCCGATACATGAGATCAAGCCGCTTAGGGTTAAGTTTATGATTAAAATCTCCTAACAACAAAATCAAATCTGAATCATACTTTTCATACAATAGATCTAAGTCATTCTTAAATTTTCCCATTTCAACCCCATATTCAACCTGGGTACCCCATTGCATGTACACATTGAAAAGCAACACATTTTCATACTTGTTACCTGCAGCGGATAGGGTTATTCTACAGCAGAGTAGCCATTTACATGTTACAGTGAGCTTGGACACCTTTTTCACCAATTTTGTAGATATTAGCGTCAATAGACCCCCCGCCGGGCGTCCTGAACTAGATTTTACAGCCGGTCGGTAAACTTGACGGAACCCTTCCACTATGGGGGGCTCACCACATAGCCAGGTCTCCTGGATACAAATAATCATATTATTTTTTGCTAGTTCTTTTAACCGTTCAAGTTTTATCTGATTTCCTAACCCATTTATATTCCAGGAGACTGCCTTTAGGCCACATGGCTGCCCAATTACCTATTCCACATCGCTAAGGGGTCCGTACCTATTTGAGTCCTCTAAGTACTGCTTGGAAGGTCCTGGGGGGCTAGTGTTAAGGCTCCAATTCTTCCAAGAGTCCTCAGTAGCAGAGTTATTTATTATAATATTAAGGTTTCCCGAGCTTAGCCCTGCTCCTCTTTCTAACAATCTTACTTGGCGTTTACCTAGCCCTGCATGGTGCTTTAAAAAAGCTTTGCCTTGCGTTAACCTTTCTTCTGCCCCTATTTCTTTATTCGGTACTAACCGAATCCCTGCTTTTAGTATCTCACTTTCTGCTCTCTCAATAGCGTTTTTTACCAAGTCAGAGTAGACTTGAACCTTGGTAAACTCTTTTCCATCGGGCATTGTTTGAAAGCCCACCTGGCGAAGATCTTTTGTGCCGATCCCTTTCAAGTTAGGGCAGTGGGCGAATGAATTAAGAAGAAGTGATCTATTTAAGTAGGAGCTCTTCTTCATTTTTTTCCCGCCCCTTCCCATTTTTACTTGCTCAAAATACAGCCATTGGTTTCCTCTTAGCTCCATTCCTTTTGATTTTGGCCCCCTATAAAGTTGTTGTGTGTTAGTTTTAACTTCTATAGCATTCTCGTTGTTTTGCTTCCCCTTATTATTTTGTTCTCTCTTTCCCATGCCTTTTGTTACTTGCTTCCTTGCCAGGTTCTCTATACTTCCTTTTCTTACTCTACTCGCTCTCTCGCTCATATTTTTGGGGGACTTTGATTTTAACACATGTTCCGTTAGGGTTATTGATTCCTCCAACTCTCTTACTTTTCCCACTACTCTGCTTTTACCCTTTCTCTGCACTCTTTTTCTAATGGGTCTCCCCTGTCTTAATAGAGTATGACTCTTATACTCGCCCCTTCTTTTTACAAGCATAGGCCATTTTGAGATGTAAACTTCATGGTTTACGGCTGTGGGTTCTATATTCCCAACCTCCCCCCCCCCCTGTAGCTGATGTTTGCTCGAGGTCGGGAACTGATCTTATCATTGAATGCATTTGCCCTCTAATTCCTTGTAGTTCACCCTGAATTTTTGAATGGCCGAATGCATTTAAACTTGCATTGATCAATGTGTACTCCAGACCAGTTAACATAACAAAGGAATCTCGAACCATTAATGAGCTCTCCCTATTTCTGAACCCCATCCCGCAAGGCTCATTTTGGGTGGTAGGGGGTGAGTTTAACTCCCACTTCGAGCCGTTACCAAGTTTGATGGATGGCGCTTCTATGGAAGAGGATGATCAGTGGGCAATACCTACAATAGCGGGCCCACTGGTTAGGTCTTGGACACCGTTAGATGTTCAAATCATGGCCCTGATGCTTAACCACTTAATCAGGGCCTGCAATGGACGTATGCATTCATATATCCCCCCCAAACCAACATATAATAAACTTGGCCAGGAGTCATATCTGGATTATATTTTTGTAGAATCACGTGCATGGGAGAAGGTCAGTGATTTTATGGTCATTAGAAGATACGATAGCGACCATAACACGCTGATTCTGGAATTTTCCCTGCCTGGCGTCTTAGATAACAATGTGTTGGTCAATGTTGCCAGTGACTCTAGGGTGATCTTATCCAGTAATAGGTGTAGAGTCAGATGGGCGAAGCTAGTAGAAAATCCTATTGAGATTTCGGAGCTTTATGCCCGGGTCGTCCCAGTATTTGAGGGTATTGGTGATTTAGCTTTCCAATCTAATCCCGCTGAGAATTACAATGAAATTGGAGCCTTACACCAGGGATTGATTAGTACAGTAGCTCAGGTGCTTAACCCCCCTGTGACAAAGCAGGTACCCTGGTATAATGCCGCCTGTAGAAAGACATATTAGTGTCCTTAAAGCTAAACAGCAGCAAGGTGGTAATAAAAGCCAGGAGATTAGAATACAAACGACTAATTCAATGCGCCAAGGTTGATTGGGATCATGACAACTGGGAAACTATGTTGGTTGCTCTTAAAACCAGGGATGCCCGTAAATTTTGGCAAATTGTGATGACAGGGTCTGGTGAGCCCACACCTGCAGTTGAAGCAAATATTGCTGCGATGGTGTGGGAGGATAATTTTCATGCCTTGTATGAAAAACCTAACTTTGACCTAGCGGGGGATACGGGAGGTGTTTTATTAAATCCTATTCCCCAAAAAAGATTGGGACGGATTTACTGAGGTCGAGGTCTGTGCCGCAATATCAAAACTAGCGGCCGAAAAAGGCCCAGGTCTGGACAAGCTCCCTGGAGACTTATTCAAACACGAATCTAAGATCTGGGCTCCTTACTTAACGACCATTTATAATGCAGTCTTGGGGGGTATGGAGGTGCCGGGTACTTGGCTGGGAGCAGAGATTGTCCCCATTTTTAAAAAGGGCTCTCTTCTGCTCCCCGACAACTACAGGCCTATCAGCCTTATTGATGTGCCACAAAAGACCTTTGCAAGGTTGATTCTAGACCTCCTCCAGGACTGGATGGATGACAATGCAGTCTTGACCCCTTACCAGGCAGGGTTCCAAAAAAATGTATCCACTACGGATCAAATCTCCCGTCTGACCCTTTTATTTTGTAAAACGGTGAAATCCGAGGGGGGTAGCCTTTACACTGTTTTCGTAGACCTGCATGAGGCCTTTGACTTAGTCCCACGGGGGAAGCTATAGTCTGTGCTTTCAGACCTGGGAATCCCACCTCAACTTTTAAACATAATTATACGCCTCCACACGGAGAATTATGCACAGGTCAGATACGGCAAGAATGGTGAGTTTTTGAAAAGATTCCCCGTTGACAGGGGTGAGACAGAGTTGTGTTTTGGCACCGACCCTGTTTTGCCTCTATGTCAACGGGGTAATTGCCCATCTGAACGCGGTACCACATAGTGATGCCCCTAAGCTTGCGGGTAGCAGGGTGCCTGCGATTATGTTCGCAGATGACACCCTGCTACTCTCCAAATCCCCTATGGGGATCCAATGTGTCCTTGATGGTTTTGAGGCATTTTGTGTTGAACAAGGTTTGGAGATCAAAGCTCTTAAAACAAAATTTATGACTTTTAATCCTCCTTCAACTACACGCCCCAACCCGATGATTGACACTACCAGGTTGGAAAGGGTCCAGACTTTCGAATATCTTGGGGTGACCATAAATGAAAGCATGACATGGGGACACCACCAAATTAAAGCCCAACTGAAGCTGGCCCAGTTGGCGGGAGGCATTACCAGGCTTGTAAATATGAACAAATCAACTATTAGACTGTTTGCCCCTTCCCTAGTGATATACAGATTACAGGCTTGGGGAGCTGTTTTTTATGGTGGTGAACTCTGGGGTCATATGTGTAGACAAGAGATGGTTGTTACTGAGAATATTAGCTCTTGGCTATGCCCCCGAGTACTCCACTATTACCTCTGAGACTTGATGTGGGTCTCAGACCAATAGATGAGGACTTGGGACTGAAGCCTCAGGCCTTTTGGCGGAGGCTTTGGTCAACGCCAGAGTTACTGAATTACAGGCTTGAGCTACAGGAAATTTTAAGCCTCCCGAACAAGGGGAAAATCCCATGGCTTAATTATGTTAAACTTGGTTTTTGTTGCTGGGACTCCATGTACTGTGGTCCGACCCGGAAACCGCGTGTATCAGGGTCACACGCAAGCATTTGGCAATATTGTACTATGAAAGTAAAACTATGGCCTCTATACAGGGCACACAAACCGGCACCCTTTCAGAACTATTTTTAAAGACTAAAGACTGCTATCAATTTGAGCAAGTTTTAGATGAGATTTATCCTAAAATCACTAGGAAACTATATTTGCAATGGAGGTACGGCACCTTGCCGATTAGAAACTTTACAAGCAAATGGTTATCGACCTCCTCAAAAAATTGTCCTGGTTGCAGCTATGAGCTGGAAAATCATTTACATATATTATTCTTTTTCCAAGCATATGCCAAGGCTAGAAGGCACTGGATTGTACCCATTTGTAAAAACCTGAGTTTTATACACTATGCAGGCATACAGGATTTTTAAAACAGATCTATCAACCGCGATTGTCTTCGCTGTAGCGAAATGTCTGGAAGCTATGTGGCTCAAGCGAAGGTCTTTATCCAATACTGATTAGACTTAAATTCACTGGTATAAATTTTACTCCTAGCAACTGATGCATTGGTTGATGGGTCGTCTTTTACTAGTCATGACAGATTGTACTTATGATTACAGCAATTTGGAATTAAGCTATGTTTTATATGGACAATTGTTATATTACTCCGCCTCCACTTTTGTGATCTGGATTTCTCATCGCTACTGTATTGGTTTTATCTGTTCAATGTTGTGATATATTTGATGGCGAATATTGCCAAAATAAAGAAACTGATGATGATGATGATGATGATGATGAATACCAAAGACCCCAAGAAAAAGCATAATACACATTTATACAAAAATTAAATATCAATATTTACAAAAACAGGGAATACATGTATACTTCAGGTTTGAGATTCCAATGAATTCTGTACATTCAAGTTCATATACAACATCCATTTTTCACCAGTGAACAGCCATATTAAGATTAGTTACCTACATTGACCTGATATAAAATCTATATCTTTTCTATCCAAACACTCACTTGCAATTTATCACCAAAGTCCTCATATATCTTCAATATTACTGCCATGCGCTGAATATAAGTAAATCTCAGATGGTAGTCTCTAAAGGTATAATAATACCCAATGGCAATATTGATCTCCTGAATAATTGTGTGCGTATAACCTATTTACTTACATCAAATTATGTCTTTGTCCCCATTAGTATGTATGTAGTTCCAGTGTGTATAATTTAGTTTCATCAAAAGGGATATGGTCTCCTCACAGGGATCTAAAAATCGAAAGTGGAATAGAATACAACCTATTTCACAATTCTAATAAGTTTGCTTGCATTGTTATTAGTTACCAGTTCCTATAAACTACAGAAAATAAATAAACCAACATATACCATTATCGATTTGAAAAAACTACTGCCTAAAAATTCCGAGGAATGGTTCAGAAGTTTGCACTGGTTTGAGATATGAGTTTCCCGTTTCCCGTTTCCAGACAATGTGGCTACATGAAAACGGTATGGGTTTATATACGCTTTTTTATTTTTTCTACCTGTTGGAAATTAGCCAGCTTTGAGTATGATGGACCTGAGTGCGACTTTGTGAGATGTTGATATCACACAGCCTTCGTAATTGTTTTAGTTTCCATATCTTGGTAGATAGGAATATGTGTGATATGATCGGCTAATGAGAAAAAATGCTGTGCAGTGATTGGTTAAATGATAAGATGAATGGAATGTGGTAGAACACAAAGGAGCTTGGTAACTGTTAATGGTCCCAGGCACTGGGGTTGACAGATAATACAATCATTAATATTTCTATGGGGTTTACTAACACCCCAGGCTAAACATCAAGATATAGAGAAGATTTCAGTTTTCGTATATCGGACAGTGTTTAAAATCGCAGCAGTTAGTGTGTTTTTTAACGGTTTGCCTTGATGTTTATGAGAGTGGAGTCCAGATTGGACCGCTTATGTAGTCACGGAATAGAACGACTCATGAGGGAATATGATGGCACGAAGGTTGGACCACAGTGAAAATATGTTACTACATATATGTTGGAATGTATGATAGTGTGTAATTGAAGGGAATCCAACATGCACTCCTTTTTGGTTAGGAAACGTGTTTAGATAATTAATGTGAGTTTTGTGTCATTTACATCCTGTCTTTTGAAGATGGATGTTGCTGTTTGACCTGCTCTATGGAAAACAATAGTAAGTTCCCATGATATCTGGTCCTGCTGGAGTGGGTAGGTTTATTGGGCTACAGGAATTGTTAGGCAGTAGTTTTTCTTCAAATGGATAATGGTGTATGTTGGTTTATTTGTTTTCTAGTAGTTTGTAGGAAATGTAATCTAATATTATTGAGAGCAAACTTATTAGAATTGTGATATGGGGTATATTCTATTTCCCATTTGATATGTAGATCCCTGTGAGGAAACCATATCCCTTATAATGAAGGATGAATACATTTTACACACTGGAACTACAAACACACTAATGGAGACAAAGATATAATTTGATGTAAGTAATTAAGTTATATGTACACATTTATTCAGGAGATCAATATCAACTATGTAGTTACCATTGGGTATTAATACTAATGTTTCTTAGCGACTACAGTCTGAGATTTCCTTAAATGCAGTGCAGGACAGTAATATTGAAGATGAAGTAGGACTTTGGTGATAAATTGCAAGTGAGTTTTTGAATTTTAAAGAGAACCATTTTTTTATTAGGGCAATATAGGTAACTAATCTCAATTGACACTCTTACTAGTAAAAAAGGGATGCTGTATATGAACTTGAATGTACAGAATTCATTTGAATTTTAACCATGATGTATATATGTATTCTCTGTATTTGAAATATTGATATTTGAATTTGTGCAAATATATATTTTGCTTTTCTATTTTGTAGAATAAGGTGTTTATGATGTTTTGTTTCTAAATCTTTTATTTTTGATTAGCATCACATCAATTTTTGTTTATTTAATCTTTTCAGCCCTGATGAGTTTGAAAACTAGTGACCCGCTCTGGTCAGCTCCTGTCTTGGGATGATTCGTCAAGCGGGGGCCGAGAAAAATGGGGGGGTCTGAAAACACGTTTTCCCCATGTAATTTTCCATAGGAAACTTTAGATAAAGCTACAGCCCCAACTGCTGAACAGAATGACACAAATTTGGGCAAAAAGGTAGGTCTTGGCTCAGAAAAATCTGTTTTTGTTAAATGGTGTAAATCCATTCAGTGGTTCCAGAAAAATTTGAAAAAGAAAAAGTTTTGATATCTGGGGTAGCTGTGGGTTCCCGAACCCTCCCGACCACGAGCTTCATTTTAATTGGCTGTCAACACTCCAAACCAGGAAGTGTTGGCAGCCATCTTGTGACTCGTTAGGACCGATTCACAAGAAAATGGGGGTGTCTTCCTTTTGTCACCCTTTCTCCACTTTTCGTTTCATTAATGTTTTTTCCTTTTCTCACCTCTATACTTTTTGTTTCCTTTTTGAAAATTCTAGCCTTTGTGACCGCCAAACTCTTTCAAAATCAGCCTTATGTGGGTAAATGTAAAGTCTGAAGTGCTAATAAAAATGAATGCTGACAATGTAACACCTGATGTATCGCCAGGGAGCTTTTCCAGTCCTCAATTCAAATATTCAGTTGTTTCAAACACTAAGTGTTGAAGTTAAATTATATTCTATATTTTGCTGCTGGTGACAGAGTGGATACTATAAGGCAAGCTTGGACCTGTGATGAGAAAATGTTCAGTGTCCATTAGATTCCCCATGTTAGACTAATGTTCTGATGTGTTACCTTTGTCTCAAATTGTAAAGCGCTCTGATATTCGGGATCAAGTTTGCGCTACATAAAACTTTATAAATAAATAAATAAATAAAATGGTAGAAAAAAACCCTGACCCCTTAGGCCTGCTCAGGGGGTCCAACAAGAACCCCCAGAGCCAAAGAAGTGGCAGAAATCTCAATGGGGTCGCAAATCCCGCTAAAATTATTTAAAAAAGAACGAAGGGATGGGGTCCCAGGGTCACTGACCATGTCATTAGTGATGTAATATGTGATGTCATCAGCAATGCATTGCGGGCACACGAGCAATAGTTAGTGAACTAAATATAACGGCCAAATTTCTCTGGATTTGTACGAGTGAAATGTCCAACTAACTAAAACGTCCCTGAAACCTATGTTTTCTTCAGTGAATTTTTAAAGTTTTTTAAAATGCTAATTTTAACTGCAAAGTGCCTGAAACCTATGGTTTTTTCAGTGAATTTCCCCTGGCTGGGACCGTGGGGGCATTGGAGCTCCCTCGCAGTGCCCAACATGTGGCCAGGCCCAGAGGGATGGGGTGCCCGGGGCCAATAGTGGCCTAGGGAAGGGGGGCCACAAAACCCCCTTCCTGTACTATTAATGTTGTTAAAAATAATTTAAAAAGAGGCAATGCACTGGGGATGGGGTCCCTGGGGCCAGTTTATGCTTCTGGAGAAGGGCAATGTTCCCCCCCCCCTCCAGTATACAAAATAAAAATGCTGGCAAGGCCCCGGGGGATGGGGTACCCAAGGTCAATAGTGGAACAGGGAAGGGGGGTTTCAGGCCCCCCTCCTGTATTATAAAAAAAAACAGAGGTAATGCCCCGGGGATGGGGTCCCCAGGGTGAATACCGAATAATGGAAGTGGGGCGTTTTTTTTCTTTCTATTCAGCGCAGCCCCCCATGTAACATTGCGTTGGATTCGCGGATCCACCTCAAATAAATAATTTAGTAGTGTATAAATTCAGAAGGTAGTGTTGTATTTGTGAAGTTGTTTTAAAGAGGTAGTTTGATTTAAGTTAATGCAATGATAAAAATTGACAGAGTTAGTAAAAATATATAAAATTAAAAATTAATAATTAAACTAAAAAGTATATTGCTTTGTAGTACGATGGGTGCGCAAATCCACAAAAAATGAAAAACGAGTATGTATGTGTTATTAAAAATAGATTCACTATTGTGTTAAAGGGTGGCTCTAAAAAGAACCCATGATTTTATTATGAGTTTTTTGTAGCTACATGTAAGTGCTGATACACAGCTTTAGGTTGTTAAGAAAGACTCGGTTTTGTTGATCTGTGAAGTGTACTCCATCACTTCTGTAGATGTCATCCATATCAAAACATAGATTGTTGTTACAGATGGAGTGCATCCTATGGTCTCTGAGGTAAGCAGAAACAGCGTTATTGACATTCTTCCTTGCTTTCTCAATCTGTGGACAGAATTGATTTGACCACTTCCATTTCTGTCTTTGGCATATATTAGAGTATACAAAGACAATTTGAGGCAAAAGCAACACAATTGTGCACAGGTGTCCTTCATTAGTATTTCCAGACCTGCCTCAGTCAATATGCCTATGTAATTGCCACCACAGTGCACAATCATGAGGTCAGGGGGTTGAAGATGCAAAAAGATTTTAACGAAGGGCAACAATTGGTTCCACTTCAATCCTCTTTGTGCAATCTATTTAATATCCACCTGTTGCAAAGCTAGGTCTTTGTTAATACCTCTGCACTCAGCATACCTTTTGCTCAAGAAAACATAGCTGTGCCCAAGAATCCATACTGTAAGCATCTTGAAGGGATGTCTGGAAGTAATGAAAAGATGTCTGTAGCTGAGGTAGGCAGTTGGTAGAATGAGAGGTATCTAAAATGGTGGAGAAGATTGGTTGTTTATGAACATTGTACACTCAGAAATAGGGTGCATGTTACTTTCTTTAAAAAACAATGTTTGTTATTGGTTATTAAAATATGTTTGATAGGTACAGTAAATAGGATAAGGTAATATTTTCCAAGAGTCAGCCAGACCTGCTGTTTGCATTTGTAACCTTGTGTGCTGAACTTGAAAATATGGTGAACTTGTGACCTGCCAGTTGAATGTTGCATGAACTGTTACTATGGAAACTGGGATTAAGCAGAATGGGGGAATGGTTGGGACTTAATTGTGATTTTAAAATATGGAATTGTGATTTATATATAAGTGATATGTTATTAAAGTACAATTTCCCAAGTTATTATTGTGTTTAGAAGTGGTGTGTTCTTAAAAAATAGTGCTATTATTATTAGTAATATATTTTTGAACTCCCGTATGGATTCAGGGCTTCATCGTGTTGGTGCATGGGGAGTTGCAACTCTAGAAAATTCCAGAACCAGTTTGGGCACTTTTAGAAGTCAGTTGGTAAGGGTTAATATGTCTAACCAATAGAAATGTGGTTTACAATTTGAAACTATGTAGAAAGTAATGTGATTTGTTGCTTACATTTATTTGTGTGGAGAAACAGAGGGAATGATTTCCATTACTGGTTTTAACTTGTTGAGAGTGGTGCATGACATTGATTGTGTGCATAGGAAAATCTTTTATGTGTTTCTGCTATTGTATATTCTTCAAATCTATTTGGAAGGCGAGTTATACATTTGTGAGGTGTATTATGTATTAGCTTTAGTTTTTGAACTTTAAGAATTATTCAAGAACTGTGATGTTTGAAATATATTATTAAATGTAGAGATGTGTATTGTAGTTTGTTTTATTATACATAAATGTTGTTTGAAATAGATTGTGTATAGTGATATGTGTACATTGGAAGATGAATTAGTGATTATGTTAGTCTGTTTTAGTGTGTAGAAATGTACAATTGAAGTATACCGCATCATTTTAGGTGTTGTATTCAAATTGAAAGTGCAATCTGTCAAGTTTTAACGTGTGCATAGACTTGTGACCAAAGCCCATGTATTGTCATAAATAAGTTTTAAGACATGTTAGGAAACAGATTAGTGATTAGGCTACTTTGTATGAAGGTGTGAAAAGGTACATTTAGAGTATGACGCATACATATAGCTGTCTGTTTGCAATGTGAAGTGTGGTGATTCATGTTTTAAGGTGTGCATACTCTTGTGATTGGTGTATGTCTCTATTTGCATATGTATTCTCATATGTGTTATGCATCTCAAGAAGGTAGATGTGTAAAACATAGATCTATCTCTCTTTTAATGTTTCTTTTATATATTGTAATAAGTAAAAGGTACATACAAATGCATACATGCTTCCAGGAATATGGTGTGATTTATAAGACTCATGTGTAGTTTTATTGGTTTATATTTGGGTAGGCCCAACATACTGAGTAGTTACAGATTGGTGAAGCTGTAGTACAAACGTGTACACCATGTCATGAACCTCACTTTTGTGCTGCAATTTCACTAATCTGCTACTATTCAGGATGTTGGGCGTAGTCAAATATAAAGCAGCAACCCATCACATGTCTCAGCTGTAAGCCTCCAATCACCCAGGTACTACCGATACACTCATCCATGCCCTGAGGCACTATGTATGCAGTCTTTCAATCAGCCACGCACTACCTATGCAGTCTTTCATAACACAAGCACTACACCTGTACTCATATAATAACCCAGGCACTACCTATGCACTCATATAATAACCTAGTAACTACCCATTCACTTTTAAAATCATCCGGGCAGTACCTATGCACTCCTCCAATCACCCAGGCACTACCTATGCACTCATGCAATAACCCAGGCACTATCCTTACACTCGTCCAATACCCCAGGCACTATCCATTCACTTCTCCAATCACCCTGCCACTACCCATGCACTTATAAAATCACCCAGGCAGTACCAATATGCTCATCCATTCACTGAGGCACTATGTATGCTGACCTTCAAACAGTCAGGCACTACCCCTGCACTTATAAAATCATTCAGGCATTACCTATGCACTCCTCCAACCACCCAGGTACTATCCCTGCACTCATACAATCATCCAGTAACTACCTATGCACTCATGCAATAACCCAGTCACTACCCATGCACTTTTAAAATCACCCGGGCACTACCTATGCACTCCTCCAATCATTCGGGTATTACCTATGCACTCATGCAATACCACAGTCACTATCCTTACACTCCTCCAATCACCCAGGCACTATCCATGTACTTCTCTAATCACCCACCCACTACCCATGCACTTACAAAATCACCCAGGCACTACTTATGCACTCCTCCAATCACCCAGGCACTACTTATGCACTCCTCCAATCACCCAGGCACTACCCATGCTCTCATGTATCACTCAGGAGCTACCCATGCACTCATTTATGCACTTAGACACTTCATCTGCACTCATGCAGTCACCCAGGCACTACCCATGCAGTCTTCCAATCCTCCAGGCACTGCCTGTGCACTCCTCAAATCACCCAGACATTACCCCTGCACTTATGCAATCACCCAGCTATCACCCAAGCACTCCGTCAATCACCCAGGCAGCACCCATGCACTTATAAAATCACCCAGGCACTACCTACATACTCATGCAATCACCCAGGTACCACCTATGCTCTCCTCCAATCACCCAAACACTACTCATTCACAAACTCAATCACTCAGGTACTACCCATGCACTCATACATGCACTCAGGAACTTCTACTGCACTCAAAAAATCACTCAAACACTACCCATGCAGTTTTCCAATCATCCAGGCACTACCTGTGCACTCTTCCATTCATGCAGGCGCTATCCATACACTGCTCCAATCACGTAGCCAGTACTGATACACTTATAAAATCACCTAGACACTACCTCTGACTTCTCCAACCACACATGCACTACCCCTACACTCATGTAATACGCTAGACATTACTCCTACACTCATGTAATCATCCAGCCATTTCTATGCACTCCCCCATCCCCCAGACATTACCCCTGCACTCATCAAATCACACATGCATTAGGTATGCACTCCTCCAATCACCCAGGCACTACCCTTGCACTCCTCCAATCACCCAGGCGGTATCCATGCACTCCTCCAATCATTCAGCCAGCACTCATACACTTGTAAAATCACCCAGGCACTACCTATAGGGACGAAGTGTGGCGCAGTGGACAGGGTGCCCGACTCCAGGCCACAGGGTTCACGGTTCGATCCTCGGCTCCAGGTTAGCCCAGCACCATGTGACTCTGGGCAATTGCCTGCTCAATGTTCCCGATGGCCCCCAGTGCCAGGACACCTCTCCGGAGGTAGCTGTGCACTTTACACATGCTGGCATTTACATGTATGCACTTATGCAAAGCCTCAGGCACTACGCCATACTCATGAAATCACCCAGGCACTACTTATGCACTCATGCAGTAAACCATACACTACCCATGCACTCTTCCAATCACCCAGGCACGACTCATGCACACATGCAATCACCTAGACATTACCCCTGCACACATGCAATCACCCAGGTATTACCCATGCCTTCCTTCAATCACTCAGGCACTACCTATGCACTCCTCCAATCACCCAGGCACTACTCCTTCACTCAGGCAACCACCCAGATATTACCCTTGCACTCATGCAATCACCCAGGCATGACCCATGCACTCCTACAATCACACAGACATTACCCCTGCACACATGCAATCACCTAGGCATTAGCCATGCACTCCTTCAATCATTCAGGTACTACTTATGCACACCTGCAATCACCCAGGTACTACGCCTGCACTCATGCAATCACCCAGGTATACCCATACACTCCTCCAGTCACCCAGCCAGTACCCAAACACTTATAAAATCACCCAGGCACTACCTATGTACTCATGCAATCACCTAGGCACCCCTCCTGCACTCATGCAATAACCCAGGCACGTCGTATGCACTCATGTATTAACCCAGGTACTACCCCTACACTAATGCAATCACCCAGGCACTAGCTATGCACTCATGCAATAACCCAGACACTATGTGTGCACTCCTCCAATCACCCAGGCACTCTCAATGCACTCCTCCAATAACACACCCAGTACTTATGCACTAGTAAAATCACCCATGCACTACCTGCGCACTCCTCTAATCGCCCAGGCACTACCCCTACACTCATGCAACTACCCAGACAATACCCCTGCACTCATGCAATCACCCAAGCATTACCCATACACTTCTACAATCACCCAAACATTACCTCTGCCCTCATGCAATCACCTAGGCATTACCAATACCCTCCTTGAATTACTCAGGCAGTACCCATGCACTTATAAAATCACTCAGGCACTAATTATGCACTCAGCTAATCACCCAGGCACTACTCCTGCTCTCATGCAATCACCCAGGCATTACCCATGCATTTCTCCAATCACCCAGCCAGTACCCATATACTTATAAAATCACCCAGACCCTACTTATGTACTCATGCAAATGCCCTGGCAGTACCCTTGCACGCATGCAGTCTCCCAGGCACTACCCATGCACTCCTCCAATCACTGAAACACTACACATGCACACATACATTCACTCAGGCACTACCCACGCACTCATACATGCACTCAGGCACTACCCATGCACACATACATTCACTCAGGCACTACCCATGGACTCATACATCCATTCAGACACGACTTCTGCACTCATGCAATTACTCAAACACTACCAATGCAGTCTTCCAATCATCAAGGCACTGCCCATACATACTTCCAATTTATTTATTTATTTATTTTGAGATTTATAGAGCGCCTGGTGACCCGAGGGCATCCCCGCGCTATAAGAATGTGAAATCCAGGACAGGGAAACCAGGAACTATTTGGGGAAGAGGAGGGTTTTGAGTTTTTTGCGGAAAAGTGCGTGGCTAGGTTCCAGGCGCAGCAGGCGAGGAAGAGCGTTCCATTTAGAGGCGGCCTTGACCGAGAAGCAGCGGCCACCGGTACGCGACTTCTTGAATCTTGGGACTGTGGCCAGATGTTCGTTGTCCGAGCGAAGGTTTCTGTGGGCTTTATAAGGTGTAATCATATCTTTGAGGGCGGCAGGTCCAGCCCCATTGATGAGTTTGTGCGTGATGCACATGGCCTTAAACTCCACTCGCTGGCGGACCGGAAGCCAGTGCAGAGATTTAAGGGCCGGTGTGGTCGGGGCTCTGGGAGGAAGGTTGAGAATGAGTCTCGCCGCGGCGTTTTGTGCACGCTGGAGTTTGGCCAGGGTGGTTTCAGGAGCGCCGAGGTATGCGGCGTTGCCGTAGTCCAGACGTGCTAGTATGAGCCCTTGAACTAGAAGTTTCCTGGACAGGGGGGGCAGGAGGGGGAGGATCTTGCGAATTGAACGGAGAAGGCCAAAGCAGGTCCCCGTGGTCTTGACTGCCTGGGTCTTCAAGGAGAGGTCCTGCTCCAACCAGAAGCCCAGTGTTTTAATTTCTGTCTTAGGCATAGGGATGTCACCGAAGGAATCCGGACAGACTGAAGGAGGGACGAGGACCATTTGTTGCCCAGAAGCATGATTTCTGTTTTTGTCCCGTTCAGCTTCAGAGAGGATTCGCACATCCAGGTATGTATGTCTTGCAGGCAGTTAAGTAGGATTTCAGGGTTATTGTCCAGCTGGGAAAGAGAGACGACGAGTTGGGTGTCGTCGGCATAATTGACTATTTTTATCCCATAGGGGGTAACCACATCCTCTAACGGGGCCATGTAGACATTAAACAGGGTGGGACTAAGCGAGGACCCCTGGGGCACACCACATGTGAGCGGAAGGGGGTCTGAGCGGGAGTTGCCGTCCCACACCTGAAATGAGCGACCCGAGAGGAAGGATTTGATCCAAGCACCCAGGCACTACCCCTGCACTCCTTCAATCACTCAGGCAGTACCCATCCACTCCTCCAATCACCCACACATTATCCCTGCACTCATGCAATACCCCAGACATTACCCATTCACTCCTATATTCACCCAGGCACTACCATTGCACTCCTCCAATCACCCAGACACTACCCCTGCACTCATGAAATCACCAAGGCACTACCTATGCACGTATGCAATAACGCAAGCACTACCCATAAACTCCTACAATCAACCAAACACCACTCATGCACTCATGCAATCACTCAGGCACTACCCATGTTATGTTATGTTATGTTATTTGTACACTTCTATAGCGCACGGCCACTCCACTGGAGTATCCCGGCGCTTTGACGAAGACTCCCAACCGAAGATGGGGAAAAAAAAACATAACACCAAAAGAGCATACAGACATAAAAACAGCCTCAAAGATTACGGGAAGAGCCAAGTCTTAAGGGCCTTGCGGAAAGACAGAAGACTGGAAGTCTGTCTTAAAGAGATTGGAAGATCATTCCATGCATGAGGGGCTAAGTGCCGAAAAGACCGTCCTCCTACTCTTGCCCGTTTGATAGTGGGAACACTCATTTTTGATAAGGACGAGGATCTAAGAGATCTGAGAGGGGTATACCAAGACAGTCGCTTGGAGATATATTTGGGGCCTATGCCATGCAGGGCCTTGAAAGTCGTGGTCAGTGTTTTAAATAAAATCCTTTTTGCAACTGGTAGCCAATGCAATGTGGCAAGAAGATCCGTAGCTCTGGCTTTCCTTGGAAGGCCAAAAATGGCTCGGGCTGCAGAATTCTGGGCGATTTGCAAACGCCTGACCAGATATTTAGGAAGTCCCAAAAACAGAATGTTTGCATAATCCAGCCTGGAAAAAATCAGTGCCTGGACAATAATTTGTCTGTGCTGGATAGAGACTAGGGGGAGAAATTTGCGAAGCATCCGCAGGATGCCGAAACATTTCCCAGTGAGAGATGAGATATGTGGTCCGAAAGATAGCTTGTTGTCAATCACCACTCCCAGATTTTTGGCTTTCGCAGACGAGCTAGTGGGAGGAGACATGTCTTTCGGCCACCAAGTTTTCCAGTCGGGTTCAGATGTACAGCCAAAGAAGAGCAACTCCGACTTGTCGGCGTTGCACTTCAGCCCATGGCATCCAAACCACTCGAAAATAGCACTCAAACATCCGTTGACCTGGACACCATCAAACTGACCATCCCTGTTACTTACAAAGAGGAGCTGGGTGTCATCAGCATAGCTGACAATCCGGGCGCCAAAAGACTCCGCCGTCACCGCCAGGGGGGCCATAAAGATGTTAAACAGGAGGGGGCTTAAGATGGAACCTTGCGGGACCCCCACTTCAAGCGGTGACATTTCAGCAGAGAAAGGTGGCGCCCAGATTGTCTGCCGGCGGTCGGCTAGGAAGGACTTGAGCCAGTTCCACACCGTTCCCCGCAGACCAAAGTCCCAAAGTCTGGAGAGAAGAAGTACGTGGGGAACGGTGTCGAACGCCGCCGACAGATCCAGCATAATCAATACCACTTTTTTACCAGCATCCAACTCCTCCCTGATGGCATCTGTGACTTCAAGGAGCGCGGTCTCCGTGCTAAAATTTGCACGGAAGCCGGATTGAGTACCATGCAACAGACCCCTTTCTTCGATAAAATCGGAAATAGATCTGTGAGCAAACCTTTCTGTCACTTTCGCCAGAGCAGGGAGTAAGGAGATGGGTCTGTAGTTTGCATGAACTGCAGGGTCGAGCGCCGGTTTTTTTTATAAGTGGTAAGATCATGGCACTCTTCCAAGCTTTGGGAACTATCCCAGAAGAGAGTGACAGATTCAAGATGGGGTTTATCAAGTCATTAAGAACAGGTGCCATGTTTGCTAGACACTTTGCAGGGCAAGGATCCAGTGGAGATCCAGATTTGAGACTTGTCAGAATAGCAAGAGAGCTCTCTAGATCTAATGGGGGAAATTTGGACAGAAAGGGGCCATGATCTGGCAGGGGACATGCCAGACTTGTCGTATGCTGCTGGAAAGTGGCCTGGAGGGAAGATTGAATAGAGGTAATTTTCTGTACAAAATAGACAGCTAATTCCTTCAACCAAGTTTCAGAGTGAACATGAGTCGGAGTGTAAGCAGAGGGAGAGGTGAAGTCTTTAACCACCCTAAAAATTTCCTTGCTAGAATGCTCCGCTTCATTGATTCTGGATTCCAGATAGGACTTTTTACCTTCCCAAATTAATTTATGGTAGGCCCGAGTCTGCGTCTTAAAATTTAATCTCTCAGAAGGATGATAGGATCGCCTCCATGCTCTTTCTGCTTTCTTGAGATCTTGTCGTGCTTTTTTCAGGTGAGGGGTAAACCAAGGAGCAGATGTTCTCTTGTCTGCAGAAGTACGTTTCTTTGCTGGAATCAAGCTCTCTAGACGGTCAGGGAACCAATTATGGAAGAGATCGATGTACTCCTCTACATTGTTAGAGGTGGGACACGGGAGGCTAGTTAAAACATTTGATAGCATCTCTCTGGTAAGAAGATGGAAAGGTTTGGAGAGAGGCTTAAGCGACCCTACTGGTTGGGACCGTGATGGAGCCATGACAGAGATGGAAAAAGTGATGAGAAAATGATCTGACCACAGAACTGGCATGGGAGGGTCGACACAGATAGGAACGGTGGAAAAAATCTGGTCAAGCGTGTGGCCTTTATTATGAGATGGTCCTGCCACATAAGGAGATAGGCCAAACACGGAAGTAATATCTAGCAGTTTTAAAGTGTCCGGATCTGAACTATTATCCATATGGATATTTAAATCACCTAATAAAATGCAGTGATTAGACCTAAGGCATGGTATTGATAGGGCTGCCTGTAGTTCTTCCAAAAACAGCCCCACCGATCCTGGTGGTCTGTAGACCAGGATACCAGTACAGGCCTGGGAAGATGAGAGCTGGAGAGTAAAGCCTAATGCTTCGCAGCCCTGTATATTATCTACTGCAAACGTTTGGCATACAATATTCTTCTTAACTAAAATAGCCACTCCACCACCTCTACCGGATGACCTATCTTTCCTATAAATGTTATAGGCAGAAGGTACGGCATTGGCCAAATCAGGAGAGGATGAATCGGATAGCCAAGTTTCCGTAAGGAACAGACAGTATATGTTGGAATCCTGTAACATATTCCAAATGTCTAAAGAGTGGCCGGGTAGGGATCTGGTGTTCAATAATAAGCAGTTATGCTGAAAAAGGTGGGCTGACCTGTATGAAAGATTTCCGATCAGGAAGGCGCCAGCCACAAGTACTACAGCCTTTCCTCAGAGCCCGCCCTCCTGGAAAAACATGATGGCAGCGACTACACGGGGGGGCGTAGGGAGCGAAGCTGGGGGCTGGAATACGTAAGTGTACAGCGACACATAGTGTCACTAGCACGAAGAGCGAAAATATGCGTAAGCCGTCCGGCCCCGTCCGCCTCCGTGCCGCGGACTGGCGCAGACTGGCTACTCTTTGGCACCTCTTCGGCGCGTATTCGGCGCTACCGCTGCGCGTCACCGCTGCGCTAGTCTGTGGGGAGTCTTATAGATTAGGTGAGGGTGGAGACTAGTCCGCCGACCTCTCCAAAATGGCTGGCCCGGAATGGAACAGCCAGAAAACCAGGAAGAGATTTCGCTCCAAAGCTCCCTCCACAACAAACAGCACAGAAGCTGTGGTGGACCGGGGAAAGCGAGCAAACTGCAAGTATGGGCAGAACTGAAGTTTTTAAAGCACAGAATTACATATAAAGCACACAATTAATCACACTCGAAATTATTTGTTTTTAAAATTCTAAAAAGCTCAGTTAAAAAGCTGGAAGTTATATGTAGCAATTCTGGTGCAAGTTAGCGCTAGTAAAGGTGTAGCGCTAGCGCTGCAATCTTCGTTTTGTTAGTGATTGCACGCGAGAGACTCCCGCCCTCAAGTGGTCAGGGCGAGGGGAAGACTAGTCCGCCAACCTCTCCAAAATGGCTGGCCCGGAATGGAACAGCCAGAAAACAAGGAAGTGATTTCGCTCCAAAGCTCCCTCCACAACAAACAGCACAGAAGCTGTGGTGGACCGGGGAAAGCGAGCAAACTGCAAGTATGGGCAGAACTGAAGTTTTTAAAGCACAGAATTACATATAAAGCACACAATTAATCACACTCGAAATTATTTGTTTTTAAAATTCTAAAAAGCTCAGTTAAAAAGCTGGAAGTTATATGTAGCAATTCTGGTGCAAGTTAGCGCTAGTAAAGGTGTAGCGCTAGCGCTGCAATCTTCGTTTTGTTAGTGATTGCACGCGAGAGACTCCCGCCCTCAAGTAGTCAGGGCGAGGGGGAGACTAGTCCGCCAACCTCTCCAAAATGGCTGGCCCGGAATGGAACAGCCAGAAAACCAGGAAGTGATTTCGCTCCAAAGCTCCCTCCACAACAAACAGCACAGAAGCTGTGGTGGACCGGGGAAAGCGAGCAAACTGCAAGTATGGGCAGAACTGAAGTTTTTAAAGCACTCATACATGCACTCAGGCACTACCCATGCACACATACATTCATACATTCATGCAGGCACTACCCATGCACTCATACATCTACGGAGGCACTTCTTCTGCACTCATGCAATTACTCAAACACTACCAATGCAGTCTTCCAATCATCAAGGCACTACCCATAAATACAAAGACCACCGCAATGGAGCGCACACCGCTAGCCCCTCCTCCGGATCGCCCCTCGGGATTCTGGTACTTGTAGTTCAGTAGTGGATCACCCAGGTGGGTGCAAGTCGGTACTTGTTGGACTGATGAATCTCTAGACCCGATACATGTCCCGGGTTTTTGGGTATCGCCCGAGACATGGCTCGGGTTTCGGGATAACTTCCCTCATCAGTAGAGAAAATGGTTTAGGGGTGGAGGAGAAGGCCGCCAAACAACAGTCAATGGCCTAGATGCCCGAACCGGCACGCAGGGCAGCATCCAGGAGCCCGTCGGCTCAAAGCTCAAGGGAGCCAATTAGTAAAGACCACCGCAATGGAGCGCACACCGCTAGCCCCTCCTCCGGATCGCCCCTCGGGATTCTGGTACTTGTAGTTCAGTAGTGGATCACCCAGGTGGGTGCAAGTCGGTACTTGTTGGACTGATGAATCTCTAGACCCGATACATGTCCCGGGTTTTTGGGTATCGCCCGAGACATGGCTCGGGTTTCGGGATAACTTCCCTCATCAGTAGAGAAAATGGTTTAGGGGTGGAGGAGAAGGCCGCCAAACAACAGTCAATGGCCTAGATGCCCGAACCGGCACGCAGGGCAGCATCCAGGAGCCCGTCGGATCAAAGCTCAAGGGAGCCAATTAGTAAAGACCACCGCAATGGAGCGCACACCGCTAGCCCCTCCTCCGGATCGCCCCTCGGGATTCTGGTACTTGTAGTTCAGTAGTGGATCACCCAGGTGGGTGCAAGTCGGTACTTGTTGGACTGATGAATCTCTAGACCCGATACATGTCCCGGGTTTTTGGGTATCGCCCGAGACATGGCTCGGGTTTCGGGATAACTTCCCTCATCAGTAGAGAAAATGGTTTAGGGGTGGAGGAGAAGGCCGCCAAACAACAGTCAATGGCCTAGATGCCCGAACCGGCACGCAGGGCAGCATCCAGGAGCCCGTCGGCTCAAAGCTCAAGGGAGCCAATTAGTAAAGACCACCGCAATGGAGCGCACACCGCTAGCCCCTCCTCCGGATCGCCCCTCGGGATTCTGGTACTTGTAGTTCAGTAGTGGATCACCCAGGTGGGTGCAAGTCGGTACTTGTTGGACTGATGAATCTCTAGACCCGATACATGTCCCGGGTTTTTGGGTATCGCCCGAGACATGGCTCGGGTTTCGGGATAACTTCCCTCATCAGTAGAGAAAATGGTTTAGGGGTGGAGGAGAAGGCCGCCAAACAACAGTCAATGGCCTAGATGCCCGAACCGGCACGCAGGGCAGCATCCAGGAGCCCGTCGGCTCAAAGCTCAAGGGAGCCAATTAGTAAAGACCACCGCAATGGAGCGCACACCGCTAGCCCCTCCTCCGGATCGCCCCTCGGGATTCTGGTACTTGTATTTCAGTAGTGGATCACCCAGGTGGGTGCAAGTCGGTACTTGTTGGACTGATGAATCTCTAGACCCGATACATGTCCCGGGTTTTTGGGTATCGCCCGAGACATGGCTCGGGTTTCGGGATAACTTCCCTCATCAGTAGAGAAAATGGTTTAGGGGTGGAGGAGAAGGCCGCCAAACAACAGTCAATGGCCTAGATGCCCGAACCGGCACGCAGGGCAGCATCCAGGAGCCCGTCGGCTCAAAGCTCAAGGGAGCCAATTAGTAAATACCACCGCAATGGAGCGCACACCGCTAGCCCCTCCTCCGGATCGCCCCTCGGGATTCTGGTACTTGTAGTTCAGTAGTGGATCACCCAGGTGGGTGCAAGTCGGTACTTGTTGGACTGATGAATCTCTAGACCCGATACATGTCCCGGGTTTTTGGGTATCGCCCGAGACATGGCTCGGGTTTCGGGATAACTTCCCTCATCAGTAGAGAAAATGGTTTAGGGGTGGAGGAGAAGGCCGCCAAACAACAGTCAATGGCCTAGATGCCCGAACCGGCACGCAGGGCAGCATCCAGGAGCCCGTCGGCTCAAAGCTCAAGGGAGCCAATTAGTAAAGACCACCGCAATGGAGCGCACACCGCTAGCCCCTCCTCCGGATCGCCCCTCGGGATTCTGGTACTTGTAGTTCAGTAGTGGATCACCCAGGTGGGTGCAAGTCGGTACTTGTTGGACTGATGAATCTCTAGACCCGATACATGTCCCGGGTTTTTGGGTATCGCCCGAGACATGGCTCGGGTTTCGGGATAACTTCCCTCATCAGTAGAGAAAATGGTTTAGGGGTGGAGGAGAAGGCCGCCAAACAACAGTCAATGGCCTAGATGCCCGAACCGGCACGCAGGGCAGCATCCAGGAGCCCGTCGGCTCAAAGCTCAAGGGAGCCAATTAGTAAAGACCACCGCAATGGAGCGCACACCGCTAGCCCCTCCTCCGGATCGCCCCTCGGGATTCTGGTACTTGTAGTTCAGTAGTGGATCACCCAGGTGGGTGCAAGTCGGTACTTGTTGGACTGATGAATCTCTAGACCCGATACATGTCCCGGGTTTTTGGGTATCGCCCGAGACATGGCTCGGGTTTCGGGATAACTTCCCTCATCAGTAGAGAAAATGGTTTAGGGGTGGAGGAGAAGGCCGCCAAGCAACAGTCAATGGCCTAGATGCCCGAACCGGCACGCAGGGCAGCATCCAGGAGCCCGTCGGCTCAAAGCTCAAGGGAGCCAATTAGTAAAGACCACCGCAATGGAGCGCACACCGCTATCCCCTCCTCCGGATCGCCCCTCGGGATTCTGGTACTTGTAGTTCAGTAGTGGATCACCCAGGTGGGTGCAAGTCGGTACTTGTTGGACTGATGAATCTCTAGACCCGATACATGTCCCGGGTTTTTAGGTATCGCCCGAGACATGGCTCGGGTTTCGGGATAACTTCCCTCATCAGTAGAGAAAATGGTTTAGGGGTGGAGGAGAAGGCCGCCAAACAACAGTCAATGGCCTAGATGCCCGAACCGGCACGCAGGGCAGCATCCAGGAGCCCGTCGGCTCAAAGCTCAAGGGAGCCAATTAGTAAAGACCACCGCAATGGAGCGCACACCGCTAGCCCCTCCTCCGGATCGCCCCTCGGGATTCTGGTACTTGTAGTTCAGTAGTGGATCACCCAGGTGGGTGCAAGTCGGTACTTGTTGGACTGATGAATCTCTAGACCCGATACATGTCCCGGGTTTTTGGGTATCGCCCGAGACATGGCTCGGGTTTCGGGATAACTTCCCTCATCAGTAGAGAAAATGGTTTAGGGGTGGAGGAGAAGGCCGCCAAACAACAGTCAATGGCCTAGATGCCCGAACCGGCACGCAGGGCAGCATCCAGGAGCCCGTCGGCTCAAAGCTCAAGGGAGCCAATTAGTAAAGACCACCGCAATGGAGCGCACACCGCTAGCCCCTCCTCCGGATCGCCCCTCGGGATTCTGGTACTTGTAGTGCAGTAGTGGATCACCCAGGTGGGTGCAAGTCGGTATTTGTTGGACTGATGAATTTCTAGACCCGATACATGTCCCGGGTTTTTGGGTATCGCCCGAGACATGGCTCGGGTTTCGGGATAACTTCCCTCATCAGTAGAGAAAATGGTTTAGGGGTGGAGGAGAAGGCCGCCAAACAACAGTCAATGGCCTAGATGCCCGAACCGGCACGCAGGGCAGCATCCAGGAGCCCGTCGGCTCAAAGCTCAAGGGAGCCAATTAGTAAAGACCACCTCGGGCGATACCCAAAAACCCGGGACATGTATCGGGTCTAGAGATTCATCAGTCCAACAAGTACTGACTTGCACCCACCTGGGTGATCCACTACTGAACTACAAGTACCAGAATCCCGAGGGGCGATCCGGAGGAGGGGCTAGCGGTGTGCGCTCCATTGCGGTGGTCTTTACTAATTGGCTCCCTTGAGCTTTGAGCCGACGGGCTCCTGGATGCTGCCCTGCGTGCCGGTTCGGGCATCTAGGCCATTGACTGTTGTTTGGCGGCCTTCTCCTCCACCCCTAAACCATTTTCTCTACTGATGAGGGAAGTTATCCCGAAACCCGAGCCATGTCTCGGGCGATACCCAAAAACCCGGGACATGTATCGGGTCTAGAGATTCATCAGTCCAACAAGTACCGACTTGCACCCACCTGGGTGATCCACTACTGAACTACAAGTACCAGAATCCCAAGGGGCGATCCGGAGGAGGGGCTAGCGGTGTGCGCTCCATTGCGGTGGTCTTTACTAATTGGCTCCCTTGAGCTTTGAGCCGACGGGCTCCTGGATGCTGCCCTGCGTGCCGGTTCGGGCATCTAGGCCATTGACTGTTGTTTGGCGGCCTTCTCCTCCACTCCTAAACCATTTTCTCTACTGATGAGGGAAGTTATCCCGAAACCCGAGCCATGTCTCGGGCGATACCCAAAAACCCGGGACATGTATCGGGTCTAGAGATTCATCAGTCCAACAAGTACCGACTTGCACCCACCTGGGTGATCCACTACTGAACTACAAGTACCAGAATCCCGAGGGGCGATCCGGAGGAGGGGCTAGCGGTGTGCGCTCCATTGCGGTGGTCTTTACTAATTGGCTCCCTTGAGCTTTGAGCCGACGGGCTCCTGGATGCTGCCCTGCGTGCCGGTTCGGGCATCTAGGCCATTGACTGTTGTTTGGCGGCCTTCTCCTCCACCCCTAAACCATTTTCTCTACTGATGAGGGAAGTTATCCCGAAACCCGAGCCATGTCTCGGGCGATACCCAAAAACCCGGGACATGTATCGGGTCTAGAGATTCATCAGTCCAACAAGTACCGACTTGCACCCACCTGGGTGATCCACTACTGAACTACAAGTACCAGAATCCCGAGGGGCGATCCGGAGGAGGGGCTAGCGGTGTGCGCTCCATTGCGGTGGTCTTTACTACCCATAAATACTTCCAATAACCCAGGCACTACCCCTGCCCCCCTTCAATCACTCAGGCAGTACCGATCCACTCCTCCAATCACCCACACATTATCCCTGCAGTCATGGATCCCCCAGGCATTACCCATTCACTCCTTCAATCACCCAGCCACTACCCATGCACTTATATATTCACCCAGGCACTACCCTTTCACTCCTCCAATCACCCTAACACTACCCCTGCACTCATGAAATCACCCAGGCACAACCTACGGATTTATGCAATAACCCAAGCACTGCCCATACTTTACTTTACTTTATTGTTCTTTATTTCGGCAAACATGTTTACCATAAAAGACATTTCTACATTATAAAACATTTGAAATATTATAATTAGCAGATACGGCCAGTCCATTACAAAAAAACTTCATCACATTGCAATGTAAATTGTTTGCTAAGCAGCCTTGATACATTTACTCCTAAGAGACCAAACGGCACCAAGGTACTTGGCTACTGTAAATACAATGTGGTTGGACAGGTCAGTTTTAAGAACTCTAAAAGCGGCCGAACATTCAGTAAATTTCAAGTTTCTACACAGAGGAATAATCCATTTCCTACGTATCGCATGATAAACAGGGCAAACAAAAATTATATGGAGCTCAGTCTCATCAGCCAATTTGCAAGCAGGACATACAATATTTGCATGTTCACTCCACTTGCTTGTGAATACTCGGAGCCAATAGCTTTTTGGGAAGCAGTGGGCAGGTGGTTATGGGGTCGGACCACAATTTCAAAAGGCCCAGACCCTCCAGCTCTGTTTTTATAAATTTCAGCCATTTGATTTCACCCGCATTAGGGATTGCAAGCACCTCCTGAAGTCCTTGTCTGTAGTTTTTTAGTTCCGGGACAGACCATATCCTGAGCCAATATGCTAGTGGTCGGAAAGCCAGTTCTTCGTCAAGGGGTCGCATCCCAAGATCCATCCTTAGGGGAACAAGAGGAGTGCTGGGGGGAAGGGCTACAATCCTCAGGATAAATTTGTTCTCCTCTTTTAGCAAATCCTGAGAGGGTACATGGCCCCAGAGCTCGTACCCGTACATGGCAGCCCCCCTTGCCTGTGCCCTGTAGATCTGCAGTGGTGGGCCAACAGGCCGGATAGAAGACTTTTTATTACACAGAAGCTTCATGATGCCACCCGAGTACTGAGTCAATTTAAGGAGTGCTTTCTCTTGGTGGGTACACCAGGTCATTCTTTCATTTAGGATAATTCCTAGATACTCAAAGGTCTTCACCCTTTCCAGTCTCTTATGTGCAATAGTTGGGGTGGATCAGAGTTTTGGGGGGGATTAAACACCATGAATTTGGTCTTTGAGGTATTAATTTCTAGACCATGTTCCCCGCAGAAACCCACAAAACCATCGAGTACTCTCTGGATACCCATCATGGACTTTGAAAGCAACAAGGTATCATCGGCGTACATGATTGCCGGTACTCGGGATCCTGCTAGCTTAGGAGCATAAGAGTTGTCCACCCCATTGAGGTGCGGGATAACCCCGTTGACGTAGAGGCAAAACAGGGTTGGTGCGAGTACACAGCCCTGCCTTTCCCCCCTGTCAACAGGGAACCTATTTGACAAGGCGCCATCCTTGCCACACCTTACTTGTGCAAAGTTGTTAGTGTGGAGATGAATGATCATCTCCAGCAGGCCCTTGGGGACACCCAATTTGGCTAGTACATCCCAAAGTTATTTACGGGGGACCAGGTCGAACGCCGCCCTCAGGTCCACGAATACAGTGTAGAGGCTGCCACCCCCCAACTGTACCGTTTTCCAATGAATGAGGGCAAGCCGAAAGACCGGGTCCATCGTTGAAACTTTCTCTCTGAAACCCGCCTGGAGGGGACTCAGTGTGTCATGTTCCGTCATCCATTCAGACAGACGATCCAACAATAGCCTGGCGAATAGCTTTTGAGAAACGTCTATCAGGCTTATTGGCCTATAATTGGCCGGGAGCAGAGGACAACCCTTTTTAAAAATGGGTACTATCTCTGCCCCCAGCCAAGTAGGGGGGATCATCATGCCATTCAGAATAGCGTTAAACAGCACCCTAAGGTACGGGGCCCAAATTTTTGCTTCGTGTTTATATAGGTCACCTGGAAGCCTATCGAGGCCTGGCGCTTTTTCGGGCGCCAGCCCCATTATCGCCATAGTAACCTCTTCCAAGGTGAATCCATCCATGGGTACCACGTTTTCGGTGTGTTGGTCCATTGTGTGTTCTGAAGGGGTCGCTGGTTGTTCCAAATTGTGTGGACTATATAGATTTTTAAAATGTTCCTCCCAAACTGCGGGTGCTATATTTGCTTCAACTGCGGGTAGGGGTTCTGCTGATCCGTGCTTAACAATTTGCCAGAATTTCCGTCTGTCCCCAATGTTAAGGGCGGCTGTCATATCAGACCCATTTCCCTCATCCCACTCTATTTTGGCAATGTGTAGGGTGTATTTATAGGAAAGTCGTTTTGCCCTGATTTTGCTTAGGCTCTCCCTTGTTTTTAGTGACTCTAGCAGTGCAGCCTTTGCTCTCCTGCAAGAAGCGTTAAACCATGTGGCTCTTTTCTTCTTAGGTTTCTTAGGCCTAGACACAGGGTTTAGTACTTCTGCCAGGTTAGTACATAGCTCAGAGTGGATAACCCCAAGCACAGGGAAGTCAGCAGAGTTGATTTCAATATTATTAGGTAACTCAGGTTCTTCTAAAACAGGAGGATCAGTGGCAGTAACTGAGTGCGGAGTAAGGACCTTGACTTGTTCTAGCGCGTTGACCACCGCTGCATACAATCTTTGGATATTATTTGGGTTCTCTAGGAATTTCGGCCATTTGATTCTGCGCCTACTGCTTTGCAGGACCAAGGCAGCCGGGGAGGCTGAATTTTCTTCTGCCCTACCCATAGGCAAACCCTGGGCCATAAATGTTAATGAGAGAGCATTGTGGTCGCTATCATTCCTAGAGACTATCCTAAAGTCCTGCACTTTATCCCAATACTTCAACAAGACCATGATATAGTCTATTCTGGACTCATAGCCTGGCCTGTTGAAGGTGTATTTAGGTGGGTTATCTCCTTCGGCTCGGCCATTACATGCCCTCAGTGAGTGGCAAAGCGTTAGGGAGGTAATTTGGGTGGCAATAGGTGTCCAAGCCTTTAACGGTGGAGCCACCAGAGAGGGGATCCCCCAAAGATCATCCTCATCACTCGTGACACCCACTAGATGGTCTGGAAGAGGCTCATATTGGGTATTTAAATCTCCCCCCACGATAAGTGTGGAACTTAGGCTAGCGGAATCAAGGAATAGTGCTAAATCCTCTATTGTTCTTGAGGTTCCTGCAACCTCTACCGCTCTTGCGTATACATTAATTAGTGCAATGCTAGGACCGTGTGCCCATTCCAACACAACGCACTGGGAGTCAGCTGAGTCAGTTTCGCGGAGTGTTGCCCTACAGCCAAGATGAGAAGCCACCCAGATCAGAAGGCCCCCAGATGGGCGTCCCTTCCCACACCAATTTGCCAAAGTTTCAAAAGAAGCATATCCTGTATGGGATTGCTTCTCCCTGGCCCATGTTTCTTGGAACAAACATATGTGGTAGCCTTCTATTAGTTCCAGCCACTCAGAGGAGCCTATTTTATTAGCCAGCCCTGCGATGTTCCAAGAGAGTATGGAGAGTCGGCCAGGGGTCACAGACTGATCAGTGTCATTTTTCCCCTTGGAAGCCCCACTCGCCCTTAGGTGACTGTGTAAATAATGAGGCGTGCCTTCATTTATCAGTGAGGTTGATTGAGACATTTCCTCTAGAGGAGAATTATACTTAGTAATTAAATCTCTATTGACATTAAGTGACTTATTGATTGGGATTATTGGGGTGTGTATAGTGCCTACAGGATGGTCAATGGAAAGATCATCTTCATGCCTATTCTCATCTACGGATTGATTGGAGTCTCCAGACCGCAAGTGTGATGGGATAAAGGCAGATCGTACCAAAGGGTGGGCAGAGCAGTTAAGTAAGTCTACTTGTGGTAGTTTAGTTGTGAGCCTATGAGAGAGTCAGTCCACTTCCTCAAGGCACCCAAATCTGTTGTAGACAGGGGCTCCTGGCCACCCGCTATGTGTGTTTGCCCATTGGTTGTGAGTCCCACCATGCATACGTTTCCTCTCTGGGATCCAGCTCCAGTTTCCTCCTGTGTTGTAGTGAGGAAGTGGAGGATAAAAGAAGGTTAGGGGTCTGGATGCTATGGGCGAATTCGCACTGTTATAATTCCAGGAGTAAATGTGGTGTGCGGTATTGGGATTTTCGAATGAGACAATCACACAATCACCATCAATGGACGTATGCGAGGTGCCTATCCAGGGTACCCGACGCACCATGAGAATTTTAATTCTCAGGTGGTTCGGTATAGGCCTGTGGGTGTTGAGCCAGTGTATAACTTTGCTTTTAAGTGACCCATAGTCTTCCTGCTGATGATATGACAATTCTGGCACCCCCATGAGCACGACTACATATGGCCTGAAGTCAGGGGGAAGATCTACATAGCCCCTATAATGATTTGTGTTAGGTTTTGCTCTCAATGTTGTTGAGTGAGGGTTATTGTGCTCGTTGGTGATTGTCGTAGCAGGAGCAGGAGGGATCACCTGCTGATTTACGTCTGCCGCTACCTTATTAGCAGGAATATCGTGGACACCCTTATGCCGAGGTTTTGGGATGGGTTTGGCTTTCAGGGCCTTTGTGGGGTTTGGGCCAAGTAATGGTGTGGCAATAGGTAGCGGTGGTAATATGTTGTTGGTAGCGGTCGGTAGACAGGGTGCTTTATTTTTGTCGGTTATACTAATAGTGGCTAGATTTAGGATACTTTTTTCAATCTCTAGCAACTGGGTTTCTATTCGTATTAGTCTGGCTTCGACGGGCGTTAAAAGTTTTTTAAGGGTACCCCACACAATTGTCAGGAATTCCACATCCTTCCCTTTTATAGTACAAAGTGGAACCCCGCCATCCTAGCTATCAATTACAAGATTATTTAGGTCACTCCCATCCTTTGAATTTGCAACGCTGGGTTCTATTTCTGGATTGGAAGGAGGTTTGGGCGATGTGTGCGGCAGTGCCTTAGTAGGTAGTTGGGCTTTAGGTACCTTGGCCTTTTTCCTTGAGTAGGCAGAGGTATGTTTGCGCTTTCTTTTAAGGTTAAGGTTAGGACCCTTTTGGATGGGATGCGGAATGCCCCCGGTATTTTCCTTAGTTTTGGCAGTAAGGACCATCTTCAGCGGGGCTCCATCACCAGTTATATCAAACCCGGCCTCCCCGCTTGCTAAAGATGTTTGAGTGGAGGGGATTGCTTGTGAGGACTCCGCCTTAGATATGTGTGACGTAGGTGCTAGTGGCTGATGGATTTCGGCCTGTGTAACAATCAAAATAGGAGTAGGTTCAGTTGTACGGTCTGGTGATTTGGCAAAAGCGAAGTGCCCTAGAGAAGATTTTTTAGCCATGACCAGATCCTGGGATAACCTTCTCGCTGCTTCTAGTTCACAGGACACCCTACGCTGCATTTTGCCAATTTCCTTATCTATGGAAATATTGGCCCTGGAGATGAAATCATCTAAGGTTCCGTTTTTCAACTTCCCCTTCGCTGCCCTACTCTTGTATTCTCGGGTTGACATACTGCGTGATCTGGGGAGGGTTTTGGGCATTGTAGCTAAGGTCAAGTATTGGAGCCAAGAGCTGTACCCCAGTCCAGTCTCAAACAGTCTCTAACGGCCTCAAACAGCCCGCTCTTTGCCCGGTCTTCGCCCCGTGCTGCGTCCCACAATGCAGGAGTCTGAAACTAAGATGTATGGGGCGTGGTGGGCGGGGGGCGGGCCCGCAGGGAGAGCGGACTGGAAGCTGGCTATCGGTCACGCAGGGACTCCTGGTTGTTGGAGTCCCCGCTACGCTCGCAGCCCCGCTGGAAGCCTCTTACCCGGAACCGCCTTTCCTTTTCTCTCCGTTGGTTGTGCTGCCCCTGTCACAACAAGGCGATGCGGCACGGGTGCGGCGAGGTGTGGGGTAGGTGGGTGTGAGAAACGCCGCTAAACTTCTCTCCTGGCCGATAATGCCTCCGTGAAAAACAAACTGCAATGCCCATACACTCCTTAAGTCAACCAAACACCACTCATGCACTCATGCAATCTTTCAGGCACTACCCATGCACCCATACATGCACTTAGGCACTTCTGCTGCACTCATACAATCACCCAAGCACTATCCATGCAGTCTTCTAATCATTCATGCACTACTTGCACACTCTTCCAATAAAGCAGGCACTACCCCTGCATGGATGCAATCACCCAGACATTAGCCATGTACTCCTTCGATCAGTCAGGCAGTACCCATCCACTCCTCCAATCACCCAGACATCACCCCTGCACACATGCAATCACCCAGACATTACTCGTGTACTCGTTAAATTAATCAGGCAGTACCCATGCACTCCTACAATCACCCACACATTATGCCTGCACTCATTCAATCACCCAGGCATTACCCAAGCACTTGATCAATCACCAAGCCACTACCTATGAACTCCTCTTATCACCCAGTCACTACCCCTGCAGTCATGCAATTACCTATGCATTACTCATGCATTCCTCCAATCACACAGACTGTACCCATTCACTTATAAAATCACATAGGCACTACCTATGCACTCATGCAACCACCCAGACTACCCCTGCACTCATGCAATCACCCAGGCACTACCTATTCACTCCTCCAATCACCCAGGCACTACCCTTGCACTCATCTAATCCCCAAGCACTATCCATCCATTCCTCCAATCCCCCAGCCTGTACCCATGCACTCATGCAATAACCCTGGCAATACCCACACACTCCTTCAATTACCCAGTCACTACCCATGCACTCATGCAATCACCCAGACATTAACCATGCACTCCTTCAATCACTTAGGCACTATCTATGCACTCCTCTAATCACACAGGCATTACCCCTGCACTCATGCAATCACCCAGCCAGTACCCATGCACTATTTTAGTCAGCCAGGCACTACCCATGCCCTCATGCAAGCACTCAGGTAGTGCACATGCACTTTTACAATTACCCAGGTACTACACATGCACTCATGCAATCACACATGCACTACCCATGCACTTTTCCATATATTGCACTTGCCGCAATTCATATAACACATACAAGTTTGTCTATTTTTAATCAAATAGGCGGTTCTAATAAGAACCATTTTTTGTCTTCTTTTTTAAATAATTTTACTTGTATTTTTTCAACTCTTTTTTGTATTTATTTTAGAAAAAATGAACAGAATGAACTGAGAATTGAAACATTTTGTAATTAGGAAGTTATTGCGAAAACAAATAATTAACAATGGTGGATTTTAACAGCAACCACGATATTATCCACTGATTTCTCTCCATAGCAAATAACCTTTTTACATTTAATGCAATGCTGCTCCAGTACAGCAAATTCAGGTACAATATGTAGTCTTGCAGTAGTGGGAGAACCTGATGACATGCTTGGCCCTGCAACTTGGTCCTCTTGAGATGCCTGTTTTTGAAGGTCTCAACAAAGTTGTTCTCTCTCAAGACGCCATGGATGCATTGTTTGGAGGTGTTTCAGCATCGAAGAGGTCCCAAAAGAGTATTTATTTGGAGAGAAAGGCCCATACGATAGTCTCGTACCTTTGTTTTACTAGTTCTTCCAACTCTTCTTCTTCTTCTGGAGGAAGCTGCTGAGCAGGATAAGAAGCCATTTTCTGTTGATGTAAAAAAATACCAAAAAATACAGAAAGGAAGAGAGAAAATACAAGAATTTGGGTGGGGTCCTGCAAATTCTAGAATCAAAAGCTTATTAACCAATGAAATGCTTTACTTTTAAGTTCCTTGGGATTCACGCACCCGGCGTGCAACCAGCGTGCACCCGACACGATTCCCAAGAAATAAATGTAACAATAATATATCTTTATTCCAGTTACAAATATACAATATATACAATTGTGTATATTAATCTCCGTATGATATATATAATAAAGTTATATACATATACTTTTAAAATAAAATAATTTATGGTGGATTTGCGCACCTGACACGACCACAGTAAATATGAACGTGACATTGCGTGGGACTGTCGCGGCTCCTGTAACAATTCTTGGATTTGCGCACCCACCGTGACCGGCACACGATTGGTACGAGAATCTCACTTTTTAAAATAAAAATGTAATGCATATCAATGCATATTAGGCTGCTGCCATCATATTCCATACTACTTCCAAAACCAATCTGAGTGTTTTTCAGACATTCAAGGGTACGTATTTTATTAAGGATTTCCTCAAGTATTTTCTGGTCCTATTTGTAAAGTAACCCTCAACAACAGTCGAGTCGCCATCTGAGGTCCAACTCTCTTTCCCTCGCCAATGTCCCCAGAATCAGGAAGGCCAGATCAGGCGGTCGCCTGTTCTCCTATAATGCTCCTAGATTGTGGAACGCCCTCCCCCTTTCCCTGAGGCAAGAACACAACTACCTCAGGTTTAGGAAACGCCTTAAAACTCTACTGTTCCCCTGAGTTCACCTCCTGACCCTTCCTTCCCTCAGCTCCGTAGTCTTTTCCAGCGCCGGGATGCCCCAGGGTAGCTGCGCGCTTAAGAAAACATAAAATCAAATCAAATCAAATCAAATCAACCCTCAATGTACTTCACATTATTTTTTATAAAAGCTTCAAATTTTGAAAAAGCATTATGTGAAACTGTTATAGATGCATTCTTTAAATTCATAGCATGAAAGGGCATCAGTTTTTACATTTTTGATATCTGGGTCAAACAATATCACAAAATTACAGTCGGAAAAAACTTGTGACTGCCTATCAGAAAATGCCATTGTTTGTTTAGGGAACTATATTTTTCTGAGGTTGGTGAGTATTGTAACTATGTGTTTGCTTGCAGTAGATAATGATGTAAATTGTTAAATGATATGTCACTGACAAATATCTCTCTATAAGCTCTAGTATAATTGACTTCTCTTTGTGAGAGCTTTTTCAATCCAAGAAGTCTACTGATTATAACAGCTGCCACCTGTGAAGTATCTGCTTCAAAAATGAACTTTTCCTTGGTGTCATAGTGGCAAAAAACTGGTATTGTGGTAAAACTTTCCTTTGGAGTTTGAAAGGTGTGTTCTGTATCTGAGTTCTACCAAAAGTATACACCATCCCCCAAGAAGAAGATGGTAGGTGGAGATACCACCGCATGAGAAGTGGTTGATAAAGCTTGAGTACAAGTGGCTACTATCAGAAGCTTTGACTGTCTTTCATAGGACATGTATGTGGAGATTCCCACTTGGGGAAAGCTTTGATTTGGTACTGATATTTTTGCATTCCACATGGAGTGATTATAAATCTGAGGAATTCCACCAGTGTCATGTGAAACTCACACTTTTGGTGTAGAGATGGTGCTCTCTCAACTGCTATTGTGTGTCTCAAATATAGTAAAGATTGGATCTAGTAGAGATAGTACAAATTATGGACCTTAGTACAACTTTGGCAGTCCTACAGCAGACCGTGCAACGCGCCATCCACTGTAGGCCCGCCAAAGTCATGGTGCTGCCTCCCACCAGATGAGTAGTGCAATCAAGGTCTGATGGGTGGTCCTGTAGTGGTCTGAAACTGGCAGTCTGTTAGGTTTATAAAAGAGCCTAACATACAGAACACTGCTGTCAGAACACTGACTGCACCTTCCTGAATGGAGTGGAAAACATGCTGCACTGTGCAGGAGGCGGGGTGCAAATCCACGTGGGTACTACATCTGCCCCCATGCATGAACCCCCCGGCCCAGAAGTTACAGGGCTGTCTCACCACCACCCTTTTCATGGTGGGCACTCCACCATAGAAAGGGTAGTAGTTTAGCAACTCATAATATAATTGACGGTGCCGGAGCAGCACCACCAGCATATTAGTATGCCTGGCTGCCACCTCCTTGCCATGGGAACCTGGATTCCGGTGGAGGCAGGGGTCTTGTGGTGGTCTGACCACCACACTCCTAATGAGGTACACAGTGCTGCATTGTGGTGGTGGGCAGACTTGACCAGGAGTTTAAGCACATTAAAACACGGAATATCTCCGAATTACCATTTTAACAGTACTAGCCTATGACCTATTAAATTCTTTAAGTCTATAAGGCCAGGTACCTTTTACCCACTCACCTCATCCACCCCTGACCCTTTCTCTCACTACCCATACATCACACATAGCACTACAATAACAGTGCTCCAGCGTAATCGCAAATCGTAGCACGCCCCGTCCCGCAGCGGGCGGGAAAACCCAATGATGAAGTATGACACCTAGGGCCCTTTTGGTGTGTGAGGGGTATTTAAGCAAACACTCTGTATGCCCTACCAAATTTGGGTACACTTTCCTGTTTTTTTTTATTTTTTATTTATTTTTATTTTTTTTATTGAAAGTTCATGACAATAGCATATCAAATACATAAGAGAAAACACGAGTTGACATAACAATACCTTATAAATATACATACAGGAATATAAATATGCATAATAGAGTTTCAACTTATAATAAGGATGTTCAAACAGATTAGGACCATTAATATAAGAGAAGATACGAGAAATGTGTTAAGAACTAGAGGGAATATCTACATGGATGTTAAAAAGCTATAAGCCCAAGGTTTTTGACTGCCTCCATGATGCCACGGGCGACCAGAGCCTTAGTCCCATATCCCTGGATTTCGCTCCCTTCAGTGCATACAGCTCCGACTCTATGTTATGGATCCCAAGTAACCTACAGATCCACATCTGAAAGGTTGGAGCCTCGGTGTCCTTCCATGCAGCAGCGATTAATATTCTAAAGACTGCTGTTGCTATAAAAACAAGTGCCTCCGACTCTATGCTTAAACCCAATTTGGCGTCAAACCTGACATCTAGCAGCCCCTCTAAAAACTTTACAATTTCGTTTTTAATTGGCCCTAGTTTCTCACAGCCACAGAACATGTGAAGCAGAGCAGCAGGGCCCTTACCACATCTAGGGCAATTGTTATCCGCTCTCTTTCCCCAATCAAACAATTTTGCCGGTGTGTGATATAAGTTAAATAGAGTTTTAAAATGCTGCGCTCTTAGGTTTGAAGATCGTAGGAACCTTTTATCCATAAGAATGGCTCTGTCTGGATCGATATCGGGGTCACTCAGTTTCCCAACCCAGGTAGCCTCTGTCTTAAGCATATCATCTGGCAGTGTCCCCAAGAATAATGCGTATATTTTCCTTATGCGACGGCCGCCTCCCTTCATATAATCTAAGAGTGTGCATTCTTTTGATACATCTATGATGGGTCTCTTGGATTTAATTGTGTTGGTCAATTGTATGTATTTCAACTCTTGGGAGCCTTGAAGTGCATACCGTGACTTCAGGAGATCGAGGGGCCTCAGAGCATCCTTTACCATCACTTGGCCCAGTGTGGTGATTCCCTGTCTTTCCCAATGTCTCCAGGAACCATCCCTACTTAAGTGAGGGAATAGCCCTGAATTCCAAAGTGGAGTATGCTTGTTAAACTTCGGAATGCTCTGGTTCTTCTGTATTGCCAACCATACCGCCCGGATATCTTCCAAAATGTTATATCCTGGGGACTTGAAGAAACGTTTATCGTAGTTCCTTAGCAATACCCCATAAGCTTCGTTCCCTAATACTAACTGGTATATGGATGGAATACCGCATTGGCAATGTATCATATCAGCAGGGAAGAAGAGTATAGCCATATCTGTAAGGAGAGAAGACCATTGGTAAAATTTTAGATTAGGTATACCCAATCCGCCCTGTTCCTGGGGTACAGACATAAATTTGATTGATCTCCTCACCTTACCATATTGCCAGACAAAGTTCATAAAAATTGCCTCCATTTCCCTAATCAAAATATCATCTATTTTAAAGGGGATAGACCTAAATGTATACAAGATTTTTGGAAACATTGTCATTTTAATGACATTGGCCCTGCCTATAATTGATAAATGAAGAGTATTGATTCGCTTTAGATCCTGTTTCATTTTTATCAGTAATGGTGAGAAATTATCTTTAATAATTTCCTGTGTCTGGGCATTAATTGTGATTCCCAAATAGACAACTGAGTCCACATATCTATCGTCCAGTTTGACTGTTTTACTTGAACATAATACCTGTGTTTTTGCCACATTAAGTCTGTATCCAGAAGCACTCCCAAAATCAGAGGTGATGTTAATTTATTCCCTCATGGCACTAGCAGGATCCACAGTGGTGATAGCTATGTCATCCGCATATGCAAGGATTTTGGTTTCAAGTCCGTTGGTGATAATTGGTTTTATATTGATATTGCCCAAAATGTGGCAAATCAGGGGGTCGATATACAGAGCAAATAGGATAGGCGAGCACGGGCACCCTTGTCTTGTCCCTCTTGAAATATGGATCGGGTTGGAGCCCTCGCCCATTAACTGGATGCTAGCTATTGGATTGTAATACATAGCCTTAATTGCCTGCAGAAGTCGGGGGCCAAATCCTTTGCCCACCATCACTTTCCAAAGAGAGCTCCACCTAACCCGGTCAAACGCCTTCTCGGCATCGAGGAGGATCATCGCGATCCCCCCCCCCCTCCCCAGCATGCATATCGAACAGAGTTATGGCTCTTTTTATATGGTCGGTGGTACCCCTTCCGGGAATAAAACCATGCTGCCAGGGAGAAACGAGGCCCGCAATAATCCTCCCCATCCGTGAGGCCAGTATTTTAGCGTAAAGGTTGTTATCGCTATTTATTAGTGATATAGGCCGATAAGAGCCTGGGCTCTCCTTGGGTTTGCCTTTTTTGTGAAAGACCATAATATTGGTTTTAGTCCAGGATTCTGGTATAATGCCTGTATTAATAACCCCGTTAAATAAATCTAGCAGGAGAGGGGCTGTTTCTTCCCTCAGGCATTTATAGACTTCCAGGGGTATAAGATCAGGCCCTGCTGCCTTTCCTGCTGACAGATCTTTCAGTGCCTGCAGGAGCTCCTCCATAGTGATATCCTGTTCTAAGGATTCCCTCTCATTGGGCGTCAGATTAATACCTGTATCCTGCCAATTTGTACCCGGGTAGGTTGTATCTGCCTCCTCCTTATAGAGAACCTGATAGAATCGCCTAAAAACCTCTAAAATTTCTGTTGGCTTTTTATAGGTCTGCTCACCATCTTTAATTTCAGTAATGATATTTTTTGAGGTGGCTTGTCTTATCCGAAGCGCTAGGGCCCTGCCTGCATTCTCGCCTGTTTCATACATACCCAGTCTGCGGGTCTGATATTCTGCTGCAGCTTTCTTTGCTAATTGCCGCTGGATATCTGCTTTTATAGTATTTAAACTATCTAGGCTCTGAGACCCCTGGATCCCGCTGCATACATCTCTCCTATGTTGTTCCTCCGCCTTCGCCAATTTAGCCAAAAGACACTCCCTATCTTCCTTCATATTTTTCCACAACCGTGCAGAAAAGCTAATTGTCTCCCCTCTTAAACCAGCCTTGAAGCTATCCCAAACCATGCCACGGGAAGCACTATATCTATTAGCGTCAAAGAAAGATTGGGACCACCCCTTTATGTGTGCTATATAATTACTGTCCACTGGAAGTTTTCTATCAAAAGACCACGGTCTCATTTTTTCCCTTGGTTTGGTGATAGACATATTCAAAACAAGTGGATTGTGATCCGAAATTAACTTTGGGAGCATTGAAATTTCGACATTGCTAAGTTGTGTGGCTGATACAAAAAAATAGTCCAATTTTGTATATTTATTAAATGGATGTGAAAAGTATGTAAACCCAGGTTCATCTTTCTTTAGGTTACCCCAGACATCTTTCAGGCCATAAGAATGAATTATAGAGGAGACCGCCCTGAATACCCGGGGCTTTCGGCCATTATATAGGGTGTTACCTGTAAAATCTGCTGAAATATTGAGGTCACCGCAAAATACCAAAGGTGATGGCCAGTTAGTGAGCTCCCTTTCGATGTAATCCATCACCCCTGGATCGTCCAGATTGGAACCATACACTGAACAAAGAGTGATACCTAGTTTCAGTTCACAAATAGCCCATCTTCCCAACGGGTCAGCTTTTGATTTTTTAGCCCCCCCCAGTCCAGCCCGGCCTATGATGGCTACCCCCCTTACAGTTGAGGTCTGTGAGGAACAAGACAATATTTCATACCCCCTTATGTTTAACCAATGTTTCTTTTTCCATCGTAGGTGAGTCTCTTGTAAACAGACAATATCGGGCCTTATTAATTTAACATACTCCTCAAACTTTTCCCTCTTTTTCCAATCGTTCAGTCCTCCTATATTGAGGCTGATTATCTTAATCCTTTACATAGCCCTGGAGAGAAACCAGCCAACAAACTAACCAGTCACATTTTATCCTGTATCTAGCAATGACAAGTGTAACCACTTTCGACATCTCCGATATATCAAAAAACATATTTATTGCATGAACTTTCTTTTTGCTTCTTTTTCCCCCTTCCCCCCCCTCCCACAAGAGACCCCCCCCTCCCCACCCCCCTGACCCCAACTCACTCCCCGGTGAGGCGCGCAGACTAAGTCTGTGCGTGTGATGGGTGCGGCAATGGACACAGTGCAATCAATAAATCCAACTTCAACCTCGACTTTATGTGTACCGACGAGTTTCCCACGCATCTCCCACAAATCTCCTCACAAATCTCCCTAACGTGACAAGCTTTCCTATGAGAGATTCAAACTTAACCTTAAACTAAGCTAAACCTAAGACTTCATCCAGTAACAGGAATTGGGACCTTTGCCTTTGTTGAGTTATATGAATAATGAAACATGTTATAGAGAGTCTAGAAACTCTGGAGCCTTGATTTCCGAGGAGAAATAAATGGTCTTGCCTAGGTGAATAATCTTTAACTGGGCAGGATTGATGAGGTAGACCTGTACTCTTTTGTCCTGGAAAGGTTTAATTAATTGCCTTAATCTCCATCGTCGTTTCACGGTGGAATGACAGAAATCCGGCCTAACAAAGAAGGACCCTCCTTCAAAGGTTCTTTTGGAGTCAGGCCGGGCTTTCTCTGAAATGGACTGACGCAGAAGAAAATTGCCTATGTAGATTAAAATTGCTCTAGGCTTATCACCTTCTCTGGCATTTTTTCTCAATCTGAAGGGTGTCCTATGTGCTCTCTGTATTTCAGTGGTCCAGTTCCAACCGGCGATGTCTGGGAAGGCTTTCTCAAATGTTTTGACAATAAACATATTAACATCCTGACCCTCAGCCCCTTCCGGAATACCCAGGACCCTGAGATTGTTCCTTCTTTGCCTGTTCTCAAGGTCCTCCAGCTTCCACTGGACGTCAATTGCTTGGGCTCCCAGAGTTTCCACTTTATTTGTGGCTGCAGCCGCCTCAGCTTCGGTGGCGACTACCCTCTCCTCTAGATTTGAGACCCTATCTCCCACGCTTGCCCAGGCTTTAGAAAGCTTCCTGACCACTGCTTTCATCTTTCTTATCGCAGCCTGGGATTTAAGACTGTCTGCCCGGGTTTCTTCTCTGTGAGCAGTTATTCCTTGGTGAATTGATTCCATCATCGTCATCATTGACAACTGTGAAGACTCATTGTACCTTACGTTGCCCGTCGCCGGGTTCGGGTTCCCTTGAAGGGATGTTGTAGGAGAGTGGTCCCAAGTTAGTGCTGTGTGGTCCCTTTGAGGGGGCACATTTTTTATAATAGATGATGGTAACCCCGCCTCATTATCGCTCTCTGTTTCCGGATTGCTGCCGTCAATATCTGAGCTATGTAGCTCATCATCCTCCTCTGACCAGTTTGCCTCCTCAGTGACAGAGAAGACGCACTCGCTGGGGGTCTTTTCCTTTTCCCTCTCAGCGTGAGTGGCCCCGGAGTGGATTGTGTTAGCTTTAGAATTGGCAAGTAGGCCCCTATGGCTCTCTGAGGCCGTGGTAAGAATGACACTCTCTTTGAGTATTTCAGCTGTAGATAAGCCTTCTTGATCGCCCTCATTGTTAGTTGGTAGGACTACTGTCCCTTCAATTGGAGGAATCAGCACATCTTGTAAGGGTAATGGGGTGGTGCACTCATTGTTGTTGGAAGCACAGATATCGCCAGATCCCAGTCCAACAGCTGGAGACTCTGACTGTATCATCGGAGACGTGCCCCCACCTGCGGTGTCGTCCCTGGCGTCCTCCACCTGACATGACTGAGGGATCTGTGTCTGCGGGCAAGACTGCTGTGACTTCTGTAGGTTTGAAACTGATAGTGCTGCTGCTATTTGCAGTGCCGGGTCTATACCAGGGTTCTCAGCTGGGATAGTGACCGGTAATGGTGGAGTGGGCAACTCAAATGGCACAGGAAGCGCAGGTAGTACAGGTAGTACAGGTAACCCCGGTAACCCAGAGTTCGCGGCTGCTGAAGCTGGTTCAATATCCTTCAATTTTCTTTTCTTTTCATTCCGATTCAGCATTTCCACCATGCTGACCGTCGCGGTGGCTGTGGCTTGACGGGTTCTGACCTTAGGGGAGTTCTGCCCTGTGGGCGGTTGCAACTTTGCCCGCCCTGATACAGCTTCTGGTGCAGCCCCCTCCAATCGGGTGTTTGCCACAATGTCCATGCTCGGGGTGCTATCCGAGTTGCCAGATACAGAGTCGCCATCCGCGATGCCTTTTTTTTTTGTCTTTCCCCCGGTGTTGATTTTTGGGGCCATAGATACAAATACTATGAGCAGAGAAATCCCCTGCCTCACCTTAACCGGAGCGCTGCAGCACCGAGCCTCTCTGCCTCCTTGTGCCGGCCTGACGGGTCTATCAGGACTAACGGGTCTGTCGGGTCTGCTGGAGTTGCTGCCGTTTCCGCTCCGCTTCCCTGGTCCCGCCGGCCCTGTGTGGCCCCGCCTCCAGACTCCGCGAACTCCGCAAGCTCCGCTGGGGCTGCTGCGAGCTAGCCCGACTCCAAACGAAGCTGCAGCTGTAACCGGGAGCCTCCGCAGACCCATGCGGGGCAGCCCACTGCCAAGGACACTGAAAAGCATCAGAATTCCATCGGGATTCAGAGAGGTAACCTCCCGTCGCTTTTGAACGCCGCTGTGCTTCTACGGCGCTTTTGCTCAGACTAAGCGATGGCTGTATATCGCCACCGCAGACTGCTATTGTGGTGCCCCGTGTGTCTTAGGGGGTCATGTAACCTCAAGGTCTTTGTAGCCTTTCTTTCTTTAATAATCCCACGTTACTGGCATGAAGAGAAAGAGCCTGGGTGTCGAGGTTGCAACAAAGTACATCACTCCATCCCCTGCGCTGTGTCCAGTGCTGCCGCTCAGCCGCTTGTCACGGCCGCCATCTTAATTTGGGTACACTTTCCTTTGAACCTCTTTGAGGTGGATCCTTTTGTTTTGAATTAACCTAGTTGAGGAGGACATATCCACCCCAGTGCTTGTGAGGGGCACTACCTCTTCACTCTCTAATCCTGTTCTTTTGTAGGTAGGCAGAATGCGTCATGAGTACTGTGGTCGTAAGGACATCTGTACTCAGAATAATCGCTGTAGTCTTCCATATAAACCATAACCCCTCATGTCTAAGAAGTCTATAAGCTCCTTGATAATGATGAATTGGGCAGCTTCAGTAGGGTTGCAAAACTGGAACAGCATCACAAGATATTCGTACAGTGATAACTTGGTCATGAAAGCTGTTTTCAAATTGTCACTTTCTCTGACTCAGGCTAAATGGTATGCATCTTGTAGGCACAACTTCATATATTATGTACCATTCCTCACTTGGTGCAGGAGTACAAGAATCAGATGAAGTGGGTATCTGTTTTTAATCATAATCTTATTAGGGGCTCGGTAGCCAATACCATTTCTCAACTAACACATTTGTTGGTAAGAGGAGTAAAAGAGGGGTGAGGAGACTGGTGACATAAAATGCCTGATGCAGGCACAAGTCAAATTGTCCATGATACAGGTCTGAGGTGCTCACTTTCCTAGTTAGGTTAGTTTTGACTGTCCTGTATTATGGATCCAGGCTGAAGTTCAAACTTGCAATCAAAGTGTCTGTGGGGCAGAAGAGTACTTCATTTAACTCTGTTGAGGACATTGCAGAAAACATGTTATTGAACAGGCAAACCATCTACTGAATCAGTTCTGGAAGCAGGGTTTATATTACAATTCATTCTTTCAGGAAACAGCAGGTTTCTTTGCAGGGCTTGAATTTAAGGGCCACAATGCTCTTTCCCCATTTATTGTTTTTATTGTGTAGATACAATCAAGGTATTGTCATAGCTATTTGAAAACATGGCATATCTCTCAAATAGAAGATGAGGGTTGAGGTTATGTGAGAATTTGACATGCAATGTGTCCAGATAGTTATCTCAGACCATCAATGTACTCCCTTCTTTATTCATTTTTGGTTAGTCAATTCAGTATGCTGTTTATATTGACATAACAGTTTACATATTTATGTAACCAAAGCCAAATATGTGTGTCAAATGAAGATTTTACAGACTGCCAGGTTCATGAACTTGTCAGGCTCAAACCTTCCCTATTATTACATGTAATGCACCCTTAAGGGAGGCTCAAGGTAGCCCAATGGGCAGGGTGCAGTGTACTTAAATGGTAGGATCTGTGCTTTTATGTTGTACATGTCCTGGTAGTGAAAACTAAGCATGGGCGGAAAATCCGTTCCGCTCGTGGATTTTGCGGATTTTCTGAAATTCACAATCCGCGAACGCTCGCGAATTTACCGAAAATCCGCAAATTCGCACGCAGCAGATTTTTTTTTCTTGGTGATACAATTTTGCGGCGTGCGGCGTTCACTTACCGTCATTCAGCGTTTGCCGAGTTGTTTTTCTCGATATTTTGCGAGTGCTGCACCATTTTGGATCTTGCTGCGGGATCCCGCGGGAGTTTGCCGACGCATCGCGAGAGTTCGCAATTGCGAACATGTAGGTGCGGCGGGCAGCAACAATCTCGCACTCGCGAAATTACAAAATTTGCACAAGAAATCCACTAGCAAGCAGCATAGACCTTCTGAAAATGATGATTTTTATCAGAATAACTCCTCAGGTTGACATTTGCCTGCACTTTTTTGGATTTGAGGCCTTTTGACTTTCTTTGGATCACTTTTGGATTAGAAATCACCTTTCACAAGTAAGTTTGTTTGGGGCATTACAGTTGCTGTTCTGCAGAAAAACGAGTTTAGCAAAACTGAAAGCACTCAGCAGGTGCAAAAGTTCACTCATCATTAGTAACCATTCCTTGTAGTACTTCCTGAGGGGCCCCTCCAGAGTTCAGTTGCCTATGTTTGTTTGGGGCATTACGGTTGCTGTTCTGCAGAAAAACGAATTTTGCAAAACTGAAAGCACTCAGCAGGTGCAAAAGTTCAAACTCATCATTAGTAATAGTAACCATTCCCTGTAGTGCTTCCTGACTGGGGCCCCTCCAGAGTTCAGTTGCTAGTTGCAACAATTCTTTGACCCTGCTCTGACCCTCACAGCAGGCTCATAGAATAGCTACAAGTAGGCCACAAAGGAACTGGAAAAGAAAATTGCACTGCAACAGAAAGCAAATTACAGATAAGGAAGCAGGTGCCAGACTGGAATTTTAAAACAGTGACACATTAATAAATCAACCCCAAATTAATTCATGTCAGTTGAAGCAGGGCAGGTGTGCTTGCTTTTCCCCCCCATAATCTACAGTGATGATGAACCAGAGAGTGGCATTGATGTACCAGAGGGTGGCATGGGTGAAACAGAGGGTGGCAGTGGTGAAACAGAGGGTGCTGGGAACCTGTGATGATGAACCAGACGTAGAAACAACATAGTCGCGACCGTTACGAGCCGACAAGTAAGTTCGCAATTGCGAACTGGTACAAAACCCTCACGAACTAACAGAAACCCTTGCGAACACAAAAAAAAAATCCGCAAATTCAAGAGAATTCGCGGATTTTGCGGATTGCAAAATCGCAAATACGCAAATTCGCGAACGCCAGATTCGCAAAATTCGCCCATGCTTAGAGAAAACCTTCTAAGTTTGTTTTTCAATACATCAAGGCCTATCGCTCCCATAGGTTAGCATTGGAGCTGCCTTTCTGAGAATAAAGCTCTCTTATCTGACTCCTCAAATTGCCTGGAAATAGTATTGTCCTCTATATTGGCTCTTATGGAGAAGACTTTAGCCAATTCTGACTTCATCTAGGACTCTCTTTAGGATTAACCAACTTGGTTACATTGGAACAAAGAACCTCTACAGACAAAGATGTCACACCTCTCTCTATTTCTCCCAAAAACATTTGCTTCCCCCATAGAAGAGAGACTGCTGTCATCAAACCCCCAATTTACAGAATCCCCCAGGCATGCGCTTACTCAATTTCTGTAAAAAGAGACTTTGGATGCCAAGCTGGTGCCCCCTCCAGCAGTAGGAGGATCTGCAAGAAGAAGGGCCATGTAGACTTTTCTTTAAATAAATCAGCCTTTTTCGGTACAGAAGTTTTTAGATAATGAGGAATCTGTGCCTGCCTCTGTGGATACTATTGGTTTTAATGCAGCACAAAATAAGTAGAAATCAGGCTTTTCCCCCCATCTTCAATAAAAGAAAGGGAGTTACAACTGATAAACTTGTTTTAGAGTTTGTAAAAACTTAAAGGCAAAGGAACTATGCCCAAACTCCGAAGAATATAAAAAAGGGAAATAGCTTCACAGAATAACCAAAAAAAGAGCAAGGAGACTGTGTTTGATCGCAATCCCCTCCCCGACTTCTTCCCCGATGGCACTAGGAAAGGAATATGTTTAGCTTAAATCCATCACGAGAAGCTCTCTACCTGTCTCAAGGGATTTCCAGGACTCTGCTTTGGTTCTACAAGCTTCCAATCCACCAGCTTCTAATCTATCAATGGTGTTTTATCTAGTCTTAATCCCAACACTACCGTATTTTCCTCCTCAATAGGGGTGAATATTGTCTATCATCCTGCTGGTAATCCCCTCGCCGGGGTAATCCTAGCTAATGGTTTGAAGATAGTACCTCTCTCCCTTGAATTTTCCTTTCTTTTCGATCACAACTAATCATGAATAGGTCTTTCCTTCTAGGTAATTTCTCAGACCTTCCCAAATTACAAATTGTGCAGAACAGTGATTTGGTACTGGTGAAAATTTTGAAAGAAGGAAGCTCTGGGAAAGCGAGAGTGGTCTTCTGTTCAAAAGTAATATCTAGTCTTATACTCATGAACAGTGATAAGCTACAAAGTTGTGGAATTGATGTCTCTGTCCTATTAAAGGACAGTAAGACAGTAACATACAACCCCAAATGTTTTAACGGCCCATCATATAGCTCTCCCAGACCTTCCCCGGTAGCTGCATTCTACCAGGAGAGAGAAAAAGAATTGCAGGTTTCTTTAGGAAAAGGTGATAGGAGAGGTTCCTTGCTTGGGGAGAGAATGATTTAGGAAACAATGCTCGAAGTTGAGGAAGACAAAAAATGGAACTTGATATCTGGGGCTTTAAATTTAATTTCCAATAGTTTGAGAGGGCTAAGGTATGGGAATGATGCTTAGTATTGGGCTTAAACTGATCGCCTGGAATGCAGCTGGCCTATTCACTGTTCAAATTAAATTACACTTTTTAAAAGAACAAAAAGCAGATATAATATGAATTCAAGAATCTTGGTCTACAGGGTTCTGGTCTACAGAGGATTATATCGTGCTAGGCCGTTCTGTGCTCCCAGTGAATAAAGGTCATGCTAAAAGAGGAATTGCCATACTGCTTAGAACCTATACTAAATGGGTTTATAAAGATATTAGTCATGATTCTAATTTATTCCAGGCAGTCAAAATTGATTTTAGGGAGAAATCAGAAAGTACTTTGTCTCTGCTAATCGTAAATGCTTATAGCCCCTCAGATTTTGCTCACTCCTTTTTAATAGAAGAGCTTTTTGTTTTTATCTCCTCTAGCATGGCAAGAGAAAATTGTCTTCACCTAATATTGGTAGGCGACCTTAATGCTAAAGTCTCTAATAATGGTATAAGGTTATTTGCTAATTCTCAAAAAGAGGAAGCTATAAAAAAAGTCATCCGCCTTGTTTCCTAACAATAGACAGCTAGATAAAAGAGGGGTGACACTCCTAGAAGCACTAAGAAAGACAGACTTATAAATTGTTAATGGGTGACTTGGAAAGGGTATACCTGTAAAAGCCACCCACAAATCTTCTTCTGGGGGCTATAATATTGATTATTTAGTTGTACCCTCAGATTCATTTAATAGGCTGCCCCAAATGGAAGTTCAGGACAATTCTCTCAGTGACCAAATGTTGATCTCCTGTCAGCTGGAGGTAAATTTAAATGAAGTAAGCTCCTGGAACCTCAAAGATATTCCTGTTGGATTCAATAAACCAAATCGCAGAATCCACTGGAATGCCAAGGCAGCCTCTAAAGTAAAAGAGACCCTTTTAATGTTAATAGATGACCATCCACTTTTATTATCAGGTAAACAACAGTCCTCTAAGTCTGACCCGTTGGTTTCCTTTAATAGCAATATGACCATTATGGTTGCATCCTGTAGATTAACTCTGAACCTCTCTGGCATAAGCTTCTATACTTTCCCTATAGGGAAATAAATAGCTTAGTGAAGGCCAAATTCTCGATTTTTTCCCTTGATTGCCACAAATTAATATCCCTACTGAATGATTTAGGAAAAAGCAGTCCCTCAGAAAAAAACAGGAAGACTTCAATTGGGTCCGTCTAAAGGAAGCAGCCTCAAAGAAAAATGCAAAACATTAATGGAAAATAATAGCTGATTGTTCCGGCTCAAGGGCAAAATCTTTCCCAATTCTCATTAGAGAAGAAGACTAGAAGTTCACTTAACAGACTTGTATTCGGATAATCCTAATTCTCTGGGAATCTCTATTCCCTCTAGTAATCCATCTAGTATGTTGGCAGCTAGCTGTGAGATTGTTAATCTTATTAAAAGAATGAGGTCCTCAGGTGCTATGGGCCTGGATCATATTACCATGTCTCTGATTCAGAAAGAGCCCCAGCTTTGGTCTACTCTTCTTGCTCCTCTCTTTAGCTATTGCTACCAGCTAGGAAAGATTACTCCCTCCTGGACTGGGTGTATTTTAATTCCTTTTTTTTAAAAGGGGCTTAGACACCATCCAGGCAAATATCTGAAAATGGCCTTTTAGACTCAGTTGGGAAAGTGTTTGCTAGCAATGTAATTGGGTCACCTTAAGGATTGGGTGTTTGAAAATAATACTTTTCCCATTGAACAAGCCAGATTTAGGACAGACCATTGTACCACAGACAATATCTGTATGTTGAAATTAATTGAAGAGAAGTGCACTCAGTTTGGTAACTCGCACATATATGTAGCTTTTATAGATTTGACAACATCCTTTGATAAGATAGATCGCTCATTAATTTGCAATAAAATAAAAAAATGTGTATTCCCTCCCCCTTTCATCTGTCATAATAGCTCTGCACTTTAATACATGGTCTCAGGTTCTTTAGGAGGAGATCAATGTCTTTCAGCCACAACACATGGCCTGAAGCAATGCTCTCTTTTAGCACTAATTCTTTTCTTCTATGTGTCTGACCTTCCTGATTGTTTTAATTCCCAAGAGGGCGATGCACTGAAGATAGGTGGCCACCCTTTTCCGTTTATAATGTATCCAAATTATATTATAATTGTGGACCTGACTCCTATTGTATTAGGTAAGAAGCTGCAGGCTTTACAAAAATATACAGCGCCTCATTACTTGCAGATAAACAACTCAAACAGTAAAATTTGGATTAAAAAATGCACATGCCTGTTTTTAAAGCAATTGTCCTTCCAAGCCTACTGTATGCTATTGAATATCTCCAAATATCAGATTGGAGTTTTTTAGATAAAATAGAGCGCCAGATTTTACATGAGATAAATAATTTTAACACTCTGGTTCTGTCTCCAGCTATTTGCCTGGAATTCGATCTAATAAGTTCATTTGTCCAAGGCTAGGCCAGAGTAATCAAGTGGGTATATTTGCAAAAGAATAGTGATGTGAACATAATAGGGGCATGCTCAGACATGAGATCTTTGGTGCAAAGACTGACAAATACTCGTATGCATGTGATTTCTCTACAGCAATAAATCTCTTTAGCACACAAGAAGAGCTAGTGCTTTCTTATTCACTCACGAAATGTAAAGTTTTTTTAAAAAAACACTAGCAGCACTATTAGTTATCAAAGAGATCTTAAGAACTACTGACTTAAGGAAAGATTGAAAACAGTAGTTAACTCCAGCTATCCGATAGTCGCCCAGAAATATTTATTCTGGAACTTAGAATATGAGGTCAAACGTTTTGTGATTATATTCCCTTTGAACCTCTTACCTTTAAATAACTTAGCTGCAAGTTGGTCTATCCTTTTGAGCACAACAAGATGCTGTATCCTGTGTAATCTGGGCCCTCAGAACATTGACCATATTCTGTTTGTTTGCCCAGTTCTACTTCCTCATAGCTTATGTCTATTACGTGCTCTGTCTATACAGAAAGCTGTAGCTACAGCCGATGAGTTTCTCCTTTTCCCAAAGAAGGAATTAGTCTGCAAAAAAATCTTCAAGTACTTGTTCTAGTCGTATCCTAAATTTATGCCTCAATGGGGGGTATGGGCAAAATGGTTTTATGCTTATTTAGTCGTTCTGTCTCCTAATTGCAGATTCAATTACTGGCTTTTATGCCTCTCATTTTGTTCTAGTACTTAATGTATTTATGTATTCAAACAATTTCTATCTAGTTGCTGTGGGAAAGGAATTGTAATAGTATCCAACCTAATTTTCTATTGCTCTTCATTTCTGCTAGAATGAATGTAGTAATTTTTTGTGGGTCTGGCTAATCAGAGCCCATGCATAAATTGTTCTTATATTGCTTGTAACTGTGTACATGATTAATTCTCTTTATTTTTGCGGTCATGGTACCATAACTGTATTTTATAATCCTATCTCATTGTGATACTTGTTCTTTTACTTTTTAATGTAATCGTTATTAGCTGAATTTTGGACTTGGCTATTGCTATTAGGTCGAAGCATGTCCAGTTATCTTTATAGAAGCCCTTTATTCTTTCGTGTTCAAGATATATCCCCTGGTGATTTTATGGCTGCGGTTTTATGTGTTACAAAATTGTACTTTCATGACATGCTGCTATATTTTTATTTGTTTATTTTTATCCTTCGAAAAAGGGATTGATTTGTCTCTAGTAATTTATACGAATCCCACTCTATGGTAAAGGTTTATCATTGTACAGTGTAAAATGTTATATTATAGTGTGATTCTCTGTAGCCTTTTAAGTGGACCTCGTTTTGAGTTCCACACCTTAATAAAAGTGAATTGAATTGCTAAGTTTTTCACTACAGCATGGCCTATCTCTCCCATAGGTTAGCATTGGAGCTGCCTTGCAACACCTTAAAAATGCAACTTCTAATTAGAGGCAGATGAAAAATTGGATTCTGGTGTCTCTGGACTCACAAATTGAAAACTCATGTTTTAGTGAATTGCTTTTTAAATTGCAGGTCTGAAAATACCAGTTTTAGAAAGTTATCAAACACAAGAAGATGATGGACGGAGTGCTGAACTTTTTCAGACACTCACACCCAGTCACAGATCTGGGTTGAATCCATCATCATTCTTTAGCTCACTTTGCCATCCCAATTCAGAGCCAGCTGTATGCAAATCAGTCTTGACCCTGTGCAGTCCAGCCCGAACTGCCAAGCTAGGTCTTCTCTGAACCGTAAACAAGCATCCTGGGACCGGTTTTGGTGTAACACCCCTTATAAGCCAGGCTAGCCTGAATCCAGTGGCAAAGTGAGCAAGGGACTCAGGTCTGGGCAAACCCTGCCAACTTAGAGCAAAAAAAGTAATAAATCATGAAAATCGGCACAGTGAAATTTAAGACTGCTTCATGGAGGGCTAGAGGTGGGCCAATTGAAGTGGTCAAAACATAAATATCTAGGCATGTTATTTTATAATAAAGTTTCATTCAGAATCCATGTTAAAGTTTTAAGGGCAAACACTTTGACTTTTAATTCATGCCTTCAAATATTTAAGCAAATCATTGAGGTGCCAATCGTCTGAACATTTCCTTAAAGATTTGGGTGTGAAGCTACAACCAACAATTGCTTATTGCTCGCCTGTTACCAGGGTCAAGACACTAAGGGCCCGATGTATTTAATTAGTATTTACTGATTCGTAAATACCGAATTATACCGATTCGGTATTTACAAATCGGTAAATGCTATGTAGGTATTTTTACTGAATTAATTACCGAATCGGTAACATTCGGTAATTACCGAATCGGTATTTACCGATTCGGTAATTGCCATTGATTCCTATGGGCCCAATGGCAATTACTGAATCAGTAAATACCGATTCGGTAAAATTACCGAATTGACAAGGGGTACAGGGTGTCACTTTGACACCCTGTTGCACCCCTGATTCAGGCTTGTGTGCCATGTGACACACATACATGCCCTTAGGGCATGTATATGTGCCACATGGCACAGGTGTACATGCACAGATGTGCATGTACACAGGAATTCGTTATTTACCATCAAATAGTATTTGATGGTAAATAACAAATTCTTAAGGGCCTGTGGCACTGTTTTCAGTGACACCTGCATCCCATATTACCGAATCGGTAAATTTACAGATTCAGTAAATTTACAGAATTGGTAATATTTAGGTTCCCTACATCTGAAACTAAAAATACCGGTCGGTAACGGCCGAAATCGGCCGTTACTGACCGGTGTCTGGCCACCTACATCTGGCCCTAAATCATTGGATTTATAAGTAATTTAAGCCTATAAGTCAGTCTTTGGGATCCCAAAGTCAACTGGTCAAGCATAAATAAGACTTGGGTTTGGTCTCCAAAGACAATCCATGGTGGTGCAAGGGTCATTTTTCAAATGTATGTATTCTCTATTCCTGTCTGACTCTGACTCTTTAGCAAATTACTGATGGTGTGATTGAGTTAATTCTACCTATGCATAGACTTGGGGTGCCCATATTTTATCATGCCTACAGAGTTTAGATTTGCAGACAAGACTTTCTGGAATGACAATGCCCAGCTTTAAACAATTTTAAAAGAAAAAGATCAAAAGTAATTCACTTAGTGCGGATAAGACAGCTTTAGTGGCAAAGGCTCATGCCTGGTCTGTGACTAACTCTTATCATTCCCTGCAAATTCAGCCATATTTAAATGGCCATTTTCTGCCCTCATGAAGGAAACATTTTTAAAATGAAGACTTGGCATATACCCAACTAAAGCAAGCAAACTAATCTGGATACAACAATGGCTATTTGTACAAAGTAGACTATCCGGGTGGCAATGTGGAACCTTTTTACATATTGTTTGTGTCTGTGTCCTAAATGGCTTAAAATACACTGTGTAGTATTGAAACCTCAATTTCTTAAATCTGGTGTTAGATCGGCTGGCCAGTCTCTTATTTTATGTTTATCAGGTGAAACAAATCCACTGTTATGTCAGATGGTACATTTTTGTGTCATAACTTATCAATTGGGGAAAAATTGCTGGAATCTACAGCATGCAATTAAGGTTAAGGGATATTTTAGAAAATATATGGATGTTGTTGCTGGGGTATAGGCACTTTGAATGCCTGTGCAGTTTGATTTAATGATCTTGACTTAGGCAATTGTTGTGATTAGCACATAAAGAGTATATGGAAGCATTTGTTCTTTTATTGCTTATTTGCATGAGGACTTACAATGTCTACAAATGTCTACAATTTTTGCACTTTGACACTTTATAGCTATTTGCACCATGTCACAAAATGTCACTAGTTTTTATTGTACATTCCTGGGAATCCGATTTTCATATTATTTGATTTTTGAATTTTAACAACTGTGATAAAAGGAGTACAATTGTGGTATCAATGTTCTAGTACGACATGTAAACTTAGGAAAAAACCTTCCTTTCATGTGTGCACAGTTGTATATTAATTGGAGAATAATGGATTTGTTTTAATTCATGATTTTATTGTTTTTAATTGCAATTATTTTTGAAAATCAGGCAATAAAGGATTATATATATAAATATATATTACTTGACCTACCAGGCCGAATTCTTCAAGCTATGGGGTAATTCGACACTAAGGGGGTCATTTGGATGGCAGGCAGACTTCAGTCCACCCACCACCCTCATGGTGCTGGGACCAGCCGCCAGACGTGCGGCTGTCCCGCGCCACTAATTAGGATGTGACCGCCACCCTTGCGGTCGTATTCTGCGTTTCTAACATTGCGGCGGGTGCTGCTGTAAATAGCACCCTCTGCAATGGTGTCATGGCATGTTGTGCATTGCCATGCACAATGTGGCAGGAACCGCGCAGCGACTGCCACCTTGTGCATGGCAATGTAGGGGGTACCATAGGTACCCCTCAAGTGCAGCCTCCCACTCCCCAAGGGCCTGCAACGGGCCCCCAAAGTGAACCTATGCCAGCCTTTCCATGGTGGCATTGCCACCATAGAAAGGCCTTGATTCCCACCCATCCTAATATGGATGATACCATATTGAGGCCCAGGTCCGCCAGGCAATAAGAACGATTGCCAACCGGCTGAAATGGGCAGACGCACTTTGCATCCACCGCGATACCCTTGCCATTATAACATGGTGGGGATAAATCAGGTTGCGATGGCGGGTGGATCACCATCGCCGGGCCGGCGGTGGACATCCACCCGCCATCCTAATCAACCCCTAAGTAAACAGTTTGCACCATAAATAAACTATGATATTGTTTTGTCAAAACATGTATTCAGTTTTAAAATTTGAAATGTACGCCCTACATAAAATAGATTTTCAGCACAGAGACACATCTGCACGTCCTAGTGGTATATAATTATGCCTGGGATACACAGTCTAACGCTATGGCAAAGATAAACTAAGGCTTTGATCTAGCACTAGCACAACGCAACATGACACATGCTATTTACTATCGAGTACAAGAGGTATTTTCCACTATAACGTTGAATTTGTTATAGTGCTGGAACCGCCTCATGGCACTTCTCTTTGCATCAAGGTGAAGTTGTTGTGACTTTAGTGGGTTGGAGCAACACAAACACTCATTGACTTTGAAGCAAAGCCCAGTTTACGAAAGATAGCCATACCGGCCATTGCACCAAAATGTAATGCCTACTTGAAGCAAGCACAAACAATGAGAAATATATTTTATTCTCAAAAAAATGTGAGATTGTATGAACGTTCTGAACTTTTCTACGCATAGGAATTTGTACAGCAAAGGTTTTCTCCAATATATGTCTTATGCTAAACATTACTCACTTACCTCTGCACCATGGTCTGAGTATGTGAGTTGCTCAAGGAAACCGAATACTGCATCAGTGCAGGGCATGGCACCAGCAGCAGGCCAGTCTTTGTAGGTAGTAATGGTGCTGTACTGTGCTGTCTCCCTTGCACAATGAGGCATAGGAAATGTGGATGATGTGTTGAGTGAGAAATAGTACATCTGGGCTCAAGTACCCTATTTGTACATCGCTCCCCATGCAAAGTACATCATCTCGGTTGAATTAATTGACACATTCCGAGTAAATATGCTGTGTAAACAATGAAAAATTCAGCATTTTTAACTAGCTCGCAGTGTTCGACATTTTTCTTAGATGTTTTATTCCTCCAATTTAAGCTGCTTTCTACCGCCTATTATGCCAAACAAAATACACATTACGAGATTATAAAAAAATAACAAACAATTGGCGCCATGTGAAGAGAGGCGGCCAATTGATATAGTTGTTATTGCATGGTGCTATGCTAGATCGTCATAAAAGCAACAATTCCAAATTGGCATAGGTATTTCAATGTAGATTTGTGAACTATTCGAGACAATAAACGTTTCTGCAACTTGTTTCATTATTCACAAAGCATGTTGCAGTCGCCAGGGTCTGACGTTTACTGAAGCAGTAACATCCCTTAGCACAGCGTACAGGAGCTGGGAGTTATATGCTGTGTTTTCTACACTCCCAGCAACTTAATTAAGTGATTCTTTAGAAATATCATCGGTGTTTTGTTGCTGTTTTTCGTTTGGTCATGTACCACATTGTTTTGACAAATGTATTGGGAAAATTACTTTGTAATTACACTTTTTCTGAAATCCTGCTGGCTGAAAGCCTTCGAAAAAGTAACTTAGATCACACATGTTGGATATCCTTTCTACAGAAAATAAGAAAAAGGCACACAGAGAAGAAAAAATATATTAATATCGAAAACATATTATATTTTGCAATGTTAGCCGCATCCTATTTATTCTCAGCTCTTGCATGCTGTGGGAGAGATAATTTATTTTATAAATCTCTACTTGCACTACAGAAGAAGCCTCTTGCAGAACTGGAATATATAGATTAATGGGAAACGCCCACGTTTGATGCGGTTTACAACTGAGCTCCAATTATCAGAACAATATTTAATTTACACACATCTGGTATCTCAATAGTTTATTCCTATTTTCACACTTTAGGTTTACAATATTGCCATTCATAGGTACATATTATCAAAAATGGCATTAAAAATGATCGCCGGTTGAGCTGCAGAAAACTGCTGCTAAAGCGGCGATAATGGGCTTGATAATACGCTCTTGAGAATTCCTATTGAAGTCCATGTTCTGGTGTGAACATGGGTTTCTTTTGGAATTCTCCAGGGCATATTATCAAGCCCATGGTTTTCTGCTGCTAAACCGGCGATAATTTTAATGCCGTCCTTGATAATATGCCCCTAAGTGACGCAGCTCACTGAGTTTCTCAGAGCTGCAAGCCCAACGAACAGCTGCGTAAAACCGAAAGTACAGGCTAGATGTAGGCACCATTTGGTGAGAAGGCTTATTACAAATGGCAGCCACCATTGCAAGACAGTGGTGCTTTGGGTTTCCCCCTCCTTGTAGGTAGGTGGTGTGGATGAGCGGCTAATCCTTGCCTTTTATGAATCAAAAACATATGAAATATCTATCTAATTTACAGGCAATGATACACGATCATCCTGGTGTAATTACCATGTGACAAAAATATTGTGTCCTAAATATCATTTACAAAGGTGTCGACTGATGGGAGTGAACAATAGAAAATCTATATCCAGTGGAATTATATGTTTGTATATTCTTTAGAATATGAAGGTGATCTGAGCACTCCTGGTTAACTATTATTGGTGATTTTTACCCCTAATATTTTGATCCGTGTGCTGCACCTAAATGAGTGTACCTAAACACTCAATTAATGTGAATGGAAAAGGCTAGCTTGCTACGTCACCTGCTAGACTTAGATGCGCACTTCCATTGAAGATTAACAATTCTCCACAAGTTAAACTAAGTTTTAAGCACCTTAGTCGTGCGATTTATTCTAAACATATATTTGCAATTAGAATTACAACTTCAAAAACATTATTCATACAATGTGATTTACATCAAGTCAACTATATAATATATAACATTAAATCAAAGAACAAAACATTTTTAAATATGGATGTCGAAAGCCCAATGCATTTCGGGACATAGATGAAGTCCATTCGTCAGGGGCAACTCTAAAAAAAGCAAAAATATATAACAGGCACATGATTTAGGTTCCACTAGCAGCAAATGTAACATATATAACTGGTTCATAATCAAGGCATTATCACTGAAGAAACCGAAACAAACTTAAAATAGTGAAAAACAGGTAAAGCCTTCATCAGTATTAACACCCCAGTATGAAAATCAACTCAATCTTCAACACTCACTCCTATAGTAGAGGAATCACACCCCTCTGGGTGTTAAGCACAAAGTGATTGGAACGTCCACAGTCCTCAAATCCAAATATGTTAGCTTAGTTAAATATGTCAGCACTGTCACTGCACAACTTATTCAATGAGTCCATAAATTACTTACGTCCCAACAGGAAAAACATTCTCGATCTGTAAATACAACAAACAACGATGTAACATGATATGTGGGTCGTATGCTTAACAAAAACATCACCTCATTATTCGCCTTACATACCGTGTACACAGGAAGAGGGTTCTCCAATAGATGTCCAAAGTTTGACAAAGACAACCCCAAAACTGATCCCTGAAATCAAAAGCACAACCGCCGGTCAGCTCATGGTTCTACATGTACTACTGCAAAACGCTCACAGCTTATCTACACAGCCAAAACACGCTTACCGATATTTCACTCCCAGCGTCTCTGTCTCTCCCGCGTACTCGTTGTAGTGAATCACGTGATCGCAACAAAGCGTGTGGTTGTTAACCCCTTCGCTGCTGATGACGAGCTCAGCTCGTCATCAGCCACGGTGGTCGTGTGCGGATGACGAGCTCAGCTCGTCATGTAACGCGGCTTTTGGAAAAAAGCAGCACAGCGCAAAAATAACGCCCGCACGCATGTGGTTAATCTTCAATGGAAGTGCGCATCTAAGTTAGTTAGTAATGTTTCCACAATTACCTCATCACCCAGCTCCCCATGCCTGCACTTTGTTGTTTTGACTCAATTGTGGTTCCGTTTGGTCCTAAAGTTAAAGGACATGATTACCCACTCTATAGATGTGTATTTCTGTGATCGCCGCTGACTGCATCCTTCTTCAATCATACAGCCCATTTGGATCCTGGGGTTCTCTGCCTCTTTCCAGATATCTGTCTCTTGCTTAATAGTCAGATATGAAATATGAACAAATATGAACAAAGTGATGGGAGAAATGTTTGCAATTTGTCAAATCACTGTCAATTGCTAAGGGTTGCATCCCAACCCATCGTTATTTTGCTCACCATGCCACCTCAGTTTTGACCCAGACATATGCAAATCGGTTTTGACCCTGCTACCTATGGAAATAGTCCAGCCCAAACTTCTAGGCTCTCCCTAAATCAGAACTGAAGCAACTCAGGACCAATGTTACCCTAGTTAAGGGCTCATTAGCCAGGTACAGATTTGTTTCAGTGACAACATGAGCACCGGACCCACATCTGGTAATACCCATAGCTCTGAATGCAGTACATGAAGCACATAAAAAGAAATGGGAGGGATGCTTGCAATTTGTCAAACCACTGGCAATCGCTCAGGGTAGCATCCCAACCCATCATTCTTTTACTCACCATGCCAACTCAGTTTTGGTCCAACCATTTGCAAATCACTCTTGACGCTGCTCTTCATGGGAATTGTATTTAGGGTTTTATGTTGTCTTATTTATGTTTGTCCTTGTCTTGACTTCCATTACTATTTTTTATATCAAAAGCTTCTTTTTGTATATTACCTTTCTTTTTTTGGTCCTTTTCTACGGAATTTTCCCTCACAATATGGCCAATATAAACAATATTAAAATTCTGTCTTTGATTGTTAGCGAATTAAGACATCCCTTTAAACAAGTTAAAATTTAAAAACATTTAGCAGGTCATAAAGATGATAGGTTGATGCAATTTTTTTTTGGTCTGCAGTTTATAAGAAGAATTGAGTGGCTATTCTTTTTCCAAAGAGATTACATTTTAAAATATTGAGCACATTTTCAGATACAGAACGTCATTACTTTATTGTCAAAATTCATTTGGATATTCCTATTTATTTAATTATTGTTTATGGGCCAACAAATGATGATTCTAAATTTTGATCCCTCTTTACGACAGAGGTACACAAATTAGGTAATGTTCCACTCATTAAATGGAGGGATTTAAATTACATCTGTGATCCTTTGCTAGATAGAACATCACAATCTAAATATCGCCCGTCTACGGATCTTTTTACTCTAAAGTCCTTTTTTTATGTCAAATAAACTTGTTGATATTAAGCGGTTACATTACCCAACTGAAAAATCTTTTACTTTTTTCGCAATTCCTCATAATTCTTTTTCATGAAATGACTATTTATTAGTATCCCAACAGTTAATTCATTCAACTTCAACCCTGTTAATACATAATATAGATTTTTCTGAACATGGACTTTATTTCAGCTGTTTTTCAAATCACACTTATGCTTTCTATTAAATGCAGATGGCGTATGAACACTCATACTGTTCTCAATGAACACATAAACCAAAACATTTATTTGAAATTCAGGATTATTTTTCTTTTAACCCTGAGGGTTATTTGTCTTTGGTAACCTGATGGGATGCTTTTATGGGATATATTAGAGGTGTAACTATTTATTTTATGGCTCGTAAAAACCAAATATTAGAATGCTCAAATTAAAGATTTGGGCAAACAAATAGCAACATTTAGAGAGGCTATTTATCTTGTCTAATGATCTCGAATATAAAAAGGAATTCAAAAACGTTGTTACAAATGTAATTCCCTATTCGGTAAACAAGCAGGTATACCACTTTCAAATAATGAGGGCACATTTTCTTTTAATGCTAAAAGATGAGGTAGATTTTTGGCAAATTTCTTATGTCCTAAAACAGATGGAACTCATATTACTACAATTCATGGTGTCAATAGTAATATTGCTTTATCACATAAAGATATAGTTAATGAATGTTTAAATTATTATACAACCATTTATAATAAGCCTCCTTCTCTGGACTCTTCTTTGATTGATACTTTTTTGCACAATTGTGGTTTACAAAAAATATCACAATCAACCAAAGAAGATATGGATTAATCAATTACTTTAGGAGAGATTGATTTGGCTATCAAATCCCTTAATCTTAATAATTCTCCTGGATTTGATGGAATACCAGCCGTTTATTATAAGATTTTTTCTTCCCATCTTGTACCTCACTTACATCAGTTTTTTTACCTCTTTTAGCTCTTTAGGAACAACTTCTGGATCGTTTACTGAAGCATTAATTATTTTTCCTCCAAAACATAACAAAGACACTACTATTGTTTCAAATTATAGGCGTAATGCTAAAATAATTCCAAATAGGTTGACCTCTTTTATACATCTTGAACAATCTGGTTTTGTGAAACTTCAATATTCTGCCAATAATACCAGGGTGTTACTTCATGCTATTGAACAAAGTCATACTTTGTTGATACCTTCTGGTGCGTTAGCAATAGCTGCTGAGAAAGCTTTCAATAAAGTACACTGGAAATGTGTATTTAAAAAAGTAGCTGCGTTAAATTTTTGGGACTCATTTGTTTGCATGATATCTGCTCTTTATTCTGGTCCTTCCGCTCAACTTTCTATATATAGTCCTATTTCTAATCAACTTCCTCTTTTCAGGGGTACAAGACAAGGTTGTCCTTTGTCACCTTTACTTTTATTTCTGATTATTGAATGTTTACTCGCTGCTATTAGTAATTGCACAGGAATGGCTGGTGTTACTATTAATGATGTTAATATAAAAACATTAGCTTATGCAGATAATATTCTTTTTTTATCAGTTATCCTGAATCTTCCCTTCCTCCTTTATTTGATTTAATCTTGTTATATTTTCAGATTTCTGGATATAAGGTAAATACCAACAAAACAATCTTTAAATGTTTATTGTACTCCTGACATGTTACCCATTCAAGATATCATTTGACAAAAGGTTACATTTCCCATATTTAACATTTCTCACATCATATTTATTCAAATGTATACCTTACTATTTATCTTTATAGTTGTAAGTGTGATTTATTGGTGCATAGAATTTATCATATATGCATTTTCTCTTTTTCTTTTCCATATGTTCTGTATATTTATTCATATCATTCAAATTGTAAGTTATTATTAACTTTATTGTACTTATGATGCAATTTCTCAAAATGTCAATAAAAAAATTATAACACAAAAAAAATTCCCATAGTTTTAAAGCATCATTCTCAATAAAGTGACAACCATTATAAACTATATCAACAGTAAAATGTCCCAGTGGTGGTCTTTACATCTCTCAGGATTGGGAAAAATAGATTCAATTAAAATTGTAATTGCTCCCAACATATTTTAGCTCCTTGCCATTTTGCAGACTCAATTTCCTAAGTCATTTAATAAACATATGTTTAACAATACAACTCCTTGTGTTAGTTATAATAAAATTCCAAAATGCAATGGAAGTTTGGTGTTATCTGATTTTTTCAATTATCACAAAGCAAGTATATTAAAGCAAAGTTATATTAAAGCAAAGTTATCTTTGGTTTACTCATTTAAACTCACTAATCCATGGGCCGAGGAGGCAAGATGGCCGCCGGACTGAAGTGCTGAGCGGTCGCACTTTTCCTCTCTCCCAGAATGATTTGACACATTGGAAGGAATAACGTGTCACCCACGAAGGAGAGTTATTGATGGAGGCTGGTCTTTACTGGATAATAAGAGCATCCCCTAAGAAGCAAATACTGCGGATTGGGAAGGCCTGGATCCGTTTGAAGGAAGGGATCCTGAACCTGATAACCAAATATCAGTACATGGCTCCCAAACCGATCGCCCGTATGGCTAACCAAGAGAAAGCAAAAGAGGGAGCCAAGAAACCCCCTGATACCCCGGTGGTAGCGAAGGCGGGGGTAGCCGGCAGCCTGAAGGGAGACCCCTTGATAGGGAAGAACACCGGCGCGATTAGGAAGACAATCCCCCCCCCCCCGTGGAAAAAAACAAGAAGGTCGAAACACGGAAGCAAAATGCTAATCCTAAGTTGAATATCACAGCAAGTAAAACCATACTACCGAAGGGAGACGAGCAAAAGGCTCGAGAAGCAAACATGCGCCAGCCTACCATGACGGAGATCCTAGCGGGGAAGCCCACCGAAGCAGAAGCTGCAGAGACGGCAGATTCCTCCCGCGAGTCAGACGCTGTCACTGTCTCGGCTGGTAACGTCCTCGAGGACGCATTCGGCAAGGAAGACGCTGTGGTTGCTAGGCAACGGCCGAGTCGGCGTGGAGAGAGAATCAGAACGCTGCAGCGCCGCAGGCAGACGGAGCACACGCTGGAGCTCGCGCTGAAGTGAAAGACCCGGCTGGGGGCAGAGGTAAAGGGGAGCTCGCTCTTGGAGGCATGGGAATGGGGAGCACAGGCGCCATGGGAGGCACCACAGCGGACATGCTTGGAACACTAATGCAAGTTGAAAAGGAGATCAATGACTCCAAGAAAAACGCTGGTTCATGGGGCAGTCGAGAAAGCTTAGTAAGCTTAGGAAAACAAACCCCTGTAGAGGAAACGAACATAATCAAACAACTTCATGGGGGGGGAGACGGTACCTCTCTAGAGGGGGAGGGCGAGTTTTACTCTGTGAATGAAGACTCTGAGTCATTGTCTTCAGCGGAGTCTAACACAGAGGAGGACGAGGGTACAGAATCAGGCATAAGCACATCAGGCAAAGAGTCAACAATGAAAAAGAGGAAGCATACCAAAGTGGAGAAGCGTCTCCTATGGGATTACTCAGCTACTTCTCAAGTATACCAGGAGGAGGGTACGCATGCAAACATGGGGGAGAGAGCATCGAGTGGTAATATCCCCTCCCAACAAGACCCTTTTCAGACTCTGTTCTCGACCCTGAAACAGATGCAGAATGAAGCAAGAGCAGAGAGCCGTAGAGCAAGGCAGGCGTCAAAGAAAATACAGAACAGCCTAAGGAAGGTTAATAAACTATATGATGAGCTGGTGGACAGAGTTACAGAGGTTGAGGAATGGACAGGAAAGCTCGAAGACGACTTGGGGAGATGGCAGTCATTTAAGACAGAACACGAGAAAATGGCAGAGGACATGCGCTGGAAGATGGAGGACTTTAAAAATAGGCAGAGGAGGAACAATGTCCGCCTCCTGGGTGTGGCGGAAGGGGCAGAAGGGCAAGATGTCAGGCAATTTGTGATAAAACTCTTGAGGGGTGCATTTCCAGAATCCCAGTGGGAAACAGAAATACAGAGGGCGCATAGGTTCCCATTCACTGTAAGGAAGAGGGGCGATGCAGGAGGAGCAGGCAAAGATGGGCAGAAAAATCATCCAAGGGCAATACTAGTATATATTGGAAACTTTTTGCTCAGGGAGGAGATTTTGGGTAAGGCAAGGCCAGAGAGTAGGAGGTCCTTTGAGGATAATACTTTTTTCGCCAGGCCTGACTTCTGCCATTTTACTGTAGAGAGGAGGTGGAAGCTGAGGCAATTGATTGCACCATTTCAGGTTCTTGGGATGGAGGCATATCTACTTTACCCTGCCAGACTGAAGGTAATTGGTAAAGGGAGAACCTGGATGTTTAACTCTGAAATCAAAGCTGAGCTCTTTCTAGAAGAGATGAAGAAACAGAATAGAGGCTGAGAAGCCAGATAGGATATAGTGGGCTCATGGGGGACACGGCAAAGTATATGAGTGGGAGAGGGAAGCGACTTGCACAACACAAGGCGGGCACACATAGGTCGGCTGACCTATTTGCCTGTAAGGGGGGGAGAGCGGGAGGGGAGAGTAGTGCAGGGGTGGAGAGGGGGGGAGAGGGTGTGGGGGGGTGGAATGATAAATGTTTGGGTATGATTTTTCACATTGATATGTTTTTGACTTACAGTGAAAGTACACAGACTGGTTTGTTGGTAATAGTCTATGCTTATCGTGGTTGGTATTTACATATGATTACACCATGGCATGTAGGATAGCGTCAATTAATGTGTGTGGTTTAAATGATCCAAACAAGAGGATGAGGGTGGCTGCATATTTAAAAACCTTACGATTGGATCTGATTTGTTTGCAAGAAACCCACATAGAGCTAAGTAACATAAATATTATCGAGCAACTGGGATACAAGTTATTGGCTAGCTCTAAACAAGAAACTAGGACCAGAGGTGTAGCAATTCTGGGTAGACACAGGGATGTGGTAGTTGGGAAGAAGAAGGAAGATAAATGGGGAAGATGGGCTATAGCAGGAATATGTTTCAGGGGACAGAAAATAACATTAGCCACAATCTATGGATCTACTGAAGATGACCCAGAGGTATTTCAGTTTCTTGATGCGGAGCTGGCTCAATGGCCTGAACCCATAGTTTGCTGTGGTGATTTCAATATTCATGACTCGGAGAGCTCTTTTACACAAACTGATGCAGTCTATAGAGGGAGGAAAAGAAAGGTGTTCAGGGCTTTGGCAGACATGGTTCTGCATAATTCACTGGTTGATCCTTGGGTAAAATTACACCCTCATCTTGATGGTAGCACCTTTTTCTCTGCTCCTCACAAAGTATTGGTAAGGCTTGACTACTTTCTAATAACTAGTTGTATTTTATCTGAGACACAGGTGGAAAAACTTCCTAGGGTGATTTCAGACCATAGTCCAGTAATACTTACTATTAAAAATAACCATATACCAAGAGCTCCCACACAGTGGACTTTTGAGAGAGGTCTCTTGAAGGATCCTACATATAAGGAACACATGACGGAGTGGATCAAATGGTTCTGGGATACCAACAGGGGGACAGCGGATATAGGAATAGTTTGGGATACATTTAAGGCGGGAATAAGGGGAGAAACAATTAGCTTCGTCCTGGGAAGACAAAAAAGAGAAAGGGACAGGAGAGCGATTGTAGAACATAAACTATTAAGGGAGGAGGAGAATCTAAGCAGGGCAATAAGAGCTAATCTACCTCTGGAGGACGGTTTGCTTAGAATAATAGCCCTAAAAGCGGAGGCAGTGGAAGGTTTGGCCAGACAGGCGGCAGATAACTTCTTGTCTAAAAAGGAAAAAACATATGAGCTTAGCGAGAAGGTGGGACGGGTGTTGGCAATTAGAACCAGGCAGAGAGCAGCTGAAGCAGGAGTAAAAGAAATACGGGATGAACAGGGAAACTTGGTCACGGAGACTAGTTTAATAAGAGATGTCTTTAGGAGATTTTACGCAGATCTATATACTCCAGAAGATTCACAGAACGTAGGGGAGATAGATGAGTACCTGGGCGTTATATCCCCACCGACGATATCAGAAGAGGATAAAGAAATATTAGATAGACCTATATTGTTAGAAGAATTGGAGGAAGCTCTTGGCAGTCTGCCGGCAGGTAAAGCGACAGGGCCAGATCAAATCCCGCTCGAATTTTATCAAATATTTAAAAATGTACTCCTGGCAGACATGTTTTTTACCATGCAACAAGCACAAGCAGGGGGACCTAGTCCGGAGTCATGGGGGGGCTGACATAATAGTTATACTAAAAAAAGGAAAGCCACCAGAATTGCCAGGGTCGTATAGACCAATTACATTAATGAATTCGGATATTAAAGTATATTCTAAAATTTTAGCGAAAAGGCTGGCTGGAATCATTGAGCAGTTAGTAACCCCTATCCAACATGGTTTCATACCTGGGAAAGGGACTACGCAGCATGTAAGGACTGCGATCACGGTGTTTGACTCTGCAGATATACTAGGCGACCCTGTCGCAGCACTTCTCCTTGATGCTGAGAAGGCATTTGATAGGGTCGCCTGGGAATATCTTTGGTATGTAATGAGGTGGGCTGGGTTAGGGGAACCCTTTATAAAAGCTATACAGGTTTTGTACAGGAATCCAGCAGCAAGAATAAGAGTGAATGGGGGGCTTTCAGATAAAGTAAAAATTGCTAGGGGAACTAGGCAGGGATGTCCCTCCTCTCCGCTGCTGTTCGCACTATATTTGGAACCATTACTACGCAGGTTCGAAGTGAACGAAAGAATACCACCAATGAGGATAAATGAATGTACAGTGAAGTCCCTAGCCTACGCAGATGATGTAGCAATTTTAACTCCTAATCCCACTGTAGCTATAAAGGAGGTGGAGACAGAGGCTCAGAAATTTGGGAAAATATCAGGGTATAGTTTAAATAGATCAAAGACGCAGATTATCAAGAATAGACATACTCCTTGTGCGGATGATAGGGTGGTTAACTCAGCGGTATATTTAGGGGTAGTATTAACGGCGAGTGTGGAGAGGATAGTAGAGATGAATCTGGACCCTCTAATCGGTAAAGTCAAAAAGGACCTAGAAAGGATGAACAATCTACACCTCTCCCTTATGGGATGTACAAATGTTGTCAAGATGTTAATCCTACCAAAGTTTTTATATTTTTTTCGTACTATTCCTCTAGTTTTTGAGGCTAGATGGTTTAATTTGTTAGAAAGGGTGCTCAATAGATTCATCTGGGCACATGGAAAAACCCGAAGAGCTTACAGATACATGACTTTACCAAGAGAGAGAGGGGGTTGGGGAGCCCCCGACTTTAGGCTGTATCAGATGGCTGCCGCACTACAGTATATGCAGGGTCTAATCGGGGGTGGAGGAAGTGATATAGGGGTTACGACTATGTCTACAGAAATCTATGCTATTATACTTGGGGCAGAGGCGGAAAATAATTTTTTAAATAGAGTAGAGTTTGGTTATTATAAAAGAACTAGGTTCAAGACCCTGATGGCAGCTTATAGGATATGGAATGCATTTCTTAAAAAAATGGGAATGGGGAGGTACAATAGATATGTCAGGCTAAATAAAAATAGATCTTTCCCGGTAGAAATATTTGCAGACTCAACGATGTTGGGTTGGACACAGAAAGGGATAGAACAGATTGGGGATGTAATGAATGGGGACGGGGTAATCCAGTTTTCAGACATTAGCGCAAAATATGGGATTGAGAGGAAGGACTTCTTCAAATATCTGCAGGTAAGGAGCTTCCTAACGCACAAGCAAGGTGGTAGGGAGGGGTTTAATAGGAATGTAATAATGGAAAAGATAAAAAAAGGAGGGGACTGCACAATTAGATCTTTTTATGCAATTTTAATGGAAGGGAAGGTGGATGATATGGAGAAAGTTAGCAGCAAATGGCCTGCAAAATTGGGAGCGGACCCCGGAAGTCTGCAAGAATCTTTGAAGTTGGGATGTAATATCCTATGCTCTGGACCCCTGCAATCACAGCATTATAAGACGTTATTTTCATTATACTACACCCCAGCTAGAATAGCCAAGTGGGGAGGGATCACTGCCACTACCTGTCCTCGTTGTAATGCAGTAGATGCAGATATTATTCATATGTTTGCCACTTGTCCTCAGCTATATACCCTGATTAGAAATGTAGAAGATTTTATTAATAATACTCTTGATATAAGAATCAAATTAACACCTAGGATGATATTGCTTGGAATAGATAATCAAGATGGATTGGACCAGAAAGGATTTATGTTCATAGCAACTGCAGTACTGAGACTGTCAATAGCAAGGGTATGGCTGGACAAGGTACCCCCGGATATGCAAGTTTGGCTGGCAAATTTATTATCTAGTTATAACCTCGAGAAAGCTATATATGCACGGAAAGGGAGAAAAGGAAGGAGACTTGGACTAAAAATTTGGGAACCAATAATCAAATGGAAGGAGAGGATGGCATTGTAAGTTATTGTAAATATAAATGAATAGCAAAGGTTTGAATTATGATTTATATAATTATACTAATTATACTGGTTTTATTGTTTTGGAAACCTCAAACCAGAGTTACATAATGGATGTAATTTGTAAAATTTATAAAAGTATGATATGTAAGTCAATGTGCAATGTAACAAGAAAAAGGGAAAAATAAAAAAATATTTAAAAAAAATAAATAAAAAATAAACTCACTAATCCTCCTACCTGGCTGTTTATAGAAAAAAGGTCAATAGAGCCATTTCCTTGAACTGCTTTAGTAACCATGTCTAATACTTCAACATTACTTAATAAGTCTGCTATTTATAAATCCACTAAACTAATATTTCACAGTTTAGATTTGTTATTTCAATATGCATCCTCCCACTCCTTAAAAATATTGTTATGGTATAATCCGCAGTTGAAACTTTCCAGAAATACATGATTTTGGAGGACTCGAACAATTGCAGGCATTTTTTTTCATAAAGATATATAAATAATATTGGCTTTTTATCATTTGCAGAATTGATTAAAAAATTTGATTTGCCTTCATCTAATTTTCCTAAATATGAACTTTATGTAGTTATGTTTTAAATTCCTTTTCTAATAATATTTCCTCAAATAAAACCTCTGATTTAGAATTGTATCTTCAAAAAGTTAATACCTCAGCTCATGCTGTATCTCTAATTTATAAAAAGATGAACAATTTTCATGTCAATAATATCAACATAATTTCTAACAATAAAGAATAATCTTTATCATTATCACAAGATATTTGGCAGAAAACCTGGTTAAAAAAATTTTCCGGGTGTCTTTCTGTGTCCTTATACCAAACCATCTCTCATTTTCTTTTCACTTGTAAATAGACTCCTTTAACGTTATTTCAAGCTAATCCTGTTGTTCTTTCTATGAATATGTCTATTCTAGAATGCAAACTCTTAGATTTTTTCATATCAGCTGCCTTGAAATCTATAAATTGCTAGATGGAAAGCTCTGTCATCATTATTACTCCATACATGGTGGTCATGTATAGTTTTTACAAGAGTTGCAAATCTATATTTATCTAGTTTCATTCATAATAGTGTATAATATATTTTGGAAGACAGTTGATGATTATATTGCTGTCCATTTTTAATTCATTGCATCTGAGTAGCTATTTTGAGGGGTATAGCCGTTCAGTCTGCCTAATTCAAAACCCATCCTACTCCAAATTTAAACTTTTGTTCCCCACCTGACCTATGAATTTTCATTGTACTCTGTTACCCTACCAAGGTGCTTTTAGTTTGTAATTATTTCCTCGTTTTTCTGAACATTTCGTTTTTTTGCAATTTCTTCCCCACAGAAAAGGCAGAGGTAGGCAGAGGGTCTGCCACCACTCCCACTGGTACCAATTGGGAGTGGCACCCACAACCAAGCTGAAGAGGAGGAGGTCGCAGCATTTGTATTCTGTGCGCCTTGCCACTTCTCCCTCACATTGGTACTGGCTATTTTGGAGTGCACAATCTTTGGGGGAGAGTGCAGTATAGTATCCATGACCACACAGGCACCACATGCACTCTGTGGCAGGTTACATACCTCGAAGTTGAAATCATCAATGTGGAGCAGGACCTTTATAGCCTTCTCACTGTATTTAATTTAATTTTTATTTGCAGGAGAAGTTATGTCTCAAGTGTAAGTGAGGTATCAATTCATTGACCATCATTTGTATAGTGAAGCAACGTCACCTCACAGGGTGTCCACCCCGGGAACACTGCTGTTTGCTATGGCAGGGCGGGAGCATTGCCGCCCTGTCATAGCAAACTCCTGCTTCACTTCATGGAAGTGAGAGCAGGAAAACTGCTCTTACGTCCATAAAGCAAAGCAGATTTGCATTTGGGCAAAGGGAGATGCATGTTAGCAGCTCCCTTTTGTCTGAAAGCAATGCTGGGTCTCGCAGAAGGCGGGGAGCTGGCTGGTAACACGGGGCATTGGGGCTCCCCTGCCGTCCCCAACGTGATGCTATGTCCCGGAAAATACGGTCTGTTGGGCCAAAAATGGCCCGGGAGGAGGGGCAGGCCCTGGGAGATGGGGTCCCCATTGCCAAAAGTGGCCCAGAGAAGGGGGGCCATGCTGCCCCATCCATAAAAAATGTTTGTCTGCCCCAGGGGATGGATACCCCAGAGCAGAAATCGGCCTGGGAAGGGGGAACGAGCATCCCCTCCCTTTTCAATAATATTTGTGTTTAAAGGGCTCAGGCCCTGGCGGATGGGGTCCACGGGGCCCAAAAGGGTGAAGGTAAAGGGCCACACAGCCCCCTTGCTAAAATTAAAGAAAAGGAAGCTTGAGCCCCCCCCCTCCCTGCACCACATTGCAAACATGCCTCCTGGCACGTTCTGGGTTGGGGGATGAAGTCCACTTCGTTGGTGAGGGTTCTTAGGGGCCAACTAGTCCACCAGGTACCTCCAGTAAGCCACACACAGTGGGATTGCTGAGAGGTAGTCCGAAGCCATACCCCTTTTTACAACACTCTACAAATGTGCCTCATCCCCCAAGCTGTTCGGGGCTTACTAGAGGTAACAGGAGGGCTAGTTGGCCCCCAGGGACCCTCAGGAGGCAAGGAGATGTCATGCCCCAATAAGGAGCATGCCAGGAGGTGTGTTTGCAGAGTGGTGGAGAAAGGGGGCATGGCCTGTATCCACCTCTTGGCAATCGCACTGTGTGGGGCTTACTGACGGTAACAGGTAGGCTAGTTGGCTCCTAAGGAAGTACAGCAGCGAATGGGACTTCAATCCCCATCCAAGAAAGCACCAGGGAGCGTGTTTGCAGAGTGGTGAGCAAAGGGGCATGACCTGCTATGAGAACTTAGCAAACCTGCTGTGTGAGACTTACTGGAGGCAATTGAAGGGGTAGTTGGCCCCCAAGGATGCCCTTGGAGGCCAATAACCACTACTTGTTACTACCAGTAATTCCCTCACAGTGGGATTGCTAAGAGGTCTTTTGATGCTATGCCCCCTTTCTTCACCACTCTGCAAATGCACCTCCTGATACACTACTGGTTGGGAGATAAAGTCTACTTTACTCCTGAGGAAATTTGGGGGCCAAGAAGCCCTACTAGTATTTCCTGTAAATCCTACATAGTGGAATTCCTGAGCACTGGCCGTAGGCTTGGCCACTTTCTCTACCACTCTGCAAATGTGACTACTGGTTAAAAAAGCATTTGCAATGTAATAGGTCTCACATTTGCGAGAGATAGAGCTATTGGCATTGTAAATGTGAAAGTTTTTTAGTAATGTTTTTTGGAGTGGGTTGGAGTGGATGTACGAAATTAAGTGATATGTTGTGCAGTGAAGTTATGTGGATTGAAAGTATGTTTTATTTAGTGTTTAAGAATTATGTAGGGTGGGATTATGTGTTATGGAGAGTAACTATGGGGTGTGGGAGTCTGTGTTGTGGAGTGGTAACCTAAGGTTTACTCTTCTTCATTTCCATATAACCTAAACTTCAAACTCAATGAGACAAAAAAAAAAGAATGGAATGACTGATGAGCACTTCTAGATCTTATTAGAGGTATGAGAAGGGCAACTGGAATTATGCTACTGTTTGGCTACACCGACTTTTGCACAATTTTAAACTTAAATTTAAACAAATAAACCTTCTTTCTAGCTCAAACGGCTCAAATGTTACCAAAAATGCAGCTATAAATGTTATAGCATGGTGGAAGGCCCTTTGCGAACCTAGAATGATCACCACTTAATTATTGCAAAATGTGGGTGTTAAATTGGTACTAATGGTGTGCAAACCACTCTTGTTTGTTGCTGCTCCTCTCTTGCCTCTTTCCACATTTCTCTTGCTTCTTTTTGCACATTTCTTCCTTTTTCTGCACTTCTCTTGCCTCTTTCAGCACATCTCTTCTGCTTTCTGCACCTCCCTTCTTTATGTACCTCTCTTGAAAATTACTGTACCTCTTGCCTCTTTCTGCACCACTCATTTCTCTTTCTGTACCACTCTTGACACTGTCTGAACACCTCTTCCCTCTTTCAGCACCTATTTTGCCTGTTTCTTCAACTCTCTTCCCTCTTTCTGCACTTTTCTTGCCTCTTTCTGCACCTCTTTTGCTTCTTTCTGCACTTTTGTAGCTTCTTTCTACACCTCTCTGGCTTCTTTCTGCACCCGCTTAGCTCTTTCTGCACCCTTCTTCCCTCTTTGTGTATCTCGCTTGCCTCTTTCTGTACATCACCTGCCTCTTTCTGCACCCCTCCTGTCTCTTTCTGCACATCGTTTGCTTCTTTCTTCACTGCTCTTGCATATTTCTGCACCTCTTTTCCCTGTGTCTGTAACTCTCTTGCCTCTTTCTGCACTTCTCTTCCTCCTTCTGCACATCTGTTGCTTCTTCCTACACTTCTTTTGCCTTTTTCTGCACCCCTCTGACACTTTCTGCACCTCTGTTGTTCTTTCTGTTCTTCTCTTTCTTCTTTCTGTATTTCTCTTGCTTCTTGATGCTCCCCTCTTGCATCTGTCTGTACCCTTCTTCCCACTTTCTCTACCCTGTTTCCTTTGTCCACACCTCTCTTGCCTGTTTGGGCGACTCTCTGGCCTTTTTTTTGCAGTTCTGTTTCCATCTTTTGACCTCTGTTGCTTCTCTCTATACTTATTTTGCCTCTTTCTGAACTTCTCTTGTCTGTTTCTGCACCACTGTTGGTTCTTTCTGCACTGTTCTTGCTTCTTTCTGCACGTCTCTTGCAAATTTCTGCACCCCCTCTTGCCTCTTTATACACCCCTCTTACCTCTTCCTGCACCTCTGTTGGTTCTTTCTGGACTGCTCTTGCTTCTTTCTGCTTCACTGTTACTTCTTTCTGCACCTCTCTTGCCTGCTTCTGCAACTCTCTTGCCTCGTTCAGCACTTCTCTCACCTATTTCTGCACCTCTGTTGCTTCTTTCTGCACTTCTCATGCCTCTTTCTCCACCCTCTTGTCTCTATTTGCACCGCTGTTACTTGTTTCTGCATTTCTCTCACCTCTTTCTGCACCTCTTTTGCTTCTTTGGGTATCCCTCTTGCCTCTTTCTGAATCCTTCTTCCATCTTTGTGTACCTCTCTTTCCTCTTTCTACATCTCTATTGATTCTTTCTTCACTTCTCTTGCCTCTTTCTGCACTCCTCTTGCCACTTTTGCACATCTGTTGGTTCTTTCTACACTGCTCTTGCCTCTTTCTGCACCTCTTTTGCCTTGTTCTGCATCTCTCTTGATTCTTTCTTTATTTCTCCTGCCTCTTTCAGCACTCCTCTTGCCTCTTTCAGCACTCCTCTTGCCTCTTTCAGCACTCCTCTTGCCTCTTTCTGCACATCGGTTGGTTCTTTCTACACTGCTCTTGCTTCTTTCTGTACCTATCTTGCTTCTTTCTGCACCCCCCTTAGCTCTTTCGGCTCCCCTCTTCTTTCTTTCTGCACCCCTCTTATCTCTTTCGATACCCCTCTTGCTTCTTTCTTCACTTCATTTGCCTCTTTCTTTACTTATCTTGCCTCTTTCTGCACACCTCTTGCCTCTTTCTGCACATCTGTTGGTTCTTTCTACACTCCTCTTGCTCCTTTCTGTACCTATCTTGCTTCTTTCTGCATCCCTCTTAGCTCTTTTGGCACCCTTCTTCTCTCTTTGTGTACCCCACTTATCTCTTTTGATACCTCTCTTGCTTCTTTCCTCACTTCTCCTGCCTCTTTCTGCACTTCTTTTCCTCCTTCTGCACTTCTGTTGCTTCTTTCTATACTTCTTTTGCCTTTTTCTGCACCCCGCTGATGCATTCAGCACTTCTATTGCTTATTTCTGTTCTTCTCTTACTTCCTTCTGTACTTCTCTTGCTTCTTTATGCATTCATCTTTCTGTAACCTTCTTCGCACTTTGTGCACCTCTCTTGCCTCTTTTTCCACCCCTGTTCCCTTTATCCGCATCTCTCTCGCATGTTTGGGCAACTCTCCTGCCTTTTTTCTGCAGTTCTGTTTCCACCTTCTGCACCTCTGTTGCTTCTCCCTATGCTTCTCTTGCCTCTTTCTGCACTTCTCTTGTCTGTTTCAGTACCACTATTGGTTCTTTCTGCCCTGCTCTTGCTTCTTTCTGCACGTCTCTTGCAAATTTCTGTACCCCTCTTACCTCTTTATTCACCCCTCGTGCCTCCTCCTGCATCTCTGTTGGTTCTTTCTGCACTGCTCTTGCTTCTTTCTCCAAATCTCTTGTATATTTCTGTACCTCTCTTGCCTCTGTCTGCACCTGTGTTCCTTCTTTCTGCACCTCTCTTGCCTTCTTCTGCTACTCTCTTGCCTCTTTCAGCACTTCTCTCACTTCTTTATGCACCTCTGTTGCTTCTTTCTGCACTACTCTTGACTCTTTTGCCACCACTCTTGCCTCAATTTTTACCCCTGTTGCTTGTTTCTGCACCTCTCTTGCTACTTTGTGCACCCCTCTTGCCTCGTTCTCCATCCTTCTTCCCTCTTTGTATGCCTCTCTTTCCTCTTTCTACACTTCTCTTGCCTTTTTTTGAACCTCTCTTGCTTCTTTCTGCAAATCTGTTACCTCTTTCTGCACCTCTCTTGCTTCTTGCTTCACTTTTTTTGCCTTTTTCTGCGCACCTCTTGCCACTTTATGCACCTCTCTTGCCTCTTTCTGTACCCCTCTTGCCTCTTTCTGCACCTCTTTTGCCTGTTTCTGTATCTCTATTGCTTCTTTCTACACCTCTCTTCTTTCTTTTTGTACTTCGCTTGCCTCTGTCTGCACCCTCCTTGCTTCTTTGTGCACCTCTCTTGGTTCGTTCTGCACCCTTCTTGCATCCCTCTGTACCCCTCTTCCCTCTTTTTTGCACCCATCTTGCCTCTGTCTGCACCCCTGTTCCCTCTTTCTGCACCTCTTTTACCTGTTTCTGCATCTCTGTTGGTTCTTTATGCACCTCTGTTGCTTCTTTCTGCACTTCTCTTGACTCTTTTGCCACCACTCTTGTCTCGATTTTTACCCCTGGTGCTTGTTTCTGCACTTCTCTTGCCTCTCTCTGCACCTCTCTTGCTACTTTGTGAACCCATCTTGCCTCGTTCTCCATCCTTCTTCCCTCTTTGTATACCTCTCTTTCCTCTTTCTACACTTCTCTTGCCTCCTTTTTTTGAACCTCTCTTGCTTCTCTCTGCACATCTGTTGCCTCTTTCTGCACCTCTCTTGCTTCTTGCTTCACTTTTTTTTGCCTTTTCTGCACACCTCTTGCCTTTTTATGCACCTCTGTTGGCTCTTTCTACACTGCTTTTGCTTCTTTCTGCACCTATCCTGTTTTTTCTGCATGTCTCTTAGCTCTTTCTGTACCCTTCTGCTCTCTTTGTGCACATCTCTTGCCTCTTTCTACACTGCTCGTATCTGTTTATCTACATGTGTTGGTTATTTCTGCACTGCTCTTGCTTCTTTCTGCCCCTCTCATACAAATGTATGTACCCCCTTGCCTCTTTGTGCACCCCTCTTGCCTCCTTCAGCACCTCCGTTGGTCCTTTCTGCACTGCTCCTGCTTCTTTCTGCACCTCTTGTAAATGTATGTACCCCACTTGCGCCTTTCTTCACCCCTTCCTTCTTTTAGCACATCTCTTGCCTGCTTCTGAAACTCTGCTGCCTCTTTCTGCAATTCACTTGATTCTTTCTGTACCTCCGTTCCTTCTTTCTGCTCTTCTCTTGCCTCTTTCTGCACAACTCTTGCATCCTTTTCCATCCCTGCTCCTTATTGTTGCACTTCTCTTGCCTCTTTCTGTACCCCTATTGCTTTTTTCTGCACCCTTCCTGCCTCTTTCTGCACCCTTCTTCCCTATTTGTGTACCACTCTTTCCACTTTCTGCACTTCTCTTGCCTCTTTCTTTACCCCTCTTGCCTCTTTCTGCACCACTTTTGCCTGTTGCTGTATCTCTATTGCTTCTTTCTGCACCTCTCTTCTTTCTTTTTGTACTTCTCTTGCCTCTGTCTGCACCCATCTTGCTTCTTTGTGCACCTCTCTTGGTTCATTCTGCACCCTTCTTGCATCCCTCGGTACCCCTCTTCCCTCTTGTTGCACCCATCTTGCCTCTGTCTGCACCCCTGTTCCCTCTTTCTGCACCTCGTTTGCCTGTTTCTGCATCTCTGTTGGTTCTTTATGCACCTCTGTTGCTTCTTTCTGCACTTCTCTTGACTCTTTTGCCACCACTCTTGCCTCGATTTTTACCCCTGTTGCTTGTTTCTGCAGTTCTCTTGCCTCTCTCTGCACCTCTCTTGCTACTTTGTGAACCCATCTTGCCTCGTTCTCCATCCTTCTTCCCTCTTTGTATACCTCTCTTTCCTCTTTCTACACTTCTCTTGCCTCCTTTTTTTGAACCTCTCTTGCTTCTCTCTGCACATCTGTTGCCTCTTTCTGCACCTCTCTTGCTTCTTGCTTCACTTTTTTTTGCCTTTTCTGCACACCTCTTGCCTTTTTATGCACCTCTGTTGGCTCTTTCTACACTGATTTTGCTTCTTTCTGCACCTATCCTTTTTTTTCTGCATGCCTCTTAGCTCTTTCTGTACCCTTCTGCTCTCTTTGTGCACATCTCTTGCCTCTTTCTACACTGCTCGTATCTGTTTATCTACATTTGTTGGTTATTTCTGCACTGCTCTTGCTTCTTTCTGCCCCTCTCGTACAAATTTATGTACCCCCTTGCCTCTTTGTGCACCCCTCTTGCCTCCTTCAGCACCTCCGTTGGTCCTTTCTGCACTGCTCCTGCTTCTTTCTGCACCTCTTGTAAATGTATGTACCCCACTTGCCTCTTTCTTCACCCCTTCCTTCTTTTAGCACATCTCTTGCCTGCTTCTGAAACTCTGCTGCCTCTTTCTGCAATTCACTTGATTATTTCTGTACCTCCGTTCCTTCTTTCTGCTCTTCTCTTGCCTCTTTCTGCACAACTCTTGCATCCTTTTCCATCCCTGCTCCTTATTGTTGCACTTCTCTTGCCTCTTTCTGTACCCCTATTGCTTTTTTCTGCACCCTTCTTGCCTCTTTCTGCACCCTTCTTCCCTATTTGTGTACCACTCTTTTCACTTTCTGCACCTCTCTTGCCTCTTTCTTTACCCCTCTTGCCTCTTTCTGCACCTCTTTTGCCTGTTGCTGTATCTCTATTGCTTCTTTCTGCACCTCTCTTCTTTCTTTTTGTACTTCTCTTGCCTCTGTCTGCACCCATCTTGCTTCTTTGTGCACCTCTCTTGGTTCATTCTGCACCCTTCTTGCATCCCTCGGTACCCCTCTTCCCTCTTGTTGCACCCATCTTGCCTCTGTCTGCACCCCTGTTCCCTCTTTCTGCACCTCTTTTGCCTGTTTCTGCATCTCTGTTGGTTCTTTATGCACCTCTGTTGCTTCTTTCTGCACTTCTCTTGACTCTTTTGCCACCACTCTTGCCTCGATTTTTACCCCTGTTGCTTGTTTCTGCACTTCTCTTGCCTCTCTCTGCACCTCTCTTGCTACTTTGTGAACCCATCTTGCCTCGTTCTTCATCCTTCTTCCCTCTTTGTATACCTCTCTTTCCTCTTTCTACACTTCTCTTGCCTCCTTTTTTTGAACCTCTCTTGCTTCTCTCTGCACATCTGTTGCCTCTTTCTGCACCTCTCTTGCTTTGCTTTTTTTGCCTTTTTCTGCACACCTCTTGTCTCTTTATGCACCTCTGTTGGCTCTTTCTACCTAGCTTTTGCTTCTTTCTGCACCTATCCTGTTTTTTTTCTGCACGCCTCTTAGCTCTTTCTGTACCCTTTGCCTCTTTGTGCACCCCTCTTACCTCCTTCAGAACCTCCGTTGGTCCTTTCTGCACTGCTCCTGCTTCTTTCTGTACCTCTTGTAAATGTATGTACCCCACTTGCCTCTTTCTTCACCCCTTCCTTCTTTTAGCACATCTCTTGCCTGCTTCTGAAACGCTGCTGCCTCTTTCTGCAATTCACTTGATTCTTTCTGTACCTCCGTTCCTTCTTTCTGCTTTTCTCTTGCCTCTTTCTGCACAACTCTTGCATCCTTTTCCATCCCTGTTCCATATTGTTGCACTTCTCCTGCCTCTTTCTGTACCCCTCTTGCTTCTTTCTGCACATCTCTTGCCTCTTTCTACACTGCTCGTATCTGTTTATCTACATTTGTTGGTTATTTCTGCACTGCTCTTGCTTCTTTCTGCCCCTCTCGTACAAATTTATGTACCCCCTTGCCTCTTTGTGCACCCCTCTTGCCTCCTTCAGCACCTCCGTTGGTCCTTTCTGCACTGCTCCTGCTTCTTTCTGCACCTCTTGTAAATGTATGTACCCCACTTGCCTCTTTCTTCACCCCTTCCTTCTTTTAGCACATCTCTTGCCTGCTTCTGAAACTCTGCTGCCTCTTTCTGCAATTCACTTGATTCTTTCTGTACCTCCGTTCCTTCTTTCTGCTCTTCTCTTGCCTCTTTCTGCACAACTCTTGCATCCTTTTCCATCCCTGCTCCTTATTGTTGCACTTCTCTTGCCTCTTTCTGTACCCCTATTGCTTTTTTCTGCACCCTTCTTGCCTCTTTCTGCACCCTTCTTCCCTATTTGTGTACCACTCTTTTCACTTTCTGCACCTCTCTTGCCTCTTTCTTTACCCCTCTTGCCTCTTTCTGCACCTCTTTTGCCTGTTGCTGTATCTCTATTGCTTCTTTCTGCACCTCTCTTCTTTCTTTTTGTACTTCTCTTGCCTCTGTCTGCACCCATCTTGCTTCTTTGTGCACCTCTCTTGGTTCATTCTGCACCCTTCTTGCATCCCTCGGTACCCCTCTTCCCTCTTGTTGCACCCATCTTGCCTCTGTCTGCACCCCTGTTCCCTCTTTCTGCACCTCTTTTGCCTGTTTCTGCATCTCTGTTGGTTCTTTATGCACCTCTGTTGCTTCTTTCTGCACTTCTCTTGACTCTTTTGCCACCACTCTTGCCTCGATTTTTACCCCTGTTGCTTGTTTCTGCACTTCTCTTGCCTCTCTCTGCACCTCTCTTGCTACTTTGTGAACCCATCTTGCCTCGTTCTCCATCCTTCTTCCCTCTTTGTATACCTCTCTTTCCTCTTTCTACACTTCTCTTGCCTCCTTTTTTTGAACCTCTCTTGCTTCTCTCTGCACATCTGTTGCCTCTTTCTGCACCTCTCTTGCTTCGCTTTTTTGCCTTTTTCTGCACACCTCTTGCCTCTTTATGCACCTCTGTTGGCTCTTTCTACCTAGCTTTTGCTTCTTTCTGCACCTATCCTGTTTTTTTTCTGCACGCCTCTTAGCTTTTTCTGTACCCTTTGCCTCTTTGTGCACCCCTCTTACCTCCTTCAGCACCTCCGTTGGTCCTTTCTGCACTGCTCCTGCTTCTTTCTGTACCTCTTGTAAATGTATGTACCCCACTTGCCTCTTTCTTCACCCCTTCCTTCTTTTAGCACATCTCTTGCCTGCTTCTGAAACGCTGCTGCCTCTTTCTGCAATTCACTTGATTCTTTCTGTACCTCCGTTCCTTCTTTCTGCTTTTCTCTTGCCTCTTTCTGCACAACTCTTGCATCCTTTTCCATCCCTGTTCCATATTGTTGCACTTCTCCTGCCTCTTTCTGTACCCCTCTTGCTTCTTTCTGCACCCTTCTTGCCTCTTTCTGCACCCTTCTTCCCTATTTGTGTACCACTCTTTCCACTTTCTGCACCTCTCTTGCCTCTTTCTGTACCCCTCTTGCCTCTTTCTGCACCTCTTTTGCCTGTTTCTGTATCTCTATTGCTTCTTTCTGCACCTCTCTTCTTTCTTTTTGTACTTCTCTTGCCTCTGTCTGCACCTATCTTGCTTCTTTGTGCACCTCTCTTGGTTCGTTCTGCACCCTTCTTGCATCACTCTGTACCCGTCTTCCCTCTTTTTGCACCCATCTTGCCTCTGTCTGCACCCCTGTTCCCTCTTTCTGCACCTCTTTTGTCTGTTTCTGCAGCTCTGTGGCTTCTTTCTGCACCTCTGTTGCTTGTTTCTGCACTTCTCTTGCCTCTCTCTGCACCTCTCTTGCTACTTTGTGCACCCCTCTTGCCTCGTTCTCCATCCTTCTTCCCTCCTTGTATACCTCTCTTTCCTCTTTCTACATTTCTCTTGCCTTTTTTTGAACCTCTCTGGCTCCTTTCTGCACATCTGTTGCCTATTTCTGCACCTCTCTTGCTTCTTGCTTCACTTTTTTTTAACCTTTTTCTGCACACCTCTTGCCTTTTTATGCACCTCTGTTGGCTCTTTCTACACTGCTTTTGCTTCTTTCTGCACCAATCCTCTTTTTTTCTGCACGCCTCTTAGCTCTTTCTGTACCCTTCTGCTCTCTTTGTGCACATCTCTTGCCTCTTTCTGTACCTCTCTTGCCTCTTTCTATACTGCTCGTGTCTGTTTATGAACATTTGTTGGTTATTTCTGCACTGCTCTTGCTTCTTTCTGCCCCTCTTGTACACATTTCTGTACCCCCTTGCCTTTTTGTGCACCCCTCTTGCCTCCTTCAGCACCTCCGTTGGTCCTTTCTGCACTGTTCCTGCTTTTTTCTGCACCTCTTGTAAATGTATGTACCCCACTTGCCTCTATCTTCACCCCTTCCTTCTTTTAGCACATCTCTTGCCTGCTTCCGAAACTCTGCTGCCTCTTTCTGCAATTCTCTTGATTCTTTCTGTACCTCCGTTCCTTCTTTCTGCTCTTCTCTTGCCTCTTTCTGCACAACTCTTGCATCCTTTTCCATCCCTGTTCCTTATTGTTGCACTTCTCTTGCCTCTTTCAATACCCCTCTTGCTTCTTTCTGCACCCTTCTTGCCTCTTTCTGCACCCTTCTTTCCAATTTGTGTACCACTCTTTCCACTTTCTGCACCTCTCTTGCCTCTTTCTGTACCCCTCTTGCCTCTTTCTGCACCTCTTTTGCCTGTTTCTGTATCTCTATTGCTTCTTTCTGTACCTCTCTTCTTTCTTTTTGTACTTCTCTTGCCTCTGTCTGCACCCATCTTCCTTCTTTGTGCACCTCTCTTGGTTCGTTCTGCTCTGCACCCTTCTTGCATCCCTCTGTACCCCTCTTCCCTCTTTTTGCACCCATCTTTCCTCTGTCTGCACCCCTGTTCCCTCTTTCTGCACCTCTTTTGCCTGTTTCTGCAGCTCTGAGGCTTCTTTCTGCACTTCTATTGCTTCTTTCTACACTTCTATTACTCCTTTCTGCACTTCTATTGCTTCTTTCTGCACCCCTCTTGCCTCTTTATCCATCTCTCTCCCACCTTTCTGCACCTCTTTTGTTTCTTTCTGCAACCCTGTTACCTCTTTCTGTACCTATTTTGCCTGTGTCTGCAGCTCTGTGGCTTCTTTCTGCACCTTTATTGCTCCTTTCTGCACTTCTATTGCTCCTTTCTGCCCTTCTATTGCTTCTTTCTGCACCCCTTTTGCCTCTTTCTCCATCTCTCTTCCCCCTTTCTGCACCTCTTTTGTTTCTTTCTGCACTTTTCTTGCCTCTTTCTGCCCCCTCTTGTCTCCTTCTTCTCCTCTGTTGGTTCTTTCTGTACTGCTCTTGCTTCTTTCTGCATCTCTTTTGCCTGTTTCTACAACTCTCTTGCCTCCTTCTGCACATCTGTTGCTTCTTTCTGTACTTCTCTTGCTTTTTTCTATACTTCTATGGCTTCTTTATGCATCCCTCTTGCCTCTTTCTGTATCCTTCTTCCCTCTTTCTGCACCTCTCTTGCCTCTTTCTGCACCCCTGTTCCCTTTTCCCGCACCTCTCTTCTACAACTCTTGTGCCTCTTTTTGCAGTTCTCTTGCCTCCTTCTGCACCTCTCTTGTCTGTTTCTGTACCTCTGTTGGTTCTTTCTTCACTGCGCTTGGTTCTCTCTGCACCTCTCGCAAATTTCTGCTCCCCTCTTGTCTTTTACTGCACCCCTCTTGCCTCCTTTTGTACCTCTATTGGTTCTTCCTGCACTGCTGTTGCTTTTTCTACATCTCTTTTACTTCTTGCTATACCACTTTTGCCTTTTTCTGCACCCTGTTCACTTTTTTTGCATATCTCTTGTCTCTCTCTGCGCCTCTTTTGCCTGCTTCTTTCTGCACTTCCCTTGCCTCTGTCTTCACCCCTCTTGCCTCTTGCTACACCCTTGATGCTTCTTTCTGTACTTTTCTTGGTTTTTTTGCACCTCTCTTACTTCTTTCTGCACCTCTCTTGACTCTTTCTGCACCTGTCACTTCTTTCTGTATTTCTTTTGACTCTTTTTGAACCCCTCTGGCGTCTTTCTGCACTTCTCTTGCTTCTTTCTGAACTTTTCTTGCCTCTTTCTGTATCTCTGATGCCTTTATGTGCACTTCTCATGCCTCTTACCACACCCTTCTTGCCTCATTCTGCACCTCCGATGCTTCTGTCTGTACTTTTTGTGTTTCTTTCTGTACCTCTCTTGCTTCTTTCTGCACCACTCTTGCCTCTTTCTGCACCTCTGTTGCTTCTTTCTGTATTTCTCTTGCCTCTTTCTGAACCCCTCTTGCCTCTTTCTGCTCCTTTGTTGCTTATTTCTTTTGCTTCTTTCTGTACCTCTCTTGTACATTTCTGTACCTTTCGGGCACATTTCTGTAGCCCTCTTGTCTCTTTCTATACCCCCCTTTCCTCTTTCTGTATCCCTCTTGCCTCTTCTATACCTCTGTTGCTTCTTTCTGTACTTCTCTTGCCTCTGTCTGTACCCCTCTTGCCTCTTTCTACACCTCTTTTGGTCCATTCTGCACTGCTCTTGCCTCTTTCTGTACCTCTCTTGCCTCTCTCTGCACCCCCTTGCCTCTTTTTGCACCTCTGTTGCTTGTTTCTACATAAAACGTGCTTCTTTCTGCACCTCTCTTCCTTCTTTCTGCACCACTCTCGCCTCTTTCTGCACCCTTCTTCCCTCTTTCTACCCCTCTTGTACCACTTTCTGTACCTTTCTTGCTTCTTTACGCACCCCTCTTGTCTATTTCTGCACCTTTTTTGTTTTTTTCTATACTTTCCTTGCCTCTTTCTGCACCCTTCTTGCTTTTTTCTGCACCTCTGTTGCTTTTTTCTCTACTTCTCTTGCTTCTTTCTGTACCCTTCTTCCCTCTGTCTGTACCTCTCTATTGCCTCTTTCTGTACCTTTGTTTTCCCATTTCTGTACCTCTCTTCCATATTTCTGCAACTCTCTTGCCTCTTTCTGCAGTAGTTTTCTTGCCTTCTTTTGTACCACTGTTGCTTCTTTCTGCAATTCTCTTGCCTCTTTCTGCACCCCTCTAGTCTGTTTCTGAACCTATGATGGTACTTTCTGCACTGGCCTTGCTTCTTTCTGTACATCTCTTGAACATTTCTGTACCCCTTTTGCCTCTTCTTGTACCCCTCTTGCCTCCATCTGCACCTTGGTTGGTTCTTCCTGCAATGCTCTTGCTTCTTTCTGTATCTCTTTTGCCTGTTTCTGTAACTCCCTTGGCTCTTTCTGCACTTCTTTTGCCTCCTTTATAGTGTAGTTCCTATATTCCCAATAGGCTCTGCGCATTGGAATAACATAAACAGCAGTGTAGACGTTGGACTGAGGTCATCTAGGTCTCTGCTGACTATGTTAGACTTAATTAGTTTTGCCAGCTAGCTCAGAGGTCACTAGAAACTTTCTCGATTGTTCAGGAAAGGGTTAACCGTCCTGATTTAGACAAGAAGGGATTCGTTTCTGACAACCGCATAAACATGACAACACTGCTCCCTCGGAATAGTAAGTGTATCTCTAGAGTTGTGTGAAAACAATAGGCAGCTATTTCACTCAGTCAATCGTGCATGCTTAGTTCCACCAGAGTGCAGAGAAATAGAGAGACAGGCGTTTTCAATAAAAGGTGTTATTTTATTGAGCAGTCTTCTTTCTCATGCAAGAGAAATGAATTGCCACAATTGCAATACTTATCATAAAGTAAAGTGCGTACAGTAAAAGTAGTATTATGAAAAAATACTGTAAAAGCATTGAAATGGTTTCTTAGCCATATGATACTTTAAAATGGATAAAATATATACATACATAAAAACATTGACTAACAAACTCAACTGGTGCTTCTAAGATACGCCTACACCAGTGTACCTGACCTAAGGCTAAAACGTGGGAAGGAGTAAGTAAGTTGCAGTTTTAAGTTAAGTTTTTTGCCAAGTATCGGATTCAAGAATTCTCTCTAAGGTTTTAATCAGCTCCGTACCTAGGTTATAGAATGAAGGAGGTCTTGTATCTCGCTTCTCAGGACTCGATCTCCCAGCCACCCGCGAGGGTGACTTTGGAACACCGGAGCTGGATTTTCTCGGCTGGAGAAAAAGACAGCGTCTCTTTCAGTGCATCACGGGGAGGGGCAGTTTCCGTCGCTCTCATAACAGCTGGGCTCCCGGGCAAGTAGAACGTTGCTCTGCTCCCAACCACCGTGTGTTTGCTTAAGGTAACGTTGGTATATTTATACCTGAAAGCTGCCGGGTTTGACGTAAGGTTGGACATAAGACATCACCGAGAACTAACAGTTCTTTCTGGACTCTAGGAGTTCTTGTGCAAATCAAAACAAAAGCAGGGGGTTTTCCCGGGCTGCTGGAGGCTTGGTTTGTTTAAAGAACGCGTTGTGCTTTCTAGGAGTCTATGGGAGTAGCCTTGCTGTGTTTTGGACTGCATGGGCTATTACTAAATATGGATTTGATTCTTATGCCTTTATAATGATATTATTTGTTATAAACACAGAAGGGCATGAATCAGGAATATCTAATTAGGGTCCTAGATAGAAATACAACACCTTCTGCACCTCTGTTGCTTCCTTCTGCAATTCTCTTGCCTCTTTCTGCACCCCTGTTGCCTCTTTCTGCACCTCTGGCTCTTGTTTCTGCACTTCTCTTGTTTCTTTCTGTACCTCTCTTGCCTCTGTCTGCACTGCTGTTCCCTCTTTTTTCACCTCTTCTGTCCGTTTCTGCAACTCTCTTGCTTCTTTCTGTACTCAAATGGGAGTGCAAGATGTCATGTTTAATGGTCTGCCTGCTCTGGTGACTGAGGTATATGTCTACTTGTTTATGTATTCCTACATGTGTTATGCATCAGAAGATGGTAGCTTAAAAAGCGGGTAGCTTCTCCTAACAGAGGTTAAATATTCTCGGTTCTGCTCTGTCATTCGGTTGCACAGACAAACATGTCTTATGTATATAGGTGTTATAGAGATCCTCAAATATACTATTGAATACCCAGGTGCTCAGTATTTGTGAGCAGAAAAAATGCATATACCTTTTTGTACACAAATTTACTGAGTATGCTGTTTTAAACACAGGTGTTCAAGTATTTGTATGTTTATTTTTATGTAACATGTCACTAGGTAAAAGCAGAGACAATTGCACGCATACCTGCACACATGTGGTGAGACTTAAAACAGTGATATGGTTATGATTGCTGTTTTATATTTGATAGGCCTAACATTTCGAGCAGTCGATGAATAGTGAACCTTCAAGAGAAAAGTGAGGCTTAAGACAACTGGGTAGCAGGATTAGTGATTAGGCTACTTTGTATGAGTCTGTGGAAAAGGCACAGTCAAAGTAGGCTTCTTTCTGCACCTCCTTTGCTTTTTTCTGCACTTCTCTTGCTTCTTTCTGCACATTTCTTCTTCTTTCTGGACTTCTGTTGTCTCTTTCTGCATTTTTCTTTTCTTCATTCTGCACCTTTCCTCCTCTTTCTGTACCTCTCTCATATTTCTGACACTTCTTGTGTTTCTTTCAGCTTCTTTCTTCCTCTTTCTAAACATGTCCTACCTATGTAGGCATAGTTAGAAGTTAGCATTTAAAAAACCTTTAAAATTCACTTAAAACACAGGTTTCAGGGACTTTATAGTTAGGGATTAGCATTTAATAAACCTTAGAAGTTCACTGAAAAAGACACAAGTTTCAGGGACATTATAGTTAGAAATTAGCATTTAAAAAAACCTAAGATATTCACCGAAAAAAACACAGGTTTCAGGGATGTTATAGCTAGGCTGACATTTCACTCATACAAAACCAGAGAAATTCAGCTGCTATAGTTAGCTGGGCTAATTATAACTCACGCCCCCGCAATACACTGCTGATGACATCACATATTACATCACTCATGACATGATCAGTGACATCACTGATGAGTGATGTAATATGTGATGTTATCAGAAGTGCATTGTGGGGGCGTGAGTTATAGTTAGCCCAGCTAACTATGGCTAAATTTCTTTAGTTTTGTACGAGTGAAATATCAGTCACACTATTACGTCCCTGAAACCTGTGTTTTTTTCTTTGACAATATATATATAATAAACATAGATATATACAGATATAGATGTATACACATATTTACAGATACATTACCTACTGGCGTGCACCAGTAGGTAGTTATAGTTAGAGCCTAGTTTCCATGGGAAAAGCATTTTTTGATTTGCCAATAACTTTGGCGCTGTTTCATGAATCTTCACAAAAGTTTCAAAACTAATTGTTCATTCAGGTCAGCTCCTGTCTTGAAAGTCTCCTGGTGATTCGGCAAGGGGGGGCCAAGAAAAAAGGGGGTCCCAAAACGTGTTTTCTCCATGTTAATTTCCATAAGAAACTTTAGACATGGCTACAGCCTGAACTGCTGAAAAGAATTACACCAAATGTGGCAGAGAGATAGCTCTTGGTCCAGGAAGCACACTTTTTTTAAATGGTGTAATTCCACTCAGTAGTTTTCAGATATGAAAAGATTTACAGATATCGATATTTGAGGATTGTGAGATCTGATTGGCTGAGTCCATCCGAGCACGAGCTTGCCTCTGATTGGCTGCCAACCCTTCAAACCAGGAAGAGTTGGCAGCCATCTTGTGCCTTGGACCAAGGGAGAGGGGGTAAAGATAAGAGAAACATTAAAAAAATTAAAAAGGGGACAGGGTAGAGACCCTGACCCCCCAATCCTTCTAAGAGACTTAAAAAACATTTTATTTTTATCATTTTTGGCCGGGTGGCGCTGGGTGCGCAAACCCAGTCAAAAATGAAAAAAAAAACATAATGCGAGCTCTTGCGCTTCGCTTTTTAAAGCCCCCGGGTGGGCGAGGTCCAGGGGGCAATTCTTAATTCTGTAGTGGGGGCCCACTGGGGCACCTGCAGCCCCAAAGATCACCACCTCTCCACGGCTTTATTACTACTAAACAGAGAAAAATCCTAATTTTAAGACTTTCGGTATTCACAGAAGCCATTTAGGAGTCCTAAAGTTATGAGTCCTAACTTTACTAATACTAAATTGAGAAAAATCCTAATTTTAAGACTTTTGGTATTCACAGAAGGCATTTAGGAGTCCTAAAGTTAGGAGTCCTAACTTTACTACTCCTAAACTGAGAGAAATCCTAACTTTAGGACTTTCGGTATTCACAGAAGGCATTTAGGAGTCCTAAAGTTAGGACTCCTAACTTCTGTGAATACCGAAAAGAGTAAGTGTCTTCTGTGAATATCAAAATGAGTAAGTGCCTTCTGTGAATACGAAAATGGTAGTACATTTCGGATTTTGTCTTAAGTTAGTTCTGTGAATCGGGCCCCTTATTTTTAAGGAATGCTTAGTAGAAAATCGTGTTTAACGAGCATCCTGCCGAAATGATAGGGCATCGAGAATACAAGTGAAGTGTGGATCTGTTTATCTTTTTTGTATTTTTTTATGTATATATATGCCTGTATATAAATGTTTGTACATAGATTTGTAAATACATTGTCTATGGTAGTCATACCTTTACATAAAAGAAAAAAACCAAAGTGATAATAAATACACATGTAGTGTTTCAAAATCCTTCTACATCTGTGTTGTAGTTTAACCCTGGGCCAGTGACGCCTTCTAAATCGTTAGATTTGTTCTAAAAATATTTACAAGTAGGAAGAGGTAATTTATATATCTCTTCAACCTAGTCCTCAGCGATCTGTCCTGTGGCATTATTGTTTTTTGACATATACCTGTGTTAGTGCCTGGGTCATTCCATGAGTACATTTGTATTGACTGGAAGATTAGAGTACTACAGGGAGAGTGTATGGTGAATGTATAAGTGCTTGGGTTTTACTGGAGTGATTGGATACGTACATGGTGCTGGCTGGGTGATTGAAGGAGTGCCTGGGTACTGACAGGGCGATGGCGGGACTACACGGGTAGTGCACAGGGGATTGTTACAGTGCATGAGTTAGTGCCTGGGTCTTTGCATTAGTACATGAGCGGTGACTGGATTATTAATGTGCTACAAGGAGACTGCATGATGATATTATAAGTGCTTGGGTTTTGGTGGAGTGATTGGATAATTACATAATGCTGGATGGGTGAATGGAAGAATGCATGGGTAGTGACGATGGAATTTCTGGAGTACATGGGTACTACCTGGGTAATTATAGGAGTGAATCAGTAGTGTGTAGGTGGTTAGAGGTCTGCATGGGAAGTAATCATGGGGATTGTAGCAGTGCATGTGTTAGTACTTGGGCCATTGCAAAAAGTACATGGTGCTGGCTGGGTGATTGCAGGAGTGCATGGATAGTGACAGGGCGATAGCTGGACTGCTCAGGGGATTGTAGCAGTACAGTGCCTGGGTTTCTACACCTCTGTTGCTTCTTTCAGAAATTCTCTTGCCTCTTTCTGCACTTCTCTTCCTTCTTTCTGCACCCATCCAGCCTCTTTCGGTAACACTTGTGCCTCTTTGGGTACCCCTCCTACCTTTTCTGCACCCCTCTTGCCTCTTTGTGCACCCCTGTTGGTTCTTTCTGTACTTTTCTTCCTTCTTTCTGCACCTCACTTGCCTTTTCTGCAACCCTGTTCACTGTCTCCGCACCTTTCCTGCC